>NC_090929.1:784098502-785348502 GCF_040938575.1 Ambystoma mexicanum | reverse complement strand
TGGGAGACCTTTCAGGGGATTGAAGTGGGCCATTTTGGAAAACAGGTCTACAGCGACTAAGATGGTATTGTATCTGTTACCGGAGGGAAGATCTGTGATAAAGATCCATCGATAGCGTATGCCAAGGTGCTGGGGGTACTTCTAAAGGACGTAGCAGACCTGCAGGACTTTGTTTTTGGAACTTGTGTTGTGCACAGGTGCCACAGGTTGCGATGAACTGGACAATGTCCTTTCGCCAAGTTTGCCACCAGTAATTATTCTTTATTTTAGCTTGGGTTTTGGCTATTCCTGGATGCCCTTCTACTAATGAATCGTGATAGTTTGCGATGATTTGATTCTGTAATTTCTTATCCGGGATGTACATTCGTCCTTGGTAGTATGGTAGGTTGTCCACAATCGTATACCGGTCTCCCTTCCCTAGCCATTCCTGTTGCGCTGGTGGACTCATCAAATGTTGCAGGTCAGATTTTAAGTTGTCTAGAAGAAGAGAGCCCAGCGGAGTTGGCGCGATGATTGCGCTTTAGCGGTCTTCAGATATTATAGATTGCAATGATCCATGACGACGGTGACTGTATGTCTAGCTCCAAAAAGATAATGTCTCCAGGCTTTGAACACTGCCTTAATTGTTAGCAGTTCTTTAACAGTGATTGCATAATTAAATTAAGGGGCTGAAAACTTACGAGACCAGAATGCCACGGGATGCAACTGACCTGTTTCCGGGTCTCGTTGTGACGGAACTGCTCCCATTGCTATGTTGGAAGCATCAGTTTTGACCACGTATGGTAGTTCTGGTCGAGGATGCCGTAGAATGGTGCTGTGGTAAATGCTCGTTTTAGCTCCTCAAAGGCTTTCTCTGCCTCTGCCTCTGCGGACCAATTAAATTGTTTATTTTTCCGTAGTAAAGAGGTGATTGGGTGGATGATCTGGGAGAACGCGAGCATGAACCGGCGATAAAAGTTGGCGAACCCGAGTACACTCTGTACTCCTTTTATGGATGTCGGTAAGGGCCAGTTAAGGATAGCGTCTACCTTGCGTATGTCCATGCGTAAGCCCCGTGGTGTGAGAATAAAGCCGAGGAATTCTACCTCTGTCACATGAAAGAAGCATTTCTCCAATTTGGCACATAGCCGGTGTTGCTGCAGTTTCTCCAAAACTGCCCAGACATGGTTGACGTGGTCCTCCTTGGTGGTTGAATAGATAAGAATGTCATCAATATAGACAAGACCGCAGACGTCCAACAGTTTGCAGAGCATGTCATTCATGAAAAATTGGAACGCTGCCGGGGCATTACATAGTCCAAAGGGCATAACCTGATATTCATAAAGGCCATATTTCGTGCAAAAGGCCGTCTTCCACTCGTCTCCTTTTTTTGACTCTTACTAGATGGTAGGCCCCTTGTAAGTCTAGTTTTGTATATATTTTAGCGTTTTTGACTTGATCCAAGAGCTCGGGCATAAGCAGTAACGGGTACCGTTTTTTTACCGTGATCTGGTTAAGTGCTCGGTAGTCAATGCAAGTTCTCAGGTCTCCCTCCTTTTAAGGCACAAAAAAGAGGGGCGAGGATGCAGGGTACTTGGACGGACGAATGAAGCCATTTGCCAGATACTGATCGAGGTAGGTTTTTAGATGCTGGTTTTCCTCTTCTGTTGGGGCGTAAATCCGGCTGCAGGGAACTTGAGCTACAGGTACCAGATCAATGTGGCAGTCATACGGTCTGTGCGGAGGTAGGGTCTTTGCTTGCTCTTTTTGAAAGACATCTTGGTAATCCAGGTATTCAGGTGGTAGTGAACTGGTGAGGCCCAGAATGGTTTCTTTCTTCAACGAACCTGGGTTGGTAAGACCTTTTAATGAGAATCCCTTGCTATAACAGGTGTCGGCACAGTCTTGGGGAAAGGTCAGAACTCGCTTATGCCAGTCAATACTTGGATTGTGGGTCTCCAGCCAGGGCATTCCCAATATCATCTGGAACTGAGGAGCACCGATGAGATCGAAGGTGATGTCCTCTTGGTGACCATCCTGACACAGAAGCGTGACCTTCTCGGTGTAATGCGTCACTGGGCCGGATGATAGCTGAGATCCATCAACTGCTGTGACATTTTCCGAAACCTGCTTCTGTCGGAGAGGAAGGCCTATATGGATAGCCAGATCTTGGTCCATGTAATTTCCCACAGCCCCACTGTCAATGTTTACCTCCAAGGCATGTATTTTCGACGGTTGCTTGTGGTTTACCAGGAGCACAGGGATGACTAGATGTGAGGTCTGTATAGGTTCCTTTTCACCGCTTGACAAGTGGACCCCTACGCTTGCCGGGCGTTGGAGTTTCCCCGAGTCCTGTTCTTCTTCTTCACCCTTTTCAGTTGCTCCAACTGCTTTCCTGGGTGGTTTCACCAGGCATTCTCGGAGATGGTGACCTGCCTTACCACAGTACAAACAAAGCTGCTGCTGTCTCCTTTTCTCCCTTTCTGCCTTTGTGAGTGGGCTTCGCAAGCCTCCAATTTGCATTGGCTCAGACTGATTGTGTGATTTGGTTTGATTCTCACTGGGTCGCACATAGACCGACCACCCCTTGGCCTTGGCCCGATCCATCTTCCAATCATGCAATCGGTTATCGAGCTGGACTGTCAGGTCGATGTATTCAGCACATCTTTCCGGGGGATTTACTACTTGGGCTAATACGTGCTTAAGTTCCCCTCGCAAGCCTCGGTAAAAGAGCGTAGTTCTTTTCTCCTCTTGAAGGAAGTGATATATGTTAGTAAGTCTTGATTACCCTGCCATAGTGATAACAGGTCATTGTCCAGAGCCCGCCCTTGAGTATGCCGTGCAAATAGTTTCTCCATTTCATGCTGGAAACCTCCGAAGTCTCAAAGCAAAGGATCATCCTGGTTTACCAAGGATATTGACCAGTCCGCTGCACTACCTCCCAAATATGAGAGTACAAATGCCACTCTCGCTTGATCATTGGGGAATGCCCCAGGTCTGCACAAGAAATGTAGGCGACATTGATTCATAAAGATGGTGTATTTATTTGGATCGCCTGTGAAGCGTTCTGGTGGGGTCAGGGAAACCCCCCCCCCTGGAAGAACCACCTGTACTGGTGGCGCGGCAGGAGGGGGATAACCCGGCAGTGGGTCCTGGACTGCCTGTGCCTGGAGCATTTGCCTTGCTAGTTCATCTGTCCTCTCCCGGTTCACAATTCGATCCCTCCTTAGGGCATTGGCTTCCTGTCTTGAGGCATGAACTTCAGCCCGTAACTCTGCCAGTAATCAGGCCAACTGGTCAGTTTCATAAATTTCCATAACGCTCAGGCAGAGATTCGAAGAGGCTTCGCGTTCTGTTACGCTCACCTGGTCTCTGCTGAAGTGTTGGGGCACGGTTGCAGCCCTCCCGGGGCTGAGGTCGCTCGTGGTCCGACTTCGCCCTCTGCGCTTATGTGGTGACTGGTAGTAATAGGAGATGCTGCTCGGGAATGCTCCTGCATGGAGAATGGGGGGCATGAGTATGTCAGCTTGTGCGCCTGATCCCCTTCCAGACCCCTTCTCCCAAACTGTGCTACCCGTGGGATGCGCTGTCCCTGGAAAGCTACCTGTTTCGTTTTGGCGAGCACGCTGTCCTGCTGCTTCTGGCAGGGGCGCTTGTATGATCTGGACCAAGTTCCTTCACTGGCCCCTTGCACGTGGTAGTCCAGTCCTGCTGCGACTAAGCCACTATACTTCAGGTAAGTGTTCCTGTTTGCCTTTGTCTTTCCTCATCTGTTTTTGTTATATTGTAAAGTTTGTTGTCTTGTATTGCTGTCCGTTCCACTTTTGATGTTTGCTCTTTTGCTTTCTTCCCTTGCAGGTGATGTTGCCGGCCCGGCAGATGCTGGACAGCTTTGAGGCGGCAGCCAGAGGGAATAAGGAACGAAGCTGCAGTGGTCCAGTATCTGCTAAGTTGTTAACTAGGGGGCGCGCGGGGTTCAAATGTGGCACGGCCCTAAGACGGATGTTCTAACCTTGTCGTTCTTCTTCTTCACAGGGTCCGAGTTCGCGGAGTGCGGTGCTGCGGCGTTGGGATCAAGATCGCTGGATGTCAGGAGATGAGTCTGCAGATGAAGCGAGGAAGCACCGGTTTCCTGGAGGTGAGTAGGCAGGGGAACGCCTGGTTTCAAAGGTAAGTAAACTGGTCAAAGCGGCGGTGAGCATCACGTTGCACGCGAGTGCACAGTAACGCGAAGCACTGGCCTTAAGGATGGAGCAATTTATATAGCTGAGCTTCTGAAGCCACGCCCACCAGGTTCAGCCTGCCTGCCACACTCCGAGTCAGCACATGAAGACCATGCCTAGGGAGCCACACCCAATGAGTCGGCACATGAGGATGGTCTCTGGAATAAAGGCTTTCAGCTCCTAGAAAGTTCTTGTAAAATAAAAGCACTCCTGCACTGAAATAAAGTGTTCCTGCTCTCATCTCTATATGAGCCTGGCGCCAAAAGCACCAGGACTGAGTCAAACCAGGGCCGCTGTGTTTATGGGTACCAAAGGGACATAAGTGAGTCAAGTGACCCATTGCCCCCATCACTAGATGGTGTGGTTTTTGTGTTCTGGGGCCTGTGGCCATGACAGTAGCTTCCGTTGAGGTGCTGCACAGAATTGTTGCTGGATTTGGTACTTATGGAAATTCTATCTCTATCTGGTTCAGGGTGCGCAAGTCCTGGATACAATGCCAAGACCCACCCCCTGTCGCCCTTTTCACAAGGTACACAGCTGTGTTACACTGAAATTAAGAAGGGACCAATATTCCCTGTTTCACCAATGCAGCGGTTGTCTCATAAATGCCCTCATCTGCTTCCCTTGATATGGGGTACTGTCTTGCCCTTTGCTAAAATGGCTCCTGGTTTGAGCTTTGCCTTTCCTGCCCCAATCTCTTTTAACAAACCCACGTCATACGGACTGGTGGTCCATAAGTCACTGGGTCTCTTCGAGAAATGATGGAGGTTGCTTTCGCAACACTGCCATCCTCTGTGGAGCTTCTCTATAATATATTCCCACCCAATGTGTAATACTCATGTCAAATATCACCTCATTGTCTGATCTGTTGTCTTGGAATAATTCCTCATCTGTCATGTCATTCAGTCTGTATCCTTTCCCTACTGCAATCACTGGCCTTCACAATCGTCCTGTGTCGTCTATCCCATGTAATATTATCGTCTTGTTTCTCACTTATGGCTGCCTCGATTTCTATTTGGATTACCTTTCCTTCCTTGTTCTCTAAGGGAATCTGTGGCCTAAATAAGAACTTGTTTGGTATTTGTAGCAGCCTCCCCTGCCATGCTATTAACATTTCACCCCAAATGAAAACAGTTCAATGTCTACTGGCACCACCACTGTACACCATCTGCCCACAATAAGCTTGCATGACTTCCCTCACGTTCATGAAATGAATTCCTGGTGTTGAGCACACTATATCCCCTTGTCAGTGAACAAAATGGTCAAGTTCAGTCTGCTCATCATGTCTCTACCCATTATATTTACTGGTGTCTGTCGGGAATATAATAGTGGCATGATCATGCTGTGCTCTCCTACAGAAAGCAATAATTTGCCAGTAAAAGGAACCAACTCCGACGCCCAAAGAAATCCCTGCACATTCATGGCAATGCGTGACATTGGATATCTCCCCTCCCTGGTACAGGATCTAGTCGCCCCGTATCCATGATAATAGAAAGTCTTGTCACCTCTGGTCACCCCTATATGTGGTTCCTCAGCCATATTAGGTGTCACGGATAGGATCAAACACATCAGGTCTGTCTGTGGGCTGTCCTAGTGTGGATATAGTGATATTCCCGTTCCATAAATAGGTTGCCACATATAACAGTCGCAGCTCTCAGTCTTGGCACTGGAGTCTGCATCTGCATTGTGCAGTCTGCATGAGTCATTGCTATGGTGGTGTGTTGGAGTGGTGCTTGTTGCATTGATTGTGATTGCTGCACGTGCCCTTGTGTCTATAATGCATGCTTCATGGACTGATATTGGTGTGTTTGCTTGTCATGGGTATGCATCTGTTTTGGTGCATATGCTTGCGCTTGCATGTCTGTTGTGGCGCATATGTCTGAGCGGACATGTGGTCTTGAGTGTGTTGTCCGTTCTGCTCAGGCTATGTGTCCTTGTCCTCCGCAAAACCAACATACTATGGGACTCTCCATTGGCCTTTGCTGTCCCCCTTTGAAACTCTTCCGTGTTCTGCTGCATCGGTTGTCCAAAACCTCTTCCCCGAGACATCTCTCGACCACTGGTTCACATCCCCTCAATCCTGCAAAATCTCCCCCTGCCATCTGTGGCTTGTTCTGCACGTGCTGTGTAACTACCCTTCTCCGCTTGTTAACACCGCCCATTCCATAGTATATTTTGATAGTATTTTCTGCACTCAAAGAGACATATCACAACAGAATTGAGAGCGTCAAATCCAAAACAAAAGAGCTTTTCAATTTCCTCAGGGAACTGAAATCCCCCACTACACTGGCAGAAACCTGCGCGAAAGATGTAGACTGGTGTGAAAGTATTCAAAAAGCCCTAGCAGACAAAATCACCATGTTACAATCCAAAATCGAACAGAAAAAGCTTTACCTATCAAAAAAACAAACCGTCCACCACTCCCAAAACACCCACTTGCCCCCCCCCCTTTTTCCTTCTCACCAGGTATCCACTAAAGAAGTAGAAAGCATCATTAAGGGCCTCAAACCCTCCAGATGCCAAGGGGACTCTTCCCCAGCTCCCATCATCCAGGAAGGCGCCAACTTTCTGGCCCCCTTCATAACAGCCCTTATCAACGCATCCTTCAAATCAAGCTCAGTGCCTAGCAGCCTCAAGGAGGCCTGGGTCATGCCACTACTAAAATAACCTAATCTAGACCCCAATAACCCAACCAACTACAGGCCAATCACCACCGTTCCCTACATCCTAAAGATCTTAGACAGAGTGGCCTACCTGTAAATACAGAAGCACCTGGAACACAACAACCTCCTGGGTCTCAGACAATCCGGCTTCAGGCCAAGGCACGGAACAGAGTCACCCCTACTGGACCTAAAAATCCAGATGGACAAGGCAAAGGACAAGGGTAATCTAGCCATTCTCTTACTGCTAGATCTATCAGCAGCCTTCGACCTCGTCGACCATCAGATCCTCACGGAACATCTGATGACCTCTGCGGCCTTCTCTAACAAGGCGACTGCCTGGATCCAGTCCTTCCTAGCCAACCGAACCACCCGGGTCTTCTCCCCGGTGGCCTCAACACTCCCTGTCCCCATCACCTGCGGCGTCCCTCAAGGCTCGTGCGTCTCACTGACCCTATACAATATCCTCACTAAGCTATTGTTCGACCGCCTAGATAACCTGAGTGTCACTTACACAAACTATGCTGACAATACCCAGGTTCTCAACACCCTATCAGGGTGCTACGATGAGGACTCCACCAGAATCAACAACCTATATTTGGAGATCCAAGCCTGGATGGCAGAGCACGGTCTATGCCTCAACGATGAGAAAACTGAGCTCCTTCTTGTCGGCTCCCAACCACGGCTAAACAAACTAGACCCCTGTTACGCATCCATCAACATAGACGGTAACCTAATCACAGTAGCCAAAGAAATTAAAACCCTTGGGGTTTATCTACTCTCTTGCTCAAAAGACAGGTGAATGCCACAGCCTCATCCACAGCTTATAAAAATAAGCTTATCAACGCCTGCAAACCTTTCCTATCTCCTTCCAGCTGCATTACAGTAGCCAGAGCGCTAGTTCTCTCAAAAACTGACTACTGCAATACCCTCTTTCTCGGCACGTCAGAACGCAACCTGAACAAACTACAGGTGCTTCAAAATAATGCCCTCAGAGCCGTCCTCAGCATCCCACGACACGCCCACATCTCCAGCATCAGGCAAGATGCTCACTGGCTCCCTGTACGAGACAGAATCACTCTGATCCATCGTCCATAAATGCCGCTCCAATGACGCACCCAAATACCTGGAAGACAAGTTCCACAATCACACATCAACTAGACCAACTAGAACGCCATACTCGCATTGCCTTTCCGTTCCCAAATTCTCCCTAAAAAAAGCAGGTGGCGCCAGCTTCCCTGTTCTAGCTGCCAAACTATGGAACACTATGCCACTAAACCTTAGAGCAGAACCTTCCTTATGGACTTTTAGAGCCAATACAAAAACATGGCTTTCCAACAAAAACTCTTTTAATGTACTTCTTCTCCGCATGACCTTGTCGACCATCTTGTAACCCGTTCTATTACACTTATTGTTATTTCACAGTCTGTATTGTATATTTTTTCCATGCTGTAACTGTCTCTAAGTCTCCGGCGCCTGGTTACCCCAGGGTTCGGCGCGCGGTACAAATAAAGAAACTAAACAAAACAAAACATATCCATGGCTGCCTTCCTGCTTCTTGTAATAGGGTAAAGCAACCAATCTTGTGGTCCCTCTTCTGTAGCGTCACCTTACAGGATTACATCTCATAGAGAAACTTAGAAAACAACCTTCCATAATATAAGGTAGCCTTTTTTGCTATCTAATATACCCAGGTAGTCCACCATATTGTCCTTTTTAAAAAAAAAAAAGGTTTTTCTTCTGCAAGCTAAGCTGACTGTTTAAGCAATCCACCCCAAACTGACTACCCAACAAACAAGTATCCTTACGCCACCCCAGAAAACTTCACCTGAACAAATCTGTTCTCCCCACATTTGCCATATAGCTGAGACTATTCTTACATTCTGTGATCCGCTGAGGTGTCTCTGCCACCGGCTCTCCCACAATCTGCCACTCTGCCATCCGGCCTGATGGGTGTCCCACGGGAAGCGGGCAGTCATTTTTCAAAGGCAGCTCCTGTCGACCTCTTTTGTGTTTACGGGCAACTCTGGGTGTCCATTTCCACGGGTCACCACACAGCCCCTCGGGCATGTGGCGGGACAAGTTGGTTTCTTGCCGAAAGAACCCAGCGACCTCCCCTGCTACCACTTTGTATAGCGTGGCTGGGTTCCTCTAGCAGTCACCCTGATTATTTGCAGAGAACCCTTGGGCCCCTCAGAAACTCCAAGCCACAAGAAAGCAGGGCTCAGCCATGGAGCAAAGTTGCTGTTGTTTACTAGCATATAAACATAACTGGGATCACACCAGAAAAACAAGATTCATCTAGAGCTCTCAGCTTCTATGCATGTCACCCTGTTTTATTCTGTTGTGATGTCACAACGTCAGGTTCCATTCCAGAAACGTATCACACACTTACATTGGTCAGTTTGGGTAAGGTTACATATTGAACTTCCATAGGTTAGTGCTGTGATGCACTTTAGTTAGTTAGGGAGTGTTGGTGTCAGTAACACTCCAAGTAGAATGTTTTTGTACAGTTTGAAGGTTCCTGGCATAGCAGTTGGAGGAAGCGGCCAAGGGAGATGCTGTGCTGGGGGTCTTATGCCTTGTCTTAATAAATACCATATGAGTCCACCGCTGCATTTCTGGCTCCTGTCTTAACATTGGCAATGAGGATCCCGAGTGGCTAGACCCCCGGCACCTCACAGCAATATTCCCTTCACTGATACAGAGAGCTGCAGTTCTGCCCATCGGGGCATTGATCCGGCCATCGTGGGTGTGATAGTATGTCCACACCTACAATTCTGTAGCCGCTGTGCCCCCGTTCCCGGGAAATGATGCAGCTAGCACTGAAGTGAGTGAAAGCAAGTAGATTGTCCCTGCTATTGTGCAATCAAGTAAGTGGGTGCTGTGCTGCGCAAAGGTAGTGTGCCCCACAATCTCTGTGGGGCCATGAGCAAGTGCACGAGCAGCCTTACCTGTGTCCCCAGACAGGCCTCCGAAGTGATGCGCACACCCCGCAGCTTGCCCAATTGATCGTCCCAACCTCCAACTGCATCACGCAGACCTCAACAGGCATCTCCTGGGACAAAACAAGATTGTGCATGCACGGAAGTCCGAAATACAATGCTACTGCGTTCTAAGGCACCGCTCTCAGCGCATCTATTCGGTGACGGTACAGATTAACCCCTACAGGCCCTAAAGAAGGGCACACAATAAGAAACTGAACAAAAGGAAGGTCAAAAGATATTTCCTGTGACTAAGGAAAAAGGAATATTGTACTGTGCATCTGAAATACTGTGTTGTGCATCTGAACATCAGTGTGCCGCGCACCTGAAATACTGTGCTGGGCACCTGTGCATCAGTGTTATTGCAAATGGCTATGCCAGGAGTCACTGGCCCTCCTGTATTTATGACATCTCCAGGACCAGCCAAATAAAGTGGGCACAGTGGAAAAAGGGATTTATGCATTACATAAAAGCGGCTTGTGGGACATAAAAGCAGCTTGTGGGAACTCCTATTCGAACGATAGAAAGCTCTCCCTTTTAATTGACTTCCTAGTATATGTGGGCCAACGCATATTTGATACGTTACATCCCCTGGCAAATGATGCTGGAGGTGATGGCGCAAACAAACTGGATTGAGCACTGCCTAAATTGGACTTGCATTTTAATCCCAAAACAAGCACCATTTTGGAACGGTATAATTTCGGTGCCCTGTTGCAAGAGCAAGGAGAATCTGTTGAGGAGTACATGACCGCCCTACTGCACTTAAATTTATACTGCAAGGTCAAAGACTTGTTTGATAAACATATACACGGTCAATTCATGATCCACTGCAATTGTGATAAGATCAGAGAGGAGCTGTCGTTGAAATACAAGCCCACATTGGATGAAGTTCTGGAAATCGCCAAGCTGGTTGAGCACTCCTTGGCATGTGTTGCTAAAATGTCAGAGAGGGAGTGTGGAGAAACTAAAGTGGAAGTGTTGAATGTAGTGGATTCAAAACAGAAGAAGAAAGTGAGATAAAAGTTAATATTAAAAGGAAACTATGATTCAAGAGCAATAATGCAAGAGGGCAAAAGAGGAAAGAACGTGAACGTTTATGCTTTCGATGTGCCAGTAACTCTGTTTGCCAGTTCCTTGGCATGTCCAGGAAGAAGAGTTACATGTGCAAAGTGCAAAAGACGAGGACGCTTCGCCAATTGCTGCAGTATCAGTTTAACCAAAAGAAGGTGTTCTATGTAAATGAAGAAGGTGATGGGTCTTCTGAAGAGGACGATGGAGCATGCCATGTGGAAAATGTTACAGTTAACATAGTTCAGGTCGTTGATGCGGAAGAATGTGAAAATCCATATGTGTGAGAGAGTGAATGAAAGGGAGGTCTCAATGATGGCAGATTTCGGCTCAAAGATATCACTCATGTCTAGGATGTTGTTTGAGCAAGAGATGGGAGGAGCCATTCAGAATTTTCTAGAGCCTGATGTAAATTTGGGGTGGTGGGGGGATAGAACCATTATCAGATCAATCTCCATGGTTACTTTGCGGCTAAATTTGAGTATAAAGGGAGGTGTGCACAAGGAATTTGTACGTAACTAAGAAATGGATGACACTCCTGGGATAGTGCGACCAAAAAAGACTAACGATAAGGTTAGATCCTAAAACAGATGATCAGGTCCTACAGGCAGGGTCTGCACTGAGTGAGAAATTCAGGAATGTGTTAATAAAAGGTGTGTGAAAAGTGAAAGGGATGCGTCATCAAATTGTGTTAAAAAAGGGAAGTGACCCTGTGGCAGCCAAATTACGGCCCATTCCTTTGGCGCTAAGGGACGGTGTAAAGAAAGAATTGGATAATCTGTTGCAAATAGGCATTATTGAAAGGGCTGGTGGAGTGGAATGGGCATCCCCTCTAGTGGTTGTCAGGAAATTGTCTGGTGAATTGAGATTGTGTGTAGATTTGCAAAAATTGAATAGGTGTGTAATGATTGATCGACACTCGTAACCCAATATGGGTGAAATGTTGATGAAGGTTGGTAAAGGGTGAATATTTTCGGAACTGGACATGGCATCAGCCTATCAAGTTGAAGTAGAAGAGGGATGTAGAAAGTTGACAATGTTTATAACGCATGAGGGAGTATTCCAGTTTCGGAGGATGCCTTTAGGCCTTGTTTATGCTTCCTCTGTGTTTCAGAAAATAATGGATACGTTATTCAGATGGATGAAAGGCGTCTTCTGCTTTCAAAATGACATACTGGTGTGTGGGGAGTTGGAAAATGAACATGACAGGATTTTGGAGGATGTTTTAAGCATTCTGGAAGCGAGAAGAATAACAATGAGGGAAGAGAAGTGTGCATTCAAAGTAGATGAAGGTGAATATCTGGGTTATGAGGTGTCAGCACATGTTATGAAACTGAAAAGTAGTATGGTGTGAGCCATAAAGGAAGTGGAAAGGCCAAAATCAAAAGGGATCTACGTTCATTTCTGGGTATGATATAATTTTACCAGAAATGTTAAAAAAAATTGTTGACAAAGTTTTTGAAATGGGAAAGTTACTAAAGAAAGGGGTTGATTGTGTGGAATGAAAAATGTGAAGATGAGTTTAATTTGAAAAAGGATCAAATTGATTTGGCACGACCTTTGGGCAGTTTCGATACCCATAGGGCGAGTGTTGTGACGGTAGATGCCAGTGACAATGGCGCGTATTGACGCAGGTTAAAAATTCGGAAGGAGAAGAGGAGATAATTGCCCATGCCTCAAGAGGTTTGAAGGGACTAGAAAATAATTACTCTGTCCTTGAGAAAGAGGCACTGGCGTGTCATTGGGCAATTGAAAAATGTAGGAATTTATTCTGGGGCGCTGACTTCATATTGAGAATAGATCACTAACCACTCAGTTATATTTGAGTGCAAAGGGCTGGATAAAGTGTCTAGGCACATGGCTAACTGTGTCACAAGATTACAAAGCCACATATTTGAAATGCAAGTAATACCAGGGAAAGATAATGGGCCTCATTACAAGGTTGGTGGACCGGTAATAATGATACCGGTACGGGAATACCAGCATCGTCTACCGGACTGGTGCATTACGACCTGTGATGGCGGTGCTACCGGTATCTGCAGGGACCCGTTGTGACCGGATAGCACCTTCCAGGAATGATCGCAGGCACGTGGCAGCCGTGCGAGTAACACCGGCATGCCGCAAGGAAGTGCACATTACGAGGTTCACGGACATGCACTTACCGGCATCGAGATGCTGGTAAGAACAGTTACCATGATGCCGTCAACACTGGCATTGCGGGGCAGCCATTAATAGCAATCTGCTGTGTTGCAACCTGCTGCAAGTGCACACAATCGGCACATGTGGAGGCAATGGAGTCTGGCACAGCACAAAATGAGCACACCCACACACCACACCCCTTCTAAACCCAAAATGCTACCATTGCAATACTGGGGCTGGAGGACATGCCTGCACTGCTACTACACCAGCAGGCATTGAACCAGGGAATGCAGCGGAGGAGAAGGAGGGTCAGACAGGGACAGCACATGCCACCAGTGCAGGCAGTTGTACCCCGCAGGAAGCCACCAATCCCTCGCCTAAGGACCAGTCCATTTGACCTAACCCCTGCCAAGATCCACACCCTGTACTGTCTGGACAGGGACACCATATGCACAATAGTGGACCTCATCCATGACGACCTGGTAAGCCTCATCAACATCCGGACAGGCATCCTCCCCTTGCTGAAGATAGTGTCTGTGCTACACTTCCTTGCTACAAGCACCTACCAGCACACAGTGGGGCAGCTGCATGGAATCTCACAACCATGTTTCTCCTGTGTGCTCAACCAGGTGCTAGATGCCCTCCTGAAACATGGAAGGGACCACATATATTTACCATGGACTGCGGAGGAGGAGAATGCTTCCAAAATAGCATTCCATGCACTGGCAGGCATGCCAAACATAATCTGTGTCGTTGACTGTACTCATGTGGAGCTGGTAGTCCGGCATGCCATGGAGGTAGTGTACTGCAACAGGAAGCTCTACCATTCCCTGAATGTCCAGATGGTGTGCGATGCAAGCAAAATAATAACGCATTGTTGTGTAAGATTCCCGGGATCCACACATGATGCCATGGTGCTGCGCAGCTCCACGCTTCCCCGCTACATGGCACGACGCACTGCACAACACACCTGGCTGCTGGGTAAGTTTAACGACAGGGCAATGAGGGGTGTTGCCTGGGGGGGACCACAGGCATAGGCAACCTGTCTGCTGGCTGGGGTATGAGGGGTGGTGTTCTGGGGGGGGACCACAGCGACCTGGGTGGCAAAAACTGTGACCCCAATTACCTCAACAGAATGTTGGACACAGCCAATGGATGCAGATGTGGCATGCCTACACAGCTGTGCCTAAATGTAATCAACATACACAGTGCCCACCCCAGCACATGCACCTGGAACACCATCAGACATGAACCACAGGTACCACGATGCACCACCCTGCAGGCACAATGCATGAAATACATGAGCGCAGCAAAGTACATCACGGGGCATGCAGCCATGCCTGAGCCAAATCCAACTGCCACACATGGAAATCCCTGTCACTGCACCCACCCCACAGGTACGCCGCAGACCAGTATACCGGGCCAGGCACCTTAAGGGACACTTCCAAATGCAATGGTGCAAGCAAGGAAACTATTGTAATCATCAATCACTTACCACCACTAACATATGAGCGAGTGGTGCAGGACCCATCCATAGTACCTCAGCTCCACCATGCCAGTACACACCCAACCCCTTCACAGAAACTTTTGCCTTCACTGGCGGACCATACGACCAATGCCATTGTGCCTTTGTCATTTGGGGGAAGGCGTTGATGGACAAGTACATGGTGACATCAAGTAGTTGAAAGCATGAATAGCAAACCACTGTGTATCATGAAGCACATCAGGCAAATGTGTCATGATGCACACCACATGAATTGTACATTTTCCTAATGCAACACACCCATCAGATGTCAGCACATCATGGATGATCTCACCTCATTTGTGTGAGAGCGGTATCTGATGGAAAGGTCCCTAAGACGTGAACGGCACACATACCCCACAACCATGGAACATCCCCAAGTACACTTACCTGGGTAATACTACAAGGAAATGTCAAGTGCAGGCATGAAGAATCTGTGGCGTGTGACCATGAACACTGTACAGGCAGTGCACACAAGGAATGACAACAATGTTCACAAATACACTTTCCATTGCTCCTGTGCAGGTGAGGCTGGGTATCTCCTGAAGACATGGCTCCTGACCCCCATTAGGCAACCAGTCAACAGGCAGGAAGAGGACTACAACCGTGCACATGGACGCACTCGTGTCACAATTGAGCAGACGTTTGGCCTGTTGAAGGCCCGTTTTCACTGCCTCAGCAGGTCGGGTGGGGCACTCATATACAGGCCTGAGGAGGTGGGCAAGATAGTGTTGGCATGTGCCAGGCTGCACAACATGTGCATCTGGCGTAACGTACACCTGCCCTTGACACAGACCCGATTCCACCAGAAGATGAGGAGCATGATGGTGAAAATGCTGCATATCGGCCACGGCACAATGTGAATGAAGGACGTGTTGTACGCCAAACTTTGATTGCACAATACTTTTGATGGACTGGGTAACACAAGGCACTGGGAATGGGGGACACTGGGAACTGGGCACTGTTAAGAAATTAATTGACACACACTCAAAAAGCAATGTCCAGTCATGTATTTTTCATATGCACACCAAGTCTATTAATTAAAGGACAACTATGCACATTGAACATGAAGCAATGTGGACCATCTTCCCTTTAATATTTAACAAACTACCCCAACACCCCCACACCTCCACACTCCACACCCCCCAACACCCCCACACATACACGCCCCCCGCCCCCAACACCCCCCCTGCTCCCTCTGCAAGTTCAATTGGACTCCCTCATGACATGACCATTTGTGTCAGGCTACTGACGACCCCTTTTAGGTGAAGGGGGTTGTTGGTCTGGGTCGGCGCATACTGCGCAGTGACCTCCACACTGGGCTTGTCTGGGTTGAACTCGCCGGGGTTGTGCTGGTTGATGGTGCGTGTTGTGGGTCGGCCTCTGCATTACGATGTTGGGCCATGGTGGCAACCAACTGGGTGACGGCCTGTGTCATGGCTGCCATTCCTTTCTGAACGTGCAGGGCCACACGGTACACAGCACGGCTGACTGTCCTGGAATTCTCCTGCATGGCCCGGCGTGTGGTTTCACCTTCCGCCACATTCTGCCCCCTCACCCAGATCACTGGTAGCCATTGACTGTGGCCCCTCCACGTCACTGGCCACTGGGGATCCCACCTCTTCCACCCGAGGTGTTTCCTGTGGCTCGGGTGCTGTTTTTTGGCTTGGGACCTTTGTGGCAGCGGTGGCTTTTAGGCAGGGCTGCCTTGATGCCAGCAGTGTGTGTTTGCTGGGGCTCCTTTCTTGTTGTCGGTGGTTGCTGCTCGGCTTATTCTCCAGCCTGTGCGCCCTGTTGGCTGGGGGGCCGTGGCTTGGGAGCCGTGGGACCCTTCTGGCCAGCCCTTGATGTAGAAGGCCTGGAGGTGTTGTTGTCCCCTCGGCTCTGGTGTGCAGGTGTTTTCCTGGGCATTGCGGTGTGTTCCGCCTCGCTGTCTGATCCTGTGCCTGTGGGGGACAGAGAGGCAGGGCATCAGTAACGGGTTAACGTACATCCTACATACATTGATGCTAGTACATTTAGAGTCCTGTGCATTTTCGTGGACATGTTCAAGGGGCGGCCATGGTGCTTACAGGAGTTGGGGGAGGGAGGGTGCAGTGTTTGTGCATCCTTCTGGTGCAGCCATGATGTGCATGGTGTCTGTTGGGTGTCCTACACGTGTATCGTGGCTTGCGTGCTGTGGCCATGCCTCAGGGGCTGTGTTGTGTTGTTCAGATGTGGGTCAGATGTGCTTGCACTATGTGCGTAGTTGCATTGGTGTTTACACTGCAAGTGTGCAATCGGTAGTGGTGATGTGTACACCATGCAATGGGATGGCACAGTGGTCAGGTCTGCATCTGTACAGTGATGTATATGTGTATGTGCGCATGCAGATGGAGCATGTGCTTGCAATTGGGGACTCATGTGGTTTGTGTCAGTGGGGTTTGTTGGGTGTTTTCATGGCAGGGTCTTTGTGGTTTTGTAGGGGCTGACTTTAGGTGGTAGGTGATGGGCCACATATTTGCTCTCATCTGCTTGCCATTTGGACTCTGCCAGTGTACTTGGGGTATTAGGTGTGTGTTGAGAATGTATTACGCTAAGGGTCACTGTGCTGCATGTCTCCTCCCATCGTGCTATCTTAATAGGGGATGGTTCTCCTCCACCTGTGGCCAGGCCCTGGCTGCGATTCGCAGATAGGATGTTGCGGACACGAAGCCGCAGATCGTCCAAGAGTTTCCCACAGTCACGTACGGTGCGTGGTGTTATCCCCACCGCAGAGACCTTTTGAGCCGCGATGAAGTTGCTTCCGGTACCGGCACTTCCGGCATCTAGGGTCCGGTGTCTGCAGCATTGATGATGCCGCTATCGGGGGTTTGAAGTGCCTTACCTGCATCCCGGTGCAGCTGTTTCCGGTATGCCAGAATGCGCGTGCACGCTGACTTGGAATCAACCGTTGATTCTGCCAGCAGTGCAACACGGACACAGTTGCACCGACATGCCGGTAATTTGCTATTTTTACCGGCCAACTAGTAATGATGCCCAATATGTTGGCTGATTGTTTATTAAGACTGGGAGATTGCAATAAAGTGAATATAGAAGGGGCCAAAGGAACGAGGTGTTTGAAATAGTTTTTGTGAATCATGAAGGAATCATGAGTAAAGAGGAGTGGATAGAAGCCATGAGTAAGGATAGGGTTCTCATGAATGTTAATGTTGAAGGACATTTGTACCGCGCACTATCACCACCGAAGGGGTCCCCTGGCACTCTGGCGGCTCTGAAAAGCGGAGGAGAGGGGTGGGTTAGTGGGAATAAGCTGGAAAAGTGCGAGAGCAGTGATGTGCTGTTGGCAGCCTCAGCCCGGTGGGTCCGTTGGCTGGGCTTGGGGTGTTTTATGGTCCGTAGTCGTCGTGTGCTGTTGTGCAAGTCTATGTGTGGTTTGTTTTGTTGTTGCATTGTTGTGAAGTTTGTGCGGATTGCTGCGTTTTAGGCTTGTGGTTGTGTTTGGTTATAGTTTGAGAGGTGTATGCAGAGGGATGGAATTGTTAGTTGGTTGGTTAGTTAGCATTTCTGTCCTTGCAATTGTGGGATTCCATCTAGGTGTGGTACATGTGAACAGTCACATTTCTATCTAGATGCTACGCAGACTAGGTTCAGAATTCTAAGTGTGGTGCATGCTAACAGTCACATTTCTATCTAGATGCGACACCTGCTAAAGTTCAGAATTCCGTACTAATGTGGCATATGCTAACAGTCACATTTCTATCTAGATGCGACGCAAGCTAAAGTTCAGAATTCTAATTGTGGTACATGCTAAGAATCACATTCTGTCTAGAGGCGACGCGATCTAAAGTTCCGATTTCCATACTAGTGTGGCACATGCTAATAGTCACATTTCTATCTAGATGCGATGCAAGCTAGGTGCAGAATTCTAAGTGTGGTGCATGCTAAGAATCACATATGCTAACAATCACATTTCTAAATTCCATCTAAGTGTGGCATATGCTAATAATCATATTTCTATCTAGATGGAGCGGGCTGAGCTTGAGAATTCCATTTAAGTGTGGCATATGCTAACAATCACAGCAGACCATGAAGGTCAAGGCATATGTGGAATCGGTGTGTCCCAAAAAGATGGAGCTACCACAAGGTATTGATATTTTATTTGTATCGCCCTTGTACACAAGTGTTTCAGAGCTCGACGAGGGAGGGGAACAAGGGAGAAGAAAATCAACGATCTTACTAGGCCCAGTGACATTGAAAATGCACAAGTGCATGGGAGAGGGAGAGGGATAGGGGTAAGTGCAAGGGAGGGGGTAGAGGTGGAAAGTGCTGAGCAAAAATAAAAATGTTTAAAAAACAAAAACATTAATGAATAAAAAGCAAACAGTGGTAGTGCAGCCGGCAAGTGCTAGGAATAAGGCAAGAGACAGGGTGTGTCTGAATAAGTGCAGAAAAATTAAAAGGAGGTGACTGTAGGGTTACAGAAACAGGCCCCAGTCCAAGGGATTGCCCGGAGGCAGTGCAGGTGGGTGGCAGCGTGAGCAGGAAACCTGGGCCCTAAAGACAGAGGGAGGCCAGGTGCACGATGCCGATATGGAACAGATCAATGGGAGAGGAAGAGAGAAGGCAGAAGCAAAGAGAAAGGCCTTGGGGTACTGTAATGATGCCTACCCCCGGGGACCCAGACCAAGTCCAGCAACCCCGGAAGCAGGCATCAAGTTACCCCAAGCAAGCCCAACAACCCCCGCTAGGGGCTATTTGGGTGCAGTCCTGGCGCCTATGGCGCCAGGCTCATATGGAGAGTCAGTCCTGGTGCCATAGGCGCCAGGCTCAGATTAAAACTTACCTGATGCAGACCATGCTGCAAACTTACCTGATGCAGACCATGCTGCAAGAGCTCCAAGCCAAACAAGGCTTGGAAGGGACTATTTTACCTAGGGACTATTTTTTACTCGGGTGGGGGTGGGGAGGAATACTTACCTGGGACTACTTTGGAGGCTATTTAAACCACGCCCTAAGAGCAGCACACGCTTCGCGTTATTCTGCATCCAGCAGCGTAACGCTCACTGTGCCTGCAAGTCTGCATCCAGTCTTCTGCCACGCCCGCCTCGAGTTTGGAGCTCCTAGAAAAAGGGAGAAAGAAGGAGAAAAGGTTAGAACAAGAGCAATACCTTTGATCCTTACCTGAATTCCCGATCCATCGCGCCTTCGAGCTGGAAGAAAGAAGTTATTTTATGCGCGTCGCCTAGCCTACTGCAGTGCCGTGCTGAACTCACCGGCCTTCGCAGCATCTTCACATTTCACTGCATCCTCCTGCATGTTACCGCCGCACTCCGGCACCTAAGGAGAAGACAAGAACAGCAAGGTGAGCCAAGGGAATACACAGAGGAATACCCCCCATAGACTTACCTGATTTTACCACCGGGGGTACTATTCTTCTTCACGGGTCGGCGCAGCTTCCACTGCATCCTAGCCGAACCCCGGCCCCTAAGGGCAAACAAAAGGACAGCAAGGTGAAACAAGGGACTAACAAGGGGAACCCTCCTCACCACAAAAGACTTACCTGATTTTACCGCCGGAGGTATTATTCCCGAGACGTCATACTTTCTCTCAGCGCCTAAATAAGGGAGAAAGCAACAGGTTACTTATGGACATTATTTTATCCAACTGTGTTGGATAATACAAATCCTTACCAGAACATTACCGGTTGCCACGAGGAACTCTTCAGTAGGATCAAGGTGCAACTTGCAAGGAATCGGACGAGAGTGAAAGTCAGGCATTTGAACTCTTACGAAATACATACTTACGCCGTCTTGCCGGGAATATCGCAGTCAATATTGTCCTGGAACTCACCAATTCCTTTGAGCCAGTGAAGCAACTGGTTATCTACGCGCCCCTGTGCTCAATGAGGATGGAGAGCTCATCTTTTCAAATCATCAGGTGAGACTATAAGAGGGAACATCCAAGGTGATCAGTGGGGAGAACAGCAGGGTGGGGGGATTTACGCTCAACTCCACGGGTGGTTAATTCCCTTTCTCCACTTGCAGAAAAATATTCCTACGGGCCAAGCAAACGAAGCTAGGTGGGCCAGTCCAGTCCGTCATCTCGGCCCTACGCGTCACATTGGTGGAGACCGCAGCTGTCCAGTCCAGATCGACGCCTCTGTGGGAGCCAGGTGAGCGTAACAGGTACTTCTGGAACCAGAGGTGGTTCTCCTCAAGTTTGAGTGGCAGGGATGCTGTTCCAGAGGGTGGACCCAGCCGAAAACGGAGATCTACCCCCAGCTTGTTTCTTTGAAAAAGGGCTGACCCTGAGAGAGTTGGAGGTGGAGGAGCGAAGGGCTCGGGAGGGAAGGTATTTACGGAGGGACGGCTGAAGATATTTTGGACCCAGGCCCCAGAAAGCCATGTGGACAATGCAGAGGGTCTTGAATTTAATCCATGCAGCCATTGGGAGCCAGTTCAGAGAGCAGTCCTGTTCTGGATAAGTTGCAAAGGGCGGAGAGTAGAGGAAGGTAGATTTAGAAAGAGGCTGTTGCAATAGTCCAACCTTGAGAGAACCAAGGCTCAAGAGACGGTGAGCTTCTGAGGGAAGGAGAGAAAAGGCAGAATACCTCTGAGGAGGTGCAGTAGGAAGTTTTTTGAGACATCAGAGATGTGGGCAGAGAAGGAAAGTGTGGAGTCAAACATTGCCCTGAGGTTCTTGGCCTCGCATGTAGGGGTAGGAGGAGGGCCAAGGGAGGCCGGCCAGAGAGTGACAGGAAAGGAGGGTGAAGGTGTGCCAATGAGGACAATCTGTCTTGCTGGCATTCAGGCAGAGATCATTGGCAGCACACCAATCCTGAATGGCAGATAGGCAGTCGGAAATGAGAGAAGGAGAAGAGGTGGCCAAGGGAAGCATGAAAATGAGTTGTCAGCATAGCACTGGAAATTTGAGCAGAAAATGGCAATGCAGTGGGCGAGAGTTGTCAGGTATTGGTTAAAGAGCCAGGGTGAGAGGTTGGACCCGTGGGGAACACCGCAGGTAGGGAGATAGAGGAAAGGAAGGACCCAAGTTGGACCTGGGTGGGCCGATCAGAGAGGAAAGAGGTCAGCCAGGCCAGAGCCTGATAAGTGATGCCCAGTTTGTCACGGAGACGGTTGAGTAGGATGGTATGGTTGACTGTGTCGAAGGCATAAGAGAGATTGAGTAGGATGAGGACAGAGGGAATGTTAGAGTCAAGGTTGGAGGGAAAATCTTCACAGATGTTGAGGAGAGCAGTTTCTGTGCTTCTGGCAGCTCTAAAGCCAGACTGATGGTCGTGGAGACAGCCAACAGAATCAGAGTGGAGGTTAAGCTGAGAGATGGCCAGCTTTTCCAGGAGTTTACCCAGAAAAGGAGTAATGAAAATTGGGCGATAGTTAGCCGGCAAGAAGGATCAGCTGTGGGTTTCTTGAGAAGTGGAGATGGTGGAGTGCACTTGTAATGCGCAAGTAGACCTAAATTACAGAGAACAATATTTAACGTTCCATTTCAGAATCCATAGCAACATATGAGAATATATAAAGATGAAGCCATTGGAAATGTTCAAGGTGATTTATTCTGAGTACAGCCACAGCCGACACGTGTTTCAACCATTTGGTTGTCCTCAAGTCAGTCGAGTAATACTGGACATGGTCCCCTAGTAAAGCATGAGTAGTGATTCTTGGATATGAAAGGTAGATACCGTGCTGCAAAGATGGTTCCTTAATCAAAATACCACTGTTTAATGTCATCAGAGTTCATGGCTTGGATGCCTGGGTGGAGGTTTAAGAAGAGGCGTAGTGGCACAGTGGCCAGTCTATTTCAGCGGATCCTCATTAAATATGCAGGTTTCAATACCTTAGGAACCAGGTTATGGGGATAAATAACAAGCGTTGATAAGTGGATGCACAAGAGGGTGCTTCAGAAGGACGGGGGAAGGCTCCTGAGGCAAAGGAGAGGTGGCAGAAATTGGCCAGGGCAGGAGCAAGGGTGTCAATGTGGTCTTTTATGGTTTTAGAAAAACCGTGATGAACCTGTATTGACGAGACTTTCATAGATCGGACTTGTCTAGCAACCTCGTCAGGGGAGAAAAGAGGAAAGCAGGAGAAAGAGGGTGGGGTAGCTGAATGAGGGTCAGAGTTCACAGAAGAAGGGAGGAGCGGAGGGGGCGGGGAGGAGAGGCTAGACAGGATGTCGTGGGTTTTTGAGATTAAATGAGAGGCGCAACGGCCGTGCAAATGGCCTGGGAGGCGACAGTAGGGGTGAAGACTGCAGCAGGGTTGGCCAGCTCCTTGCAGATTTTAAAGAGTTTGGCCGAGTTGTTAGATGCCACAGAGACACGGGCTTGGATGGTGGGCTCTCTTCTTAGTGTGGACAGAGTCAGTAATGCCTTTGGAGCAGGCGACAGTCCAGTTTGTCAGAGGATGAACAAGAAGCCCTCTATTTCCTCTCAGCCACCCTACACTTAAGTTTAAGTGTAGCTAGGTCAGAGTCATACCAAGAATTACACTTGGCTTTGGGCTTCAAACGGATTCTCATGACAGGGGCAAGAGCATCAAGAGTCTCGGAAATAGGGGGGGTGTGGCTAGCCACGAGATGAGAAAGACGTAGGTCTCCTCGGCTCCCGCGACCGCAACACACATCCTGGCAAAATTGCCTGATTCTTGACGAAATAGGAGCAGAAAACACCTCTGTGTGGTGTCGGACACCCTTGGGCACAAACGGAGCGAAGAACAGCGAAAACTGTACTTGAATCCCGGAGAGGTGATCACGAGAAGTTTGAAGACAAGCAACACCCAGCCTGTCTCCAAAATGGCCGCCGGCGCGCACAGATGAATGCCCTGAAACTGAGTGGCGAGGCCGTGCTGCAGCGGAGCACAGCCTGTGACTGACCTGCTGAACGTAGCGGAAGGGGAGTGCGGTCCCTGTAGGGCTTTGGCGGTGTCCGGACCAGTGGGCGGACTTTGGTGGGCCCGTCGCGGACAGGAGGGTGAGACGCGTATCCATCTGGAGTGAGATGCCCTGGACCCCGTCGGCGGCGCTGGCAGTCGAGAACGGAGGACACCCACCTCCGAGTGGCCCAACGTGTGGGACAAGCCTGAGCGCTGCCGGCGGAGAAAGAAACACTGACGTGCAAAGGTGGCGCGGGTGAGTGTCCCCCTGCTGGCTCTGCCCCTCCTATAGTGGCGACGACCGAGGTGGCCCGGGAGGAAGGCGGAGGACTGGGGGAGAGCCGCTGGAGCTCACGCGGCCCCGTCTACAATCAGGCGCCACAGGCATTGCTGAAGTAACAACACATACACGGTCCCGTGAGCTGGAACCGGAGACCTGCGCCCCCGCTGTAGGGAGAGTGCTTCGCCTTGGGTGTATGCTGGGGACCGGCAGTGGACTTCTGTGACACCACGGGACGTGGAGGGTCTCCCCAGCACCTGATCCTGTGCGGGCCCGGGAGAAGGGAAGCGGTATGCATAACCCCCGGAGCAGGGCCACGCGGTGGCAACCGCAGGACTATCGGCTTGGCAAAAGTGAACAAAACAAGGGATCCACAAGGGGGTGAAGGGCCCGAGCAAACATTGGTCAGGCCGAATGCCCACACCAGCCCGCACAACTCAAACTGCAACTTGATCCAGGAGGGGTACCGCACCCCCAAATATTTGGCCGTGAAGCAGCAGAACACCGCCAGGGACAGACCTCACAAAGTGTCAATAACCAGCATAACGCCAGGCCCCCCATCATCAAAATACATCAATGCAACCCCAGTGGGCACCATTGAAGATGGACCAGGTCCGAGGGTGAAGTGCCCGAAGAAGAAGAACCGGCTGGGGGTGGGCGGGACACGTGGACCACAATTAGATCACCTCCTACAGAGGTCCCTAAACACAATCCCGACGCCTATAGAGTACAGAAAGTGCACAGATGCAACACACAGCTAGACAATTTCTACAAAGGGCCCACCACGCAAAATCATAATCTTTTAGCGAAATTGGTACCATGAGAAAAGATAAACCTAGGAAACTCCCCACGCAAAGCAGAATGGACCAATACACCATTCCTCCGCCCCAAGCGTCAGACCTGCACCCGCAATCCTTGGAGGAGATGGAAACAGACCAGAGAATATCACTGAAAGACATAATAGCCGCCATAGCCGACTCCCGCACGTCAATGGAGCAGAAAATGGATGGAATAAGCATGGACGTATCCCTCCTCAGACATGATCTCCAATAACTAACTGCACGTACCGGGGAAGCTGAGCATCGCATATCCAATACAGAGGATAGGATGCATAACATGCAACAGGAGCTCCAAAACATCACATCTAAACTGAAGGTACTAGAGGACAGAATTGAAGATGAAGATGGAGAAGGTAGATCCAGGCGCAACAACGTGCGCATACTCGGTATACCCGAGAAGGCTGAAGGCTCTTGCATGGAACTTTTTCTAGAACAATGGCTCACCGACCTGTATGAACCAGACGCTTTCTCCAAGTTCTTTTCCATACAGAGGGCACACAGAGTACCTACGGGCAGACCAGCGCCTGGCGCACCCCCACACACAGTAATAGCAAAGTTTCTAAACTACAGGGACCGAGATGCCTTACTGAAACATGCACGCGCCAAAGGCTCCATCATGTTCAATGGCTCCAAAATCGCCTTTTTCCCCCGATTACACCAGGGAAGTGCAAAAGGCGAGGCAATCCTTTGATCACCTCAAAAAACAACTACAAACAATGGGAGTGAAATATGGCCTGCTCTTCCCTGCGCAACTCAAGATTTACCACAAAGGAACAGTCCACTTCAGTGAACCCAAAGAGGCATGGCGCTGGGCTGAACAAAACATAGACAGAGACTGGTCGACCCCCCGCGACAACAGGGAGAGAAATCACAGAACACCACCAGACCAACAGCGAGTTCCCCGCCGGCCACCAGCGCAAGACCCAATGGAAGACTTAGGGGGTTGACCCCTGCCTCAATGTCCGCCAGAGGCCCGAGACCCGACAGGACATACAGGTCGAATTACAGAACCATCTACACTACACACATACACTCAACAATAGGCAACACACACCTACCTGATGCGGCCGTGGAACGCCCCAAGCCGGCAAGACAAGGAGAGTCCCCCCGATAGTGAAACAAACCCCACGTTTATCACATGTGGTGGCTCCCCCTAGACACACCTCTAGAGGGGGAGTACCTTCCCCTTGGGTTCCAGGTAGGGGGAGGCCACCTGTACCTGAAATTAAGTTCACTGCATGTAAGGTGTCCAGATGATACCATAGGTTCCTATGTTCGGGCGACCGATGCTTCTAGTTGGGAGGAGTATGGGGAGGGCGGGTTGAGGGTTTGTTAAGTTTAGTTACAGACGGGACCAGTCAAGCACATAGCATACCATGGCTAGATAAGATGGCAATAACCCACGGGCATAACCTCAACTGGCACATAGCGCCGCTAACAGCAGTACATGCCGCTATCACCACAGGCACACATGACATCACATAGCGGTACCACTAATGCTCTCAGAATACTTAGGCTCATGACATGGAATGTTAATGGCCTGGGCAACGCAGTCAAGCGCCGGTTGGTACGGCAATTTCTAAACAGGCGGGGAGCAGACAGTGTTCCTCTCCGAGACCCATCTTGCGGGCACAGAATGTAACCTATTCAGACGTACAAATTACAAGCGAACACTCCACTCAGGCTTCACGATGGGCGCAAGGGGCGTCATGATCCTGGTACACAAAAACCTCCCCTTCCACCTTAACACAGTAACTCATGACACAGGTGGCAGATATGTATATGTGACGGGCACGTTATGGGATCAATCTATTGCATTGATAGCCACTTATGCTCCGCCAACCCTACTAGAGCCACTTCTCACTGATATTGCCCCACTGATCGCAATTGACACTTCTAACCTCATGGTACTGGGAGGCGACTTCAATGAAGTCATGAAGGTAGCCTTGGACAGATCACACTTACGTAACAGAAACCCCAACGTACCCACTAGGCTTGCCATGTTCACCAATGCACTTGGCCTATGCGATGTATGGAGAGAACTCCACCCAGACACCAGAGCATACTCTTTCCACTCAGGGGCACATGCCTCGCTCTCCAGGCTAGACTATTTTTTTACCCCAGCAACGGATCTACACAGGGCACAGGAAATAAACATGCTTCCCAGAGGCATTTCTGACCACTCCCAGCTGGAGCTGAAACTCATAACATCCAGGCTGCTCCCACCACCGAGCTGGCGCTTGAATAACTACTACCTGGGTGACCCCGAGCTAGTGGACATGCTGCGGGAGGCCACCAACACATATTTCGAGCTAAACACACAGACTGCATCGAACCCTGAGACACTGTGGGAGGCCTACAAGACGGTGCTAAGATGTGAACTAATATCGTGGACAACTGCAAAAAAGAGTAAGCACCTGAGTAAGACACTTGAAGTGGAACAAGTCAAGCAGGCAGAGGAGAGACATATAAGCAAGGACACGCCGGTTACTAATCGAATGCTGCTACTAGCACAGAAAAGACTTCAAAATATAGCAATGGACAATAAAACGGGTGATAAGGCTGGCAAGATGCTGGCATTGCTGGAAAGGAAGGAGCAGGGACGCAGTCATGTCCGGCGGCTAGAAACAGGAGGATTGAACGCAGGAGTGACGGACCAGGAAATAACCCAAGGCTTTGCGGAATACTACGCTGAACTATATAGAGAACCCACATCCCAGATGGACACCATGATCATGGAGCAAATTGATATCCCGAACCTTAAATGAGGTGCAACTGGAACTGCTGGAGAAGGAGATCACAGAGGATGAGATATCTAGCCTCCAACCGGCAAGTCCCCAGGGCCTAACGGCTTCCCGGTTGAGCTATGGCGGAAGGTGGGAACCAATGTGATAGCCCCCCAGCTACTCCGAATGTACCAATGCACGAGAAAAGGGCATTCTTCCACAAGATCTGCGAGAAGCAACAATAATAGCGATACCCAAGCCGGACAAACCCCCTGAAAGATGCAGTTCATACAGGCCCATTTCACTCATCAATAGCGAGACTAAAATACTGGCAAAACTACTTGCAGACCGTCTACAACTGGTTATCCCCTCCCTGATACATCTGGACCAGTGCGGCTTCATGCCACAGAGATCAACTCGCATGAACCTCCACAGACTATATTCAGCCTTGGAAAGGGCCAACAGCATACAGGGCCCACTAGCCCTACTAGCAATTGATTTTGAAAAGGCCTTTGATTCGGTGAGATGGGAGGCTATTTGGATCATAATGCGCCGCATGGGCTTCGGTAAGAACTTCATGAGTTGGGTGCCCCTGCTGTATGAATCCCCAGTGGCCAGGACCAGGGTCAACGGCTGGCGATCGGACCTCTTTAGTCTGGGGGGAGGCATGAGGCAGGGCTGTCCGTTGTCGGCCCTGATTTTTCGCAATCGCTATCGAACCACTGGCAATCCTTCTGCGAAACGCACCAACCCGGGAAGGCTTCTGATGGTCCGAAACCTGGGAAGACAGAGTATCCCTCTATGCTGATGACCTTCTCATCTACCTGAAGGATCCAAGCAATTCCTGCCCCGGAGTCATGCACATGCTAGGGCGATACGAGGCATTCAGCGGTTTACGTGTGAACTGGTCCAAATCCATCCTATTCCCTATAGGAGATGTCTCGATGGCGAACATAACGGCCGGCCCTTACCAGATCGAAATGGAACAGTTCAAATACTTGGGGATACATATCACGAAGCACCTCACTGAATACACAGCCTTGAACCCCTCCCCCCCACCTGTAACAAGATTTGCAGAAGATACTCACCACTGGATGATCTTGCCACTGACGCTGATGGGCAGAGCTTCCTTGTTCAAAATGAGTGCCCTCCCTAAATTCTTATACATCCTGCAAAACGCTCCATTATACATTCCACATCGAGAATTCCACAAACTCGACTGCATCCTCTGGAAACTGCTATGGGGAGGACGACACCCACGGATTGCTCTTGCTACTCTCCAGAGGTTCATCTGGGAAGGGGGGGAGGATCAGGCTGCCCAGACTGCAGTCATACTACTGGGCCAGCCAGTTGGCGGTGGTGAATGATATGCTCCATGGGGACGGGAGCCTCCCACACATCAAAGGGTTCAACTCCAACAGCTCAACAACGCCACTAGAGCACCTTTATGGAGGCCTGAGTCGCACACCAAAACCACATATGGCAACGCATATAGTGAGAATCTGGAAGGAAGCACATCGATACTTAGGGTGGGATGGGAAACTAACACAGGCCCAACCTCTATGGAACAACTGCAGCCTTCCTGAAGTACAAAAATTGCCTAGATGGCCCGAATGGGTCCAGCGAGGAATCACTATAATTGGAGACGTGGTACATGAGGATAACCTGGTACTATTCGAGACAATACACTCGGAATTCTCCCTCCCAGCTACAGAAAGGTACCACTACATGCATCTGAAACATGCTTGGACTGCCCATCGACGGATCACACAAGACATGCCAGAAAGCTCTCCGCTAGAGCGAAATATAGTACTGGATCGAGTGGAATGGAAGGTCACTTCTACCATGTACAATGTGAGAACATCCTTTGCGGCACCAGAACTAACCAGTCTGAAAACAAAGTGGGAACGAGACGTAGGACCGCTTCAACCAGAAGACTGGGTTGAGGCCAAGATGTACCCGCGTGAGGCAACCATCTCCTCTAGGCTCAGACTGGTTCAACTGAAGATCCTGCATCGCACCTACTATCCGAGAGTGGCCCTCTTCCGCTTCGGTAAGATGTCGGATGCACAATGCCTACGCTGCAAGCGAGAGGAAGGTACCTTTTTCCATATTTTATGGGAATGTAGTAACATTCAGCAGCTCTGGCGGAAATGCTGTGATAAACTGTCCAGCGTTATGGGCAAGACGATACCGAGGTGCCCAAAACACCTTCTCCGGGGGATTTCCAGTGAAACCGACCCATCCCGTTATGAGAAACTGCTCTGGTCAACCGCAATGGCGGTTCTCAGGCGGAACATTGCGCAACTGTGGGGCTCGGAACGCACACCCAGTTATGACCAGTGGATCACGGATGTGGACATATGCGATGTAATGGAGCACCAGGTGTACACGGCGAGGGGCTGCCCGCAAAAAGCAGACAAAATATGGAGACGGTGGGAGGAGGCCAGCTAAGTGCCAGAGGCGGGGCCCCGCAGCTACTGAGGTTGTGAGATACCCCGGGAAACCAAGCGGAACAAATCTGATACGAACAAACTATGCCACGAGTCCTTCCAATACCAAAGATTGACGGTCTGTTGGACTGCGGTCCCTGATGTTGAGTTCCTTGATGTTTGTTTTTTGATTGCTTCGCTCTCTCTCTTCCATTAGTCTCCCCTGGAAGTATTGATTTTCTACATGCTCCCCTCCTCCTTTTCCTTTTTCTCTTCTCCCTTTCCCACTTCCCCGCTCTGTAATGCAGAGAGATGAATGTAATGTTGCCTTTATGTTTTAAAATCAATAAAATCTTTGATCAAAAAAAGAGTCTCGGAAATAGAAGAGTAGAGTATAGACAGTGCTGTGTCAGGATGTGAGTCAGCCAGAGGTGATTGGGGGGGAAGGGGAGAGAAGGTGGCGGCGAAAACCCCAAAGGACACACGCTTCATGGGCTGGATGTCCAAGAAGGTAGGTAGCAGTGTTGGAGTAGACTTGGCCTGGGGGGCAGAGAGGGAGCAATGAGAGAAGAGGATGGAGTGATTGCTCCAGTAGAGAAGAGTGGTCAGAGTGGTGGAGAGAGGGAGGTCTGAGGAGATCAAGACATCAAGTGTGTGCCCTGCAGAGTGAGTCGGGCCAGTGGGGAGGATAGAAAGGGAGAGGCAGTCACAGAGTACAGAGGAGGAACACAGAGTGTCAAGATGGATATTGAGGTCACCAAGAAGGAGGAATTGAGAGGTTGAGGCCAGAAGGGAGGAGGAGAGGTCTGCCCACTCAGAGAAAAGAGGTGATCAGACCAGGTGGCCGGTAGATAGTAGCCATGGTAAGAGAGTGGCTAGGAGAGAGAGAGAGGGCGCGTCTGCGGACAAGGCATTCAAAAGAAGCGTATGTATGCATGGGGAATGATAGAGGCAGGGTTCCATTCAGGAAAGATGAGGGCTATACCCCCTTCGGACTGGGTGGATCTGGGTGCGGAGCGGATCTTGTAGCCATCAGGGAGGAGAGTGTCAAAGCTTGTGACAGAGCTGCCTGTGAACCATGTCTCAGTAAGACCGAGGACATCAAGGTCAAGTTCTTCCAAGAGGTGGCATATATCAGAGGAGTGTTTGACAGGTGAAAGGGTGTTTTGGGAGGTGCGTGAAGAATTAAGCGTAGTTGATGGTATTTTATTTCTGTGGGAAACGGGCTATTGTTCCCGAGGCGATTAGAGAAAAGACTGTTGATTTAGCACATAGTGGGCATGTTGGTGTTATAAAGATGAAGGCCATTTTAAGGAGTGAATACTGGTGGCTAGGATTTGATAGAGATGTTGAAAGAAGACTGGCAGATTGCACCCAGTGTATGAAAGTGGGGAAAGGAGTGGAAGCCAGAAGGCAGCCCATTGTGGAGGTTTCCATTCCTCATAAGGTGTGGGATGAGATTGCCATGGATATTTTAGGTCCAGTAAACATTGGCTATGGGCGAAGGAAGTACATTCTTTTAATGGTAGATTTGTTCTTGCGTTGGTCAGAGTTTAAAATTTTACGTGAGATTTCAGGTGAGAGCATTGTTGAATTTGTTCAAGACATTTTTGCAAGAGATGGACTTCCAGGGAGTATTTTGACAGATAATGGTACACAATTTACAGGTGGTTGTTTTGTGGAATACATGAAGTGTGGTGTGAAACACAAGAAATCCACATTATACCACCCTGAAGGGAGCGGTATGGTAGAAAGAATGAATAGATGTGTTATGGGTGCCATCTGCATGGCTGGAGTCTATGGTATGGACAAGAAAGTAGTGATCCAAGAGAGATTGTATGCTTTGTGTATGTCACCCTATTCTACAACGGCTGTGAGCCCTTATGGACTGATGAGGGGTTGTTAAGCAAATACCAAAGTGAGTCCGCCCTGGTTGGGAAGGGAGAGAGGGTTGGATTGCGTTGTGGATTAATTGTGGAAAAATGTAAAGGAGAAGAGAGGTGGGTGATGAGAGAGAATGTGAGACGAGGAAAGAAAGAATTGAGAGTGTGGTGACTGTGAGGATAAAGAAAGGTGTGGTCAGGAGGAAGGGAGATTTGTTGTATTCAGACCCCATCCGAGTGGCAGCCATACTCAGGGGTGCGGTGCGAGTAAGTGGGGGGGGGTCAGGTGTGGAATATGAATAGGGCTGCAGTGGTGAAGAGAGGGTGTGTTGAATAAAGAAGGGAGATGTGTTGTGATGCACTTTAGTTAGTTAGGGAGTGTTGGTGTAAATAACTCTCCACATAGAATGTTATTGTATAGTTTGAAGGTTCCTGCCACTGCAGTTGGAGGAAGCGGCCAAGGGAGATGCTGTGCTGGGGTGTCTTATGCCTTGTCTTAATAAATGCCACTTAAGTCCACTGCTGCGTTTCTGGCTCCTGTCTTAACAGTCTTCTAACTGGCTGGCCATATCTAGTGGCTCCTCCTAGGACCCGTCTACAATGTTGCAGGGTCGCTGCAAAACCATTGGACTGTGCAACAAATTATATCCCCCTGAGAAAGGTGAATTTGTATTGGGCAGAAAGCGTCCTCCCAGCCCTGGGACCCTAGGCAGTTCTCCGACTGAATGTACCTCTTCAAGGTAATGAGAAAGAACATGGAGCTGCAAAGCATTCTCTAATGTTGCTATTCTCTGATCACCCAAGCCTTTCAGAGTGCAGTCAGTTAACAAAACGTGGGCAACACTTGTATACTCTCTCTGGTTCTCTAGGAACAGTCTTCTCAGTCTCGGCCACTTGTATAATTATGAGGATTTTAGCCTGAATTTCTGTAGGTGGCTCACTATCTTGGTAGCTGGAATTTTCCTTCTTCCCCTTCGTCCTTGGCTGGGTGTCCTGTTTCTGCTTGCATCGAGCTGCGGCTATCGTGTCAACTTGTCTGTGCAGTCAGAATCTCTGTCTCCTTTCTTGTTCGTTTCAGAGGCCTATAACTTTTATAGCATTCCTTATGGCTTCTCCATGTTAGTAGCAGTCAAGCATGTGCAAGCTAGATATATGAATTCTGTGCGTCTTCCGGTTTTGACTTTGGCAAAAGATATAAACAGAGAGATATGTATGTGTGTTCATCCCCTGCCTAAGTAGTTCATAAGAATGTGCTTTGTGCCTATATACAATAAACTAGTGAAGGTGTGTGTAGCTTCATGAATGGATGAATATGTACTTCATGTATAAAACGTGGCTATGTCCTGATGTCAGTTATGTCATTGGCTTCTGATATCACACGTCAGTCGACCTGATCGTTTGATGTTGATTCCATGTGGTCCAAATCATCAATCGGGTATGGTCTGAATGGTTGTCTAAGAGAATACAATTTTTCACACTTGCGAAACATCCATGATTGCTGTGATGGGCCTAAGAGCAAGGCGTATCTATAGTTTCCCTGTCTTCATGTTGATAGACGTGCAGGGGGCATGAGGGTCAGATTTGGCTCCTAGTCTACAGGTGCATGGGGAGTCCTACCGGGATCAGTACCGCGAACATGGGGGCAGGGGGACTCACATGAGTTGATGAGTGTGGTATTTGGCGGTATGACTGTAGAAATCGATATACTTGTTGGTCTTTCACTATTCAGATTGTTCTGTTCAGAGAGACCATAAACCTTTCTGTATCCCTGTTCGCTTGGGGCCAGCATGGGGGTGATTCTGTGGTGGTGTAAGTTCATGTTGTCTAGGAATCCTTGTAGTTCCCACCCTCAGAATTGTGGCCCATTGTCGCTCTTGTCTTTGTCTGGTATTCTCTGTTCCCACGAACATCTTTTGAAGTACTGTAATCATGGCGAGTGCATCTGTGGATTTGATGGGTTCAAGCTCAGGGTTCATGCTGAACTCCTCAATAGCAAGCAATAAGTACATATCATTAACAATGGTGCAAAAATCTAGGCTTATGGCGTCCCATCTCAGATGGCTGTGTTGGGGACTGACAATGGGTTTTGGAGGGCTTTGACATTGTGAGGACTGACTAGCGCCATCAACTTCTGTTGCTTGTTTGGGACCGAGACTCTTGATTTCAAAAAGGCTTGCGTTTTTATTATCCCTCAATGTCCCTCATGGGCTAGCTTGAGTGCTTGTTCCTCTAGGTTATCTGGTAGTACTATCCGGAGGCCCTTGAGTATCACCCCATCCCATAATTTGGAAAGTTCATGTCGAGCTCCGAACAGGCCTTGAGACATCTCCTGCGCTGTCACAGTGCAGCGAGTGACTTCTGTGAAGAAGTTCTTTCAGTCTCCGGTCATTATTGATTCCTTGGCCAGCTGCAAACGTGTCTCTGCTTGTTTCTTTCACTATTTTGTGTAGTTTCATCGCTCTTGGTCTGGCGCAGGCCTTTAAATGTCACATGTGTTCATCAGTTTCTCATGCAGCGTTTATTTCTGATGCTGTTGCTGGTCGAGGGTGCCTTGACAGGTAGTCTATTGGGTTATTAACTCCCGCTGATATAGCCCCTGTTTTGCCTTTCCTAATCTCAGTAATTTAGATATATTGTTAACTTGGGGGGGTTTCCCCACTGCACTTGAAAAAATAATAAAAAGCTGGAAAGCAATGTGCTTTTTGTAACACAAGAATTCATTCACACTCCATTCAGATTTGGAATTAGACACTTCTCAGGTCTCTTTATTATCTCAACTAAAGATTACAGACTTAAGAAAAACAGAAGCAAAATACAAATGAAAAGAAAACAGAAATGTAATACATGACTGTTAGCGTTGCTTTGAAACACCTCATCTCTGCCAAGCGCTTCACTGGAAACCCGAGGTTGGAAGAGAGCCACCCGCCAATGGGAACAGGCTGAAGGAGCCTGTCTGCTTCTGTCAGCCGAAGACCAAAAGAGTGAGAGTCATTTTATTTACTCTGTCTGATGTCTTTCACTCTAATGTCAACCTAGTATTTTTCAAGAGAAGTTCACTGTCCGTAAAGTTCTACAGCTGCTCGGCCGGTGCAGCCATCGAACCTCACTGCTTTGTAAAAAAAAAAATGTTTCATTAAGATTTATTATTTGAACAATAACACTCAACAAAAACAAGTCCAACAGTGCATGTCATGATTATCAAACATTTTTCTTTAAGATGGTCACTGTGTTCCCTATGCCCTCACCCCTTAACTCGATCTTACTTCCCTGTACTTCTCCCTTCTGTTTCTTCAGTAGGTTCATCTTCATCTGTATCTCTAGAGGAGTCCTGATCGTCTGGGATACCTTGGGTGGAACCATGCAGTGTGGCTACTAAGTGTCTCCAAGCCATTAGAGCCTCTGTCTCTTCCTCCCCTCCTCTGTTAGCCGCCTTATACCATACCACTTTTTCGACATCTGCCCATTTCAGGAGATCATGCCACCACACCTCTATTTTGGGTCTATTATGGCTCACTTTCCAGCCCATAGCAATTTTGTGCTTAGCCAGTATGTAGGCCAGGTCCTTCAGTTTACTCACATGTCTCAAGTTGCAGGGTTTTACAAAGCCCCCCACCATGCATACCCATACGTATTCTACATCCAGTCGTATCCCTTTCTCAGTTAGTCGGTGGGTGACTTAGCCCCAGAATTTCCCAATTTCTGGGCATGCCCAGAACATATGTACCATCCCAGCGTTCTCCTCCCCGCACTTAGGACATGCTTGTGTTCCTGTGTTCTGAAATCTGGCGACCTTCTGGGGAGTCATGTACGCCCTGTGAGTTATACATAGTTGAATCTGCTGCAGCCTCGCATTTCTGGACACCTTTCTATATCATCTCTGGGCCCTTTCCCAGAGCCTGTCGTGCATTGGCGCCCCCACATCCTCCTCCCAATCCCGTCTCAACTGGGTCACCTCTTTTCCCACCCTAGATATCAAGAGTTCATAGATTCGGGAGACTGCATATCCTCCTTCTGAAATGTCATAGAATGTTTCTACCGTGTCATCCAGCTGATCTGTGAGCACCGATTCAGGCCATGACACACTCACCCGCCGCACCATTCTAGTATAGGTAATATATTGTATCGGGTGTAGTCCGATTTCCCTTACTAGCTCTTCAAATTCCATTACTTTCCCTTCTCTCCATAAGTCTCCCAATGTTGCTATGCCCACAGGTTCCCAATGTTTACGAATTGTCTTCCTTAGTTGCTCATCCACACCCCCCAGTGCCACTAGCTGCATCTGTGGGGAACATGGGGTTGGGTTCCCCACAGCCTGGCAGGCTTTACGCCATACCTCCCATCCCAGTTTCAATAGCCTTGACTGCCCCCTCAATTCTGGTTTAGGCACCCATATCATCTCTTTCAAGAAGAACGGGGCACATTCGGATCGAACAATCTGGACTCTGCTGTGGGGTCTTCCGACAGCCATTTCGCCAAATACTGTAGCTGACTGGCCAAGTGATAGATCTCAAAGTTGGGCAGTTTTATACCCCCTTATCGTACGTGTTTTGCAGTTTACATAAAGCTATCCTATTTCTGGTGTTGTGCCTCTACATAGGCTTTTAATTTACTAAAGAAACACCTGGGTATCATAAAAGGGATGTTCACAAAGAAATGCAACAGCCTGGGCAATGCGACCATCTTCAGCAGCGCCACCCTCCCTACCATGGCCAGGGGGAGCTTTGCCCAAAATCTCATGCTATTCTCCAAGTTTGCTACTGCCCTCTCCGTATTATGTGTATGCTCGTCTTCCACTTTGTGATATATGTCTACTCCCAAGTACAACCCAGGTTGTTTGGACAAGATTGTGCCCCGTTTTACTTAAGAGAGATTATGTGGCTGCCCAAAGCAGAAGTGGAAGAGCGTCCCAAGATGATGGTACTTAGATGGAGCATGTGGCACAGGCCCTGCCAGATGATGGAGGACCCATTCCCGTGCTCCCCTCAAGTACCACTGGTTGCACTAGCGGGTGGAGAAAAGCAACTACGGATGATAATCAGGAACCATTGGGAACCGGTTGGAATAGACCATAGGAGATATTGGGCAAGAGGGGACCATAATAGATTTTGAGGTGTTGGGGGAGGAAACCGGGCTACATACAGGCCAGTATATCACGTACCATAGACTGGTGCGGAGAATCAAGAAAACGTAGCCTGAACCAGTACTGGAGGAGGAACCAGATGCTACTATAGACATGATATATGACATAGCAGAGGGGGGACACAAGATATCTAGCATATACGAGATGGTGATGTCTAAAGTGGGGAAGGAAATAGTGCAATTGAGACAAGACTGGGAAAGGGAAGTGGGAGCCCCGATGGATGATGGGATGTGGGAAAGAGCCCAAGAGTAACATAGGAAGGTGTCTAGGAACGCTAGGCTAAAGCAGATACAACTGTATATCATGCACAGAGCATATATGACACCTCAGAGGATATCTAGGTTTAAAAATGCAGGATGGCAAGCATGCCCTAAATGTGATGAAGAGAATGTGGGTATGGTGCATATGTTTTGGTCATGCCCGGTTATTGAGCGCTTCTGGAGCGAAGTGGCACACAAGCTAGCAGAAAGAGATATTAAGATCGTGGGGGATATAGTGTGGGCCTGCTTGTTAGGGGGGTTCCCTAGGCCACAGAAACTTAAGCATGTGAGCAAGCTAAAGGACCTGGCATATGTACTTGCAAAGAGAAGAATTGCTATGGGATGGAAGACATGCCACAAACCACAAGTGGAGGTATGGTTGAAGGATTTGCAGAAATGGGCGGAGGCAGAAACTATGGTATGGCAGGAAGCTAGCAATGTAGGGGGGGGGAGACTGAGACCCCGATGGTATGGAAATCATTAATAGCAGAGCTATTTGGGTCAATGCGAGTCCCAATGGAACCCATGGAAAGGAACACCCTGTTGCAGGACGCTGGTACAGAGCATTAGAGGAAGTGGGCTTGTAATGGGGGGTGGGATATGGGAAGCAGTGAACAAAATCAAGTGATGTATAATTGAAATGTTATTGTATGTACTGCAAGTTTGGTTTGTATTGTTTGTTAAATAACTAATTAAAAATAAAAAAATAAAAAGAAAATGTCTACTCCCAAGTACTTAAAAGCTCTAGTCTCCCAGGGTATCTGCAATACTGGTAGGTGCTCCTGCAGGATCCACTTATATCTACCCAGAGGGAACAGACTCGATTTTGTGGGATTAACTGCAATTCCAGAGAGCGACGCAAATCGCTCCATTAACTCCAGGATATATTGCAGGTTCTCCTCTGGATATCTCAGGTATAACAGTATATCGTCGGTATACAGTGATATGAGATGTGGTCCTCCCTTCGTATAAATTCCCACAGTTTCTAATTGTTGTCTCAAATATATCGCTAGGGGTTCTAGAGCAAGGATGTATAACATTGGGGACCAGGGGCAACCCTGTCTGGTGCCCCTGCTTAGCTGCCATTTATCCAAGATAGTCGCCCTCGTCTTAACCCTGGCTATTGGGGAACTATACAGCAGTTTAACCCATTTCAAATATCCTGGCCCTATTCCGTATTCCCTCAGGGCCGCCATCAGCCAAGGCCATCTGACGGAGTCAAAGGCCTTTACCGCAGCTAGCGAGGCAATTGCGATTTCCTGCGCATTCCCCTCCGATTGTTCTATGACTCGGTGGAGCCTTCTGAGATTATCCGATATGCTCCTATTAGGGACATATCCCGTCTGGTCCGGATGTATGAGCTTATCTATGACCCGTCTCAATCTGCTTGCCAACACCACCATAAGGATCTTGCTATCTTGGTTTAGCATGGATAGCGGTCTGTATGATCCGCAGTCCATGCTAGGTTTGTTGGGCTGGAGGAGCGGGACGATGACCGTCTCCCTAAGGGATTCCGGCAGTCTCCCCGCCTCCCATGCCTCGTTCAGCATGTCTAACAATGGGGGGAGGAGCACCTCCGTCCCCTACATTTTGTAAAACTCACTAGGGAGTCCGTCGGCTTCCAGGGCCTTGCAGGTAGGTAGCTGCTTGACTACTGCTTCCAGTTCTTCCAATGTGATTGGGGCATATAGGTATTCTCTCTCTTCTGCGCTCAGCTTCGGCAAGCCTATGTCTTCCAGCGTTCCCACTCTCTCATTCAGTTCCCTTTCTTCCTTGTCATACAATTGCTGGTAGAATTCAAGGACCTCGTTATTCACTCCCTCCTGGGTATCTAGTATTTGACAATTCTTCCCGTTTATTGCTCCAATAGCTAGTCTGGGCGACTCCTTTTTGTATAACCATGCCAGCAGTCTTCCTGGTTTATCTCCACCCGCATGTTGCCTCTCCGTATACTTCTTATAGCTTAAGTTACACAGCCTCTCCCAGTGCCCCTTGCACGCCTGTTGTAATTTATGTATAGCTTTGGCATCCTCCAGGGTGCTATCCCCTTTATTCATGATCACTTCTAGTTCCAGCTCGGTTTTTTGTAGTTCCTGGATTATTCCGCCCTGGAGCCCTTTGGATTTTCCTATAGCTGATCCCCTTATCACAACCTTAAAAGCCTCCCACAATGTGCCCGCTGAGTCCACACTTCCGGTATTCTTTTCAAAATATTCTATGATATCCACTCTCAGGTCCTCTCTGAACACTGTGTCTTTTAGCGCCTCAGCTCTGAGCCTCCATGTGGGGATCTTTGCTCTGGGGGGCAAGTGTTGCCATATTATAATCAATGGGGAGTGGTCTGAGAAGACCCTCGCTTTATATTCTGCCTGCACTCTCCCCAGTCATCTCAGAGGAAACAAACATGTAGTCTAGCCTTGTGTACAAGTTTTGTGGGGCCGCTTAGTGCAAGTAATGCCTGTCTTGCTGGTGGCCCAATCTCCATATATCTTCTAGTTGAAGTTCACCCACCAGGTTCCTCAAAATTTGGCAGCTGGAGTGGGTTTGTTCAGTTTCCTACCTGACCTATCTATTTCGGGGTCCAGCGTACAGTTAAAGTCCCCCCCATATGACTAATCCTCCCATGTATGGGGAGATCTTGCTGTACAGGGTCTTGAAATAGGCTACAGTATCTTGGTTGGGGGCATACGTGTTGATAATGCACCCCTCCTTAATTTCAATCAATCCCCTAATTACCACTATCCTCCCGTCTTAGTCCGCTGTGGTCTGTGTTAGCTGAGAAGGCACATGCGGGGTGATCCAGGTGGTTACCCCCCTAGCGTATGCCGAATATGTTGCCCCAATTGTGGTCCTCTTCCATTTATCCCGTATCACCTGCTGTTTGTCCTTTGTGAGGTGGGTTTCTTGTAACAGAGCTATATCTACCTTCTGCCTCCTCAGATACATCATAATCTTGTTCCTCTTTAAATAACTGTTGAGCCCTCTAACATTCCAGGTCATTATCTTAAGGTCTCCCATTTTCAGCCATACCCTATCCCCCTCTATCCCTTCTTCTCTTTTGTGTCGCGCGCAGTAGCACGCGGGTGTAAGCTCATTCCCCAACTAATTCCACTGCAAACTCCCCAAATAAAACCACTGCAAACCCTCTAACTCCCTCCCCTCCCATCCCCAACTGTTGCCCAGCTCCATTCCTGGATCTCAGGCTTTCCCGCATTTAGTCCTATCTCGGCTTGCCGGTACTAGGAACCCAGCAGGAGGCTACCACTCTACCGGTATCCTATCTAACCGAATTATTGGGGTGTGATAGCGGGACCGTTGTTTCTCCCGCACTCGTGTTCATAATGTTATGCGCATTATCAATAAACCAAACCCATTGTCAGCGTACGGTTACACTATCTTAGTCAAGTCCCATTGTCTCAGTTCATACTGCACCTCGATCTCTGGAGCTGTCGCCTGGGCTTTGTTCTTGTGAAAGACTTTGTTTTGCCGGGTACATCAGCATGTACTTGAAGTTAGCATCTCGCAGTCTTTTCTTCACAGTTCCATAGTTCATGTGCTTCCTCTGCACCATGAGTGTATAATCCGGGTATGCCGTTACCCTTTGTATTGTACCTCCTTTTCGGAAAAATTCCAGGATATTCTCCCTGTCCTGGTAATTCAAGATTTTGGCTATTATCGGTTTCGGGGGAGCTCCTGGCGGCGGTTTCCTTGTCGGGGCTCTATGCACTCTCTCCACCACAAATCCCTGAGTTAGTGCCCCCCCTCACATTTCTTGCAGTAACATGGTCTTGATGTAGTCCATGGGGTTTGGCCTTTCTTCTCCTTCCGGGAGCCCCACTATACAAATGTTATTTCTGTGAGTTCTTCCTTCGGCTTCCTCAGCTCTGCTCTCCAGGTTGTACACTTGTCTCAGTATATGGATTTCCAAGGCGTGTGACGTGCAAGCGGCTGTGTTCGAGCTCGTTTCCTTCTCCAGCTCTCCTGTGCGTTCCGCCACTTTTTTAACATCTTGTCTCAGCAAGTTTACCTTCTCCTGCACCGCTCCAATTTTAAGATCCAATGATGTTTGAAGTTCGCCCATAGCTGCCTCCAGCTTGGTTTCCCATGCAACTTTAAGGTCTGCAATAACATCTAAAATCTGTTGATTGCTGCATTCTGGTACATCGTCCATGTGCTGGCTCCTCTCTTTATTCCTAGCTCCTCCAGTTGGTTGAGGTGTTTTGGTAAATTCTTCCATGGTTGACTGCTTCCCTTTTGATTTGGGCAGCTTGGACGCCATCTTGTTACTGCTTTGTAAATCCGTTCACTGTATTTAAAGCTTGCCTTTGGGCCTTATTGCCTGTCCCAGCCCGTTCGTCGCTTAGTGCTGTGTGGGGGCTGCCAAGATGCCCGCGAGGGACCGCTGAGGTTACACGCAGCAGATATTTATTTTTTTAAAACAATTTTATTGATTTTATTAAAAAAAATAACAACTCAAACCAAACTTGCAGTCAATGCATAATGTCGATCACAGATAAACATACATTGCTGTATTCAAGCCCTCTGTGTCTCCCCTTCCCTCCCTCCTCCCCAGCCTACTCCCGCTCATTTCCAGTCTCTACATCTTGCGGTGGGAATTCATCTTCGACAGAACTCACTGGGTCTCTATCACTTGGTCCATCATACGAAGGCCCAAATAATTCAGCTATCAGTTGCCTCCAACCCAATAGGGTTCCGGCTTCTTCTTCTGTCTCCCCTTTACACGCTTCCTGCCATACCACAGTTTCTGCCTCCGCCCACTTCTGCAGATCTTTTCACCACGTTTCCATTTTTGGTCTATGACATGCCTTCCATCCCATCGCAATTCTTCTCTTTGCTAGGACATACGCTAGATCTTTCAGTTTGCTTACATGTTTAAGCTTATGTGGTCTGGGAAACCCTCCTATGAAACAAGCCCATGCATTATCCACCTTCATATGGATCCCTTTGTCCTCCATCTTCTGTGCTACTTCTCCCCAGTATCTCTCTATTAATGGGCACGCCCAAAACATATGCACCATTCCCGCATTTTCTTCATTACATTTAGGGCACACTTGACCTCCAGCGTTTTTAAATTTTAGCTATTTTTTGAGGTGTCGGGTATGCCCTGTGAGTTATATATAATTGTATATGCTGTAACCTAGCATTTCTCAATACTTTATGATATCCTTGTGCTCTCTCCCACATCCCATCACTCATCAGGACCCCTACTTCTTCTTCCAAGTCCAGTCTGAGTTGCACCACCTCCTTGCCCGCTTTGGACATTATCATATCATATAATCTGGATGTTTCATGTCCCCCTTCTGCTATGTCATATATCGTATCTATAGTGGCGTCCGGTTCCTCCGCCAATGCCACCTCAGACCAGGTATCTTTAATTCGTTGCACCACCCCATAATACGTAATATATTGCCCCACATGCAACCCCATTAGTTCCACAAACTCCCCAGATTCCAGTATCTTCCCCTCCTGCCACACATCCCCCCATCATTGCTATCCCCATCGGTTCCCAGTGCTTCCTAATCATTAACCTTAGTTGCTTTTCTCTTCCCGCCACTGTGACCAATGGGACCCGTGAGGAGCACGGGGATGGCGTTTCCATTAACTGGCACGCTCTTTGCCATATCTCCCACCCAAGGCTCATCATCCTCGGGCGGTCTTCGAACACCGATTTGGGCAACCATATCATCTCTTGAAGAAAGTATGGGACGCAGTCCCCTTGAAACAGCCTGTGTTCTAAGGTAGGCTCATCAGAGAGGCATTTAGCTACGTATTGTAATTGGCTCGCCACATAATAGACTTCCCAGTTTGGTAATTTAATGCCTCCTTTCTCATATGGATTTTGTAATTTCCACAGGGCTACCCTGTTCCTCATCCCGTGCCATAAAAATTCCCTGCATATGCCGCCCAACCTGGCAAAGAATTTCTTGGGTATTGAGTATGGGATGTTCGCGAAGCAGTGCAACAATCTGGGCAGCGCCACCATTGCCAAGGGGAGCTTCATCCAAAACTTCATGCTACTCTTCAGTTTCTTAACTTTTCTTTCTGTGTTATGCCTATGCTCAGCTTCTACCGTATGATATGTCTACTCCAAGATATCTGAATGTGTTAACCTCCCACGGTATCTGTAGGATCGGCAAATGCTCTAACGGGAGCCCTCTATACCTACTCAACGGGAACATACAGGACTTACTTGGGTTCACAGCTATGCCTGATAGTTCTGCAAACCTCTTCATCACTTCTAATATATGTTGGAGGTTCTCTTCTGGGTAGCGCCAATACAGTAACATGCCATCTGCATACAATGAAATTAGATGTGGTGTCTCTCCAACGACAATACCTATTGCATCATATTGCTGCCTTAAATAAATCGCCAGGCGTTCTAAGGCTAAGATATACAACATGGGGGACCATGGGCATCCCTGTCTGGTACCTCTACTGAGTTGCCATCTTTCAGAAACTACAGCTCCTGTCTTCAGTCTAGCTAGTCGTGCGCTATATAACAGTTTGACCCATTGGAGATATCCTGGTCCCATACCATAATTGGCTAGGGCCGCAGTTAACCAGGGCCCTTTGACCGAGTCAAATGCCTTGATCGCATCTAATGATACTATCGTCATCTCGCCTGCATCTCCGTTAGCATGTTCAATGATTCGGTGGAGTCGCCTGAGGTTATTTGAGATGTTTCTATTTGGGACATATCCTGTCTGATCAGGGTGTATTAACTTATTAATGACCTTCTTCAGTCTATTTGCCAAGACCGCTGTTAAAACTTTGCTGTATTGGTTTAACATTGACAGGGGCCTTTAAGAGCCACAGTCGCTACCAGACTTATTGGGTTTGGGAAGTGGTATAATAACAGCTTCGTGTAAAGGATTTCGGTAATTTCCCAGCTTCATATGCTTCATTAAGCATCTCCAGCAGCGGGGGGAGTACCTCTGTTTTATATGCTTTATAGAATTCGCTTGGGAGCCCATCAGTTCCCGTGGTTTTGCACGTGGGCAGCTGCCTCACTACCTCTTCTTCTTGTTCCTCTAGAGTGATCGGGGCATCTAGCTTCTCCCTCTCCTCTGCACTGATCTGGGGTAGTCCGATATCTTCCAATGTATCTCTTATCTCTTCGCTGTTGCTTCGTGCCTCATCCCCATACAGGTGTCTCTAATATTCTACAAATTCCTGATTAACCCCCTCTTGTGTGTCTGCTATGCTCCCATCTTCTTTCACTATGGTTCTAATTGGGGGCATAAGGGTCTCATTTTTATATAGCCATGCCAGGACTCTCCCTGGTTTGTCCCCTTCTGCGTGTTGTCTCTCTATATACTTACAGTTTAGGTTGCATAATCTTTCCCAATATACTGCACATTTCTGTTGCAGGCCAAGTACCATTTCCGTGTCTTCCTTGGTATTGCTACCCCTTTCCGACACCCTTTCTAGTTCCTTTTCAGCTTCCTGCAACTCAGTCAGGATTCCATTCTGCAGTCCCCTAGACTTGGCCATGGCAATCCCCCTCACCACCACTTTGATGGCTTCCCAGAGTGTACCCGCTGTCTTAACACTGCCAGTGTTTATCTCAAAATAACTTATTTCCTCTCGCAAATCCTCCCTGAATACGTTGTCTTTCAGCGCCTCTGCACGCAGGCGCCATGTGGGTATCCTTCCCCTCGGGGGTCGGTATTGCTACACTAACATCAGTGGGGAGTGGTCTGAGAGGCCCCTTGCTTTGTATTCTGCATGTGTTATTTCAGTCATTAGTTCATGTGTGACAAACACATAGTCTAGTCTATTATAAAGGCCCTGAGGGGCCGCATAGTGTGAATATTGTCTATCCTGTGAATGGCGTGACCTACATGCACCGTTCAACCCAAAATCTGCCAATAATGACTGCAATGTCTTTGCAGCCGGAGTGGGTCTATCCACCTTAGTGTCTGATCTATCTATTTTTGGGTTTAACACACAATTAAAATCACCCCCCATAGCACAGGCCCCCCCCACACTACCACTGAGTTTACCATACAGCGTTCTAAAGTATGCAGCCGTGTCCTGATTCGGGGCATAAGTATTTACAATACATATCGCTCTATTTTCCACCAGCCCCTTCATAACCACCATCCTGCCGTCTGACTCCGCTGCAGAATGCAACAGCTGGTGGGGGGCCACCCATGTAATTACCCCTCTTGCGTAGGCTGAGTATGCTGCCCCCACTACCGTCCCTTTCCACTTCTTCCATAGCACTTCCAGTTTTTCCTGCGTTAAATGAGTTTCTTGTAACAAGGCTATGTCCACTTGCCTGCGCAGGTACATCATAACCTTGTTTCTTTTCAAATAGCTGTTGAGCCCCCTGACATTCCAAGTAACTATCTTAAGGTCTCCCATGGCTCATATCGTTTTCCCAGGGTGTGGGCTCGCACCCCAACTGTACACACTCCCCAACTACAACAAACCACTGCACACAACCCCTTCCCTCCCCCTCCCAGCCCCAACAAGTGCCCAGCTCCACCCCTGGATCTCAGACTCCCCCCCGCGTTTGGTCCTGCCTTGGAACGCCTAGGTCAGGACCCCAGCCAGGTGTCACCGTACTATCGGTGACCTAACTAAACTTCTCGTAGTGGGGATGCGAGGGCCGGCTCCGTGAAGCTCCCATACTGATACCAAAGTTTCTAGTGCAAACGGATCATGCATATATCTATAGCCCTGGAAACACTCCCCAACAGGTTATATCCTGTACTATATTCAAGTCCCATTGTCATAAGCTACAGCACCCTGGGTGCCCCAGACACATGTTACTTATCTCCGCTGCCTTCTGTCTGGATACCCGGTTCTTGGGGGCAACCCTGCGCATCCAACCATCCCATGGCGTCCTCCGGGGTTTTGAAAAACAAGGTTTTGCTCTTGTGGAACACTTTCAATTTTGCTCGGTAGATCAACATGTACTTGTGGCCCGCTTCCCGCAATCTTCTTTTCACTGACTCAAAGTTCATGCGACGGCGCTGCACCTGCAAGGTATAATCCGGGTACGCCGTTATGTTTGCTAACCCTCTTTGTATTGTACCATCCTTCCGAAAGTGTTTGAGGATTTTTTTTGCGGTCACAGTAATTTAGGATCTTAGCTATCACCGGCCTGGAAGGGTTTCCCGGCTGTGGCTTCCGCATCAGGGCCCTATGCGCCCTCTCCACAGCGAACCCCTCAGACAGCGCCCCTCCAGATATCTCCTGCAACAGCATTGACTCAATGAATTCCATGGGGTTAATTCCCTCAGCACCTTCCGGCAATCCAACGATACGAATGTTTCATCGGGCGCGTTCTTCCGCCTCCTCCGCCCGACTTTCCAGATTGCCTACTCGTTGCACTAGGGCATGGAGTTCCAATTTATGGGCCGCACAGTCCGCCGTTTTTGGGGCCACCTCTTTTTCCAGTTTAGCTGTGCGTTCTGCTAGTGACCTTACATCTTGCCGGAGAAGATTCACCTCCTCCTGTACTGCCCCAACTTTGAGCTCAAGTGCCTCTTTCAGTTTGTGCATAGCCAGTCCCAGTTTAGTTTCCCAGGCCACTTTCAGATCTGCAATTGCCGCCAGTACCTCCTTATTGCCTATACTGTCCTTTCCTCCCGGGTCCTTCACCGCCCGGTGGTGTTTTGGCGTAGTCATCAAGTGTGGGTTGCCAGCCCTTTGGTCTCACCGATTTGCTGGACATCTTGATGCGTCGGGAACGTATGGGCAGGCCCCACCACACGTGGTCCTCAGCCCGGGCAAACTAGATCACCTGAAGTGTCAGGGCCGCCCCAGGGATATACTCAGACTGCCTATTCTGCTCCTGGAGTGGGTTGTGTCCTCCCACGTGTTCATGCAAGTTTATTCCTTCCACTTAGCTCTCGACCTTCAGCTCCATTCGAGTCAGGTCAACAAACGCACTTCCCGGTCCTTATGTGGTACCTCGGGCGTGTATACTGCCACTATGCGTATACCACAGGCCCCACAGCAAGCGTCCGTCCTCACCCTCCAACTGTAGTGTTATGCGAGGTTTCACATCAGATCTGCCTTAACGGCAGGCCGCATCGTAGGTGCCCCCAGGCTCCAATATTGCCATTTGAGCATACTGTAACCCTCCGCCTGGTGATTTGCTGGCGTACACTGGGGGCAGGGATGTCATTTAGGGGTCGCCAGAGGTCACAACTGTGGCCTCTGTGGTCTCCCTTGTGACCTCTAAAAAACAAAACAAAGTTTTTTTTTGTAATGCAAGCTCCTGGGCTGTGGCCAACACTATGTGGCTCTTTACTTCTGGAGTGACTGGCTTTCTTGTTCAGCCCCCTTAAACAAAAGAAGAAAAATAAGAACAAGAGTGCCACAAGTCTAACACTTTCAGCACTGAACCTAAATAAGAAAGAATAGGAACACCAAATAATGTTTCTTTCTGGATTTCTACACAATAATTGCTAGACTCATTAAAGGTTTATTTCAGGCACACTTCAGGGGGTGAGTCACTGATTTAGTCTGTTCTTAAACGCCTCAACTCAGCCTTCCATCCTTCTAAGGTCGATAAATGCGCACCAACATAGGTTGGGTGATATTGGGTGTATATTTTTTCTATATAAAGCGCTTAAGCGTAAGTATATATAATAACTATAATAAGTATATATAATAACACATCATTACCATTTGGTCATGGACGTCTGCTTGCATTCACAGTAATTAATGGGCATATACACACTGATCTTAACAATAAATATGGCGATCCATTCTTGTATGAAATGTGCATCACATTATAGTGATATCGTAACCATATTTTTCGTAGTTTACAATGCTATGTGATGCCACTTCCTGGTTTGTCAACGGGTGAAAGGTCGTACTCCATTGCTTACTGCAATATCACTTCCTGGTGGGGTCAAATGACATCACTTCCTGTGATGTCATCAGGGGGTCAAGGGTCATGTGCTGTCACTTCCTCTACCGCTGGGATTTTAGTGAAATGCCGTCCCTGACTGGGGGGTGGTGGGGGTCACTCCTTTTATCCACCAGTACAGAGGGCATCCGAGCTCTTGGGTCAGGTGGGGCACTATGCTGCCTCTATGCTGCCATCCATGCTCTCCTTGAAACACAGTGCCTCGCCCGTGGTCAAAATGTCCCAGCGTAGCACAAAGCACGTTGTTAAGACTGAGGCCACATATCATGCGCGTACACTGGGTACTACCATCCGGGCCGTGTAGGGCCCGTGTTGTGATTAACTTTGCATTCATCTGGTGCAAGTGACTAGAATCTTGAGATGGAATGCAGGGCTTAGAATGTTTATCTATGAGTGAGTTCCAGGTTTGTTAGTTTCAAGGATGTAAGCCCTGAGAGAGGATGCCGGTGGGTGTCCTATGTCCCCTTTTACTTACCTGACTCTAAGAACTGTATTTGGTGTACCTAAACTTAAGTAAATAAGTTAACAGTTCACTGGAGTGTCAGAGTCATTTGTGGCCAAAACCCTGAACCCAACACTGGCGACGAGGATGGGATCTGGCTGTGCTGGGGGGACAGCACCAAAAGGAGACACCCACCACCCCCCCACCCCCCTCTGAGAAGTGATCCTCTCTCAGGTAAGAGCGCTGGATGGCTGTGAGGCACTGCAAGTGCAGTGAGGGCAATTGAGGTCCAGACAGAGGTGCTACAGAGGACGAGGGGGCAAGAAAGGCCCAGACAGAGGCGCTACGAAGGCACTGGAATAACAGAGCAGCTATGGATGTAAAGGTGCTGCATGAGGCAGTGGAGAGGTTCTGCCAGGGCAGTGAGGCGCTACAATGGGCAATGAGATGTTGCAGAGGCAGTGAGGCGCTGCATGAAGAGATGCTGCGAGGGCAGTTAGGCGCTGCAACAGGCAGTGAAGAGGTGCTGCAGAGACAGTGAAGCGCTGCCAGGGGCAGTGAGATGCTACAGAGGCAGTGAGGCGCTGCATGAAGAAGTGCTGCAAGGGCAGTGAGGTGCTGCAACAGGCAGTGAAGACGCGCTGCAGGGGCAGTAAGGTGCTGCGTGAGGCAGTCAAGAGGCGCTGCAAGAGGCAGTGAGTGGTCGCTGCAGAGGCTGTGAAGTGCTGCATGGTGCAGTGAAGAGGTGAGGCGCTGCGAGGGCAGTGAAGTGCTGCATGGGGCAGTGAAGAGGCACTGCATAGGGAGTGAAGAGGCACTTCAGTGGCAAGGGTGTGCTGCAAAGGGCAGTGGGGACAAGAAGTTCTAGTGTTGAAAGGTACAACGGTCTGCTGTAAAGTGCAGTGGGCTCTGTGAGACTTATGGTTATTAGAAGGAGCTGTGAAGTTCATTGGAGCAGCAAGGTTCATTCATTCATTGGCATGGTGAAGTTCAAGGTGGCAGTCTCTCATAAAGCATTTAAGAGAATTGAGACTGTACAAACATTCAGAAGAGTTGGAAGTTGTTAATGGATCTAGGAGGGGCCTGGGGCCCATGGACTGTGCAAACATCTGTTGCACCAAGGCTACAAGCTATTGGTCATAGTGAAGGCAGCTGAGATCACTGACAAAGTTATCCGATGTCAGCGCTTACCTTTGACTGGAACCGAAGGTTGCTGCGGTTGGCTTGAGTGGAGTCCTGGAGTTCGGCATGAGTGCTGCAGTGGGAGGCCTGACTCAGTTATGAAGTTTGATGGGGATGGGAGCTCTGTATTCCTCCGTTACTCTCTATGCAATGGTGAAGTAGGAGAGAATGCAGAGGTGCTGGCGATTAGAGTTGAGATACTAGAGCTGATATATATTAGTTTATTAGAGTGATGTTGTAGGTACATGTCTCTCTCTTTAATTGAGTTATGTAGTTTAACATATTTCTCTCCACAGGCGGACTACTGTCCATTACATGTGTTGCATGTGTAAAAAGGTGCAATGGTTGAGGTGAACCGTTGAGCGGACTACTGTCCATTACATGTGTTGCATGTGTAAAAAGGTGCAATGGTTGAGGTGAACCGTTGAGCGGACTACTGTCCATTACATGTGTTGCATGTGTAAAAACGTGCAATGGTTGAGGTGAACCGTTGAGCGGACTACTGTCCATTACATGTGTTGCATGTGTAAAAAGGTGCAATGGTTGAGGTGAACCGTTGAGCGGACTACTGTCCATTACATGTGTTGCATGTGTAAAACGTGCTATGGTTGAGGTGAACCGTTGAGCGGACTACTGTCCATTACATGTGTTGCATGTGTGAAAAGGTGCAATGGTTGTGGTGAACCATTGAGCGGACTACTGTCCATTACACTGTCTGTATAAAAAGGGAAATGTTGTTCCTAGACTTTGGTGCCATTGTTTTGGCATATGTTGGTAGACATGTATGCGGTGATGTGTGAGTGAAATAAGATATTAAGGTTTTGAGTGTTTATTAAATCTTCATTAGAGTTATTAAGTTGATAACAGTGTTCATCATTAGCTGTTCTATGTAGGCATATTAATATGTTCTCTCCACAGGTGGACTTTTAATTTTAATCCACAGATGGACATTGATGTTAATGTTAATAGATTTTGAAGTGGTGACAGGGTCTAAACCTTTTGGAGTTGGTTGTGGTTATATATGAAATGCTTTGAATAATCTTTTGTTTTTCAGGTGGGACTTTACTGGACAAATCTTTTGATGAAATATTGATCTTGCCACCGATACTTTACTGTTCTTGTTGTTGTCCCTATAGGGGAAAGATGTGTTGTGATTAACTTTGCATTCATCTGGTGCAAGTGACTAGAATCTTGAGATGGAATGCAGGGCTTAGAATGTTTATCTATGAGTGAGTTCCAGGTTTGTTAGTTGCAAGGATGTAAGCCCTGAGAGAGGATGCCGGTGGGTGTCCTATGTCCCCTTTTACTTACCTGACTCTAAGAACTGTATTTGGTGTACCTAAACTTAAGTAAATAAGTTAACAGTTCACTGGAGTGTCAGAGTCATTTGTGGCCAAACCCTGAACCCAACAGCCCGCGTTACAAAAACAGCTGGGTTGTGACTCCGTGGGCGTTATTCGTCATGAAGCTCTCTGCAGCTTCAGCTCGCGAGGGGGGGGCCAAGGTCATCTCCGCCTCCCCGCCCACAACTCGCTCCGTCGCTCCGGGGCACTAGGGACCTCAGGCGTCCCAGAGCTGGTTATAACTCCGGGGGCAGGCTCCCGGGGATGCGAGCGTCTGGCTAGTCCTCCGCGCGGTCCCCTCGCGCTCAGTGCTGCGGCAGCACTGCTGCCAATACCTTAGTCTCCCCGCTGCCGGAGGCGGATGCGTCCTCCGCCTCCATCCTCTCAGGTGCCCCGGAATGGGGTTCGATGTTGGCACACTCGCCCGCCGAGCATCGGGCTCCTCACAGCTCCGCTCCAGCGGGCATCCCAGGGATAAGGCGCGTCGCCGCGCCCCACCTTACTCATCCGCTGCGGTAGCGCAGCCCCTTCAGTGCTGGCCTCTGGAGCCTTTGTTAGCTCCACTCGGCCACTATTTTGGGGGTCTCGGCCCCACTGAACGCCAGCTCGGCAAAGCCCAGAGGACGGTCCCCGTCTAACGTTCGGGCTCGAACTTTGCAGGTGTCTGCACCTGCTATTCCGCAGTCAGTATGCGAGGTTTCAGGGCCTCAGTGCTTATATTTAAGCACTTTAATGCAGGATTGGACGCCGGATCTCGGGAGCTCTCTCAGAGCTCGACTGCTCACATAGCTCTCGTAGCCACGCCCCAGCAGCAGATATTCTCAGATAATGTCTGTAGTATTTGGTGCCCTCTTTCGTCTGGATTCCTTGGTTAATAAGGGCCGTCCCTAATGTGATGGGCGCTCGTGCCGTCTGCCATCGTTGCACTTGGGCACTGCGTATGTGTTCACAAAGGTGTCGCTGGTGGCTGGGATGTCACAATTCACCTCTGTGTTGCTGCTCCTGTCGGTGTCAGGCCATGGGTTGGGGTCTATATAAGGTCCTTATCAACCCTCTCTCCATACATTGGTCCCAGGCTCCCAGCATATAGACTTCATATTAGTAGAGTCGGGGTGCGACACCACTTGCCAGTCCCTGCTTATACGCTCAAAGCAACATCCGGTGGCTCTGGTGCACCCTGCGTTCTCACCTCTGCATAGCGCCTATTTGTATTTGTATTTATTATATTTATATAGCGCACCAGGCCCAGGGGCAACCGGGCGCATCTCTTAGGTACAGCATGATAAAAGCAGACAGGTCAGTACTTACAAGGTTTTACAGGTATATTACAAAGTTTGCAAGCAAAATAATAACAATAAGAGGACAAGCAGAATGTATATAAAAAGGTACGTCTAAGTACAAATTAAGCAGTGAGTCCAGTGTTCAATGTCTTGGGAGGACAACCACACTTTGGTAAGGTGTTTGAATCTCAGAAAGGAGGGTTCTGCTCCGAGCTCATTGGGGAGTGAGTTCCATAATTTGGCTGCCATAATGGGGAAGCTGGTTCCACCTGATCTTTGGAGATTGTATCGCGGGATGACAAGGCAGTTGGCTTGGCCCATTCTGCGAGGTCTAGTGGAGTTGTGGAAGGCAAATCTGTTAGCCAGGTAACAGGGAGCTTGGTTATGAAGGCATTTATGGGTAAGAGCCAGAGATTTCAAGGAAATTCGGTGTGGGATTGAGAGCCAGTGAAGGTTGTGTCTAGTGTCAGCTATGTGTTGGCGCCTAGGAATGTTAAGGGCCGCTCTGATTGCATTGTTTTGGACAATTTGTAACTTATTTAAGTTACAGCGATTAGTACCTAGGTAAAGGGCGTTGCAGTAATCAACCTTTGATAGTACAAGGGTCCTAGCCAGGGTCACACAATTGGCTGTAGAGAGAAAAGGGCGACAGGCTGCAATAAGCTTGCAGGTATAAACCGCTGCGGAAGAGACTGAATTGGTTTGTCTAATCAAGGATAAGGTCGTGTCAATGTAGATCCCTAGGGTTTTTGTGTCCTTAGCAGTTAGGATAGTATTCCCATCGATGGTGAAGGACTTAAACGCAGGGTCGAGTTTGGTGAGTTTTTGTGGCGAGCCAAGAATGAGGAGCTCTGTCTTTTCATCACTTAGACAGAGTCCGTGTTGAGCCATCCACGCTTGGATGACCTGGTAGATGACCTTGATAGCGCGGGAGTCAGCAGTGTAGTCACCTGTGATAGGGATTAGTACCTGGGTGTCGTCAGCGTAATTGGTGTAAGTGACACCCAGATAGTCCAGAATATCGAAAAGGGGTTTGGTGAACACGTTATACAACGTGGGTGAGACACACGATCCTTGTGGCACGCCACAAGAGGCAGGTGGGGCGGCTGCTAGTGGAGAGAACACGCGCATAGATCTGTTGTCTAAGAAGGAGCTAATCCAGGTTGTAGCTTTGTCAGAGAAGTGTGCAGCTGATTTGAGGTGGTGACAAAGAATTTCATGATTGACAAGATCAAAGGCCGCCGAGAGGTCCAAAAGGAGTAATAGAGCAAGTTTGCCCTTGTCTTTTAGATCTTCGATCTGTGTTTTTAAATCAATAAGGGCAGTTTCAGTACCGTGACGTGGTCGAAACCCAGATTGCCTGAGTCCCAGAAGTTCGTTTGATTCAAGGTGCTCTTGAATTTGTAAATATGCAGCTCGGTCGAGGATTTTTAGTAGAAACAGGACAGTACTGATTGGCCTGTAGTTAGTGGGTATGCTGGGGACCAAGGTAGGTTTATTCAGAAGAGGGATGACCCACGCATCCTTTAGGTTGTCAGGTACAATCCCAGAACTAAAGGAAGAGTTGATGAACGTAGTGATGAATGGTGCTAGGTCATGAGCTGCTTCCTTAATAATGGGCGCAGGACAAAGGTCACCTTGACAGTTGGATGACTTAAGGCTAGCGCTGATCTTTTCCACTTCAGAAATGGAGAGTGGAGAGAAGCTAAAAGGAGTCAGAGAATCTGGGATGGAATGGTTTAGGGTGGGGATAAGGTTAGGTTGAGGGTTCGATTGTAAGCTAGTTTGTTTGTTGTTGATTTTAATTTGGAGAGTGGCAATCTTGCCTAGGAGAGCCTCTTGGATTTTGGTGCACCAAGTGCTATCTTTGGTGCAGGTGTCTGGTGCAGTTGCTCCTCCTCTTTTGTCTCTGCATCCTTTTGTTCGTATGGGGTTTACACACCCAAGATGTCACTGGGTTGGTGACCTTGGAGCACCATTTATCACTTTAACTTTCTACAGTGGATCCCACAGTGGTATCACCTCTCTCCCGGATTGCCACAAGCAGGGACTTTGATGTCCCGCCCCTGCGGTACTTCTGTGCATTGGTTCAGAGGTTCTGGCTCCTCCCAGCCTGCATCCATATCCTGGCTGCCCCTTTTGGAAACAGCTGCCTGTGGTGCATCACCCTTCCTTCAGATACGTTGGCATCATGCACTTACCCCCGCTGCGAGTGTTCCCATAACCAGTCACGGGCATACCTGCCTACATTTGAAAATCAAAATTCCTGAGATTTATGCTCCTTCCACAGCCACACAAGACTCTGCCCATTTTCACACAGCTCCGCCCACACGCCCCGCCCACCTGTAAAAAAGGTAAACTCGGTTGTTGTAGCTGTCATTAGATACATTTTTGCAGTTTCACATTTATTGCATTCCACTGTAAAGGGCAATGTCCAAAGACAGACAATATCAAATGTGTTGTAGCACTAAGTTTATGCTTCTTGGCAACATTCCCAGCAATTAACAATTAATTGCTGTGCAGTCATGCAACAGTTCTGTCAAATAGTTTAGCTGGTGCATCTAGCATGTCCCAGACAAAGTGCCCAAGGGGGTCTGCCTGCAAGCCATGCCCAGTAGCCACTGTGGGCAGGTTTCGTGGGCTAGAAACAATGGCTAATCTTGTTAAAGCCAATAAGAATAAGCTATTTGGCCGTATTTGCGCTGAGTGGAGGGGCCTACACATTTTATGTAAACACTGCAGGGCTCAAGTCGAGGGTACACGCGGGGGGACGGAGTCCACCCACTTTTTTCAGAGGGTGGACGCAGTCCCCCCCAGCTAAAATGAGAAACATTGAATGTCCTCTTTGAATTTATGCATTAAAGGTGGGCACAAGGATGGAACCACAATCATCAGGTTTGTAGGAAGGACACTTCACCACTGCACTATATAACCTGATGAAAAAAATATCTGCTTGGTTTTGTATGGGTGTTGATTTTATGAAAGGCAAATGCCATTCGTCCTGTGCAATTTGGGTGGTTGTGCAAAGCCAATTTGATGAAATGTGCATATTTCACCTTGATATGCTAATTTCTGGCGATGTCACATTCCATTGCATTTGGTGATGAGTCCCCCCACTTAAATTTTTAGAACTTGAGTTGACCCCTGGTAAACAGTGACCATTGCCCAATTGCACAATACAAAATCTCAAAATGAAGGCAGTGTTGTATGCTATCCTGCGTCCCATGGTAGCTTGTGGGCTTCGGAGCCATGCTCACTTGGATGCCCCGCCCACCCACAGATGGCTACAGCCATACAAACAGTGTAAAAATGAAAGATGAGAAAATTCAGCCTGATAGCCCGCCCTCCAACAGCTCCATTCCTGGGATTGGCCAGTGATGTCTTTGTAGCTCTGCCCCTGCCCATTCTTGTCATCTGTGGGGATGCGGAATATCATAAAAAGGGCAGGCATGCAACGAAATGTTAGCTGCTAACAAAAGGATGAGAAACATGTGACGCATTTTGTTTCTTCAGTGTCACAGCCCCTCCAGACACACAGTCTGCGTAATAAACCCAACAACACGTTTATTTTTCTTTTGTCATCGGCAGCCGATGTTTGCTTATTCATAATGGTGACTTTCCAACTGAAAGACCACCAGTCACCTTACAAATCTGTTAGTTAAAGTGAGCAACACAATAAAACACCCTTTTAAAATGTGTTCACACCCATAAAGTCTAATAGCTTGATATCCTAAAACGTAAAGTATGCTTTCATGTCCTCAGCTGCATGTTCTTAAAACCATGCATAACACCACGCTGGAGGTTTGTGACAAATCTCCAAACCAAAGTGAGTTTTTTAGCTTCTTTTATTGTGTGTCTTAAAGCGCTGAAAATAAAGTGAGTACATACATAGTTTGCCTTTTGCATCTTATAGTTCCATTCAGGATGTGGAAAATAAAGGTACACAACATTATTTTGGTTCAACATGCTGTTATAAGTATTTAGATGTTGTCATGATGCTTTACTATGCAATTTGTGGATTTTGCAAGTAAACTCTATAGGATAGTATTATTGTAGGTCTTGACACCAAAAACTTAAATATTTGTTCCAAGTAAAGCGTGGAAGAAGATGGGCGTGCCCAAATTGCAGAGTGGGTTAAAATCCCTGCTTCACTGTTTAGCGTAAGTATGTGATCCTGGGCAAATAATGTAATCTCACAATGGAATTGTCACCTCTAAATGATTGCGCAGCCCTGAGCAAATGGTAAATGTCCTATTCAAATTGAGTGTGTAACTGGACAACAGATACAGTGAAACAAAGAGTCCAAAGCAAGTAGATTCTTCAGTCAAAATACGCTGTCGAAACAGATTTTATGAAATGATGCAAAAACAAGACTGCCGACACGTGTTTCGACCCAGAACAACGGGTCCTTTTCAAGGCAACACTGTGGTGTTAGTATGATTCATATGCATTCAAATACAGCAATATATTATGTAATCATGCCATAAAGAACATTTGAAATTAAAACAAAATTAACCAGCAGAGGAAGAAGAGGAGGCCAGGGTTAAAGAAGAGAAATGCAAACAAGAAAGAAAAAAGCCCATATGTACATTACATCATGTCAAAGAGCAAAGCAACCATTTCAATGTGAAACATATTCCAAGTAAATAAGGAGTAAATAAAAAACATTTTATTTATTACCATATATTGTTGAACCAAAAATCGCGGTCGAAGTGCCAATATGTGAATGTCCATATGATGACAACAAAATAATATGTAAAAAAGAGAGAAAAAAAAAAAAAACCATAAGCCTGAATCCTAAATGAATAAACAACTGGTACATTTTTACAATTAGTTAATCCCATGTACACGCATAGTGCAAAGGTAACAAACTATTGTGCCAAGGATCAAAATGCTCATCCCTCATGCGCCTCATGGTGGTAAAATGTATTGTTACATTGTCACCCGTGTGTGATATAAATGTTAGAATGAATAAATGTTTTACCGTATGTTATTCAAACTGCGTTATTCCCTGTTTGTTTTTATGTATTTACTTTTAGTCGAATTTAAACAACCCAGATCGTCAGGAATCGCTGCCAGTTTCTAATTGCTCATCCGTCCACTGCTGTCATTGAATATTCCAGAGATTTTTTATTTTTTCAAATAACATTTTTTTTTTCAATTTAAATATTTTTATTATTTCTATTTGCATGCACACTGCCATTACAGCTTATTATACATTAGACTTGTATTTAATATTTATTAGTTGTGCTAACGGATGTAGACATTCTCTAGGGCACATATAAAATGCAAGCGCTTGCCTTATTTAATACAAGGACTACCATTACCACAATTCCATGCACTAAATTTAACCACATGACTGAGTCATGTGACACATTTTTAGGTTCTTTTCTCTAAACACATGGAAGGAATGAACTGCACAACACTGATTTCGTGAAGCGTTTGGACTTTGGCCACAGTGGGGAACCAGCCCCTGAACTCACAGGTATGGGCTTGACAGTACCTTCAGAGTATCTCACTGTTACAACGATTTTCACAAATATTCATGTTATTTGCCCCATCTGCGGAATTGGGTTTTGATGCATTGTCTTTCCTTGGCAGTTGCAACGTTTGAACAAACTCCCATGTTCTGGGATTGTACTACACTGTATCAGTAACAGAGACTGCTTCAGGTATTGCTGTCCATTATTTTTACGCATTTGGATTTTTTTGACAACCCATTCAAGTCATAAGTCGATCTTTTGTCAAGGCAACTCATGCCTTGGGCTTCTTTGTTTATGTATTTTTCAGTTATTTGCCGCTTATTTTCTTGAGGAGAATCAACTACTTTAGAATTGGCACATATATCTGCCCCCCAGGAGGGCTTTGGGTTTTCCAACGCAGTTTGAATAACATACGGTAAAACATTTATTCATTCTAACATTTATATCACACACGGGTGACAATGTAACAATACATTTTACCACCATGAGGCGCATGAGGGATGAGCATTTTGATCCTTGGCACAATAGTTTGTTACCTTTGCACTATGCGTGTACATGGGATTAACTAATTGTAAAAATGTACCAGTTGTTTATTCATTTAGGATTCAGGCTTATGGTGTTTTTTTTTTTTTCTTTTTCTCTTTTTTACATATTATTTTGTTCTCATCATATGGACATTCACATATTGGCACTTCGACCGCGATTTTTGGTTCAACAATATATGGTAATAAATCAAATGTTTTTTATTTACTCCTTATTTACTTGGAATATGTTTCACATTGAAATGGTTGCTTTGCTCTTTGACATGATGTAATGTACATATGGGCTTTTTTCTTTCTTGTTTGCATTTCTCTTCTTTAACCCTGGCCTCCTCTTCTTCCTCTGCTGGTTAATTTTGTTTAAATTTCAAATGTTCTTTATGGCATGATTACATAATATATTGCTGTATTTGAATACATATGAATCATACTAACACCACAGTCTTGCCTTGAAAAGGACCCGTTGTTCTGGGTCGAAACACGTGTCGGCAGTCTTGTTTTTGCATCATTTCATAAAATCTGTTTCGACAGCGTATTTTGACTGAAGAATCTACTTGCTTTGGACTCTTTGTTTCACCGTATCTGTTGTCCAGTTACACACTCAATTTGAATAGGACATTTACCATTTGCTCAGGGCTGCGCAATCATTTAGAGGTGACAATTTCAAGTGTTTGTATCTATTAGCAGTTTATGAGGTGACTGCTGGTCCCTCTTTCGTGCAGCAACCCAATCTTATTTGGTTTGTAAGGGTCTCATTGACTTTAGTTTGTCTTCTCAAATTTAGTTCTAACCCAGCGCCTCACCACACCGGCACACCTCAATTTTGTTTTTTAATCTCACAATGGGCCTCATTACAAGTCCAGCGGTAACCCTGCCGGTGCTACCGGCGGTTGCTTCTGGACTTGCAGTATTTAGTGGCACCTGGCTTGCCGGAAACACGGGGGGATTAGAACCCCAGCGTTCCGGGAAATCAGGCACCAGTAAATGGTAAATCCCCATTCCCACTTGAGTCCCGTAGGACTCAATGGGGATGACGGAAGCACCAGCACTGTTAATGACGGTGCTGGTGATTCCGTGAAAGTCTGCGGGCGGGTGCCGTTCCGCCCTCCAGGTCTGACCCTGATGGGCGGGACGGCACCTGCCCGCAGACTAGTAGTGTGCCGGTATGGTAACAATGGGCCCGATTCATAGATTCCAGCGCAGAAGAAGCGATGCGTGCTGAAAGGGAGCGTGCGCCAGCTGGGGCACAAAGCAGCATCTGCGCGCCACATGTATTCATGGATTTCCCGATCCATTACCAGCCGTGGCGCAGTGAACACCCATCTGTGCCAGTAACGCCCCCAACACCGCCCTTGCGCAGGAAAAAGCAAGTGAAATGGCCAATACGGCGCAAGGCACCACGACATCCGTGGGCCAGCACACAGCCCCCCTCCATTGTAATCGCGTAAAAAATCGGAGTGTACCCAGCTTGCGCCAGCCAAATCGTGTGAAAAGACCCTCACATACCCCTGTAAAATTGCCTACCCCACTCGCACAAGCCAAATCGTGTGAAATGTGTCTCTGGAGGATAGCTCAGCGGCAGCGTGCTCGACTTGGAAACAAGACGACACGGAGCAACACAGGTTCGATCCCTGGGTCCGTGCTTAGAAACCTCTGGGTATTAAGTGCGTTATAAATAACCTATCATATCATAAAAGGCCATCGCCTACCCCGTGAAATTGCCTACCCCGCTCGTGCCAGCCAAATCGCGTGAAAAGGCCCTAGTGTACCCCGCTCGCGCCAGCCAAATCGCGTGAAAAGGCCCTCACGTACACCCGCGAAATTGCGTACCCTGCTCGCGCCAGCCAAATCGCATGAAAAGGGCCCACGCATGCTGCCATCAGCTGAGAACACACCCTGCAGTCAGCCCACACCACAAGGGACCCCGCCATCATCTGTGACCATACCTGCAGGCAGCCCACACCACAGGGGACACCCCATCACCCGTGACCATAGGCCGCAGGCAGGCCCCTGGCTCATGTCCTCCCCACCAGTAACGGCAAACTGCAGGCAGGCCCCGACTCATGCCCCCCACTTCTGTACACCGTACAATCATGTAGCAAATGTCCACCAAAATGCCACCACACGCTGCCCCCCGCCCTCCACAGTGCAACTCAACACCCATCCATTGGTCCTACTCCCCAGTACATGCCCCATGGCATGTGAATCACAAATACACACATGCATGTTTGCAAACAGATGACCAACATTGCTCAACAGCAGGGGCACGTAACAGAGCCAATGAAGAGTGACGCATGCACCATACCATTGAGAGCAGACACCACTTTGATTGTAAGGAATAAACATTTATTAAGAACGAAAAATCACACCAACTGAAAGCTAACCATGAACATGATAATGAATCGAATGCAAATGAAAATGAAATTTGAAACAAAAAGAAATGTGTTATTAAAAAAGTTGAAACTCCAAAAAGTGGTCCATGTCCAATGATTGTCTTCCAAATGCAATTAAAACATGTCCAACTATGTACAAGACTGAAGGGTCCATGATCCCTAAATCCAAATATACATCCTGAAAAACCCTAATAAAAAACCCTAATAAAAAACTATTCACAAGATGTGGCGCAAAGTCCATGAACTCCAAATCATTAAAAAAATAAAGGAAACCTATCAGTAAATAACTATTTACAAAGGCAGCGGGCTAGTCCTATGACTCACCATTTCCCCAAGTGTTTCGGCAAGGGCATCATCGAACTCTGCCTCTATTTCCCAGAAGCGGGCCTGTGCTTTACCCTCGAGGGCCCGCAGGGACTCCTCCGTGCTCCGCTCAAACTCCCTGCGAGTCTCCTCGAGGAACTCCACCCGCCTCTCTGCCCGACGCAGGGTGTTCTCTGCCGTGGCCATGGTGAGTCATGCCCCCGCTGCCGTTCTGCCCCGATTTGCTGGCCAATTTGCTGCAACACGGAAGACATCCTTGTTCCAAGGTCCATGTTACCCTCCTGCCCGATGGCTGATACCTTCCCCTGTGATGTTGAGGGCCTCGAGTCCTGTCGCCTTCTACATCGAGCATGCTACTGCCGATAAGCCCTGTGCCTGCCCCTCCGAGACTGCCTCCTGGATGACAACCCCCGGGGCAGTCGTGCTTGTGCCCTGCTGCAAGGTGGCTGCGCTACCTCCATTGCCACTGGTCCTGTTGCTGGGGTGACCACCTCTGCTGATCCTCCGACTCCCGACTGTGGCAGGGATGTGGTCTCCACCAGACTGGCTGCCGTGGTTGGGACAGGTCCACAGGGGGCCCTGGTGTTAGGGTGCCCTGGTGTTATCTGAGCCAGAAGACGGCAGGGAGTACGACTGGTGCACAGTGGAGGAAGAGGAGCGGGGTTGCATGAGTGGCCAGTACACGTAGTAAACCCGCGCCAACGAGCAGAGCTAGCCAGTTCATGAGGCTACAGACCTCTTCGTGATGACGTGCAAGCCCCCAATTGGAAAACAGCACGTCAACCCGAAATGGGCCTGTCGGCCTCATGATCCTGGCTAGCATGGGCTCCACCCTCTCACAAATGTCCTCGTCCAAAGGTAGTGGAAGATCAGTTGACGTGGATACACCCGCTACCTGTGGACGGGTCTGGCCTGAGGCATGCCCGCAGGTGCATACTGATGCAGGTGCAGTTTCAGGGACAGGATTAGGCACAGGCCCCTCCACAGTGACCTGAACTGCCTCCTGACCCTGGACTGCATCAGTTGCACCTACCTCATCACCCCGCCAGGTCCCATGTGCTGGGCTGATGTGGCCTCCTCCTCCTCCTCGTCCACCACCAACCTGGCTGACTCCCCACCGTCTTCTGCATCGGATTGCCCCAGTGGGGGCTCACCTGTCCCTCCCGCTGCCGAGGAGCCCACAACCAACTTCACCTTCTTGGGCCTCCCCTCAGCAGCTGCGGCCGATGACCCTGATGCGGCACCATCGTCCTCACTCCTGGTCTTGCGTTGGTCCCTGGTGGAGGCATCCCTGCCCACCTCCGCCCTCTTCCTCTGTTGTCGCTGTGGATAGGGAGACATTGAACACAGGCATCAGTGTACTGAACAAATGTCTGCTTGGAACAAAGCAAATGCACATGAGTGGCACTGTCAAACGTCACCACCATCACCCCCCCCAACACACAGGTCAGTGCAAGCAACACACATGCACAATAATGCATGCAATGTGCAACAAACATTCACATCCATGTACAAGGCATTGCGAGCACATCAGAGGAGGGGCTGAACCTCACATGCATCATGGTACATACACATCACATACACCACCTGACAGTCATGCATCAGGCCATGTAGACCTCCCGTCACAGTGCACTTGGGGATAACTGGGCCGCATGAGTCAATCACGCATTGAGATGCTCATGTGTCATGCATCCATGGGGTTGGCCAGTCACACACTCAATACTCAGACACACGCACATGTACACCATGCATGTCCATGATGGTGACATTAGCACCCATGTGCCACACCTCTCGCATGCCCCAGTCCAGACACAGGTATGCAAACATGTGCGCATCACGCATTGCAACACAGATACCATTGAAGTGGGTCAGGCTTCAATGGACTCACATGCAGCACTGTCAGGGATATGCACACAGACATCTGTACAGGAGGCATGCCAGACATGAGGCCAAGGTGCACACTCCAGCCACACGTCAACATACACATGCACTATGGCGGACAAGAACACATGAACACTTACCAGTCGACTCTAGACGGAGCACCAAATCCAAGACCTGGGCATGCAGCGCTGGGTCGATGCGCTCCAGGACCCGCATCTCATTGGTGGACAACCGGCCCGGGTGCCTCGCTCCATCATCAGCAGCCTTAAGGAGGTGCTAGGCCTTGTTGAGGGTCCTGGACCTGAAGTCTTCCCAGCGCTTATGGACATGTCGGTAGTCACTGGATGCCAACCCCTCTGCGTAGATGGCATCCACGATGTCCGCCCAGATCTTACTCCGTCCTTCCTTGTCGACGCGGGATGGTCCGATGAAGAAGGCATCATAATGCCCCAGGATTTGCTCCACCAGGATGCCAACTTCTCTGGAAGAGAAGTTGACAGCCGTCTGCCTCTCTGCCGGGGGGTTGCCACTTGCCTCAGATGGAGATGGGACAGACATGGCAACCCTCGAGGCAGGAGTGGGGGAGGGGGCAAGTGGTCCTGGGGCTGGGCCGTGGAGCGATAGAATGGCAGTTGGGAGTCTTCAGGGTCAGCAGAGGTGGTCACAGCAACAGGATCACTCGCAATGGCTTCAGAGCAGGCACCAAAATGCAGGGCATGTGAGTAGCAGGCACACAGAGTGGGCTAGCAGCAGCAGATGGCTCTAGGAGGCAGCTTGGGGCAGTTGGAGGCAGGTAAATGGCCTTGTGGGCAGGAGCGTGGGTCTTCCGTGTGCTTTCGCATGGAGAGCCAGATGCAGAGTGACTCAGCACGTGCGGAAACAGCGCGTTAGCGTGTAATCCGAGGAAAGGCCCTAAGCGCTTAGTTATGTGATGCGTGCTGGACATTGGGCGTTGCTGTTCAGTACGGGTTAAAGGTCCACGTAGGACAACAGTGCACTGTACGTGCTTTTCGTGGAGACCGACGCATGAGATTCTTCTTTTTGTGGGTTCACACGTGAATTGATCACTACTGTGGCAGTGCATACTTCTTGTTTTGGCGGTGGAGTTGCCTACACACACATGCGCGTGTGTTTTTCTTAATTTTTCCATGCAGACGGTGAGTCGCGCATGCATTTTTCCCACTTTGGTTGCCCCTGTGTGTCGCGTGTCCCATTTTCGAGGTCACAATAGCCTAGGTGTTCCTCGCGTATGCATTTTTTTATGTTCCTGGGTGCCACAGCGTACTGCAGGATATTTTTTCATCTCACGTGGGCTACTGAGGGGTCGCATGCACTTTTGTTTTTGGGGTGCCTTAGCGTTGCGTGACCCGTTATTTTTCCCCAGGGGTCACATACAGACTTGCAGGAGCACAGGGGTACGTTTTCCATCATGGACCCTGCCCCCTTCACCCCAATTGCCCAGGACAATTGTCAGCACCTCCTATTGCGCTAGTAGATCAGTGCCATGACTGGGAGGGCAACAAGTGGTAAAGGAGGCAAAGCTGGCCGACCTCCCAGTGGTGGCCATGGTGGGGGACGTGGCCAGGGTGGCCAAGGTGGCCGCGGTGGGCAACGTGGCCAGGGTGGTCCACGAGGGCAGGGTGTCCAGGCATGTTCAGGGTCAGCTATGCCCCCCTCACAAACAGGTCAGGGAGATGCAGCTGCTGATGCCATCCACAGCACCCGTCAGACCCAACAAGCAGTGCCATCTGCTGTCACAGGCAGGCAGGTGTGGAAGCTGCAGGGGAAGCTGCAGCTGACACCACCCCAGCTCAGGGTCAGCCAGCCCGGACTGGATTGGTCCGGGAACAGGCACAGGATGACTCACAGGCCGATTTACGCGTCGGGAAGGCCAAGGCACGTGTGGTGAAGGTTGCTGTCACCAGGTCACGTGGATCTGGGGCAGCAGTGTCATCTGCTGCCCCGAGCAGCCAGGATGTGGAAGCTGCGGGGGCATCTGCAGCTGACACCACCCCAGCTCTGTCACCCAGCCAGGACTGTGTTGGTCCTGGCCCTTGGCACCGAGGTAGGTGTGACGCAGGGTCCTGGCAACAGCACCCAGCTGCCAATACCTGCAGTCTGACCGGTCCTCATGTCATTGCCTGCTTCCATTGGCCAGTCCACCTGCGCTTCAGCCCCTACTGACCAGAGCGGCACAAGCCACCCAGGATCCGCACCAGCTCCCAAGAGGAAGAAGCGTGCTCCAGCAGAACAGGCTGGGATCCCAGACACAGCTCAGCCCTCAAACACGTCAAGAAAGCAAAGTTTCTGTAATGCGGAACTGGACGTGCCTGTGGACTACGTGTTTGAACACAGCCGCGACATGCTGGTGACGGCAGGGAGAAAACATACGCCTGCTCAGCGTAGGGCCCACTGGCAGTACATCACAGACGATATTAGCACCTTGCGATATGAGAGGCGCACAGAAGATGATGTGATGAAGCGTTAAAATGCCCTCCAACGCCGAGCAAAAGACAAGCTGGCTGCAAAGTTCGCCTCTACTCTGGTGACGGACAGTGGGACACTATCAGAGGACGAAGAACTCACTCCACATGAGGAGATTGTGAACTGTGTTGCTTGGAACTTGGGGAAGGGAACCCCGAGGATATTTGTAACTGTGTTGCTTGAGACTTTTTTGTGTAACTTTCTTGCACTTGGGAGAGGGAAACTGAAAGAAGGCTGAGAGCTGGAAAAAGCTCAGACTTTGAGTGAAGCACTGTTTATTCTGTTAGTAACATCCCTACACATTTGTTTGTTTTAGTTGTGAGGGCAAGAATAGGTTTTGGACACAGACTGACTTTTAAGTTAAACCCTTTGACTGAGACTTTCCTTAGTTTTGTTCAGGTAGGGAAATCCCACCTTACTATAGGACAAGTTAGGGTTACAACCATCCTGATATTTAGGTGAATAAATATCTTTTGTATGAACTTTAAGTCTGTTGTCTGTGTCTTGCTTCACGATGCCCTCACAGTACATATTAGACACACCCACTGACCTTGCTCTGTGTAGCCCATGTGATAGGCACAAAGCAGACAGAATCACTAACAATGTGATGGCTCGGTGTATAACATGCAACAGAGCAGACAGGCTCACTGATACATGATGCACTGGTTCTGTGTATCACCTGTTCTAGGCACATAACAGACAGACTTGCTGATGTGGTATGCTATTGTAATAATGTGTGATTGGCACATAGCCGACAGACTCATTGATGTGATGGTTCTGTGTATAACATGTGACAGGTGCAGAGCAGCCATACTTGCAGACCTGTGATGTCTCTGTGTATCTCCCATAATAGACACACAGACTCAGTGACCTGATAGCGTGGTGTATCACCTGTGACGGGCACATAGCAGACATACACTATTCTATGTGATGACCCTGTGTGTCACCTGTGATAGGCACATTGGTGACAGGCTCACTAACATGTGATGGATCTGTGTATAATGTGTGCATACAGTAAGGGCACAGAATCAAGACTCTAACATAGAGGAGCCATTGTGGTGGTTATAGACTTTTATTGAAGTGCAAAAAGGAAAAGAAAACCCTATCTTGCTCTAACTCCAAGAGGGGTTTCCTTGCCTCAACTGAAATACTAATGTCACAATGTTCAAAGTAAACGTCCCAATGTCAAAATCCTACTCTGTACCCCACATTCTAAGTTTAAACTAAATGAAAGTGGGTATTTTCTTGCCCGGGGAGAATGACTCCCTTCCCCGGGGCAAAAGACAGTTCTGCAATAGTGCAATCATGAACTATTGGGGAATGCCTCACCTCCCTGGCTTAGTTCAAGTCTCTTACAAAGTTCAAACAATGGTTGGGGAAACTCTGTTCCCTGGTTGGCCATACTCAGGTTTCCTTTCTGTCTCTGGGCCCCCGGCCCTGATGGGCAGGCTTGGTTTCCTCTCACCAGGGTCTGTAATGAAGAAGAACAGACTACATGCACTTCCCCCACGCTGTGGTTGGTCCCTGACCCTGATTGGCAGCCCTGCTACTGCGACAAAGAAGAACAGCCTGGATGCACTCCCAGGCTGTGATGGGTCCCCGACCCTGACCGGCAGATCTGGTTTCTTCCACTACTATATGCCACCACAAAAACAAAGACTTGGCTCACTTGCATGCCAAGTACTATGCTTATAGGTTTTGTTCTCCCAATTCTCTTTATAGTCTCATGCTTTGAGGGGCTGACTTAGTTTGTTTTCTGACCAAGTATTTGCACAAGTAAGATCAGGTACTCTTCCTTCTTGTAACCACAAAAGTGATGGGAGGAAGGTTTTGAATGAATCTGTACCACTGGCATTGCTCTGGACAACCTTCCACATCGTTTTTTGCTGTAGCGCCATTGCAAAAGGGGTCCATCCATATGCAAATCTTTCAGGTACTGCCACCAATGGTAGCAGCCCAGCCCGTACTGCTAGGCCATGTCCCCTCTGCACAGAAACACAAGCAATGCCAGACATGTTTCGGCCTTGTTGGGTCTCCTCAATGAGGTGCAGACTGATTCCCTATGGCGCAGTGAGTAAGGGACCCACGTCTGGCCATACCATCTCTCGCATAGTGAGACAAACAATGACCACAAAAGTGATGGGTAGAAGGTTTTGAATGAATTTGTACCACTGGCATTGCTCTGGGCAACCTTCCTCTCCACCAGTTTTTAGCCCGTCTGCACCATTGCAAAATGGGTGCAGCCATATGCAAATCAGTCAGGTAATGCCACCAAAGGTAGCACCCCAGCCACAACTGCAAGGCCAGGTCCCCTCTGCACAGAAACTCTTCCCTCTTGATCTATGTCTGAACTGTAGGGGTCCCAGACTCTGTTCTGTGTGCAATTGACCTTCGTTATGTTCACAGGGCTCCCAGCACTTCCTGCTCTTCCACGTACCTTGGTTGCTGGAGCGTGATGCTCTTGATGCTTCCTGCATGCCTGCCATCAGTGGTGGGGCTTCCCCTGCTTCCTCTCTCCACTCTGGCATTTGTTGGGTCCGTCGCACCAGGTTTGCTCTCGTCAGCGCGGGATTGTCCATCCCCAATTGCTGACCTTCAGGGTTGCTAGGAGCGCTTCCCATGCTGCACACCACGCAGTCTCTGCACACCAGCAGGCTCCACGGCTCCCTAGTCTGCCTTCCTTTTTCCCTGAGTGTTCTCAGACTCATGCTTCCTCCAGGGCGGGCTTCACACTTTGTCAAGTCCCTCTTCCTTTTTAACTTGTCTTGTCTTGACTTGACCGGTTGTCAAGAACCTCTAGAGTGCATGTTCTGGTATCGATAGGCACTCTATATTGCTCCGCGCCTCCTCGTTGTCCCAGTACTGAGTGGGCCATGATGTGACTCACTAGGGATCTGCTTCACCTCAGTACTCTCTACTTTGGTTGGTCTACCAAAACACATAGTGTATGAAGATAAAGGTGTAGAGAGAGAAGTTAAAAAAGAGGTGGGGTCATGGTAGGTAAGAGTTCTTGGGTCAGGTGACTGGCGGGGATACTGCATTCTCCCAGGGCCATCACTGGTCTCATAGTTGGTCTCCCTCCCGCAATCCTCCCGCTCAGTACCAACACCTCAGGGACTATCGGGTAGTGGACTCACCCACCTGGGCACATGAGAAGGTGCTCCCACTGTGGAAGCAGTGACGACACCCTGAGATTTGTCACAAAACATAGAAGAAAGGTTTGCTAGTGTGTTATTGCTCTGTGGACCACCTGTGAAAGGCACATAGCAGACTCACTGACATATGGTTGTTCTTTGTATTAACTGTGATAGGCACATAGCCGACAGACTATCATATAATGGCTTTGTGTACCACCTTTGATAAACACATTGCAGACACACTCGCTGATGTGCGGTGACTCTATGCATCACTCGTGATAGGTACATAGCAGAGAGACTTGCTAACTTGTGATATTTGTGTGCATATGCTGCGATGGAAAAGAGACAGACTTGCTGACATGTCAGGGCCCTCGTGTTTAACCAGTGATAGATAAAGTGCAGATGGATTCACTAATGTGGGAGTGTACCATCTATAATTGGTAGAGAGTAGGCAGGCTTGCTGACAAGACAACTCTTTGCATTCTCTTTGACAGGCACATAGCAGACAGAGTCCCTGACATTAGAAACCTCTGTGCATAACATGTAATAGTTATAAAAAAAAGAGAGCCTCACTGACTTGCGATGGCTCCATGGTCAACCTGTGATAAAGTTCAGACAGATCCACTAATGTGGAAAGGATCTGTACCTGTGATAGGCACAGAGCACACAGACTCGGATAACACATGATATCCTTGTGCATAACATGTTAGATACTACTTAAGGGCCTGGCCTTCTTCTCCCTTGCCGTGCTCTTCCCCCGGGCTCAGTGTCAGATTGCCAGCCCAGTCGCCCCCAGCCCACCAGCCAATCAAAAGCGACATGCCCTTCTATACATCCAGCCTTGCCTGGGTGTCCTTATCGCTGGCATCCTTCGCTAAGGACAAAGCCAAGAACATTACCTGTTTGTAACGGCTAGGGTTACGGACAGGAGAAACCCCTGCTTTTCCAACAGGCAGACATTACAATGTATCTTCAACAGCCACAGTCCATTCCCAAGCTCATGAGGACACAAACTCACAAACTCTTGCCACGTTATTGAGCTGCAAATCATCTCAATCTCAACCACCTTCTCTTCCCTCGTTAGGATATCATCTGCACTATCCTGGCTCTCTCACCACATAATGCTGATGATTAATTCAAACCAGTCCATCCACCATGCTGTTGACATCACCAACCTCATCACAGCAAACAAAGTCAATGCAATATTTATCTCTGAAACTTGGCACTCCCTCTACCAATGTCTTTGATGTTCTCCTCTCACCTGGGTACAGCATTCAAAATGTTGGCTGCACAGAGAAGGTAAGGAGAGGTGTGCCAGTTATCCACAAATCAGACTCAACCTATACCATGCTCAGTTAAACAGCCATGAAATCCCCATTGCTTCTCTCTTGCCACCTTCTAGCACCGCATATAGATATAATTACATTTCATCTGATTTATCACACACCTCCTCTAAAACACTTCTGACGCCATCACCTCAGCATCAATCGCAAACATCTTCCTTGGTAACTTCACTAACATCACTAGGGACTCTAAGCTCAACCTCATGGATCCCCTGGATATAAAACAATGAATGCTAAACCGCACAGACATCATAGGATATATACTCTACATTGTCATCTCAGCATCCTTCTTATACACTGTCTTAACCCTATCCCACATGAATGGACAGACCACGCTGCCACCCTCATCCGCCTTACTTCTAATGTCCTGGCCAACAAGGGTTGTTGTCAAACGACCATGTCTTTGAGTTTCTCCATTGAGGACTTCCCCTTGGAAGCACTAGAAACAAACTAGCAACTCTAACTCCACCACCCTCCAATGCTGACAGTCCCTTATTAACTCTCAAACAACTATAATGGAATTGGTTGATGCCCATGACCCCTTTAAACTGCTTCACATCAGGGATAAACCCACTATCCCCTGGTAGACTGAAGAAATAACCAACAATAACCGTACTATCCAGTCACTCAAAAAAACAGCTGTAAAGCATAGAGGAATAAAGCCCTTCTCAACTTCAAGGCTTTATGCAGTACTTGCCTGTCTCTCATCAAAGCCCAAACTGCTTATTACTCATCAACTATTTTGTCCACCACCAACAAGAGTAAAGCTCTCTTCAAAGCAGTCAAAAACTCCTCAACCCACTTCCCGACCCTTTAATCCCTGACTCTAAAGAAAAGTGTAACGCCATGAACAACCTTTTCATCAAGATAACATATGGCAATTGATCCATACCCCAAACTCGTAGTTCCCCACGGCTCTCAACCCCACTACTTATAACACAATGCAGGACCACCTTCACTCCTGTTGCCCTCATGCCACTTAAACCAACCACATATCATACAAAGATGATCCCCACTGTCATTTGTGGTGGCAAGGAATGATGAGACAGACCAAGTGGTGCCATAGTGATTGCTATAGACTTTTATTAACCAAAGACAAAGCCTATCTATCCCTATTCTATAGGCAGTTTCCCTACTTAAAGAAACTAAACTGAGGTCTGTCAGGGTATCCGTAGTGTCCAAATGGTAAAGTTCTGTCTTGGTCAAAACCTCTATCTTTCCCTGTCACTACACCAAATAGTGCTCAAGCAATTTCTGAGCCCAGGAGGATGGTTCCCTTCTCCTGGATGTGAAAGTCTTTCCAAACAAAAGTTCTTGAAAGTTCAGCAAAAAGAGTTCCAGCAACCAAACGAGCTCCACGAAAAGTTCTCAGAAGGACTACGAGAAGGACTCCCTTCTCCTAGCTAGTTCCTCGATGTTCTGCTTTTTTTTTTTTAATCAACTCTTGTAATTCGCTTTCGGAAATGTCAATGGGCCTCATTGCGAGTTCGGCGGTAATGCGGCGGTTTTCCCGTCAAGCGTAAATAGCGCTAACGCCAAGTCCCCCGGCAGATAGTCTGCCAGATAACGAGTTTTCGTGCACGCGCACAGGGACATGGCGGTAGCGCAAATAGCGCTCGACGGGTAGAACACGTAAATCTGGCGCACCGTGCGCGAACGCCATACTGCGCTAATAGCGCGCGCCATGAGCGGGTGCTATTAGCGCGCAGGAAACGCATCACCGCCGGAATGGGAAACAAAGCGGCGGCCATCTTGGAAATCACAATCCGTCGGATATCACAGCCCCTGGAAGCCATCCACCCCCGGGAACACTGAATCATGTCACCGGAGCGCTCTAGGGGCAAGTCTGCCCTGGACAGGGTGAGGAAGCCCAAATTTAGCGACCAGGAGCTGGCCGTACTGGTGGAGGAGGCTGAGATCCACCATGAAGAGCTGTAGCAGCGCAAAACCAGTGGCCAGCGGCGGGCACAGATTTGGCGCAACATCATCCAAAGGGCATCTGCAGTGGGGCGCGTGACCCGGGAGGGCGAGGATTGCCGCAGGCGCCTCAACGACCTGCGTGTGAGAGTCAGCGGCATCCTCTCACAGCACAGGAGTGCAAGCAGGGGCACTGGAGGAGGGCCACCTCCACCCCCACCCGAACTCACACCCTGGGAGGAGAAGATGACTACCCTGATTGACATCAGCACCATCGAGGGAATTGGTGGAGCGGAGGCAGGCACTGGCATTGATCCGACTGCAGGTGAGTCCCACCCCAAATGCATGCAACTGAAAGTACTACACATGCAGACCCTGAGTGAATGAATGTGAAGAAATGCGTGTGAGGCACTGCAGACACCCATAAGTGACCCCTTGATCCATTGAACCGTAGTGCTGCCTAGACTACCCTGCATGTGCAGTGCATCAATAGAAGGGGCAGGGGACAGACATCCATAGCCATGGGACAGCTACGTAGAGTGGGAGTGTGCAAGAACACACCCCTAGGACACTGAGCGCAGTGCACCCCAACCCCGCATGTAATCTTGTCGCACAAACATCCCCATGCAGTGTACCTCCACACTCACACCAATCACCACATGGTGACTGAACAAAATGCAAGTTGAATGCATAATTGATACGGTCTACAATCCCACTGGATGGCATGAACTGCTTGATACTAATGTAGGTTGCCTTGAACTCAATCCACACCCTATGTACCCCACAGGCACACGGAAAACCCCATGGGATGACGATGATGGGGAGGAGGCCACACCATCACGGCAGCCGAGGCAGCGTGTCTCGACCAGCACCACCACCCCACAAAGGGGCCGCACGGAAGGGAACCGACGCAGGCCACATCCCACATCACCACAACGCAGCCCAACCAGACCGCTGCAGCACCCACATGTCCGCAGGGAGTCCACGGCCAGCTTGCCCCAAGCCACCAGGCATAGCCCTGATGCAGAGGGAGTCACCTGTGGATCGAAGCCCGATATGGGAGTGAGACCGCCATGTGCGCATCAGGCAGGATGTCTGCATTCACCCGGAAGCAGTGACGCTGAAGGGATGGGCACACCACAGGGGACCCCAGGGCCAGGCACACAGCTAGCACAAACCCCACCTGTGCATATGCGTCATGTCCACACACCACAGCCAGACGAAGACACGCCTTCATATGGCAGCCCTGAAGACCGGCACTCAGAGCCCGGCAGCCCAATCCCAGCCGGCAACATGTCCCCATGCAGCCCCACCCCCCCAACAGCGCACAAGTGGCAGGGTGGTACCTGCCACACCAGGGGTAACCTTTATCACGGGGGCAGCAGTGATGGGACGACTGGACGTGATTGAGGCCAAACAGGCCAAAGTTGAATCCATGGCCAAGGTGCACAGCCGGCACATCAAGGCCATCAGTGCATCCATACGCCATGGATGCAAGTAAATTGCGCGAGACAATGCGCGAACACGCAGAGTGGTGGAGCAATGCACTGCAGCCCTGACAGGGTTTGGACAAAGGGCGAGGGAGTTGTGCGAGGCAGTATCAGCACTTGCTGAGCAGACAAGGGAGGGGAACAACCTTCTCCGTCAGCACATGCAAGCAACTGGGTCAGTCCCATCAACCTCCACTACACCCACGGAGGGATCCCTTGAGCCGTCTCCTAGGCGCCGTTCAATGCGCCACCTGAGGTGCACACACACCAGAGGGGCCTGAACATGGAAAGCGCCCACGACCATCGTCATTGGACATGGCATCGTTGTGGGTGCCCTGATAACAAACATGCACATGCCTGCACTGTTGTAGGGAGTTCACTGGGGGGAGAGGGGATTGTGTGCTGGGTGTTCACTGGGGAGGGGTGGATTGTGTGCTGGGTGTTCACTGGGAGCGGGGGGATTGTGTGCTGGGTGTTCACTGGGGGAGGGGGGATTGTGTGCTGGGTGTTCACTGGGGGGAGGGGGGATTGTTATACTGAGAATAAATCACATTTAAAAATTCACAAAGCATGGACAGTAGTGATTGTGATAAAGTGCTCTTTAATGTTGAAGTGACATGTGTAAAATGTAGACGTCACCCGTTTAAAAAAAAAAAAAAAACAATCAAGCCCTGTCTGGCCAACCTACCCTCCCTCAGCCCAACCCTTTGTGCACGTGCAACACCTTCAGGCACGTCATCACCTTCACTCCCATCCTCAGGTGGCTGCACATGAGCATCAGGGGGCAGTGGCACATTCCTGCGACAGCAGATGTTGTGCAGCATGGCACATGTCAGTACTATTTTTCCAATTTCTTCAGGTGCATACATTAATGCTCCTCCCGTACGGTCTAGGCACCAGAAGCGTGTCTTCAGCAGTCCAAATGCCCTCTCCACGCAGAGCCGTGTACGAGCATGGGCAATGTTGTATGCCCGCTCTGTTGCAGTGTGTGGATGACGCACAGAGGTCATGAGCCATGTGTACTGGGGATATCCAGAATTACCTACAGGGTAGAGAAAGCAGGTTTGGGGACAAGGTAAGTTCAGTGGTTGTACAGGGCTCAGTCATCAGTGTCATTTTGGCATACTTGTCATTTGGTCAATAACATTGTGGAGTGTGCTGTGCTACGAGCAGCATTGATTCTATGAGGTACTCACAACTTGCTATGCCTCTGTTTCAGTATGTAACAGTACTCATTCACTTGTCAGTGGGGAAGGGGGCCCTTCCATCTGCTTGTGCATGCGAGAAGTGGCTACCTCATGTGTCATTGCCATTCCCTTTGGCTGCTGTTGCATTTGCTGGTTGTCACTATTGTGTATTGTTCTGCAGGCATTTCATTGGCCATTCAGGGCACAGTGTTTGTGGGATGTACATTGGCATTACTCTGACTACTTATGTGTGGTGCATTTCTGGATGTGGCGACTTTTGTGTTACATTTGCATGACTGTCGGGTGGGCAGGGTGGGATGTCTGTACTGTGTCTTTGTGAGAAGCCATAGTCCTACTCACACAGGAGGCTTTGTGGTGGTAGCCCTTGCATATGTCACTGTGCTGCCACATGTCTTTTACATCCTGAATGGGTGTCTTCTGCTGTGTTGGACATGTCCAAGGTTTCTCGTGCAAGGTGCTTGATTGGAAATGCTGCACTGATGGTGCTGCCTATTGACATTCAGGGATTTCATTGTGTGTAACCTGCCCCATCAGTTGTGGATTAACATGCATTACGGTACACATTTGTACTCACCCTGCAGCCATGTGTTTTGCCCTCGGTGCCTTTCCATGTACGCTGGCAGGGTACTGTTGCGCAGGACCATGGAGTCGTGGGTGGATCCTGGGTAGCGGGCACAGCAGTGGCTGAAGGTGAGATCAGGGCCACATGTCATCTGCATATTCAGGGAATGGTAATGTTTCCGGTTTCTGTAGGCTGCCTCATGTGCCTGGGGTGGTACGAGTGCTACATGTGTGCAGTCCAGGGCTGCTATTACATTCAGGACTTGGGCAATGGCATGGAATTGACCCTTCAGCTGGTTCACCTGTGCCTGTGTGGCTGGCAATGCGATGTGCTCATTCACATGATTCAACAGTGCATCCAGAACCTGTCCCAGCATGGCACTGAATGTGGACTGGGCCATGCCATGCATCATGGCAACGGTGTGTTGGTAGCTGCCAGTCCCGAGGAATTGTAGCACAGACACAAGCTTCACTAGCAGAGGTACTGCAGTGCTGATGGCTATACGGTTGCCAATGTCAGCCTGGATTGTGTCCAGCAACTGGGTGATGGTTGCCCTGTCCAGCCCATATTCAGTCACCAACTGGCCATCAGTCAGGGCCTATGGTGTTGGCCTGACCCTGGGGATGGCTGGCCGCCTTGCTGGTGCTGCTCTCCTCCTCCTCGTCCCCACCACCCCCTGCGCTCCCAGGGCCCTGGCCTGGTTGGCTGGCCTCTGCAGCTCCAGGCACAGCAGATAGAAGTCCACATCAAGGCTCCCGGCTCCAAATGGCAGCATGGTGTTTGGAAGTGTGTGTTGTGCAGGGGTGGGTCCTTTGTAGGCCTCTGATTTGCATTGGTATCACCTGGGCCCTTATTGCTGTCTCCTCCCTGCTGGTGTAATGGTGTTGGGGAGGGTGTGTTGTGCATGGGTGGGTCCTTTGTAGGCCTCTGATTTGCATTGGTTTCACCTGGGCCCTTCTTGCTGTGACCTGCGTTCATTTACCTCCAGCATTTTGCTGGGGGTATTTTCGGCGGATTGTCCGTCGCTTTTCTGGCGCTAATTGCACCTACGCCGGACTCGTGATCGCAATGTTTTGGCGCGCATGGTTACTGGCGCTTTTACAGCCGACGCTTGTATAGCCGGCTGTACTTGCGCCGGCTGTAATGGCGCCGGCGGTATTTGGACTTGTGATCCGACAGACCCTTAAAATCGGTGCTGATAGCGTTACTGCCGATTTTAAGGGTTACCGCCCAACTCGTGATGAGGCCCAATATCTTCTATGTTCTTTGATACTTGAAATTGGACCCCACTGGGACGAGTAAGATGACCCCATAGGTATTCTTGACTTTCCAGGACCACACGTTTGTGGAACTGGCCTCGGATTTGCGGACAAAAATCAACTACTTTCTCCAGATACTTCAGTCTCAACTCTTCCTGGCCTCCTCCCGGACTTATCTTGGTTCCAGTTACCTTTCCCCGTGGAACCTCTTCACTGGTTTTGCCAGGGGGCGCCGGTTTACTTCTTCTATCACTTTACTTCCACGATTTACTCCTCTCTGCAGCCAACTCTTATGCTTGAAGGTCTCGGCATAGTTGTTGGGCCGATTGGTCCACCCACGACAGGGTACGCCACCATCTTAGTCCTTCTCACTGCTGTCATCTACACGGCTTCACGTTAGACTCGCGGTTTTAGCGCAATTGTTGGACCTAATGATCCACCCATTACAGGTCATGCCACCAGTGTTGCTTCTCTCCACTTTCAGTATGCTGGCCTCACACCAACCTGCAACAAACATTTCCGGCATCCCGTTGCTCACCTCTGCTGCCTCTTTATAGTCCCCAGAGCCCAGATTCAGCTTCACAGGCTCGCCGGAGGCCCTCTTGCTCGCCAGGTTCTCCTCCTCTTTGCAAATCGCAGTCGCTCGGGTCCAGCCGGATGGGCCACACTGCAACAAAGATCACTTGCTTCCACTCTCATTATCGGGTGGCGAGAATAATGTCCTTCTTTGCTGTTTAGCTTAAGGAGCGAGGACAGCCCCAGCGTAACATTGGTCCAATTGCTTACAGCTGGTGGAGTGTTCTTCCCTCTTGACTGTTGCATTTTCCGACTTTTCTTCATCTATGTATTTATCTTAATAGATTTGTCAGGAATGTTACAATAACATATTGTTTCAGACTTCACCATACATCCAGTGAACTGGGGTATTGGTATCAGCCCAGCGGGTTGGGAGATAAAGGGGGTGTATCTCAGACTCGCAACCTTATCCCCAGGAAGGGAGTCCCTCCCCATGAGATCCTCACGCATGTTACCACACCCAGGGTGACTACTGGTTAGAGGTCACCTCCCAGGCCTCATGGAAAGGGGCTCCCCTCTGGGAAGAAGTGACGCCATCTGAAGGATAGTCACACATCCTAAAAGATCAAGGGGAATGCCCTTTAACCTCCCTCCTTAAAACAGTAAATACCTCACTCACACAAGGCATCTTTCAAAGGACCCTAAAACAGGACTCATCCTCCCTCCTACAAAAAAGTACCTTGAACCCTGACAATGTTGTAAACTACTGTCCGATTTTTAGCCTCCTATTAATTGGAGAAATCCTTCAGTAGCCAGTTGCCAACCAACTCCATGATTTGATTAACTAACAAAGCCTCTTGCGATTAACAATCTAGTTTCGGCACTGAAACTGCCATCATTCAAGTCATACACAATGCTCTTAAAATCAGTCACTTCTCTCTGCTGGAAAAGACCAGACATTTCTTGCTAAGTTGCAATTCAACCATAAGTGATGTGATCACATTTATTTTGGGGTGTTCTTAGGCCATTTATTTTCCCTCGTTTTCCACTGCATTATTGCCCTGGCTGCACCAGCTCTTTCATCTACACAGGCAGCTTGTTATCCAAGACCCTTTTAGTGGCTCTACATTCTGAGATCCCCTTTTGAAAGTTTGTCGTGTAAGAGCCCAAGGTACAAGTGGCTTCATTCAAACATCGTCTGAAGCTCCAGAAGAGGCGTAGCTCACTGACACAATCTGGAGACAATGGAAAGTTTGCACAAACTGAACGATCCTCTTGTCAGTTGCACAGTGGGGCCTTGAGGGTCCCTGAGACCCTGTTGCATTTCCCCTCCACACCTATTCCTGTGGGGGCAGGTATTGGGTACCCATGTTGATCAACTCCTCTAATAATGGTACCACAATATGGGAATATTCTTCTGAGGTGGGTGCTTCTATGTACAATCACATAGAGCTCCTGCTAAACCTCCAATACCAGGCTGTAAGACAAAATCTGATCGAATGAGAACAATCTCAGTGTCATGACCCATCGGACACGCCCCTTCTGGGCCTCCTGGTCCCTGTCAAGTCGGGGCTTGCACTCTGTTGTACTACCAACATGGCCGCAAACACTGAACGCTACCTACCAGCCTTCACGTTCATTGCAGCACGCTCGATTAAAGAGCCGCACCCCTGCGCTTCCGCGCGTCTCAACGCTACTGTTAGCTGTGGCTAGACGTGTGCTCGTAGTTCGCTTTCACGCAACTTTGTTGCCTTCCTAGTTCCCGGACCATTGCTTCATTCTATCCCTTCTCCTTCTTACCCAACCTTTTCCCGGAATCCGTGCACCCACCTCCGAGTGCTTCTTCCTCTTATTTTTTTCCTGGATTACTTGGAGTTTATTATCGATCCCGGACAAGAAGTTGAACGAACACTGGAAGCCGACGACGGCCGAGCGGGCTTGTACAAGACCCGAACCATAAGGAAGAAAACTTCTACAACGGAATCCATCAAGCAGCAAAAACAGGTGAGAAAGGGGGAAACATGCGACACTCAGTACCCATGTGCATTTACCCTATATCCAGCCTGACGTCGACAATAAATACCCTTAACACCTGACTTATTTGGCAGGTTTTCTGTTGGTCCACCACCTTCTCTGTATCCCACTTACTACAGATGACTGACCCATTGCCCCATTATCTACTATTAACTCTTACCGTGACACCCATGGACAGAGTATGACTGAGGTATCAAAGGTGTTGTATGTGTAAGGGGGTGAGGTCTGCATACATTATTCCATTGCTTTCTTTTGCTTTGCATGACATGATCCAATCGCTGAAATGAGAGTAAGGCTTTGCTAGGAACCTATAATATCTTGAACCGCAACAATAAGTATGGGTGGGGGTAATTCATGGAAGTGATACATGATTCAGAAACATATCTTGAGATTCCAATCAATAGAAAACAGGCTACCCTGTTGTCTGTCTGTTGTCAACCCCTAAAAGGCAGGAAATGCGGATTATCGTGGTTGTGTATGGGGCTTCGTCATGAAGAAAGAATTCATGCGTGCTGTGGTACAAGACTTCTGCCACAAGGTGGTGATGGGGTCAGTAATGGCCATATTGAAAGGCATGGCTTTTTCTGTAGGAGATCCCTCATCCAAAATGTCAGTCAGATCATATCCTGACCGAGTTCTGTCTGGGCACTGCTATGTAGTGCATCCACTTCCCTGTCCACTGTGGAAGGATACTTTGCACTTGCTTGACCATAAGGGTGAGCTTGCTGAGTCTCCACATCAGAGGAAGTGTCCAAGCCACTTGCATCTCAAATCCCCTCTGCCACGGCTATCAAATCAGCCACATCTGAGAAAGATATGTGCCTCCATTGCCTGAATGCGAGATCAAACGGCTCGTGGACATAATTGTCACCAAAAATCAAAGCCATAGTGCCAAAAAAAATCAGATCGCCACTGAGGCATGTATGATCAGATGGACATTGACGCCGACTGATCCACACCAGATGCACCAGATGGAGTGTGCTGCTTCGAGGAGTCACCCGTACCTGTAGCTGCTTTCTTAAACATGACGAGCATTTGCTCTTTAAAAACATCCCACTCGGTCCTAGATGTAGGCCCTGAAGCCGACTTAACGTGTATGTCAGAGGAACCAGAATCGTACATTTGTCGATGACGCCATTTCTTTTTATAGGAAGAGAACAAGGAATGACTGCACAAATGTGATCACTTTTTGGTCTCTTTATGGTGCCTAATATCCTTTGCCAGAGTGGGCCCCTCCGTATTGAGCTTCGACGTCCAGGCGGTCCAGCAGGCCGGAGACTTTGACGGGGGTGAACCTAATGCGAGTTTCGTAGCTCTCTTCGCAGTGATTTCGGGTTCATCTTCATGCAAGAACCGCAGTCCTCATTGACGTGACCGATGCCGAGGCACCACACGTAGACACTGTGTGGGTCTGTAATGGACATCTTGGAACGACAGTACTTGCACCGCTTGAAGCCCAACACCTTGGGAGCAACATAATGTTGAAACCGCATTGAATAAGATGAAAATTTGTAGGTTGAAAATAATATTGCTCTAAGAGAAAGTGAGTTGTACCGATGAGCAGCATGCTGAGCGTGTGGATAAAAGAAACGGAGGAACTGAGGGACAGGGGCATATTGACACGGTATATGTAGGGCGACTAACCTTACATCTGGAGTCAAGAGGGATCGACGTGTGAGTCGAGGTGCAGTAACGCCCCATGTCGAAAAAAAATTGCAAGCAGCTGACACTGGAATGGATATCTATCTGATGAGGAATCTGCGGGAGAAAAGCAATCTACTGAAATGTGTTTTGCATAAAAATAGAACTGGGTAGCCATTCTCGCTCCCTCTCACTCTTTCTCTCCGTTCCATGATCTTACTCTATACTTTTGTCTTCGACCTCTCTCAATTCTTACCCCCTACCCTCCCACCTGCTCTTACTACCCACACTTTCCATTCTCTCCTCTGACTCTCTCCCTTTTCCCTATCTACTTCCACCTCTTTTCTCCTCTGTCCATTCAATTTTCTCACACTCCTCGCTCTTTTATCTCTCATACTCCCCTTCTTCACCTATGACAGTCTCCACCACTTTATATGCCCCTCTAAAACTCTTGCATATGATTTGCCCTCTCTACCACTCACTACTCCTTCACTCTACCACTCACCTTTCATTTCCACTTCAACCCCCTCTACTCCTTCGACATCTACACTCTTCACCTACCCCTCTTACACATCCTACACACCACAACACTACCGCTCATCTCACATAAACTCACAATCACAGCTCCCTCTGGAGTCACTGGTTACCACTCCCACACAGAGTGTATGCAAGTCATCCACAGATTATTCAGCACTTGGTTCAACCTTCTGTGCAACTCACTGATCAAAAGGTTTTGGGGCATCTAGGAAGGGGCTAGAGGATGCCTATACATCGCTTAAGGGGAGCCAGAGTAAATCTAAAATAGGATAACCACTTGTTACTGTGAATTACCCCATGAAAAACAGGGTATGTGAATTACCATAGGTATGCTCAGGCCATGAAATCATGCACCCCCCCAATGAAAAGGTATGTGGGTGTCCAGGGAGGAGATAGATGGTGCTGATACATTGGTTGGGACCGGAGTAAATATAAAAACAGGATGACCACTTGTGTTAGTGTTAATTACTGCAAGATAATTAGGGGATGCAAATTACCATAGGTGCAACCAGGCCATGATATCTTGCACCCCCACAATCAAAAGGTATGGGGTGCCCAGGGAGGGGCTAGATGGCACCTCTACTTTGGTTGGGACCATATTAAACATAAAACAGGATGCCCACTTGTGTTAGTGTGAGTTAACTCCAGGGAGACAGGGGATGCTAATTACCATAGGTGTGTCCAGGCTAGGATATCTTGCACCCCCACAATCAAAAGGTATTGGGGTGTTCCGGGAGGTGCTTCATGGTGCCTCTACATTGGATAGGACCAGAGTAAACACAAAACAGCATGATCACTTGTGTCACTGTAAATTAACCACAGGAAGGTAGGGGATGCGAATTACCATAGGTGTGTTCAGACCATGATATCTTGCATCCCCACATTCAAAATGTATGGGGGTGTTCCCAGGAGGAGCTACATGGTGCTTCTACATTGGCTGGGACCAGATTAAACATAAAACAGCATGACCACTTGTGTTAGTGTGAGTTAACCCCAGGGAGGGCGGGGATGCGTATTGCCATAGGTGCAATCAGGCCATGATATAATGCACCCCCACAATGAAAAGGTATGGGGGTGTCTAGGGAGGCGATAAATGGTGCTGATACATTGGTTGGGATCGGAGTAAATATAAAACAGGATGATCACTTGTGTTAGTGTGAATTACTGCAAGAGAATTAGGGGATGCAAATTGCCATAGGTGCAATCAGGCCATGATATCTGGCACCCCCTCAACCAAAAGGTATTGGGGTGTTCCGGGAGGGACTAGATGGTGCCTCTACATTGGTTAGGACCAGAGCAAACACAAAACAGGATGACCACTTTTGTCAGTGTAAATTATCTACAGGAAGGCAGGGGATGTGAATTACCATAGGTGTGTTCAGACCATGATATATTGCACCCCCCACAATCAAACGGTATGGGGGTGTCCCACGAGGGGCTAGATGGAGCCTCCACATTGGTTGGGACCAGATTAACCATAAAACAGGATGACCACTTGTGTCATTGTGAGTTAACCCCAGGGAGACAGGGGATGCAAGTTACCGTAGCTGTGTACAGGCCATGATATCTTGCACCCCCACAATCAAAAGGTATGGAAGTATCTAGGGAGGGGCTAGATGATGCCCTTACATCATTTGTGTTACTAACGGTTGTGTTGGACAGGCCGGGGCGTTGCTCCCACCTCGAATCAACAGACAAGAGGGAGCGAAGTTGAATAGTTCAGCCCAAGCTGGGGTGATCCCACTAGGGGTTTCCCAGAACCAGGCCTCCTCAACTTGAGGAGCTCTTTTAGGCAATATGCCCCTCTGTCTAAAGAAACCCAGACAGAGGAGTTGATTCCTCAAAAGTGCGGGGATGTCCACACCGCAGAACCAATGATGTAAGAAAAAATGCGAGATATTAGATGTCAGGATGATATAACCTCTTCAATAGGATGCCCTAAAAGAGTAGCTCTACCTGGTAGGGTTGGACAGAACAACAGTAGGGTAGTGCCTTTTTAGAAGAGCTGCAACTAAAAGAGAAAGGAAGATGGGTAAAGTCGTCTATCTAATAAGTCAGAAAGTGTCACGACCCTCACCCCAAACCCCTCTGGCCTACCCATGGGCCAGGGGGAGCCTTGACCCCAGTCCCCACTAAATCCCAACCTAGGCCTTCTTGGGGCTAGTCCTGGCGCCTTTGGCGCCAGGCTTATACTTAATAATGAGTTTGTGCTAGGGAACTACTTTTTGTTACTGTCATTCAATGTGGAAGCATCCACAGAATCAGGCTTCTTGGAACCTGGCTTGCAGAAGGATGATTTGGGTGTGGCACCTTGGAACTCTTTTGCCCGGACTTCTTTCTTGAAGCTATTTAAACCACGCCCGACTGGACTGACACGCTTCGTGTTAGTTTGAAATTCTGCAACGTGACGCTCATCGTGTTCAGCTTCAGCCACGAACCTCGGAGGAACAGGATCTGCAGAAAAAGGAAAAAGACATCATTAGAAAAGGTTGCAGCTTACCTGAATTCCATCATTAGCGGTCCTCAGCTCTTCCGACCGGCATCCTGGAACCAGCGCTTCTACGGACCTGCAGAAAGGGAAAGATAAGGCATTAGACATTTTGCACAAGTAACGAACTCTGCCAAAAGGCTTACCTAACTACTCGCACTTCATTCAGCAACATCTCTAGAATTCTACACTCCGGCGGAGCACCGCAACCTGTGAAGATAACAGGTTAGCAAAGGCAAGGCACCTTAGCGCTGCGTTAAGCGCCTACTAGCCGCGCCCAGGCGCTCCAAAAACGCTAATACTTACCAGCGAACCCCGAATCCAATCTTCACCACGAATTGGACTTCCACGTACCTAAGGAAGAGAAAAAAGACATTGTTAATTCCAGAAAGGCATGCTAGGACAGCAAACACCATAGCAATAAGACCTACCTGAAAGACTCACGTCGGGCCGGCATCAGTGAAGTAACTCGACCGCCATAGCCCGCAAAGCTCCACGCGCCCCTGCCGAGACAGCAGGACGGAGAACCCGCCAACATCAAGAACCAGGTGAGAAGAAGCCCAGAGGGGCCGCAGACATACATGGTGGTGGGAGGCTGTTAATCCCAGTTACCTGGTCCTAAACATTGTTTACCTGTATTTCTGGCAGGATTCTTCCACTGGTCACTACTGGGCATCGCAGGGAGGGATACCTGGACCCCGATTGCTGGGTGGCGCCCCTGTGGAACCAGGTGAGCGTAACAGAAAGAGAGTAATCAACACTGAATCAGCTTACCCAATGTAGAAAAGTAAAAGGACTTAAAGAAACAACAGAGGTACAAAATTAAAAAAAGGAAGGGTTAGTAAGGGTACTACTTCCCGGACGGCACGAGGGATGCCAACTAGTGTCGGGGTGGTCCATGAATCAGGGTAGCATCCAGGAGTGCACATTAGTTCCAAGAGTGTCTTTATCAAACAGCACAATCCAAATAAAGTATAGTATAGTATAGTTCCAAAGATGTAGGTATTCAAACAGGGATGCAGCAGGGTTGGGTCGTATAATTACCACAGAAGAGGATGTCAAGGTCGGAGAGAAGAATTGGTTGGAGCGGATGACAGTAGTTAAATGGAAGGAGAGTTGTATACTGATCTAGATGTAGTGAATTGGGTTGGTTTCCCAGGTATCAAGATCTTGTCCCCAAGAGCAGAGTAGGGAGCCAACCGCCAGAGGGAACAGGAGAAAACAAGATCAGAGCGTCCCGAAAGACGCAGGTAACGAAAAGTGAGCGAAAGCTCGAATGCGTCAAAGACACGAGTCCGGTTTGCCAAAACACAGAAGGGGCAGGCTGTAGCAAGTCGAGCAGGCAAGCAAAAGTCCAAAATACATGAATCAGTCCAAAACGAAGCAGGATAGAAGAACGCTAATTAGAAGCGGCGTCTCCTGGGAAGCAAATGCTTATCTATGTTTGTTAAGAGGTGGAGTCTCCCTCGCTGCGTCCCGATCAGCTGACTGGGCACGTGACCCGTTCGAATCCTGGCCCGGGAAACGCTATGTCTCCACGGCAACTGCCAGCGCTGCAGGAATGAAGCGGCAAGTCACCCATGCCTGCGGGGAGGAGACAGAGACGTAACAATTTGGGGCCAGAGTAAACATACAACAGGATCACCACTTGTGTCTGTGTGAGTTAACCCTAGAAAAACAGGGTATGTGAATTACCATAGGTGCGCTCTGGCCGTGAAATCATGCACCCCACAATGAAAAGATATGGGGGTGTCCAGGGAGGAGATAGATGGTGCTGATACACTGGTTGGGACCTGAGTAAATATACAGCAGGATGACCACTTGTTTTAGTGTGAATTACCCCAAGAGAAATAGGGGATACAAATTACCATAGGTGCAATCAGGCCATGATATCTTGCACCTCCCACAATCAAAAGGTATGGGGGTGTCCCGGGAGGGGCTAGATGGTGCGTCTACATTGGATAGGACCAGAGTAAACACAAAACAGGATGACCACTTGTGTCAGTGTAAATTATCCACAGGAAGGGAGGGGATGCGAATTACCATAGGTGTGTTCAGACCATGATATCTTGCACCCCCACAATCAAAAGGTATGTGGGTGTCCAGGGAGGGGTTAGATAGTGCCTCTACATTGGTTGGGACCAGATTAAACATAAAACAGGATGACCGCTTGTGTCATTGTGAGTTAACCCCCTGGAGACAGGGGATGCAAATTATCATAGTTCAGGCCATGATATCTTGCACCTCCACTATCAAAATTGTTTGTACTGTACTTGTAAGTGTATGAATGCTGCACCTCTGGTACATGTGCATAGTATTCAACGCTGTGACGTGCGGTATGAGCCATGATTTGCAAGGGCAAAATTGTTTCGATGTAGTGGGTCACATGGGTCTGATAAAATGTCCTCTCCACACATAATAGAATATTCTCTGCAGGCCTGGGTAAAGATAGGTGGGGGACTATTTCAATATGATGGTTGGGGGCTCCCCTTGCTTAGAGCAGAAAGGAGTCTGAGGCTCCTGTGGGGGTGGAGGGCATACATTATAATGGTGCTAAAGATAAGGTTAATAGCCGCCAATTATCACGAGCCAGCAGGGAGCTGAAACACTGAATGACCGCTGAATAGTTGTGAATGATCCTTCTTCATAAGAAAGTAGGTGAAGTGGAGGAAACAGTGTTGAAAGTAGGTGATAATGTTTGTTTTCCTCAATGGGGCTCCAGCAGCAGCTTGTAAGGTGAGCACTACAAAGCATACACTGTAAGACCCAGAAGGTGAGCAGTATATAAAGGAATATATTGCTGTGTTATTACACTGCTGAGTGGCAATATGGGGGCTGTTGCTGGGGGTCCCCTGAGGCTTGAGGCCCCTTTCATTTGAAAGGCCCTGCCACCGTCCCCGATTCTCGGCTAATGTGCTGTCTTTGTTGCTTACTAGCAAAGTATACAGCAAACATGGCTGGGAAGAACCTAGAAGCTACACACCAAGGCTATACAGCCGTACAGTCCTGTTAACATAAAACGATAAGTTCATAACTGGTTTATAAATACACATGTACAAACTGAGCTAAATATAACTCTACCATTGACCTGGATGTGGACGTTTGGCAGTAGATTGTGTTTTTGCAGAGCTTGCTTGGTGCCCCCATCTTTCCTCTAAGACTAGCTTGCAGAGTTTAAGTAAAAGGTATTACGTGCGGACGTAATATCTAGTTCCTGCGCACTGGTCTTTTTGAAGGGCTATTCCTGGCACCTTTGCTCCCAATGTCTCGTCCAAAGGTTAGATGCTCAATATTATAGCATAACAAGACAGAGTGCGGGGCAGTACTCTGGACGGCCCAAACAACTTCAGTGGCTGGGGGCAACAGGGGAGAAAATGTAATGTTGGTTCTACCACAGTTAGTCCCCTATACTAGAATCTCTGATGCACTGACTGGATGGTGAGACTGTCTGCCTGTCAAATCAAGTTATACGTGACAGGTGGAGAGCCAGTGCAGCAATAATGCAATTCTATGTGAGCATATTGGAGCCACTAGCAGAGGAGCACCAGGGTAACATAATGTTTCCCTAAACTTATTAAAATTGTCCCATTGTAAGGGTATAAACGTAATCACTTATGAGCACTCCAATTTTTGCAGTTGAAGTCAGTGAGCCTCATTACGAGTGTGCCAGTCCAGTTACAACGGATCGGCACACTACGAGTCTGAGGGATGGTGCCGTCTCGCCCGCTAGGGTCAGACCTGGCAGGCGGAACGGCGCCCGCCCACAGACTTTCACGGAAGCACCAGCACCGTTATTTACGGTGCCTGTGCTTCCGTCATCCCCATTCCCATTGAGTGCTATGGGAATCAAATGGGAATGGGGATTTACCTTTTACCGGCGCCTGACTTCCCGGAACACTGGGGTTGTAATCCCCTGGTGTTTCCGGCAAGCCAGGTGCCACTAAATATTGCAAGTCAGGCGGCAACCTGCCGGTAGCAACGACAGGGTTACTGCCAGACTTGTAATGAGGCCCATTGTGAGATTACATTATTTGCCCAGGATCACACATTTACGCTAAAAAGTGAAGCAGGGATTTTAACCCACTCTGCAATTTGGGCACGGCCATCTTCTTCCACGCTTTACTTGGAACAAATATTTAAGTTTTGGGTGTGAAGACCTACAATAATACTGTCCTATAGAGTTTACTTGCAAAATCCACAAATTGCATAGTAAAGCATCATGACAACATCTAAATACTTATAGCAGCAGCATGTTGGGCCACAATAATATCAGTGTACCTTTTGTTTTCCGCATCCGGAATGGAAAACTATAAGATGCAAAAAAAATATCTATGTACTCAATTTATTTTCAGCGCTTTAATACACAAAATAAAAGAGGCTAAAAAACTCACTTTGGTTTGGAGATGTGTCACAAAACTCCAGCGTGGTGTTATGCATGGTTTTAAGAACATTCAACTGAGGACATGAAAGCACACTTTACGTTTTAGGATATCTAGCTATTAGACGTTATGGGTGTGAACACATTTTAAAAGTGTGCTTTATTGTGTTGCACACTTTAACTGTAACAGATTTGCAAGGTGACTGGTGGTCTTTCAGTTGGAAAGTGACCATTATGAATAAGCAAGCCCCGGCTGCCTATGACAAAATAAAAATAAACGTGTTGTTGGCTTTATTTTGCAATCTGTGTCTCTCGAGGGGCTGTGACACTGAAGAAACAAAATGCGTCCCATGTTTCTGATCCTTTTGTTAGCAGCTAACATTTGTTGCATGCCTGCCCTTTTTATGATATTCTGCATCCCCACAGATAACAGGAATGGGCAGGGGCGGAGCTACAAAGACATCATTGGCCAATCCCAGGAACAGAGCTGTTGGAGGGCGGGCTATCAGGCTATATTTTCACATTTTTCATTTTTACGCTGTTTGTATGGCTGTAGCCATCGGTGGGTGGGTCATCCAAGTGAGCGTGGCTCCGAAGATTGCCGAACACTTGCCTCCCACAAGCTACCATGGGATGCAGGATAGCATACAACACCGGGTCCCGCCCACTTCTCCACCCGATTGGCTACCGGGGGCAGCCAATCAGGTGGAGAATATGATGGGAGCAGGAAAGAATCTCAAAATTCCTGAGATTCACAGGACTTTTCAGGAGACCCAGAGAAATGCTTAAAATTCCGGAGTCTCCGGAAAAATTCCGGAGGTTAGGCAGGTATGGTCACGAGTGATATGGCGCTTTCCGTATCTCAGTGGCCCGCCAGCTCTGCCTCCGTACTGTGTGCTCCTCTCGATACTTAGTTACAGGCCACTCACTCCAATGTAGCAGTTCTGCGTGGCCTTAGCAGGATAGGATTTTCTGACACATAGCAAAAAGTGACGTTACACCGGCAGGAGCGAACCTCGCACAGTAACATGCATCCAACGGGGTCTGTTGCGCGGCTCCACTTTTACATCCAGGAGTCAGCACAAGGGCGATTGTCACCTCAGGGACCTGTTAGTATTGGTGGGCTTGCTCCCTTCAACCAGCGTTTCACAATGGAGTATATATCTCGTTCTATTGTTAGGCGCATGTGGTTGCCGGGTTCAGACACCCTACGCTCCCCCAGCTCTTCCCGGTTCCTGTTGCTTCAGGTCTCCTGGGGAGCGCGTGTTGACTATTATTGTGGCACTTGTCATGTAGAAGGTGATGAAGGAACCCTACGTGCTGCTCCCGCTGCGGGCTTGTTCCTGCTCTGATCAGGCCAGTCCTTCACTAAGTGGGGTCAGCCGTAGTGCGGCTAGTTGTACTCCGAAGGGAGCGGATTCCGTCTCGTCAGCCTTCTGGCTGGATGAGGCGGGCACGTAGATTTTAAAGACTCCTGCACCCCGTTATGAGGATGTCCGACCCTCAGGGTTCCATCAGATACCCTGTATGCACACTTGCATACGGGTGCCTTACCGCTCTGCTGCGTGTTGTTCCACTGCCATGAGTCTCCCAATGCTGGGGTTCCGCCTGTAACCCTGCCTGCGCGCTTTCTCCTGGTGTCGTCTGCTTCAGTTTGCTATTAGTGAGTGTCGCCAGTCCCACGGCACACGCCGCGGTTGCAGAAGGTGGCGGGCACCGTCTATGGGGCTTGCACTGCTGGCCAGTTTCGACACAGACCGGTCCGATCCTTAGTTCTCAGTGCGGGGCTGGCTGCCATTTTTCCATACGCCGATTCCCTCTGCGCCCGTTGGCTTTTATGCTTTAATTACGCTTCTACTGTTCAGTTCTGCACGAAATGCCTCCCCCACCTGTGCTCCATAGCTTTACACCGCAGCAGGTTTCTTGTTGTGGCTTGTGCTTCCGTTTATGTATGTCTGTGCTTCAGGATCATGACAGGACAGCGGGAGACGGTCCGAAACCGTCCTAATCCATGGCTGCTTAGACACGCCCCCCGCTGCTTTGTATACATATGTGTTTCTCATGCGAGCTGACAAACCTTGCCTTCAGCTTCTTGTGGAATGCACAACAAACTTGGTCTGAACACAAAAACAAGCTGTCTTTCCACAGCTTCAGCAAATGTACACTATGTTCAGAAATGGGCTTTTAATTCAGCTTGGAGTCAAATGTCCACTTGTGTTCGCAGAATGCATTTCACCTGGACTCCATATTGGAATCAAAGAAATTATATTTTTAAAATGCAGTGCAGCACCTCATTATCAAAGGGCTGTAACTGCAGCATCCATCTTTCTAGCCGGATTGGGAGATGAAGTGCTGATCCCTTGAAGATTGGAATGAGGGGCTTATGAACCGTGTACACTTTGGCGGGATGGCCCATCAGATATACTTGAAACTGTCGGCAGCCCCACAGGATAGCTGGTGCTTCTCTCTCGATGTGTGCATAGTTTTCTTCCATTTTTGTCAGGGACCTGCTAGCGAATGCAGTGGGATGGGTGACAGCTTCTTGATTTGTTTGAGTGATAACTGTTCCTAGCCGTACCGGGCTGGCATCTACAAGGACTTCTGTGTCTCATCATGTGTTGAAGAGTACCATTGTCGTTCTTGTTGTCAGTGGATCTTTTATGGTCTGGAATGCCTTCATGTGTTCCTCCTCCCAGGCCCAGGGTGTTTCTTTGCATGTGAGATCATGTAGTGGGGAGGCCAGAGTAGCCAGGTCTGGGATGAACCTGCCACGGTATATGGCCATTCTTAGGAAGCTCCGAATTTCCGACACGTTTATCAGCATTTTGCCTTTTTCGCTTCCGGTACTTTGGCCAGGTCTGATTAGACTCTGCTTACATTAAAGATATAACTGGAAAATGCAAACTCGCTCTTCCCAAATTTGCACTTGTTGGCGTGTAGGATTAAACTGGAATCTTCTAGTCGTTTCAGCACTGCAGCCAGACGTTCGTGATGTTCCTTTTCTGTTGCACCATATACCAGGATGTCATCACTGACATTTGTGGTGAGATGAATCTTGCAGAGTCATCGCCAAAACCCACCCTAAGGTCTGTTTCCATGTGGCCAGAGTAAGGCAGACATTACCTGATCCTGACCCTGGGGGTCTCAAGGGGAAGTGGTGACTCCAGTAGGAGAGACGCGTTTTTCATCTTCTGAGGATGAAAGTGAAATAATTCCCACATACCTAATGGCATGCTATCAATGTGCCAGTCCCTCCAATATCAATGCCCAAAGAACCTGTCACAATAAGTTATTTAAACAGAACAAAGTTGGTGCTTTAAAGTTCAGGAATTAAAGGTGAGAACCTTGAATTGTCATAATCCTTCCTTAATGAGAAATTCTCACTCTAATGTGGAATTACAAACTCTTTCCACAACCTCCCCTTACTCGAACTCTCAGTTCATAGAACAGTCTGACTGAAATGAAAATAACATGGAACAACCTAATGTCACAAATTCACCTGTGGACTTCAGTTCCCATAATGCTAAAAGGTACTGGGACGAAGAAGATGTGCTCAGAGGCAATGAGGACTTAGAATGGTGAATATTCAAAGGTGCAGTCTAGTTGCTGCCACTCAAAACACCTGAGCAGGGTATTTAAATCACAAGATGAGGCACAGCTGTGGAATGAAGGTGAAGCAGAGGAAGAAGGCCAAGGAACATTGTACGGCTGTGCAGGAGGAATGTCTGTGATTTCACTGAATCCACGTCACCTAAAGGAGAAATCTTTTTTTTTTCTTCAAATTTATTTTGTTATGCGGGGGGAGTCCCCCTGATCCCCACTTCCACCCACCTTATCCTAGCACCTTTTAAAATGTACCTACTTACCTAACCAATTTGAAGAAAACAAAACTCGAAGATTTCTGAGTAGGTGAAATTGGATTTGGTGAAATCTACTGTATCGGCGCAGGAGGCAGAGCTGAGAAAGCTGTAACCATCCAAGGTGCAGGAGCAGCCACGGAAAGAAGCCTGCCAGCAGAAGTCACCACAAATGGTGGAATTGAGCAGAATTGCTGAGTACGCACAGCAGGAAGCAGTATAATAAGAAGAAGCCCAGCTGAGGATAAGATATGCTCCCAGAGCACCATATGCCAGGCCGGTGAAGTCGCGGAAGACCAATTTAGACTGATGCAGAGGCTTGGAGAAGTGGGAGATAAAGCAGACTGAATGCCGAAGGACCATTGCAAAGCCTGACAGCAAGAGGGAGCCGCTACAGAAAACCAGTGAGTTGGCAGAGTGTGAATGCTGACCCTGTGGCACTCCATACACAAAAGCTATTATAATGCAACAATTTGAATACTGAACAGTTGTCGAATCAAAGAATAACTTATTTTCTGAATATCAAATAATTAAAGAAAACGAAGCAAAGCGGCAAAGACGAAAGTTCCCTTATAAGGAACTAAGAGATGGGAAAATGTATGACCAACATTACAAACAGGCAAGAGGCTGTCAAAATACTTTAGGAGAATGACAAGTGGGGAAAACCACTAACCAGTACTACCCACAGCCAAAAGGCTATGAGAAAATCATACTAAGACAACCATTGGGAAAAGTTCATAACCAGCATTAGCATCAGCCAAGAAGGTGTGAGAAAACCTCAATAAAGCAACCAAGGCATACATCCCCTTATAAGATATATACTTTTGGGAAAGCTTATACCTCACATTGCTATCAGCCAAGTGACTGTGAAACCATACCAAAGCGACAAGGGTCCAACTCTTCCTTTTTGGGATCTGGAGGAATCTTGTAACCCAAACTGCTATCAGTCAAGAGGCTCTCTCGAAGCTATTGAGAGACCCTTTGAAAATAATTATTTTATATTTCATTCTCAGTTTCAGGGAAAACTGGAACACAAGATGTCAAGAGACTCTAAAGAAAAGTCAGTTATTGTTCAACCCTCCTTCTAAAAAAGATTGTTGTGGAGAATTGTGCAATCAATATTGCCTCCATGTTTGGAAGCAGTCATAGAGGTTTTTCTTACTGGCAGGCGAGTATACCAGGAAAGGGCTTATAGTGGTTAGTCCTGGCAAGCGAGTGGACAAGGAAAGAATATGGTGGTTTGATGAAATATCTTTGTGGCTGAAGATGTGTCGAAAGAACCTTTGTTGAATTAAGAGAATGCATTTACTTTATCATTTGTTTGTCTAGCAGTGACGTCACTAAGACAAATTGATTTGCTATCCTGAAAAAAGGTTTTGTTTTAAGAAGATGCAATGAGAAAGATTGAAGTGCTATCTTGACAAATAATATTTTCTTTGAAGGTGTTACATGGTGAGAGAACAATTGCATTGGTTTGAACTTGTGTTTGTGAAAGAAAGTCAATCATCCTTTCAAGAGGGATATTGTGGAAAGCATAGGGTTATTTTGAATTATCAACCTTCTTTGGTGGAAAGGACATTTGCTGTATCCCAGATAAAGACACATGTCAAGCATTACTGTGAGGTTCTTCAGATAGCCAAATCCTTTCAACATATTGTCATGTTTTTCCAGTAGTTTGTCAATTTCCAGGGTCTGGACGCTGAATGAGAAGTGAATAAGCTTCAGTTTCTTGGCTGTGCTGCAGCTGAGGAGCGTTTCGGGTCCGGCATGTTTTGCCATTGTGGGTTACCTCCACTTTAAATATCCTCTCAAATGCAGGGACTTCTTACAGCCACATGAATAGAGTTGGACAGTCTTCCGTTGTAAGCGGGAACCTGCGGTCATCTTCTCAAATATTGCTAGGCGCATTACGTTAACAGTGGCCCCTGTATCGATCATCGTGCATGTGGGTGTCCCCGTCCACTGATATAACACATGTTGGCTGTGCTCTGCCTTTGGTGTGCTTCTTGCTTCTGGTTGGTTCCACCACAAAATCATGTGTACTCATTTGCGGTGTGTTGTGCAGCATCTTTCTTGCCGCTCTGGAGATGATTCAGCATCCGATGGATCTTAGTGTTTTTTTTTTTACTAATTTTATTAATTTTTACAACAAACAAAACATAACCATCACACCCAACATTATCGGTTACAAGCTTCTCAAGCATACATTTGCATATTATTTATTGCTGTCTTTCCTCCCTCCCCCCATTTTAACTTGAGCTTCCACCTCCGTTCATCGAATTACCCTTCTTCTGGGGATAATCCCCTTCATCGTTCTCAGACAGGTCATGTTCGCTAGAATTGGCATGGGGAAGATCTCTATAATGTAGCTACCATTTGTCTCCATGCTATCAGAGGCCCCACTATGTTATCTTCCCTTCTGCCGGCTACCTCATACCATGCTATTGTCTCGGCTTCTGCCCATTTCAGGAGGCCGTGCCACCATGTTTGTTTATGTTTATTATTTGATAATGCGCACAAAACCCAGGGGTAGCCGGGCGCAGCAGGTACAAGGTTACTTAAGCTTAGGTTGAATTCAGAGTATAAAAGACATAGCAATACAATACATACATGTCAATACAGGAGGTTGGAATGAGAAACTAACATGTTACAGTATTGAGAATGTGTACAAAGGTAAAAAGGGTGAGAGCAGAATCGTCTTAGACTGGGTTTCAGAAGACCATACCTCTAGTCTGGGTCTGTGGGCTGCTTTTCAGCTCGTGGCTATTCTCCTTTTGGCCAAGATATAGGCCAGGTCCTTGAGTTTGAAAACGTGTTATAGGTTGCGTGGTCTGGTGAATCCCCCCAACATGCATGCCCATATAGATTCCACATCTAGCTTGATTCCCTTTTCAGATAATCGTAGCTTAACTTCCTCCCAGAATTTTCCCACCTCTGGGCACGCCCAGAACATATGGATCATCCCGGCATCCACCTCCCTGCACTTGGGGCATTTTTGTTCTTCTTTATTTCCAAAACTGGCAACCTTTCTGGGGGTCATGTATGTCCTATGGGTGACATATAACTGTATCTGCTGCAGCCTTGCATTCCTAGACACCTTTTTGTGATATCTCTGAGCTCTTTCCCACTGCCCGTCTTGCATAGGTTCTCCCGCTTCCTCCTCCCAATCACGTCTTAATTGGAGAAGCTCCTTTCCCACTCTAGACATCACCAGCTCATAGATCCAGGATGTTTTGTGCCCTCCCTCTGAGATATCATACATAGTTTCTGTGGCAGTGTCGGGTTGTTCTGCTAGTGCTATTTCAGACCACGTTTCTTTCACCCGTTTGATTATTCTAGTATATGTGATATATTGCCCCATATGTACCCCAGTCTCATCTACCATCATTTGGAAGTCCAATGCCTTCCCTTCTTGCTATACGTCTCCCAGGGTCGCCAGATCCACCGGCTCCCAGTATTTGCGGATCCCTTTCCGCAATTGCTCATCCCCCCGCATAGCACCACAAGTGGTGCCTGCGGGGAGCATGGGGTCGAGTTTCCCATAGCTCGACACGCTTTGTGCCATATCTGCCAGCCCAGTTCCAGCAATCTTGGTCTCCCCCGCAACTCTAGTTTGGGTAGCCATTTCAATTATTTTAGAAATTAAGGGTCACATTCACCCTGCAGTAATCTAGATTCTGCTGTCTCATCTTCCGACAGCCACCTAGCGACATATTGTAACTGCCCTGCCAAATGGTACATCTCAAGGTTTGGCAGGTTTATGCCCCCTTTGTCATGCGTGTTCTGTAGTTTCCATAGAGCCACTCTATTTTTGGAGTTGTGCCACAAAAAGCCTTTACATATACTCTCGGGTTTAATGAAAAACCATTTGGGCAACATGTGTGGAATGTTTACGAAAAAATGTAATAGCCTAGGTAGGACTACCATTTTAAGCAAGGCCGCCCTTCCCACCATGGCCAGGGGGAGCTTTGCCCAGAACCCCATGCTATTCTTGATTCCCTCCACTGCTCTCTCTGTGTTATATTTATGGTAGTCTTCAATCGTATGATGTATGTTGATCCCCAGGTACCTGAATGTTTTGGTCTCCCAGGCTATCTGCAAAATAGGTAAGTTATCCTGTGGGACTCCCCTCTACCTCCCCTAGGGGAACATGCACGATTTATTGGGGTTCACCGCTATGCCCAACAGAGTCGCGTAATGCTCCATCACCTCCAGGATGTATTGCACATTCTCTTCTGGGTACTGTAGATACAGCAGCATATCATCCGCATACAATGATATCAAGTGCGGTCCCCCCTTAGTGTAGAACCCTATTTCTTCGTATTGCTGTCTCATGCAGATCGCTAATGGTTCTAGCGCAAGGTTGTACAGCATCGGGGACCATGGACAGCCATGTCTCGTGCCTCTGCTAAGTTACCACTCATCTGAAATGATCGCTCTCGTTTTGACTCTGGCTGTTGGGGAGTTATACACCATTTTCACCCACCGTAGTTACCCTGGTCCCATCCTGTATTCTCTCAATGCCGCCATCCTCCAAGGCCACCTTACATAGTGAAAGGCCTTCAATGCATCTAGCAAGACTATTGCTATTTCACTTGGGTCTCCCTCCGCCTGTTCTATAATATGGGGGAGCCTCCAGTGGTTATCGGATATGCTTCTGCCTGGGACGTATGCAGTTTGGTCGGGGTGTATGAGTTTATTACCCTCTTCAGTCTATTCGCTAGCACGGCCGTGAGGATTTTGCTGTCCTGGTTTAGCATGGATAGGGGTCTATATGACCCACATTCTGTGCTTGGCTTTCAGTTTGAGAAGTGGAATAATCGCCTCCCTCAGGGATTTCCGGCAGTCTCCCTTTCTCGAAGGCCTCGTTGAACATTGCCAGTAGCGGGGGGAGCACTTCTTGTCTAAACGTTTTATAGAATTCACTAGGGAGCCCATCTGTCCCAGGGGCTTTGCTCGTGGGCAGATGTCTTACCACTGGCTCTAATTCTTCTATTGTGATTGGGGCTGTAGTGATACACGAAATTGCAACCTTGCCAATCAGGGCTTTAGATGACAGCATTAGCCGCTGAAAGCCAATAGTGTATTCAAAGTATGTGCTAAAAATGCTGACAGTCTGTTGTAGCACTTCCATTATGCAGTAGTGAGCTACAAGGAATATGCAGGCCTAGTATGAAATAGGTCACATTATGCATTGTTGATAGACAGGCAGGGAGAGGGCCCCTAGCTCTGTAGCTAATAGGTATTTTTGGAGTGTTTGGAACATCATGGCACCTATATAGCGCTTAGATAACCAGTCTTAAGCGCTATAAACACTAAGCTATGAGTGCATGCCTTTTAGAGCTTGCAGATGGGGTTAATACATCCCTGCTTCCATCTGAATATTCTGCCTTTCTAACTGTAGCCCTGCTTGGCTTCGTAAACAAATCATGTTCCCCTGAGAAGGCCTGGTACGGCCTTGCCCACACGCTGATAAGGACATTCCAGTTTTCGCGGAGAGGGCTCCAAGGGAGGGGTAGGAGCGAGCAGGGATCCTCTCAGAGAGAGTTGGGTTTTTTCCATGAGCCAGTTGCACAGGGAAAGTTCTGGAACTGTGCGTCATGGTGACTGACAGCACGAGATTATAAAATATCCATGCACACATGACTCGGTGGGAGATCGTCCTGTGGACTTGATTCGTGCAGAAACAAGTGCCCGGAATTGGCTCTTACGGCGTCCTGCAGCACTGTTTCTCTGAGCGGGGCTTGTTTACAGCTTGTTTACAGCTAGCTTATGAGAGCCCAGGGTCTCCCAGTGCTGATTAAAGGGACGTAAGACTGTGTTTCTCTATGTTTCTCTATATTTCTCTATGTTTCTCTATGTTTATCTAAATTCCATGTTTCACTATATTTTGCATTGCTCTAAGTTTTATGCTTTGTAATATTCTTTAACTTGAATCCCAAATGTATATGAAATTCACTGCTTAGAATAAATATGCTAAAACTTTGAGGGTGTCATTTGTCACTAGCATGAGATCACTGCTCAGCACAATAGAACCTGTATTTTGGGCTGAATTGGGTATTTTTGCTCTCAAAGGGCTGGCCCCGAGGAAGATTTTGCCCATATCAAGACATTTGGTGGCAGCTTTTTGGGATTTGTGAAGAGCAGTGCCGTGCTGTGACATGACAAATTGTGTGAGAGAACACAGTGTAGAGTGGGGAGCAGGCTGTCGCATTTCCTTGGTGGTCTCACTGCAGCTCTGAGACTTCAAAAGGCAGCAATGTTGTGTTGGCTTGCCGTGGCCGATAGCTTGTGTGGTTAAGACTCCCTTCAGTAAATCAGTCGTGACTGACTTATTGCTTGGGATGGAGCCAGGGAGTACAAGGCGATAAACAAGCGGGAAATGGCTTTGTTTAAAGCACTCCGATGAATGGTCAAGAAAGATGTATGCTCAATTAGAAAAGAATTTTATCATGCGGTTTCCCCAGTTTAAAGTTGTAATTTGAAATGCATAGTGAGACGGAGTTCTCATCTCTATTCTGTCATGAGGGCAGGGAAAAATAATTGCAAGGATTTGACATGCAAATTGTGAATAGTGATTTAACCATTGACTCAGCCCCAGTGTGCTAGCGAGTGGGGGCTGTAATGTTCGGAGGCGAAGGTTCGCTTTTTTGATGTATGCTTTTGAAGTGTTGGCATTCCTGAATAATGAGGGGAATAAGCCATGCTTAGGAGAAAGAGTAACATCTGTGCTGAGAGCCTAAAGGGTTGTTTGTTTTTTCTTTTGGCAACTGTAGATTCCATGTGCTAGTGGGGGCGAATTCTGTTTTAAAGGAAACAGACTAAAATGGTTATATTGCATTTTAAGCTGTGCCATGCTTATAATGGGTGAGAGACTCACTTAAAAAGAAAGTGAGTGAATGTTATTTGGATTTTCGATTTTTGTGTATTGATTTGAATTTGCAGAATCAGTTTGCAATGGTTTGGGGGGAAAAACAATTTATATTTTTCTAAATTGCCCCTGGAGTATTTTTAACTGTTCGCATGCTATGCCATGGATTTGTGCTGTTGCCTTATAAGTGATGTATGATTTGGAATAGTGTCCTGTTGACTGTGATACATGATGAAAAAATGTTGTTGACACATTAAACAGCCCACAAGATATATAGAGTGTGGGTTGCTCTTGCAGGAAAACAGTGCAGAGAGCTGCACTAAACTAAACATGGCATTTTTATTTTTTAAATGCACTGAAATAAGTGGTTATATTCTGGCAATGGTACAACAGAATGAAAAATCTGTGTGTGATAAGATAGCACAAAGATTTAATGGGTTGCGAGTTCTCTTGAAAGGCGCACATTGCATTGGATTGAATTTGTGACGCTAAACTACAAGGTTACGAGGAAGAAGAAGAAAAAGAAAAAAAAACGTATGCTTTTAAATGGGACATTAATCAGTTTAAAACAGGCAAAAAGACGCTTTAACATTTTGCAAAAATTACATGGAGTAGAATCTGATGACAAGGAAAGTGCCTCTTTTGAAAATAAGAGTCTTGCTGTGTGTGCAGAGCTTGTGCCTTGAAGCTGTTTTGGGCGAGGTGCGCGAAAGGAAGGCAAACAAAAGCAGAATACAGCACTTCTGTTTAGTGAAATGATGCTTTTCTGAGTTGCTGGACAGAAACAGTACAAGAAAGAGTTAATCTGGATGAACTGTCTGAAACGAGTGCCTTTCCATTGAAGCCGCCACAGTGTAAGAGTTATAGAGCACAGAGATAAGCTTGCTGCGTGCTCATGGCGCTGCCAGGTGCACACGAAAGATAAACAATGCCTGCATTCCTGAGGAAGGGGGTGCAAAGACAGAGAACTGTTCAGAAGTAAAGAATTTGCCCAGTGACACTGTGGTAGGAAACAAAGGCATGCAGGATGGCAGACGGGCACATCACATCTGAACATTTACCTATGCATCTGTGAATGGGCCAAGAAAAGACAGCTGCCCATTCCAACAGACATTACTGTGCAAACCGCATTCCCATGTGATGTGATGTGAAGTGAAACGCTATTGCTGTGCAAGCTGCATTCCCATGCACCATGTGATGTGAACTGAAGTAAAGCGCTGTGCACTGGAGAAGAAACCTCTAGGCGCTTTGAGAAGGGAAAATACACATCTGGCAAACTGCAAGCTACATTGCCAGGGATGGAGTAACTGACAAAGACATTATGGCATTCCAGATGGAAGCAAAACTGACAAAAGTGCTTAGCCGTTTTGCAAGAGACAACATGCAGAGCGGGGCTTTGAAGTATAACATGAACACTGCACATTAGCCATGATCCAGAAGCCTCATGGCTTAGTGCAAGAATGAATGATTTGTTGAAGCAACAAAAGAAACTGACTTAGACTGTTGCACTCAAAGGGGTAGTCCAAGAAACAGCAAACCCCCTTTGAAAAAATGACAAGTGAAAAAACCAGAGGCTTGAAAGACACTGCCTGTATGGAGAAGAATAAACAAAGCTGCTGCTTGTACAACTATAGGCGGTATTGGACTGAAAGACTTTACCTTTGAAAAATGGAGTGATGCCAGCAGGGCAAACTAAATCAAGATCATGAGACACTGGAAGCAAGTTGGCGCCTGGCATTGGTGATCGCTTTGGTGAAAAAAGAAAAGCATTGTGCGACCTGGGTACTTATTATATGGCTTTGTAAAAGCACAGATCAGTCTGAGGTACCATTGACCAACTAGGATCGCATTGCACAAATGCGTTTGTGATTAGGCAGTTACACCCCGTATGGTTGAGTGTAAATAAGCCCCCAGAAACATGCAGAAGGGTGATAAATAATTGCAGTAGCAATGACAAAGTGTGTAGTTACCTGATGAGACTTTTTGAAGATGGGGGTGGTATTATGGGAAGGGGTGGATAACGCTGATATTGAAGTTTTGATGAAATCCTAACATTTCTGTTTGTATTTTGCCTAGGCAAATAACCAAGAAATAGATTGGGGGGTAGACGTGTGCAAATGCCGGGTGACACTGATCAAGGAAACAGACGCATTCTCAGAGAAAGCGAGCCACTGCGACATGCTATTTCAACTTTAAACGTGCCCTGCACCGCACTCAATGCTGCAACCTGCGAAAAGTGTCCAACAGAGTAATAACTTTTGATGAACTGGCACGGTGCAGACTTGGCTAATTATCAAATATTTGATGCTACACATTCAAATGATTCAGTTGCTGGAAATAACTTAATTGACATGACTTGCCCTTTCTTGTTTAAAGGACTATGGACAATGAGTTGTGGACTGTAACATCATGCACCACAAACAGCTGTGTGACACAGCAATTGAATGCTAATACATTGAAAAATGATTTCTAAATGCACTGTTGAGATGAATCTGAAAAAACGAAATGGTTTTACTCTTCCAACTGAATTGCTTTAACCAGAGATGTTTTGCTTTTTGAAAAAAAAAAAAAAACTTCTACGTTACACGTAGGCAGGAGAATGATTTATGAATTGTTGGGGCAGCAGAATTATGCAAGCAGGAGCGTAATTTATTTTGAGATAAGATGAGTGCGCACATCAAAGTCACCTGTGCGTAGGTTAAGATTCTTAATTGAAGTAATGCTGCCAAGTGTGTGAGCTATAATTTGAAATGGTAATCTTTGAAACACTGGATACTTTTACAGCCAGCTTAAGGCAGGTAAATGAAACCATGACTGACTTGATGTTTGATTTTATGACACAGAGTGTGACACGGTTTTTGTTAAACCAACCAGTTTCATGTTTTTGTGGGGACAGCTGTCTCCAGCACACTAATGCAAAGAGTCACCTTTTGATTGTAGACATTTGGAATAATTCTTTGGAAAAGCGCTACAAATGAGTATCCACATGGAATTGCTAGTGTACTGGCCTGGCACATTGTCGGGCATCTTTTGTCACTGAATGGATACGATTTGTTTAATTTGTCTAATGTGATGTTTTTCTGACCAAGAACTGCAGCAAGTGTTCTCGCCAAGATTTTATGGACTATAACTTGACTAAATGCATTTTACCATGGTGTGATGAAACAGCCACTGCCGGATAGTAGTATGGTGTTTGTGGCTAAAGTTAATATTGTATATGGTAGATATCCCACTTGAAGAAGGGTATTCTCCAAGTCACAGAAGGTAGACACTGTGAACCTGTTAGATTTTCCAGTAGTAAGGCAACATGTAAATTGTAGACTGGTAATGCACACCTCCATTATTACAGTGATACACTTAGACATAGATTTATCATGAGGCAATGTTTCCTTAGTACTACCAAGCTGCTACAAATGGAGTCCATTTCTATGGCCCATCACTAGAGTGCGCGTAGCTAGGGAGCTAGATTCATTAATTGCAGGTGCTTTATATGCTTGTGACATAGAAACTGTGCACAATAAGCTAGCCACTATGGGTTCTGATGCCAGCTCTGCTATAGAACTTCTGGCCTAGTGGGGCCCATTGATACGCCCAACACTGCTACAAGTATTGACAACCACTGAAGATGGCAGAATTTTAGGTATGAAGACATTTTTTCTGCCATAGGGCAGGTCAACAAGACTGCTAAATACACACGATGCATTGTATGGCAAACATTGTTAAATCAGCAGGTGTTGGCTTTTTACTGGGTGGGGGCGACCATCCTCCACACACTGGCACGCAGAGCTACAGTTACCAGCATACATATGGATCAAAATGCTTGCTTTTGATTGCATGGATAACACATGCCATGCTTTGATGTAAATTAGTAGAATTGTTTTTATTTAGATAACCTGGTGCCCATGGGTTCACCTTGTTCACGAAATTAGATGGTTTCTGGTTGGGTTCCACCTACCTGGGGGAAGTGTCTAGTCACACAGCCCACAGTCACGCTTGAATGCCCTGGGATCAGGGGGAGGGTAGGCCCTTAGAGTGAAAGGCTGCCAGGTTTTAGAATTGGTAACCATACATAAATGCAATAGTGCATTGTAGATTAGACTACACTGGATTGCCTTGACATTTTAACTGCATGCTGCTTTTTAACTGACAATCAGTTATACAATATTGATTTAGGTATTTTTGTGTAGGCCAGGTTTTGGCTAGAGTAAATGTCCATGTTCACTTTGTGTAGGTATTTTTGTGTAGGCCAGGTTTTGGCAAGGGTATATGTCACTGTTCACTTTGTGTACATTTTTGTTTAGGTAGTGTTTTACCTTGCATGCCACGCTAACTAACCGCTAGAAGATAGTTTGCTTAAACCTCTTGCAAAGCCCCAAGGTCTTTATCACTGCACTAAATACTATATTGATAGGTATTAGTCAGCATTTGTCGCACAAACGTTGAATAGGGGTGGAATGTAGTGATACACGAAATTGCAACCTTGCCAATCAGGGCTTTAGATGACAGCATTAGCCGCTGAAAGCCAATAGTGTATTCAAAGTATGTGCTAAAAATGCTGACAGTAGTCTGTTGTAGCACTTCCATTATGCAGTAGTGAGCTACAAGGAATATGCAGGCCTAGTATGAAATAGGTCACATTATGCATTGTTGATAGACAGGCAGGGAGAGGGCCCCTAGCTCTGTAGCTAATAGGTATTTTTGGAGTGTTTGGAACATCATGGCACCTATATAGCGCTTAGATAGCCAGTCTTAAGCGCTATAAACACTAAGCTATGAGTGCATGCCTTTTAGAGCTTGCAGATGGGGTTAATACATCCCTGCTTCCATCTGAATATTCTGCCTTTCTAACTGTAGCCCTGCTTGGCTTCGTAAACAAATCATGTTCCCCTGAGAAGGCCTGGTACGGCCTTGCCCACACGCTGATAAGGACATTCCAGTTTTCGCGGAGAGGGCTCCAAGGGAGGGGTAGGAGCGAGCAGGGAGCCTCTCAGAGAGAGTTGGGTTTTTTCCATGAGCCAGTTGCACAGGGAAAATTCTGGAACTGTGCGTCATGGTGACTGACAGCACGAGATTATAAAATATCCATGCACACATGACTCGGTGGGAGATCGTCCTGTGGACTTGATTCGTGCAGAAACAAGTGCCCGGAATTGGCTCTTACGGCGTCCTGCAGCACTGTTTCTCTGAGCGGGGCTTGTTTACAGCTTGTTTACAGCTAGCTTATGAGAGCCCAGGGTCTCCCAGTGCTGATTAAAGGGACGTAAGACTGTGTTTCTCTATGTTTCTCTATATTTCTCTGTTTCTCTATGTTTATCTAAATTCCATGTTTCACTATATTTTGCATTGCTCTAAGTTTTATGCTTTGTAATATTCTTTAACTTGAATCCCAAATGTATATGAAATTCACTGCTTAGAATAAATATGCTAAAACTTTGAGGGTGTCATTTGTCACTAGCATGAGATCACTGCTCAGCACAATAGAACCTGTATTTTGGGCTGAATTGGGTATTTTTGCTCTCAAAGGGCTGGCCCAGAGGAAGATTTTGCCCATATCAAGACAGGGGCATCCAGGTGCTCTCTGTCTTCCTCATTCAATTTAGGTAGTCCTATATCTTCTAGCGTTTCTTGTATCTCTTGCTCTGCAGTTTTCCCTGCATCTTCATAGAGGCGTTTATAGAATCTAAGGAATCCCTCATTCACACTCTATTGAGTGTTCCAGACTTGGCCTGCTTCTCCCGTTATCTCCCTAACCGCTGGTCTTGGTGTCTCATTCTTGTATAGCCATGCGAGCAGCCTTCCCAGTTTATCACCCCATTGCGTGTTGTCTCTCAATGTATTTTTTGTTGTTCAGGTTGCATAGCCTCTCCCAGAGCCCACTACACGCCTGTTGCAATTGTCTCGTCTGTTAGGCATCTTCCTGTGAGGTACCCCCTCTTTTCATAATTACTTCTAGTTTGTTGTCTTTCTCCTGTAGCTCTTGCACTATACCTGCTTGGAGCCCTCTAGATTTTGATATGGCCGCCCCCCTCACTACCACCTTGAAGGCCTCCCATAGGGTTCCCTCTGACTCCACACTTCCTGTGTTATTTTCAAAATGCCCAATTATCTCTTCCCTTAGGTCCTCTTGGAATGCAGTATCCCTCAGTGCCTCGACTCTAAGCCTCCATATTGGGATACTGGCTCTAGGGGGCTGATGTTGCCACTTCAGGACCAGTGGGGAGTGGTCCAATAATATTCTTGCCTTATATTCTGAGCCTGTCATTTCCCCAGCAAGTTCTGAAGCGGCGAACATGTAATCCAGTCTCGTATAAAGGTTGTGTGGGGCAGCTGCCTCCATAGATCTTCCAGCCTGAACGCCCTCAGCAGAGCTTGTAGCATTTTTGCTGCCGGGGTGGGCATATCTAATTTAGTGTCTGACCTATCCATTTTGGGGTTCAGCTTACAATTGAAGTCCCCACCCCATATAACTGCGCCTCCTATGTGGGGGTTGATTTTACTATATAGTGTCTTAAAATAGGCCACTGTGTTTTGGTTAGGGGCATAAGTATTTATAATGCTCAGTTCTCTATTCTCTAACAACCCCCGGATCACTACCATCCTCCCGCCCTGCTCCTCCGTGGCCTGTAGGAACTGGAAGGGCACATGTGGCGCCACCCAGGTGATTACCCCCCTGGCATATGCCGAATACGTTGCTCGCATGGTGGTCCCCCTCCATTTTTTCTTCACCACCTCTAGTTTCTCTTTAGTGAGGTGGGTTTCTTGCAATAAGGCTATGTCTACTTTTTGCCTTCTCAGGTACATCATCATTTTGTTTCATTTCAGATAACTGTTGAGACCTCTGACATTCCAGGTTACTATTCTAAGGTCTCCCATTGTCATCCATCCCCTTCTTCCTCCCTCTGTGTCCTTCCCTTCGAATACCTTGGCGTGGTTGTGAGCTCGTTCCCTGTCTAACTTCAACATAACACCCCCAACTACCCCTCCACCCCCCATCTCCCCAAATAAGTACACTACACACTTCCCAACTCCATTCCCTCCCCCCACCCATCCCGTTCCCAACTGTTGCCCAGCTCCATTCCTGGATCTCAGGGTATCCCGAATTTGGTCCTTTCTTGGGGTTGCTGATATTAGGAGCCCAGCAGGAGGTTCCCGGTCAATCGATAACCTGACTAAGCTATCTGTGGGGGTGTGAGAGCGAGTTCATCAAGATTCCTGCAATTTTGTGCTTGTGCGCCATGCCCAGTCATATCTCTTTATTTGACCAACCTTGTGTCTATCCCGGCTAGCTTCGCCCTGGCCTATATTCAAGTCCCAGTGTCTGCTTTTACAGCACCTCGATTACTGCATGAGCTGTCTTACTTGTCTGATCCACCTTCTTTCTGGTTGTCTGTTTCCGATGGGCAGTTCTGCTCATCCAGCCACTCTGTTGCGTCCTCAGGGGTGTCGAAGAACAGAGCTCTGTTTTTGTGATAGACCTTCAGTTTTGCAGGATACATCAACATATATTTGTAGCCCGCCTCTCGCAGTCTTTTCTTCACTGACCCATAGTTAATTTGTCGTCCCTGCACCAAGAGTGTGTAATCCGGGTACGCCGTAATATTCTCTGAAGCCCTTTGTATCGTGCCTCCTTTTCGAAAATGTTCTAGGATCTTCTCCATATCCCAATAATTCAGAATTTTGGCAATTATTTGTCTTGGGGGTGGGGGGCTCTTGGCGGTGGTCTCTTTGTTAAGGCTCTGTGCGCTTTTTCCACTGTAAATCCTTGGGTGAGCGGCCCTCCCCGTATTTCTTGCAGCAACATCGTCTCGACATAGTCCGTTGGGTTTGATCCCTCTGCGCCTTCCGGTAGTCCCACAATACGAATGTTATTAATCCGAGCCCGTCCTTCCGCTTCCTCCGCTCTATTTTCCAGATTGCTCACATGTTGTTTCAGGATGTGGATCTCCGATGTGTGAGCCGCACACGCAGCTGTGTTTGGAGTCACTTCTTTTTCCAGTTTGCCTGTGCGTTCTGCTAATGCTCTGACATCTTGTCTCAGTAGATTAACTTCCTCCTGGACTGCACTAACTCTGAGCTCCAGTGCTGTCTTAAGTTCAACCATGGCTGACTCCAGTTTAGTTTCCCATGTTAGTTTCAGGTCCGCAATTGCTTCCAGGATCTGTTGATCTTTGCGCACCGGGGTGGTGTCTGTGGGAGGGGGGGGGGTTCTCCTTACTCCTTGTCCCTTCCATAAACTGCAGTTTTCTTGCGTATTCCTCCAGTGTTGGTTGTTTCCCTTTTGTCTTTGTCTGTTTATTCGCCATCTCAATGCTGTTGTGAGTCTTAGTTCTGGTTATTGGGAATGTAGTCTCTAGCTCACCAGGTTTGTTGTGTAGTTAACTGTGGTGCATGGGGAAGGCTTGGATTTGGGTCCAATTATACTGTTTGTATAATCCCTCGAATGGGTTGGGCTCTCCCACGTCTCCTAGCCGCTGCCACCGCTATTGCCTCTGTGTGCCGGCCTTCACTAGGCCGTGTCACCTTGTCCGCCCTTCAAGGTTTGTGGTCCCATGTTGGCCTTGTGTCTGACCCGTCGTTTCTTTGCATGCCGCAGGACCTCTTGTTGATGTGTCTACCAGTGCCTTGCATTGGCTTCCTTATGTCCCTGTGCATGGATCCGCTCCCAGCCTCAGCATGGCATGCTCCATAATTGTCTCGCCTCTTGGCCCTGCTTTGGTATGTCTGCCAGTGTCCTTCGTTAGGTCCCTTATGTTTATGCCTCGGAGCGTGCTTCCTGCTTCAGCTCACCGTGCTTCGCTGTTATTGCGTGCCGGTCACTTTATTTACCAACGCTGGCTGCTTTTTTTCCCCCACCGTCTCCAGTTGTTTTCGGGACGTGCTGCATGCTTGCCTTGTGTGGTTTTTGTGGTAGATCTCCTGGCCTCAGGTACATTGTTTACATCCCCCTATGTGTTATGTTGCGCAGCGTTCCGGGGCATTATTCCTCCTTCTGTCACATGGGTTATGTTCTCTGCTTCCCCTTTTGCATTTGGTTGTGCTGCAGTATTTGGGCTCTCCCCAGTACCGTGTTCTGCCTTCTTGCGGAATGTTGTATCTATGTGCACTTTGCCTATGGGGTATGAGTGCCTATGCTGTGCCCTTATGCATGCTGCAGTCTTGTGGGCAGATTGTGTGTTTTAGTCACTGTCTAGTATTGGCCCAGTCTTGTAAGGACTTCTGCCCACTCCCCGCGGAGGTCTCCACTGTACACTTGCTTGTAGTTATAGTACAGTTAATTGGATTGGGCCAATCCGGCATTGGAGCAACCCACAACGTTCTCATGTCGTGGGGCCCGACCTGCTGCTTCTCCTTCTGTCGGGTCGCCTCCGGGCCTCAAACAGCTGCAGCCGCCGTGATCTTCCGACGTGGTTCCCTGCGCGCATCTGTGCTTTAAGTCATTATTGCATTCAGTATTGTGCGTCTCACGCGCCAACGGAGAGTGGGAGTCTTGTTCCCGTATGATGACTCTTATTTTGAAGGTGCCACCTGTGCATCGCTCATGCCCGTGCCAGCTTCGTAGCATAAAATGTCGGCGCCAGTGATCCTACTTTATGTGCAGATCTTTGACGTGCCCCTACCGGCGGTGATCACCTTGTGTGTCTCTCATCACAATGTCCCACCATCTGTACACAGTAACGTGTCTTTGTTATTCATGAGGCTTATATGTGCGCCAGTGGCCATGCAGAGACTTGCAGAGACTTTGTAACCATGTCACGGGCTACAATATTGCTTTGTGATTGTTGGACTCCTGTTCTCTCTTCGTTGTGCTCGCTTGGCATTTCAAAGGGGATGCACCATCCATCACCCCAGAACTTTCTGGCACTCCGTCATGCTACTTTCTAGCAATGGCATTTGGTTCTGGGCTCTGCACCACTATAGCTATATGCGGTCTCTTCAGTGCAGGGGCACTTGCGTTCGTTGCTTGCATGCAGAAATGTTAATTCCTTCCCCCAAACTTGCGATTACGTCCGCCGAGCTCGCCGAGGTCTAATCGCTCCACAAGCATTTCACAGCTGTCCTGCTTCTTTATTCGTCTTGATCAGCCTGACAGCTCCAGGCCTTTGTTCCGCCTGATCGCCATCTTCCTTTTCTTTCCCTGTATAGACGCTCCACCACTGCTTTCGCTTGTGTTCGTCAGACAGCGTGTTAGATCACTTTAATTTCACTCACGCCTCAGTCCTTGCACCTTTGTACGTTTGGCTTTTTAGTATTGCGCTTCTCTGCAATCTGTAGTGATGGCTTTTTTCGAGGATTATTAAGGATCAGCAGGAGCTCTTGGAATCGCGACCTCTCACATGGCTATGTAGCCACACCACCCCATCTGATGGATCTTAGTTATCGCTTTCGCTGTCGTTCTTAAGCTGTTCCTGTGCCACAGCTCTGGCCTTCCCCTTGGCTGTTCCTCTGGTAGCTTTTTGTGTTCTGGTTTGTTTTATCATGTTCTCATGGCCCTCTGGAGTTGAGGCAGACAGGTGCAAAAATATTTAGTTTGCCACATTCATGGCAGGTTATGCCTATGGCTGGGCAGGGTACAGTTCTATGCTATGCTCCTCTGACCCGCTTTTTACTTGGTAACCATAGGTTTATAGATAGCCGTGTAGCAGTCACAGGTGGTGAATGTAGTGCCTTCCCACACGGTCTACTCGGGCGGCTGCACCCTTTTTGGCTGCCCTAGGTGAGCACTGCTACCTTTTTCCGATGCTTACACACACCACAGTGATAGTCGAACGTGCCAGGAAATTGTTTACTGCATCCTGAGGCTCTGCTCCAGACCCCTTCACCTCAACAAAGGCTTACGGCATTATGTATGTATTAGGGAGTTTTACAAACGTTCTCCTTAGGTAGCATAAGAGAAGACTCAAACTTGGGATTCAGGCCTCCAACTCTTAGTATATGCCTGAACCACACACGTATGTTGGTAGCAATGGCTGAGCAGACATGCATATCTTAGGAGAGTGCACAGGGCGTTAGGTGGTACAAAGGACTTGGAGTAAACACATAGGCCCAAAGAAACACTGACACACTAAGAGTTATATCAAAATAATGGTTCATTTTATATACACATTAAGATAAAGGTAAAAAGTAAGTACTATAACATTCAATAAGCACATAGAAAAACCAAGGCAATAATCAGAGTACGTAACACACGTTTGTATACTTTGAGAATACAGTAAGCAATTCAAGAGGTAAGTAAAATACTTTTGTAGTAATTGTTTCAGGTAAAGATACATGAAGCAAATCACGCACAAAGTAAGTAAATACTTTGCAATATTTTCTCAGGGGCCTAACACTTTAGAAGTCCATCCGTAACTAGGTATGAGTCTATCAGAGTCCATTTGGAGGGCAAATCAGGTAAGGCAGAGCTGCAGAAAGTTCAAAAGTTCCAGAGGGAGTCTTCAGTTGCAAGTAAGTAACAGTCTTTGTTGGGAAAAAGGGTTAGGGACTTTGTAGAATGCTTCATGAAGGCACATGGGGCGTTACACAAATCAGCATCCCAGCAACACCGGAGCAGCTGAACAACTCTAGATCCATTTTACCTTGAGTCCCCAGTACTTTATGCGTGAAGGAATTGTAGTATGGTGCCTTTATGATACAGCAGCAGCAGACCCGGTTGCTAAGATTCTTGGTCAGGCAGACAAATGAAGGGAAACTGCAGTGGATCGCGCAGCAGCAGTCAAGGGAAGAGGTTTCCAGCAAAGGATTCTTCATTTCTTTTGGTGGGTCTGTGGTTTTGGTGCCCTTTTCAGCATGCCAGATGAAGAATGGTTGCTGCCCGATCGATTTGCCTTGCTTTCTCGGTCCAGCACCCTGGTAAGGGGACTTCAATGAGTCAAATATTGCCTCTGGAGATCTGGAAGAAGTCCACCAAACGTTCAGTAGGATTTGATCTTCAGAAGATGGGGCACTAGACAATGGTCGCAGGTCCTAGGGTATAGGTGGTTTGCAGCCTAAGAACGTCGCAGATCGTCATAGGATGGCTCACGATACAGTTTGTCTCATGACTGATTGGTCCCACCTGTCTAAAGGGGAGAGTCGTCCTCTTTGGAGTTCTCCTGATGCTTGGAAGAAGGGATAGAGCAGCAGTGGTTATTCAGAGGGCTTCACTGGTCATCTAGAAGTTGCTGTGGACATCTTTTCCTCTTATTCCTCATCAACTGTTCCAGGGGTTAGCTTGTCTTCAGCTTCAGGATTGCAGCCTTTGATCCAGGAACCCAGCCAATCAGCACCCATTCACCATTTAAACTGTGAGTGGTGGTTGTCCTTTCAGGACAGCCAGCCCCCCAGTTGGAACTGGTTCCAGCCAGACACGCATACCACAAGACAAAGAACAGTGGAGTTTCTGCTCCTCAGTTTCCTGTCCTCACAAACATGCTGGAGCCTTGGCAGGCTTTACAAAGCCCAGCACAGCAGAAAAAGGACCCAAGAGCACAGTAGAAAAGGGACCCAAGAAGGGACAAGCAAACGAGTGATTGTGAAAAAAGAATAGTCACCATTTTGGGTCCATGGTGACCCTTCTGTGCACTACCGCGGCTGTGGGTACAGCCTGGGAGTAAAAATCGCACACAAGTAGGTAGGATAACACAACTGTCACCAGCCATTCAGGTTCGCTTGCCATCGTAACCAAAAAGTTACAGGAGCAGCGGGGAAAGGGATACTGTGGAACTCCTCAGCACTCCACATAAGGTGGGGTGTGCTGATCTCACAATATAAAAGTTAGGAAGGATACTAAATATCCTCCCGCTCTTGGGAACATTAGCTTTCACAAGGAAAAGGACAGAAAGTGCTGTGTGTAGCAAAAGTCAATGACAGATGCCATGGAACTTGGAGGAAAGTATTTCCCCAAGAAAGATTTACAAAAAGAAATACAAAGTATTCCACAAAATATGCTAAAAGAATGAGCGATTGTGGAAAAAGACCAAAAATCCAGTAAAAAGTGCTGGGGGACTCGCATGTAGAGGAGATTGTGCATACATTCTGAAAATCTACATAACGGTATGGATGGATTGCATCCATTTCTTCTTCAAGCAGCGTTTCTGGCTTTTGACTAAGGCTTGCATTATCACAAAATGGTAAACATTGACACACTGGGTGTGGCGTGCACCATCTTTAATTTTCTGTGTAGTCCAGGGTAATGGCTAAAATGTGTTGCATTCGCTTCAGGCGTGCTAAAGTTCACTGGTTTTTCATTGATTCATCCTTTCCCAAACAATACGCGTCTGTGAGGAAGGAACATAAAGGATATATTTGGCCACAGCATTCGCCATGTTTAAGAAACTGCAGTGGTAAATGGTTAAGTGCGGGTTTGACTAGCGTAATGGTTAAGTGTATGTATTAGGCCCTGGGCGGCCCTGGTTCGGATCCCGCCTGTGGCACATACTTAAAAAGGAATGTTTGGGTAATCTCCCCCTTTTTGGTAGTTACATAGCATGGAACAGAGTTAAAGGGGAAGTTCACTAAAAAAATTTTTATAGTTTAAAAAAGATGGGACATAATCGAAAATATATCTGAAAAAAATGTGTTTTTAAAGTTCCTATGTAAAATTGTTGAGAAATGAGCCTCAAAGACTTTTTTTAACACTATGAGGCTGCCATTTTGTGCAATGAAGCAGCCTCCTCTGTTCATGTTAAGCTGTGCTCTTGCAGCAATAATCAAGCAAAAGCCCTTCTGGGAATTTTTGCTTAGTGCTGCCGGAGAGCCGAGAATGCTGTTAGAGTCCTGTGCTGCTGGTCAGTTCTGCCAGCTCCCCTTCTTTCTTAAATTGAAAGTCCTAGCAATTATAAATGCAACACTGCACGCCACGATCAGCGTTGTATTTATAATTGCTGTGCCTTTTCTTTTAAGTCTCCCAGGCTCACAAACATACCAGCAATTATAAATACAACAATGCTCGGCCGGCAGGCGGCGTAGTATTCATAAATGCTGGTACTTTCATTTTAAGTTTCCTGGGCTCATGAAACTTAAAACGAAAGTCACAGCAATTATGAAGACTCCACCAGCGAAGTATTTATAATGTTTGTGCCTTACATTTTACATTTTCTGTGCGCCCCTGGACGTTGGGAGCATAGGAAACATAAAAAAAATTCAAGGCAGTTATGAATACTGTGGCAGCCTCCTCTCTTCTTGTTAAGCTATACTCTCCGGCAGCAGTAAGCAAAAGCTTACAGTTAGGGGCTTTTGCTTGATTATTGCCGCAAGAGCAGAACATGAACAGAAGAGGCTGCTTAATTTCACAAAATGGATGCCCCTATACCCAAACTTTGAGCCTCATTTCCCAACAATTTTACATAGGAAAGTTTAAAAAAAAAATTATATATATTTTTGATTATGGCCCATCTTTTTAAACAAGAACATTTTTTAGTTTGAAACTTGTCTGTAGAAATTACACACACAATCATTTAACAAAACAGATTGGGGGAGACAATGAGGAAGTTGGCGTGACACATCTCTATCATTTACTTAAAACAATGTTTTTGCTGCACTTATTGCACTTGCCTTTGAAAGTGCACATCATTGTTTAATTGTGTTTGCAGGGGGCGACGGTCCTGCAGAAATAATATCTTAAGAAATATTTTAGGGACGAGTGCACCTTTTTCGGGAGCTGAGGAGGTTGATGGTAATGGAATGCGTGGTAAGAGGCATTGTTTAAAAGATGAGAGTAATGCTGAGGAGGAAGTAGGGACAGCCAGGAAGGTTATCCCTATGGCAGTGGTTCACATTTTCATAGATGGTGGCATAGAACATGGAGAGAGGAGTTTGGATCTTTCTCACTCCAGGAGAGCACATAGGCACATGCCGGCTTGGCATAGTTATATTAATAAATGAATATGTGGGCCACTGCTGTGGTACGACTTAGATATATGCAGCAGGTGAGATACTAAAATGGGGATGTTATGGGGGCGGGGGTGCTGATCCACACTTGCAAGGGCACTGCTGGCAGGCCTTCTGCCTTGCCGTGGGCCTGTGCTGTAGATAGGCACAGTCTGATGGTTGAGACTAGCGGATAGGGAGCTGTGCGCCACTTTTGGTAGCGCTGTCATATGGGTAGCGCTGTCATATGGGTGGCAATGTGACCCATTACATGTGATGGGACACGAGTCATCGTCACATGCTCTGGTTACAACATCCCAAACCATCGTTGTAAAACGAAACAATGACAAACAACTTTATACACAATCCATTACATATGTACATGGACGCAAACAACAACCTTGTTTGGTCTGAGACAAATTTAAGCTCACTAGACGGGCGAAAGCACAGCATCGAACTACATTGTTGCCCGTGGGGCGTTCGGGGACACACATATACATGGGTGATGTTTTTATTAGACCTCGAATCCACAAGTCCATAGATAGCATGCAGGCAAACCCGCACCCGTGTTATGGGGATCGGGGGCACATCTGCTTTGTGGGATCAGTCCTCGAACTACAGCATTCGCTGTTGGCCCACCGCTCCAGTGTAACCTTGGGCTTGCTGCTGAAGGCACACATACAGTAGGACCTGCTCCTGTTGCATTCAGCGCTAGGAGGCTAGGCAATGGCAAAGTCATGTTGGAGCTCCGTGATCCATAACATTAAAGGTTCTGGTGAACCGCCCAGCTATATGACCTGCTCCTGGACGCAAGGATCGTCAATGTCATTGATGGGGCTCTGGGGTGGCCAGACCCCATGACATTGGGGTGCTTGGAAAAGGCCCAACTTCGTGACCTGCTCCTGGCATGTGGCTGCTAGGATCCACCGGGTCATTGTTGGGGCTTCTTGGAAGTTTTTGTGGTGGCGGTCTTTGCCGTGTCATTCTTCTCCCCAGGCAGGAGTACACCACACATTCCCATGGCAGCTTGCCAAGCAGCTGTTCTCTGCCCCAGGCGAGAGCTTAATGTATGGCAACGTTGCGGCAGTCCTTGCTGTGCCGCTCCTCTCATCCCCCAGGCAGGAGTGTGATCACTCCTCTTCTCGCCCTCTCCCTACCCACACTTGTTACTCCACCATGGGGCCCCGCTGGAGAATCTGGCGATCACCAGGAAAGTCCTGGTCCTGGTCTAAACAGGCACCGGGGGCTCTGACTGCACGAGCCTGCCAGCACAGCAGGGCCTCGTCAGGGCCGACGGTCGTCAGATCCAGTCCGACCGAATGTGGAGCACTGCACATCGGACGCACAGTACAGTGTGGCTGTCATGATGCCTACCTCCAAGGAGCCAGGTCCGACCCAGCAACCCCAGAGGCAGGCATCATTCCCCCCAGGGAAGTGCCAGCGGGCCCAAGCTGGGGCCCTTTGGACACAGTCCTGGCGCCTTAGGCGCCAGGCTCATGTTGGACCCCTGTCCTGGCGCCTTAGGTGCCAGGCTCATAAAGCTAGACATGTGTTAAAGTGTTTTAATGTGCACTTACCTGATGCAGACCATGCTGCTACATCCAGGCCCTCTTGAGGCCTGAATGGAACTACTTTACCTGTGGGACTACTTTCCCCTGGGTGTGGTCGGGGAAGGATACATACCTGATCGGTGGAAGGATACATACCTGGAACTTCTTCCAAAGCTATTTAAACCACGCCCGATCAGCAACTCATGCTTCACGTTGTTCTGCTCCTCGCAGCTGGACGCTCACCGTGTCAGCTCCTGCACCTGGACTTCAGCCACGCCTGTCAGCATCCTGGGTCACCTGCTAAGAGAGAATTGGAGAGAAAGAAGACCTTACCTGCTAAAGCTGCATCACGGAGACATCACACCGACAATCCTGAAAGGGAAGACATCATTTTAAAAGCATTTCGCTTCGATCGCTGCAGCGCTGCATTTAACTCACCTTTCCTGGGCACCTCCATCTTCAGCAGCGATCATCCGGATCCGCAGCCACTTCCCAGAGCCTAGAGAGAAAAAGACAAGAACACAAGGTGAGAGAAGGAAGGGAATAGGAAAAGCTCAGTTTCCTTCTAAGACTTACCTGTTGGGTCATTCCCATTTCATTTCGGGTCCTGCCGCTTCCTGGCATTCCGGACCCCGGCCCCTATGGGGAAAAACGACAAAGACATTGAATGAGCGAATGCAAAGACATTACCCGAACGCTCATCCAGAACTTACCTGTCATTTACTGGAACTGCACGTTTCACTTTGGGTCGGCGCCATATCTCCGGCATTCCGAATCCCGGCCCATAAGGGGAAAAAGACATAAGGGTTAGCGCTTGCAATAAGACAATGAACATAATTATTAAGCTTGAACTTTTGAACTTGCTACAGAACTCTTACAGCGCCTTACCTGAATAGTCAAGCTTATTTGAACTCCCATCAAACCTCAATCCAGTGAAGTAACTGGGTTTCAACGCGCCTCTGCATCAGAAGCAGGATGGAGAACTCATCCTTCCAGACCCTAAGGGGAATATTCCTGAGAGCCAGAGAGTCCATCTTCAGAGTCCTGCGCTTCACCATTGAAGAAGCATCAGCACTCGAAGCCAGACCTGTGCCTCCGTGGGAATCAGGTGAGCGTGACAGTGGCTGGCGAACACACAGAATCTTCAACCACTTCATCGCCAGATGTTATGGGGGGTGGTGGGCCGGCCCACACTTGCAAGGGCACTACTGGCAGGCCCTCTGCCTCACCCATGGCGCTGTACAGTGGATAGGCACAGGAGACAGGGTCTGACGGTCAAGACTAGCGCACATGGAGCTCTGCGTCACTTTTATTACCACTGTCACATGGTGGGTGGCCATGTGACCCATTACATGTGATGGGACATGGGCCATTGTCGCCGATTCTGGTTACAACATCCCATGCCAGGGGTATAAAACAAAACAGCAACAAAAACAACTTTACACACAATCCATACATATGTACACGGACATGGACAGTAACATCTTAAGGTAATGTCACACTGGTGATAAGTGGAAACGAGTAAGAGCGTGGAAGATTTCGGTAAATGTTGAGGTAGCGTAGTGTGAGAAACCTGATGGTATTCTACCTCCTATTCCCCATGGGTCCTCTATGCAGGTGGCCAGGGAAAGCCCATCGCTCTTGGATCCCGACCCTGGGAGTGGACAAGCGAGGGAGGATCACCTGGGGAAGGGTCCTTGGGAATTGGGGAGAGAGTGCTGGATTGCGAGACATGGTATTCCCCCTTTTCTAATATAGAATCACCCTTGCTTCCGTCAGCCTTCATGGGCTATGTTCACTCAAGCCCTATCTCTGCTTATAAATACCTACTAAGTACTGAGAAGAGGGAGATGCAACTAGGAACAATACACACTTCCTATGACCACCACCACTACTGTAGTAGTGAGACGAAGAAGAGAGGTGTAAGTATAGGCAGTAGTGAAGGTCAGGCATGTCACATTAATTGGGCTCATTAAAGCCAGGCAATTCCAGTTGGCACCAAACACCTTAGAACCCTTAATAGGGCTAGGGTGTATGAAGGTCGGAGAGGCTGTTCTGTGAAGGGAGAATGAAGAGAGCACATACTGCTGAGTTGCCGCATGACCAGACAGCCTGGAGACCGACCACGATTCCGGAAGACCTACAGGACCCGGGAAGGATGGGTTGCATGGGGTTTGCAGGACCATGAGCCTTCACAAACACAGTATGTCCATCAGAGTAAATACTCGCTGCAATTTTAGAGAGCACAATGCCTCTTACCATCATCTTTGGATCAATGTTTGCACTATCATCCTGATTCTCACCTTTTCCATGTTGAGATTAGTGATGTATATGTGAGTCAACCTAGGGGTGACATCTCACCGAGACGCATTCTCTCCACAGAAGCCATCATATGGTCCTATATGGTCGGAACCAGACTGAGTACGGAATTGATCCTTCCTGTCATGATCACTGGCAAGGTACCTAGTACAGTGTTAGGAAAGATTTCATATTTGAATGTAATTTTCCCTCCATGTGTCAACCCCCAAACTTTTTGCTGCTGTTTTACACCCTGATCTAACCTTTGCCAGAGAAGCGCAGCCCTTAGCCGCACTCCTCTGGGCTTTCTCTCAATTCTTATGGGGAAACTGACATGCCCTTAAGACAGTCAGTACTGGGAGACTTTGTTTCCCTTAGTCCTTTCCTCATGTTGCAGCTTTTGTGCAACATGTAACAGGTGTACAATGTAACTTACCTTACAGTACACTTGGGTCTCTAGTCATTCCAAAGGCCCTAGAAAACTCTTGCAGGACTTATTATGAACTGTGCAGGTGTGTCACGGACAGGACTGGTGGCAGCTATCATTTATCTTATGTTGTGAACCCCTTTTTGCCATGTTAACCGCATTAACCGCTATTGGCACGAATAGGTGGCCTGGCTCCAAAATGGCCATGCCACGAGGTTCTTTGTCCTGTCCTTTGGCCATCTTGCCCCTTCACCTTCCCCAGGTCGAGCCGACCCGGGGCAGTCCTTATTTGGTCATGCATTTCCCGCGAAACCCAATGCTTTTGCGGGCTTCTGCATGCCTTGTGTGTGTGCCTCCAGGATGTGGGATGGGATGTCTGTTCCCAATACACATCCTGGGTGCCAGAGACTCTAGAGTGTCCTGAATGCCTGGGACCACTGTGGTCCGTGATTGGTCCACATATAGAGTGAGTGTTTGTGAGCAGATCTCCCATTGGGTCCTCTCCGTTTTGGCGCGAAGGGAACTTTGGATAAGAGGAGGCTGAAAACACCACTACCATGTCGATCTCCTGTGTTCACACCGAACAAAGGATAAGGACCCAAGTATCCTGCAACAAGAAGCCGAGTCGAGGAACCGCTGGTAGTCCACTGGAAGGTTTGGCACCCTGAGCCCGCTGTCGTGCTGCGAGACCCCTCTGCATCTGATCGTCCTAGAAGGTCTGCAAAGGCGCTTCGACCCATTGGAATAGTGGGACCAACTATTCTCGGCACCTTCATCAAACCCTGCAAGTAAGCCTCTTCGGAAGCGTCCCTGAGCGAACCAGTGGGCTGACCAGCTTACACGGGACGTTTGCTCTGTCACCGCCGCCGTTTCGGGGAAGCCCTCGAAACTTGGCATACTGCTAGCTCTGTGTCCACGGAACCCTCACACTGAATTTCGTACACTTGGCATTCCCAGGTCTGAAGTGAGACGAGTGCGCCCGGACACGAGTAAACGCGGTTGCCGTGTTGCCCTGCTGTGGCAACGACCTGTGCACGTTCGCTGCATTTTTGAGCCCCTCGACCCTGAATCCTGCTACTGCGGAAACTACACAGTGTCGAGACGTCCTGATTGTCGCATTTGAACCTGCCAGCAAAGGGGAGTCTGGGTCTGCCTGCGTCAGGGACCGGTGAATAGTCCATACCCGAACTGGTGGCCCCTAGCGCAGGAGCCCATTTCTTTTCTACTGCTGTTGCGAAATAGCAACTTTATCCTACACTCTCAACCTGCCTCTGCCCGCAAGTGGAGGTCCTGCTTGAATAGTGGGGACTTGTTCTTCATCGACTGCATCCACCTTCGTAAGCTGCTAGTGACCTTTGAAGAGGCCCTATTTTGTCCATTGGCACCAGCGCGTGCAGGTACTATTGAGCATAAGGCTCCTCTCTTCGTAGGGCTTGGACTGCCTCTTAGTTAGGTGTATTTCTGATGATGAACTGGGTCTAAAGATTACCTGCACTGCCTGTTTTCCTCCCCATCTAGGTGGTCTTCATATTCCGTGCTGTTAACTTCTTAGACCCCTCGGTCTTGTATATATATTGTATTGATTGTGATGTGTTGGTTTACTTTAGTGTTACTGAGATTCTTTGCTATGGTCTATGTTACAAAGGCCTTGTAATAAATGTGTCTATATTATTAATATAACACCTGTCTGGAGTAATTCATAAGTGTCCTTGCTTTGTGTGCTCATTGAGGCCTTTCAGTCACCCTCACCCCTCTTGAGACTTAGTCTTAACCGCCGCCATCGCTACCCTGATTGGTCTGGCTTGTCCAGAGGTTACCCTGTTCTAAGAAACTAGGCTGGCCTTCTGAACCTCTGCCCCTCCAGGTCAGAGTTCAGAAATCTGCCTTAACATACAGTTCCCCAAAAAAGAATTAAAAAGAATTGGACATTAGCATGGCACACTTGGGCTTTACACAAGATGGGTCCTATAGTTGGATAATAACCTACTTCCTGATTACCTAAAATGGCCGCCCAGCTGGTTGCCCTTGGGTTAGCAGTGCTGGTCTATGCCTCGAGTTCATCTCCCTTTATAAGCCCCGCCAGTTGCGTAGTGACTACGCAGTGTTACGCATGCGTAGCCGGGAACGAGGCTCGCGCATGTGCGTTTGAAATAAAGACGGTCCCCCAGCAGTTGCGGCCAGGGACCTGAGCAACACACACGTGTCCCGTGTGTTCTCTGCAGCGTGTGTGGATGCCTGCATGTGAGTGCGGGTGTGGGCCCTGGGCAGCCCACACCATATAACACTGGCGACGAGGACGACGCCGGAGCCCTGTATCACCGCTCCGATGGTGTCGGAGACAGAGGCTCTACTCCACGTCGGCACTGACTCACGCGTACGGCCGGTGGCCATTTTGTTCATACGCGGATCGCAGCGGTTGCGGCCCAGGAGGGTGCTCATGCACCGGCTGCGATCCCCTCGGCTGAGAAGCTAATTTTTGGAACCTGCCACAGCCCTTTCTTGCAAAACGGCTGTGGCATAAAAAAAAACACTTTTTCAAGAAGGAAAGAAGGACAAAGGGAGGTTTGTCCCTGGCTGTGCAAAGGAAGTGCCTGGAACTTTCTACACCCAAGCACACAGGGCCCATTTACCATCATCCATTGGTGCTGGACACCCACACTCCCATCCAGTGACTGGGGCTGTTTTTTTTCCACATTTGAAGACAGCCAGTCTGTAAGTACTTTGCCCTGCTGCTACCATGGGTGAGGGAGGAGAAGAAGAGGGTGCCCCTGCGCCTGTCCCATGCAGGATGCACAGCACATTAGCCCCCATGCCCGAATTTGACACCACTGGCCCACCATCCAAGCTGGGGCCAAAATGGCTTCTGTGGGTCAAGAACTGGAAATGTTTTTCAGGGCCTCTGGGGAAGAGGATGATGACACGAAGATCGCCACCATGGTGTACTCTGCAGGCACAGAGGTCCTCAGAATGTATGACTTTCAACATCCCGGTGGTCACGTATGATGCTGTGAAACAGGCTCTCTGAGATCATTTTCTTCCATTGGCAAATGTCGATTTCGACAGATTCGTTGTGTGCGGAGAGGCAGCAAGAAGGGGAGTCGCTGGACCAGTTCTGTGCGCGGCTGAGGCACCTAGCGAGCACCTGCAGCCGGGTCAATGAGGAGGAGATGGTACGGAACCAGCTGCTACAAGGGTGCATTTCGGGGAAACTAAGGAGGCAAGTGTTGAGAGAGCCTGGTCTGACCCTACAGCAAATCCTTGACACAGGGAGAGCTTACAAACTGGCGGAGTGCAGGGGGGCGAAGATGGATGCGGCCATGGACCTAGGCAAGGGCGAAGAAGCTTTCGCTATAGGACGCTCTGCTCCATGGAGGGCGCGATGGACATCAAGGCGGCGGGGATGTTCCTCCTGCGACTGGCAATGCACAGTCGTGCCCCTATTGTGGTTATGACCTGCCACATGTGGGAGAGTGCCCGGCAAAGACGCGGGTCTGCGGCCGGTGTGGCACACCGGGACATTATGCGAGGGTATGCAGGGCATCCACCCCGGTGACGGCATCGAGGGGGCCAGCGAGAACAGGAGGGAGCAACGACCGGAGAGTGAGGGGTGTGTCGTCGGTCGAGCAAGGCATGCAGGACCTGGACATAGCGGAAGAGGAAGAGGAGATCTTTTTCATCTCGAGCATTGCCACTGGTCCCAGAGGAAGCTGACTACCGACGTGCACGGTGAACATCGGGGAGGTCCCCACTCTGGTTCTTATAGACACGGGCGCGTCAGTGTGCGAGCTAGCGAATGAAAATTATGAAGCTCTCCCAGGCCCTCCTGTGTTATCAGATTCCAAGGCGCTGATATATGCTTTTGGAGAAGACACCCCGCTTCCAATCCAGGGAGTGTTTGTGGCGCCAGTGTCCCATGGGCAGAGCAAGATTAAGGCGCGGTTCTTCGTGACAAGTGTAAGCCCGCACATTCTCCTAAGCTGTGATGCCTCCGAAGCCCTCAATACAGTGCACTTTATGCTGGCCGTCTATCACACGGACATAGAACGCCTACTACAACATTTTGACACAATCTTCCAAGGGGTTGGAAAGATGAAAAGGGACTCCATCAGGCTTCATATTGACGAATCGGTGAGACCAACAGCCCTCAAACATCGCCGAATCCCGTTCCACCCGAGGGCACTGGTGGAGAAGGAGCTACAATCGCTCATTGACTTAGACATTATTGAGAGGGTGGAAGGCCCGACTCTGTGGGTTTCTCAGATTGTGGTGGCCCCAAAGCCCAAACAGCTGGGAGCAGTCCGCATTTGCGTGGACATGAGGTTGCCGAACATGGCGATCAAAAGGGAACGTCATCTCACGCCCACCCTGGATGACATTGTCGGCGAGCTACAGGGAGCAAGAGTATTTTCTAAACTGGATCTGAGGTCTGGCTACCATCAACTGGAGCTTCACGCCGAGTCAAGATACATTACCACCTTTACGACTCACGAGGGGCTGTACCAGTTTAAGAGACTCAGCTTCGGGGTCTCGTCGGCAGCGTAAGTTTTCCAGAACGCCATCCAGGGAGCTCTGTTGGGGCTGAAAGGGGTGATCAACATGTCGGATGACATCCTGGTGTTCGCACACTTGGAAACAGAGCACCTGAAGCGCTTGGAGCAGACACAGGAAAGACTCTGAAGCCTGGGGCTGACCCTGCACCGGCAAAAGTGTGAATTTTTGAAAGACCGGATAGAATTCTTTGGGTTTGTGTTCCACGCCGGGGGCATCTCACCTGACCCGGAGAAGGTTCAAGAGGCGGCACCGCCAGAGTCTCCCGCAGAGATAAGGAGCTTCCTGGGGATGGTCAATTATTGTGGACGATTTATTCGCGATTTGGCCTCGCTGTCGGAACCCTTGCGGGCTCTGACCAGGGCGGATGTGGCCTGGACCTGGACGGAGAAGAAACAAAGAGCGTTCGTCGATATCAAGAATGCCCTGTCGGGGCAAGAGATTATGGCATACTTCAGTCCGGACCTGGAGTCGGAGATTGTGGTGGACGCCAGCCCGGTGGGACTGGGGGCGGTCCTCATGCAGGCGGACCCGCAGGGGACCATTCGACCCATCGCCTATGCCAGTAAGGCGCTCACCGAGACTGAGAAGCGGTATTCGCAAATAGAGCGCGAAGCCCTGGCCATCCTATGGGGCTGCAAGCATTTTTGGATTTACATCCTAGGCAAGCCAGTAGTCGTCGTAACGGACCACAAGCCCCTGATTCTGATCATGTCCGGGGCATCGTCCAAGCCCCTGCCGCATATCAAGAGGTGGATGCTCTCGCTCATGGAATACGTTAAGATGCTGTATCGCCCCGGGACACACAATCCAGCGGACTATCTGTCATGCCACCCCGGGGCAGGGCGCCCACGAGACTCTGCTGAGGTGGCGGACTGTGTGGAGGTGGTACAACTCGTGGTGGAGTCGGCGCTGCCTGTAGCCCTGGCGCGCCAAGAAATTGCAGATGCTTCGAATGTGGCCGAGGTATTCCTGATTATCAAGGAGGCCGTGGCCAGTGGCCAGTGGAGAGTGACGTGAAGTGCTCATGAACAATGCCAGGAGGGACTATGGTGCACGGAAGGATTTACAGGTTCTATGGAGGGCATGCCACGAGCTATCAGTGGCTGACGATGGTCTCCTATTGAGGGGGCACCAAATCGTTGTCCCACGAGCACTGGTGGGTAAGGTGCTGCAGCTCGCCCATAAAGGGCACCAGGGGACCGCGAAGACTAAGGCACGCCTCAGGTTGAAGGTGTGGTTCCCGGACCTCGAGACCAGGGTAGACGAATTTGTGCGGGCATGCATACCATGCCAGGCCGCGAGTCCATTGGAGAGTGGGCCGCCCATCCAAGCCATGGAACAGAGTGAACACCCGTGGGGGACGGTGAATGCCGACTTCAGATCTACGGGCCGAGGAATGTACTTTCTGGCAGTGGTAGACCAGTGGTCGTGTTATCCCGAGGTGGAGCTGGTGGAATCCATGGCCAGCGACCACACCATTCTGGCCCTGGAGAAGATGTTTGCCACCCATGGGTTCCCCTTTGAGATCTGTTCAGATAACGGGGCGCCGTTCCAGGGGCAGCAGTTTGCTCAATACTGTGAGGAAAGGGGGATCAAGCATCGGAAGGTCACCCCGCTATGGCCCAGAGCTAATGGGGAAGTAGAACGCTTCATGCGGACGCTGAATAAAATCTTTCGAATATCGCTGAATGGAGGGGAGGAACTCCAACGCAACCTGTTTGAATTTCTGCATGAATGCCGCACGACCCCGCATCAGCCTACCGGGGTCGCGCCAGCGGAGGCCCTCTTCAAACGAGCTCCCAGGGGCCTACTGCCCGAGGTCGAAGGTCACTGCCCAGGGGTGATAGACAACAACAGAGTGCAAGTGGAAAGGGCTGTTCTGAATGAGCGGGAAAGCGCCAGCCAGAAACTGCCAGAGAAGGCGATTGCTGTGGGGGACACGGTGCTGGTCCGGAACAGAAGGCCGGAAGGAAAGTTGTCATTGCCGTACAAAGCGCAGCCGATGGGGGTGACCCACGTCAAGGGGTCCATGGTCACAGCGGCCAATGCCCGAGGCACGGTCACGAGGAATGTGTCGTTCTTCAAGCGGATTGAGGCTGCGCCCTCCCCCGAAATGAGCGACGTGCCTGGACCAGATGCTATAGCGGGACTTCCACCCTCAGAGGAGGCCAGAAGGTACCCAAGCCGGGCAGGGCGCAAGCCGCCGCAGAGGTTCCAAGACTTTATCATGGACCCTGCCTCGTAACTGGTGGAAGACTGTTCGTATATGTTTAAACTGTTGTTGTTGGTTGCACATGTTATAACTGTTTCTTGTTTGGGGGAAAAGGAGGGATGTTGCGTAGTGACTACTCAGTGTTACGCATGCGCGGCCGGGAACGAGGCTCGCGCATGCGCGTTTGACATAAAGACGGTCCCCCGGCAGTTGCGGCTGGGGACCTGAGCAACACACACGCGTCCCATGTGTTCTCTGCAGCGTGTGTGGATACCTGCGTGTGAGTGCGGGTGTGGGCCCTGGGCAGCCCACACCATATAACACCGCCCACTGGGAGGTCCGCGCTTCGTGTTGATTTCTGCTTAAGCAGTGCAACGCTTACCGCAGTTCTCAGTTATCGTCCAGTTTCCCTGTCAGTTATTTTTTTTCCATAATTAATTTCCTTCCAGTTCTGTTCTCCTTATTTCTTTTGTCACCCTTTCCCAGCCCGTATCCATTCTTGTCCCGTATTCTTTCACCATCACCTCTCCGAAGCTTTTGGAATTCCAGTTAGACGTGTAACCACTCCGCAGGCGTCTTTCAACGTTCTGAAAGAACTCTGTGTACTCCGACGTTCTACCTAACGCAAGTAAAACGAATTCAGTTTAATTCTTAGACACGTTCCTCCCTTATAACTACGCCCGTATCAGTGAACTGTTGACTAGTGTATTTATTTCAAGTTACGTTGGGATATTGTTAGTTCCGCTGTTCGGAACACAGTTATCACGGCTTTCTGCCGTACAAAGTAGATACGTTTTTGTCATACAATTTTTCCATGTGCGTTAGGACAAATAAGCTCACGGCCTCAAGTTTTATTTGGGAGCTTTTCATAAAATCACGAGGACTCGTCTTGCTGCTCTCACAAGCCCTCTGTCAACAAAGCATTTGCATCATAGTATCACACGCTGCGTGTGCCTCAGAGTTCAGTCAGCTCCTACAATGTGTTTGTTCCCTATTTTTTCAACGCCAACTTAGTAGTCATTATTCCAGCATTCTCACGCATAGCGTGCCTCAGGAAAATCAAAAGCAGCCCTCATAATTCCCTTTCTCTGCCATTATTCTGCACACAGTTCCTTCTCAGCAATTTGGCTCCAGTTTAAAGACTATTCTTCATGCTCTCTAGCCATATAAAAGGCCTAATCACACAAACTGTTTTTCCCTCTGAAAAAACTCTGTTTAGCACCTCAGAGTTCCTAAATTAATTCCTGTGTGCCCACTTGAGTTATCAATTCAAGCTCCTTGACTCCATCTCGTCAGAACGTTCGCCCCTGCACCAGAGCAGGATGGAGAGCTCATCAAAACTAAAGCACAGGTGAGCAGTATTACATTCCCCCTACTGTGAAAACATCTTTGGTTTAAATCTTGACATAAAACACAAGTGGTCGGTTGAATCTCACTAGAGTGAATATTCTTTGTTATATTCCTTTTAGGATCTGTTGGTTAATGCTCATCTACAAAATTCATGAGGAACATTTCACCAGACCCAGTTCAGTTCAGGTACAGAAGTCATTACCCTAAATTAGGGCCTAACTTCAAATATACAAGTCCACTTCTATTGCGTAAATAAGTGATTTTATGTTATAGACATTAATTCAAATGTATGCTTTTGTGTATTGTAGTATAAAGGAAGTCATGCCCTGATGAATATAAAGTTCTCATCAAAACTAGCGCACGCTCAGATTAAGAGATTAGCTCTAATTGAATGCAGCAAGCTACATTAGAATTAATTTAGCTAGTAGGCACCTTATACTTAATATATGCACTCAGCACTTTATAATACTTGGGACAAATTGGAAACATGTCCAAAAAGTAGTTGTAATACTAATAGGTAATATTCAAGCTCCTAGACAGGAAGCATTTGTTAATATTGTAATCAGCGCTGTGCATGTATATGCGAGTGGGCTTTTCAACATTTCATGAGCACAAGCAATTAAGAATGTTAAGCATCTGTTGAGAACTATTTTTGAGAGCCCAATTAAATCATAACACATCTGTGCACTTTTAACTTTTGTAATTATGAGTCAATATTATATGTACTGGTTTTACATACACAGTATATGTTGTTAGTAGAGCCATGTTTTGTATGAATGGTATGGAAATAGTTGTATTTATGTTTATGCACTTTATCAATGAAATAAAAAATGAATTAAGCACTTTAGCTTTCTGTTGAAAGCACACACAATACAATAGTGGATGAGCCACTAGACATCTCTGTTAGGCACGTATAACCTCTAAAGAGGTAGGATAAGTATTGAAGTTGTTTTTATAAATTAATTATATAAGGTCACCCATACACTCTTAGTGTTGTTTTCGCTTGATATCCCTGCCAGTGTATGGAATCACAGGGACCCATTGAGTAGGACGTTAACAATTGGTGTGTTACCAGCATGGCCCAGTTTCAAACACCCAGTAGGAGAGAAGTTAGATGAACATGATAGCGCTGGAGACTTGTAGTTTCATACTAAAGGAGAACAGTTGGTTTCATAGCTCTGCTGCAGGGAGCGAATAGGAGGGCTGAACTCTGTGATTTGCTGCGGTGTGTGCGCTGATGTTGCTAATGTAGATAGGTTTTTTTCTCCCATTGTACAGTTATTGATGGAAATGTGAGATTAGGCGGCCCCTAGTAAAAAAGGAAAATCTTCCTGGAATCATTCTGAAGTCATAAATTACTCCATCTTGGAGTCATACACAGCTAGTTTTGGAAGATCATCCAAATCCATCCTGAAGTATGTGCATAGGCCAAATTATTTAAATAAGATGACTCTAGAGTAATCACAATACTCTGGGATGAGCTTCTGATTACTTCACTGGAAACTGTGAGGATCTTGTACTACTCCAGGAAGAATCAACAACAACTTTAGGATGGGTAGCAACGACTCCAGGATGAATCTGAGTACTTTATGATAATGCCAAGAAAACCTCAGGACGGGTTCCGATCACTACAGGACAACACTATGACAGATGAGCGCCCACTACTTCAGGGTAATTCCAGGACAACGACTGGATGGTGTTATTGATCTTCATGATGATTCCATGACTACCCGTAGACAATTTCTATTGGTGTCACTTATCCCATCCACATCAGCACTTAAAGCTGCTCAGCGTACCATGTGCAAATGACACCACACTAAACAAAGCAGACTGAATCCCACCATACACCCCCAAACATACCAATAAGGAGGACTACCCAACCACAAAACCATATGCAACATCCATTCACTCACCCAATACTATGTGTAACAGCACACATTCACTCCCACCATACACCACACCCAATTTAACATCCTCTACCATCAAGATAGGAACCTCGCCTTATCAATGTGACGTACAAACTCTACCATTGACCAAACCTAGAGCTGAATCACCAATTAAGTATTACAACCGAGGAGGGTGGCATAGGTTAGAAGCCCTAGTGAAGGGGAGGGCTTTAACCTTAGCCCTGGGGTATTACCTAACTGATAATGCCCCCCTGCAGGGGTTATTTTGCTATTAGTACCCCACAACACATTGTACCAGAGTACCAATAGTTTTTTTTCTCAAGTTGAGAAACAGCATGTTTGTCCTTTCTCAACTCAAGAAAAACAACAAGGCAAGATGGCCACTGTAGAGAATAGGAAGTGTCTCGCGGCGGTCGCGCGTGCTCTCGTGTTTTCTTTTAGAACGGGAGTCGCGTGACCGCAGCGAGATACGGCGGTTAGGAGGAGAAAGGTTGAGCTGCTGATGAGAGGGGCGACCGGCGAGCTCCGTAAATAAAAACGAACTTACAAGTTTCTCCGGTGTGGCCTCCTTCCTTCAAGTGGCGACGAGGATGGCACACGGAGCTTGCCGTGGAGCCCAGTGACGGTTCCCTGTACTAGGAACACGTCGTTGGCAGTAGGGGGAGCAGGTCCGGAGACGTGAAGAGGCCTGTGAAGAGGTGGGGCCCTGAAGAGGGTCTGTCTCCGCGGCGCCTGCGAGTGTGGCGCTGCAGGGGGACGCTCTCCCCACGTACGATCGAGCTGCCATAAGAAGAAGGACTGTTTCTCCTGGTGGGTGCCGCCCATTTCCCCTTCTCATTGGATAAGGAGGTGAGGAGCAGGGAGAAGGGGGAGGTTGGGGGCACGACCAGGGAGGAGATACAGCCGAGTGAAACAAAAGCCAACTTAGGAAGAAAGTGGCATGAATAGTGAAGCCGTACAACGGTGACCCCTAGTGGACATTTAAGAAATTGCAGTGTCTCAAGAAGAATTATGACAGAAGTGAATTAACTGCATAGACATTACACAGTACAGTATGGGAAAGGAATACGGAGATGCAGTGAACCTGTCACATTCATATTGAAAAATTGCATAAAAGGGCAAGCAAGTGAAGCTAGCAAATATAATAAAAGTGAGAAAACTTTGGAGATAAGGGCACAGTGACACAAAAGGAAAATTGGTGAAATCAACACTGTTACAAGAAAATGGCTGCGGCTAGTATGTCACCTCCACCACCGTTCCTGTCAGAACCTGGTGCCCCACCCATAAGGTGGGATAGGTGGAAGAAGCTGTTTGACACGTACCTGATTGCAATTGGAGGGGATAAGTTTGCAGCAGCGAGAAAAGAGGCGATCTTGTTGCACAATCTAGGAACCGAAGGCAGAAGTGTTTATGATGGATTACCTGACCTTCCACAACAAGGCCAGGGAGAAGTGGACCAATATTCCATGGCAGAAAGGAAGTTAGAGGTTCATTTTGAGGCCAAGAAAAATATAACATTTGAAAGGCACAAGTTTTTCCAAAGAGTACAAGATCCGCAAGAGCCGGTGGAGAATTTCATAGCAGCATTGAGATCTCTTAGTCATACATGTGAATTTGGGCTGCTCACTGACTCTCTTATAAGGGACCAACTAGTTCGTTGCACAAATAACATAAAGATACAAGAGAGGTTACTATCTAAGGATGCATCACTGGAGTTGGCCATAGACATGGCAAGGAGTATGGAACAGACCCATAAATATATGACCACTATGAAGGGAGATAAGTCGGAAGGAGAAGTAGCTGCGGTGAAAGGAATTCGCAAGGCTGGCTTCAATAGAGAAATTAAATGCTACAAGTGCGGAAGTAATCGTCATATTTCCACAAGCATGTTTTGCCCAGCCAGAAATATCTCGTGTTTAAAATGCAAAAAGAAAGGGCATTTCGCGAGAGTATGTCGTGAATCTGGGATGGTGCAGAACATAGAAGTAGGAAGAAGATTGTCGGAACAAAGTGAAGAGTTGGAAATGGAAAAGTGCAACCAAACAAAGCATGTACTGGAAGTAACAGAAGTCTCGTGTAAGGGAGGTGCACCGACAGATGTATTCATGGTGGATGGAAGGGTGGTGACAATGAAGGTGGACAGTTGCTCACCATGGACATTGATGTCGAAAGCGACATTCTTGAGTTGTATGCAAGGAGATGTAACAAAATTGAAGAAGCACAATATAGAGCCATATGCATATGGAAATGTTAGAATTGGAATTATAGGGATGTTCCACGCTTCCATCAAGTATAAAGGGAGGAGCTGTGAAGCAGAAGTATATGTTACCCAAGAAGGTTCTTCACTCCTAGGATGGGAGGAACAGTGGAAATTGGGGATTAGAATACAGGCAAACGCGGAGAGACCAGTTGATGTAGCTGAAGTGAAGGACAAATGGGAAAAGGAGTATCCCATGGTGTTTCGGGAGGAACTAGGAATGTTGAAGGATTTTGAACATGAAATTAAATTAAGGGCAGGTGCCAGTCCGAAAGTGCACAGGGTGAGGCCTGTACCACAAGTACTGAATGAGAAACTCAAGGATGAAGTGGAGTCGTTACTCCAAAGAGGGATAATAGAGAAGAGCGAAAGTTCGGAATGGCTATCCCCGGTAGTAGTAGCAGCTAAGGCCAATGGAGACATTAGGTTATGTGTGGATTTAAGAGATCTGAACAGAAATATATTAGTGGATAGGCATCCTCTACCAATAATAGGAGACCAGCTATCAGTACTGAACAATGCCAAAGTGTTTTCGGTTATCGATCTCTCACAAGCTTATCATCAGATTCCGTTAAAGGAGGATTGTCAACACCTGACAGCATTTATCACGGTGTTTGGCTCATTTAAATACTGGAGGATGCCATTTGGGCTGGCGTCTGCGGCAGCCGTATTTCAAAGGGTCATGGAGACGGTGTTGAGTGGAGTAAAGAACATTATTGTGTTCCAGGACGATGTGTTGATCTATGCCAATTCTAATGAAGAACATGATGAAGTGTTAAGAAAAGTGTTAAGTAGATTGAGTGAGGCAGGATTGACGGTGAAGAGAAGCAAGTGTAAGATTGCGGTACATAGTGTGGAATATTTGGGGCATGAGATAGATGAGCAAGGGGTAAGGCCTAAAAAGAACTTGGTGGAAGCAGTGAGATGCGCACCTGTACCAAAAGATAAAGAGCAGGTGAAATCTTTCCTAGGTTTGGCTGAATATTATCATAGGTTTTTACAGGATTTTGCTAAAGTATCAGTGCCTCTCAGAATGTTACTAAAAAAGGGAGTGAGATTTGAATGGTCTACGGAGTGCAATGTGGCTTTTGAGTGCATTAAGCAAGCGGTGGGTGAAGCACCATCCATAGGTAGGTTTGACCCTAAGGACAAAACGGTCCTGGTAGTAGATGCAAGCATGTTGGGACTGGGTGCGACGTTAGTACAGTACAACAAGGACAACAATGAGAGAGTGATAGCATTTGCGTCTAGGACACTGAGAGGGGCAGAGAGCAAATATTCAGTCATTGAAAGAGAAACGTTGGCCATGTTTTGGGCAGTAAATCATTTTAAGTTCTTCCTGTGGGGTAGAAAATTTGTAGTCAGGTCGGACCACAAGCCCATGGTTCAGATGTTTGAGAGTGGGAGGTGGGCCATGGGTTCTCCAAGAATAAGCAGGTGGGGTCTGGGGCTCCAAAACTTTAACTTTGAGGTGAGTTATTTACTGGGGAAGCGAAATGTTGCGGCAGACTGTCTTTCAAGACTACCTCTTAGTGGTGAATCTAGGGAGGATAGAGAGATGGAGGAGGAGTCAGTAGTAGCAGAGGTGAAAAGTGCGGTCAGTAAAGAGGAATGGGAGAAAGAAGAGAACTCTGATGCTGACCTCAAACTAGTCAAAAGTTGGACGGTGACGGGGTGGCCAGAAAAGAAAAATTTAGATGATAAATTCAATATTTGGTGGGAAGTAAAAAATGAGTTAAACCTATGTGAGGATAGGTTAAGGAGGGGAAGGTGCATTGTTCCTCCTCATTCTCTTAGGTCGGTACTAGTTGAATTGGCTCATCAGGGGCATTCTGGAGAAGCGGCTATGAAGAGAAAATTGAGGCAAAATTATTGGTGGCCGGGAATTGACAGGTGTGCAGAAAGGTGTGTCAAGGATTGTATAATTTGTCAAACAAGTGCAGAGTGGTGAGAGAGGCTCCGATGATTCCAAATGTGGTGCCGGACCAGCCGTGGAGTAAGTTAGCAGTGGACATAATGGGCCCTGTGGCGGGCCTGGGAGATGGTTTGAAGTTTGTGTTTGTTGTAGTAGATTTTCATTCCAAATGGTTTGAGTGGGAAGCGGTAAGGGAAGTCACGGCAAAAGAGTTGATTGGATTCTTGGAAAAGGTATTTCTTAAGGAGGGGGTGCCGGTGGAAATTGTGTCTGATAATGGGGTGCAATTTGTGTCTGGAGCAATGAAGAAGTTCCTTGCAGGATACAGTATAAAACACACAAGAACTGCTTTGTATAATCCCAAAGCCAATGGGCTGGTTGAAAGAGTAAACAGGTACATAAAGGGGGGCCTGCAGATGGCAATGAAATCGAGGCAACCATGGAGGGAGGTATTGAGGATGCTGACATGGAATTATGTTACTACACCACATTCTGTGACGGGAGTATCTCCTTTTGTTTCAATGAAGGGGAGGGAACCTGGGACAAGACTTTGTCCAGGATGGCTAGGAATGGCCAAAGTGGTAAATGTTGACCGGAACCAGATTAGGAAACTTATTGCAGTGAGTCAGGAAAGGAACAAGGAACTGTTTGATGACAGGATGAGGGTGAAAGTACGGGAATGGAAGGTGGGAGAAAAGGTGTATATCAGAAATCCTAGACTAGTGAACAAGTGTGTAGAAAGTAGATTTCTGGGTCCTAAGAAGATATGTGCAGTAAAAGGTAATGTGGTAGTCCTGGAGGGTGGTGAAGTTTGGTCGAAAGGAAGTTTGGCAAAGGTGGGTGAAGGGGAAAAGAGTGAAGGTGAGAAACAGTTGAGGAAGGTGGAAGATGATAATGTAAGATTGAATGAGAAGAAGGAGAGAGGGGTGCAAGATGAGAACATGGGAAAGACAGGTGTGAAGTTTGGTAAAGATGACCTTCAAGGTTCTAAGGTCAATGTGGATTTTTCTTTTTCACATAGGGCAAGGTCGAAGCCAGTGTGGATGAAGGATTATGAAACTTGAAGGATTATGAAACTTGATACTGTAGTGCTCACTTAGTGGTTAAGAAATCCATGAGGGAAATGGATATTGAGAGTACTTAGGTCATGCACATACAGTGTATTACTGTCGTTCTTCTATTATATGATAGTTCAGATAAAATTTCTGATTGATTTTAATTGTTACTGTTAAGTTTACATTTCAGCTATTATAATTATATAAAGTATATTTGCCCTGTTTGAGGGGGAAGATATGTAGAGAATAGGAAGTGTCTCGCGGCGGTCGCGCGTGCTCTCGTGTTTTCTTTTAGAACGGGAGTCGCGTGACCGCAGCGAGATACGGCGGTTAGGAGGAGAAAGGTTGAGCTGCTGATGAGGGGCGACCGGCGAGCTCCGTAAATAAAAACGAACTTACAAGTTTCTCCGGTGTGGCCTCCTTCCTTCAGCCACCATGAACGGAGAGAAAGGAACTAAACGTAGTCCCTTCTCCCTTTCCATGGTGGCCATTGCTGCATCGGGGATGTTCCTGGTGCCAGCAAGTGACTCGGCAGTGCCAGGTAAGTGAGGCAGGGGTGAGGTGGCATCTAAATATATGCAAGGTGCCGTAGGTGTGAAGGGGTGCTGGAGAGTGCAGGGGCCACTTACCTTGGACCTGGGGGAATAAGATGGCGGCCTCCAGCTCAGAGGAGGCTCTGAGCAGGGCTTTTACCATGTGGTAAAGCCTGCGTTCTGAGTCTCAGGATTGGCTGGGAGGCTGCCACCAGCTCCCCCGGGCCTCCTCACCTGGTGCTTATTTATAATAAATCAATGATAAAACATTGTTAAAGGGACGTTATGGTTACAAGTACAACCAAAAAAAAACAGAAATTCGCCAGTTATGGTAAGCTAAGCAACCCTAACTCGCACCACCACCGTGCGCTGCTAGGACTAACACCCAGGACATCAAACATGACATCACAAATGTCATTGATGACATCACTGATGATATCACATGTGAAATACATTTTGGTGAAAACTCCCTATAAGGAGTTGTGTTTATATTGTTGGTAACAAGATGTCAGGGGTGATTGGGAGACCTATCATGAACTACTTAATCTATTAAAGAATGTACTCATCTAAACTTATTGTATTGGAGTGTTGTTGTTAATACAGAAACCTAATAATATATAAACACAGGCAATGAATGCAGCATGCACCATAGAAGTACACTATTTATAATCTTGTAATTTTGGATAGTACAATAATGAATGCTACCTTATAAGAGTTTTGAGTAATGTTAAACATGTAATAACTAGCTAACAATTCAAGATTTACAACACTTGTGCTGGTACAAACAATAGATATGAAGAACCACAATACATACAAATCAGAGGCACATACAGGGTAACTAAAGTAATGAAGAAAGAAACACCATCATCAGAATATGTTAATAACATTAAAGTTTATTTTCATGTATACAAATGAATTGTGTTTGAGGCCTGCTCATTTCCCCATGTATGTGCACCATGAGCTGAGACCAAACCCTAAGAAAAGTACTTAAAGAACATATGACAAGGTTAACGTCTAGATATATAGCACCTTTTCAATTTTAATATTCTGACTATCAGTGAACAAAACCACCTTGCCTATATATGTCGGTGAACAAAAACAAGTGGCCCAGATATGTGATGTCATCAATGACATTTGTGATGTCATCTTTGATGTCCTGGGTGTTAGTCTTAGCAGTGCACGGTGGTGGCACATGTTGTGGTTGCTTAGCTTACCATAACTGGTGAATTTCTGGGGTTTTCTAGTTTTACTTGTAACCATAATGTCCCTTTAACAAAGTTTTTTCACTGAATTTCATAGGTTTTTTTGTAGCACAGCTGAACTATAACATTCTTTTAATAATACCAAGAAACCCTTACTTTCACTAATGTACCATACAACATTCTAAACCCCCTTGACCCATGTCGATAGCCATAGTGTCCGCGAACTGTGCGCTTGTCCATATTTTAGTATACATCAAAGACAGTATACAAGTTAGATAAATAGCACATAGCTAAAGTACATAGAAATAAAATACTATATCTAGTAATTGTGCACTTAACACACCAACAGTGCAATTCCGTAACATATAAAACATTATGGAACATACCAAAAACTAAAATAACCTATGCCTCCACCAGAATTACCTTACAGCTCATCATATAAAAACTGTGAACCAAACTGTCAACAGCACACTTTCCAGACCTCTAACAGCATAACTGAACAACAAATTGGTAAGTGCACTACATGTATTCCTACAGCACCGCACTTTGTTCAATAGACTACAGTAAAAAAATATATATATATATCTTTTTTTTACATAGAAATGTCTAACACCTTGGATTGGCTTGAAGAACATTTTCCTCACGATAAAATGACTGAAGACCATCGTACTATTGGTACACAATGCATTTTTGAAATTAAGCAAATTGATACACATTGTACGACATATATTTGACAGATGTTTTTTCTTTAACAGTACATACAGAAAATAACAGCAATACAAAAGAAACTGACAATCATGTACAAGTAAAAGAACATATCAAAGAAGAAACGGACACTGTGGAAAATCATCTACAGCATTTAGAACAAAAAATGTATATATTGATGACCAATTTAATTATTTTGTAGAACTTGTAGAAAACCATATCATGGAAAAAATGTATTCTCACTTTCCTACGTGCACCTGTACCCCTTCTCCATGCCCCAGTCAACCATCCCCAAAAATTCCCCCTCACCAAAAACGGTATGATGAGACCTCAATCCCTTCCTCCACTAACACCCCACCTCTAGGAACCCCCAATTGCCCTAAATGTCTCAATTTCTGCTTCCCCCTCTTTTATAATTTAAACATTAGTGTGTGTCAATAAAGTTATATGTATACTGTTTCTGTATGTGTCTGCGTTTAAAAAAAAAAACAAAAGTTTGTTTGGGAGTCTGCGGATGCCGCAACTGTCCGTAATTAACCAAAATGGGGGTGTCCTAAGGACACTATGCCTGTTTGTACTGTTGGCAATCAAAATGGGGTTGTCCGTAGGACACAGAACCTGTCCGTCTGTCCACAATTAATTAAAATGGGGGTGTCCGTAGGACACATAACCTGTCCGTAATTAACCAAAATGGGGGTGTCCTAAGGACACTATGCCTGGTAGTACTGTTCACAATCAAAATAGGGGTGTCCGTAGGACACATAAGCTGTCCGCCTGTCTGTAATTAACCAAAATTGGTGTGTGCTAAGAACACTTTTTCTGTCCAGGCTGTCTGTCGAACACTGAGCCTGTCCTAATGTCTGCAAAATTATGATGCACCCTTAATTAGTTTGTGGACCCCAACCCTGATCGGCGGATACTTGTGCACATGCGCATCACACGCTCGGGGTCCTACGAACATTGCGCCTGTCCGTAACTGTCCGCTGCACGTGTGTCGCACTTTTAATTAGTTCGGGGACCCATACCCTGTCCGTAGAACACCCGCACGCATGCGTACAACCGATGCCGCGCAATAGGTGTCCTATGGACAGGCGTCCCATTCGCGAACGTGTCTGCGAAGTCATCATGTGACTTCGACCCCGGACACCCAAAAAGTGATTTTTGGGGCAATCCAACATGTTTTACTGTAAAGCAGCAGTATTCAAAATGTGGGCCGCGACCCCCCAGGGGTCCGCGGGTGCATCCCTGGGGGGCCCTGAGAGCTCAGCATGAAATATAAATAAATAAATAAATAAATAAACTTTTTTTTTTTTTTTTTTTTTTTTACATTGGAAGAAATGGGCAGGGGTGGCTCACATGGTCGGGCTGAAGCATGAAACTGTCTCAGGCAACAATGAAAAAGTGGCCTGCAGTTATAAATGGATATCCTAGTCACAGACTAGGCCTCATTAGAACTATGGCGGTACAGTAACAACGGTTCAGATAAGCTACCGGCACCGTTGCAACCGTACCACCCTAATACGAGTTGTGAACGCGGTTGCCTAACAGCCCGCCAGGTCTGACCTGGCAGGCCGTGCAGCACGGGCGAGCACAGCACGTCGGATGCACCAGCACCTTTATTAACGGTGCCGGTGCATCAGAGCTCCCCATTCCCATTGAGCCCTATCGGGCTCACATGGGAATGGGGATCTACCGGTACCGGCACCCGCGAAAGGGCAATTATCAGGTCCACCTAACTCGGCATGACCCGGTAATTGCCCATTCGCGGGTGCCGGACCCGGATGCAACTCCGGCGGCAGCTGTGCCGGTTTTACCGGCACAGCTACCGCCAGGGTTGTAATGAGGCCCACTATTTCAATAGTACCCAAGAGGGTGCTTTGTGTTAAAATGTAAGTAAATTGTGATATATTCGGCAACAATGGTAAAAATGACTAACTGCATAGTTAAGTAACTCATCAAACTGGTCCACTTTGGCCAAAATGGTGGCCCGTTTTGACTGGCCCACACTAGCATTTAAAGTTTTTGGTACAGGCATTGCCCTGTAGGCCAGTCCGAGCCTGGTGGCTCATCCATAATGGTGAGGGGGCACCCACTCAGTGGCCCCTCACCCTTTATGGAGGAGCTAAGGAGCCAGCCCAGTGAAACAGTGAGCACTCCCTCAGCTGCTTTTTCCAGCTGATGGAGTGCTCCTGGGCTGGTGTCATGATCTCTGCTTCCAAAAGGTCAGGGTTTTCCCAACTCCCTTGGAAGCAGATCCATAACCCAGGTTCCGAGTGCCAACCAGTCCCAATTGGGACCTTTTGGACCCAGTCCTGGCGCCAGTGGCACCAGGCTCATAAATATGCCCAGTCCCAGCGCTGGAAGCGCCGGGCTCATAATGCTTGGGTGGACTTACCTGCAGCAGACCATGCTGCTTACTTGCCTGCCAGTTGAGCCTCTGATCCTCTTCTGTTTGGAACTACTTTTCCTGTTGGGTGGGGCAGGAGCCACTCCCTAGGTTCAGAACACTGGAACTCTTCTGGAAAGCAGGAACTCTTTTCTTACCTAGGCGTGGCTGTGGAAGGAGACACCTAAGCACTACAGGAGGCTATTTAAACCACACCCGATGGATGAATCTTGCTTTGCGTTATTCTGCATCCTCTGCAGCAGAACGCTCATCGTGTCTTCTGCATCTGATCCTGGGCCTAAGGAAAAAGGCTTACCATCCTGAATCCAGTCTTCAGCAACACCTATAAAGACAAGAAAGAACAGGTTAGCATTACGGTCTTCAGTGACAGCGCTTCACTTACCTGGTCCATCGGCTGTCACCAACGCCTCGCGCTGCATTCCGGCATCTGAAAGACAAAGGCTTACCTACTCTTCGTGCGCTCCGGAGGTCTTCGCACTGCATTCCGGCATCTGAAAGACAAAAGCTTACCAACTCTTCGCACGCTCCAGAGGCCTTCGGCGCTGCATCCCGCATCTGAAAGACAAAACAAGGTGCGTTTAAAGACATTGGGGAACTTTAATACTCACGTGCCATTACTCCTTTCCACATCTAACCCAGTGGGTATTCCGGCACCCTGCAGCCGCTCCGAACTTGTACCTGCAAAATAAAAAGACATCTTACCTAAGGTGAGAGCGTTAACCTTTGGGGTTCTACAGGAGAAGAGAAAGGGAAGAAGAGAGAGACATTCAATAACCCAGTTCATTAATCCCATATTTTCTATCTGCAGACATCTTACCCTTCGAGTCAGACATACAGTGCACAGAGGTCCAGCCCAAAGAGCCAGCCGTGTGTTACACATCACCTTTGAAGATACGGTATACGCCCAGTCAAGACCGGCGCCTCTACGGGAATCAGGTGAGCGTTACAGCTGGCTGAACAGTCAAAGGGAAACACTCTTTCCCTTTGACAGTTCAGTTTAGTTCCCCAGCCGCACATGCTCACTGAGCCATGAAAGTGATGGGGCGTTTTGCTTCGCCAGCATTGCATAGCTCATTGGAAATGCTGGCTGGGGCACTGCATGTCTGTATGTCCGAGGGGGGGCTCCTGCGCCTCCTCGCACCTATGGACAGAGCAGCCTGGAGCAGGGCATTTCAGCACCCACACGCAGGCCAATCCAGAAGGTACGTTTATGTTCATTGTTTTTTTTTTTAAACATGTGTATGGATGCGTGTATGCTTATGTTATGAGTGAGTGTATGGTGATGGATGCTCGTGTGAATGATAGAGTGATTGCTGTATGAATGTGCAGCGCCTTCCATACACACATAATCATGTTGATTGTGTTAGGCCCAGTGGGGCCCATGGGACAGGGATGGTATCTTTTTACTGGACATCTATCAGAGATGTCCAGTAAAAAATGTCATGCCTGCCCCTGCGCCCCACCACCAATTGCAAACTGTTTAGCTACTTACCCATTTTTTTGTTAAAAGTATGCTCTACAATGCAACATTTTAAACCATTATTCAAAAGAAATTCACAGGGGGAAACCCCCCCAAACCCCTCCTTATTGGTTCGGGCTCCCTCACTATGCTCGGTCGCTATGGCATTTTTGGGGGAAATAGTTATACCCCTCCACTTAAATAAATCACCAGCCGCCACTGGCCCTCCCTCAGACTGTGTTGGGAACGGGATGGGGGAAACCCAGGGACTATGGTAGGAGCACAATGGGCGGGAACCATGGGATAGTGGTGGGAGCAGAGTGGGGAGAGCCAAGGGTGTGTGATTGGGTGGGGAGAGACCAGGGACTGGGTAAGAGTGGGATGAGGGAGCCCAGCAACTGTGATGGGAGCAGGTGACGGCGCGCAATACATACTGTCCATTTGGCATTTTTGGGGGGTCCCGACCTGCCCAAATTTTGCTCAGGGGGGCCCCGGCCAAAAAAGTTTGAAGACCACTGCTGTAAAGCTTCACCCTTGCACATGTCCCAGACCATGCCCCTGATGATCTCAATACTTTTTGGAACCTTTTGAGCCCTTTTTGGTGTTCGATGTGTCTGTAGACAGCGTGGCTGTCTGCAAAGCGATCCCCAGCACCCCTATAAAAGGCCACACCACAGAGCTGCTCCTCATCCTGTTTTTGGACTTCCAGGACAGACACTGCTCCACGTTGCTGGATTGCTCTTTCGTGTTCCTGAATTACTGACTTCTTGGTGGTTCCTGAGAACTTTGGAGATGGCATCCATGGCTACTCCTGCTGCTGTTGCTTCTGCATCAGCACCGAATCAAACCACCCCCACCACCACCTTCCCAAAGGCCTGGAGAGGGGAACAGGAATCGAGATCCAGAGAGGGATGAAGAGGAAGATGAGGATGAAGTAGAGGAAATCCCTACTAGGGCCAGCCAGTGTGAGGCTTGGGTGTGGAGGTTGTTTACCACCATTGGAGGGGTACCCAAGGCAGTGCCAGATGGTTCTCAGTCATGGCAAACCAGGTTTGTATAGCTATGGGACCACTACAATGCAATGCACAGACACCTAAACTCGTTCCACAAGGCGGCACTTTGGAGGGTTGTCCCCTACAATAGAACTAGTAGGTTGATCTTCTCTACAGCATCGTCTAGATTCGCTCCTATCACCACAAGAGACACTCCTGTGGGGCAGCGCATCCCTAAACCAGCCTTGGAGGCCATACGAGATGCAGTAGACCCTTAGCTTTCAAGGGTCACTGTATTATGTATGTACTGAGACGCTGTACTCTGCAGGGGGGAGTCATTTTGGAATGCTTTTGAGGCTGCGATCTGGGAGCATGAGAAAGACTGCCAACTACCTAAGTAATGCCCACCCTACATCTTCCTCTCTCCACCTTCCTTTTCTTATCCCCGTGGTTGGTGTCCCTTCCCCGACCCTCCTTACCTTTCCTTTCCTTGTGTGTCGTGTAAAAAAACACCAAAAGAAATACAACACCACAAAAAACAAAAAAAACAGCTCTTTTCAGAGCCACCTTTCACAGTTTAAAAATAGAAGTGCCAGTGAAATGCTGCAGGGCCCTGTGCATTTTTAGAAGTCTGCAGACTTTTAAAAGAAAATTTGCCACAAAAACATTGCACTGTTTTTCAAGGTCAAAGAGGTGGCTCTGAAAAGAGCCTTTTTGTGGTGTTTGTTTTCAGAAAAGTTGAATTGGTCAACTCTTACTGCTATACTTCCAAAAAGGGCTGTAATGCATTTTGAATATTTCGCAGAAAAATCTGATTGCCAGCATCAGTCTGATGGACTTCCCTGCGAAAATAAAATATGTGCTGCGAAAGATAATATTTTCATTGTGGAAAAGAGGACATGCCAACATCTCTCAAAAAGGCACAAACAACCTTGTTGACATTGTGTCTCGCTTTCTCCATTTGTGGACCAAATGAAGAAGAGCGCAGCAACATTTGTCTCTGCGCAATACGAGAAAAAATTACTCGGGAGTTTGGAAACATGTCCATCACTTTCCCAAGTCCTTTTTTCATTGCAAACCGCAATGAGATTCCAGTAACATGTCCTAAACTATTCCCTCCACAATGAAAAATAATAAAGTCTCGATGACGGTGTGTCGCCAAACTGGCACAAAGAGGTACCAAATCTAGCCACTTCGTTCCACGCATTCCATACCACTGCACATCCACATGATGGAATCCAAGATCTGCAGCTACTGTATATTTCTGTGCATGCACCTCCAACCAATGTATCCACGAGTCTCCTGAAATCCAGACAAACTGCTTCTTAAGACATATCCATAGTCATAGGCATTTGCTCTGCTTTAAGCAAACAGATTTTCTGACACAATCTCTCCTTACAAACCACATCCAGTAAACCTTATTCACCAATCCCCTAACATGCAGAGTCCCATTTTATTGGCTAATCCTCAAGTATAGTCCCATTTCCATGCAAGGCACACTCAGAATCCGCCGGATGTGGCAGGCCCTCTCCCCGAACTGCCACAGTGTCTGCGGACATCGTAACACAGAGACAGCCCTTTTTCCCTTTCCACTTCACTCTTCACAGCACTCTTTGATTGGCTACTGTTAAAAAGTCACTCAACTATGCACCAACCACATCCAAGACCTCTATATCTAACTCTATCATCAAAGTTCAGCAGATTAGATCTACTGTTGAACACTTTCACTGCAAGTCTTCTGTCACTGGAAAACACCTATGGCAAAAACTACTGTAATACTCTCCAGGATTTCTGCTTCCAGATTGATCTACATCTACATACTTCAACACAAAATACAGGTATGAACACTTTCTGTATATTAGAATTGCAACTCTATTATAAATGCAAATAAACAAAATACCTGCACTTACCCTGCAAAACCAACAAAAAAACATACTATTTTTTTCTCACATCCTATACAGTTTCACTTGCAAATCTATCTGCTTTACTAGTTAGCATTTACCAAAATCACTCATTGTAATATGCCAACTATATTTCTCTTCTTTCTATTGCTCATTTTCACAACCACTTACTCCTTTACACACATTATCACATTGCTACAATGGACATGCAACTGGGAACCAGTTTGTATCTTACCAAACAAAGTAAACTGCTTATATATTAACAAACCATACCAAGTGCATCCTTTGCACAACTAACAAAAGGCACAATTTTTGCAATCATCTATATAGAGAAAGATTAATTCATTTTTACAGACAGAAACACTCTCCTCTACAATCTATATATCTTTCGAAACCTTTTTTTCTCACCCTCCTACAACTTTCAATAATCTATTTACACAATAAATACTACAACAACACACATAATTTCAATAGTGCACCAAATACAAAATTATTACAAATACTCCACTAACTACCTTACAATGATACTACAACTCCAAATTACCCATTCATATGCACACCTCCATAATTTAACAGATACAGTACCTCAACTTGACAATAAATCTTTCTGCAAATTTAACTCTCCTAGTTTTTCAAAAGCAATTACGTCACAATTAACACATATATGTACTAATTTTTTCGTTTGCAATTACAGTGAAGACGACATTCCTCAAGGCCAGTGGTGTCTCAAGTGCAAAACAGAACCCAAAAGAAACCTCTTTTTTACAGCCAACAAAGTAAGTACAATACTATTGCACTGTTCAGCCTATTACTAAGATAGTGCACTGTTCTTTTATTCCAAGACATAGCAAGACATACAATTGTATAAATTCAACCTTATTTCATGCAGTATTACTAATTGCACCTCAACAGGTGCACACTTTGTATTATCATGTGAACACCAGCATAGTAACATAAAGATAGAAGTACAGCCATCCCAACCTAAACAGGCCATTGCACAAGCATACACCTCTACATTTAGGCCTACTCTCATACTCAGACACTCATGCACAGTGCACATTTATACAATGCACAACCTCCAAACCAACAGACACCAAAGAATGCCTACCAAAAAGCAACTTTGTAGAAAGCAGCGCAGAAGTAGAGCAGATCAAACTAAAATCGTACTAAATAAGCATATTCCTCTAGCAGAATTTATCCAAAAGGTTCAAACAAAACAGCTATTACATTCTCTAAGCCAAACTAAAACACCTTGTAAGAAAGAAACTGTGACTCCTCTTTCAAAATGTAAGAATAACATGAAATTCTCTAAGAAGCCTTCAACAACCACTGGTGGTAATACTGCACTTACCAATGTTAATAATGCTTAAAGAAAACATTCCAAAACATTTATTTTACAAAAAATGTTCCACAACAGAGTCCTTCAGAACCTTTTAAAAACAGGCAAAAAGCCACGCTCAATCCTTAAAACGTACCGCAGAAAACTGATCCTGGAAGCTCTCGTAGACAGTGCAATGTTGCTCAAAAGGAAAATCTTTATATTAACTTTAAACAGAATGAAACCACTAACAAAATTGATTAGTAAACTACAACTACTACTTCAAAACAAATGCAATATCAGCAGAGATAACTTTGGAAACATCTGCACAGGTGAGTGGTGTCACACCACCAGCACAGAACCATATTTCAATGAAGACGTATACAAACAAAAGCAAACAACCCAAATGGCCAAACATAGCAGCGGTCGAGGGTAATATAAAGTAGACAATATAATTATGGAAGAAGAAACACTTATTTCAACAATACCCCCAACAAACTTAGCATCAACTCTGCAAACCATTGAACCAATACGCCCTGTCTACAAATGGCCGTGCACAACAATGTGTAAAGTGCAGAAACAAACTTTCACATTTTTGCAACAGTTCCTCAATTGATATGTAAAAGCCAAAGACAAAGCAAAAATTCAAATACTGCAAAGTATGGATTCTTGTCCAGTGTGCAAATACACAGGACTACGAGGACATTCATTAGCCTGCATTTCTGGACCTGCTTGCAAAAGCACCTTCTGCCATATCAAAATGTTAGCAACACACCATTCTGGTGTAAGACATCTCATTCATAAGCTGTACTTTGCAAAAAGTCCTGCTTTGGCACTGGACCATTTCCATAACATTCTCTTACATGGTACAGCCAACCAACTTGTCGAAGAAATACAGCACATCAAAAACAATATTTTGGAAATTAAGAGCTCTCTAAAAATCCAGTAACTTTAGAAAACAATACCAAAACTCATCCCAATGTCAACCTCCTATTACATACATACAAAAAAGAAATAACAAAATTTAAGCGAATATCTGCTGAAGTACCAAATGAACTGTGTATGTTGCCGCAGAACTTTTTATAAAAAAGCTGAAAAACTATAGATATAATGCACAAAATAGAGGACAATGAGGAATCCCAATGGTTCTAATTAGCGCTCTACCTTATAGCAGAAAGCAAATATGAAATTAGCAACCCCTCAGTAGTGTGCAAATACTGCACAACAAAACTAGACTATAACGAAATGCCTTCACAAGCAATCAGTAATAACTTAGAAATATACCCACTGCCAAAACCACTCCAACAGCTTAACTTATATGAGAGCATTATAATCCAAACAGTACACCCATTTCAAGCGATAATGCGCCTTCAACCAAAAACTGCAAAATTGCCTCCCTCTGAATTACTAAAAGGAATTTGAGGCAAAGTAATCTATTTGCCATTAGATCTTAAAGAAAATGTAGATACTCTAGGGGTGCAACGTTCAATAGATCAATCTTTAATTATCTTAGTGAATGGTGTACCTACAAAAGACAAAAGAATTTGGAAACAACTAGTAGACTTAAACAAAGTTAGAGAAGCCCTAAAATATCTTAGACAACAATGAATACTACAAAGAAATAAACATTGAAGAAAACCTGAGGGGAACCACCGAAATAATTCAGGATTCCTCAGAAACTGGACAATTTCAACGTTTAGATCACGCTGCAGCATACAATATTTTAGACCACTATACAATTCACCCATTGCACTGCAAGGACAGCATAGACGATGCACTGAAAACATATAAAATGTGACAAGCTAAAGAATCTCCAATCAGTATATGGAAAAAAGCATAGAAACACAAGCCTTTCCTCTACTTTTTCCTACTGGAAAAGGTGGAAGGTAGGATGAAAGGTGCAAACAGATAAGTGCATCAGAATACCGCTCTTTACGAAGGTATTCTGAAGACCCCAGATTCAGACAAAATTTCGAATATATATTCCACCTCCTGTTTGAAAGTGAACTAGCAACTCTATTTTACAGAGTTGCACACACATTAAAAACAAGTGCCAGTTTTCAAAACATTTCTGCTACGCAGCTTCTTCAAAAGCTGCAAGAGAAAGATGAAGTTTTACAGTCCAGTATTATAAATCTCTTGGCAAACATGCATGGAACAAAAGAGTACTGGTTTCGACGTCACACAGATGTACAATGTATGCTTCACAACCTTGGCCCACCCACATGGTTTGTCACTTTAAGTTGTGCAGAGTATGCATGGGAAGACTTGCATGACTTCCTACGCATAGCTAACAAAAACAAAGCAGGTATCGACATAAAAACACAAGGAGAACTGTTCTCTGGATCCAGTTAACGTATGAAGGTACTTCCATCATCACTTTATTGCCATTCATTTGTAATAAAACAGTTCCTCCAATAGGAGAAGTAGAACACTTCCTTTGGAGAAAAGAATATCAAGCCAGAGGAGAACCACAAATCCACATGCTTTTGTGGATTAAAAATGCACCACAATTTGGTCAAAACAGTGATGCCACTGTTTTGGACTTCATTCACAAATATGTCACATGTGAAATTCCTTCAGAAACTTCAGAGTGACCTACATCCCCACATTTTACAATTTTAAAAACACAAATGTGTCAAATATTGTCAGCGCAAATATAAAAACAAAGGGAAATATTACACCAAATGCCGCTTTGATTTTCCTAGACCTGTTTCAGCAACAGGCAAAGTGAACAGCTTCATGTCTTCAGTTAGACACTGTGAAAGGTAAATCACCTAAGAACACATACAACATAAAAGGAACCGAAGCATCAAAGTACATCAATGACTACAATACAATCATTGCCCTTATGGAATGCAAATATAGATGTACAGTACATTGCAGACAATTCCACTGCAGTTGTGCGATATGTCACAGCCTACTTAACTAAAGCAGAGACCTCTGGGATGACATATCATCTGACAAAACACTGACACAAAAATTGAACGGCTTCGGTATAAAAATGCTATCCCATAGAGAATGTGGCTGCTATGAAGCCGCAGACTGTTTAACCGGCACTGCCTTATATGGGAAATCTGAAAACATAGCCTGGCTAAGCCTTGGTCCTGCTGCATCCAGAAAGAGTTCTTAAATCATACCAATATATAGAAACAATAGCCAAAATCAATTCTGAAAAACAACTTATTAGACACATACTACCCAAACAGAAGTACTGCTTTGGAAACAATGTGCCTATACCATGTAGCCCAAAACTTCCAATACAAAAATATTAAACCAGATGAGAAAAAAGGTAAATACATAGTGAAAGGTTGTGAGGGCAGCCTAGTTAAACTTACCAAAGGCAACCTCATTGATCATATGAGCTAGCTTTAAAAACTCCTCAGCATAAAGAACTATACTACATGTCTTTACTCCAACTTTTTAAACCATGGAGAAAGGAAGAAGATTTATTAGACACCCATGACTCATATTAAGATGCTTTCAATGCAACTGAAAGCACCATAACAGACATAAACTTTACACAGTGCAAAAATATGTTGGACAATGAATGCCAACAAGAGGAAGAATTTCAAGAACTAAATATAGACACTCCTGAGAGCAGTCAACCTTCTCTAACAGGAAGCCAAGAACCTCTTGGACAATCACTTATATCATATGAGGCAGAATTAGCCATGACAGAAGTAGAAAACACCATGTATAAGTATGAGCAATCTACAGAAGACTTTGCTCTAATAAAATCACAACTAAACAATGAGCAGCGTAGCATTTTCCTAGAAGTAACAAAAGAAATTGAACATGGTATACAGCACGAAAGTAAAACTTGTACCTGTCAAGACTATAAACCTATACGGCTCTATGTAAGTGGTCAAGCAGGTTCAGGCAAAACATTCTTAATAAAAATCATAAGAAAGTTCCTCCAACAATTAACAAACAACAAGCTTTCAGCAGTTGGAACTGCCCCCACAGGTTTAGCAGCCTACAACATAAGTGGTGTCACTTTAAACCGATTGCTACTTCTGCCAGTAGAGCACCAAAACAAATTGGACTACTATAAACTTTCAGCAGAAGCTGCTATGAAGCTATGCAGAGTTTTAAAACAAATGAAAATGCTCCCAATAGATGAGGTCAGCTTGGACTCCAACCTAATGTTGGCTTTGAATCACATCAGATTGCAAGAGGTCCTTAAAACAGACTACAAACAACTCTTTGGTGGAAAACATGTTATTGTTTTTGGAGATCTTCTTCAATTAACACCAGTAAAAGGAGAACCTATTTTTAAAACCTTAGGACACAAACTGTGCCGTAAAACTCTATGCAGCATAGGCAATGTAAATCTCTGGTAACATTTCCAATAAAAAGAACTAACTGAAAACATGTGTCAGTCTGCAGACCTCACCTATGCCAACATTTTGAAAAGTATTCAGATTGGTGTACCATATAAGGAAGCAAAATATATCTTGAATACTAGACGCATCCATGACCTATACAGCCATAACACATGTGCTACTGATGTCATGGAACAATTACCACACAAAAATCTAAAATGTATGTCCTTAATGCCAACTCTTGCAAGCTGTGCAAAATTCAATGAAATGATGCTGAAAAAGAAATGCAACCACTTGTACAAATTAACTCCATGGACAAACTGGATGTGCACGGTATGCCATTACCTATGTTTCAACAAGCCACAGCACGACTAAATATCTTAGAAAACTCTATCTGTAACACAGCTGGCTTAGACAAAATATTAACACTGTGTTTAAATTGTAGAGTGATGCTGAAGCGTAACCTTGATGTGGAACAAAGTTTAGTTAATGGAGCACTGGGTGCAGTTGTAGGCTTCCAAACAAACGCACGTGACAAAAGCATTCAATTTGTCAATGTTCACTTCGACAAACTTTCAGAAGTTAAAAAAAAATAGGACACTCAACAGCCTGATTCCTTCTTTTCAAAGACATGTATGTACGCAGAGAACAGTAGACTATGTGCACTCTACACACCCCATCTCAAAATATACCCACTTCCTCAAAAACACAAACATTGTAAAAGAAAACTCAAGCAATCAGAACTTACACAGGATCTACCAATAATACCAGCAAAGAAATTGAAAACAAAAACTACATCTGCAAAGAAATCTCATGGACTTCAATCAACGGACACAGACACAGAACTGCCTAGTCCATTCAAGTTTTCCAATACAACTGGTGTAAATTGCCATGCAATTGTAGCAATCAATATTCTGTTCCAATTGCCACCAATTCTTGAAAACCTTTACTTAAATGGTGCAGACCAGTTGTGTTTGCAAATGTTAGTCCTTCACAGAAATGCAACAAACAATCCTAACAGCACGTAGTGTTTCTGGAATAAGACAGGAATTAGACTACTGTGCAGGAATTGTGAAATTCAGAATAACCATCCAAGAGGATCCGTAATAATTTCTAATGTATTTACTGCAAGTACCAGAAAATAAAACATACCTATAAATGAAATCTTCCAAATTTCATACAAGTGGAAACATACATGCACTCTCTGCAACCATATAGTGCAGGAACAAGTCCCTAACGAGCGCTTTGTGTATCTATTCATGCCTAACTGTGAATCCATTCCATTTCAACAGCTAGTAGAAAATGCAAACCGTGGCATGTTATGTACTACTTGTAATTCCGATAATCGTTCCACTTTACACGTACAATCACATAGCCAATACGTAATAATAATGCTTTTACGTTACAATGCCGATGGTACCAAAAACAACTGCAAACTTACTAGCTTCACACATGTGCAAGTATCACTTGGCAAGAAAACCTTCACAACAGTAGGCATAATCCACCACACAGGCACCACAACCAATGCAGGTCAATATACTGCATACATTAAAAAGAAATGTGGATAGTTTGAATGCAATGAAACGTCCATTACTCTAAAACAAAGATTACCAGCAAATCCTGCAAATGCCTACTTAATATTCTTGAAACCAAAAGGAACTCACTAATCCACAAAAGAATAACTTACAAAAATCCATTCTATGAGCAACTACAAAGTGTCCTGAAACCAACCACAGATAGATTAACGCAACAGGAATACACAGTACTAAAAAGTGTAAATGTACCATCAAAAATGAGCGTGCTTGAAAACATATCCTGCAAAACTACAAAACTGTAAACAGTTAGAATATGGCAACAGTTATCTAACTGCAACTATAGTACTTCAATATTTTTTCCAGCAATCAATCTGCCAAAAGAACTGCAACCAAAGTACTTCAATATTTCTTCCAGCAATCAATCTACCAAAAGCAACGTTCAGGAACCACACTGCTACAAGCAAACCCTCAACAACTTCCAAACTATCAACAGTTAGAATACGCCAACTGGTATCTAACTACAACCATAGTGTAGGGGAGCAATGGCCGCAAGGCCCTCCTCACCTACAGCTTCCTCCCCAGGCGGGGACCATGACTCGGTGGGCGCCCCCTCATGCCACCCGGGCCCAGGTGGAGGAGGGTTCACCCGCCGACGACATTGCCCACACGCACCCTGTCTTTGCATTTACCAAAAATTAAGTTAGGCCTAGACGCCATCTTGCCTAGCAAACATGGTGTGAGTTCAGCACATTGTAACGAGGCCCCCACCTTTGGAGGGCCTTTCATGCATCTCTGTCGCCTCAGCAGCCCTGACAGATCCGCTGCGAGTGCGTTCCCATGAGAAAGTCGGAGATGAGCTAAACCCGAGATGCCAACACGGCAACATTATATTAGTAACAATGTGATATTGCACCCCGTATGACCCGGACCGCAAGGCCGGGGTAGCGAGGAAAAAAGCTGAAGCATCACTATCTGAAGAAGGTAGAAAACAATTCAAGTATTGGTATCAATGAACTACCTCTGTTTAAAATGTGAATAAGCCATAAAAATGTAACGTTATATGATATCCCTCCAGGTCTGGACTAATGCTGCTATAACCACGGAGAAAGATGTTGACCAAACGTGTAACCTCTATCTGTAAAAGTGTTTTTCAATAGTATGTAGAAACTTGAACTTATATATGTTTTTAATTCACCCAAAGCGGCGAGCATCAATCTCTGTAGGCCATAACCTAGATATCCCTCGTATAACGTCTAATGTACATACAATACGCACACAATGTAGTGAATATAATGTTAGGTAATGAAAAGATACTGGAACCGACTGTATTAAAGAAATGTGTAACGAAATTGAAGTATATATATATGTGTCTAAATAACGTCAAAATAAGGCAGAACAGTATAGAACTTCTGCATTTACTGATCAGCAACGCACGAGGAAAATACCTTTGTGGATATATGCAAGGCCATTCCCTCTCCCACCCCACCAAGCCTGCCAGATAAAAAAGCTAAGACTTGTGCCGCGCTCCCTCACCTCCCCCAACCAAGCTGGCGTTACTTCAGAGAGTCAGAGGCCCCGGCGCCGCAACCAAGGCCACAGCCCGCCACCTGTGTTATTTACAGCACGGTAATAAACCCACGGATGAACCCACTGATCTACCCGCACCCTCTCATAAATCCCACGAACCCCCCAAGAATCCTGACCCCGTGTAAGGACGACCCCCATCATTGGGACAAGACACAGAGACCCATCTATATAATAACTTCTAACGCAGCAGACAGACATGTATCATTCGGCCCAGGCCCCAGAGCCCCGTCCCGCGACCTAAAATACCGGTCCATAGGACACAGGTAAATCTCACCCCAACCGACAACCACCAGACCTCTCACGAGGTGCATTCCTCATGTGTTGTGTTTATTTTATAAGATAAGCTGCTGAAGCGATTTATTAACGAACTTAAATGTCATTTTCTGAATAACTGCAGTGTGCATGGCCTAGGGCAAATGAGACAGGAAAGGTATTCGTCATTGTCACAGGCTGCCCCAGCACATCAACACCGCACGGATGACCTCAAGCCGGCCTGCCAGGCCCAACCCAACCCACGAGGCTGACAAGTGACGTCGTCCCGCCAGGACCAACCCCGCTGCAGCAACACCTATAGTTAGTCGACGCCACCCAATCCCAATTGACTTGTGCCCCCTATAGTGTTTAGGTGGTGATGACGTTTTTTGTATTAGAAATACGCCTGTCTTTGCTATTGTCAGGCAGAGCGCTCTCGTAGGTTGCAGAGTTCTTTGCATGCCTTATTCTTGGATAAACTCCCACTTACGCTCACCCGCACTCTGTCTTGGCCTTATTCCCACTACGGGAGAGTCCCTTATTGTCTCTCATTGCGGGGAGGATCGTGCTGAATTGGGGGCGCTTCCCTTCAGTGGTGACCCCGATAGCGTGATATCTCCAAACTATTTTTCCTAACTCCTTCTTAACGACCCCCTTGTGGCACGAGAATCTCCGGTCGAGAAGGGATACGCACGGTGAGCCGTCTCCGGGAGGCCGCCCGCCAACGGCGACCGGCACAATAAGAAGTGCGCACTCAATGAGAAAGGGTACGGGATCCCGATTGGAAAAAAATCCCCTTTGAGTGCCGCTCGCCGGAGCCAGGGGCTGACCGTTGAGTTACCGGTAACGCCGCCTGGACGGACCCAGTTTCGGAGAGTATCGGTTCAAGACGGGCACGTGAGTACCGAGTGCGAGTGATCGTCAAGGGGAAAAGAAGGGGAATTGGGAATAAAAGAACGGGGAAAGGTAGAGGGGGAGAATTGCGGAGGTCTACTAAAGACGGGTCTTGAAACTTTCTTTATTCTTTCTTTGCATATGGCCATTAGGAGTAAGAAATAAGTGACGTGGTAGAAGTGACGGAAACCTAGCTCCGAAAGGGGGTGGAAGGCGGCGCCGCATAGTGCTATCTAGACTAGTACTGGGAATATATGAAGAAGTGAGAAATAAGTTATTGGTGTCTAGCAAAAGGAGACACCGGGAATATTTTTTAGTGATTGTGCTCTCTCTCTCTATTTCTTCTTTTTCCATTTCCACGGGGTAGGGGGCGAAAATGAGAAGGGTATAAAGAAGTTAGAACATCTTAAAAAGTGGGGACTCAGTAGTGGCACGTACAGACGTGAACATAGTAACCTTAGCAGGAAAACAGGGACAGCTGGCTAGGGAGGAAAGGGAGGAGAAAGACAAAAGTGTGAGTGGAAAGCATTGTGAAGGGTGCGCGCACCGTACGAGTGTTAGAGACGAACGGGTGGCCGCGAGGTGGTGTCAGAGAGTGTGGCCATAACCAGTACTTGATCAATTACAAGTGAGATCACATAAGAGTGCCTGGGAATGGGAAGGAAATGAGATATGGTGAGTGAGAAGAGATTTGTGCAGTGAATAACAGTGGGTGATAATTTTGAGAGGTCCGCTCTTGTCTGTGCCATAAAGGTATACATACGCATATTTACACCTAATAAACAGTAACGAAGGCGAACGCGGTAGCGCTAGCGATTTAGAGGATGGGGGCTGAAACTCCCTTGTCACACATTTGTAAGAGCTTGCCGGGATATGCTGAACGCATAAATAAATATCATGATCAATGGTTAACAGAATTGAAAGGGGAGGGGTTGCCCCAGATTTGGCCAGAAGGAGGGTCTTTTGACAAAAGCGTTCTTGATATGGTATGTACATGTATTCGCCTCAAGTATAAGGGAAAACAATGGCAGAATAGGAAGGAGATATTAGATCTTTGGAGATTGTCTGAGGAAGTACCCCCACCCAAAACTCCAGCTCCAAATATTGATTTACCTTCCACCACAGACAATCCACTAATGATCCCGCGAGAGGAAAAAGAACAGTTAAGTACAGAACAGCCTGCGGAAGTGGTTATGTTGTACCCAATATTACCTAAACCAGCCCCTGCAGCAGGATATAGTGACCCTATTTATGTGCCTCCCCCTTCGACCAGCACGCCACAAAGACCAACTGCACCCCCGCCATACGAAAACACCAGAGAGCGCGCCCAGGGAGGCACACAGAGGGTGGACATAGAGAAGTTAACGAGTGACTTAGAGTCGAGGCTTACAGTGGCAAGAGATGAACTCTCAAGAATAAAAGACATATGTGAACGCACAGCATGCGCCCCCACACAATCTGGACGCACGTCTAGAGCGTCGAGCGAAAGTAGACAAATTGAGGAAGGATGGAAAAAGGGGGAAATACTGTTCAGAATTGAGGAAGAACCGACCAGGATAATAGAAGTAGGGACAGCAGAAGGAAGCATTGGTGACGTCTCGCGAGAGAGAGGGATCAGAGAGGATTTGTTATGTGATGTCAGAGGAGGGGGGGATGAGAGTGATAGATTGAGCATGGCAGTAGGAGGAGACGGCGAGGAGCTAGATGGTGCATGTTCACTGGGGACTATAGAAGATGAATGGATGGGACGACTAAGAAATAGGGTGGGGAAGATGGCGTCATTAGAGTCAGCAGTGACTAAGGAAAAGGAAGCTGCAACGGCAAAAGGGAAATTACAACTCCCATTGCTCCACAGGGGGGGCGGGAGGCCAAACTATATACCGTGGGCTCAGATGGATAAGGCTAATTTAATGAAATTACTACCACAGCTGTCAGGAGGGGCAAGCAAGTGGATATATGCATTTGAGAAACATACCGCTGGTATACCGCTGGCAGTAGGCGATGTGAAAAGCCTACTAGTGTCCGCAGTAGGGGATCAGGCGGACAGAGTGTGGGCTAAAGCGGGTTTTCCAGCTGTAACTTTAGAGTGTGATCGCCATGATGGGGCTTCTTTTAACACCGTGCGAGCAAGGGTGTGGGACGCACTGCGGGAAACCTTCCCAGATACCCCTGATTTGCAGTCAGTAATGCAATGTACCATGAATGACGGGGAGGACGCTATGGATTACATTCTCCGGGTGCAGGAGATGTGGAGAGCGGAAACGGGTACGCCCTGGCACCAATCCACGTCTCTATTTTACTTCATCATTAAGAGAGGGCTCCCAAAGGAAGTGCAAAAGGCACTAGATAAAATAGCAGGTGTTGAGGCAAAAGGCTGGCCGGAGATCCAAAGCATAATAGTACACCATTGTAAACGGATCAAAGAAAGAGAGAGGGAAGTAGCACAGAAAAGGTTGGCGGATGAGGTGAAGTTGGTGCAATCAAAATTGGTGAAGGTCGCAGCAGCGGTAGCGGGACTCCCACTCATACGGGAGGGAGAGGAAGGAGAGGAGGGGCAAATAGCAATACAAGGAAGAATAGCAGCGAATTGGGCAGGACAAGGGCAACGACAGTGGACAGAGCAGGAGCAGAACGGAGGTCCAACGTGGCAAGAGTGGGCCCCAAGAGGAGGAAGAGGTGGGTACAGGGGTCGAAGAGGAGGACAAGGGTATGGAGGAATGGGAGGAAATGGGTGGCAGGGTCCCAGAGGTCCACAGGGGAGCTGTTGGAACTGTGGGAGATGGGGGCATTACTCAAGAGAATGTAGGAGCAGACAAAACAACGGTTTCCAAGAGATAGAACAGTACGGACACCCCCATCCAGGAAGCCCCTACGGCCTCCCCATGGGACAATACCAGCAACCAGACAATGTAGTACAAAGGAGTAACGCACAACTACACGGACATCAGTACCGAACACAAACCAGCCCACAGAATAATGACAATGTGCACTACACGCCTGGTAACACTTTCGCCACAGTAGCTAATGGGGCACCCGCCCCCGCACCTTACAGTGGAGTGTCAGTAGTTTCGGGGAACATTTTCGATCAAGGGGGGGCAATGAGACACCCCGCATAGGACAGCCCACAGAGAGCACTTGCGTGTCCAGTACTGTCTACGACCCACAATGCATCAGAGGAACCATTGATAGGAGCGCAGATAGGAGACAAGCAATTCATATTCATGGTGGATTCGGGAGCGGAGAAATCATGCATTAGAGAGGGCCGGTTCCCGTTATCTAATAGAACGTTAGAGACGCAGGGGTTCTCTGGGGCTGTAATTGAAGTTCCTTACACAGAGGTATTGGATGTGACAGTGGGGGGGAAAACAGTGAAAGCACCCTTACTGTACTATGAAAACTCTCCCATCAACTTACTGGGGAGAGATCTCTTGAGCAAACTAAACATGACAATATCATTCACAGGGAGCGGCATCGTATGTTCAACGCCAGGCATATGCCCCCTCCGTATATTAGCAGTAATACACGGCCACACAATCATGAAAGAGATCAGAGGGGTACCAAGAAATGAGGAGATGTTTGTTGAAGGTATGAGAACATTGGCTCTCATAGTACCAGAACTAAAAAGGGTGGAGTGGAGGATCCCAGCAGAATTCCTTTTCCGTCCCATAGCAAGCCCTGACACTGCTCTTGGGGCAGTACTATCGTTGGATTTGCATGCAATACATGTATCAGCAAACAGAATATGTGTGATTGGTATTGACATGGAAGGGTGTGAGTGGCGGACAGTATTGTGTACAAATGCAAATATTCCACTGAGAGAGCTCTCGGACGAGGAGCTATTTTCTGACACTGAGGGAGATGGTGAAGTAGTGATGGAACTGGCAATGCCCTGTGACATTGTAGTTACAGCCAGACAAACTAAGGTTGAACTAATGGCGGTAGTAGGAGCACCGCACACATTTTTTGATGAAGACATGAGTTCAGTACCCACTAACTTATGGACTAATGGCCCCCACGATGTAGGGTTGCTGCACGAAGTTCAGCCTGTGGTGATAAAAGTAAAACAGGGAGCAATACTACCCCGGGTGAAACAATATCCACTGTCGCGAGAAGCAGAAGAAGGGATCAGAGAGACAATAGAAGCACTGCTAGCACAGGGTATAATCGTGCCCTCAAACTCCCCATGCAATACATGCATTTACCCAATCAAAAAAGCGAAGGGGGGTTCATGGAGGATGATACAAGATTTACGCCCACTGAACGATGTGGTAATGAAGGAGTTCCCTTTAGTCCCGAACCCGGCGACAATACTGTGCAACATTCCAAAAGTAGCATCACACTTCACAGTAATTGACTTAAAAAATGCATTTTTTTCGATTCCCTTAGCAGAAGAGAGCAGGTACTTGACAGCATTTACATTGGGAGGAAGGAGGTTCGAACACTGCAGACTACCACAAGGATATTGCGAGAGCCCAAGCATATTTAACAGGGTACTACATGAAGATCTAGGGAATTTGTCTGTAGAAAGCACAGTGATTCAGTACGTTGATGATTTATTGGTTTGTGCACAGGCTGAGGAAGAGTGCAGACAGGACTCGATAACACTCTTGACATTATTGGCAAATAAGGGGTACAAGGTGGACAAGGGGAAGTTACAATACTGTCTGACAGAGGTCCTATACTTGGGTCAGTTGATATCAAAGGATGGCAAGCGAATTATACCAGACAGGGCACAGGCGATTAGAGCAATTGGGGAGCCCAAAACAGTAAAAGAGATGCAGAAATTTCTGGGTATGTGTAACTATTGCCGAGCATGGATATTGGACTATGCGGCGTACACAAGGCCCTTGCTACAGGCACTGAAAGAAGCACAACAAGAACACAAACACATAGAATGGACAGAGGTGATGAACACAGCATTTAACTCACTAAAAGAGCTGATATCAAGCGCTCCAGTACTAGCAAATCCAGATTATGGGCGCGAATTCTTTTTATTTTCACACTGCAAAGGAACACTGATGACAGCGGTACTGACACAGAAAACATCTTTAGGGCACAAACCACTTGCTTACTATAGCGGCACCCTAGACGCAGTAATGCAAGGTCATTTCGCGTGCGAGCAATCCCTAGCTGCAGCCGCATTCGCAATTGAAAAAAGTGCCACGATAGTGATGGGCTGCCCGGTGACACTGTTTGTGGAACACTCACTTTTTGCAATATTAGAGCGAACAAAGAGCACATTGACAACACAACGCGCCACAGCATATGAGATAATACTGTCCAGCGCTAACATCCATATAGTAAGATGTAAAACAGTGAACCCAGCCACATTCATCACAGAGGCATGCACCGTAGAGGACATGGAAAACCACAACTGCGCCACGTACACAGGTGACGAAAGTAAGGATCCAGTGATTTTTGAAAATGCCCTGACCGAGGGTGAGGTGTATTTTGTGGACGGGTCAGCATCAATAGACATGGAGACAGGAGAAAAGCATGTGGGTATGGCAGTGGTACGATTAGAGGAAGATGAATATGAGATACTAGTACAACACCGCCTCCCATCACACTATTCAGCGCAAGCAGCAGAACTAATAGCGCTAATAGAAGCATTGCATGCCGCCAAGGGGTGCGCAGTGACCATATATACAGACTCAGCATACATGACAACAACAGTTCACGGCGGGTTGGCCCGGTGGGGGCGGAGAGGGTTTCGGCGAGCAGACGGAACGCCAGTCCAGCATGCAGAATTATTGAAAGAACTGATTGAGGCCCTGCAAGACCCCACGGCAGTGGCCATCGTAAAATGTCAAGCTCATACCGCAAATACAGATTTTATATCTTTGGGGAACGCGGCAGCAGACGCCGCTGCCAAAGCAGCTTCATATCTACAAAAAGGTGAAATAGGAGAGTACATGTTGCACCACACAGCAAGCCAAGAGGTCCCCACAGGATACAACATGATGTCCACACAGGAGATAATAGAGCTGCAAGAGGGAGCTAGTGCAGAGGAAAAATTGCTGTGGAGTAAGAGAGGATGCAGCAAATCACCGACTGATTTATTGTGGCGACAAGACAGTTCAGGAAAAGTGGTAATGCCAATTACGCTGTTAGAAATAGCATTTCAACAACTACACTTTCCTGCACACAACACAAGGAAACACATAATGGCAGAGATACAAGAAGATTGGTTTGCACCCTGCCTCCAGGAACACGTCACAAGGTTAGCCCTAGAATGCACGACATGTCAAATTTACAACTCAGGTATGACATTGCGTACACTAAGGGGTACGATACCAAAACCAAGTGGCCCATTCAGAGAGCTCCACATTGATTATGTAGACATGGGAGAAAGGTGTAACGGGGCTCGATACATGATTGTGGTTGTATGTCCATTTTCGAGGTGGGTGGAGGCAGGACCATGTGCCCGCCCTGACGCGAAGGGCGCCGCGAAGTTCCTAGTGCGGGAAGTGTTTCCGCGCTGGGGAATTTGCGACGTTATTCGCTCAGATAACGGGACACATTTTGTTAATGAATTATTTAAAGAAGTGACTACATTATTGGGAATAAAGCACAAATTATGTTCGATTTATCATCCTCAAAGTAATGGCGTCGTGGAAAAGATAAATGGCCTGTTAAAAAGCAGATTATCAAAACTTTGTTTTTCCCTTAAAAAGACTTGGATGTACTGCCTGCCTTTGGCCTTGTTTGAACTACGAAACCAGCCAAGTAAGGATCACCATTTGTCCCCGCACGAGATCGTCACGGGAAGAAGAATGCATACAGCGCATTCGCCTCTCCGTGAGCGTTCTGATGCACACAGAAGCGCAGCTATATTGGGGGAGGAGTTCACAGAATATCTGCGAAAACTGACACGGGCAGCGCGCGTAATTGCAAAGCAACTAGCCCCCCCCTCGACAAGAGAGGAGGGAAACGCGACTGAACCAAACAGGTTGCCTGAAAAACCACTACAGCTAATGCCTGGTGACCTTATATATGTTAGAAGTTTTGTGCGGAGGTGGAACGCACCACGTTTCCATGGCCCCTATGAGGTAGTGTTTTGCACGCCTACAGCAGTAAAGGTTAAGGGCCTGCGATATTGGGTGCATTTGACAGATGTACGTAAAGCTTACAGCGCTGCGGAGAGTGAGGTGCAGGACGAGGCACAGGCAACAGCGGACGATGAAGTTGTGCGGAATGAATGATTGGAATATTGTGTGCATTATGAGATGAACAGCGAACACAATTAGCGCGCAACAAATGTCCTGGACTAAAACATGTACATATGTATATGGAAATTTTCTTTTTATTACAATTTTTGAAAGTTTTGCGTGGGGTTCTTTTTTCCTCTCCTGTGCTCTTTAAGAAGTTTTTTTATTATTGTTGTTTTTAAACTGTCATGTTTTTTATTATTTATATATATATAGTAATGTACGAATAATGATGCTTGAAAGGCTACCTTGTCTGTCAACACACCCCCTCCCTCACCCAACCCTATATTTTATCACCGAAACGTTACAACGTGGAAATGTTTACATGTTTGTATTTAATAAACTCTTGTGTCTCAAACAGGATTTATCATGGCATCGAATGGGCAGCCTGCAACTAATAGATATGTTAGATTTAGAGAAATGTTAGTGGCTAGATTAACATATTCATTTGAATGTGGTTTATCAATGTGTGCTATCGTGTTCTTCATCTCAATGTTTTGTCTGGTATTACACTGGGTTATAGCGTTCATCTCTACCGAGATGAACGAGGGGGGAGGGGGGAACAACACCACCCTTGCCCCTGGAACGAAAACAATTCCGACTGTAGGTATCAAAGAAGGTGATTTCTTGATCTGGGATGGATCACACTTTGTGTGGGGTTACTATACTACACCACCCACTGCTGTCCTGTCACAATCAAGAACCAAAAATTTAAACAATGACACAATGTCCCAACCTGGAACATACAACAACCGCACGATCCCTCCCGCCCCAATTTCAAACAACGATCTCTTGTTTATTAAGGAGGATGGAAAAGTGATTATGATGACAGAACACAAGTCCCTATATGAAGAATTAGAAAATGGGGGTGGGAGGGAGGAAGGGGGGCCTGGTTCTTCACCTACTATAACGAGAAGGTACAGAAGAAGGGAGAAAAGTAGGCGGAGAAGAGAGACTGGTGGAAAAGGGTATGATGAGTATTATGGGCTAGGGTTAGACAAAATGGAAGACCCACGACACCCTCACCAAGCAAATAAATGGTATGCAGATATGAGCACAACAGCCAAACAGACAACCAATGAGAGCTGTTATGTCTGCTCACTTATCCCCCATGCATCAGGCACACCTAAAGTATTGTTGCCACGAGAATTGCCCATTGTGGATGCCCAATGTCTCCTTCATCTCACGCTGTGTAGAATAAAGAACACTTTCCAAGCACACGATGTCTCTTTCAGAATGCTACAGAACAACAAAACGTGCTATTCGCAAGCGTCTGGAGTGATCTGTCTTAAAGAACCTTTCTTTGCAATACAAGGGACACTGTTTTCCGAAAACAAATGGAAAGACGAAGAAGTGCTGTGCAAGGCAGAAGCACTGAAAGGTGTCCAACCGGACAAGTTGCGGTGGATGGAAAGAACGTGCTTGCCAATATGGAAAGAACACATCCCTAAACTAACATGGGTAACAGCGATGGAGAAACCCTTCAAGCTACAAAGTGAAATACAAAACGAACTATGTTTCAAGGGAGAAGGAAAAATGGCAATGGGAACGAACAAGAACTGTAACAAAACTCTCACCATCCCAGATATGAAAAAAGGGACAGCAGCACTAATGGACACCTACTGGGTATGCGGAAACAAGGCGTACCTGCATCTTCCCCAATCATGGAGTGGTAGCTGCTCAATGGCCACTTTGCACTCAACACTAATGGTGATTCCAGAAAGCCATATTGACAGAAGTAACATGATGAAAGAAGGCTTGAACCAGAATGCAGCTTCTCCAACTACACAAGCGCACCTTTATGTCCTGTCCTCCGGAGGGAGGGGAGAAGAGCTCTCAAGGAACAAGCGAGCCTCGAACTACATATCACAAGCATCATCTGATTTATTGGCACAGATCCCAGACAGGTATCGCCTGTTCAGCTCCGTGGAAACATTCTTTGCTTCGCTAGTATCAAGTGTCCAAGCAAGAGCAAATGCAAAATGGCTCCAGATCACACGGTGGGAACTGATCCAGTTGGCCAATGACACTGAAGAAGGGTTTAACATAATAAAGGTGGAACTACGAGCTCTGCGATTAATGACCATGCAGAACAGGTATGTTCTAGACCTGTTAACAGCAATCGATGGAGGTGTTTGCCGAAAAATAGGAAGTGCGTGCTGCACGTTCGTACCTTCCGAAGATGCAGAAAATGGGTCCCTGTCCCACGTTATTGAAGCAGTACATAACCTGGGCGAGAAGATGAAAATGGAAGGCGGAGCTAAGGATAGCTCGTGGTTCGACAATATCTTTTCTTGGGTTCCCTCATGGCTTGGAGTGACAATGAAGTTCCTGATACCAATAGTGGTGATCATTCTCGTAATGTTCTGCCTGTGCCAGGTGGGCCTCCGATGTTGTGCTAATGCAGTTCCTAACGGCGCAATGATGATGGTGACAATGGGCAACTCCGGTGGCACAATTAAAGCAACACAAGAAGTACATGTGCAGACAGGAGCAGACAACACCCCCAGGTATCAGTTAGTGCCTATGTGCCGTGATAAGTACATAGTAGATAAACTATGGCACACCACTATCAAAGAACCACGAGACGTAGAATTGGAATGGTATGAGGAGGTCTGGGTAGATCTGGAAGAAACTGGCGACTGTATATATTTAACATGTACACCAGACGAGTATGCTAGGAGAGGTGAGAGCTTAAGGGGGGTGTGCAGAGCATGGATGCCTATAAAAGGAACCCCTGCATGGGATGGTGCAGTGTTAGAGGAACAAGAATGTAGAAGATTGGAAGAGCTAAAGAAATTCGTTACTTTAAGTAACGAAAGGGGGGAAATGTAGGGGAGCAATGGCCGCAAGGCCCTCCTCACCTACAGCTTCCTCCCCAGGCGGGGACCATGACTCGGTGGGCGCCCCCTCATGCCACCCGGGCCCAGGTGGAGGAGGGTTCACCCGCCGACGACATTGCCCACACGCACCCTGTCTTTGCATTTACCAAAAATTAAGTTAGGCCTAGACGCCATCTTGCCTAGCAAACATGGTGTGAGTTCAGCACATTGTAACGAGGCCCCCACCTTTGGAGGGCCTTTCATGCATCTCTGTCGCCTCAGCAGCCCTGACAGATCCGCTGCGAGTGCGTTCCCATGAGAAAGTCGGAGATGAGCTAAACCCGAGATGCCAACACGGCAACATTATATTAGTAACAATGTGATATTGCACCCCGTATGACCCGGACCGCAAGGCCGGGGTAGCGAGGAAAAAAGCTGAAGCATCACTATCTGAAGAAGGTAGAAAACAATTCAAGTATTGGTATCAATGAACTACCTCTGTTTAAAATGTGAATAAGCCATAAAAATGTAACGTTATATGATATCCCTCCAGGTCTGGACTAATGCTGCTATAACCACGGAGAAAGATGTTGACCAAACGTGTAACCTCTATCTGTAAAAGTGTTTTTCAATAGTATGTAGAAACTTGAACTTATATATGTTTTTAATTCACCCAAAGCGGCGAGCATCAATCTCTGTAGGCCATAACCTAGATATCCCTCGTATAACGTCTAATGTACATACAATACGCACACAATGTAGTGAATATAATGTTAGGTAATGAAAAGATACTGGAACCGACTGTATTAAAGAAATGTGTAACGAAATTGAAGTATATATATATGTGTCTAAATAACGTCAAAATAAGGCAGAACAGTATAGAACTTCTGCATTTACTGATCAGCAACGCACGAGGAAAATACCTTTGTGGATATATGCAAGGCCATTCCCTCTCCCACCCCACCAAGCCTGCCAGATAAAAAAGCTAAGACTTGTGCCGCGCTCCCTCACCTCCCCCAACCAAGCTGGCGTTACTTCAGAGAGTCAGAGGCCCCGGCGCCGCAACCAAGGCCACAGCCCGCCACCTGTGTTATTTACAGCACGGTAATAAACCCACGGATGAACCCACTGATCTACCCGCACCCTCTCATAAATCCCACGAACCCCCCAAGAATCCTGACCCCGTGTAAGGACGACCCCCATCATTGGGACAAGACACAGAGACCCATCTATATAATAACTTCTAACGCAGCAGACAGACATGTATCATTCGGCCCAGGCCCCAGAGCCCCGTCCCGCGACCTAAAATACCGGTCCATAGGACACAGGTAAATCTCACCCCAACCGACAACCACCAGACCTCTCACGAGGTGCATTCCTCATGTGTTGTGTTTATTTTATAAGATAAGCTGCTGAAGCGATTTATTAACGAACTTAAATGTCATTTTCTGAATAACTGCAGTGTGCATGGCCTAGGGCAAATGAGACAGGAAAGGTATTCGTCATTGTCACAGGCTGCCCCAGCACATCAACACCGCACGGATGACCTCAAGCCGGCCTGCCAGGCCCAACCCAACCCACGAGGCTGACAAGTGACGTCGTCCCGCCAGGACCAACCCCGCTGCAGCAACACCTATAGTTAGTCGACGCCACCCAATCCCAATTGACTTGTGCCCCCTATAGTGTTTAGGTGGTGATGACGTTTTTTGTATTAGAAATACGCCTGTCTTTGCTATTGTCAGGCAGAGCGCTCTCGTAGGTTGCAGAGTTCTTTGCATGCCTTATTCTTGGATAAACTCCCACTTACGCTCACCCGCACTCTGTCTTGGCCTTATTCCCACTACGGGAGAGTCCCTTATTGTCTCTCATTGCGGGGAGGATCGTGCTGAATTGGGGGCGCTTCCCTTCAATAGTAATAACAATTCCAAAATGAAAATAACCTCAACTATTTCTATAAATAGTGCTCATCTCACTAAACCAAACTAAGGAATTTAACAAAAATTAAACATAGAAGTTTTTTGTTTTTTAAATCCTGCATGGATTTTTTTTTTCCACCGATCCAATGATTATGCTAAAAACACAGGAACTGAGCAGATTGCACAGTACACTTGTTTAAAGCATAGTACTAGTTAAGTACTAACTGTGAGGGTCAACAAACTATACAAATGTCTACAATGTAATGCAATACAACCTTACAAAGTACCTACCCTAACATGCTATATTTTCTTTTATCACAGACAATGAAAGTAAAATGTGTAAAACAATGAAAAAAAAAACTGCTGAGACCCTCAACAAAACAAACAGTAAATATACCATTAATGATGTTACACTTCTTTATAATTTCAAAATGTGCTTTCTCTACATATAATTCTCCAAACCTTATACCAGCATGAAAATGTTGCCTACATGGCTCTGTTATGCTGTGGTGGTTGTGGTCAGGCCATGCACCCAAGACTCCAGGCCCTGACCTCAACCACTGCAGCATAACACAGCCATACACACAAATATCTACCCACTTACCACAGTACAAACACTAAACCATATACTGCACTCCCATACCCTAATAAACCCTGCTTACAATCACTAAAGGACATGTTTGCCTGAGGATCTGTCTGCGAACATAACAGTGCCGTCTCACACTTAAACAAATGCACCTTATGATCCACCTTTCACTCTCCCACCCTTTCCAGCCCTCCTTCCCAACACAAAATGACCCAAAACATGTTTAAGGCCGTTTCACTGATGTGCTCTCCACGGATATCCACAGACACAAGATGGCGGGCGTTTCTCAAAATGAGAACGCCCTTCACGCTTCCTTCCAGCCAATGAACGACTGTGTCAGGTGTCCGTGGACATGACGTAAATCGCTGAGCCAATCAGTATGCTGTCCGCGGACCGAACAGGGAAATGTGTCCGTGGACCGGACACAGATATAACACATTTTCTTTCATTTACTTTGTTGTCTTTTAAAAAATACTACTGGATAGATTTACCCCAAATTTACAAAAGCGCGCTTTTGAGAACAAGCCGCCGCTCCTGCCGCAAATTTGGTGAAAATCTGTCCAGCGGTTTGGGCTGTAGGCATGAGCAATGTTTTTTTCCCGTTATCTCTATGGAAAAAAACTCACTTTTAGGACCCCCCTACAACTTTTCCCCCCCTTGACGAAACCTCACCAAACTGGGCCAACAACTTTTTTTGCAAAGATTGGTGAGGATTCGTCCACAGGGAGCGAAGTTATTAGCCACCCAAAAAAGTGCTCTTCCTATGAGTTGAGCAACTTAACCATAACTACACGGCGTGTAATACAGCAGCTTAATAATATATATTATTATATCTTGTAATGCCATAGGAATTTCTTGTTGGTTAATTTTAGATATGTTTATACACTACGTAGGAACAAGATATAGCAGCGCTCTGGCAAAGTTTGTCTTGCCCGAGCACTGCTGTCCTGGGGCCCAGAGGCTAGCCCAGGAACCTCCCAGATCGGTTCTCCAGCCGAGTTCTCACAAGCATGAGCAGCCCACTCTTCAGAAGACCCTGCACAGGAGATTGAATGCAGAAACAGCCAAAGCCTCACATACTCTTTTGTAGCTGGCCAAAATGGTATTCATGTCTCGTAATTTAAAGGACATTTCTTTCCATTGGGCGAGTATTGTGACAAATGAAAAAAGCAGAGTCCAACTTCTATTATTCGCTCAAAAGGGCTTCTTGCTGACTCACTATCAGACATGTTTTCAAATTTAAAGTTATGAGCATTCATATGTTCGCATAAAGCTATTTGCTTTTATGCAAATCACCAGGTTTGTGTTCTATGAAGAGATACTGTGTTGTGTGACCTGGTCATGCCTCTCGGTCCTCCCCCACTTTCTCACAGCCCCTGCAAGGAGTAGAGGATTCAGAGAGTATAATTTTTCATTTCCGGCACTGTGTATAACCACTCACCTGTATCTGGAAAATCAGGGGAGATGATTCATTATTGTGAAACCACAATTCAAAATATAAAATAACCCTTCTTTGGACATTTCATATTGTTTACAGAGAAAAACCAATAACTATTACAGGGCTTGATGTTGCTGGGAGTTATTTTGTACCTTCCTCTACCCTACAAGACCCTGGTTTCCTTGACACCAACAGCTACTTTTGAATCCCCAGGTGGCATAAAAACACTTCCGTTGCATTAATTTGGCATGTTTGGAAATGTGTCTAATAGTACTTTAGAACACTTCTCAAAGACATGCAAGCATAATGGGTGACTTTTTACCTTTTTTTGGTGCATTTGTTTTAGCCTTACTGTGTTTACCGCATTTGGCTACTAACTGTGGCTAGTGGTCAAACATGGCCATGCCATATGATTTTTCACTTGTCTTTTAGGCAGCTTGTCTTTTAGCCTTCTTCCTGGCCTGTGAGGCCAGGCAAACCCTTATATGGACTTCCAGTACCTGGGAAAGCAGAGGCTTTTGGCAGGCTACTGGAGGGCTATGTGTGTTTGCTGCCAGGTAGTGGGCTGGGACTGTTTGGTTCCAATCCACATACTGGTGCCAGTGTGTCTGGGTGAAATGAATGTTTTGCTGCCAGTGGTCCTGATTGGACCACTGCTGGGGTGTGTGCGTGGGGCAGATCTGTCATTGGCTAACAGAGCTGCTGCTCTTACCTGGCTTTTTGGATATGAAAAGGACTCTTGAGATATTGATAGAAACTGAAGGAGCCATGCCTCCTGTCCAGCTACAAGACTGGCAAGGAGACGAGGACCTGTCTGAAGAAGGCTTGGTGACCATCTTCTGCTGCTGCCCTGGTAGAGCCCTTTCCTGAGGAAGATCTCCAGCAGTCCTGCGAAGGAGCTGTGGCCCTTGGAATGGAAGGAACATCCATTCTCGGTGTCCGCTCAGAGTCCTACGAAGAACAACCTTCGGAAATGCCACTGACGAAACTGCGGCTTATCAGCTCTGAGTTTGGGCTACCGAACTGTGGACATCGCCGTTCCGAGTTGAGGCCTGGAACTTGGGGGGGGGGGGGGATCATCAGCTTGTCCTATTAGACTTACCTCTGTCGATTTTTGTGGTCCTAGCATCAAGGGGACCCGAGATAGGAGGGAAAGTCTGGCGCAACAAGTGAGTCCCTTTGCGTCGCCGCGCACCGGTGGCCATTGTCCGTAATTGCTCAGCTGCACCCATTCCTGTCCTGAGAGCGGACCTGCATCTGGTTTTGCTGCATTCAGAGTCTTTGCACCAGCATCAGACACCAACCAAAGATCTGCTCGAAACTGCAACCCCTGGGGATCAAGGGCTGAGGCTGACAGCGGGAACAGCGACCTCGGACCTTCTTCAACCGACCTGCCAAGTCTGATGCAGAATCGGAGTACAGGGGGGGAGTTATAGCGATACGTACCTGCCCCCCTAAACTCCCTTTAAAATGTTGGTAACTTGTCTAACATTTTGGCTTTGTCATTGCTTGTTCACTCAAGCACTCCGAAAGGGGGGAACACGTTTATTAGTTAGATTAACTTGTCTCCTGACACTTCAAACTGTTCACAGGACCCCCAGGATTGTACCTTCATTTTTTCTAGCTTCAAAGAACTGTATGAAAGTTTGCTGAACTTTTGTGCATAAGGCCCCAGACATTTTAGGGTTGGACTTCTGAAGTTAGGATTTATTCTCTGTGGATTTGTAGTGCTAATACTTATTTCTTTTCAGGAGTTTGATATGTATTTTGCCCTACAACAATAATTGTAAATATGTATCTAATTTAAGTGTTGTGTGATATTATTACCTGTTAGTCATTTTTCACTGTTTTTTTGGCTATAAGTAAAGACGTATTTTTGAACCCTATTGTCTAAATGTAATCTTTGACTGTTGCACTGCATGTACTCATTGTGGACCCCTTACAAGCTCACCACCTCTTGAAACTTAGCCTCGACCACTTGCCTAGCTATCTTGAACTGGTTTGGCTACAGCTCTCCAGAGTTGTCCAGTCACAATATTGGTTGGCCTTATATACATCTGTCCACCAGGCCAGAGTATGAAAATCAGTCAATCTTAGTTTCAATCCCTGCTGCTAATAATGTATACAACCCATGTTTAAGGGGCGGGTAGAAGGAACCATATTTTATTACTTTTAAATTACTAATTAGATAAATATGTTGTTATGGGTTCGTAATTGCTGGTTTAAAAGAAACAGAACTAAGCATGACATTCATGCAAACCTCATTTTTATGGGCATTGAAAGAGTCGATGCACACATGCAGCATCAGTATGCTTTTATTTACTATTTATTTTAGGCATGTATTGACCATGGAAATCGTATTGAGAAGCAGCAGAGTGTTTTACAGAAATTGATTAGTAGGATTAAAGCTAAGGAGGCACACTTTACAGCAGAGCAATAATACATTACAACTAAGCAACAGGAGTAGCAATTAGGGGGTGAGGAACTGGGGTGTCTAAAATGCATGAATAAGGTGCTCCCAAGACAAGAATACGGATTGGAGCAACTTTCAAAATTGCATTAGGGTGGGTGCAAGTCCAATGTTGATGGGTATGAGGTTCCTACATGTGACTTACAAGACAAAATCCATTCTGACAGGCCACTAGGGCCGGAGTCAGGCTATAACTTTAAAAACAGGAGGGATTGACAAATGCCCCCATGTTGTTACCACCCACCCAAATAAAGGTCAATGAGTTCATTAACATCATGCAGTATTCCTAGAATAACGTATATGGTAAATTCGAATGGATTGTGTCCTCCAACATATTCCTCATCTTTGACATGTAATGTCCAGCTTCGGCTGCTTCGGAAAGAAATGTCAGCAGAGGGCACCCTGCATTGATGGCATTGAGTCAATGTCCCTCGAAGGCCTTCATCGAGGGTGACGTCATCAGATGTTGTAAGTAGCACGCACGGCGCCCGTTGGCCTTAGTTCCGGTTTTCCGCAAACTCGTTTAGTTCGTGAGAACCTCAGCGCACATTGTACTTGTGAAAGTATATCACTCGGTTGATTTTTCAAAAAAGACTTGTTATGTCTTCGTCATCTACACGGACAACACCTCGGTCCAGGTTTAAGAAATGCAAGGACTGCGGCTCTAACATGACCTTTACCGACCTGCATCATGTCTGCATGTGGTGCCTTGGTGAGGGCCATGATACGGAGACGTGTGCCAAGTGTCAGTCCATGACGGGAAAGGCCTTGAAGGAACGAAAGGGGAAGCTTCAGGTAGGCATAGTTTCCAAACCCCATAAGTCCCGACCTGCTGGGGCTTTCACTGTTGAGTCGAGAGACAACTCTCCTCGGAGGAAGAAGGCAAAGCGCTCTAGGTCTGAGAGTGGTTCCCGCCCCTCTTTGTCTTCTTCGAAGAGATCGAGGAGAAGGCACTGCTGGTCGCCTTCCTCGTCGTCTTCGTCAGACGGTTCCCCTGAGAGGGTGACATGCCCGTCCAAAAAGTCTACACCCGCAGAATGGGAAGCTTTCCGGGTGGAAATACTGAAAATCTCGGAGAAACAAGGTCATGCTCCGTCCACGCCTTCTTTGGAAGCCGGCAAGGAGAGGTCTTGGCCGAAAACACACACGCCCTTGAGGCAGAGTACACGGTGTGATCCACATCGAGAGCCCTCGAGGCCTCGATCAGAAAAGACATCGAAGGATCGCTCGAGACGTGGAGAGAGATCAAGGTCGTTGATGCCGTCGAAGCCTTCAAAGCCTTCGAAGTCCTTGATGCCGAAACCGTCGACGCCAGCTGTGCCAATTTTGCCAGCTCAGCCCCCAGTGCCTAGTGACCCTCCGAGAAAAGTACTGGCTAAGACAAAGTCGTTGTCTTTGACAAAATCGAAGCCTCTGGGTTCTAAACCAGAGATGACGTATACTCCTCTACCGAAAAAGGATTTTTTAAGTCCCTCACTTCAAATTTTGAGGAGGAAGAGTGTTCAGATGAGGAGGATGCCCCGTGTGGGACTCCTAATATGTCTGAATGCCTCATTTCAGAGGAGAGTAAAATGCAAGATCTCTGACACTTTTAACAAGGCTAGTGGTATTGACAACTCTCCTGAGCTGGAGTTCGGCAAGCCAGAACTGGGGGAGCATGCTGCCTCCTCATACAGACAGCCATGTGTTACTCACCGCTCCGTAAATAGGTCAGGAAGATAGATAGATGACCTTGGAGACGATATGTACACAGGAGTCGATATTCAGCCTCCAACTCCAGCTCCCCTGAGTTCAAGACTCAGGCTTCCTCAAGAGAGGGGCTCTTCTTTACAACGTACCTCTCTGCTGTTTCAATTGGAACAGGCAGAGGTGTCAGTTGAATAAAAGAGCGGGGAGAACATACACCGCCAACACCCAAGCTGCAAAGGAATACATAGATATTAGACAGTGCTGAGAAACCAAGTAAGCAATCAAGCACAGTATGGAACAGGAAATACCTAGGCAGTGATTGGAGTGGAACTTTCCCCAGAATGGACCTACAAGTAAAGAAGTAAATCCAAATGAGTGAATTAATCTAATGGATTCTTCCTGTAGGGAGTTTTAGTCAAAACTACAGACCTGAATTGTGGGACTCTCAAGGGTTAATGAATTCCACGATTGGAGAAAACGACAGGAAAAAATAATAAACAGGGAAGTTAGTACAGGGAAGTAAACCCGGGCGGCACGAGGGTCGTGCTAGGGCCGGGTTGGTGCAGGATCACGAGAGCGTCAATATGCACTTTGAAAACAAGTTCATTGAGTTGGAGTTCAATAAATGTCCCAAATCCAGTAGAGAGGAATACCAACAGAGCGGTAGTAGTCAAAGATGGCGCTTGCAAAAATAGAAGAAAATAAACATAGTTGGTTACCTGAAACACAGACTTCCCAAACGAGCGTTGGAGCTGAAGTGTTCCGAATAACTTCTGACGAAGGTGTTGCGAAGACAGCAGGAGCAAGGAAGAATAATCCAAGTAACGCTCCGTGTCAAATACCAGAAGATCACAACAATGATAAGGGCTTAGAGGAGGCAGTCCAGGGGCAGTCCGGGTCGATATCGTAGTGGTCTATGAAGTGTCAATGGAATAGGAGATGTAACAATCCAAAAGTTTGGGCATGGGTCGAAACCAGGAGATCAAGTTGGGATTTCGTGATAAGATTTCACGAAGGAAAACGGATGTAACCGCAAATAGTAAGAAACACTAATTAGCAGCAACAAGCCCGCTGGAAGATGCTGGTTTTAAACCCGTAAGGGGGGGCGTGCCTTGTTGTACGTCCTTCACGTACGAGCCGTGTCAGCTGACAAGGGTTCCGCCGTAGCTTGTACAGACGCCATGGCAACCTGTATCTGCTCCAGAAAGGAGCCTGTGAATGGGACGTACACCGCAGGGAAGTTTTTGTCTGTTGAAGTGTAACACCATGTCTAAGGTTGTTGAGTACTTGGGCTGGTCTAGACCTCCAGCACCTTATGATCAGGATGATCTAACAGACATTCTGGACAGGGGTCTCCCTACTGATCCAGTATTACCTTTCCATGTGGCACTTCAAAAAAGTGGGGCCAGGAATTGGGAGTCCCCAAAACGAATCCGGAAGTTGACAAAACTCTTACAAGGAAATACCGCCCCTCCAGTAGCGACCCCGGCTACCCGTCAAAACACCCCACTCCCGAGAGTCTGGTGGGCCAGGCAGCTACGGCTACCTCGAAACCGGCGGCGTACCCTATCATCCCGTGGGTGGGCGAGAAATGTATTTTCTGCAGCGAGTATGGCATTAAAATCTGCCAACTCCACTTGTGCCCTTGCAATGTTTTTGTACACTCTGTGGGAGTGTATTTCTATGGCGGCAGAGAATATTCCCGAAGTGGATGAAAGGGACAGCTTCCTGGCTTTTGTTAAGGACAGCAAGGAAGCCATGTGCGAGTCCCTTCAGTCTGGGTTGGATTCTGGACATAGCATCAGCAGGTCCATGGCTACTAGCACTGTGATGCGCAGGTTTGCGTGGTTGCGAAAGTCGGGTTTTGCACCTGATGTGCAGGCTAGACTTCTCAACATGCCATTTGACGGGTCTCATCTTTTTGGCAGCAAGGCTGACGAGAGCCTAGAGAAGTTGCAAACTTCTAAGGCGGCAGCCAAGTCCTTAGGCACCACTGTTAGGCAACCTCAGCCTTTTCGTACTGGTGGACAGCCTTGGAGGGGGTTGATCTTTTTGCTACTACTCCTCATTTGGAAGGGCGAGAGGAATGGCCAACGAAAATGTCCTTGTGGTGGACGAGGTAGAGGTTCCAAGCCAGCTCAAGCAATAGCCTTGTTACCATCGGCCTCTGCAACAGCCGCTTCGAAACCACTCTGAAGGCTTGAGTCTCAGCTCACCAGTTGGAAGCAGGCTGTCTCAGCATCTAGAAGAATGGTGAGACATTACCTCAGATGCTTGGGCTCTGGAGATAGCCCACGGTTACTGCCTTCCTTTTTATAAAGAAGCCTCAGACCAATCTACCCGGGAAACACTCTTTGAGTATTCCGGATCTACTCTTTGTGCAGGACATTTTTACTCTGCTAGAGAAAGGCGCTATAGAACCAGTGCCTGTAGCGGAGAGGAACAAAGGTTGCCATATTTCTTGATTCCCAAAAAGGACAGAGGACTGAGACCCATCTTGGACTTTAGATACTTGAACAAGTTCCTCAAGAAAGGCAAATTCAGGATGGTCACTCTTTCTCAGATCCTTCAGGCCCTCCAACTCCAGGATTGGTTGGTGTCATTGGACCTTCAATCCATCTGAAGCACAGGAAATACCTGAGGTTCGCAGTTGGTGTTCACACTTTCAATTTTGAGTCCTGCCGTTCGGGTTGAGCTCCGCCCCATGGGTATTCACTACTGATGTCGGTGGTTGCAGCGCATCTCAGGAGAGGGGGGATTCACGTCTACCCCTACCTGGATGATTGGCTGATCAGGGCGCGTTCTCCCGAATAACCCTTGGATCATCTCAACGTTACCTGCCACTCTCTTCACAGACTGGGCTTCTCCCTCAATTTCAAGAAGTCCCCTATGACACCTTCCCAACAGCTCCAGTACATCAGGGCTCTATTAGACATATCCTTGGTAAAGAGCTTGCCACCCAAGGTGAGGGCTCAAGACATTCTCCAGATGGTAACAAAATTCCAGAGTGCCCAGAGTGTTCCGGCCTTCGAATTCTTGAGGTTGCTCTGCCTCATGGCATCCTGCATTTTACTGGTGCCAGAGGCCCGCCTGAGAATGAAATACCTTCAGTGGGCTCTCAGAACACAATTGTCCCAGTTCTCAGGAAAGATGTTGGACCAACTTCAGATTCTGACCAGAGTCTCACAAGATCTTCTGTGGTGGATCTGTGAGGAAAATATTCTGAAGGGAGAACACTTTTGGCAACCATGGCCGGAGATAACTGTAGTGACGGATGCCTCACTCACAGGGTTGGGGAGCTCACGGTAACAATTTGACAATCAGCATTCTCGATTGGAGTCCAAACTACACTCCCTTCACTCCTCTACCTCTAACTCCCTCAGGGTTAGTCGTTTTGCAAAAAAACAAGCTGGGGGTAGATCTCTTCTTTTGGCTGGGGCCTCCCTCTGGAACAGCCTCCAGGCCACCTTAAAACTTGACAAAAACCATCTCTGGTTCTGGAAGCACCTCAAGACCTTCCTCTTTGCCTCTGCCCTTTCCCCCCTTCTCCCCTGTTGATCGGTTTCTTCCTTGGCATGGTGCACCTGGCCACCATCTGTTACCTGGGCCCAGGTACCTGCCACCCTCCTGCACTGCCTCCAGGCCACCCCTTGCACTGGGGTTCTGTATCTGTAACCATACAGTTCCCCTCCCACCTTTCTCCTGCACTTATCAGATATCCCCTATCTGACTAACTTTCACCTGCCACTTGCTGGCCGCACTACCATGGTTTATTGCTTTTATTTATTCATTTATCTACTTTATTATTTATTCTGTTCTCTCCACTGTTCCGCACTCTCCACTCCCCCCCTTCCATGCACTTTCTCCCCTTTTCTCTTTACCATGCACTTGCGCTTTCTTAAATGTCACTGGGCATAGTAAGATCGCTGTTTTCTTCTTGTTCTCCCCTGTTCCCCTCCCTGTTGCCTGGTCGTGCTCTGAAACACTTGTGTACAAGCACAATGTAAATAAAATATCATATCATATCATACACATCAATCTTTTGGAGCTGAGAGCAATCAGACTAGCGCTGAAGGCTTTTCTGCCATCTGTACGGGAAAATAATGTCCTGATAATGACAGACAACACAGTTGCCATGCACCACCTGAACAAGAGAGGAGGCGTAGGGTCACTACTACTGTGCAGAGAGGCAATGCAGCTCTGGTATTGGGCTATTCAAGAGGGAATCTCCCTATCGGCAGTTCACCTAGCTGGGGAAGAAAACACAGTGGCAGACACTCTGAGCAGGCAGAGCACAGTCTCCCACGAGTGGCAACTAGATCAGGAAGTCCTTCAAGAGATCTTCACCCTTTGGGGAACCCCTCAAGTGGATCTGTTCGCGACCAGTGTCAACCGGAAGTGCGAGGTATACTGCTCAAGTCAATTTCTTCCAAGAGGAGCTCTAGGAGACACGTTCGTGGTGGATTGATAATTCCCACTACTGTACACGTTTCCTCCAGTCCCTGTCATTCCTCAGGTAATCAGGAGGTTGAGACGGTTTGGGAGCCACATGATCCTCCTTGCCCTGGATTGGGCCAGGAGAGCGTGGTACCCGGAGCTTCTGGACATGTCCATCTGTCCTCCGAAATGTCTTCCACAAAGAGAGGATCTTCTCTCTCTCGAGAGAGAGGAGGGTCGGGTTCTCCATTCAGAGGTCAAAACTCTCAACATTCACACTTGGTTTCTGAAAGGTTGAGATACAATCATTGGGACCTCCCGGATGATGTAATGGATGTGTTGCTTTCGGCCAGAAGGCCAGCAACAAAATCTCTGTACCGTTGCCGTTGGATTAAGTTTTGCAACTGGTGCAGAGAAAAGAATGTTGTTCCTTTTCAATGTACAACTACTGATGTTTTATCCTTTTCGCTTCCATTAGCACAAAAAGGTGTTCAGGTTGGCACCTTTAAGGGTTACTTGGCAGCGCTTTCGATTTAGGACTGCTCCGGTTTCAAGATCCCACTGGTCACTCAATTTTTAAAAGGGCTCACAAATATGTTCTCCATCTACTTTTCAGGTTTCAATTTGGTACCTCAACCTGCTTTTGAAATTCCTGATGTGTGCACTATTTGAACCTTTCCTTTGCACACATGTCCGTTAAGGTTGTTAACCTTTAAGACAATACTGTTGGTTGCTATAACATCTGCCCGTAGAGTGAGCGTTACAGGCAACTTCTTCCAAGCCACTCTTTACTATATTCCACAAGGACAGGGTTGTGTTAAGGGTAAAATCCTCCTTCTTGCATAAGGTAGTTTCAGACTTTCACTTAAGTCAGAACATTGTGCTTCCGGCCTTCTATCCTCCACAACATCCTAGTAAGGGAAAGAAAAGGCTCCATAGGTTGGACCCTAGGAGAGTGTTAAGCTTTTATATTTCCAGAATGTCAAAATTGACAGTGAACGACCAGCTCTTTGTGGGGTATACAGGACACAAACTAGGCCAGGCTGTTTCCAAACAGATCTTGTCTAGATGGGTCATCCCCACTATTTCTGAATGCTACAGACTAGCAGGCAAAGACCCTCCCAAGGGCTTACGGGATCATTCCATCAACGGTATGGCCACATCGACAGCCCTACAAAGGGGTGTCCCTATTAGGAACATCTGTGATCCTGCAACGTGGTCATCAATACACACGTTTACTAAGCATTATTCTCTGGATACTTGCCATGCTCCGGATGTCGCTTTTGGTAAGGCAGTACTTTACTATGCCCTTTAAAATTCTGTATATCTAAATTCTTCACCCTCCTCCAATCATGAAAACTGCTTTGGGAGTCTGTCAAAGATGAGGAATATGTGGGAGGACACAATCCATTTGAAGAACAAGTTACTTACCCCTGGTAACGTTCTTTCGACTGGATTTTCCTCCAACGTATGCCTCATCAGCCTCCCAACCTACCTGTCACGACCCTCGCCCCAAAACCCCCTCTGGCAAACCCATTGGCCAGGTGGAGTCCGGACTCGGGCCTCTAGAGCCTGGCATCCTCTTCAAAAGCCCTCATGGGGCCAGTCCTGGCGCCTATGGCGCCAGGCTCATACACCATGAAAAACAATGTGCTTGGGAACTACTTTATTGTATTGTCAGCCAACATGGAGGCATCCACATAGCTTGGTTCCTAAGAACCAAGCTACGCGGTCTAGTGTTTTGGGTGTGGTAGCCTAGGGACTACTTTACCTGGACTATTTTGTTGGGGCTATTTAAACCACACCCGAGCAAGACACCACGCTTCGCGTTACTTTGCAGCTTGCAACGTGACGCTCACCGTGTCCAGCTATTCCCTCGAACCTCGGAGAAGCAGAACCTGCAAGGAGACAAAAGGAACATCATTAGCAGCAGCATCTTACCTGCAGTCTTCATCTTTAAACACTTGCAGCTACTGAGAACAGCTTCCTCGAATCTGCACGCCTCCCAGATAGAACGACCTGAAAGAGGAAGATAGAGGCAACATTAAAGAAAGCAGTAGAGACATTTACAAATTACGAACTGCTCAAAAGGCTTACTTGGCTGGTCGCCTCTCGGCTGGCACCACTCCGGACATTCCACTCGCGCTGAAAAACACTGCGACCTACAAGGAAGGAAAATACAGGTAAGCAAAGGCAAGACTTCGTAGCGCTGCGCATAGCACTTACTTACTGCATCATAGCGCTCTTAATGCGCCATCATTTACCAGCGGGGTTCAACCAAGCCAGTTCGCCGCGCTGAAGCTCCGCATATCTAAGGGAGAAAAAAGAGACATTTTAAACAAAGAAAGGCATGCAGGATAGCAACAAAACTAAAGAACAGCCATAAGACCTACCTGAGCAATATCAAACGGGCCGGTGTCAGTGAAGTAACTGGACCGCACTCGCCCATGAAAGACAACGCGCCCCTACAAAGAAGGCAGGACGGAGAGCACGCCTAATTCTACCACAAGGTGAGGAGAGGGCGCCAGAGGCACTGAAATCATACGGGAGCAGAGGGAGGATACTTACCCAAGTCGGTCAGTCTTGAACACAGTCCTCTTGTATTTTCAGGCAGAACTTTTCCCGCAGACCACATCAAGGCAAAGCTGCGAAGCATACCACCGAGGAACCCGGCTGGGTGGCATCCCTGTGGATACCAGGTGAGCGTAACATACCCCTCTGTTGAATTTCCCATGCTATTGCAGCTTTCGTTCCACCTAAGGCTGAGTACTGTCATGTCAGTATTTATGGGTATCTCTGCTACACGAGGAGGGAAAAACAGAACTGAGGCCAACGGGTGCAGTGCATGGTACTTATAACATCCGATGACGTCACCCTCGATGGAGGCCTTCAAGGGTCATCGACTTGACGCCATCGACGCAGGACGCCATCTGCCGAAAATATTTGCTGAAGCTGCGCATTGCATGTCAAAAATGAGGAATACGTTGGAGGAACATCCAGTCGAAAGAACCTTACCAGGGTTAAGTAACTTGTTTTACTACAGGATTATGAGGTTGTTTTTCAATGTAATAAATCAGCATGTTTAGCCCCACCCAACTGCTACAGATACAAAAATTAAAACTTTGCAGGGTGTGGAAAAGCCTATCAGTAATTCCGCTACAACACACAGCAGCATTCAACACTCTTCGTTGTAACTCAGACACTGAAAGACCAACAAACACATTTATTTAAAAAATGTTTTTTTTATGTATACTGTAAAATTGTTTACTTTTGAAAACATTATAGGATTTCAAACACAGTATAACCAAATTGATGTTTGCATCTCCTTTACTAATCATACTCAAATACCAACCCACACTCTGTCTTTCCACCTACCTTCTACTCATTCCTTCCCTCCTCTTGCACCCTTCCCCTAGCCTCACCCCACACACCCACCCCCACACAACTCACCCTGCACACAACTCACCCTGCACACAACTCACCCCACACACAACTCACCCACACCTCCTGTCACAACTCACCCCAAACCCTGAACACAACCCAACCCCACACAACTCACGCCCACACCCCACACAACTCCCCCCAACAACTCCCCCACACACTCGCTCCCACTCCCCCACCACACTCACTCCAAAACCCCCACCACACTCACTCCAAAACCCCATCACACTCACCCCACCACACTCACTCCAATACCCCCACCACACTCACTCCAACACCCCCACCACACTCACTCCAACACCCCCACCACACTCACTCCAACACCCCCACCACACTCACCCCAACACCCCCACCACACTCACTCCAACACTCCACCACACTCAATCCAACACCCCACCACACTCACGCCAACTCCCCCACACCAAAATGAAAGGCAAAGAAGCGCCTAGTAGCAGTCCAACATATGCATGCAGGTTGCACATGTAACTCCGGAGATCTGCATATACTTACCTGCACCAATGGAATGACCAACTTAACTAGCAGAAGTAAATGTTATAACCTGCCACACAGTAGTAATCTGTATCCAAAGAAATTGCAGATCAAGGTTACTTCTGGTCTTAATGGGGTGGGATGATGTCCGTTGGCAGGCCCCAGCAGGGTCTCTCCTCATGTTGCGATCACCAGGAAGTAGAGAGAAAAGTTTGACATGCCACAACAGTGCAGCCGGGTCTAACTCCTCTGCACTCCTTCATCCCAAGCAGGCTACCTGTAATGTGGTACTACTGTCTGTGGAAAGACCATGGACAAAATAGAGCAGGCTTTGCAAGTCAGGCAACACCCTATCTATGCCACTGAGTAGTGAAGCACAGCACACATTAAATGCTGAGTAAAAAATTGCACAATGCTTCACGTCTCCCTTCTCCCATACACACATCAGGGCAAGAGGCTCTTCAGCAGCACAGGCATCCTTCACATACAGAGAGCAAGTACAGCACATGGTTTGCCCTAGGTATGTCTAGACATGTACAATCCTAAAGAGGGAACACTCCCAGACAATGCCTGCAACAGGCTTCTAGGACAGATTCTAGAGGACTCACCATGCCTTTACTCCAGTATCAGCTTCCGACCCTCCCCCTTTGTAACCCTGGCAAAGGAAAGTCGGCAGTTGTATACAAACCATGAAGTACCTCTGTTGAAACAGGCAGAGCTTTTAAAGGATGCTGATTGCAATATGACTGTATTAGTGATGGTTGCAATGCAAATGTGGAGGTGGCAACTAAGAAGAAAAGCACACCTCTCTTGCTGATATGAAAGAGAAGGTGTACGTAGAGCGTGAGGTTAGTGGGGTGAAAGAGAAGGTGTACGTAGAGCGTGAGGTTAGTGGGGTGAAAGAGAAGGTGTACGTAGAGCGTGAGGTTAGTGGGGTATAAGGGGAAAAGCAAGCAAGCAAGCTTTGCTTTTGCGTTGATGTGTGCAGACCGGAGGTACCCTGTGCTCTGCATGCAAGTCCGTTTTAGGTGTTCTTGCTGAAAGCATAGAGACCTTTGTGTCCAAAGGGGAGCAATGTATGCCCGGGGTGCTAGAATATATTATTTACCATGGGTGTGGCCTGGGCTGTCATATGTAAGTTGATTGTTGAGGTAGTATTCTGAGGTCCATTGGGAGAGATGTTAAGTTGCCATGGCTTAGTTGGTATGTGCATTGTGTGTTGCAACAGTTAATGCGGGGAAAAGTCAGAGACCCCAATGGGCAGGTTGGTAGGGTGCGAAGACAAGGCTGAAACTACATTTAGGGTATCTAGTCATTTAATTCGAAAATAGTTTCATCTAATGCCACACCATCGAATTATATTCAATGAAAAGTACTACCATCGAATTACCTTTTCATTGACTATAATGATGGTGTTACATTTATTGGGTTTAAAAATGTTTAGGATTAAGGGATAGGGTTGGGTCTAGGGTTAGATTAAGGGTTAGATTTAGGGTTAGGGTTGGGGCTAGGGTTAGATTAGGGCTAGGGGTTAGGGTTGGGGCTAGGGTTGGTGGGTGTGGCCGTGGTGGTTGGGAGGGGGTCGGAGGGGCGTTACCCCCTCAATATACAAAAAACCATTAAAACGTTACAAGGAGCTGGCCAGTGCCGAAATTTCAGCACTGGACAGCTCCATGTAACGTTTTAACGTTACAAAAAATGCATTGAAATGCTATCTTTTAAATGTAAAAGTGCATTTCCATTGAAACCAGTCCATTTATATTTTCGATGGACTGGTTTCGATGGAAAAGCACTTTTACATATAAAAGATAGATAGCCTGTCCATGCTTTGGTGAACTATGCTTTTTGTTTCTATGGTGTGGCATTTCAATGCTTTTTTTTTCGATGAAATGACTAGGAATCTACATTTAGCAGATCATACCACGTTATAGCAAGACATGAAACTCATCAGAAAGCCTTAGAAGTCATAGCAAATCATAAAGTCCTTAAAGCAAAACAACCTGGTGTCCTTCTATTGGCCTCTTGCAGACAGTCTCTTTCTGGCCTCGGTCGTTCGCTCTCTCAGCCTCACACACTCTCACTTCCAGCCTCATACTCCTACAATTTGGCCTTAGTGCCACAAGGATCCTAGGAATTGTCAGATGAGGGGTGAGAAAAACAGCCATGGAAAAATACTTTTGGGGGACCGTTCACTGGGGCAGTGAGCAATTCACCATACATTCCATGGAAATAAAGACACTACGAGCAGGAGCTGAAAGCAGCTCTTGGATATCTGGCATCACCCAGTAGCAGATGCTACATCAAAAGGGCATAGTGTCCTTCTCATGTACAAGTTTGATCTGCAGCATGCTATATATTGCTATCTACTAGGTACTCACTCCCGGGGTTAACCGCTCTCTCTAACCTCATTTCATAGACCCCATAAGTAACCTGCAGAAACTTCTGGCTAACCCGATTACAGAGAAATCTTCTGGAGTGTGAAGAGCGTCTCACTCGTCTCACTCTTCTACAGTACCGTAAAATAATGTATATTTTGGAGAATCAATATTTGTGTTGTATAGGGCACTACATAAAAAATATGTTTCAATGAATGTGTGTGTTAAATGCTTATTTTTAACATCTTGGACCCAATTCAACACTCACCGCATAGGTCTATCACTAAGAGGACTGGGGGATATTTTTTATTTTTTATAACTGATGCTCTCTTTTGCCTTATAGTTGCAACGTTCCATAAAATTTCTTGCCTTGCTTCCAGTGCCCAAAATAGTTAAACATCTCTCTGTTCCCCAACAGAGCTCCAGCTTTCTCTGACCCGTTCTTATCTGTGCTTGAACCTGTAGTGTCCCCCTTCAAAGAGCAAAAGGTGCACCCACTCTTTACCCAACATCCCATCTCGCAGCTCCCATAATGCCCCCTGGGCTATGGCACGCAGCGGCCTCAGTTCAGTGGCCCAGAGCAGGAGGGGGCTAAGCCCCTGCCCCTGCGAACTCCCCTTTCCCCATCAGGAGATTAAAATCACATACTGTTCAGCTACAGTAAAAGCCGTCGCCAGATTCCGAACACATTACCTGTACGCAACTCCTGCTGATTTCTCAGCCGCACCATTTGGCTTCTATAAAAGAGCAGACACTTTCAGAACAGAAAACAAATAAAATGGCAAACTCATCTTAAAGAAGTTGATTCAGAACTAAAATGCCATGGATGTGCCGTTACAAATGGTGCTTAGCGCACCTACATTTGAACAAAACCGCAATTGAAAGGGAAACTTTGGCCAGAATTGTATATCTTGGAGTCTGTTTATTTTGTTCAGGCGGACTTTGACGTGCGCTCTGAACTGGAACCGAAAATAGACGTTTTCATAGAGCAGCTTCATACAACAAAGTCAAGTTTCGGTCACATACCTGCTTCCATACTCACTCCACTAAGCGTATAAACCCAGGGCTAAAAGAAAAATATCACCGTACCCTCCTCAGTTATTACCTTATTTTTAACCATTGTATTGTATTTGTTATTTATATAGTGCTCTTTCCCCATTTGTATGGCCTCAATGCACTTTGTGGTTGGAAGCCCTCGGTTACCACAGTCTGTGTAGGAGGTTCTAAGAGTTTAAATTAAAAGATGCGTGTATGCATTATTGCCGTGTTAGGACTTAGGTGGCTGGCTAGGCTCCAGTAAGCAACCTGAAAGGCCAGGCACGTGGGTGGGCGCTGTTGGTGGTTTAGGATAAAGTGCTATTGCTGAAGATTTGATGTGTGCCCAGCTAGACTGAATTTCTTTTTGTTGGTTGTCGCTGTATACTAGTGGCAGAGGTGTTGAGGTACGTTAGGGGTTTCAGTGTGGATAGGGCATGTGTTCTGCTAGACCGGAATGGCATAGCAATAGCTGCATTCTATGCTGCATGGATGGGTGGCTGTGCCAGTGGCCTGTGTCCACAGATGTTGTGTAAGGTATACGTACCGTATGCTTGGATGGAGTTTGACTGCAGTGTTCATTTTTTTTGTCCAAGGCAGATGGCTTGTCTCGCTTTTCATGGTTTCCCTGGAACTAAAGTCTGAGCAGCGAGGGAGGGGACCGCAGGGAGGAGGGCGTGGGAATGAGGGAGGACGATAGCAGGTGAGGGACAAAGATAGGGAGGATATTTTGTTGTGGAGTGCCTCTGTGAAAGCTGCCGGCATTCTTTAGATATTGGTGGGTATGAGTGTTGTTTTCTCGGGAGGAACAACGTTTATTCCGGTGTGCCTCAGCGAAGGGGTATTGATGGGTAGGAGTGTTGTTGTGCATAGGGAGGACAATATGTTGTCACGGTGATCCGCTATGAACACTGCCGACATCCGTGCAGTATTGGTGGATAGGAATGCTGTTGTGTTTGGGTTAAGCGATATAGTTTACCAAGGGGGGAGGTTTTTCACAAGGAGGGAGGGGAAATTCCAGGTTTTGAGCTCCTTTCTGAATGCCAGAAGATTTTCAATATTGCAAATGCGTAGGGGTAGGGAGTTCCAGATAATCAGCGCTTGGACGGAGAAGGAGGATCCGCCCAGTCTGCACAAGTTGTAGAGTGGGACCACTAGGCAAGATGTTGTGCATGAACTGAGACTCCTTGAGAGGTGGTAGCACTGGATTTTGTCTTGAAGGAATTCCGGGCCCGTATTGTGGATGGCCCGGTGGGTGATGTGCATGGCTTTAAAAGTAGTGCGTCGACCAATCAGGAGCCAATGGAGGACTCTTAGTGTAGGGCTGGTGTGTTCTCTGGGAGGTAGGTTAATGAGCAGGCGTGCTGCAGCGTTTTGGATTCTTTGAAGTCTCCTAAGTTAAAACGCTGGTTCGCCTAGGTCAAGGCAGTTTGCGTAGTCTAAGTGGGAGAGGATGATGGAGTTGATGGCCGAGAAACGGCGAGTTGGAGGTTGCCAATGGGAGTCCTAGGGATTGCGGCCACAGGAACACTCAGATTACCTCTCCAGAAGGTGAATTCAATCAAGACAGAAATCAAATCCATGCTGGTGAAAGAAGTAATATCCAGGATGGGACTAACAAGACTACTAGGGTGTCTATCATCATCAATTCAAGCTATCTTTCCGGGCCCACTACATTATGAAGCTTTACAATGACTAAAAATACAGCACCTCAAATGGGGGCTGTTCTACAAGCCAGAGAGTCCCTATTTCACAAGAGGCGAGGACGAAACTGGTGTGGTCATATCACCATACGGGTGCCTGGAACAGGAGGGCAATATTTGGATCATTCCCGGAATACATATTTGGACGCCAGTTGAAGGGGCTGGGGAGCCTGGTGCAGCAATCTGACAACTGGAGGGAGATTTTCTGAAGAAGAACTGGCCCTCCACATCAATTGCCTCAAATTGTTAGCAATGCCATTTGCGTTTGAATGCTGGACCCAGGAGACAACCAGATACTTCTCAGGATGGGCATCTCTGCAGTCAGGTATATCAGTCACCTGGGCGGGACAAGGTCCAAGATGCTAGCACAGCAACTAAAAGAGTTTTGGCATTTATGACTGCAAAAGAGAGTCAGCGTAACACCAGAACACCTACCAGGTGTCCAGAACCAGGTGGAAGACTGGAATTCGAGATACCGGAGAGATTCCAGTGACTGGCAGCAGGACAAGACAGTATTTTGAAAAATGATACGTCGAGGCCCCTGTCAGACGGACCTGTTCGCATTGAGATTGAACAGGAAACTAGCACGATTCTACAGCTGGAGACTGGTCCATGAGGCACCAATGCCTTTTCTCCAGGTCTTGGGCCCAAGCACAGAATATGCATTACCTCTGTTCGCCATGATCCCACAAATGCTCGCACATGTAAGGAAACAAAGCGAGATTAGTCTTAGTGACTCCAAATTGGAGGGGACAGGCCTGGTTTCCGGACCTGTTAGAGAGGTCACATGACATACCAATCTTACCTCTCCAGATAGAATCTATCTTGAGGGGATCAACAGGAGAGCTTCATCCGTTGGTTCAGATAGGGAGTGAGAGCCTAGTAGTATGGGCTATTTCAGCCCAAGTAGATTGAAGAATCCTGGGCTCCTGGAATGAAGAAAGTCTATAAGGGCGCCTGGTCTAAGTGGTATAGTGTCAAGACGTGGATATGGCATGGACTATGTGCCTCTGTCCCCAAGTACCAGCCAGGGAGAGCGAGACTACTCACTGCCCGATCTTTGGGGCCACAGGTGGCTGGAACAACAGCACCGGGTCCCCAGATGGCTGAAAAGGAAACAGAACAAGTAAGTGTCAAAGCAGGACGTGTAGTCACCATAAAACAAGTAACCAACCCTTTGACCTACCTAATAGGAGACAGGAAAGGGCACAGAAGCTGGGAGCATGAACAAGACTCCTGAGGGGCAGGCAACGCTTCCCCACCCTATGTGGTGCAGAGAGATGAAAACCTGGTTCCAGTGGCCTGAGGGAGTGCTGGTGATTACAGAAAGAAGGGTGTTCCAGCAGTGGAGTAGGAAACGGCTCCAGAGTATTACAAAATCCCCAGTTCCAATGCGTGTTGAAGGGCAATCCAAAAGGCAGTCCGATGTCGTGTGAAGAGAAAATCCAACAAGGCAGCAGATGAGGGGAAAATCTGTTAGCAAAGTCCAGAGCCGAGTATCAAAAGGAGCCAAAATATCCAAGGAGCAAGATGAAGAACAACCTGGAACGCCACTCGCCAGCCAACGACACAGCTGAGAAGCGGCGTCTGTAGCGTTAGAACTGTATTTATGCAGGCTGCCCTGGCAACGGGTCATGTGACAGCCTACGCTGAACACGGGACACCGCAGATGCTCTCCGCGCATCCTGCAGTCGCCATGGCAACCGCCAATGGTATCACTGCCGGAACCACAATGGAAACTGTCTCTGGCGCGATGACCCAGGCCCATTATGATGTGCAGTACTGTCAGGGGGCATGGTACGGCCAGCGGGCACATGGAATCGGCGGAGAGCTGAACAACAGGGAAGGATACAAGTCTGTGATGTGAGTTGCGGCATGACACATAGCTGCTGCCTGGAGAAAGATGTTCATCCCGTTCTAACAGATGTAATTCACGTGGTAAATGTTCGAGCTGAATTGGCGGCACAGGGTAAGGCATACCAGACGATCAACGCATATTGCTCAGCAATTTCAGTTGGCCATGAAAGAGTGAAAGGTAACCCTATAGAGAAACCTCCGCTAATTTGTAAATTAATTAAAGGGATGCACATTTTTATTGAAAACATGGCCTGACAATGAAGCCTTGTCCAGGAAGGCTTTATGGGAAAGGCTGACTGCACAACTCTGCCTTATCTCATGGAAAAGGGCTTCCAGATCTGGGCAATAAAGGTGGTTAGGAGAAACTGAGAGACTGGGAATAGGCCAATGGAATATGCAGCATTTCCAGATGGAGTTAAACTATGCCCAGTTAGATGTGTGAAGGCCTATGAATGAAAGTCATCACAGCTCAGACTCACAGGGGAATCCCAGTTACTAATAGCTGTGAGGCAGCAATTTTCAGCAGTTTCTCCAGCTACCTTAGCAAGATGGTAAAGTAGTGCATGAGGCAAGCAGGCATTGATGTTGAATAGTATGGGGTACATTCGGTTAGAGGTGCCATGGCATCCAAGGCATTCAGGATGGGGGCATGATTGGAAGACATTTTGCAAGCAGCTGACTGGTCAAATGAGTCGACTTTTTAAAACATTTATTTTCGACTGATTGACCAGGTGTCTACATTGGGGGCGAGTATGTTTTTTTTATTAAAAATTGTTTTAGTTGAAATATATCAACTTTTTACTTATTCATATTAAACATTTCTTAGCATCTATACAAGTTACCATATGAAATTACAATTTTTAGATCATTAAGTTCATAAAATATACATGATAAAATTATTATGTCAAAATCCTTAGGTTAAAACAAAATGATAAAAAAAACAAGGAACACTTGTAAAAGACAGATAATGATCTTACCTAGTATGTTGGAATTTATAATTAGCAAAACTCAATAAAACACTTATTATAATATTGATATCAGCAGATTTAAAAAGAATATTCACATACAGCAAGATCTTAAAATACTAATAAATACAATCACACAAATAACTAGCAATGCAGATAATCATCCTACTTAGTCATATACCTAGAGAAGCTAAAAACATAGTTTTGTAGAGGTTGATTGAGTATACACTCATTTACGAGGGTAGATGGATTTCTTTTATTAGTGTTGTTTCTTTTCCCTGCATGGAAAATTATATTCCACTATCCTTCTGGATCTAATATGACCTTTTTTAGGTATAGTCCTAGAATTAATCCATAAGATTAAACAAGGTTGTTGTTTTCAAGTAGATTCATGGCTAGAAGAAATTGTATTGTCGCAATATTCAAGGAGATATTACTGGCATTGAATATATAGGCTATTCTCAAACTGCATGTACCATGCTATGGGGATCATACACTTCTTAACACAAGGATAAGATATATATTATACAAAAAGATGTATTGACATGTGACTAAGCCCAAAGGTAAAATGACAGATGGTATATCTAATACCTAAAAATACCTACATGAACATTAAAACATTTTTTATTAAACATATAGAAATTAGCACTCATAAAATGATCACATAACATAAAGCTCGATAAAAAACAAATAAAACATATCTCACAGAACACAAGAAGTACAAACAATTTGGGTTGGTTTTTCTAATAACTAGATCAAAACTCGGTGTGATACTTCACACTGGAATTGTTTTCCTTATTTTGAAATGCTATTGTTATTTTGGGGGGGGCGTGGCTTGGCGGCATTGGAGTAGGCTGCATGTCTACTGAGCTCTGTGATCCGGCAACTGACCCTGAGAAGGGTGAGCTGCCTGGCTGCTGATCACGACATCAAAACAGCACCATGGATGCATGAAGGTGTCTAGAATAATAAGCAAGTATCCGTGAGCAAATCAACCCAGGCGAACGCAAGATCTGATACTTTGTTGCACGGACTGAGAGTGGCAACAATAAAGACAAGATGGCGGCCTATTCGGGACAAAAGGACCCGTGCAGATGTAAAGAGCGAAAGTGAAACTGGCTGCCAAAGGAAGCACGATACATCAGTAAACGAAAAAAGACATGCACCGTGATAAAAGCATATCTGCGCTGGCCTGCATTCATAAGAAGACGGAAAGTGCGGTACTCAGAAGCGAGTGGAGACCGCTGGAGAATACCCGACACGGTAGGCAAGGTGCGTGGTGGCAGCCAGCCGTGCGTGAACAAAAAGAACGGCGGTCCCGGCCCCCCGCAAACACTAAGAGACATGAAGTAGGAACAGTAGCGCGAATAAGCGCATGATGTTAAGGGCTGACGGCGAGGACACCAGCTATTACAGCAGCGTGTCGAGGCTTGCGGTCTGCGAGCCGTGGAAGTAGTGCTGGAAAGGAGGAGGACGCCGCGGGACACACAGCTTACTATAGCGGGTGCAAACTGTGGAGAGTAAGAAGTGGAGGGCAGGCAACCTAGGAACATGCCCCCAAGAACAATGGTACATCACGAAGGACAGTGCTAAGTTTCGGGGAGCGTTGGCCTAGGTGTGAAAGGCTGGAAACGAAGATCATAAGGAACCCTGCACATCACATGGGCAGCAACTGGTGGCAGCCAAGCCCAAGCAAAGAGAGCAAGGGGGACACAGCATAACGGTAGTCACGCGGGGCTGCCTGCACTCACACAGAGACTTGGAGATAAGCCAACAAGTAAGAAGCAGAGTGTGATTGCTCGGAGTCTGGTATGGACGGTCGTGGGCCCCCTTTCCCCTAGAGATCGGCAAGCAAGGAGAACTCCTGAAAGGGATGGCAGAGCAGTGCATGCCCCACCCCCCCCTTGAGATGTTGCACACGGTGGAGTGATTAAGTATAACGCCCCATAACAGATGAAATGGACATCGCAGCGAATAAGCCTGTAATTAGCATGTGACAGAAAAGTTGGAGTAACAGGCGAGCTGTGGGGCAGGTGAAGGCATAGCATAACACACAAACTGAGGCCATAGTAAAAAGAAATTGCAGACAAAGCGCTGAGATACGGCCTGGGACAACAATCACTGGGGAGCATTGGAACTTATACCATCGGATGGAAGCACATGATAAGGTATAGCAATCGGCCCCCGGCGAGGACAGGCCCTAGGGCACGGACAGAGAGGAGCAATGTCTGTAAGGGGCGGAAGAGTCAAAAGCAAGCAACCCATGATAGACATCTTTGCAAAGTCACAACAGTCTCCCACCACCCCAGCGCAAGGTACGGCAACTGTACCGACAGATTTAGCCACACCTCGCGAGGATAGCGCAATCCTAACAGCCATAACAGAACTGAAAACTTCATGGGGGGCAGCGATGGCAGATATGAGAACTGCACTGGAGAATAAAATGGATGCAGTGGGAATTGAGGTCAACCTGTTGACACAGGATGTGAGAGCTCTGGCGAAACGAACGAGTGGCCTAGAAAGTGCAGTGAAGATTAACACGACACTAGCGCGAATAATGCCCAAGAAGTCCACGCATTGAAGCAACAGGTGGCTAACTTGGAGAATCGAGCAGAGGAGGCGGAAGGACGGGCAAGACGTAACAACGTACGAGTGGTCGGGCTCCCGGAGGGGGAAGAAGGGCAAGATCCCACGAATTATGTGGAGAACATGTTATTGCAGGAGATAGGAGCTGGTGAGCTCTCCCAAGGGTTTGCAATTGAGCATGCACACAGGGCGCTGATGAGAAGACCACAACCTGGGGCTTCTCCCAGAGCAATTATAGCAAAAATGTTGAACTACAGAGACCGAGAGAAGATATTGGAATTCTTCCAGAAGGGAGGGACGATAAAAAGAGGATCCGCAACCATCACTGCATATCCCGATTACACCATGTAGGTGCAAAGACAGCGGTATAGCCACGTGGCGATCAAGAGGAGACTGCGCGCAGCTGGATACAAATACATGCTGCTGTATCCCGCAAAGCTCAACATTTTCCACAAAGGCAAAGCAATTTTTTTTGATACCTCGGAGGAGGTGGCAACATGGCAGGATGCAAACGGCTGTCTGGAACGAGATGAGGAGCAAGATCAGCAAGAACACGATAAGTGATTAAAATGCTATGTAGGGCGGTTGGAGGGAGGAGGGAGCCAGTAAAGTGGCAACAGAACTGGGAAACAGAATAGGGTCGTGAGATATTAAACAAATGACATTTGGACATGTTGGACTAGAATATAACCCGTGAAATGCAGGACGGGCAACGATAGAGGCGCTTAGACTGATCTATTAAGTTGGATTTATGAGCTGGAGAAGGCTTAGCCCCAAGTAGTAGAATAGTTGGATCACCATTAGGGTGGTATTTCCCTGCTGAGCCGTAAATACGGCATTTGCTGGAAAAGGGCTAGATGCGGGGGTGCCTGAAATCCAGGGATGTAGCTGGGCAACAATTGTGGGAGGGTGGGGGGGAATTGCAGTGGATGTTGGGGCAGGGAGAGGAGGGAGGAGGGATGGAGTTGGGGATGTTGAGGTGTTTGAAGTTGGGGAGAATTGGGGAGGGGGGGGAATTTGAGAAACAGTTGGGGTGCGAGCCTACACCCCGGAAAGATGATATAAGTCATGGGATACTTAAAATAGTTACTTGGAATGTTAGGGGGCTCAATAGCTATTTAAAATGGAATAGGGTTATGATGTACCTGCGCAGGCAGAAAATTGACATAGCCTTGCTACAGGAGACTCATTTAACGCAGGAGAAGCTGGAAGTGATACGAAAGAAGAGGAGGAGGACTGTTGTGGGGGCAGCATACTCAGCCTATGCCAGAGGGATAATTATTTGGGTAGCACCGCATGTCCCGTTCCAGCTGTTGCAATCTACAGCGGAGCCAGATGGGAGGATGATTGTAATAAAGGGGCTGGTGGAAAAGAGAGAGATATGTATTGTAAACACATATGCCCCAAATCAAGACACGGCGGCATACTTCAGAACCCTATATGGCAAACTCACTTGTGTTTTAAACCCGAAAATGGATAGATCGGACACCAAGATAGATAGACCCACCCCAGCTGCGAGGACATTGCAGTCACTGTTAGCGGATTTTGGGATGGATGACGCATGGAGATCACATCATCCGCAGGATAGACAGTATTCACACTATGCAGCCCCTCAGAACCTACATGTGTTTGTTACACATGAACTAATGACAGAAATAGTGCAAGCAGAGTATAAGGCGTGAGTCCTTTCCGAACACTCTCAGTTGATGCTAGTATGGCAAAACCGGCCTCTGAGAGCAAAGATACCGACATGGCGCCTGCGAGCGGAGACGTTGAAAGACAATGTATTTAGGGAGGACATGCGAGAGGAAATAATACGTTATTTTGAGATAAACACTCGCAGTGTAAAGACAGTGGGCACACTCTGGGAAGCCTTTAAGGTGGTGATGAGGGGGATAGCCATAGCTAAATCCAAAGGACTACAAGGTGGGATCTTGACTAAATTGCAAGAAGCGGAAACGGTGCTAGAAATAGCGTTGAAAAGGGGAGGTAATGCCAAAGAAGATACTGAAATAGTACTTGAACTGCAACAGAAATGCGCGGGATACTGGGAAAGATTATGCAACCTCAACTACAAAAAGTATATAGAAAGACAGCATGCAGGAGGGGATAAACCAGGGAGAGTTCTGGCATGGCTATATAAAAAAGAGACCCCTAGACCCGCAAATAGAATGATAGTGAAGGAAGATGGGAGCATAGTAGATACTCAAGAGGGGGTTAATAAGGAATTTGTAGATTATTGCAGGCACCTGTATGGAGACAAGGAAGGAAGCAACAGCAAAGAAATAAGAGAAACGTTAGAGGATATTGGATTACCACAGATTAGTGCAGAAGAGAGAGAGGAGCTGGACGTACCAATTACCCTAGAGGAATTGGAGGAGGTAGTGAGGCAACTACCCACTAGCAAGACCCCGGGCACTGATGGACTCCCAAGCAAATTCTATAAAACGTACAAAAATGGGCTAAGCTATTATACAGTGCACCGATAGCCAGGGTCAAGACAGGAGCTATAATATCAGAGAGATGGCAACTCAGTAGAGGTACTAGGCAGGGATGCCCATGGTCCCCCATGCTGTATATTCTGGCCCTAGAGCCCCTGGCAATATATCTGAGGCATCAGTATGACGTAATAGGCATCACCATAAAAGAGGAGCTGCATCTAATTTTCTTGTACGCTGATGACATGTTGTTGTACTTACGCTATCCAGAAGGGAACCTCCAATACATATTAGAAGTGATGGAGCGATTTGCAAAACTCTCAGGCATAGCTGTGAACCCTGGAAAGTCCTGTGTATTTCCACTGGGCAGGTGCAGAGGGATCCCGTTAGAGCAGTTGCCGACTCTGCAGATACCATGGGAGGTCAACACATTCAAATATCTTGGGGTAGATATATATCATACGGTAGAAGCAGAACATAAACGCAATACGGAAGAAACAGTTAAGAAAATTGAGAATAGTATGAAGGTTTGGGTGAGGCTCCCCTTGGCGATGATGGGACAGGGGCAATGCTTAAAATGGTGGTATTGCCCAGACTGTTGCACTACTTCGCGAACATCCCATACTTGATACCTAGAAGATTCTTTGCCAGGTTAGACAGCGTATGTAGAGAATTTCTATGGCACGGGACGAGGAACAGGGTGGCCTATGGAAGCTACAGAATTCATATGAGAAAGGGGCCATTAAACTACCAAACTACAACATTTATTATATAGCAAGCCAACTACAATATGTGGCTAAATGGCTTTCCGAGGAGCCAACCTTAGAATCCAGACTGTTTCGGATGGACTGCGCCCCATTCTTCTTAAAAGAGGTGATATGGTTACCCAGGTCGGAGATGGAAGGACGCCCGAGGATGATGATGCTTGGGTGGGAGATATGGCGGAGAGCCTGTCAGTTAATGGAGAATCCATCTCCGTGCTCCGCGCAGATCCCATTAGTCGCTTTGGCGGGAAAAGAAAAGCAACTTAGACTAATGATTAGGAAGCACTGGGAACCGGTTGGGATAGCAACAATGGACGATGTGTGGCAAGAGGGGAATATACAAGATTTTGAAGGGCTGGTGGAGGAAACAGGGTTACATGCGGGGCAGTATATCGCATATCATGGGGTGGTGCAGTGAATTAAAGGGACGTGGTCCGAAATAGTACTAGCAGATGAACCGGACGCCACCATAGACACGATATATGATATAGCAGAGGGGGGACATGAAACATCCAGATTATATGAGATGATAATAACCAAAGTGGGCAAGGAGGTGGTGCAACTTAGACTGGACTGGGAAGAGGAAGTGGGGGCCCCGATGAGTGATGGGATGTGGGAGCGAGCCCAAGGGTATCATAAAAAAGTGTCAAACGCCAGACTACAACAGATAAAATTATATATCACTCACAGGGCGTATACACCCCAAAGGATAGCCAAATTCAAAAACGCAGGATGACAATCATGCCCCCAAGTGTAATGAAGAAAATGCTGGAATGGTGCACATGTTTTGGTCATGTCCAATAATAGAGAGATTTTGGGGAGAAATAGCACAAAAGATGGAAGGAAAAGGGATCAAAATAGAGGCGGATACAGCGTGGGCTTACCTGATAGGAGGGTTTCCTAGACCACGTAAACTCAAGCATGTGAGTAAACTGAAAGATCTAGCGTATGTTCTAGCAAAGAGAATAATTGCTATGCGGTGGAAGGCATGTTATAGACCAAGACTGGAGACATGGTGGAAAAATCTACAAAAATGGGCAGAGGCAGAAACTATGGTGTGGCAGGAAGCACGCAGCGTTGGAGGGGAGGAAGAGGCTGGAACCTTACTAGGTTGGAGGCAACTGATAGCTGAACTATTTGGACCCACGCATGAAGAGTCAAGCGACCGGGATCCAACAAGTATTGCTGGAGAGGAATCCCTACTGCAGAATGTAGCAACAGGAAATGAGGGCGAGTAGGCTTCGCGGGGGGGTTGGGAACAGGAGAAACAGTGGACTTGGATGCAGCAATGTATATTCAATTATTGTTTGCAGGAAGTTTGGTTTGTATTGTTTGTGGAAATAAAATCAATAAAATTGTATTAAAAAAAATCTATTGTTATTTCCTAAATATATAGGTTCACATTTGTTTTGTCAATAATTTAAATTCTTTAAAATGTTTGAAGAAATCTGTCTTTCGTTGATAAACAAGCATTCTGTTATAGGATGCGAGTGTCAATTGAGGGTTTTTTGGAAATTATCGCAAGTCTTACTCTCGTTGGCCATAAATTTAAACAAAATTGTAAAAATGTATTGGCATATACCCAGTCTGGGAATTTAAATAAGTAAGCTGGAGTTTGATATATTGGTTTTTAGTTAAAATGCTCTTGCTATGAAATTAGCGTACCGATTACAACTATCCCACGTGGTTCTCCAATCGCAATACCAGAGTTTTATCTTTGCTTTGTCCGGTGATTCTTGTAACAATTGTAATGTGATATCGGTGTGATATTGGCCCCCATGAGGATCAGCTGGCATTGTTTTGTCCATACCTGGATGGGAGAAGATGATTCTGAGAGCAAAGCCCTTTTTTATACCGGAAGAAGAGTGTGTCCATTAGTCTCAGTCAGAGGACATTTTCTATACACAGCTAGTTATTGCCACGATACAATCGCTGATAAAGATATTAGTCCCAGTTCATATCTGATAAGTGAGATTTAGATTCTAAGGGGCAAGGATAGAATTGTCTTCCAAAATAAACCGTCTAGCGTGTCCCACCTAGGGGAACTGGATAGCCATTTTTATTGTGCGCCGTAGGTAATTATGGGAACCGCTTTCTGCTTATAAAAGATTATCACCGGCTTATAAGAGAATTGACCATATTTTCATTGAAGAGCTTTTCCTTGAACTGCTAGAAATGTCATCCTATTTTTAAGCTCTAGTTTGTATGGTTGATCTGAGGGATGCGTATTCAGATTTAGCCCGAGATATTTACATTGGGATATTTGATTTACTGGGATACCACAATGTCCAATTAAATCTGTAGCCACATTACGGGAGGAGGTGATCAAATATCAAGATATTAGATTTGGATGTATTAATAATAAGATGACTGGAATTTCCATAGATGCCTAGAGCTGTTAATTTTCGTTGCAGGCCTATAGGTGTTCTATCAAGAATGACCAAATCATCAGCATAGAGGAGGCATTGTCACACTCTGCCCCTTGTCTCACCTGTTTGTCCTTTGTTGTCTTCTTCCTTGGAGGTATTTCTTTGTTCCTGAATGTTCGGACTTATACCAGTATGGGTGGGTATCCTCCGCCTCCAGTATGTAGACCGGACACCAGCCTTGGAGAGATGGTAAGCGTTCAGAATTCCAGGAAGGTGAGAAGAGCAACGGTCAATGTCCGGGATGGATCTAGGAACCAGGAAGGAGTCGCAATACTCGTAGAGTGCAGAAGGCAGAGAGCGAGCACGGGAGGACTGGACAAAGGCCCGGGAAGGGAGAGGAACGAGCGGACCCTCAGGCGGGAGCGCAAGGGGCAACACAATAGCACACCAGGAAGGAATTTGGAGCCGATAACTATCGGAGGAGTAGCACGGAAAAAGGAAGGAAGTTAGGAACACACTTGCCAAGTACTCGGAAGTGTAGCGTTGAGACACGCACAGCCGCAAGGGCGTGCCTTTTTTCTAGGAAGCAATGAGTTTTGCGTAAACACTAGACAGTGACGTTTCTGTGGTGTCGGCCGTGTTGGTAGGATAGCAGGTACGACGTTGCGGTGCATAATGGACCATGAAGTCCAAAAGGGGCAGAAACGGCGAATCATGACAGCATGCCCACTCTTAAACCTTGATCCACCGGGTTTACCTGGATGGGTTAAATAGAATCTCTGTACCAAATGGGGGGCATTCATGTTGGAGACCGGTTCCCACGTTCGTTCGCTGGGGGGGGTTTCCTTTCCATTCCACCAAGTACTGTAGTTGACCTCTTCTATATCTGGAATCACATATCCTGGAGACCTAGAATTCGATCTGATCATTGACGAGCACAGGGTTAGGTCGATGAGTTGATCTGGTGGATTGAGAATAGGGTTTGAACAAGGAAGTGTGAAAAACGAGATGTATCTTCTTCCAGGTTTCTGGTAACTGAAGTCGATATGCCACTGGGTTAATGATTTCCTTGATGGAAAATGGCCCGTAGAATCTAGGAGCCAATTTATTGGGTCGCAGGTGTTGAGGGAAGAGTCTAGAGGAAAGCCAAACCTTGTTGCCAATGGCATACATGGGACCGGGTCTCCTTCTAGTATCAGCATGTCTTTTAACATCCATTCTGGCCACCAAAATTGTCTCTGAATGAGACGGAGAGTGGCTGTAATGCCCCGATGCCCGGAATGGAAGGTATCATGACAGAGGTATATTATCTTGGTTCTCAGTTTTTGAGTAGGTATCACCAATCTCTTGTCTTTAAAAAGGTAACCATCTTTAGCAACTAGGGACCATTGGTTGGCCTTGGTGTAATCCTTCCAGAGATCAGAAAGTGGTGTTTCAGCACGGACATTGTCCAATAAGGAATTGGCCCACGAAAACAGTGTCTGGAAACATCTTAGGAAAGGCACGTGCCTCAACTGGTTCGTAATCAGGGCATCTGGATAAGGCATCAGCGATTATGTTGTTAGTTCCGGGGACGTGATGAATGCGAAACTGATACTGGGCAAAAAAAAAAGGCCCAACGAACCTGACGACTGTTCCTGCACTCCAGGGATTGTAGGACCTGCAAGTTCCTGTGATCAGTTTGCACTTGTACTGGGAATTTGGCACCCAGAAGTAAATGCCACCACTTTGCAAAGGCCTGCCGGATGGCGAACAATTTCTTCTCCAGGACTGAGTAATGGGTCTCACTGGGATTCAGTGTTTGAGATAGGTAGGCAATGGGATGTTCCACTTTGTCCTCACACTCTTGTTTTAACACTGCTCTAATAGTGTAATCTGAGGCATCAGTTTCCGCCAGGAAGGGTTTATTGATGTCAGGTTGAGCCAGGACCGGACCTTGAGTAAACCTTTGCTTTAGTTCCTGAAAGGCTGTTTCTTGAGCAACAGACCAGTTGAAAGGAATGTCTTTCTTTAACAATGCAACTATAGGTTGTACAATGTCAGAGAATGTAGGAATGCATTGTCTATAAAAGTTTGCAAGTCCCAGGAAGGATTGAATCTGTTTTACTGTTGTAGGGGCTGGCTATGAAAGGATAGAGTCAACCTTGGCGGGATCCATTTCTATTCCTCTGGAACTCCAAACAAATCCCAGGTAATGAACTGTTGGGGCATGAAAGATGCCTTTTTCTGGTTTAGCCAGCAGCTTCTTCTCTCGTAGGCATTGTAAAACCAAGGTCATGTGTTCTTGATGTACCTTAGGATCGTTGGAATATATCAAAATGTCATCCAGGTATACAATGACAAAGAGGAACAGCATATCTGAAAAGACTCTGTCCATGAAGCGCTGAAAAACCGCAGGAGCATTGGCAAGGCCAAATAGCATAACCAGGTATTCAAAGTGACCGAAGGGCGTCCTGAAGGCGGTCTTCCACTCATCGCCTTCCTTTATACGGATGAGATGGTAAGCGCCCCGTAAGTCAAGTTTGGTAAAGATTACAGCACCACGTACTGCTTCCAATATGTCTAAACTGAATGGCAAAGGATAGCGGTCTTTGAGGGTGCATTGGTTAAGGCCCCGGTAGTCCAGGCATGGTCGGTGTCCTTTTTGGGCACAAAGAACAAAGAGGCCCCCGCTGGAGATTTAGAAGGACGAATGGTTCCATTTGCGAGATTGGTGTCCAGGTATTCCCGTAGTGCTCTTTTCTCCGGCTCAGAAAGAATAAACATCCTTCCAAATGGTATAACTGCAGAGACTTCAGTATCGATAGCACAATCTTCTGGTCGATGGGGCGGTAGTGATTGAACAATGGCTGTTGAAAACACATCTGAGTATTGTTGGTAGATCTCAGGCACTTGGGTAATGTTGGAAACGCATATAGAAGGTTGTTCAGGGATCCGGGATTCCACAGATATGGTCTGCATCACATTCTTGGATAAACAATGAGACAGACAGAATTCGGCGCCTAGAAATAAGGATCCGGCCGCCCAGTTGATGTATGGGTTGTGTTTTGGAAGCCTGGGTTTGCCCAGAACCATTGGGTAATGAGCTGCCTTTATGATATCAAAAAAACGCTTCTCCTGATGTTTGTTTATTGAGAGTAACAGTTCCGTGGTTTGCTGGGTTATGGGTCCGGAAGACAGTGGTTTCCCATCAATCCCTTCGATTGCTTTGATTGTTTCTTTGGATTCTCGAGTAATGTTGTGCTTTAAGGCCCATTCGTGGTCCAAGAATATTCCCATAGCACCACAATCCACTAGGGCCAGGATGGAATGTGTCTCCTTATTGGCGGACGACAAGGATGCTTGTAGTACCACCAAGGTGTTTTGATGAAGACAGTTCAATGAAGGAGAAGAAGCGTAGCAAGTACCTTTCTCCCGAAGCTGGGCTCCGTTCAAGATCGGAGCTGGCGTTTCCCGAACGCCTGGGTGGAGCTATAGGACAATTCCTTACAAGATGTTTATCAGAAGCACAATACATACAGAGTACAGTATTGATCCTACAAATCCTTTCTTGTGATCACACCCCGCAAGGAGCCCAGTTGCATTGGTTCAGGATCAGGGGAGTGCAGAGTGGTTGTTTCCTTAGGGCTAGGATAATCCACGGAAACCTTTGGTGGGACTGTTCGTGTCTTTCTTTTCTCTGCCTTTCTCTCTTGGATTCAGACGTCGATTTGTAGAGACAAATCTATCAAAGCCTGGAAGGAACCTGGACGGGCTACTCTAGCCAGTTCATCCTTGATTTCATTGTTTCATCCTCTATGAAACAAGGTAAAACTTGCCTCCTGAGACCAATCAGCCTCCTTAGCCAATTGGTTGAAGCGTGTTACATAAAACAGCATGTCTTGATTTCCTTGTTGGAACTCCAGCAGCTTTTCTTGAGCACTGTACACTTGTTCAGGGCGGTCATACATGGTTTTGAAGGCCTCCATAAATCTGTCATAATATTCCAGGAGCGGGTCACCCGCATTCACCAAGGGAGTTGCCCAGGCTAAAGCATTTCCAGAGAGGTGTGAGATTATAAATCCCACTTTGGCTCTAGGTGTGAAAAAATAGTAGGGTTTAAATGTGAAATGCACCAGACAAGAATTGAGGAAAGAACGCAGTGCCTTAGAGGAACCATCGTATTTGTCCACTATGCCCCCTACCAAGGTACTTTCCTTGAATGCCGAGTCTCTGGATAGCACGAGTTGTTTTAGTGCTGCATTTTCGGCTTTGAGGTTCTGGACCTCTGTTGTCAATTCTTGCATTCCTCTCATGAGGTCCTGGACATCAGCCTCCATATTGAATTCTATATCAAGTCTTTGGCGTCTCAAACTGTCACACTCTGCCCCTTGTCTCACCTGTTTGTCCTTTGTTGTCTTCTTTGTTGGAGGTCTTTCTTTGTTCCTGGACGTTCAGGACTTATACATGTATGGGCGGGTATCCTCCGCCTCCAGTGTGTAGACCGGACACCAGCCTCGGAGAGATGGTAAGCGTTCAGAATTCTAGGAAGGTGAGAAGAGCAACGGTCAATGTCCGGGATGGATCTAGGAACCAGGAAGGAGTCGCAATGCTCACAGAAGACACAGAGCGAGCACGGGAGGACTGGATAAAGGCCAGGGAAGGGAAAGGAACGAGTGGACCCTCAGGCGGGAGCGCAAGGGGCAACACAATAGCACACCAGGAAGGAATTTGGAGCGGATAACTATCGGACGAGTAGCACGGAAAAAGGAAGGAAGTTAGGAACACACTTGCCGAGTACTCGGAAGGGTAGCATTGAGACGAGCAAAGCCGCAGGGGCGTGCCTGTTTTCTAGGAAGCAACGAGTCTTGCGTAAATACTCGACAGCGGCGTTTCTGTGGTGTCGGCCATGTTGGTAGGATAGCAGGTATGATGTTGCGGTGCACAATGGACCATGAAGTCCAAAAGGGGCGGAAACAGCGAATCATGACAGCATGCTACCTCTGTTGTGCCTATCGGAGGAGAAAATGCGCATACAGAATTAAAAAGACCCTGCTTATATCTTTGATATAAAAGTTGAATACAATTGAAGCAAATATACACCCTTGTTTCAATCCTATATTAGTTGGGATGGTTGCTGATAAAATACCATCAGTGGTTAGCTTACTTTAATGGACGTACAAGAGTAAAATGTACGTATTATGTAAATTTAATGTGGAGGACAGTTCATATTTAATTTTTTTTTCCATAAAACATATGCGAAACTGAATTAAACGCCTGTCTAAAATCAATCAATGCTATATAAACAGGTTATTTTTTTATCTATAGCTTGTTTCCTGATTGTAGATAAAATCATTAAATTTAAAACAATTCTTATATCTTTGGTGAAACCTTATTGATGTGGATCTAAAAGATTGTTATCATCGAGCCACTTTGTTAGTTCTTTTAAAATCAGTCTGGCAAAGATTTTACCAGGCACATCTAGACGGGCTATTGGTTGATAGTTCCCTGGATTATTCCTGTCGCCCTTTTTAAAAATAGGTGTAATAATAGATTGTTGCCAAGAAAGAGGGAAACACCCTGACTGAATACATTCATTGAATATTATTTCTAGTATACTTCCCCATTCAGATGGGTGAGCTTTCAGGGTCACATTAGCCAGACCGTCAGATCCAAGGGCTCTCAATGGACTTTACTTCTTAATTAAGAGAATGATGTCCAGTTTATCAAATGTAATCTTGGTGAGATCTGGTGGATCTAAATGAAGAGTTGATGCTCTATTGAGGATCTATTAAGAAGACTAGTAAAATAAGTAATCCACCTTTGTTCATCAATGGTGTTTAGTATGAAAGAATGCGTAGCAGGAGTTGTAGAACCATTTATGAGTTTCCAAATCTCTGATGCAGATTTCTTCATTATAGCTCCTAGCATTTTTTCAGCATCTGCTTGCTTCTTATGATTGGTTTAATTTTATTTCTGTATTTTATTCTGAATGTAACTCTTTAGTCAACCTGACTAATAGGGGAAAGAGACCTCAGCGATTTGCAAAGTTTTTGTTTAAGATTCGCTATTTCGAGGTGATAAATGTGTTTATGCTTAAATACTGATTGCTTTCATATGAGTTTTTTTTTGTGCAGTTACCTGCAGAGAGTCAGTATAGTTGGTGCATGTATCTTTGTTCGCTGCTCACTGCTTTGTTCAAGGAATGTGCTAGAGATGCTATTTGAGGTAAGCGCCATAGAAAACGATTTCTTGGTTGATTAAGTATAATTGGGTGGTTAACAAGTATTGGCGCATGCATGATATGAGAAATCCAGCAAATTTCTAATATTGAATGATCACTCGCAGAGTTTGGAATTACGTTAAAGGAAGCAATTTTTTTGTTTGCATTGGCTGATATAAAAATATAGTCAAGAGTTGATTAGTATGAGCCTCTCTTCCAAGTACATGCTGGTGAAATGTCATCACTTGAGGAACCGTTTAGCATTGTAACATTTCTAGTTTCCATAAGAGACATCTATTTAGTGGCGGAGTGTTTGCTGTAAAGCAGTTCATATTAAAATCGCCTGCAATAATCGTAGTGTGGAATTGGGAGTCTAGTTGGATCAGATCAAACAAGGATTCAATTTTAGCAAGAAAGACGGTTTCATCATTAGCTAGACTAGAGGGTTCCAGTAAATGTTTGATTGCTGTTCAAGGGAACCTTTCCAAATTACCATCACATTGTCAATGTAACATGACCAAACCCCGATCTGGGGGTTGAATGGATTATGCACATAGATTAATTGTTTTTTAAAAAACGTGACGTACAGATTTGCAAGACTGGGAGCCATAGTGGCCCATATTGCTGTCCCCTCAACTTGTTGATAGAAACTACCTGAACATTCAAAGAAATTTCTTGTAAGTGCCAAGTTGATACACCACATCATGAATGAGGTAGGTACCGGGTCTTGATCTGTACGGGTCAGTAGGATTTCTTCCACCTTCGCCAAGGTGTCTTGTTGAGGAATAGTTGTGTAGAGGGACACTATATCAAGTCCCAGTAAATAGTGAGTGTCTCTATCATATTACATATTTTCAAATGTGTTAATGAAATCCTTTGTATCTTTTAAGTACGATCTCATGGTTTTCACATAGCCCTTTAGGTAGTGATCTGCAAAGATGGATAACGGCTCTAGCACTGAGTTGATTCCAGCAACTATCGGTCAACCCAGAGGCTTTATCAAGGTCTTGTGAATTTTAGGTAGACATAAAAGCTTGGGACGGATGCCTCTTTATTAATTAAGAAATCACTTTCTTGTTGGCTGATCCAGCCCCTTTCTTTAGCTTTGGTCACCTTCTGTTCTATAAGCTGTACTAGGTCTTTGGTTGGGTCTTGTGCCATTTTCTTATAAAATACATCATTTTGCAGTTGTCTATTGCATTCCTCGACAGTTGCTCTGGTTAACAATGACTATGCCTCCACCCTTGTCCGCTTTTTTAATAATCATTTGTTCACTATTGGCAAGGTTTTTGAGGGCTACTTTTTCAGCTTTAGTCAGGTTTTGGAAAACACCAGTGTTGGTTAGTTCTGGTTTCTCGACTTCTGCCAGGACCCATTTTTCAAAATCTAGAGACTCCGGGGAGAAGGATTGAGCTGGTGGATAAAAGGTTGATGCTGCCCAAAGTCCTGTAGAGTTTTTCATGAGATGGGCACTTCTTTCGGTGGTTGACTGCGCAAAAATGTCTTTGATATGGATTTTCCGCATGAGTTTATAAAAGTCTGTGCAGAACTCAAACGGTTCATGTTGCTGGGTAATTACAACCCCTAATCCTTTATTAAGGACTTCCTGTTCAGTGTTAGTCAGAATGTAGTCTGAGAGGTTCACTAAAAGCGATTCCCGTTCCGGGTGTACTTTTGGTTGTCGCTCCAGGTCCCTCTGGGGGAGCCTTGGTATAAAAAAGGTTGTTGCATTATGTTCCCATTGCCTTGCCCCTATCTAAAGTTGGGATTGCCCCTACCTCTTTTTGGAGTGTGAGTTGAACCCCCTTCTCCTGGGTCATCTGGGTCGCTCCCACTACGGTCATTACTGGTACTATATGACGTGGCGCGGAAGCGCACTCTCCGAGACTGGTTGTTTTGGCCATTCTGTTGAAATGACAGATTCTGGTAGCCCTCTTTCGTATAGGGAATGTCATGAACCACCGATTCCGGCCCTTCTGGACTTTGTGGTCCATGATGCACCACGGCATGAGCTCTGTGAGTCTTCCAACATGGCCGACGGCCCAGAAACGCTGCGCTCTAGCCTTTGCGCGCAACATTCTGCTTCCTAGAAAACAGGCACACCCCCGCGGCTCTGCGCGTCTCAACGCAACTGCTTGGAGTTGTTAGGTGTATGTTCGAGTCCATGTACCGTATTGTCTCCAACTCTTACCCCTTTTTTCTTCCTTCCTGGAACCCTCTCCTGATTCCTGCAATCCCCCGCTAGCCTTTATCCCTTCTTCTCGGATCCCGTCTTGTGCTCGCTGCCGCAATCTTCCAGGAACATCTGAGCATCGGACGCCTGTCCACCTCCTTCCTGGATCCATCGTTAGCATTCCTAGATACTGAACGCTTCCCGGCTTAGGCAGCCGACTACCTCACGCTGGAACCCGAAGACTCGCGCTCCAACCTATACAAGTCTCGAACAGTGAGGAAGAAGAAAAGCGCTCCCAAGAAGACCACAAGCAAGGAAAAACTGGTGAGAAAGAAGGTTGTGACAGATTGAGACGCCTAAAAACTGATATAGCGGTAGACATGGAAGCTGCATTTCAAGACCTCATGAGAGGTATGCAAAAATTAACTACAGAGGTTCAAAACGTCAAGGCCAAAAATGCAGCATTAAAACAGCTAGTCTTGTCCCAGGATTCCGCGGTCAAAGGAAGCGCCCTGGTAGGGGGGTGTAGTGGACAAATATGATGGATATGCCAAATACCTGCGTTCCTTCCTTGATTACTGCCTAGTACACTTCACTTTCAAACCCTACTATTTTTCCACGCCACAAGCTAAGGTTGGATTCATGATTTCTCACCTCACGGGCAACGCCTTAACATGGGCGACTCCCCTAGTCAATTCGGGAGACCCACTCTTGGATGATTACGATGGGTTTGTGGAAGCCCTTAAGGCTATGTTTGATTGACCGGAACTTGTCTGCAGTGCACAAGAAAGACTTCTTGAATTCCAGCAAGGGGGCCAGGTTATGCTTACTTATGTGACTCGCTTCAAACAGCTCGCTAAAGAAGCTGATTCAAGAAGCCAGTTTCACTGTATTCCGAAGGGGATTGAATGATGAAGTAAAAGATGAGCTAGCCAGAGTAGCCCGTCCGAGTACCTTCCAGGCCCTGATGGACCTTTCCTTACAGATAAACTTCAGAATCCAGGAGAGAAAGGCAGAGAAAAGAAAAACAAAGACAACACCCCCAAAGACAACCATGGAATATCCTTGTCCCAAATAAGCATCCGCTCCACGTTCCTCAGATCCAGAACCTATGTAATTGGGTGCCTTTCGTGGACCAATTTCTCTACAAGAAAGGATCCGTAGGATCAATACAGGACTTTGTATGTACTGTGCCTCTGATAAACATCTTGTGAGAGAATGCCCAATAGCGCCACCCTGACATTCCGAAAACGCCAGCTCCCGATCCTAAGCGGAGCACAGCTTTGGGAGAAAGATGTCTGCTCCGCATCCATTCCTTCCTTGAATACTCCAGGACAGAACACTTTAGTGATTCTCTAGACAATCTTGCCACCTACTGAGAAAGAATCCTTCCCCATCCTGGCCTTGGTGGACTGTGGTGCCATGGGGGTTTTCATAAACCACGACTGGGCTGTCAGTCATAACATTCCTCGAGAACCCAAAGAAGTAATACAACCCGTTGAAGGAATTGACGGCAGACCATTGTCTTCCGGACCCATTACTCATCAAACCAAGGAGTTACTACTCTTGATAAACAACCATCAGGAAAGACTCAGTTTCGACATCATAAAGGCTGCTCACTACCCCATGGTTCTAGGCATGCCCTGGCATCAGAAACACTATCCTTACATCAACTGGACAGCCGGATCCCTATTTCAAGGCTCTGAATTTTGTATGTCCCATTGCTTGTCTCAAGACACATTGCAAAACCCTCCTGTGAACTCCTAGAATCACAGTCGTCCTTAAGTGTATCCAACATAATCCAAGTACCAGAGACCTACCAAACATACTCTGATTTGTTTTCAACAGCCATTGTTCAAGCTCTTCCACCCCACAGACCTGAGGATTGTGCCATTGACACAGATGCTTCAGCAGTGATTCCATTCGGGAGGATGTTCATATTGTCTGAACCCGAAAAAAGGGCCCTACGAGAGTACCTGGATACCAACCTGGCAAATGGGACTATCCGTCCTTCAAAATCTCCAGGCGGTGCTTCCCTATTCTTCCTTCCTAAGAAAGACACCAAAGACCTTCGGCCCTGTTTGGACTACCATGGTCTCAACCAATGTACTCTCAAAGATCGTTATCCGCTACCACTCATTTCTGATATCCTGGAGGCAGTTTGAGGTGCTGTCATCTTCACTAAACTCGATCTTAGGGGTGCTTATCACCTCATTCGCATAAAGAAAGGCGATGAATGGAAGATGCCATCAGAACTCCATTTGGTCACTTTGAATATCTGGTAATGCCCTTCGGTCTCGCAAATGCCCCTGCGGTCTTTCAACGGTTCATGGATAGAGTTTTCTCTGATATGCTATTCCTTTTTGTCATCGTGTACCTGGATACCCACAACCACAGGAGGTACAGAAATAGTATGGGGTGCACTTCTTCGAGACCTCCATCGCACCGGTTAATCTTGGTTCTTGGAAGAATGTCAATGCATGTCATGGCCACTGGGCAAGGACCACTAATGACATCATCTAAAGGGTCCAAGTGGACCCAGTCCTGGCGCTTTGGCGCCAGGCTCATGAGAAAGTGTGCTCTGCACACTTTATTTCTGGTGCACGTGTTATTTCCTTTCCTGCAGGTTCCCCATGTGCATCCAGGTTGGGTGTGGCCATAGGGAAACATTGAACTGCACGTGCAGCATCCTCTGGGAATGGTAAGGTGGGGCCACAAGGTGGAGCCATGGGGGCATGACTGGGACCAGGCTATTTAAGCCTACCCCACCCGCATGCAAGCGCTTCGCGTTAGTCTGCTTATGCAGCGTAACGCTCACCGCCACCTGAAGCGCTCTTACCTGACCCCAGCAATATCATCTCCAGCGCGTATCTTACCTGATTCCAGCAATACCATTGCTTGAAGCGCAGCTTACCTGACTCCAGCTACATCATCTCCAGCGCGCATCTTACCTGATTCCAGCAATACCATCGCTCGAAGCGCTGCTTACCTGACTCCAGCAACATCATCTCCAGCATGCATCTTACCTGATTCCAGCAATACCATCGCTCGAAGCGCATCTTACCTGTTTCCAGTAGTCATCACAGTCGAGGCGCATCCTCACCTGTTCCGGGCGTCTAGCTACGCGGGAGCCCATCTCGACCAGCAGCCTTGCGGATCCATCCATTCAGCAACCGCCGGCAGGTCTTCGGATAGCTGCCTCTCGTCAGACGTCGCCAGGCCATCCCTGCAGGAGAAAAGGACAAAAAAGGTTAGAAACACATAAAGACTTAACGCTAAGTTCGCGCGCAACTTATCCTTCGCGCTTGACCTTAGAACCCAACTTACCTTCTATTGGGGATCTCGAAACTCCTCTGGCCTCCATTCAGACTCGCTCCCAATACCGCAACTCTGCTGGACCCTTCACCACCTACTGGGGAGAAGAAAGACATTACAAGTGTTACGGACAATAATCACAGAAGAAAGACATTGTAAAAGATAAGGACAATAATCATTGTTAAGAAACACTTACCTTCGAAGTGGATCAGCCACAGTCGGTCTGGGCTGCCACGCACGCGGACCAGTGAAGCAACTAGGTCCATTAAAAGCACCCCTGCAGTTGAGAAGCAGGACGGAGAGCTCATCCTCATAAATAAACAGGTGAGACCATATGGGAAAACGCATGCTCACCTCATTCTGGGAAGAAGGGTTTGAGGGAAATCATAGTCCAACCACAGCATTCTCACTGCCTCTCATATTCTCTCAGGGGCAGTGTCTGCAACCAACGCAGTCCACACTACAGGAGCAGGGGAAGAAGCCTGATCCAGGGGAGCCAAGTCCAGGGAGGGCTGAAACCGCGCCCCAACGCCCCCGCAGAGACCAGGTGAGTGTAACAGAACGCGAAGCCTCTCTGAACCTCTGCCTGTGTGTTATGGTCACCTCAGAAACTGACCAGTTGGCCCAATTGCTGGGGGAATTGCGGGCCGAAGTACATGCCTCCAGACAAGAAACCAAAGCCTTAAGAAGGGACCTTATTGTAGCCTGAGAACGAACTGATGACTTGGCAAGGCAGATGCTTCAGACACACGGAGGGCAGGTTCCATTACCTGGAATTGCAGAGACTCCTATACCGCAGCCATTACCACCAGTCCAAGTGGTGCTCCCAGGGGCAGTGCCACTGGCCCGCCCGAATGTTTTACCGGCGATCCTAACAAATATGCCATATTCATGAACCAATGTCGCCTTCAGTTTTTGTGTCGCCCTGGGGCCTTTCCTAATGATAGCGCAAGAGTTGCCTTTGTACTTTCATACTTGGGAGGCAGCGCAGCAGACTGGTCGATACCATTAGTGAATCAGGGTGACCCTCTACTCCGAAACGTTGGAGAATTCCAACGGGAATTGGAAAAACTGTTTGTTAGACACACCCAAGGACAAGCCCTGGAAAACAAACTATTGTCCCTCAGACAGGGAAACCATGATCTGCTGACTTATATTGCCACCTTCAATCGGCTTGTAGCACAGACAAATTGTCCAGAGGAAAAGAGGAGCACACTATTTTATCGGGGATTGCATAGTGAACTAAAGGATGTTCTAGCCCAAGTGGTCAATCCTCCTGAATGCTGTGCGGAGTACATCAGTCTGATGGTTCAGCTGGACCATAGGTTGCAGGACCGAAAAATGGATCGCACAAGAACTGAAGGGAGGTCGGTCTGTATGCGACTCCGGGACACTCCAGTCAAGGCCCATGAACCAACCGAGCCCATGCAGATAGGGGGATTACGGGCCCCTATCTCCAAGGTGAAGAGAGAAAAAAGGAGACAACAACAGCTCTGTTTATACTGCGGAGAAGCAGGACATTTCCTCCGGGAATGCCAGATAAAACCCCTTAAGAAAATAGGTGCAACAGACAACGGCAATGAAGAGAAAGAACAAAATCCGCAAAACTCCAGTGCCCGACCAGCGTAGGGGTCCACTTGTCGAGCAAAAAGAAGGAATCTGTATAGACCTCACATCTGGTCATCCCAGTACTCTTGGTCAACCACCAACAACCGTCAAAGGTACATGCTTTGGAGGCATATATTGATAGTGGAGCAGTGAGAAATTATATTGATCAAGATCTGGCTGCACGAATAGGCCTTCCCCTCGAGCAAAAACTACAATCGGAAAATGTCACAGCCGTGGATGGTTCTCAGTTGTCCTCTGGCCCAGTGACGTAACATACCGATAAAGTATTTGTATTTTTTTTTATTTATATAGCGCCTTACTCATAGGCGCTTTACAGTTTAACAACAAGAGTACACAAAACATAGAACAGTAGAAGCAAACAATATACATGAATTAGACCAAAAAACAGTATGTAGAACAATTTGCATGTGAGAAGGAGGAGAAGGGGAAGGGTATGGGGAAGGAAGGGTGAGGGAGAGAGATTAGGGAGTAAATTACATAGAAACGAGAAGAGGCACATGGAGGAGGGGGAACAGAAAGTAAGAAGAGATCAGCGGAGCGAAGGGAGCGAGAGGGAGTGTGGAATGAGAGGAGAGATATGGAGGGGCAAGGTCTGGAGAGATTTAAAGACAAGACAAAGGAAGTGAAATTTAAGTTGGGAGTGGAAAGGAAGGCAGCCTAGTTTGGAAAGTGAGTAAGAGATGGAGTCAAGGGGAGAGAGAAGGCAAAGGGTGCGGATAGCAGAATGGTAGGTGGATTTGAGGGGGGCAAGGTGGGCGGCAGGGAGACCAAGGAAGAGGGAAGAACAATAGAAGAGGCGAGAGAAGATTAAAAGTTTGGTAGCATGAAAGGTGAGAGAGGAACGGACTTTACGGATGTTAAAGAGGTGGTAGCGACATGCACGAGAAGTAAGGGATATATGATGGGAAAAAGAGAGGGAAGGATCGAGGCAAATGCCTAGGTTGCGAGCATGGGTGGAAATGGGAAGGTTAGAAGGGGAAAATGAATGGAAGGAGGCAGCGTGGGGGGAGGAAGTGTGTTAGAGGGAAAGAATAGTACTTTAGTTTTATCAGTGTTAAGAGAAAGATAGCGAGACTGATGCTGATGTGTCAGGATGGTCATTAGGAAGACATCTCTTTCTTAACGGGGCTCCCCAGTTCCAGATGATCTTAAGAATGCCTTGGCTGGAAACCCATAAACCCAGGATCGACTGGCGAACACGAGTGCTGACCTTTCCTCAAGAATGCACCAATAGCTGCTTCCATAAAAGTGGGAAGAGCCTTGAACTCGAGACGAAATCTATCCTAGGGCTCTCTGGTTCCCTACCCCCTGAATATCAGGACTACATGGATGTGTTCCAAAAGGAACAAGAAAACACCCTGCCTCCACATAGACCTTACGACTGCCAGATCAATCTGGTGTCCGTAGCTCAAATCCCCTAAATTCGAATTTACGCTCTAACAGAGCAAGAAAACCAGCATCTGAAGTCGTACCTAGCTAACGGATTCATCCGCCCATCTAAGTCTCCTGCCTCTTCGGCTCTCTTTTTCATACCCAAGAAGGAGGGCGACCTAAGGACTTGTATAGATTATAGAGCACTGAACCAAATCACAGTAAAGAACAGATGTCCTCTGCTACTCATCCCAGAGCTGCTAGATCAGGTGAAGCATGCCCAAATATACACAAAACTGGACCAACGAGGAGCCTACCACCTTGTGAGAGTTAAAAAGGGAGACGAATGGAAGACGGCATTCCGAACCAGATACAGACTTTTCGAATATCAGTTCATGCCCTTTGGGTTATGTAATGCACCAGCGGCGTTCCAATTCTTCATGAACGATGTGCTTCACGAATTGTTGGACTTTTGTGTTTAAACCTTTATTTATTGTTGCACACATATAGGACTCATAAACATTGTGCAACAATTATGGAACATTTCCATTTCTTAAACTGGTAGTACATACTATTCCGATGCCCCAGCCTCAGCTTTGTCAGCTAGGTATTGTTTGTATCTGGCCCATATATTTATGGGTCTGGTGGTGACCTGCAGTGAATCAATGTATATTTCTTCAATGTTGTTTGTCCATATCATATCCCTGTCCCAGTCCCCCTTCGTTGGCGGGGTGCCGCTTTTCCACTTCAGCCGTATCGCCCTCTTAGCTAGTAGTAAACTCAGATTCAGTAGTTTCCGCCAAGTTGCATGATATGTTTGGTCAAAGCGCATATTTGTAGCTATTGATTGTCACCGATTTGTTGTCCCAGGTCTTGTTCCCATTTGATTTTGGCATTATGTGTCACTGGTGGGCAGGTCTGAGTAATGGTCTTGTACAGTGTGGATTCCGATATTTTCCCCTTCCCCGCATTGAACATGTACCCCAGTCCCAGGTTTATCGTTGGCTCTGCTGGAAATTCACTCCATAGGTTCTCAGTGGCGGACATATAGTGCATCTTGTGTTTGGTCGTGTCGCCCACTATGTCTTTGAGGATTTCCCAAGTAACAAAGCGTTTGTCTGGGAACAGTTGGCCCCATTGGATGATTCCCTTAGCGCCCCAATGTGCAGCTGCCTCCTTATCCAGAGTAGGTGGTATATAGGGGTCGCCCCAGATTGGCATGCTCGGGTGGTAGCTTATCTGTACCGTATATATATCGGCAATTCTGGCCCATGCTGTAGCTGTGACCTGTGTGGGATCCGTGGAGTTGTGGCGTTTGGGGCGTGCCATCGTCATATTGTGGAGTAGTGTGGCGGATTTCGGTATGTGGGGTTCATTCAGTGTTTCTTTGGGATTGAGGAAGTCTGTTACCCATTAGGCGGCGTAGTGTGCTTGTGCGTCTAGGTAGTAGAGTTCAAAATCTGGTGCCGCTAAGCCTCCCTGTGGGTATTGGTCAGTTAGTACCCTCCAACTCAATCTAGAATGTCCCCCCCATGTGAATGCAGTATAAGCACTTTTTATTTTTGCAAATAGTGCTCGACCTGGCAATACCAGGACAGTGCTGAATAGGTAAAAGAGTTTAGGAAGGATTATCATTTTAATGAGGGCATTTCTCCCCATCATTGAAATTGGCAGGGTGCTCCAGCGTGCCATCTTGGCACACAGAGCATCAGCTAGGGCGTCATAGTTCAGAGCACGGGATAATTGGACTGTCCTGGCCACATACACCCCCTAGATATTGAATGTGTACCGGGCTCCAGAGAAGGCCTTCAAGTTCAGTTAGTGCCACCGTTGCATCCGTAAGTGGAAACATTTCGGATTTTTTAGCATTGAGTTTTAGGCTGGAGTACTCGCGGAAAGTCTTGACCTCTGATAAGACCTTTTGAAGCGTGCACCCTGGGTTTTTCAGATATAATAAAATGTCATCGGCATACAATGTAATAATTTCCAACCTGCCCTTGAGCCTCAATCCGTGCATGCTGTACCGGGCCCTGAGTATGTCTGCCAGGGGTTTTATCTCCAGTGCAAATAGGAGGGGTGACAGTGGGCAGCCTTGACGGGTGCCCCTAATAACTCCAGTAATTCAGATAAGGTGCCATTGATACTTATCTTAGCATAGGGGCGTGTGTATAGTATTTTGACCCATTTAATAAAGTTAAGGCTGAACCCTAGTTCTGTAAGACCCTGAATAAGAATGGCCAATATGCTGTGTCAAAAGCTTCTTGCATGATCACCACCCCCCTGTGTTTCTTCTGGTATTGCCAATAAGATCTTGTGGCAACGCCTGATATTGGTTGCAGTGGACCTACCCATAATGAATCCCGCTTGGTGCTCGTGGACCATATAGGGCATTAATGGGGTTAGCCGCATGGCCAGGATTTTCGCGAAGATCTTAGCGTCAGTGTTTATTAACGAGAGCGGTCTGTAGGAGCCACAGTCTTCCGGCGGTTTCCCGGGTTTAAACAGTAGAGTAATGACTGCTTCCCTGGTGGTTTCGGGTAGTTCCCCTTTTTCTAAGGCCTCTGTCCATACAGCATATAGCCTGGGTAAGAGGAGATGTCTGAATTCTTTGTAGAACTCGGCCCGAGGCCATTAGTGCCTGGCGCTTTCCCGTTGGGTAGTGCTTTTATAGCTTCAGCTATCTCGGCCTCTGTGAATGGGGTTTCGAAGGTCTCCCTGGTGCCGTTTGCTAACAATGTCGTTGGTATGTGGCCATGGTATTGGTCTATTTCCTCATCAGTGGTGCTGCTCTGAGGGGAGTATAGCTGTTGTAAAATGCCCCCATAACCTCTTGACTGTCCGTGGTCACAGTACCGTCTATTCGTTTTATGCATGGGATGCTTGTCGGTCCTTGTTCGCCTCGCACCATCCTGGCCAGCAGTCTCCCAGGGCGCTCACACTCCCCATAACGTTGTGCTGATGCAGGCCTGTCGAAGTAGCAGATCTCCCGATCAGCCGCTTCTTTAAATTCATCGAGCTTGGTCTTAATGTCCAGTCCTAAATGTGGAGACGGTGTTTGTGCATACAGGATCTGTTTATTGGCAATTTCTGTTTAACGGCGCGCAAGATCCCTACGGATATCCTTGAGGACTCTGAATTCAGTGGACATTGCGGTGCCTCTGATGCACACTTTGAATGCTTGCCATAACACCGCCTGACTTGTCACAGACCCCTCATTAATGTCAAAATATTCCCGAAGGTGTTGGGCTAATGCTGTCTTGTAGACCAGGTCTTGAAGGGCAGCTGATTTAAACCTCCGAGGTGGTCTGTTTATTTTTATCTCTGGGATTCGTAATGTTACCTGTATAGTTGAGTGGTCGGAATATGTCCTGGAGTAAATACGAGCATCAGTAACCCAGTTTAATGCATCATTTGCTACTAGCCACAAGTCTATTCTGGAGTGCATATCGTGCACCGAAAAGTAGAACGTGTACGCCCTTTTGGTGGTGTTTAAGGAGCGCCATGCGTCTCAAGTTTAAATCAGCCATATGAGTGAGTATCATTTGGGCAGATTTAGACAATGCCCTCGGCTGATCCGACGTACGGTCAAGATGTACGTCAAGCATGGTGTTAATATCGCTGCTGCATACCAGATGGGCTGTGGGAAATTTTGCAAGTTTCCCGAATAAAGTGGAATAGAAGCCGGGGTCATCTATATTTGGGCCGTATATAAAGTAGTGCCACCTCTGTCAAGAAGTTCCCCCCTTCTCACCTGAATCCGTTCTCTATCTGTGTTCTTGGAGGCTGCCTTCTTTCGGATGGATCGGGTTTTGAAGAAGGGGGCCCGTACACTCCAAAGACTGTAGAATCTGGAGGTTTCGGTGGTCAGTACAGACCTGAACTGGATGTTTAGCTCCCAAAAGTAGATGTCGCCATTCAGTGAAGGCTTGGCGGATGGCTAACAATTCTTTTTCCAGGACTGAATAATGTGTTTCACTAGGAGTCAGAGTTCGTGAGAGGTAAGCAATTGGGTGTTCCAGTTTATCCCCTAATTCTTGTTTCAGGACTGCGCCAATGGCATAATTTGAAGCGTCTGTTTCTACCAGGAAAGGACGGCTAGTATCGGGTTGAGCCAAGATAGGAGCTTGCATAAACTCTGTCTTTAAACACTGGAACGCCATATATTGTGGTGTTGACCAGAGGAAAGGAGTGTCTTTCTTCAGGAGAGCAACAATCGGTTGAACTATCTGGGAGAAATTAGATATGAATTTCCGGTAGAAATTGGCAAGTCCCAGGAAAGATTGAATTTGTTTCACGGAAGTAGGAGCGGGCCAGGTCAATATGGCTTTTACCTTTGAAGGGTCCATACCGATTCCTTCTGGGGTAAGAATAAAACCTAGGTAGTGAACGGAGGTCACATGAAACAAACATTTTTCAGGTTTGGCCAGGAGTTTATGATCTCGGAGTCTCTGCAACACTGCCTTCACGTGCTCTTCATGTTGTTTAGGATCCTTGGAAAAGATCAGTATGTCATCCAGATATACAATAACAAAGAGAAACAGCATGTCAGAGAACACCCTATCCATAAAGCGTTGGAAAATTGCCGGGGCTTTAGCCAATCCGAAGGGCATGACTAGGTACTCAAAATGGCCAAAGGGTGTTCTGAAGGCGGTCTTCCATTCGTCTCCTTCCCTGACACGGATCAAATGATAGGCGCCCCTGAGATCCAACCTGGTGAATATCACTGCGGCCTCTCACGGCTTCCAGGATATCCAAAATCAGGGGTAATGGGTACCGATCCTTGAGGGTACATTGATTTAGCCCACGATAATCAAGACAGGGTCTGAGTTCCTTGGTATCCTTCTTGGGAACAAAGAATAGAGAAGCACCAGCAAGAGATTTCGAAGGTCTTATGGTGCCATTTTGAAGGTTGGTATCCAGGTATTCTCTTAGGGCCTTCTTCTCGGGTTCGGAAAGAATGAACATCCTGCCGAAGGGAATCACTGCAGAGGGTTGCGTATCTATAGCGCAGTCTTCAGGTCTGTGTGGGGGTAAGGCCTGGACAATGGCAGTCGAAAACACATCAGCATAAGCTTGGTAGACTTCAGGAACTTGCATGACATTGGATACCATTAGTGGTGTCTGTTGTTCCTTTGTTGGTTCCTTTGTGTGTTAATGGAGGTTCTAGGGATAGACAATGAGACATGCAAAACTCAGAGCCTAGGAATAGGGAACCTGCAGACCAATTGATATATGGGTTGTGTTTCTGTAGCCAGGGCAGGTCCAATACCAAGGAGTAATGAGCTGACTTAATAATGTCAAACCTGATCAGTTCTCAATGGTGATTTATTGAAAGCTGGATCTCCTTGGTCTGAAGGCTTATGGGTCCTGATGTGAGGGGTCTTCCGTCGATCGCCTCCACAGGCTGCATGGTGCTTCGTGACTCGTAGGGAATCTGATGTTTATCAACCCACTCATGAACGATGAAAATTCCCATAGCTCTGCAGTCTACCAGGGCCAAAATGAAATAGTTAGTATTCTTGGATGGTAATAAAAAGGCCTGCAGTACCACCAAATTGTTTTGTCCAGGAGAGTTCAAGGATGGAATGGATGTGGAGCAAACATCTCTCTCCCGAAGCTCTGCTCCATCTAGGATCGGGAGCTGGTGTTTCCCAAACGCCGAGGGGGTGCTAAAGGACACTCTCTAACCAAATGCTTATCTGAGGCGAAGTACATGCACAAGCCCGTATGAATTCTCCTCACTCTCTCTTGTGGAGATATGGGTCCACGAAAGGCCCCAATCTGCATGGGCTCGGATTCTGAAACTGGGCTTGGGTTGATTTCCGGTCTGGGGGTACCCTGAAATGATACCTTGGAAGGAGATCCCCTGGATTTCTTCTTTTCTGACTTCCTTTCCTGGATACGGAAGTCAATCTGCATGGCAAAATCCATTAATGCCTGGAATGAGCTTGGTCGTGCCACTCTGGACAGCTCATCCTTAATTTCTTCGTTCAATCCTCTCCTGAACAGGGTAAAACTCACCTCAGTGGATCAGTCTGCTTCTTTTGCCAGTTGTTTAAATCGGGTCACATACGTGAGCATATCCTGGGCCCCTTGCTGAAAGTCTAACAAGCATTCTTGTGCGCTATAGACCTGCTCAGGGCAGTCAAACATGTCTTTTAGGGCACGTATAAACCCATCATAATCGTCCAGGAGGGCATCACTAGAGTTAAGGAGGGGAGTGGCCCAAGTCAAGGCATTCCCGGAAAGGTGAGAGATTATAAAACCCACCTTGGCCCTGGGGGTCGCAAAATAGTAAGGCTTGATGGTAAAATGAACCAAGCACAAATCCAGGAATGCACGAAGGGTCTTTGCGGAGCCGTCGTATTTATCCACGACTCCGCCCAGTATAACACTCTCTTTTGTAGCAGAATCCTGGGATAGGACCAATTGTTTGAGAGCGGCGTTCTCCGCTTTCAGATTCTGTACCTCGGTTGATATTTCCTGCATAACACGCATCAGGTCCTGCACGGCAGCCTCCATGTCGATATCGCTTTCGATTGGGTGTCGTCTCAAACTGTCAAGGAGTTCCCCCCCCTTCTCACCTGAATCCATTCTCTATCGGTGTTCTTGGAGGCTGCCTTCTTTCGGATGGATCAGGTTTTGAAGAAGGCGGCCCGTGTCTCTGCCGAATCCAGAATGCGTTCAGTTTTCCAGCACGTCGAATCCAGAAATCCAGGAATCCAGGAGGCAAGGTAAGTTTGCTAGAACTAGAATCCAGGAGGAAGAAGAAGGGGGGGGGGTTTAAGGAAGGAATAGCAGAGTGGAAAGGAGAAGAACCGTGAGCTACGAAGCACACGTCTGGTCGCTAATCGCTATAGCTTTGAGACGCGCAGAGCCGCGGAAGGCGTGGTCTAGAAATAGAGTAAGGTTACGTCCAACGCATGGAGCGAGAAGGGAATGCGTTGGACGGCCATATTGGAGGTATTAACGTGTATAAGGCCGTTGTGACAAGGACCATGAGGCCCAAAAGGGGCACACCCTGCGATTCATGACAACCTCCCTGTCTTGGAGTGTACCATGGACCAAGACATATTTGCCCTCAGGGTCGCATTCTGTGTCGAGGCATTCTAATGGTAAAGTTTTATGTATAAGGGTTGCCACCCGCCCCCCCTCGCACGACTGGAGTACGATGTGTAGTATCGATGTGGTCCCCAATTTGGAGCAAGCTTTTCGGCTTGTTGTAATAAATGTGTTTCCTGCAAAAATACTATCTTAGGGCCCAGCCTATTGATATATGCTATCATTTTCCTTCTCTTGACCTTTTTGCTGCCTCTTCAGGGAATGTAAAGAAGTAGGTTTTATTCTGATATTGTAGCTTTAACCTGGCTGGGTATAATATGGCATAGGGGGGACGTGTTGTTCGCGCAGAAGATTTTTGACCCTGGTAAATAAACGTCATTCTTGCTGCACCACCAATGTGTAGTCTGGGAAAATGCGGATAGTATTGGCCTCCCATCTCAGTTCTTGTTTTTCTCTAGCTGTTTTCAGCACTAAGTCTCTGTCTCTGTAGTTCATCATGAGTGCTATGATGGGCCTCGAGTATGCTCCGGGCTTGGGACGAGGTGCCAGTGACCTATGTGCATGCTCCACAATGAACATAGGTGACCATCCGGGATCCCCCAGAAGATCACGTAGGAGTTTTTCCACTGCGTGTTCCATGGGTCCTTTCAAGGCTTCTTCCGGCATACCAATTATGCAGGTGTTATTCTGTCGAGATCTAGCTTCCAAATCTTCACACTTAATTTGGACCGTTCCCAGTTCTTTTGCCATTGTCGTCACAGTATTTTTTTAACGCTTCCAATGTGTCCTCTGTGTTGGAGATTCGGGTCTCGGCTTCCGTGATGCGGTTTGTGGTCTTATCCAGTTGTTTTAATTGAGGCAACAATGGCAGTTTTCCCGTCAAATTTCTCATTGAGGGAGGAAAATCCTTGTTGCATAGCCAAGAAGACTGCCTGCGGGTCCATCGCTGGTGCAGTTGTAGCTGGTTGTGTTTGCGTTGTAGCCCTCGGTTGCATTGTGAGTGCTTATGACGAATTATGGGTCTTGTATGGTTCATGGGTCTTGTCTGGTTCCAGGATGGACCCGTCTTAGACCGCGCAGTTTGACCGCTGTTCGTCCTGACGGTAGCGTGGGCATGTTAAGACCCTGCAGTATTAGGCGGTAATAGGTTGCGCCTCAGCGTTTTCCCTTTCCCCGTGGACGTGACTTGTCCTGAAGATGTAACTACCAGCACCTGGGAGTGGGTGCCTTTGGTTGGCCCAGCCCAAAGGGGCTGATGTGTTTGTTTGGCCTTTGTTGCTACTGAGTGGGCTTCGTAGTAGCTTGTCCCCAAAGCTTCAGTAGGTGAGCCTAACCTTGTAATATATCCAGCGTGAGAGGTGCATGGATATGTGTGGGGTGCCTCTTTGTGGGTGTTGGTAGACTCCCCTTGTGGCCTTGAGGTACTGCGGGCGGTAGTTACAGGTATGCTTTAGATCCTGGATTCAAGGGCCTAGTGCAGCTGGTTTTGCTTGAGGAGCGGCACCTCTATTGACCGTAGTGTTGGGGTGAGCTGTGGCGTGTCGTTTGTCCATGACTTGTCCTGTGTTGTTTTGCCTGGATTCAGGGAGTGTTTGCTCTCCCACAGCAATGGGAGGAGGGCGGGCCGTGGTCCCGCTAATGTTGCCCGCATCTGTGGTCCCGCTGCTAGGTGCCGGCCGGGCAGAGCCACGTGTCTACGCTAGTGGGCGACTGGTTCCTGGATCCCCCCAGTCTCGGTGAGGCGAGTTGGACTGGTGAAGGGGGGGGGGGGCGGTGTTCAGGGTAAGACAAGGCTTGGAGGGGTCCCGGGCCGTGACAGGCCAGGACAGATCGATCACTCACGCCGCCCACTCCCCCTCTCCCTACTGCTCTTTTCGGGGCTTCCTGGCGTAGCGGCTCCACAGTCGCGCCTTGACCCTCGTTCGGGAGGCTGGAGTGTTGGGTCAGCAGGCGCTCAACGAATCTCGGAGCGCCCACGACCTTTTTAGCGTATGGAAGCAGGCCACAATGTTCGGGCTTCCCGACCTCAAGTCTGCTTGTAGCTGAGCTCCTCCCCTTGCACCGCGGTGAGGACGTGCTGGCCTCACAAGCTGTTCAGACTTATGCTTGCACAGTGTAACTTTGGCCTTGTGCTACGGTTTCACACCAAACTTTCCAAGAATGTTCTCATATAGTAGCAGAGTACTTCCAGTGATTTTCGGGCGTAACCGGCTTGTTCGGACGATGCTTGCTACGTTACGGCCCAGATGTCTCAGGAGCTCGCACGGGAGCAGCCATCTCTCCGTGTGCGCAACAGCGCCCCCGAATTGTTGGACGTTTGCGTACTTGTTTACATTGATGACATTCTTATCTACTCAACGTCCAAGGAGGATCATGTTGGCCATGTAAGGGCAGTTCTGGAGAAGCTTCTTCTGCACTGGCTGTTTGCCAAATTGGAAAAATGCTTCTTCCATGTCACGGAAGTTGAATTTTTGGGCTTCATACTTACCCCACAAGGAGTTCACATGGACACACGCAAGGTGGATGCTATCCTTCAGTGGCCATCCCCAACAACCACAAAAGGAGTACAAAGTGTGCTCAGATTTGCCAACTTTTATCGAAGGTTTCTCCCAAGGTTTTCGCAAATAGTTCATCCTATCACCTTCCTACTGAGAAAAAATAAAAATTTCTTCTGGTCCCCCGAAGCAGAAAAGGCCTTCCAGGAATTAAAACTTGCCTTCACCACAGCACCCGTTCTTCAGCCTCCCTGACCCGACCTGCCTTATGTAGTCGAAACAGATGCCTCCAGTGTGGCCATGGGACCAGTATTATCACAAAAGGACCCGGACACGGGGCAATTACATCCCAAAGCATTTTGGTCCCGTAAGTTTTCCGTGCCGGAATTAAACTAAGCAATTACTGACAAGGAACTACTAGCAATCAAAGGAGCCTTTAAAACCCATAGACACTACCTTCTAGGGGCAAGACACACGGTCACTGTCGTCACATATCATCGTAATCTGCAATACTTGAAAACTGCCAAGGCCCAATCTTCAATCTTTGCGCCAGCTTCGCTGGGCTCTCTTTTTTGCTGAATACGGTTTTGTCATTACTTACAGAACTGGAATACGTAATGGGAAAGCAGACGCCCTATCACGCATGGGTGAGGACAAAGACGTTTTCGCAACATCTGAGCCAGTGGCAATTATCCCTGAAGAACGGATTCAAAACCAGATCGCCGCAACCGCCTGTTGGGAGGACTTAAAGAACAATCTCCAATCTCGGATGAACCAAACAGCTCAACAGGAGTGGTTGGTTAAGGGGGATCAATACTCCATCAAAGATGACCTACCTTATGTTCAAGGAAGACTATATATTCAGGACAAGAAAACACAAAACCAAATAATAGCAAACTACCACAAATCATTAGTGGAAGGACATCCTGGGATTGCCAAGACTCGGGCCAAAATTCAGAAGAGCTATTGTTGGCCAACCTGGAGCAAAGACGTTGCCCAATTTTATTGCGACTTGCAGTGTCTGCGCGCAACACAAATCCCAGAAATTAAGTCCAGCAGGGTTACTGCGTCTGTTGACTGTACCGCCAGCACCATGGCATATGCTGTCTATGGACTTTATTACCGATCTTCCACCCTGCAATGGGTTTAACACGATCCTGGTCATTGTAGACTTATTCTCTAAAATGGCGCATTTTATTCCATTGAAAGGCCTTCCCACTGCTTCCACTATTGCCGCTGTATTTTTGAAGCAAATTGTCAAGTTACATGGTTTCCCATCTGTATTGATTTCAGATCGCAGAACTCATTTAGTCTCAGCTCTCTGGAGGAGGTGCTGTAAGATAGCCCAAATTGACCTTCGGTTATCCATGAGTCACCATCCCCAAACCGATGGTCAAACGGAACGGACCAACCAGACCCTGTAGCAATACCCAAGATGTATGATGCAACAAACTGAGGAGTCCTGAAAAGTATCCTCTGGTTAACCGAATTTGCCTACAATAACTCTGTCCACACTAGCACCGGACAAACCCCATTCTACACAATGCACGGTCGGCACCCTCGAGCGTCCTCCTTCGATCCACTTGACTAACTGGAAATGCCAGCAATTACCACATTTCATAAGACCATTACTCAAACCATTAAAGAGGCAACAGAAAACCTGACCCGAGCCAAAGAAAAACAGAAAAGGTTTGCAGACCGACATCGAAGAGAGGCCCCGCATTACCAAGTCGGAGATAACGTATGGTTGGCATCCAAGAACATACCACTGTAAGGACCCCAACCCTTCCATCCCAGATCCATGGGACCTTATCCCATCAAAGCCATCATTAACCCTGCGGCCATGAAATTGGATCTTCCAGCCAATATGTCAATCCATCCGGTATTCCATGTTTCTCTTCTGAAACCAATGAAACCTGATACTCAAATTAAAGCACCACCCGAGCCTGATATCATAGAAGGAGAACCAGAATATGAAGTCAAGGCCATCTTGGATTCCAAGATAGTGCGATCTAAACTGTATTACCTGATCGACTGGGAGGGTTATGGACCTCAAAACCCTACATGTGAACCTGTTGAATTTGTCCATGCCCCACGGCTAATCAGACAATTGCATCGTAACAATCCCGCCAAACCAGGACCAGGGGGAAGAGCGCCCATGAGAGGGGCCTTGAGGGTGAGTGCTATCATGGCCACTGGGCAAGGACCATTAATGCCATCATCTAAAGGTTCCAAGTGGACCCAGTCATGGCGCCTTTGGCACCAGGCTAATGAGAAAGTGTGCTCTGCACACTTTATTTCTGGTGCACGTGTTATTTCCTTTCCTGCAGGTAGCCCACATGCATCCAGGTTGGGCGTGGCCACAGGGAAACATTGGGCTGCACATGCAGCATCCTCTGGGAGTGGCAAGGTGGGGCCACAAGGTGGAGCCAAGGGGGCGTGGCTGGGACCTGGCTATTTAAGCCTGCCCCACCCGCATGCAAGCGCTTTGCGTTAGTCTGCTTATGCAGCGTAACGCTACCCCCCGCCTGAAGCCCTGTTACCTGATTCCAGCAATACCATCGCTCGAAGCGCTGCTTACCTGACTCCAACAACATCATCTCCAGCGCGCATCTTACCTGATTCCGGCAAAACCATCGCTCGAAGCGCTGCTTACCTGACTCCAGCAACATCATCCCCAGCGCGCATCTAACCTGACTGCGCATCTTACCTGTTTCCAGTAGTCATCACAGTCGAGGCGCATCCTCACCTGTTCCGGGCGTCTAGCTATGCGGGAGCCCATCTTGACCAGCAGCCTCATGGATCCATCCATCCATCAACCGTCGGCAGGTCTTCGGATAGCTGACTCTCGTCAGATGTCACCAGGACATCCCTGCAGGAGAAAAGCACAAACAAGGTTAGAAACACATAAAGACTTAACGCTAAGTTCGCGCGCAACTTATCCTTCGCGCTTGACCTTAGAAACCAATTTACCTTTTACTGGGGATCTCGCAACTCCTCTGGCCTCCATTCGGACTCACTCCCAACACTGCGACTCCGCTGGGCCCTTCATCGCCTACTGGGAAGAAGAAAGACAATACAGGGTTTAAGGACAATAATCACGGAAGAAAGACATTGCAAAAGATAAGGACAATAATCATTGTTAAGAAACACTTACCTTCGAAGTGGATCAGCCACAGCTGATCTGGGCTGCCACACACGCGGACCAGTGAAGCAACTAGGTCCATTAAAAGCGCCCCTGCAGTTGAGAAGCAGGACGGAGAGCTCATCCTCATAAATAAACAGGTGAGACCATATGGAAAACGCATGCTCACCTCATTCTGGCAAGAAGGGTTCGAGGGAAATCCTAGTCCAACTACAGCATTCTCACTGCCTCTTGTATTCTCTCAGGGGCAGTGTCTGCAACCAGCGCAGTCCACACTACAGGAGCCAGGGAAGAAGCCTGATCCAGGGGAGCCAAGTCCAGGGAGGGCTGCAACCGTGCCCCAACGCCCCCGCTGAGACCAGGTGAGCGTAACAATGCACAGTGAAAGGAGTATTCAGCTCTTTACAACATGGCAAACTGAAAGACTTTCTGTATAGTACACTGTATGAGATAATATCACCAGATACCAATTCACTGTTCGCATATATCTCTCTATGAAAGGATTTGAACACCCTGTTGATCTCTTTATCAGCTATATACGCAGAATACTCTGCATGTTGTGGATATCAATGATAGGAGAAACCTTGGTCTTCATGAAGAAGCCATGCCAGAGTCCTACCTTAATTTGACCCTCACAAAATATCCTTGCCAAACCAGGTTAACTAAGGAATTAGATCCTTTTGATCTGCCACATACCAGATATAGGCCCTCATTACGACCCTGGCGGTAAGTAAGCTACATTACCACCATGGCGTAATCATCGTTTACGCCATGGACCGATGGCGTAAAGAGCGCCATATTCCGACCCATCGCGCACGAGCATTACGCCATGGCGGTAATGTAAACTACGCCATGGTGTAAACAGCCCTTACCGGCATCGAATGCCGCCACCCATCATAGCGCCGACCGTAATCAGCGGGCCCCGTAATTAGCGGGCCCCGTAATTAGCGGTCGCCGCAAATAAGCGTAACCGGAAGTAGCATCATCGCGGCGGAACGGGAAAGAGCACAGCGGCCATCTTTAAAAACACAATCCATTGCCATCCCACCCAACCACACTACATTCGACCCTGAAACCCTGTGAATCCCATTACCCACCCATTTCCTCACCTTACCATGCCAAAAGTTGTTAAAAAAGCCTGCGACAGGCAGCGGCAGGACCGCTTCAGTCGCGAAGAACTGACTATGCTGGCAGAAACGCTGCAGGAGAAGGCAGACGTTGTCTTCTCATCAGAGATGACGAGACCAGCCATAGCCCGGAAAAAAGCAGTATGGGAACTCGTGGCACAACGCGTCAGTGCCGTAGGTACCACCCCACGTACCGCCAGACAGTGCCGCAAAAGGTGGGATGACCTCCGGCTCCGAGTAAGGGGTATACTGTCAGCAAACCGCAACCTGGGACTGGCAACTGGCGGTGGAGCAGACTCCCCACTGAAGATGCAGCCATGGGAGGAGACATGTGCCTCATTGATCGGCATAGAGTGCATCGAGGGCGTAGGCGGAATGGAGAGAGGAGCCCCGACATCAGGAGACACAGGTAGGTGCCTCCAAATCAGCCTTGCAAAACACCCAGAATCACACTTACATGGGAATCACAATGTCGCCCCATATGGCAAACGCAACACATCAGCAGAAGACCCACACCCTGCACACATGCAGCATGTACACTCTACAGCAGGCACACACATTCCTGCATGCTCAACCCACCCAAAAGGGAGACAACCTGTATGTCACGGCCTACAAAGTCCACCATCTATCCATCTAAACCATGGCACTCATCATAATGCCTGCTCAATGTCCGCTGAACCATCAATAACACTTTCCCTCCTCTGCTCCACCACAGGCTCACACTCGGACACCGGCAGGGACGAGAGTGGCACCACCCCAGCCAAGAAGACCAGGACAGAGGGAAGAGGCCACCAACCATCCACCTCTGCTGGACCCATGGCCAACCCACAGCAGGCCAATATTCCTGTTGCCGAACAGCCCAGGGCAGCAATTCCTGCCGAGGAAAGGGACATGATGGCACCCACGGCAGACCCACAACCACTGCTGCCCACTGAGGGGATCGTGTCTGCGGGGAGCAGTACAGTCGGGGAGACTGCAGCCATCGCAGCCTGTTCTGACAGCGATGTGGCGAATGGGGATGATGACATGGAAGGTCCCCCCCACACCCAACTTACCTCCCCACACCTGTCCCCATGTAGCCTGCATGGACAGGACACACAGGGGCAATCCCCTGGAGGTTCATGGCCAGCCACTCCAAGCCCAGTGGGAGTAGGGGAGGAGGGGAGTAGTCCTATTGGGCCTGCAATTGCAACCCCCATTGTGCCTGATTACAGCCAGGTGCTGGACCAAATATCAGCGAGGCAAGAACAACTGGCATCAATCCTAACGCAGCATGTTGCTGATTGTGGAGGTGCCAGTTCAGGCATGGAGAGGTGTGCTGACAGCATCAAGGCAGCCATCCAATCAGCAAGCACGAACATATGCACGGAACTGGCCGCAGTGCGGAATATGATTAGTGAACTGATACGGACAATCATGGACACACGGCGTACCGAGCAGGCCGGTACCTCCTCAGCTGCAAGTTCGGCCCCATCCAGCCCCATCCGCAGGTCATCCAGGACCCGGAGGAGTACAGGCAGGGGGGCTCCAGGTTCCGGGACAGGGGGCTGGCAATAGTGCCTGCACAGTGGACCACTAAAACATTACCCACTTCACCACAGGCACTGGCACTCCTTTGCAGGGATTTCTGGGGGGAGGGGGAGGAGGGATTGGGTGTGTTGGGGTGTTCAGGGGGGAGGGGGGATTGGGTGTGTTGGGGTGTTCAGGGGGAGGGGGGATTGGGTGTGTTGGGGTGTTCAGGGGGGAGGGGGGATTGGGTGTGTCATATCTTTTCAGGAGCACAATACACTTTTACGTTTATCACAAACCAAATGTGTGGACATTGCTCATTGTGTATGTGTGCTTTATTGTTGTACAGTCTACAGTGTGCATATACCAGACACACACAGTGCCCCAAGTGCCGTCCACTTGTTATACGCACACGCAGTGTGTGCTAGAAGCATTGGTCAATGAGATTCTGACGCATTTCACGGCCCTCCTGTGCATCGCTGCATCCTTGAGGTGCTGCCCCATCCCCACCCTCATCATCCTCATCATCAGGTGGTTGCAGTTCTGCGTCAGGGGGCAGAGGCACGTTACGTCTGACGCACATATTGTGTAGCATGACACATGCCATGACGATCTTCGCAACCTTCTCATGGCGGTACAGGAGTGCCCCGCCAGACCTGCTGAGGCAGCGGAAACGTGCCTTCAGTAGGCCAAAGGCCTGCTCTATCACCACACGGGTACGTGCCTGGGCACGGTTGAAGTCCTCCTCATGCTGGTTCTGTGGGTTCCGGACTGGTGTAAGGAGCCACCTCTTCAGGGGATAGCCTCCATCACCTGTAAATGGGCAACAATGTATGTGTCAGGAATGAGATTGCTTTCTGAACATGACGCGCCACCATGCCTTGCATTCAACTGTAACTTTGCACCAGATTCAGTTGTGCTAATGGATTCACACCATGCAACCGGTATATGTTCATGGCTCTCATGTACTGTTTTGCATGCCAAGACACAATGCAGAGGGGACAATTGCCTTGTGAGTGCCCATCCACTGTGTCCGTTCAGGCCGTTAATTTATGTGACCTGGCACGTGTCCTGTGAGGTCAATGCTCACATGATTGCAACATTGCTGTCTGGCTCATTATGACCCCAGGGGACAATACTGGTGTCAATGGGGGGAGTTTGTGGGTCTTGTTGTCTGTGTAGTGGTGCATTGATGTTCCTGTCCGACATGTGCCTCCTTTGTGCGCAGTTATGGGGGACAGGCCTTTCAGTTGATGGTGTTTGGTGACGTGCATGCAGGTGCGTTCCTTTGGAGTCAATGTGGTCACATTTCGTACAATGCACTTGCAGATGGTTGTGTCATGGTTGGGGTACACTTACATTCACATGTTAGGGCTGATTAGATCAGGCATCATGTATACTGTTGTCAGATGACGTGAGTGCTGCCTCAGGGTATGATCTGGCTACTGCTAGTCGCAGCCATGTGACGTATGCATCATTCCCCCCCCCCTTCTGCCAGGTGCAATATGCATTGGTACGTCGATCACCTACACACTTCGCATTTCCTAGCTCATGACATTGGACTCACCGAGTAGGCAGGATCTTGGGCCTGCATGTCGCTCCATGTAGCGTGGTATTGTGGAGTTCCGAAGGACCATTAAATCATGCGTTGATCCGGGGAATCGGGCACAACAATGTGTGAAGATCTTGTTGGAGTCGCAGACCATTTGCACGTTTATTGAGTGAAATAGTTTACGGTTGCGGTATGGTACCTCCATGGCATGTGGGACCACCAATTCAACATGGGTGCAGTCAATGGCACCAATGCAACCAGGTATGCCAGCTAGTGCATGGAAACCCTCTTTGGTGTTGGCAATCTCCTGGGCAGACCGTGGCAATGAGATGTGGTCGTCTGTGTGCTTGAGGAGGGCATCGAGCACTTGGATCAGTGTGCGTGAGAATAATGGTTGGGATATGCCATGCGAGTGGCCCACTGTGTGCTGGTAGGTGCCTGTGGCCAGGAAGTGGGGCGGGATGGCGGTGGGTGTTTCTATCATGCTGACGATGTCGTTGTGTATCATGTGCACAATGTTGGTGATGGTGTCCCGGTCCAGTCGGTACAGGGTGTGGATCTGCTCTGCGGTGAGGTTGAATGGACTGGCTCTGATGCGTGGGATTGGGGGCTGCCTGTGTGGTCCCACTGGCTGTGCTGGTGGGGCTTGCTGGCCCTGCCTTGCCCTCCTTCTCCTCCTGCGTCTCCTCTGTGCAGGTTGTTGTTGTTGTTGTTGTTGTTGTTGTAGTAGCACTCGCATTGCTATCAGGTCCTCCAGCCCCAACATTGCTAGTCCTATTGGTATCATTGTGGAGTGTGACTGGGACTGGTAGGGGTGGGGTGTGCTCTTTTTGCACTGGGAGAGTCTGTATTGCCTCCACCTGTGCTGATTCTGTGCACCTGTGGCAGCTGGGAACACTGCACATGGCCATTTACGGTTGGTTCGCGATGGCGGAATTAGCGCCATGGCGGTAAGGTACTTTACGGCCTTGGCGATGGCGTTAGGGGCATGTCCGCTTGGTTTGTGATCTGCGTAGCTTTGCGCCATGCCGGTATTTACGGCATGGTGGGTCGCGCGCGCGCGACCTTGGTGCTGTTAGCGGCACCGTAAACTATGATGTTGCTAATTGCACTATTGCGGGTCATAATCGGACTTAGCGGTAAACGATGCCGGTATTCACTTACCGGCATCGTTTTACGCTTACCGCCTGGGTCGTAATGAGGGCCATAGTCCAGGTTTGGTTTTAGAAAATGTACGAGAGCAGGGTCTCTGTTCTGGCATGCTCATTATCAAGGGTCCAAAAGGAGGACAATTCATGCTTGACCATTTTGAGAATCCTTCCTTCAACAGCACTGTATAATACCCATTGTGTACTCCTTAAATGTTTCCTAGAGTGCAACTTGTGTGACAAGGCCAATAACTGGGCCTTATCAAAAGGTGTTCAGGAACCACTCTACGAGCTCTTTACTTTCCTCTCTTGTTCCTTCAGTTGATCCCCTTCTCATTCTTTTTTATACATCTCTTTTCAATTCTTCACTCTCGAATGCTGTATTTCCTTCTTCCTTTAATCATCTATCTTAACTAGCCTCAAAAAACCTTCCTTGGACCCTTCCCCTCCAGCTAACTTCTAACCGATCTCTCTTCTGCCTTTTCTCTCTAATCACCTGGAGCGGATTAGTTTACTCCCAGATCTCTCCTCATATCATTTCTAATGCACTTCTTTTCCCTTCATCAATCAGGCTTAAGACCTCTGCATTCCATGGAAACAGCTCTTCTTGCAGTCTCCAACACTCTCCTTACTGCGCGTTACTCTAAGCTCTCTTTTTGTCTTGTCCTCCTTGATCTCTGTTTCTTTCAAGACTGTGGAACACTTATATTCATCTCTACTCTCACCACAATCTTGTTTTCCGTGGTTCTGTCTTACAATGGTTTCCTTGTTATCTTTCAGCAGCAACCTTCTCTGTTTCCTGCCTCACCAATTCTCCCCTACCTTTCCACTTACTTATGGTGTGCCGCCCTAGGCCCTTTTCTTTTCTCCTTATATACGAGTCCTCTAGTTTCCAGTATTTCCTCCTTTGGAGTCTCTCACCATCTCTATGCAGATGACTGTCTAATCTTCCTTTCCTTTTCTTCAAATGTACAGTTCAATCTCTCTGACTGTCTTCTTGCCATCCAATCTTGGATGGCCTCCCATTATCTTCATCTGAATCCTTCTAGAATTGAGGTTATCTTCTTCCCTGCTTCAACCACCCCCTCCAATCTTTCCCTCTTCTTTTTCCTGCCCCCCTTCTATTGCTCTATCTCCTACTGCCAGTACTTGGGTGTAATTTGTGACTCTCATCTATCTTTTTCCCCACACATTTCTCTCATATCTCGCTCCTGCCATTATCAACGGTAAAACATCTGCAAGTCTCGCCCTTTTCTCACAACTCATGCTACTAAGATCCTGTTTTCTTCTCTGGTATTCTATTGACTTTTCTTTTGCTTATCTATTCTCTTCGGACTTCCTGCATCAACTTGCCCCTCTTTGCTCAATCTTTAATTCTTCTATACATCTTCTCTTCTCTAGTGCTCCTCGGGACTACATTTGTCCCACTTTTCTGTCCCTACACTGGGTCTCCTTCAACTCTTGGCTACCATATCATTTCCTCTGTATACCTTTTAAATGCCTCAACGATCTTGGGCCTCCTTATCTTCTTTAATCTCACTATATGCTCCTACCCGCACACTTAGATCTTAGTCTCAATTTCTCCTGTCAAATCTTTGCCCCCCATGTGCGCCCTCCAGATTCCATTCCTTTTCCTTACTTGCTCCAATGTTTTGGAATGCTCTTCTCTCTCTCTCTGTTCTATTTCTACCTTTCCTCAGTTTAAAGTTCGACTCAAGGAGCGTCTTCTTTGAGCCTGATTACCTTCCCCAGACTGCATGCATTTATCATTTATTGTACTACTTTGGCTCCTTGTGCAGTGCTTTGGTGTAAGGCACTTTAAAATCTAATAAAATACAAATACCAGGGTTGTTGCCAGAGCCAGTCCTACCCCTGAGGTGGATGGTGGCAGCAGAGAGGGACCCAATTCCTTTCCCTCCTTCTTGTGCCCATGCAGAGCCATGTTTCAAGCTGTGCCTCTGCATGCATATGCTCGCCAGTCTTCTCGTTCCATTTCAGATGCAGAGTCCACAATAAGAGAAGAACAGAAAGTGAACATGGAGCCAAGTGGAGAAAAGGCAGGAAGATCAGAAGCAACTACCTACAATTCCAACACTCCAGGGCCACTGAGACCTGATCACTGCACTGGAGTGCCAAGAGACAGAGAAACCCCAGCTCCCACCCTGCAGAGAGGCAGAGCAAATGCACAGCTCAGCCTTGCAGTGGCTTGAGCTTGCTGGTAGTCCTGATCCACTAGATAACCATGGACTTGTTAGGGCAAAGGTCCCCAGACTTAATGGTAGGGTCCCTGAAAACGAACTTTGCACTCCATCTTCCAACACCGCCAAATCTCCCGGTGGCAAGTCCATGTAGAGAATGTTGGTGGGTTAAGAGCTGTTTTAAAGCCTTTTCTCTCACAGACACGACCTGTAGTGGAAGGAAGCAATATGATTTGGATAGGGTCAGATGAACAACCCTTAGCAAGGCAGGGATACATAAGTAGGGGACAGGAAATGGGAAGCGTTTCCCATTTCCCAGAGGAGGAGGTGGACGGCAACCAAAAGGCCAGCAGAAGAAAGGAGAGAGCAGCGGATTGTGGAGGAGGGTTTTGGAGCAGGTGAGGCATTGGCTTAGGAGTGTAAGTGGCTCCCTAGTGTTAGTACGCATTTGTGTGAGATACCTGGGTAGTAAAAGGAGTACAAGCTGTGACTATGAGAAGCCTGATGTAGCCCGGGGCCCCAAGAGACCTGCATACTAGGGGCTACACATGCGTGCCCCCTAAGGGACCCTAGAGATGAAGACACTGACACCAGGGTTAATAAATGTATTTTATTAAATGTTGTGTGTGTGTTTTTCTTTTTTTCTGTGCCTGTATATGTTTTGGGTTAAACCATCCAGCCACCATGAGGCTGGATGGAATGTTCAGAAAAAAGTAAAGAAAGGCGAGAACAATAAAATCGAAATCCCCTGCCCAGTAATGGACTAGGCAAGAGAGAAAAGAATCAAGTGAGGATAAAAAAAATTGGAAAAGAAGAAGAAGGAACACAAAAAGAAAATAACCCCCTGAGGGGCTGCTGCCTCGAGCAGTCCCCCAAGGCACACAGACCGTGAAGCATCGGATGTCGCATGAGGGAGCCCCCAAAAAGTGAGCTGGCTGCTTGGCAGGGGTAACTCAGCTGCCCCATGTATGTGGTGGGTGTCGGCCCACCTGGGGGCTAGACCAGACCAGACGGGCCTAGGAATGACAATGGGCCCGGCGGCATGGTGGGGCCGCCCGGGCCGCCCGGGCCGAAGAGGAGTCTGAGGTATCAGTCTGAAGTATCTGAGATTGGTTGCAGTGATTTACAATGCATGTGTGCATTTTAGCCCGTAAGAAGGTAGCTAGTGACACAAGTAGAACAGGCTTGTGGTTGGCTGATGTGAAGGCCGTCAGAGTATGTGAGTCAAGGAGACTGATTATGTGTCCAGCGAGACCAAAGATTTTATCATGGGACTTAGCTGCATTCTAGTGGCAGGTGATGTGTGATCTGGTAGCGGGTGATTGCATATGTGTGTGGGTGGGTGGCTGTACCTTAGGAGGGAAACAGCTATCTACCATTGAGTGCACAATTGATGGGTGCAGCCCACTGATCCACAGAGAGGCCACATCCTTCTTCAAAACCCACAAATCAAAATACCCACACCAGTTAATGAAGCGTGGGCACATCCACATTGGCAGGCAAGTTCCAAAGGAACACCTAATCATATGTGAACCAGAAAGGAACTCTGCATACAATGAACACGACCTCCAGCAGCAAATGGGCAGAGGTGAATGAGCCATTCAGCTGTCACCAAATACAAAAAACCTGTGGAATACGTGGCAAGAGACATGAACAAGTTAGTACCCATCCCCAATGAGAAACCCAAAACAAAAGTGGCAGGAAGGCTGCCCGTCTGACAGAATGTCTTCAGGAATTGAGGATGATAACCTGCACTGCATGTGACAATCAAAAGTGTTGAATAAACTGCACCAATATGTCTCATGTTTTCCGAGAACCTGGCTCGGATTTGCCTATAGGGCATTAGGCCCATGGCCGAACCAAAAAACACAAAATGCTGGTGTGGGCCTTTTTGTTTTGGTGAAAGTAGGCCACTTATTTGGCCAGGATGAGTAAATTCACTCTGCAGCTCATCGTTTTGACCAGTGTTGCTGAATAAATATTATTTAAAATGCACAATTTGCATCACACTTAATCAAAAAAAAACTCCTTGGTTACTATTCAAACAGTGTCACAAAAGGAATGAATAGCCATTTGCAACTGTGAGACACTTTGTCATTGGTGCCCAAGACAATTGCATGGTCCAGTCCGACCCTGCCCAGAAGTAGTAGTCAAAACTGAGTTTGTGGAAAGTCAAAAGACTTTATAAGTTCTATGAAGCATTGTACTAGCGTTAGTAGTTTATTTTTGTCCTGTCAGGAGAGTACAGCAGGGTAAGGGTCTGTCATCCAGGTCTGTCATCCAGACTGGGGATCTGTCATCCAGGTGGCCAGGACATGGCCATCGCTATTGGATCCAGTTCCTGGGGATGGACCAGTGCGGGAGGATCCACCTGGATGAGGGGTCTTTTCGGGGAGTGGAAGTGGGACACCCAAGGTTGAGACACGGTATTCCCTATGACACCTTTTCCCCATCTGCCCAGTAGGATATTTAGAAACATAATTCCCCTACCCCTTTTCCAACACAAACACTTTCTCACAGCGTGAACGACAATGGACTAATAATTGAGCCACTTACCTGACATGTCCCAACACAAGGGTCAGGCAGAGTCAAGCAATTACTGACAACTGCACACACCTGACTACCCTTTCCCTTCCCCAGAGGGATAAAAGGCAGAGCACAAGAGCACACTCCTAGCAAGGCCAAACGCATGAGGAAGCAGCCGGAGGAGAATGGTGGCGAGACTGGAGAGGACGTCAAGGAGGGAGTTGCCCTTGCCCTTTTCAACTCAGACCCACAAAGACTACAATGAAAAACATAAGACCGGGAATCGCAGCTGGCAGATGGTGTAATGGATGTCAGCGCTTCATGGCACCCTCCCGCACTGAGAGCCAGGTTAGGGAGAGGTGGTTGCCGTCCTTGACTACAGCGGCAAAGGAACCGCCATCGAGTTCAGCACAGCCGGTAAATCGGAATAACCCAATAGTCGACCGGACTGTGTTAGGCTCAAGGTTGCAGTAGCAATGTTAAGAAGATAAATAGACAAGGGGCCTCATTACAAGTCAGCCGGTCCAGAAACAACGGTGGCGGTAAATCAGCCGCCACTGTTGTTTCCGGACTGGCTGATTCCGAGTCCTGCAGGCGGGAGGTATCACTCCTGCCAGGTCTGACCTGGCAGAAATAACACCACCCGCCTGCAGTCATAGACGGAACCAGTGTTTACATGGTCCCCATCCCCATGGAGTCCTATGGGACTCCATGGGAATGGGGATTTACAGAATTCCCACTCCAGAATTACTGGGTCACTGGGGTTGTAATGCCCCGGTGATTCCGGCAATCACAGAGGCGGAATGGTATTACCGGTCTGGCGGACTTGTAATGAGGCCCAAGAGGTCTTTTGTGAACAAACTTGGTACCAGAGACGGTCCAGCGCCACATGGGCGCTCAGTCGAAGGTCTCTGGTTGGTACCCCTCTCCTGAACAAAGAAACTGTGTTGAACATTGTGAGTAGCAAAACTGCAAGTACCAAGATGCCATAGGGAAGGCCGGTATACGTTGTTAAGGTGGTCATACTAGGGTCAAGCAAAATCCCTTGTTCAATCGAAAGTCCTTGACACATTGCAGAGGTTTTGATATTGTGAAACAGGCTGATGGGGGACGCCGTGAGAACTGTGATGGTATGAATCCCACACTTGCCGTAGACTAAAAGAGTGAGCCAGCGAGACGAGATCACCCTTCGAAAGTCTCTGTTTAAAGATTGGCCAGTGCTTGGAAGGTCTGAACCCGGATGAGGGGGACATCACATAACCAAAGGGGTTGTTTAAAAAGACATTTTGTTTTTGAATATTACAACTGTGCGAAGTCTGACTGGGGGCTCAGACCCGCACTCAGGTAAAGGGAAAAAACGAAAGGGTCTAGAAGGAATTTTTGTTGAAATGTGAACTGGCTCAAATGGGAACCTGACGGAGGGATGGCAAGAGAAAGCTAGGAGAAGGGAACCCCCAATTTTCAGAAGGAGATTATGATTCACAGGCAGTAGTAAACCCGACAGATGGACGGCAATAGGAAAGTTGTGAAAAAGCTAAGTGAGCAACATTGTGATGGCAAGTATGAACCCGACTGAGGGATGTCCACAGTGAGTGGTTGGTCTGAGCCCAACTGAGGGAGGCTGAAGACTGAGTGAAAGATCGGAGCCTGGCTGAGGAGGATCCAAGGATGAATGTTATCACCCGACGTGAAGGTTAACGGAAGGAACATTTGCTTTGTTTTTGGCGTATGAGGCCCTCTGAAGCAATAGACTTTGCCTGAGAAGAGACTTGGGCACAGTAAGCCCTGATATTGAGAAAAGGAACTGTAAGATCATGCCAGAGAAGCCCAGGAGTCTGCTGTGCTCGAGAGTCCCGCCATGTCCCGTGCTAAAAACATGGGGGAAGGGAGTCCCTGGCCATAACATACTGACTTATAATTTTGTGAAAACTTCTTTCTTTTCTTACAAACATTATCCCACACTATTTTGTAACACAGCGGTAAGGATCGGCAATAGGTGTCTTAGTATAGCCCCTTTTACTTGACTAGACGCCACTTGGATGGTATTATTATTTTTTGATGGTCGTAGCTTGCTCCCATCTTAGATTTAGGTTTACATTAGGCGTTTATCTCACCCATTTTACAGTTTAATAAACACCCTTGAACTGTGATAATTTGTGTGTCTCTTACTTTGATGTCATGTCTTTCTTACATCTTTTTTGTAGGGATTGTAATTATAATAGCTCATATGGTGCTGTAATATTTGGTATCTAAATCTTTTATAGATATATATATAATGTCCACACCCTGAAATGGGACTGATTCTGACATTCTTGCCTGTACATGTCGTACTTTTCCTAATGACTCATGTCATATAATACTCTGCTACAGACCGCTACGGTCCCCGAGCAGCTTTTTAAACATCTTGTATGCCTATCTTGGCACAGAGACACTTTGCCAAAAAAAGCGTGTTATTCTCTGTGATCTTAATATTTGGCGTAACAGCTCTGACAATCCTGACTGTACACACCTAATGACATACTATAGGGTGTCCAGACATTTGGTCGACCTAAAACTGGTCGAATGACATTTGGTCGACGCAATTTGGTCGAAAACCAAATGGTCGAATTTTTTTTTTAATTATATATTTATTTTTCGGGTTTCCGTTTTTTACAAAAATGGGTTTTTAGAAAAAAAGGGGGTTGGGGGGGACCCCCCCCCAAAAAAAAAAAAAAGGTGAAAAAAAAAAAATCGACCATTTGGTTTTCGACCAAATTGGTTCCACCATTTGTCTGGTCGACCAATTTTTTTCGACCAAATGTCTGGTAACCATACTATAGTCATTTGACTTCGAGGTATTATCTACAGATGCTATGCACTCTGGAGGACATTGTTTAGATCTTATTCCAAAACTGTTCTGATCTCATGGTCTGACAATTGTTTTATTTTCTCCATGACATTAGTTGGAATTGTACAATCGGACCAAAAACAAAAGGTCCGACAGTACAAAAAGCTCGAAAAATGCTCCCACCAAAGGTTCGAACACCAAAAGTTCAAACCTTTGGTGGTAGCATTGTAGTTAAGTATAAAAAGAAAAGACTGCGGGGGCTGCAGGTGTGTCCCCCGCAACACCCCGCTCACTATACTGTGTGGTATAGTGATCGGGGTGTTGCGGGGGGCACCCCCGCAGCACACCCGAAAAAAATAAATAATAATTTTAAAAACAAAAGAAAAAAACGGGATCTGCGCGGGTGTCCCCCGCAACACCCCGCTCACTTTACTTGACAGTATAGTGAGCGGGGTGTTGTGGGGGAAACCCCTGCAGCTCCCGAAAAAAAAGGACATGCAGCTCTGGTTCCCGATCACGGAAGTGAAAGGGAACTGGCGCTGCACGGACACAGCGTGGCGCAATGACAGGTAAGTGGGGTGTGGGTATGTTGGGGGTGTGGGTGGGGGTTTGTGGGGGGTGTGTCATGGGTGTGGGTGGGGGTGTGTTTGTATGGGAAATGTACAAACCTTTTGTGGTTCGTACATTTCACATGCAAACATTTCGGCCGCGGCAAAATCAGCTGCGGTCGGATCACGTAGATCCCATTTAGTTACTTCATCCACTGGTAGGGCTCTGCCCATTAAACCACAACCATCCCTTCATAAGAAAAAGCTGGACCTTATTACTAGTGAACATTTATTGAGCAACCTTAATTACATACGGTCTGATCTAAATTGTACACAACTCTATCAGGCTTTTATGGCCGGTTTACAAAAGTATTGCAATGAAATTGTCCCTATTAAATATCCTAAAATGGTATTTAAAAAAAACATAACTCATGGTAAACCAATTACCGCAAGAAAGAAAAGTTGTGGCTTAAAACTAAAGACCCCAAAGACAGCCTAGTAGCCAAATGTGCTCTGAAAGCTTATAAGGAAGACATTCATGTTGCCAAGTCTCCCTAGATACAGAAGCAACTCCTTTTGGCAGAAAATAATTCAAAGACCCTGTTTTCTACCATTAGGAATCTTGCTTCTCCATCTTGTGCTACCCAGAGTCTTTCTATGTCGGTTCAATTGGCTAATGAATTTAATGTCTATTGTTAAGACAAAATCAATCAGATTCGTACGAATATTGATTCCCAGAGCCCACAGTGCCAGGATGGTACCACCAATGCAGAAATCCCAGGGAATGTAACAACTCTGCCCCCCCACATTTTCTTTTCTCCCCAGCCAGTCTGCAGACAATTTAATCAACTATGGAAAAGCTTAAATCTATAAATCTCACTTAGGACCCTATTTCTGCATATCTGGTCAAACAGCATGTACAAGCTCTAAGTGGGATTGACCATTCACTAGTTAGCGCCTCATTGAGTCAAGGAAGTGTTCCAACTGAATTAAAAAATTCATATCTTACTCCACTTTTACAAAAAAACCTCTTTGGACTGCAAGATCCTATGGAACTATCGTCCAATTGCCTGCCTTCTTCGGCCTGCAAAAACCTTGGAGAAGATAGTGACAATGCAGCTTCAGAGTTTTGTAGAAGAGCATGGCTTCCTGGATGTATTTCAGTCAGGGTTCAGACGAGGACATGGGATGGGATCAGCTCTTGTCACAGTATCGGAGGGCTGCCGATCAGGGTGGTATCAGCATGCTTGTTATGCTGGACATCTCGGCAGCTTTTGATACTGTGGACTTCAATATCCTTCTTTCCAGACTCTCCACAATTGCTGGTGTTTCTGAGGAGGCTCTGGGATGGTTCTCATCCTTCTTGCCAATCGAAACCAGCAGGTCAAATTGGGCCCTTTTTTGTCCAGCTTGTTGCCAGTTGAATGTGGAGTACCCCAAAGTTCATCTTTATCCCCTTTGCTTTTTAATGTGTACATCCGCCCACTGCCGAATCTCTTCTCATTTAATTTAGGATATCATTCTTACGCGGATGACTCAAAAATCTATGTGTGGCTAAAAAGAACTGTAGACGCAACGGCCCGTGTCTTACGATGTGCTGAGGCTATAAAAACCTATATGTTGAAAAATAAGTTGTAGTCAAATCCATCTAAAATGGAGATCATTGCATTTGGCTCTAAAAATAGACTAGGAATCCTTATGCCACTTCCCTGTCCCTCTCTTTTCAATGTCCAGACAAATTATTCACAAAAAGTTAAGAACCTCGGTTGCATCTGGCAGGCAAATGTGAACTGCAATAGACCAATTAACCAGACTATTAAAACAGTATTTTACCAACTTAAATTGCTGAAGCCTTTAATGCCTCTTATTTCGGAAAAAGACTGGTGTGCAGTGGTTGGAGCCCTTATAAATTTGAGACTCGCTTATTGTAACTCCCTTTTGCTGAGTATTCCTACATATCAGGTTCAGCAACTGCAGGTTGCCCAAAACTCTGCAGTAAGACTTTTTTTCTCACTGCCAAAGAAGGCATCAGTCTCACATTTTCGTAGGAGTATTCCCTGGCTCCCAGTGCAGCAGTGAATCTTGTTGAAAACTCTTTCTCTTGTTTTTTAATGTATTCATGGCCTGGATACAGCCTATCTTTCAGCCAACATCGTCCCTTATCAACCAGGTTTATCCCTGACGTCATCAGAGGGACGACTTTCAATGGTCCCATTCTCAATCAGTCACTTATGGGAACAGATGCTTCTCATGTACGGCTCCACAGCTCTGGAACAACCTCCCATTTCACTGGAATCTTTGGAGCTGTTTAGAAAAAAGCTCAAAACTCATCTCTTTCAGTAATGTCTGCTATCAATGCTGATTACACTCCCTTAAATACCAGCTGCGCCCAGATGCATTTTGTGATTGGATCCTTGGATTTTCACACTAGAAATATTCATTCATTCATTCATCCATCCATCCATCAATCTATCTAATAAGATGCCCCAACAGTGTGATAAAATACTAAAGTACCACTTTCAGTGAGTACAGAACTGCAGGACAGTGCTTCTGCAAATGGCCAATAGAGGGAAAGTTCGGTGCCTGCTCATTTGGTTTTAAAAAAAAAAAAAGATCGAATGACCTTTTGGTCGAAACCAAATGGTCGAAAAAAGAAAAAAGAAAATGGTCGAATTTTTTTAAAAATGTATTTATATATTTTTTTTCGTTTTGTTTGGTTAAAAAAAATTATATAAAAAGGGGGGTTGAGGGAACATTCGACCATTTGGATTTCGACTATTTGGTGTCGACCAAATGGTAATTCGACCATTTGGTTGTCGACCAAATGACTGGTAACCGGAAAGTTCGATAGAGGAATAATAGAAAGCATGTTTTTGCAGTTGCTAGCAACATATAAGAGATCTAAATGAAAAAAAGGCAAAATATCCTAGGACTCTGGAAGCTATCTGAAGATAAAATGGAGGGTCCTGAAAAGGGGGACGGGCAGGACAGTGACACAGTGGTATTGCCTACTGCACTGCCCCCTCCCTACAGATTCTATCTGACACTGCAAGCTGCCGCAGGGTTTACCGACCCACAGCGCCTGTCCCCAAGTATAGGGGGCACTAGAACGGGGAAAGGAAAACCTGTGGGGGGCAGCAATAGGGAGCAAAAAGAGAAGAGCAACAGGAAGTATTTAGATGACATGAAAGAGGGCATGCAGCAACAGTTGCACGAAGGTGCAGAGACAGGAAAAGGAGCAGGGACAGTAAGGGGTAAAAATGGTTGGACATCGGAGAAGATCATATTTAAACTACACAAAGAACCCTCTGGCGAGGGGGAGGACAGGTCAGACAGCCGTAAAGAGGACTTTGTTGCCTCAGACGGGGACGAGGGGACAGGCATGAGTTCTGGAGAAAGGTGGGGCAACAAGCCCTGGAATGGGGTTAAGAAGAAGGAGAGGGGACGGAGACCTAGGGAAAAGGAGGCTGGTAGGGAAGAGAGCAGGGAATTGTCCCAGACACTCTGTGCAGTGGAAAGGGGGGGTTCTTATCACATTCCAATGGCACAGTGATGATGGCTGTCCTCCCCCAGAAAAAAAAAACAGGGGCACATGAAATGAATAAGGAATGGTTTGTTGCCAAGCTCACAAATAGGTTTATGATAGGTGTTTGACAGGAAACACCTTAAAAACTGTCAAGTCAAACTTGCTGCGCACAGAGGGGGCCCTTCCAGCACTTTCCAATTGACTATGTCAACATGCAAGATAGATATGCCTCTTACAGGTACATGATAGTGGTGGCATGCCCCTTTTCACCTTGGCTTGAGGCAGGACCCTGTGCCCAAAGTGATGCAAAATCTGTGGCCAAATTCTTGGTTCGAGGGGTATTCCAGGGGGGGGTGTATGTGATGAATTGAGGTCCCACAACGGACACGATTTTGACAATTACCTGTTTAAGGAGGTTACAACCCTCCAATGGATAAAGCACCGACTATGCTCAGTGTACCACACTCAAGCCAACGGATTAGATGAATATTGAAATGGATTTCTTAAAATGTGCTTGGCGAAGAAGTCGGAAGGACTTGGAAAAAATTGGTTGTATTGTTGCCAATCGTTTTATTTGCTTTACGCAATTCACCTGACCAGATTCACCATTTCACTCTGCACAAAATTGTTACTGGCAGGAGAATGCATGCGCCTCTTACTCTGCACGTACATTTTCGGATGCCAGCAGCTCTGTTGAAATACTTGGAGATGTATTCACTGCATACTTCAGGGAGGTCACCAAGGTTCTTATCCCCTTATTATTGAGGGTTAACATTTAACAAAGCACTGCTTGAACTATCCCTTGTATTGGGTAGGGGAGTACATCATAAGCCTATACTGTGACTCCTACTGGATACCAAATATAACAGCTGCTATAGTGTTGTAATATTTGGTAGTCCCTTGATGTTGAGGTGTTACATTGAACAAAGCACCTTGTATCTGGCAGTGAGAACATTGTTTGTGTACACAATAGCTACTTTTTTAAGTACCCCCATCATTTTTGATCTGGGGATAGCGAATATAATGGCTGATTTAGTGTTGTAATATTTGGTATCCCCTTATTGTTGAGGGTTACCGTTTAACAAAACACTGCTTGAACTATCCCTTGTATTGGTGAGGGGAGTACATCATAAGCCTACACCGTGACTCCTTCTGGAAGCCACCCCATCCTTTTTTCAAGGGGATACCAAATATAACAGCTTATACAGTGTTGTAATATGTGGTATCCCCATGATTTTGAGGGGTAACATTTACAAAAGCACTGCTTGAACTATCCCTTGTATTGGGGAGGTTAGTAAATCATACGCCTACACAGTAACTCCTTCTGGAAGCCATCCCATCCTTTCTTTCAAGGGGATACCAAATATAACAGCTGATATAGGGCCTCATCACGAGTTGGGTTGTATTCTGGGCTGTAATACCGTCGAATGTAATAGCCCTAGCACCGACTGGCCGGGTGGTATTATCACCTGATTAGGGGTTGGGCCTTAATGGTAAATCCCCATTCCTGATTGGGTCCATTGGATCCAATGGGGAATTTTCGGTGCTAATACAGCCAGCTGTAATACTGCCGTAAACAGGGATTTTCACCTCCAGAAAAAAGCTGGAGGTAAAACAGCCGATTTAGCGCCCAACTCCTGATAGGGCCAGCCCTTAAATGCGGTAGTAATACCGTTACCACTGCATTTAAGGGCTACAGCCCAACTCGTGATGGGGCCCATAGTGTTGTAATATTTGGTATCCCCTTGATTGTGAGGGGGTAACATTTAAGAAAGCCCTGCTTCAACTATCCCTTGCATTGAGGAGAGATCTACATCATAAGCCTACACTGTGACTCCTTCTGGGAGCCATCCCATCCTTTCTTTCAAGGGGATACTAAGTATAACAGCTGATATAGTGTTGTAATATTTGGTATCCCCTTGATTTTGATGTTTTAACAAAGCACTGCTTGAACTATCCCTTGTATTGGGGAGGGGTGTATATCATACGCCTACACTGCGACTCCTTCTGGAAGCCATCCCATCCTTTTGTTCAAGGGGATACCAAATAAAACAGCTTATATAGTGTTGTAATATTTGGTATCCCCTTGATTTTGAGGGGTATCATTTAACAAAGCGCTGCTTGATCTATCCCTTGTATCGGGCGGTGAGAACATTGTGTACACAATAACTACTTCTTTAAGTATTCCCATCCTTATTTGTCTGTGGATACCAAATATAATAGCTGATTTAGTGTTGTAATATTTGGTATCTCCTTATTATCAAGGGTTAACATTTAACAAAGCACTGCTTGAACTATCCCTTGTATTGAGGAGGGGAGTACATCATAAGTCTACACGTTGACTTATTCTGGAAGCCATTCCAGCCTTTTTTTCAAGGGGATACCAAATATAACAGCTGATATAGTGTTGTAATATTTGGTATCCCCTTAATTTTGAGGGGTAACATTTAACAAAGCACTGCTTGAACTATCCCTTGTATTGGGGAGGGGAGTACATCATAAGCTTACACTGTGACTCCTTCTGGAAGCCAGAGGCGTTGCTGGGGGGGTACGGGGGCTATAGACCCTGGTCTTTTGGTTGTTGCCCTGGATAGAATCTGAGGAGCTACAACCCAAAGGCTAGTTAGCCCCCAGTCCCGACAGTTCCGACATTAGTGTAGCCCCGGGTCTTTTCCAGGATTAGCAACACCCCTTCTGGAAGCCATTCCATCCTTTTTTTTCAAGGGGATAACAAACATAACAGCAAATATAGTGTTGTCATATTTGGTATCCCCTTGATTCTGAGGGGTAACATTTAACAAAGCACTGCTTGAACTATCCCTTCTATTGGGGAGGGGAGTACATCATAAGATTACACTGTGACTCCTTCTGGAAGCCAGAGGCGTTGCTAGGGGGGCTAAGGGGGCTATAGCCCCTGGTCTTTTGGTTGTAGCCCCAGATAGAATCTGAGGAGCTACAACCAAAAGGCTAGTTAGCCCCCAGTCCTGACAGTTCCGACATTAGTTTAGCCCCGGGTCTTTTCCAGAATTAGCAACACCCCTGCTGGAAACCATTCCATCCTTTTTTTCAAGGGGATACCAAACATAACAGCAAATAGCTAATATAGTGTTGTCATATTTGGTATCACCTTGATTTTGAGGGGTACCATTTAACAAAGCACTGCTTGAAATATCCCCTTTACCGGGCGGTGAGAACATTGTTTGTGTACACAATAACTACTTCTTTAAGTACTCCCATCCTTTTCTTTCTGGGGATACCAAATATAACAGCTGATATAGTGTTGTAATATTTGGTATCCCCTTGATTTTGAGGGGTAACATTTAACAAAGCACTTCTTGAACTATCCCTTCTATCGGAGTGGTGAGAACATTGTTTGTGTGCACAATAACTACTTCTTTAAGTACTCCCATCATTTTTTTTTCTGGGGATACCAAATATAACAGCTGATATAGTGTTGTAATATTTGGTATCCGCATGATTTTGAGGCCTATTGTGTAATATAATACCACTTGAATTGACACTGAATTAGGAAAGGGAGTTGAGTATGTGTTTGTATTAGATTGTCGATCTTGGAATCCTCCCATGCATTTTTGTTGGGATACTAAATACAATAGCTGATATAGTGTTGGAATATTTGGTATCCCCTTGATTTTGAGGGTTAACATTTAACAAAACACTGCTTGAACTATCCCTTCTATTGGGACGGGGAGTACATAATTTGTGTGCACTGTGACTCCAGGCCAGCCCAAGGGGTGCTTGGGCCACCCAACACACAATTAATGTGGCAGGGTTTACCCTGATGGCTGTGGTCACACGACAAGACCTCAGCTGCTGTGGGCTCCCGGACAAACAGCTGCTCTGCAATCACACAGTGGGCCAGTGGCCTGGGGGCACCCAGATTACACATGCTGGTTTCGTGGGACTCAGAGGAGCAGGGCCGCAGGCCTGTGTACACACGGGGTAGGCCTGCAGGCCCAACACAATGAGACACAGAGACACAGTGCCATTACATTTAGTCTGCCGCCAGTGTATTGCAAGTTCGTGCGGAGGCCCCTTCTTTTTCCAGTCAGTCATGAGGTTGCCATGACCCATCCTTAAAGGGGCAATACAGGTTCTTAAAAGGGAAACACCACAAATACCCACACTGGGCTGTACTCTCACCACTGAGCAGCAGAGCACTCACACTGAATAGCTCTCACAGACGAGTCCCACTGGGCTGTACCATTCACTACTGAGGAGCGGAACACTCACACTGAGTAGTTCTCAGAGAGACAACACTCGAACTTAACAAACTCACACTGGGCAGCATCTAGAGGCAGCACAAATACTGAGTAGCACTCAGAAACAGCACTACAATGGTGATGACTCACATTAAGCAACACTGACAGACAATACACCCACTGGGCTGTACTCTCACCACTTAGCAACATAGCACTCTGGGTAGCTGTCAGACAGACACAACACACACTGAGCAGCACCCAGAGACAGTACTCACACTAAACCGCACCCAATTAGCAGCACTAAAACTGAACAGATCACACTCTGAGAAATCACTCCCACTGAAGAGCACTACAAAGGGAAGCTTGCACAGCAACACAAAGCAGCAACTGCACTTACATTGGCCGCATTCACAAAGGGCAAGGTTCAGATAACTTTAAGAGCAGCACTCAGCAAATACTCACATAGAGACACCCTAAAGGGGATGGATGGAAGGGGGGGGCAGGGAAGTACTAAGACACAGAGCAGCACAAATCAGTCCCTCTGAGATAGGACTCCGAAGGAACATCACTCGGAAAAAGCAGCACTCAGCCCAAGCGCTATGTTCGCACTTACCAGCACTCAGCTCCTGGACCCTCGTCTCAGGCATAACAGGAGCTTCTGCAGCCCAATGCTTACTGGAAAGAGAGCCCCTCCCCATCGTTTTTCTCAAAATAAAGTGCTTTATTGTCCACTGTAGCATCTGTGCTCCTATGAAAGATAGGTACAGCTGCTTGTCTATGCTGCCAACATTCTGTGCCCTGGAGCTTGTTATGGACTCCTGCTACATCACAGCAAATGAGAACGCGGATTGAATAACAACAGCTGTGAGCCGCGGCGGCTCGACGGACACTTACTCCCTCCTTCTCATATTACATCTATGTATATATACTTATGTATTAATAAAGTTAGTGTAGCCCCAAATTGCCCTGAGTCTTCATCCTTCCCCTTGCCGGTCAGTACAATTGGCGACGAGGACTGTGCCCACTAACGTCTGCGACGAATATTTATCAGCTTGCCCGTGAGGCCGCTCCGCTCACGCCCGAGCGTTGCAGCGGCCCCAGATGGTGTGAATCGTCTAGCGGTAACATACCTTTCTTTGTTGTGCCTGAGCTCTGCTCAGTCCGAGCGTGGTAGCGACCCCGAGAGTTTACCATTTCATGTAAACAGATACGCCGCAAAACCGTCATTACTGAATTCACGCCCCCCCTTCCATTTCCTCAATCAAAATCGTGTGCATGCGTGCTTCACTGATTATATGCAAATACCAAGTTTGTCGAACTAATGGATGCCTTTAAAGCTATACGCACACATGAATGCCAATTTAGCAACGGGAATTGGAGCAGCACGCACACATTAATCGCAATTAATGTGCATTTAACAACGAACACCCCATTACCGGATATTTATTGGCCAAACAAGTACACTATTCATCCCTTTTCATACAAATATAATACGAACAAGTACATTGCATGTTGAAATTGGGACGCCACAGCAAGCATATAAACATATTACAATACCTTGACACTGCTTACAGAAATTGAGTCATATTACTGTTATCATACCGAGCAATGGCATTCAGCAGTGTTCCACCTCCCATATTATTTATGCCTGATGCTAATGAACCCACCATACCATGGAAGAGGTGGATCCGATCTTTTGACCATTATGCAGGAGTAGTTTGTGATCCGAACTGTAGTGCAGAAAAGAGAAAATCATTATTACTGCATTGTTTGGGCCCAGCTGGCCAAGAAAAGTATGAATCCTTACCAAAACTCCCAGCTGATGAGGATGTAGATATCAATGAATATGAACGTACAGTCAAAAAGATAGATAAACATTATGAGAAGAAAGTATCATTTTGGAGAGATATCAGTTTGGCAAGAGGACACAAGAGGAGGGAGAAAGTGTTGAGAAATGTATTACTGCTTTAAGGAAACTTGCCAAGACATGCAATTTTAATGATCAACTGGATGAAAGACTAAGAGACCAGTTTATGTTGGACTGCAGGACTGCAAAGGTAAGAGAAAAACTTTGGTCAGAGAATGATCCTTCGCTAGACATTGTGCTAAGAGTAGCGAAAGAAGTGGCACACACTGAAGAATGTGTAAAGGAACTAGAGAACAAAATGAAATCTGTCCAAGTAGAAACTAATAACATGAGAACTGCAAAAGTAACGTGCAATGTTGCTGAAGATAATGAATCAATTTCCATGGTTAACAATGCCTCTGTCAGAAGAAAAGCATCTGGTAGACCATATCAACCACCACAAAATGACAGAGGAAAGTACAGAACAAATCAAAAGGGTAGTTTCAATAACTACACCAGGAGAGACAGTCCAAATGAACAAACCATGAATTCAAGAAAAAGACGTCTAGGGAGATGTTATAGGTGTGACAGCATTAATCATTGGGCCGATGACCCGGAGTGCCCAGCAATAAAAATCATATGCAGTAGATGCAAAGGGAAGGGCCATTATTCCAAGTGCTGCAGATTTCGCAATACATCCACTAATTGGATAGGGGGGAATTCAGACAGTGACCACAGTGACAGAGAAGAAGGTGAAGAATGTGTATTTGTTATAATAGATGATGATGATGAGAAAGTCCTAGAGAGCCGTAAAGCCACAGTTTCAGTTGATGGAGTAGAAATGAACATGATGATCGATACTGGTGCGAAATACACATTGATACCACAACAACTATGAAATAGGGAGAAGCATGAGTATTTACACGAAACCAATATCAAACCCAGAGCCTATGGTGGTTTAAAGATTGACACAATAGGTTGGTTCTGGGGAAAGTTAAAATTCAAGGGTAGGAAAGCTAAGGGAAAAGTTTACATCATCAGTGTAGGCAAGACACCCCTCTTGAGCTGGACTCACAAGAGCAAACTACAAGAAAAAATAGACTCTGTTGCAGAGGAATCTCTCTTTGCAGTCAATAATGATGTGAATGGACCTGAGAATGTAATGAAGTGTGACACCAATGATGCCATGGAAGCAGTATTCCGTGATGGTGTTGGGTGTCTTCGTGGTTATGTGCATGAAATACAATTAAAATCTAATCATACTCCAGTGGCCCAGAAGTTAAGGAGTGTACCTTTATCTATGCGAGACGAAGTCAGGAAGGAGATCAAAATGATGGAAAGTCAAGGAATTATTGAAGGCATAGATGCCAGCGAATGGGTCTCGCCATTAGTAGTTCTCCGGAAGAAGTCAGGCAAACTCTGAATATGTGTGGATATGGGGAAGCTGAACAAGTGTGTTGTCCCAAACAGACATCCTCTCCCCAACAAACAGGAGTTGATTTCCACAATTGGGCCATCAAGTTTCTTTTCCACTCTCGATTTGACATCGGCCTATCAAGTTAAATTACACAGACGTTACAGGCATCTCACTGCTTTTATTATGCCAGATGGTTTATACCAATTCAAGAGGATGCCATTTGGATTGGTGTCCGCGGCATCAGTTTTTTTAAAAATAATGCACAATCTCTTTGAGAGAGTGCCAGGAGTGATATGTTTTCAAGATGACATCTTGATATATGCTGACAGTCAAAAGAACCATGATGAAAGATTGAGATATGTGTGTGAAAAATTGTATAAAGCTGGAATGACTCTGATCAAGGACAAATGTAAAATCAATTGTTCAGAGATTGAATATCTAGGACACAAGATTTCTGCAGATGGCATTTCACCTAAAGCACAATTAGTGAACACTATAAAAAGGATGCCCAGACCATGCAATAAAGAAAAAGTGCGCACATTCATTGTTATGGTGGAATACTATTCTAAGTTTGTCCATGACTTTGCTGTACACACTGTCCCATTACGCGAAGTGCTCCAGAAAAAAAGTTTCAAATGGAATGATGAATGCGAGGAAGAATTCGAATTTATAAAAACTGCAATAGACAAAGCCTCGGCATTGAAAAATTTCAGTAATGATAGAAAAATCATCATTACCACTGATGCCAGTAATAGTGGTCTGGGAGCTGTCATTACGCAAGAACATAAGGGCCGAGAAGTATTGTATTTGCATCAAGACTACTCAAGGGGGCTGAGAAATCGTATGCCGCTATTGAAAAGGAGGCTTTGGCGATAAAATGGGCGGCGGAAAAGTTCAGGAGCTTCATCTGGGGTGGTGAAGTGGAGTTCCGCACGGACCACAAGCCCCTAGTTCATGTCATCATGTCTAAAGGGTTAGACAAAGTATCCAATTGCATCAGGAGATGGGTGATGCTTCTTCTGGAATATAATTGCACCATACGTTATGTACCTGGAGTTAAGAACATCACTGCTCACTGCTTATCTCGACTTACTAATATATCTGAAATTGTGGATGAAGATGACAATATGGAAAATGTTTTGAACATAGAGGCAGCATCCATTTCAAGGATGGAATGGAGTAAAGCTGAAAAGGATGACAAAGTGCTAATATGTCTTAAGGAACTAATCAGCAGTCAAGGTCCATGGAGTAAAGTAATATTTGAAAAAGCAGACATTATGGACATTTGGTTTGTTGCTGATGAATTACATGTACACAATAATATCATCATGAAAGGAGACAAAGCAATTCCACCTTCAGGTTTACACGAAAGAGTGATTGAACTCGGCCATGAAGGTCACCAGGGAATAGTAAAAACTAAACAGAGGATAAGGAATGACTTCTGGTGGCCTGGATGCGATTTGCAAATAGAACGTTACATCAGAGATTGTATCCTTTGCAGTAATGGTGAAAAGAGTTGTGTGGGTGTGAAACAGCCTACGGTGGTTACCGAAATTCCGAGCAAAGTATGGAAAGATCTTGGCATGGATGTGTTAGGCCTTGTGTATAGTAATGGAGTACAAACATTTTGCCTTGTGGTAATTGACCTCCTTACCAGATGGGTTGAAGTGTTAATTTCACCAAATATCACAGGGAAAAATGTGGTTGAATTTCTATCTGATATTTGTGAGAGAGAGGGTTATCCAGGGAATATCATGACAGACAACGGTACCCAATTCAGATCTAAAGAGATGGTGGATTTTTGCAGTAAGTACTCTATTATATACAAAAGTTGTGCCATTTACCACCCACAGAAGAATGGGACAGTATAAGGCTTTAACAAAGTGTTGAAGCAGACTATTAGGTTGGCATGGTCCAATGGGATAAATTGGGAAGAAGCTGTTAAAGAGAGAATAGTGGCGCATCGTTTCACACCGCATTCCACCACTGGTCTTTCTCCTTTTGAGTCAAGCAGAGGGAGGAAAGCGAGCACCAAACTGGCACCGCTGTGGTTGGATAACAAAGATAATGGAGTGGAAAAGGATTTTGGGGTTGTATGTAGTAAAATCAGAAATACCCAATGGAAGAACATATCTGTTTATGATGAGAAAAGGCCCATGAACAAGTTTGATAAAGATACTGTAGTGGGAAAGATGGTTAGAGTTAATCTTCCCCCTGCCCTCAGAGAAGGCCCGTGTAATTGGTCAAGACCTATCAGAGTTGTGGAAGCATTCAAACACTCTGTGAGAACGGAGGATGGAAGGATTTGGAATGTTGAGAGAGTTTGGGTATGTGTTGACAGTAAATATTCAAATGTCAGTAGAGGTGAGGATGTTGCAAGATGTCTGAATGAGACCAATGAGAGGGAAATGTGTCAAAGGAAAGTATCAAGGGGTAAGAATGTGCAAAAAGACCTTTCTAACAAATCTGAAGTAATTTCCTTGCCAGCTTTCATCAGAGACACGACTTGCAAGTCCAGGTGGGGAAGAGTATATCGTAGACCAAGACGTATGGAGGACTATGTGTGAATTTGCATCCTTTTCCATATCTAGATGTTCAGCTTTCTTTATTTTTGTTTGTTTTACATTATAAAGGAAGTGAGATGTGTAGCATCTGTGCCCCTATGAAAGATAGGTACAGCTGCTTGTCTATGCTGCGAACATTCTGTGCTGGAGCGTGTTATGGACTCCTGCTACATCACGGCGAATGAGAACGCGGATTGAATAACAGCTGTGAGGCGCGGCGGCTCGATGAACACTTACTCCCTCCTTCTTATATTACATCTATGTATTAATAAAGTTAGTGTAGCCCCAAATTGCCCCGAGTCTTCATCCTTACCCTTGCCGGTCAGTACATCCACATGCAGGTTTCAAAACACAGTGCTTTATTGTCCACATAAAGGTTTTGAAAAGAAAGCGCTTTATTGTCCACATGCAGGTTTTGGAAAGTGGTTGGTGTTTTCCAGTGGGGAAAAAAAGGCAAATACAAGACTTATATAGCGTTTAACAAACTAATGTTTATTAAAATATGGCCCTGCCACAGCATGCCACACTGCACCCTGTTTATAAGACTTGCCTCGTATTTTCATGAAGTCTTATAAACGCACTGCAGTGTGAAATGCTTGATACGATTCCATTACATTAATATAAATCCTTTAAACAGAGTTTACCATAGCAGGTTCGGAACTCTCCTACTTTGGTCTGCGACCTACGAAGGTAGCCGAAGACAGGGGATCCCGGATCTTTATGGGATACCAAATATTACATAACACCGACTCCCTATTCTGTTTACAGTCCCTCTTCCATGCCTATGCCGCGTGTGATGTAAGGCAGCTCTAGAGTGATTGCATCCAGTCACTGGTTGGGAAGCTGAAGATGGAGTCGGGCGGAATTGTGAAAAGCCTGTGCGACAAGTACCAGCGCTCTGTTCGCTTGTCTGAAGAGGAGTCCAAGACTGACCCAGACAGCGAGCCGTTCCGCTCCAAATACAGCGCACGGGAGCTGCTCAACGAGATCAAGGGGCTGCTCGGCCAGCTGGAGGAAGGCAGAGAGGAGCAGCCGTGTAACCCCTACCCGGCTGATTCTCCCACTGGGGTGCTGGCCGTCCGCTTGGCCGTCATCGAGCTTCAGCTTGGGGTTAATCACACCGAGACTGAGGAGCTGTCCGCCGGAGAAGAGCACCTGGTGAACAGCGCCCGACTGCTTGAGCCATACCGACTGAGCCAGGAGGCCGTGTCCGCCTATCTCCAGGCCCAGGTGAGGGGGGCTGGAATAAGCCTTATAAAATGCGTGCGCGCAGTGTTCAGTACATCAAGAGGCTGGGTGGGTCTATTCTATACTTGGCCCCGGGACATAGAATGAAGAAGGAGGTGTTTAGACCATATTGCGCCCGGCGGCCAGGGCAAGACGCCGCAATACACCCTCCCCACTTGCTCCTTTACCCAAGGCAGTTTCTAGCCAATTTGGTGCGCCTGGCGAAACACTAGATTGCGCCCACCCGACTGGCACACGTCAACTCCAAACTACACCTATGCGACAAAACCCCTCTTCAATATGAATAAATAATTGCTATATAAACGAAGCTGGTTTCATTACATTGTGATGCAAGTACATACAGAAGAATTCTAATGTGAAAACACAGCTGTTGCAGTCCAAGTAAATGTTTTTTCTGTCACCTGCTCTTAGGGAAGACTTTGCCTGAATGCAGTTTCAAACTGTCCATGCTGGCACACTGCGGTGTCACCAGCCCACGGGGTCTGAGGGCCCACTGGCCCTGCGTTGATGGTGTTCTCTTCGTACCAACTCACTTGTATTTCGCAAGGGGCAATACTACAATACTAACCATAATAATTATTTTATGATGGAAGGTTATCATTCCAAGATGGACAGTCTGGTACACTCTTATTCTACGCTTTCAAAATACCTCTGAGAGTGGGAAAGGGGAGAAATGGCACAAGTGGGGGTTCCTATATGCTTTGCGTTAAATCACAGAGCCTTTCAGGACTATAACCATGATCAGATATCTCTATATTGGATACACAAGTCTGTGATAAAAGGATTGTATGTGTGTATATATACATTCATAACAGATGCATGGCTTGGTGCTCACATCACTGTTAACAACACTCACCCCAACATTAAAATGTTTGTAACCATAAAGCATACATACTCATTTGGACAGTTTAAGTTTTTGGATGAGAGTATAAAATGGCTGCCACATCAGACACTCAAATGGTGTACAAGGGCTCTTTTGCTTCTTGTTTCAGAAGAGTTTTTGATGAGGAAGTGTTGGGTCTCAGTGTGAGCATGCCCAACCTCCAATACGGAAACATATTTTGGGAATTATATAAGAGACCCAATAAACAACGTACAGAAAGGATACACAGAAAGAATTGTACCTCTTACAAACTTTAGCCTAATCAGTAATAAGCTTATGAAGCGTTTTAAACAAAAATACTGTCCATGCGCTTGTTCCATCCGGCAGTAGATGTTCCCTCACCTGCCGTGACTTTTGTAAATGTATCTGTAACTGTAACCTCCCAATTAACAGCGTGGGAGAAAGAGTGGATTATGCATGTAAAACATACTTTGGGCTCTGATGAGATTATAAAATACGGGCTGAAGCCAAGTCAGGCAATATGGGTAGGCAATTTCTCTGAATCTTCTCTGGCCAACATGATTGTGAAATTGCATACTTCTAGAGCTACTGGTCCTGACGGGACATGTAATGCACTCCTACGTTTGGCACCAGAAGTATGGGCAAAAGTTCTTTACCTCCTGTTTAGATGGATTGGTATGAATGGGGTGATTCCAAAAACATGGTACGAAAGTGTAATTCTGCTGATTATATAAAAAGGGAGAATGGAAAGACCCTCAAAACTATCGTATGTTGGCAATGCTGGACATCCCGGAAAAATTATTTGCAAAAGTATTACTTGACGACCTAGATACATGGATAGAGAGGAACACGATCTTGCCTATCTATCGAGCAGGGTTTCGAGCGAAATCTTCCACTACCCACAATATAATTAATTTAGTATCAGCAGTTGAGTACTCGTGGAATGTCCGTAAACTGCCAGTATTTATGTGGTGTTCATAGATTTTTCTGCAGCATTTGATACAGTGATAAGAGAAACTTTGGAACAAACTGAAGCTGTGGGGGATTCCAGAAGGACTTCTGTTTATGATACAGTTACTCTATTCTCATACCTCAGTTAGGGTACGTTTAGATGGTGAAGGACGGCTCTCCCAATCAATCCACACAGTTTGTGGAGTAAAACAAGGTTGCAGGCTAGCAGCGACATTGTTTAATCTTTACCTGGCCGATTGTATGAATGAGGTAGACAAAAAACTGGTCAATCCAGTGAAGTTGGGCACATTAGAGCTACCATGGCTAGGTTATGTGGATGATCTGGTCTTATTAGACTATACTCCGGCAGGGCTTCAAACAAGGCTTAATTGCCTGTTGCTCTTTTCTGAAAAGAATGGGTTAAATATTAACATTGCAAAAACAAAGATAATGGCCTTTCTGGGTAACACGAAACAAACTTGGTCCAATAACTTTAAGTGGATGGTGCACTCAGAAAGGCTTGAAAAGGTTGAATGTTATCGTTATTTGGGAGTCATAATTGACTCTAAGCTGCTATGGAAACACCATTGGGAGGCAACTAAACTTTTATGCTTAATAAATACTGGTGCAATTAGTAAATTTATAGGGAAACAAGGAGGTATCTCAGTAAATACCATCTTATTATTTATTATATGCTAGTAAGATAATATCTTGTTATATGGTGCTGAGATTTGGGGAGGTAAATTTGTGAATGAAATGTGCAAATTAGAAGGAAACATTTTAAAATCATTGTTTAGGTTACTCGGGGCAACATCATGTGAATACATTTTATTAGAAGGTAATTTTAGATTTGCGAAAGATATATTGGAATACAAATCAGCAATGTTATATGCAAAATTAAGCATGTTATCTACTAGTACTTTTGTGGTCGAACTGATGAATATATTTATCAAGGAGGGTCACAAAAAACAGTTCTCATCTTTAAGTAGATTACATGCAGTATATGTGAAATGGGCGACTGTTAATGCAAAGAGTTGGCTACTCCTAAAGCAAGTTAAGATTAAAAAACTATTACAAGGAGTAATATATAGCTATGCAAAGGAGCGTGACATGATTGCCCTGGCCACAAAATCTACAAGCGGTTTATTTTTAGAACATTGGTCTTTAGTATCTGTGAAACCCAAATATCTATATGCCTTTCCCACCGCAGCAACTGTGAGACAGTATTTTATGTTCAAATTTAACCGTTGTGACACGATGGAAATCCGAGGAGCTAAATTTGGATTTGAGAGAAATACAAGGTTTTGTAGACTTTGTGGTATGTTACAAATTGAAACTGCCAAACACTTGCTATGTTACTGTGAGAGTCTTGCATTCCTGCGTGAAAAGTGTCTTTTACGCAATAAGAATTCCAGTCTAATTTAGGATATTGAAATTATTTGGAGAAGACTGATGGAAGGAAACGATATTAACTTGTTACACCACATGATGAAATTTTATGAACTAGTTTTAACAATTTTAAAGGATCTATCAGAGAATATTTTTGTCTGAAAATGTTTCATAATTGTGGAATGTGTGATTTTGTGTTTTAATCTGTTTGTATATGTAAAGCCACTTTTGGCTGTGAACATATTATAAATAAAATAAATAACTGTATTTTAGATTTGTCACTTTACTGTTTCCTCACCGACTTAGTATGTATGTATGCAACCGTATTCATCAAAAATGTCCTGTAATGCGCCCAGATACTTTAGGGTGTGGTGCGATTCATAAATCAATAAAACAAACAAAACCGGCTTCTAATGCATATCAAAGGGTCCTCAGTTCCTCAGCTACTACCTCCTCACTAGAACGCAGGCCTCAGGGGGTTATTTTTGCAAAAACTAGCAGGCCCATGCTTTATCTAACAGAGCTGGCATTAGCATCTCTTATTAGTGCTGGCCTGCAGCTAGTGAAAATCATGGTGTGGCAGTGTCGAAAGGGCGTTTGGCCTAGTGGATGTACAATTTGAGGCAACGTCTTTTGATTGCTTTATCCGTTTAAGTGTGGGCACAGTATGGCAGGCTTGTCAGAGCCACATACACAAAACGTTCCAGTATGCTATGTATGGACATTGGACACATCAGTCAAAAACCTGCATATGTGCTGTTACATACGGGAGTGCCCCATAGACGCCATTAACCAACAGGGTGTGGCTTGTGCAGCGCACAAAACATTGCTGCCTGCGTAACACTGCATTGATTTGCCGTGGACGACTGTCTGCATGGTGACACACAATGAATTCGACGTTCCTAATCAAGGTGCCAAGTGACATTGAGTTGCCATCTGGTGTGCGCGCTAGGTAGTGGCTGGCTTGTTTAGAAAAATAAAAGACCTTTGATGCTGAGCGCATGGATGTAGTCCGTGCGCCATAGCAGCCACTAGAATACTAAAGGAAGAAAATGTCAGTTTAACTTCCATGGGATACGCCATATGTATCTAAAAAGTAATATACCAAAAAAAGTTTTGGTGTGTCAAATAGAGACATGAAAATAAATTCGTTTTAAACTTTTTCTGTGTGCTATTTTAATTCTCTTTGAAGAATGCATAGGTTTGGTCAGCTAACGTGATACTTGTGCTGGCCTGGTGGATAAAAATTCCCATGTTCAGTTCTTAACACTGAAATGTTAAGCACATACCGTGTAAAAACGATGGCTTTTTAAAGAGCATTCACTTATAAATTGCCCCACTTAAAAAAGGCTGTCAACACAAAGAATGAGGGGCCAGGGTGTGTGAATCCAGAGCATCTCACACTGCGTTTGGAATATGCATCCTTTGTTTGTATATTCCGAATGCATTGCAGTCACCCAAAAGTCGGCAGAGAGCAGCAAGCCGAACATCTCGGGAGCACCCACTGACACAGCAGGCTGCATAATCTTTTGTACGGCCAGATCAGTCAGCTTCCTGGGTGGGCCCCTTACTGCGCCCCCCTCCTGAGCTGTTTTGCTCTGCTCCCCGGGACAAGAAACGGGGCTGCCATTACCTACTGCTCCCTAACCTCCCCAACATCATTAACTCATTCAAATGTAAATAACTTTTTATTGACGTGCACTTAAAAGTAATATGTAGGCAAAATTACAAACCCATATTACAAACAGGAATTCATTTTCATTTTTCTAATTTTATGTACACACTGTGGGATTTGCCAAAGGATATGTGTCACGATGATTTCATGAGTGACTGAATAAAAGGAGCCTCAGCCGGCACGAAGACTCCATTAATGGCACTTCTGTCTCGTGTCTCATTGTTGGGCCTGCAGGCTGACACTGTGTGACCAATGTCCTGTCGGTCTGGGTGCCCCCAGATCAGCATGTGTGACCACAGCAAAGTTGCTAACCCTGGAGCTCCTGGCAACTGGTGTCAAGCCGTGTGATCCCTGCAACTACCGGTGCTGTGTGACCAGGGAACTATCTGTGTCTGCTAGGTTCCCCCAGCACGGATTGGGACTGGCCTGTGTGACCACAGGTCCAATCCCAACAATGGCCACGAAGATGCGGAGTCCCGCTCTGCAGGACCGAAGATTGCTGCCTGCGCCTTCATCAGCTGGTTCTCACCATGCGGGTGTGCTGTGAGCTCCGTGGTCTGAGCTGGGGTGAGGAGAGGCCCCGCTGGTGCGTTCAATACAGGTGTGAAGAAGGGGCAAGTCTATCGGCTCAAGGGGAAAACGCCAGCTGAATTGTGTTTGCTCTGCGTTTGGAGCTGTGAGGAAGGAAGGTGGGTTTGTGGCCCGGCTGCAGCCTGCATTTTGCTGTGCAGGCAGGCCCCAGAGTGATCCTGGGCTAACCGACGGTGAAAAGCATAGTGCTCTGTGTCAGAGCAGAAGAAAATAAAGCGGCTGCCCGTGTTTGATGAGGTCCGGTGGTGGTGCATACCTGCACTCTGCCGTGCTCCCCTGGTGTTCCTGGGCTACTGGGAGGTGATTTATGTGCTCCGTGATCGCAGTGGAGCTGCAGAGTGTATCTAGGCGAGTTGCTGTTGATGCGCTCTGTGTACGGAGCAAGAGAAAATAAAAGAAACGAGGTACCTGCTATGTGCTCTTGTTTGCAGTAAAAGGAAAACCAGGTGAATGCATAGAAGATGGGGGGGGTGGGGGGTCAGGGGGAGTGATCCCTGCCAGCTCCATGAACTGAGCTTTTTATGCCCAGTTCCTTCATAGGTTGCAGCTACCGGGGAGTGCACGTGCGCCTTGTGGGAGGGAGATAGAAAAGGTGAATTTTCACTTTGTGGAGCATTGTGAACAATTAAGGATAAAAGGGCATGTCTGCATTTGGAAATAATGAGGGGCTGCCCATGCTGCTGCCGTAACTTGAGGTGCCAGCCAAAGCACAGCAAACTCAGCCAAAACCCGCGAAGGGCGAACAAATGAAAGGGGCGGGGGATGCCCTTTATAAGCAGGCGGGCGTCCTGCTGCAGGATTGATCCAGCCCCTGCAGAAGGACGCCCGCTACAAGGAGAAGGACTTTCGTTTTCTTTCGTTTTGGATTTTCGTTTTGCTGGTGATCGTGACGGAGTGCTGCAGGAGCAAGGTGACAGTCTCGTGTAGACCACCAGGAGCCGGATCCAAGCAGCAGTGCTGGTGCCTGGGGCCGCCGCACTTGGGAGGGAGCAGTCTTCACTGCGCCCAGCGTCAAGGAAGAAAAAGGAACGGGAGGAGCAGCGTGCGGGCACCCGTGGTGGAGGAGCGAGCAGAAGTAAGGAGCAGCCGGAGAGAGTAGCGCCGAGGAGAGAAGTCGCGGTATCAGGAGAGATAGCCAGAGGGAGCCTGGTCGACAGACCGGAACAGGCAGGGATCAACAGGGACCGATGAGCAGAGCCTGGAAGGGCGCGGCTCACGGGTGAGGCGTCGAAGGCAAACACAGTGAGCGGACAGACTTTTTAAAGGCATACTAGCATCCGGGCCGCCCAGGGTTGAAAGTTGAACAAACAAGTGCATTGTGGAAGGAGCTGTTTAACTGGCCACCTGCGTGAAACCTTGAAAAACAAAAGGGGCAAAAACCGACACCTGTCGTGCTGGCATGGACCGGACTGCCGGTGTAATAGCAACTGAGTGCATTGAACAGAAGGGTGCTGAGCGGGGCTACCGGGGCTCAAATGGAGACACAACTCAAAAGAAAGACAGCGGATCAGCACAGGGCAAGATGGATCTAGAGTCTTTTTTTCACCATGGCAAGGCTGGCAGCTGCAACGCACGGCCCAAACTGGATGAACACGATGGTCATGCAGCAAGGTTCTGAAGTGGCAGGTCCCAGCCAGAGGGGGGAATCCTCCGTGATGCTTGAGGACAACTCAAATGGGGAGATCTTAAGGGACATACAAGTGCTGGAAGAAGGAGGTGAAGAGGAAGAGGAGCAAGGCCAGGAAGAGGAGGTGCACACTTCAAAGAGGAAGAGAACAATGACTGGGAAAGCGAAGGCAGGCAAGCAGCAAGCCAAGAATAACAAGAAGCCCAGAGGAAAAGGAAGGGTGCAGGAGGATGCAGCCATACCGGCACCAAGACCTGCTGAGGCTCTGGGGAACCGTGGTGGACTACCCAGCACTCCTGTAACCAGACCGGTGGTGGTAGCTGCGGAGGAACCCACATCCCTAGAGATGGTTAAAGGTATGTTTATGCAGTGTATGCAGGCCTGGGGAAAAGGGGGACATTTGTCAGATATTAAGTGTTAATGAAAATGCTTTTAATCAGCTAGGAAGTCCGGCTGGAATTGTTCACCATCAGGGTTTGAATTGTGCGCCAAGGGGGGCCAGGGGCAGGGGTGTGGGTGTACCATGCAGCATTTTCTTTGCCCAGTGCAGGTCCAGTTGGGGCTAGCCAGTTGCCTTTTTGGGGGGGCATTACCAGCAGGGGGATACCAAGCGGTGGCCTTGCCCAGCACAGGTCCGGTGGGGGGAGGGAGCCAGTCACTTCAGGACAGGGCTCTCCCAAATAGAGCTCAGCAAGGGCCGGCCTGGTGGGGGGCAAGATTTTTCAGGCTCAGGGGTCACCACTGGTAATGGGGAGGAACCAAGGGGTTCAGCCTGCAGCAGCAATTGCAGTCAACCCAGCCCAGGGTGGAGTTTGGGGCAACCTCGCCCAATATGGGAGACTGATGCCAGGTTTTGCGCCATTCCGTGCTGCAGTGAACTCATTAGTATGGCAAATCCCATGGGTCACTAAGGGAAAAATATGGAGAAAGGAATTCATTGAAATTTTGGACTTGGTGTGGATGGTAACCGTGGGGGAATGCTTGAGGGATTTATCGGAAATGGAGAAGGAAAAGAGAGAAAGGGGGAGAGCCAAGGTGGAACCTACCATACACAACTGGCTCAAGGCATTCAGAATCTATATGTCTATTATGCTAGAGAGATTCCCACAAGATGCATTAGCAATGATTGCATATGAGCAGTATATCCACAGCCTATATCTGAAATATGGGGGTGAGGGATGGTTGGAGTATGACCGGGGCTTTAGGCTCAGAATGCAAGTCTGGCCTGCTATGTCCTGGGATGAGCTGGATGTTGGGGGATACATTGATAAAATGGTACCCGCCAGGGAATCCGAGGAAAAACCCCGGGGGGGAAAAAACTCAAGCATGGAGGGGCAGAGGTGGTTACTCAAATGTGAATGATAAGCAACTGCCTATGTTAAAAATTGCCAACACAAAAGGTATCAAGTGTGTAATTAAAACAGTTTTACCCACGCCAGTTCAGCTTCAGGCTTTGATTCCGGTTTTGAATAGGTACCATAACAGCACAGATGCAAAATTACTCTGGAAAGGTTTTGGGTAGGGTTTTAGGATCCCCTTCTCAGGGAAGAGTGGGATCAAGGAGGCAAGCAACTTGCGGTCGGCACTGGGGATGCCTGAGGTGGTGGCTCAGAAGGTAAAGAAAGAAATCAAACTGGGCAGGGTTGCAGGGCCATTTGCATCTCCGCCCATGGAGAATTTTGTGGTGTCACCATTGGGGTTGGTTCCCAAGAAGGAGGAGGAGGGGCAGTATCACTTGATACACCACCTCTCCTTCCCAGAATGGGAATCAGTGAATGATGGCATTACAGAAGAGCTGTGCCGGGTAGATTATTCTTCTCTAGATGATGCTATACAGAGGGTAAGAGCAACGGGGCAAGGGGCCCTGATGGGGAAGGCCGACATTTAATCAGCTTTCCGGTTGCTACCTATCCACGAGGAGTCATCATTGCTGGGATTCAAGGTACAGGGACAGTAATCTATGACAAATGTTTGCCAATGGGTTGTGCGATTTCATGTGCATACTTTGAGGCATTCAGCACCTTCTTGGAGTTTGCAGTGAAGGAAAAGGTGCACAAGGGCAGCGTACTGCATTACCTAGATGACTTTCTGTTTATGGGTAAAGAAGGGACCGGGGAGTGCAGGGCACTCATGAATGCTTTTGAAGGGGTGATGGAGACTATGGGGGTCCTGCTAGCAGAGGGGAAGACAGTGGGTCCGGCCACATCCCTGACATTTCTGGGGATTGAAATTGATTCCGTTAGGGGCGAGTGCAGGCTCCCCCCTGATAAGGTGCAGAGGTTGAAAGAGACGATCAAGGTATTGAAGGGCAAGAGCAAGGCAACCTTAAGGGATCTTCAGTCGCTGGTAGGTAATTATTTTGCTGGGAAAGTCATCCCCGCGGGGAAAGTGTTTGCAAGAAGTATCAAGCTCAAACCAGTGGGATTATGGCATGCTTCCCAACATGTTCGGCTAGGTCCGGAAGTAAGGGAGGATCTTAGCATGTGGGAGAATTTATTTTGGAGGATTTCAATGGGGTGTTGCTGTGGCGGGAGGAGTGGGCCAGCAGCGAGAGGCTCAAGCTGTTCATGGATTTGTCAGGGGCTCATGGTTTTGGGGCGATTTTGGACACCAATTGGTGTGGTCATACATGGCCATCAGAATGGCACCAGAAGGGGATCACCAGGGACATCATGTTGCTCGAGCTGTTTCCCATTGTGATTGCATTTAAAATGTGGGGAGAATTGTTGAAGAACAAAAATGTGTTGTTGTGGTCTGACAAGCTGGCGGTGGTACAGATCATCAATCGGGACAACCACCAATCCAAGGGTGTTGAGGCTGCTTAGGGAACTCACCAGGAGCGTCCTTGCATTGAGGTCAGGGCTCGGCATATCCCAGGGGTCAAGAATGTAGCCGCTGATGCTCTCTCTCGTTTACAGTGGGAAAAGTTCTGGGGGAATTGGCCAGAAGCAGGCGATATGATGACTCCGTTCAAGGATTGCTGGTGGGGCATGATTGGGGTGACCTAAGTGCGCTGATGCACACAGCTCTAGCACCTGGCACGGCAAGAAGATACTAGGCATGCTGGGAGCGGTTCTTGGCATTTCAAAACAAATTTCTGTCGGAAGTGCAGAAAGATGCACTGGTGCGCGCCTTTGGGGGATGGTGCTGGCGGTCAGGCAGAACCAGAGCCTGGATGGCTTACCACTTGGCAGCAATAGCGCATTATTCTAAACTATGAGGCAACGTTGATCCTACGAAGGAACATTACATTGTAATGGCCATGAAGGGTTGGGCAAAGCAAGGGGTGAAGACATCTGATGAATGGCGGCCCATTGCAATGAGACAGAGAGAGAGTTGTTCACCACTGCCTTCACGTTAGCTTTCTTTGGCGCCTTCAGGTTAAGTGAACTGGTGCCGGAGAATAAGGAGGCCAAGGGTACCGGGTTCTTAAGATTGGAAGATGTACAGGTCGTGGAGGGTCGGTTAAGAATTTGTCTAAGAAGGTCAAAAACCGACCAGAGGGGTAGAGGGTGCACGGTGACCCTGCATGCCATCCAGGGGAGTACAGTCTGCCTAGTGGCAGCTGTGGTAAACTATCTTCAGCAAAGACTGCCCTCCAACAAGGGGTCGCCACTGCTTCTGCACAGGGACGGGTCCGCATTGAGCCGCTTTCAGTTCAAGAGGTTAATGGATATGGCGTTGGAAAGAATGGGACTAGCAGAAGGGGTGTTGGGGACACATTCATTTAGGATTGGGGCAGCCACCTCCGCGGCGGCCGGGGGGTTGGGGGCTGACACCAAGCAGTTGGGGAGGTGGTTGTCTGAGTGTTTTAAGAGATACATCAGACGGGATAAAATGTAAAACGGGGTGGTGTCTGGGAAACTCGCTGTGTTCGTGCTGGTAGAGAATTTCCCAGACCCCCCCCTGTTTTGCATACCAAGTAACTTTGCGTCGTACCCTAAGTTACCAGGGGACTCCAGACATGGACCCTTTGCTCACTGCTCTTAGAGAGACACAGCTTCACCTCACTGATGATGCCCAACAAGGTTGAAACAAACAAGTGTATGGGGTTACTGTGGTACTCTTGTTCAGAGGAGAATTGCCTAGAATTTCGGTGCTGGACTGCCCCTGGGCAGAACAAAGACTGATCTGTGGGGAAATTTCTTCTCTGTGAAAACAGTGAGCTAAATACTTGGTTGAGACTCTCCCAGGGGCCATCCACCGAAGAACAAGCCAATAGGCTGTGTTCGTGCTGGTAGAGAGTTTCCCAGACACCCCCCCCGCCCCCCTGTTTTGGATAAATTGTAGTACTAACCTGCTGCCTTGGATAGAATGTAGTACTAACTTGCTGCCTTCTCCTCTCCCCCCACCCCCCAACTAGCAGCAGCACAGAGGAGGAGGAGGAGGAGGAGGAGGAGGAGGAGGAGGCGGTCCTTCTGGGTGATAGGGCATTCTTTTGTGTTGAGGGCCGGGGCAAGCTGGATGGAAAAACAGGAGGCACTGACGGCTGGGGAATACCAGATATGGTGGCGCGGAGTGCCCGGGATGGGATGGAGCCAACTATGGGGGCAAATTCACAAGTTGCTGGGTAGGCAGCAGAAGCCGGAGGTCTTGGTCATTCATCTGGGCGGTAATGACTTAACAAGCATGGGAAGGGGGGGCTCTGATAAGGGAGATGGTGGTTTCTGTGCAGTAGTTGTCAGCAGAAATAGGGGAGACGGAGATCGTGTGGTCCGAAATAATTCCAAGACCGGAATGGAGGGGAGCGGAGAACCACACAGCAGTGGAAAGATCAAGGAGGAAACTGAATTGCGCTATGCTAAAATTCTGCAGGGGCAGAGATTTTCCACAGATCAGACATGGCTTGATCAATTTGAAATCCGCTGAATATTATCTAAAGATGGTGTGCATTTATCGGCGATGGGGATGGAGCTCTGTTTCTGGAATCTGTGCACTAAGCTTCTGGAATTGGAAGCAAAGAGGGAGGAGCCACAGTGGATGGTAATCCACCTTTGGCGTGGCAGTGCTTGGGTGTCCAAGCACAAGAGACAGACTCCGAATGAGCCAGGAGAAAGCCGGAAGGGTCTTTGCTCTTCTCGGACCAGTGCCTCTTGGGAGCCTAAGCGGCAGGGGCATCTGGTGTTAACAGAAAGGGCTCAGCTTCCTCCGGGGGGAATAAACGGCGCTTTTCCCGCCCACGAACACCTGCAAGAGCAGGCGGGACTCAGGCACGAAGAGTGGGGAGAGTTGGGCCTATTGTGGACTTTGTGCAAGAAAGGGGAAAGCAGAATGTTGGACACATAGCAGGCGCAGCACCTTCAGAACTATTTTCACTAATATGTGCAGTGTGTTATGATTATGTTGTGAAAATAAATCTGCAGCCATTTTCTTGCCAAAATGAAGACATGTCTCATTCTGCCCTTACTAAGGGGAAAGGGAAGGAGTGGGAGAATGAGCAAATACGTTGGTGTTACAAATAAACAAATGCACAGGTTATGGCTCAGACACCCTGCCACCAGTGTCATGACAACAATCCCTGCCTGGGGGGGGGGGGGTCTATAGTGGCTTGTGCCACTCCAGTAAGGTGATACGTCTGCCTGGGGGCAGGGGGCGAAATAAGGGGCGCAGACCAAATGCCTTGTCACCAGTGTCTCGGCACCTGCCTGATGTGTCCCCGGGTGCGACTTTGCCTGCTCAAACTGTGCTTTGCATGTCATTGATGTGCTTAAAATCATCCCAGTAATTGTGTGTGAAGCTGTGACCCCACAGATTGTCGGCATGCTCAATATGGTTCCAGTGACTGACAATGGTGTTGGCCGTTGGTTGAAATGTTCCCTTCTTCACTGCTGTATGAAGTTTCCCTCGGAATGTGGTAGACCTACCAGCAGTCCACCCACTTTGACCTTGACCATCACCCGCAAGATATGTAAAGAGTGGTTGGTGTATGTTTTAGTGTTTAACTGAGTCTCAATATATGAGGTTATTGTTGTATCCCACCATTCCTAAGTGGACCAAGTATTGCTGTTGGTTTATTTGATGTCCAGGTATATTGTCTTTGTTTTGCTTGTTATGGAAAAGGAGTGTGGGGGTTTGCCCCTTTAAGGATATGTGTGATGACAACGTCATGACCGACTGTGAGTAAAAAGAGCCTCAGCCAGCATGTGCACCAGAATGACGGCAGATTCCATGAATGGCACTTCTGTCTCGTATTGAATTGTTGGGCCTGCAGACTGACACTGTGTGACTACAGTCCTGCGCTCTGCCGATCTGGGTGCCCCCAAATCAGCATGTGTAACCTGTGAGCCCCAGGCTACTGTCTAGCCTTGTGATCCCTGCAACTGTCAGTGCTGTGTGGCCAGGGCTACTATCTGTGTCTGCTAGGTGCCCCCAGCACGGATTGGGACTGGCCTATGGGACCACAGGTCCAGTCCCAACACTAGCCTAAATCTAGCTGTTCAAAAAACGTCTTTTGCTGTTGTGGAATCTATTGTCCTCTCGCTTGAAAGTGTAGTAAGAGCCAGTAGCTCTCTTCAGCTACTGAACACACTTTCTTTGCTCCAAGAGAAGAATGAACGAGCAGCAACGGCTCTAGGTTATTACTACAAAGTAAATTACTGACCGTGGTTACTTTGTTGGAAAGACTTCACGTTTCTTTATGCCCCCTTTTTAACCGTTAAATGCATATATAAAGTTGAAAGTAATTGTAACAAAGTAAATTACATTGAAGTAATTTACTTTGTTAAAACAGCTCAACACTGTAGGAAGCAGTGGCGCAACAACCATTTCTCAAATTGGGCGTTTGTATTTTACTGTATGAAGACAATACCTGCAACATGATGTGAGTATGTGAACACATCCTGGCAAAACCTGCTAAACGATGGTAACACTTTGCCATATGATTGCAACACTAGGCAAATCTTGAGGGCTGTTGGGCATGCAATGCCAATACCTACAGTAGCAATCATTAAACGCAAGCCAAAACTGTTGACTTTGTAAATGCTTGTTTTATACCTATGCATATCGTTTTTCAATCTCTCAAACCCTGCAGTCTTCACACTTTTCTCTGCTTTAAACCATTATCTTATGTTTTCAACTCCTGGCTCCTTTGCCTAAAACTTGACAAACAGCAACAAACATAATGAGTGACAATATTGCTTTTTTTCTGCAACCCAGCAGACAGCAAAGGTTGTTGAGTAACGCCAAATCAGCATGGCATGGGTTTTGGCCTTTAATTGAACAATCCAAACAGATCCAGCTTCTAACTTCAGTCTTTCAGTCAGCAAATAAAGAAAGTTCAGACTTTACTGATTATCTCTTAAACCTGAACACGCAATCCTCAAGAAATCCCCATCCTGCACCTAACCACTTACATAAGTGGAGTATCAGCCTGAACAAGGAAAAGACGAAATTGAGGAAAGATATAAAAGATGTGCGATCCAGATTTGACTCCAATAGTACAGGCAGTATTAAACAATGTAATGTAAACAAAGGTACCGAAACTGGTTAAAAGCATTTGCATATCAGCGTGACCAAGAACGTGGAGAGGAGATGCTTTCTTTGATTAGAACAAACACCAGAGACATTTGGAAAATCTTAAATCAAGGTCACTTAAACCAGGCAGTAACAATGGCAAATGGAGTACCATAAGCGACCTGGATGAGTCACTTCCAAAAAGTATTGTCATTGCATACTAGACCTTCAGAGGAGGAAATTAATTCAGTCGAAACCTGCTGGGACACAATAGAGACTGTGGACAATATAGCTTGTGCCATAGCAAAGCTAAAGAACCTTAGAGCAGCAGGCCCGGACGGCATCAGGAACCTGATGCTAAAACAACACAAACATGAATGGTCCAAAATCATAGCCGACCTGTTCATGATAATAGCAAAATCAAGGAAAATTCCATCATCCTGGTCCGAGGCAATAATCGTTCCGGTCCACAAAAAAGGAAGTAGGGATCTCCCTGCCAATTATCGACCAATTGCCTTATTGGACACTATTGGAAAGGTGTTTGCAACTTACTTACAGAGAAAAATATCAGCATGGGCCCATGGGTCTGGACTAAATGATGAAAGGCAAACTGGTTTCACCAAGGGAGTTGGAACCGAAAACAACCTCTCCATAGTGAACCTTTTGAAACTTGAAACTTTGCGAAGAAAAGAAAAACTGTTCTTTGCATTCATCGATATGCAACAAGCGTTCGATGTAATAAATCGGGAGAAGCTCTGGGAAAAGCTGAAAAAGTGGAACTGCCCGGACAATATATTAAATCCAATAAAAGCCTTACATGAATCAACTACGATAAGAATAAGGCTAAATGAAAATGGCGATCTCTCTGAACCAATTACAACAAATAGAGGAGTGAAGCAAGGTTGCCCACTGGCTGCGGTCCCATTTAAACTGTATATCGCTGATGTGTCAGGAATCTTAGCAAAAACTCATTGCTTCTCCCCTAAAGTTAACAGACACCCTGTAAGATGTCTGATTTACACAGATGACTTAGTATTGATCGATAAAACTGAAATCGGTCTACAAAGGTTATTAAGCACACTGGACACTTATATGGAGGAAAATGAATTGAAGATCAAACTGGAAAAAACTAAAATAATGAAGTTTGGTCTCGTCGAGGGTCACAGAAATAAGAACTTCAAGTGGACAATTAACGTCATGATTGAGGAAGTGAATGAGATTTGTTACCTGGGAATATCCATCAGTACTCCTATATAAGAGAATGGAGTTGGGTGAATGAACTTGACAAAAGAATCAAAACTTAAGCGCTCCAAGGAGCAAGAATCCACTCGTTATATGGGAAATTTACATTAATCCCGGTGCGAACCTTTTATCTACAAAAGGTGATACCAGCAATAACTTTTGGAGCAGAGACGGGCTGGAATATTGACTCCAAGATCTGGTCAAAATTCTGTTCTGGCGACGAGTGCTAAGACTACCTAAATATTTGTCAGTGACAAAAATACGCCACGAATTAGGACTGGAGCCTATGTACAGAGCTGTCTTATGGAAGCCGATGGCTCTGTTACGAAAAATGCTAATTAAGAAACCGAAACCAGCTTTTAAACTATTAAGACCACAGGAAAACTTTAAATATGGAAAATGTACAGGTAACGTGGTTTGGAAAAGTAAAAGCAAACATGCAAGCCGCAAATGTCACTATGGAGATGTTACTGGAACGGCCTCAGAATGCTAGGAGAAAAGTGAGACAGTGGCTATGGATTGATGGACAGAGATGGTTTTTTGCATTTACGAACAAATACTTCTAAGACTAGGCAATTGTCTTTTCGTCAGACATATTGATAATGTAAAGGATGCTCTTTGTAGGTTTTGTGCGCATCATCCAGAAACGACAAAACACATATTGATCGAATGTCAATCGCTTAAGGATCTAAGAACATTACATTTGTACAAGTTCGCACCACTATCCGACAGTATGGATGATTTATGGGTGCAAATTCTAAGTGGGAACTCTGTTCACTTGACTTGTGCAGCCATACATTTCTTGGAGAAATCGCTGAACTGAAAGGGCCCATGAATACTGACAATTGAGTTGTGTTAATGGAGAGATTGACAAGGAAAAGCTGACAATCAAATTGTAAGAAAAGTTTGTAAGAAACTAGAAATTGCAAATAAAAAAAAAATATGAATAATGGGAGTTGTATTGTTTTTGGTTTCAGCTGGATTAACATATCCCAAAAGTATGATTTTCAAAAGAAAACCCAGTTGTATCCCAAAGACATGCAGTCACTTAGTTGGATCACCCTTAAACAGCAAACCCAAAAGAAAATGAGCGTAGCCCTCTGCCACAAGCCAATAAATCAATGCTAATTAGTCTTTCCTACTACTCCTGTCTAGGCCTGGACCTTTTTAATAAGCCAGCTACTAAAACAAACGTTTTAGGCCACCCTATGCCCACAACTCTCCATTCTGGAATGCTAGTGTCTCTATGTACTAATGGTCACACTGTTCAATGTTGTGTAAGAGTTTTTATGGGTAGTTGGCATCACAAAGAGGGCGGTGCAAGCCTTCCTGAGCAGGGCAGTTAAGCCTTCAACTGCAATGCTGTGGAGGAAGGGGGCTATATGGGGGTGGGCAGGGCAGCCTGCTTCTGTCACTGTGTTGAATCTCTTAAACGTTGACAAAATACAATTAAGCGCTCTGTTCTCCCAAGTTTGAGGTTTAACAGACTGTCCCTGCTGCCCCCCTCTCTCCCCAGGACATTGCCCGGGCTATTGCTTCTGGAAATGGCCTCCTCAACCTGCCTTAAAACGCCACCCAAAAGACAAAAGATCTACAGACTGGTCCTAGGAGGCTTTAGGGACCATATACCAGAACTATGTGTGAATGTGACGACAATCGTAACTCGAGCAGTATGTGGACTGGTACGCCACCAGCAGTTATGGAAGTAAGGGACTCTAGCCCAGTTTTAAACATTTTCAACTATGCCCTTCCATGCACATGGCTGTGAACACTTCTGCACTCATAAGAATTCTGCACCCATAGCTAGCATTGCCATGCCAGCAGTACATGGATTGATGTTCTCTCACAAACACTTTGTTCTGAATCAGGCAGCAGCGTGCAGAGTTCGCAGGTTTGGAGAGGACATGCGCGAGAAGGCCATCAAGTCCTGGTTTTGCGTGGAATTCTGGACTTTAGTTTTCCTAAATGTTAAATAGCCGGTTAGGGGAGGGGGATTTCAAATTACAGAATCCCAAACGAAAGAAAACCGGACAGGATTGCCTACTCATGTATGGCCCCAGGAAAATTAAGAGCTCTGAGTGGGCATCAGTCATGGTAAACATGAGAGCCCTGAAGTTTCCTGTGGCCGTGTGCCACTAGGCCAGCTAGTCCTGTTTTTGCATGCAATTCTGGGACTTGGTAGTTTTCCTAAATTTCAAAGGTGAAAGAAAAAGTACAAGACTTGATAGCCTTCTCACTGGGAGGGCTCTAAGGAGAGGGCAGGTGGCTTAGGCAGGATCACCTGCACCAAACAAACAATACATACTGAATCCCTGCGACCGTGTAATTTGGGCTTCTCAACACTGTCTCAGATGGTCTTGTTTGCATACTGTAAGTAAAACTCCTTCTAGTACAGTTTATTTTTTTATTAGTTTAATTAAACCTTCAAAAAGAATACATCACAAATCACAGAAGGTCCCTGTCCCATCAATATCAAATCATCAGTTAACTGTCCTATTTTTTTTTTGTCCGTGTCTAAACGATCTTTTAGGACTCGGAGGAACATCACCAATGCACACATCAACGGTCTATGTGAACCATCAAACGGAGCTTTCCACCATTCTTCTAAAGTTAGAGTTTGTTGTTTACTGACGATTGGGTCGAAGGTGGTTTTTCTGAGTTGGAAGAACGCAGGGCAGAACATAGTCAAGTGTTTCAGCGTCTCTTTCGAGGCACCACAGAATCTGCACATTAGGGACATCTCAGCAAATTGCTTCCAGGTGCATAAGCGTTCCTTAGTTGGCATTATGTTTAGCCTGAAGTGCATGTAAAGAGCTCTCAAATGCTGATCGGGAAAACAAGTCAGGTAAGTTTGCAGCTTGCCATAGGCTCTTGCTTCCCCAGCTGCATTTGTCATCAATTTTGCAGTCGTCTCGCCATAGTTTCTTCTTGGCCTGCTCTGGATTGTCAATAAGAGTTTGTAAAGTAATGTCGTACTGCTTCAAGACATCAAGACAGAGAACATTCCATTTTGAAAGAATCGTGTACGTTTTGTCCAGATGCGGTTTATGTAGAATACGAATTAGGGGCGCTGAGACCAGTAACATCGTTTTTCTATACAGGCTCAACAGGTTCCATGATACCCGTGCCTGCACAGAGATGTAACCCAGTTCATATCTTATGCAGACGGTTGAAGAACTCTTTGGCAAACGCAGCACTTTTGTCCAAAAGATATTTTCAAAGGAGTTGCATAGTAAGCCTGAACATCCAAAAGCGTTTTCTCCGCCGTAGATCAGGCCTGGGATAGCTTTTTGTTGGAAAAAGATGATAGTTGGCTTCGATGAAAATTTGCCATATTTTTTGTTTATCAGACTAGCTTGGCATGCCAGCTGACAACATTTACTTTTCACGACCTCGGCCCGGCCCATGGTGCATCATTTCGACTTGCACTTAATTTCATACCCAAATAGGTGGTGTTTTTCACAATCTTGACTTGTTCATTGGCAAGATACCAATTGAATTTATTCCTATTCATTCTGGTACTTGTCAGTTTTTCAAGAATTAATATTTCACATTTCTGTTTGTTTGTAATCAGCCCATTTGTTGTTAAATAGGTTTCAAGAATCTGAGCTTCCGTTGAAGGCCTATTGGTGTGAGGTCAATTAATATAAGGTCGTCTGCGTATGCCAGGTAGTTAATATAGGTGCTATGTATTTTTGCCAGAAACGCATTTGCACCATTAAAGATGTCAATAATGTCCGATATATAAAGAAGTTGAAAATTATAGCTGCCAAAGGGCATCCCTGATTGACACCTTTAAAGGTGTTAATTGGAGTAGATAATGTGCCCTTTCTGTCAAGTCTGATCCTAATAGTGGTATTTGAGTGTAACTCCCGAATGGCAGCTAGCAGGCAGGGCGGACAATTCCATGCATTCAGTTTTTTCCACAGCAGTTCTCTATTTATGCTGTCGAAAGCATGTGAAAGATCAATTAGGCCTAAGTAAACTTTAGTGTTGGATCTGTGAGCTTCCATTTTCAGTAGATTTTAGTAGTAACAGGTTCACTCCACAGCCTACCCCCTTTACAAAACCTGTTTGTCTAGCGTCCACGTGATTCGATTCTTTGGCCCAGTGAAATATTTTTTGTTGCAGAAGGGTTGCGCAGATTTTCCCCAGCATGTCAAGCAAGGCTATCGGTCTATAATTTTTAGGGTTAGTACTGTCTCCTCTTTTGAAAATTGGAACAATCGCGGTGCTCTTCCATGATTTCGGAGTGGTGCAAGACTTAGATATTCTGTCAAACAATATAACACAGAAGTCGGGCTATTGTTCAGGATGTCGCTTAATGGTCCTTCTAGTTCAGGTTATAAATAAAGATCTGTCTCTAAATAAACCTCTTTCTTGTCTGGATATAATCAATTAAATCAGTCAGTAAATCGCCTTCATTCTGTAAAAAAAACAAAAAAAAATGGCCCTGGCCCAATGTGCTTAATAGCATTTCTTAAGTTCTCATTTAGTGTTTAAGCTCCGTTGCTGTCTGCTGTTAATCAGTAGCTATTAACTCCCTGCAAGGAAGGAAGGGCTGCAAATATGCACATATTCCTTAGGGTTTCACCAGTCTTAAACTAAAGAAGGTGTCACTTTAAATGTGCGTTTGCCGGCCAAAGACAGAACTCTAATTATTAACATATCACTGACCTGTTTTACCCAGCTTCCAGCTCTTTGGTGTGCGTGGCAGGTAGCATGTTTGGGGAACATTAAAATTCAAGGTGGGGCTCAAATTAACATCCTCAACCATAAACAAGCAAACTCATCAGTTGGAGTTTGCATTAGGAAGCCTCTCCATTATAATCTATGTACTGTACAGCTGCCTCGAACAGGGGCAGGGGTTGGGGGATTCCACCAGGAGCCCCTATGCATCTTCAGCCCACCCTAAAAATCTCATGAGGGTGGGGGGGCGTGGAGCCATGGCGGTCTGTCTGTGCCCCCTCACGGAACCCCCTCAGTGGGGGGAGCAGACTCTGGTCGGCTGCAGGCTATAGGGGCACCGGAGACCTGGGGAACCGGAGGCCCCCACCGCAAAAGCAACCGCAGCGGTTCCCTGAAGTGACCCACCACAGGCGTCCCCCCAAGCCCTTGCCGTATGGCAAACCGCTGCTCAGCGAAACGGTCCGTTTGGCGGGCCCCCCCCACCCCTCCCGCACTTGCACTTACTGCCAGATCAAAGCCAGGCAGAACAAAGCCAGGTAGCGGAGCTGCCTACCAACACACGCGGCCCGGGCCTCCCCACAGCGCTGCCCCCACCTCAACAGAGGCAATGGACTCTGGCTCATAGGACTACTGGGAGGGAGAGGGGGCTACTGCTGGGACAAGCCGGATAGCAGGACTGCCCAACAACACAAGCGGCCTGTGCCTCCACACAGCGCCCCCATATCTCCAGAGGTTTTCAATACTGCCAGTAACCCACCAGGGAACGGGGGCCTCTCGAAGCGACCCCCCCCCCGCCACTTCCCACCCCCCCACCAGCAAACCCCCGGCCCACGTCACACTTCACATCCAGGCCCAGGGAGCCGGGCCGCAATGCCACCCAGCCAGCAAGTCATCCGGAGGTAAACCCACTTCAGCGGCATTCAGACTGGGGCAAACCACCCACCAGCGGCCACACTTAGCACCCGCCGGGCAGCAGCACAGGCTATGGCAGCCGGGAGAAAGACAACCCGGCCGCCCCCCTAAGAAACAAGCCCACTGGTGCGGGCCTGCGCTTCCACACCCGCACCCGAACAGTTCCCGCGGGGGGGGGGGGGACCTAACCAACCTCTCCCTGGTGCAGCCCGGAGCCATCAACACACATGCCCACAGGGGTGTCACGGATCCTTTGACACGTTGGAGTGACCTATAGCCCGGGAGGCACGACTCTTGCCCCTGGCCCCAGGACACTTGCACCGGCACCACGAGTAGGAGTGACACATATTCAGGGAGTCTCTGGCGGAGAGTGGCCTAATATCTGTGGGTCCCCGCATGGGCTGTGTTCCACTAAAGATGGCTAGGCACACTTGGTTACAGCTCCCCCCGCCCTCAGGCTCGGGATTGAACGCCCGCCCAATTTTCCGCCCCGACACTCCAGCATACTGCACCCCAGCCTGAGGTATGGACCTGAATTAATCATGGCTAAAAAATCAATTAAGCAAGCAGACATTGCAACTCTACTATCCACCCCTGCACCAGATAGGCCCAGGAGAGGGGACCGCCTGGAGCCAGGGGAAACAATCGCTGAGAGCACGCACGCGGAATCACTCCGGGAGGCCCCGACTCAGGAGGTCACGAAATCGGACCTCCTAGCGGCACTAACTAAAGAGTTCCAGAAGGGCACCAAGGAGGTAAAGAGTACTATCACAGTGCTGCAGGCGAGAGTGGGGGAGCTGGAGACAAGGACAACGGAGGTGGAAACTACCCTGTGCGAGCATAGCTACGAGATCGAGAAGTGGGCGGACAGGCTGACCGCGTTAGAAGCCAGGTGCAAAGCCCTTGAACTTAAGCAGGAGGACTCGGAGAACCGCTCCCGCCGCAATAACATACGCCTGCGAGGGATCCCCACATCCGTTCCGGAGGCAGACCTGGAGCGTTACGTGAGTGACCTCTTCCGCTTCATTCTGACCCTGCCGGACGACCCCCTCCATCCCCCCACCCTCCTCTGGTGCTTGACAGGGTCCACAGAACCAGAGATGGATCCAGTGCCTCAGCCTCGCCGGACTTACAAGATTTCACTACTTCAAAGTCAAGGAAGAAATCATGCTGGAGGCAAGAAGTTCCCCTCGAATACGGTTCAGAGATGCTTCAATCTCCTTATATCAGGATCTCGCCTCCGTTACGCTTCTGAAAAGGAAGGCACTGAAGCCAGTCACAGAATGGCTGAGGGAGAAAGGCGTCCCATGCCACTGGGGCTTCCCCACCTCCCTGATTTTCTTCTGGAACAGTAGTATCCACCATATATGTAAAGTGCATGAATCGGAGAGACTACTGCACCCGGATGCAGGGGAGGGGACCAACGACGAGGGAGTACCCTCTGAACAGGAAGAACCGCAGGACTCCAACCGATCCTGGTCGCGAGTTGAGAGGCGACGTCGGAGAATCAGGGGCCCCTCACTCGAAAGCAAACGGCCCAGTAACTATGGCTAAGGCGGAGTGGCACCTGGCCCCTCGGAATCGATAAGCGTCACTTGAAGGACCAGATGCCAGCCATAACCGCAGGCTATGCATCGAAACCCCTGATGCAAGTAAACGCACCAATCGCACAATAAGCTTTCATCACCTCGCAGCAGAGACCAAAGTGTCTCGTCTTCAAAAGGTTGCGTTGGCCCAGCTGGAGTCCCCGTTGGTCGAAGGCTGGCCCAGATGACAGAATTTTGTTTTTTATGGGGGGAAGAGGGGTTGACACCGGTAAGGGGCACTAACTATCAACACGTGCCCAGCCCAAACGACAGCTACTCACACAGGACGGTGGAGTGGAGTAAAACAGCATCTATCATCCGCAACCCAAATACTCTGAAATGGGATCACCCATAAAAAAATCTAACCATGATCACCTGGAATGTTCAGGGCCTGAACTCCCCCAGCAAAACAGAAGTCCGTGGAACATTGTCTGGCCCAACTGGAGGCAGGCATTGTCTGCATACAAGAAACCCATCTCTTGACCCCAGACGAGCAACGAGTGAAGTACCAAAGATTCTTTAAAAAATACTTCGCATCCTCCGGACAGAAGAGGGGAGGTGTAGCAGTCCTACTCGGCCAATCGGCGGTTTTGTCAAAGGTCGCAGTCAAGCAAGATCCCGAGGGTAGGTTCTTGCTGATCGAGGGCTTCCTGGTTGAACTCACAATAACTATTGCTGCAATTTACTGGCCAAATGACGCCCAGGAGCGCTTCCTATGCAGGATTCTCCCAGTGATGACGACCTTCGCCGAAGGCAAACTGCTGATTGGGGGGTCACTTTAACCTCACCCCGGACCCCACCATCGACAAGACCTTGCCGCCTACCGGAGCAGACTTTTCGAAGGCACTGGGGTTCGCGGAATTCCTGAGAGAGACGGAAACGACCTACGCCTGGAGGCTGGCGAACGAAAAGGCCCGTGATTACACCTTCTTCTCACTTGTCCATCGGGGTCTCTCCAGGATAGACCTCCTACTCGTCTCAAGTGTGCTGTTCCCCTGCACCGTGGACATCCACATAGGGCTAAGGGTAATCACTGACCATGCCCCAGTCATGGCACAGCTCCAAACGGAGGGCCTACCAACGCCGCGGCTAAGGGCTTGGAAGCTGCAGGACGATCTCCTCTCGGACATAGCAGACAGCCAGGAACTGTTGGTAGCTCTGTTCAACTACTTCACAGAAAACTCGGGCAAAGGATCCACGGAGGCTATGGTGTGGGATGCTATGAAGCCTATGATCTGAGGCGTTGCCATGAACTGCTCAGCAGCACACAAGCGCAGACACCAGCTCAGATTAGAGGAACTGGAGATGGAGGTGGCACAGAAAGACGCAAACCACAAAAAACGCCAATTGATAAGGTCGTGGAATGTGCTACGTAAAGCTAAAGTAATCCTGGAAATGCACCTGGCAGACGAACAGCTCGAGCTTTAACATATACGAAGCAGTATTACTATCTGAACGGCAACGATGCCAACCACCTGCTTGTGCATAAGCTCAAGAAAGTACACACCTGAAACATTGCAGTCCTATGGGACTGAGACGGGAAACCTTGCTGCTCGGACCCCGAAAAGCTGGCCATCATGACCGAGCACCACAGGAATGTGATGTCAGGGAGGCCTACATGCGCGGAAGCGCACGCCATTACCTGCAAACGGTCCCAAGACTTCCCTGCCACCCGCAGATCGACATCTTGGAAGACCCCATATCCCCAGAGGAGGTGACTGAGGTGATTCGCTCAATGAAGAACACGGCCCCCTGGCCCAGACGGCCTGCCCACTCCATTCTATAAAAAATATTACCACATTTTGGCCCCCCATATGGCCTCTCTTTAACACTTTCCTGGAAACAGGCTCTGTTACCCCCTCATGGAGGACTCTGTCACGGTCCTGATCCCGAAACCCGGAGCAAACCCAGAACTCTGCTCGTCATATCGCCCCATCACCCTGATGAATGTGGATTCCAAAATCTTCTCGAAACTGTTAGCACGCAGGCTCGCCGGACTCCTCCCGGATCTCATTCACCCGGATCAAATGGGCTTTATTCTTGGGCCCGAAATTCCTGAAATGGATGATGGCAAATTATCAGCACCCCACCTCTATTCTCAGATTCAACGGTGCTATGTCCCCCTGAATCGAGATTACCAGAGGCACTCGTCAGGGCTGCCCCCTGTCGCCTCTCATCTTTGCACTGTCAATGGAGCTGTTCGCTTTCCAGGATCCGACAGAACCCTGTAATCCAGGGACTTGAGTCCAAGAACACCACTTATAAAGCGGCCCTATACGCAGATGGCGTGTTGCTGACACTATCTCATCCAGGCACATCCTTGGCAGCACTATGGGAAGAGCTGAATAGCTTTAAAGCAGCCTCCGGGTTCTCGATCAACCTCACGAAGTCCGTAGCTCTGGGCATCAACATTCCTAAAGCAACACTGGGCTCCCTATCGACCAGTCTCCCGATCCCGTGGGCCAGATCCCACCTAAACTAACTGGGAATCCGCCTACCTAAGCTAGCGGAACACACTTATAAACTAAACTTCCCGCCCCTACTGAAGGACCTGCAGTCGGACATGTCCCACTGGCAAGATCAAGAAAGATCCTGGACAGGGAGGATCACGGCACTAAAAATGAACTTGGTTCCCAGCCTGCTCTAACACTGCCAAGCCCTCCCAGTAGCAATCATCAAAAAAGCCAAGCAGAAACTCCAAGCAAACATACGAAAATTCCTATGGGGGTAAGAAGCCTCGGGTGACCAGGAAAGTTCTGCCCAGGAGCCCCAGATCCCGAGGCCTGGGGGTCCCCGAGGTGGAGACGTACTGCTTAGCCGCCCAGCTTTCGGCAGCATTTATGTGGCAACCGGGCACCGACAAACCCTGCTGGCGGAGGACTGTAGCTAATACCCATTGGAATACCTCACACATCACATGGCCTAAGTATCCCCCAAACGCCGGGCCCCTCATGACCACCAGGAACACAGTGAACAGCTGGAAACGGGCGTCCAAGAACTACAGGTAGCTTAAATGTATGCTATTTGTCGTCCTCCTCTTTCTCACAGGTGCTCTCTTGAGATTTCTTTTTTTCAACAGGCCTTTTTATTGGCATTTATAAATAACAAACGCTTAATCATTCTTTATGGCATACTGTTAAGGTTTAACATAAACCAAGATCAACATAACCTCAACTGAGGTGAAGAAGAACGGGGGCGGGGTACTCCAGGGTATTCCGGGGGAGGTGTCGCAGCAGTCTCAGGTCAATGTTACAGGACACGTGTAGGTCCGCTCTCCCCGGTCTAGGAGACCCTGGACTTCACCCCAGGACGAGGGCAAAAAGTATTTTCCAAATGCAAGGCGGCCGGCCTGAAGTGCATGGCAGACTTCTACGATGGGGACACCCTACTCGCCTTCGAGGACTGCAAAAGGAAATTCCAGGTGCCGGAAAGCGAGATTTTCCGCTACACCCAACTCCGACACTGGCTGTCACACGATTCGATGATGGCGCATGGGCACAGAGACCTTACAGCGCTGGAACGCGCACTAACTGCAACCCTGCCCAGTGGGAAGATCTCAACCCTGTATAGGTTACTGGACAGAGCAGTCTACATGAAAGGGTGGAATAGAGACTTGGGTAGAGAACTAGACATGGCCAGCTGGAATCGCATCTGGGCGAGAACCCACAAGACCTCCAAATGTGTTACGAATAAAGAGGGGGCCATTAAGGTTTGCTGTAGGTGGTACATGACACCGGAAATCCTACACAATGCAACCCCACCATACCGCTGCACTGCTGGAGAGGCTATGCCGTCACAGGAACGTTGTTCCACCTCCTTTGGTCGAGCCCGAAAGCGGAAAGGTTTTGGAGGGAGGTCCTGGAACAGATCCGACTTATCGCAGGCCTAACGATCCCATGGGACCCGGAATTTTCTTGCTGGGAGACACGGGAGAAGGACAGTCCAGATTACAGGCAATCTGGCGGATCTCTGCACGCACTTACTTACTGCAGCTAAAATCTCAATCGGCAAGCTATGGAAACTTCCAATGCGGGTTACGATGCGGGGAATGTGTCCAAGGAGCACAGCCACTGCAGCCTTTTAGGTTTGACAGTGCATTAGGCAGAGGGTGGTGATGTTTAGAGAATGGGTGTGGAGCACATTGTACACGTGCTACAGCAGCAGAAATGAGTTCAAAAGGGTGTATTGTGCATTCCATGGTTGTGGTGAAAGTTGCAACCTGGTACAGTATTTGGTGTACGGCAGGAGATGGTGCAGTGAGAAGTTGTGTAGTGTGGCCACAGGGTGCAGTGTTTATGTAATGTGTGTATGGAAGAGGGTATGGTTGAAGTGCCACTTACATGTGCTTGGTTACTGTGATGCGTGCACATTTATTGAAGTAGGCCCAATTTTGTGCAGCTGTTGTGAATAGGTTGCCGGTGACACAATACTTTGTGAATGGCAGTGGGTAGGGGTGGTGCAGGCTGTGGTATGTTTGTGGATTGTGCTAATTGGGATACTTTTCCATGAATGGGTGTTATTCGGTGTGGGGGGAGTTGGGTAGTTGTGGCGCTATGTATGTTATGTTTGTGCATTTTGTTAGGTGGCGAAGTGGTGGCATGCATGGATCCATAATGTTGTCATGGGTGTGGAAAGGGCTGCACTGTTGTGTGCATGGCCAAAGGTGTGGTGGGTGCGCCTCTGGATAATTGTGGATGCTGCAATTGTGCATTGTTTAGTGGAGGTTTCTGCTGGAGGGGCTTTGGAATGAAACGGGACGTGTACTGCGAGTGTGTAACGGTAAATATGAAGTGGTGTGCAGAAATGATAGTGTGCTATGCAGACGTTTTGTATGTGAATGCTGCATGCACGTTTGACTATTTGCCAGCACCTAATGGGGGAGTGGAGGAAAAATGCTTGTGCAAAGGGAAGAAGTATTGTGTGTGCGTTACTGGGCCGTGGCCCTAACTGTAGATTGGAAAGAGCACGTGCCACATTATGCCATTATGAGCATGGTGGAAATGGAATTGTGGGAAATAGGCAATTAGGGGTTTAGGGTGTGGGTGCCAAGAAGGGGCGGTACCAAATCGTCCCAATACTGTCTTGTGAGGTTGTTGGAGATGGAGAGACGCATGGAGCTTATCGTCGGTGACAACTTTGTGCGCCATCTGCACAGGTGTTGCGTGCAAAGAGGTGTTGCTGGTAATTTCGGGTTGGAAGGAGTGCAAGTTTTCAGGGGCTGTCGGGGTGACTGCAGTTTCGACGGAATGGTTCGACTTTGCAGATATGTGGCCTCCGTCACGAACGTTGACTTTGTCGTTGTGCACTATGTAAGAGTACGTTTCGGTTATATGTTGTGTGGAGGTTTAATCCGCCACCTCAAGAGGTTGATGAATGCAGTGATGTAGATTTTTCCTACCACTAAGGGGGTTTTCTCATGCATAACACCTAGAGGAGGATGGGTCCATGACGGTGTAATATGTCCCCAGCCAGAGGTCGTAAGGCGTGTTATAAACAGAATTCTGCGTGATGTTATGCAGACTGCTGGCATGTTCACCACCCATTGTGAGGTGATGAGGTTGCACAACATGCAGTGGTTCCGTAGAAATGGCATTTATTTGAGCGCCATTGGGAATGCTGTTTTCTTTTATACTGTGCAAGAAACATTGAGCAGAATGTGGTTAAAAAAAGTGAGGAGATGCAAACAAAATGCATATGAAGAGGAAACACAAAGTTGCTTGCACACCCCTTAAAAACACACAAAACAAAAACCGTTTTACATGTATGACGGAAGATCCAATCCCATTGTGAGGTTCATATTACTTAACCCCGCCACCACCCCGTCCACCCCCCCCCCTCCCTATCATGAAAAGGTTGCAGATTGTACGGTACTTTTAGGATTACATGTGCCACATCCTGGGTGGCCATGTGGATCTATGTGGATGAAGAAAGTGTACAAAGTTTTACAGAAATTTGTAGTGGACGTGCTTTGGAATGGCACGCCACTTGTACTGTAAATGTGTGATGGTACATTTGAAGTGTTGTACAGGGGTGACAGTGTTGGATGATGGCGGCTTCGATGCGATTGGTGGATGCAGGTGTGCCTATTAACGCATAAGCCAATCAGGTAGTGCTGCAGAGAAGATAGTGCCAAGGGAAGAAGGACTCCTCCTGCTTTACTGGGGTGCGGCCATGGCGCTACTTTGGGAAAGGCACATGCCACATTCTGCCCTTCTCACCATGCTGGCCAATGGAAATGGGACTATGACATTTGGCTAATCAGGTGTTCAGGGTGTACGTGACAGGAAAGAGCACCAATGGGCAGAAGGACTACTCCTGCTTCACTGGGGCGTGCCCTTGCGCAAGTTCAGAAAGTGCACGTGCCACATTGTGCCCTTGTAAACATGCTGGCCAATGAGAATGTGCCTGTTTGGATTATCCAATTAGCTTCTTAGGTTCCGCGTCACAGGAAGGGATGGTAACAAATTGTTACTGTAATTCGTGCACTCAGACTGGTAGAAATGGAGAGACGCACAGTGTGTTACTGGGTGATGGCTTTGTGGTAGATTTGCACAGGTATGCCCAGGAAAAAGACTTGGATGGCAATTTCGAGTTGGAAGGAGTGGAGGCATTGTGGTGCTCTGTCGACGTCTGCAATTTCGGCATTGTCATTGACCTTTGCAAAGAAGTGGTCACTTTCGGGCCTTTTGACATAGTTGTGCTACACTACGGAGCTCAGCATGTGGGTCGCGCCTCTTCTACATATGTGCTGCATCAACGGAAGAGATTATTGACAGCAGTGAGGCGTTTCTTTCCGACTGCAAACATTCTATTCTCATCTATACCGCCAAGAAGAATGTGGTCCTGTTCGAATGGAGTTTCTTCCAACCCATAGGACGAAAGGTTTACCATCGATGCAAAAATGGCAAAGTTGCAATGTTCTTCTGCAACAATGGGATCATTGGGCGTAGAAATTGTTGTTTTTTTCCATGACAATGGCATGTCTTTGTCCAACATTGGAAATGGTATTTTGTTGCAGCATTTTCAAGATGCATTAAAAACCCCACTTTAAGAATGCGCAGAGTACAGGAAAAGAAAAATCTGTATAAAAAGCAAAAATCCTTTGTATTATCCATACCACTAATACGACTATGCACTTGTTCAAATGCAGTTTGTTCTCTGCGAGAGGGCGGAAGATGTGTCAGCAATGGAAGCACGTCTACATTTTTGCATGATGCTGCAATGTTTTTCTGCAAGATTGACATTATTCTGTTGGGATCTCGCGTGACTCCGAAGTCTCGCCAGACCTCGACTGACCCCTGAAGAGCCGGTAAGAAAGAGCGCAAAGCCGTCACCGACTCAGACTAAGGCGGCAGAAGACACCGAGCAGGTCGAACTTCCGGCCATCCTTTCAAATGAACTGTAAAACGACTCCAGAGTCTGTATTTCATTGCATCATCCTCCACTGTTGAAGGCCAGCTACCTTTGGACTAAATGCTGCACTTGTCTGTTTTCCACTGCTGATTTTGCTGCAGTTATAAAGAGTGAAGCTTGTAACACAAGAGCTTCTGCTACATCATTTCACAAAAGATTGCTTCAAAAAAATAGAGACTTATTCTATGACAATGGCATTTCTTTGTGCAATATTGGTAATGGTGTTTTGTAGTTGCATGTACAGGATGCGGTGAGGAGGTTGTTGTAAGAATAGGCGGAGTGCACAAATATAAAAAGATCTATAGAAACCACAGAAAGTTTTCCCTTGAAAGCATCTATACAAACAAAACCGTGACCGCCTCCTTTTAGAGCCACCGCTACATATAAAATCTGCTGTCCTGGTTGAAGTGTATTCCGCCACGTCTGTACACAGCACGAAAAGTACGCGTAAAGCCCGTTACTTCTGGGATTCCACATCCACATCTGGGCCAATAAGGCTTCTGGGTGTGGTGTGAGCAGAATGTGTTGGAAGCGCAACGTTTGTAAATTAGTCACCAACGGACTATTACAGTACTGTATATGATGTTGTTAGCAGGTAATTGGAATAGCTACTGCAAAGGGTAGGCAGAGACATGGGCACGCATTGCGATTGAAAGCCGTCGACTTTAACTTGGTTCCAATACGCACTGTGTTCCTTTAGTCTTGCCTGTGAACAAAGGGCCTCTGTACAGGTTGCGATCAACAGTACAATAGAACAGCAAATGTACATATCCAACGTCTCATGCACTACTCGTACACAGCTTGTGCAGTGGGGATGCCATATGTCTGAATGTCTCACCACAGGTAATTTGTTCTCTTACTTATTGATGTCACTATATTCTATGCCATATATTACGCCACAAAACTGCTATGTGTACGTCTTCTAATATAGCAATCTGTGTATCCAGGCAAAAGTTCCCTCACTTGATGGTACGATATTAGTGGTATCTGTAGCATTTATGGAGATGAGTACATTTTTCCACATAGGAATACATTTCATCAGGAGACACACAGTTTAATTAGGAAGCTCAATAAGACAGTTGTTTAGGCAGCGGCATGCGGCAACAATACTTTTGTAACCGGCACTCTTAATGTTTGAGATTCCAAGATTTTGTTGTTTACTCAGCTGTGCTCACATGCAACTGTCTGGGATTTAGCAAGCAGCAACAGCGTTCAAATTGTTCAGAGTTACTACTGATTGTCATATGTGCAGTGCTATATTTTATGCACTTGTGCAAACGGTAGTGAGGAACTTGCTACGAACCCTCACGTTGCCAAGTGCAGAGACGGTGTGTGAGTTTCACGCGTAATGGAACAACAAGCTGCTCACCAATCAAGGCAATGGGCCATTTAACACACCCACTGTACAATGGAGCATCCTGTTCCTTGCTCCCAATGAAACCCAGGCAGCCAGCCGTGAGAGTCATAAATTGGTAGCTTTGCAACACGAAATCCGTAAGCGGCAGCACATTTTGAAATGAGGTAGTGTGTGGCATGATTCGGTAGGCGTGGCGACAGGGGCGGCATTACCATGAGACCGAGGATGACATGCGCATACGTATAGCTGTGCAACTGTCGTCCGGTGCCACGACTAATTAAAAAGGGAATGAGAAGATGCAGACATGAGGCCAGTTATGTAGTCTTATGGACACTTCCATTGCGATTGAATATACCCGGCCACATGCACTCTCAGTAGGAAACCTCCATTTTGCTTACCTGCAGGCATCTTGAGCAGCAAAGTGCGCTACAGAGTCACAATGCATTGACAGCACCAAAGCAACAAATATGCACACAGTCACAAACAGTTTACATGTACATGTTTAGTTTGTATGAAACATCAGCCGTATTTGGACAGGGTAGGGGTATTAGTAATTGTTTAGCAATCTGTTTTTACGTACTGGCTCTGTAGATTACTTTTTACAGGGTCTCATACATTTTGTGTCGCTACATGCTGTTGTGGAAGAGGTGCTGCTATTGATGCGTTCCTTCAATGTCAAGTATTTCCTCTTACACACACATGTGTGAAGTCTGCTTGCCCATGCAGTTAGTATACTTATTTAGGGAAGAGGTACATTCTTTTCCAGCTATTCTAGGGTGCTTGGCATAATTGTGAGGGAAAAAAAAACAAATATCATGGTTTGCTATTGTGGTACACTGCAGAAATTAGGCATTAATAGGAGACACTTCAGTGTAGTTACCACATTGGATTTACGTTTTGCTGTCAATACTTTGTATTCCTTACTCTGCTATTTGTTTCTTTGTTTTCATGTGTAGGGGCTGTGTGGTAATATTGCTGGATGCACACGTGACTTCGTGTACTGGTGTTTTCCATTATGGTGCATACTGTATGCCTTTGGTCTTTGTGTTTCGCAAGTACAGAGTTTGCACACTTACATTACTTCAGTCTCCTTGCGATGTACATACATGGTGCTGTTAGGGAGAATTCTCTGTAAAGGCTAATTTCCCAAACCTAGTGAGTCCCCTAGCAGCTTTGCTGGATGTTTGGGGTTTATATTTTTCTCATGCTAAGAGTGAAACTCTTTTTCTCCCACTCTTAGACATGATTTGAGGTGTTCCTATGACTTTGAATGTGTTTTATGGGCTATGGGGTCCTTTACCCCATAGGGCTTCATGTGTTTTTGGTATGTGGGTTACACAGCACCCGTAACCAGGGGTGTCGTAGCGACCCCCAAACCTAGACTCCATACCCTGGGACTGACTACTGTCTCCCAGGGCATGTAAAGTCACCATTGGCTTTACTAGTCCAACATTATGAACAGAAACCAGTACAAACCATCATATTGTGGACGTACTGGTCGGGGCAATTCGATTGCCCCGGGGTCTGTTGTTCGAGGGGGCACGTCTCCGTCCCCCCTGATTGAGTTTTGGCTGGTGGCAGTGGATACTACTCTTTATATTCGACCGCAAATATTTTCCTATGGGCTACCACTTTTTAATATAGCCTCGAACATACCGCCGGTTTATTAAATTAATATTAAATCACTGGTTGGTAAATTTTGCCCAAACTCGGTTCCAAAATGGCGTTTGTGTTCGCTTCTGTGACTCCAACCCAAGTCGAGCCCTTTCTTCCACTTTTTGGCAGGCTTCTCCACAGAAGCCTCCAAAAGTGGTGCCACTCTGTCTGGGTACCACAGGGAGTGTGGGAGGGGGTTTAGGCACCCTGGACTGAGTTGCCTTGGCAACTCAAGTCGCACTCTTGTGTGATTGGCCCAAGTGGCTCACCACTTAGCATGTTTGATTGACAGCTAGGCTGAATGAATGGGGGTTTGCTGGACAAAAGCAGGGCTTTGGGGACTGGAACTTCAGAAGTCGCCACAGGACCTAAAGAATCTGAAGAGGGAGAAGCTGAGCCGACCTGCAACGACGACACCACCGGTGGAGCCCTGCTGAACCGTCTCACCACTTTTCCGGACGACAGAGGAGATCTCCAGTCCGTAGAGTCTTCTTCCTTTGACTGGTGGGGATAACCAGTTTGCCCGTCTTTTCACCTTCCCGGATCATCTCGTGGCCCCCTTGCCCGTGCCAAGCACCCAGGCAACCAGAATACCACGGTTTTTCCACCACAGCGAATAAAAGGGTCTTAACTTTTAACCGGAGAACTCCGCGGCTGGTTTCTTCCCTGGCAGTGCAACGACCTTCAGCTTTCCTCCACGTCGAGACCATCTCTTCCTCTGGACGACGCCGTGACTTGCACCTGCTGCCAGGAACAACTGCCCCCGCTGGAGGATCCTCTCCACTTTGAAGGTACTGTGTCCGCCTGGCCTCCCTCGCAACGGTCTGTGTGGGGCGACTCTTAAAGCTTCCACTTACCACTTGGGTTGGCCCTATGCTGGCTAACTGAACTTTTCTGAGCTGACTTAATTCTTTTCTGAACTCCCTGCAAGACTTTTCAAGACTGTGTGATCTTGGGCGCATTAGTGTTCTGTTCTCTCAAAGAGGGAGCCTGGCCTCTGAACTTTTTGCTCACAAGTAGACTTGATGCTCCTGCCTTGCTGGGTGCTTCTAAAGTATTGTGTTGTGTGCTTTTCCTAATTTCTGCCTTTTCCCTCCCTTTTTCTTAACTTATTGGAGTGCCATCTTTAGTTAAGCGCTCACCTCTGTCTGGAAATAAGTGGTGTTAATTAAGACTTGTCTAATAAGGAATAAGGGATGTACATCTAGTAATAGTGTCTGTGTGTTGAATTTACTTACCTCTTTTTGTGCTAGTGTAAATTATAAGTATGTCTTTGCTTAGAGAGTGGCAAAAAAACAAAAGTCAAGATGGGGTAGACTATGTGTTATGCAAAGGGGGATACTCACAGTCCGCTCTTAAATTTGGGATTAGGAACAGTCAACCGCGTTCAGGACTCCAGGGCTCGGGTCACCAGGTAGTGGCGGACTCTTCTAGCAGAGCAACAGTGGGGCCTTTCTGGTCACTGGATAACGAGGACAGCTGGATGGCAGGGTTGGAGCGGACATGCAGTTAGTGGGCAAAAAGCCAGGCTGCTCTCAGAATGCTTCCCAAAAGAATACCACAGCTTTTCCCTTTGGTTATTGTGATTTGTAGTGGGATTTCTGGATTGAGGCCTTGCTGGGATGGTCAGCAATTCTTTGGCCTTGCAGTGGGATCTGGAATCTGGCAAGATGAATGTAGAAGATCACGAATGCAGGCGCAGGAAATTCAGGAAAGAGTGTGTCTAGAGTTCTGTCAGCCACCCTTTTTATAGAGCATGATGGCATCATAGAATGATATGGTAGGGCAGGGTTAGCAAAGCACGCCTCTAAACAACTGGGTTGGTCAGGGGTGATGGTTACCGCCTTCCTCTCAGCTGGTTGGGTTTGAAGGGCAGGATGTCAGATTTATGATGTGAGTTTTACAATGTCCAGAACCTCCCACAGTTACTTTAGCTAAAATCCAGTTTTTCCATAAATGGCACATTTGTACAGTTGGGGCCTTTTTAACAAATTACATAAGCAGGTTACATATTTTATGCAGAACATGCCAGTCCAACTCTCCAAAAAGACACTGTTTCGCCCTTCTAATACTTTTTAGTCATTTTTAGTGTGAAATATTCGGCCTAAAATTCTATAACTTTACACGTGTATGGATTATCATCAGGCATGTCAGTTTTGAATTTTACATTGGCATCATCTGCACTTTCCTCGGAATACCCAATTCTCTGCCATTTCTGTCCCCAAGGTGGCAGTGAAGGCTACAACGTCTTAAATTAAAACCCACGAAATTACATTAAAACTGTTAACTTTTTACATTCCTTCTAATTTCTGTTGCAAAAATAAACGTCTTCAAAGTTTATTAATAAAATAGTCTTTTGAAACAAATGGGCATCCTTTGTCCTTCACTGGATCCATTTTTTTTCTCTTCAGCTACCACCAACTGTCAATTCAGACCAGTGTGGGGAGGGAGTTTCCCAGTTTGATTGAATGTTTATGGCCCCCTCCACTTCACAGGTTGGTGTCCCAGAAGTTCCATTGTAAGAGGCCTCAGCCCAGACAAAAGTCTGCCAAGGTAGCAATTAGCGCTTGTTTTAGCATCTGTTGTGAGGGGCCTTCTGTTGCTGGCAACCCCCAAGCAGAAACCTGTTTGGGGCTGATTTCCCCCATGTAGCCAATGCAATTTAATTCCTTATTTTATTTATTTTTGTTATAAATTAGAATAAAGCCTTTTGAATAAGATCTCCCTTATGTTTCACAGCACAAAACCCCTTCACATTGCTAGATGAGGGCAGTGCCTTATCCAACATACACTTTTAAACAAGTATTTCTTTTTATTTGCAAAAGTGCATTTAAACATGTGGTGACTGCTGACATTTTCCTTGCAAATCCGGTTTTGCTCTTCCCTCTGAATTCCCACATTGTTTTGTAGCCAGAGTTAGTTTGTTGTATGCCGCAATTTGTTTAAACACAGATGAACTGAAATTGACCTAGGCCCAAAGAGCCAGGGCCTCTTTGACGCGTTGATGTTTGCTATTTTGTGGCCCCAAAAGTAAAGCGTTTTGTAACGCTTACCTGATTCCCACGGAGGCGCAGGTCTGGCTTTGAGTGCTGATGCTTCTTCAATGGTGAAGCGCAGGACTCTGAAGTCGGACAGGAAGGGCCCTCTACTCTGGCTTCTCCGGCTCGCAGGAATATTCCCCTGTGCGTGAAAAGGGAGTATTACCTACTGACTGAGTTATGATCAAGCCTCCCACTCTCTTCCAACCCTCCACGATACCCTTCCACGATTCCCCGTGAAGTCTCACCTTAGGGTCAGGAAGGATGAGCTCTCCATCCTGCTTCTGATGCAGGGGCGCGTTGAAACCCAGTTACTTCACTGGATTGAGGATTGATGGGAGTTCAGGTAAGCTTGACTATTCAGGTAAGGCTCTGTAAAAGTTCTGTTGCAAGTTCAAAAGTCCAAGCTTAATAATAATGTTCATTGTCTTTTTGCAGCAAGCGCTAATGTTTGTCCTTTTTTTCCCCTTAGGGGCCGGGGTTCGGAATGCCGGAGATATGGCACCGACCCGAAGTGAAACGTGCAGTTCCAGTAAATGGCAGGTTAGTTCTGGATGAGCGCTCGGGAACTGACTTTGCATACGCTCATTCAATGTCTTTGTCTTTTTTCCCCATAGGGGCCGGGGTCCGGAAAATGCCTGGAAGCGGCAAGACCCGAAATGAAATGAGGTAAGTCTTATTCCCTTCCTTCTCTCACCTCTTATTCTTGTCTTTTTCTCTAGGCTCTGGGAAGTGGCTGTGTATCCGGATGATCGCTGCTGAAGATGGAGGAACCCAGGAAAGGTGAGTGAAATGCAGCGCTGCAGCGATCGTAACAAAATGCTTTTAAAAAATGTCTTCCCTTTCAGGATCGTCAGTGATGTCTCCGTGGTGCAGATTTAGCTGGTAAGGTCTCTTGTCTCTCTTTGCAGGTGACCCAGGATCCTGACAGGCGTGGCTGAAGTGCAGAAGCAGGAGCTGACACAGTGAGCGTCCAGCTGCGAGGAGCAGAACAATGTGAATGTGAATGTGGATAAGCATGGCAAGGCTTCCTTAATAAAAGTAGCATGATGAGGAACAGCGGAAAAGAGCATCAGAGCCGCATCATTTTTTAAAATGTCAACATTTCCCTTTTTCAAATGGGAAATTGGGGATTGTAGCAAAGCAGCTCTGCTTTTCACTCCCCTTCCTTTGTACATGTAAAAACACACTGGCAGGCTTTCTCAGTGTGCCCCCTTGTTCCATTCTGCCCAATATGTGCTTGGCAAGATGGCACAGCCATCTTTTTGTAGTTGCAAAACGCAGTTTTGCCATGAGGCAGTGGTGCTCACAGGAGCCAGCGCAGCCATTTTGTTGCTTCTGCTGAAGCGCAGCTTGGTTATGGAAGGGAGTACAGCTGAGTGGGTAAATATATCCCACAGTACGGGTTAGGCGATGAGTCCCCACGCAATCTTTCTGGGGTGCGTCCAGGGTATGCAATGACTCTCCACATGATTGGCTGGGGTGTGTCCGGGGTACACGAGTTTCCATGTGATTTGACTGGGGTGCGTCCAGGGTACGCGATGACTTCCCAAGTGCTCACTCCACCCGCACCATAGCCAATTATAATGTAAACTCATCGCGTACACCGCAAAACATGCATTGATCCTCTTGAACCTGACCCCTCCTCACGGGACCGCCACACCCAGCCCCCATCAGCCGTGACCACAACCCGCAGGCAGCCCACACCACATGGAGGCCCCCCCATCACCCGTGGACGCACCCCGCAGGCAGCCCACACCACATGAGATCCCCCATCACCCGTTGACTCACCACCCAGGCAGCCCACACCACATGGGACCCCCTCACCTGTGGACACACCCTGCAGGTAGCCCACACTACATGGGACCCCCATCACCTGTGGACACATCCCGCAGGCAGCCCACACCGCATGGGACCCCATCACACGTGGACACACCCCGCAGGCAGGCCACACCACATGGGGACCCCCATCACCCGTGGACACACCCTGCTGGCAGCCCACACCACATGGGACCCCCCCATCACCGGTGGACAGACCCCACCAGCAGCCCACACAACATGGGACCCCGATCACCTGTGGACACACCCCGCAGGCAGCCCACACCACATGGGACCCCCATCACACGTGGACACACCCCGCAGGCAGCCCACACCACATGGGACCTCCCATCACCCATGGACACACCCCACCGGCAGCCCTCAACACATGGGACCCCCTAGTCACTGGTGGATACACCCCCGCCGGCAGCCCACACCACATGGGACCCACACCTCTGGTGCACCCACGCACCCTACGACACTATCTCTCTACTGACCAGCACTACGGTTCCTGAGGGTGTTCATCCTACCAGCGCTTTGAGGTCATACCAATGATGTATAGAGTGCTATATAAATGCCAAATAACATAACATGGACACCCCGCAGGCAGGAATAAAATTCTGTATTGAAGTCATACACATTAAAGCCAGCATATAAATTTGACATTAAATAAATCGAAAAACAAAAGATTGTGAAAAATTGATAAATATTTGATTCAAAGATGAAAAAATTAAAAATGTGGTCCATGTTCTGTAATACAAGTCCAAATCAAAACACAAATGAAAAGAAAACCATTCCTACATGGTGAACTAAAAATGATCCATTAAAAAGACAACTATTTCCATACAACCAGGGTCCAAAGTCCCAAAAATCTCCTAAAATACTAAAAAAACACAATTAAAAACGAACTATGTACAGAATGTGGAGCAAAGTCCATAAACTCAAAAATAAAAAAATGAAACCTACACCTAAAGAACTATTTACAATGGCAGCGGGCTAGTCCACCGACTCAGCATGTCCTCTCAAAGTCTCGGCCAGGGCATCATCAAACACTGCATCGACCTCCCCTACGTGGGCCTCAGCTCTCCCCTCGAAGGCTTGCAGGGACTCTTACATGTTCCTCTCAAACTCCCTGCAAGTCTCCTCGAGGTCCTCTGCCCAACGCAGTGTATTCTCCGCCCTGGCCATGGTGAGTCTAGCCGCCCGTGCCTGCTGTCGCTCTGCTTCGATCCGATCTGCTGGCCCAAACGCTCCAACACAGAAGACATCCTTGTTGAAAGGTCCACGTTTCCCTCCTGCCTGATGGCTGATGAGCCCTGGGTCCTGTTGCCTCATAATCCGAGGATGCTGCCGCCAAAATACCTGGTGTCTGCGCCCCAATGACAGCCTCCGGGATGTCACCCCCTGGGGCCGTCGTGCACGTGCCCTGCTGCTTGGTGCCTGCTCTTCCTCCATTGCCATAGCTCCTGTTGCCCTGGTGACCACATCTGCTGACTCAACCTCGACTCCACATCCCTGCCAGAGTCGGATCTCCACCAGACCGGCCGCCGGGCATGGAACAGATACACAGGGGGCCCTGGTGGTATCTGGGCCGGAAGACAGCAGGGAGGACGACTGGCACACAGAGGTGGCAGACGAGGAGGGGGTTCACATAGGTGGCCAACCCATGGACCCATTGCGAGACCAGGAACTGTGCTAACCAGTTCAACAAATGCCAGACCTTATCGTGATGACGTGCAAGCCCCCGATTGGAAGCATGCACCTCATCACGGATGTTGCCTGTACCCCTGAAGAGACCACCTAGCAAAGGTTCCACCCTGTCCTGAATGGCAACATCCGCAGGTATTGGTGTTTCCGTTTACGTGTAAACATCTGCCACCTGCGGATGGGCCCAGCCTGAGACATGCCCTCAGGTGCATACTGATGCAGTCGCAGTCCCAGGGGCAGGAATTAGCACAGGCACCTCCACGCGACCTGCGCTTCCTCCGGCCCTCGAGTCTGGTCTGCACCAGTCACACCTACGTCATCACCCCCGCCGGGCCTCATGGACTGGGCTGATGTGGCCTCCTCCACCTCCCCTGCCAACCTGGATGCCTCCCCACCGTCTTCCGCAGTGTCTAGCCTCTGTGTGGGCTCATCTGTCCCTCCCACTGCTGAGGAGTCCTCCACCACCTTCGCCCTCTTGGATCTACCCTCAGCAGCTGTGGCCGGTGACGGTGGCACGGCACCAGCCTCCTCGCGCCCAGAAGATGACAGTATCTGGGAGGACAACTGGGCCTTGTGTCTGTGCCTGGTGGAGGCATCCTTGCTGGCTTGCTCCAAAGCGCCTTCTCCACCCTCTTCCTCCATCGTCGCTGTGGATCGGGAAACATTGAACACAAACATCAGGTGGCTGAACATATGTGTGTTTGGCACAATGTAAATATACATCAGTGGCACTGTCAGAGGTCACAACCATCGTCACCGTCGACTACACACTGGGAAGTGGCATTCACACACATGCACATTCATGTATATCATGCGCAACAGACATTCACATTTATACACACTTCAAAATTGCGGATCCACCTCACATGCATCATGGGACCTACACATCTCATTCACACACATCACCTGACAGTCATGCAACAGGCCATGGAGTCATCAGGTCAGAGTGCACTGACAGTCATGCAACAGGCCATGGAGTCATCAGGTCAGAGTGCACATGAGGCCAGCTTGGCAGCATGAATTAATCACACATTCAAATGCCCATGTGTCATACATCCATGAATGTTGGACAGTCACACACTCACTTCCCTGACACATTTACATGCACACCATGCATGCCTGTGATGTTGCCAAAAACACACGTGTTCTACCACTCACATGCCCCAGGACAGACACATGCATGCAAACATGAGCATGTCGCTACATGCTTGCGCGCATCACGCATTGCAACCCAGACACCATTGCTGTCACACATGTTTGAATGGACAGGTGTGGGTGGGCAAGGTGGTCCTGGGCTGTGGAGCAGTGGTATGGCACGTGGCCGGGAGTCTTTAGGATCAGCAGATGTGGTCACAGTGACAGGAGCACTGGCAATGGCTGTACAGCAGGCACCAGATTGCAGGGCACGTGGGCAGCAGCAGATGGCTCGTAGGAGGCAGCTCGGGGCACTTGGAGGCAGGTAAATTGGGTGGTAGGCAGGAGCGTGGGTCTTCAGTGTTACTCGCGTGGCCAGCCGGAAACCGAGTGACTCCACACGTGCTGAAACAGCGCGTTAGCATGAAATTAGAGGAAAGGGTCTATGCTTGTAACCTACGTGACATGTGCTGCACATTGGGTGTCTGCTTCCAGTATCGGGTTAAAGGTGTGTGTAGGACACCATTGCAATGTACGTGCTTTTCATTGCGCATGGACATGTGGAGTTTGGAGTATTTTGGGGTCCCACGCGAATTCTCCAATACTGTGACAGTGCATACTTCTTGTTTTTGCAGGGGAGTTGCCTACGCACGCACACGCGCATATTTTTCAACGAGGCTGACAGTCGCGTAGGCATGTTGCATACTGTGGGTGCCCCTGTGTATTGCGTACCCCCCATTCCTGGCATCACTAACTGACGTGTAATCCTCGTATGCTTTCTTTGTGTTGCTGGGTGCCACGGCGTACTGCGTTGCATATTAACTTTACACGTGGGCTACCGAGGGGTTGCATACACGGTTTTTCATTTTCAGTGGGGTACCTGTGTGTTGCGCGTCCCGTTCATTTTTCACCGGGCCTTGCTGGGGCACACTGGTACGTTTGTCATCACGTACCCTGCCCCCTCACATATATTGCCCAGGCCAATAGCGAGCTCCACCTCCCATTCCACTGATACATCACCACAACAACACCACATGAGGACATCGTTAGTCAGATGATTGATGTGGAGCAGATCCAGGGCGTGGGAGACCTGCCAAATTATGACGCGATGTCTGGTGAGTGGTGATGCGTGTGCGTCAAGGACATGTGCATGTTGCGTGGTGGAAGTGTGTTGATTGTCTGGCAGTTCTGCATGCATTCACATGACTGCCATGGGTGTACCATGTCATGGTGGGCTGACACGTGCTTGTTGTCCTGCAGCCTACATATGCACAATGTGCTGCACGCCGCGACAATGAACATCTGCACACCTGCTCACTCCATTTCACTCTCTGTCCGGCCTCTCTTGGCCCTCTTCCTGCTCCAACCATTGATGGTGGATGGCCTGTGAGCATATGCCACTCCACATTCTCGTTCTCTGTGCTCATCTCTGATGTCTTTGAGTCGTCACCCTGCCAGCTGAACCTCCGATGGGGTAACCTTCCTTTCCTCACCTTCCCACGGCAGCCCACTGTCTCCAGGGGACTGGTCATACATGTGGTGTGGCACTGCAAAGACCTCAAGCAAGATATGTGCTCCTCAGCAACTCATCCTGACCTGGACACTGTGAGTTGTCCTTTTGTCTTGTGGGCATGTGTTGTATCTCCATAGGACTGTGATGTTGGCAGTGGCTCACAGTGGGTACGATTGTTGATTTACTTCATGGTGCAATGTCCACAGGGACGTTTGGGTCCTGTGGGCCCAGTCACTTCAACTCCATCTTGCACATTGGCTTCCTTATCATGGACTATGATCATGCCTTACCTACTCGCTCAGGGTCAATCACTTCTCACATTTCAATCAGTTGGTGGTGAAGGTCTATCTTTGGCAGTGGCCTCCCTCTGGTATGGCCTCCGTGTCTGAATAGGACTGGAGGTGATCCTTTTCCCGGTCAGGTGCCACTTATGGTGCTTGATCATGTGTTGTGCTTTTTCTACTCCTCTCCCCTTCTGGCATCCAGAATCACTAATGGAATGCACTATAGTCACCTGCCCACATTCTGTCCTCAGGCACGGGCCTCTCAGCCGACAGTTGTACACAAGCAATGCATCCACGCCATCAGCTCACTCATGGATGTTTACTGTACGCCTAAAACCCTCTTCCGGCAATTGACACATGGTGTATGCACTTCCACTTCCCCCAGCCCACCACATTCCCATAGGTTGTCAGTGTGTTTGATTTGTATGACGTTCACCTGTGCTGCACTGGCCACTCCCACTTACATCCACTGGGATTACCTTCAACGTGCATATTCACTTCACCAGTGTCAATGTGACATGGACTCATGGGCTATGTGCGTCCGACTTCAACATATCACACCAGCCTTGCATCTTAGCACCTTGTGGGACCTGTGTGTATTGAGTTGGTGAGTTACATGTCATGTCATGACAAATCCATCATACATGGCTCTGTGACAGTAGTATGCAGGCTACATCTAATGCAGTTTGCAAATCCAGGCATGGCTATGCTATGTGGCTATGTGTGTTTGCATCATGGATGTTGGTGTATGTACTATGCCATTTAGGTGCTCCATGGTTGGAGCAGGTGCTGAGCACCATGCACCAAATGTGTTTTTGCCCTTTCCACACATGTCCATGTCTTCTTTCATGCTGTCCATCACTTGCATTGACACTGCGTACGTGTGAGTTTGTGACAGGGCAGGTTGATGTGTTGCATGGCGACATTGTGATGCATGTGTGTGTGGTCTATGCTGTTTACATGGCTATTCATGTGTTTTTCTGTATGTGCAGTTGATGATGATGATGATGAGGAGGTGGTGGTGGTGGCGGCGGTGGCGGTGGCGGTGGTGGTGGTGCAGGAGGTACAGGATACTGAGGCACAACCAACCACCAGTGGAGGACGTGGTGTGGTAGCCCATGAAGATCCACTGGTGCTGCAGGCCATCCTGGACGTGACTCAGTCTGAGTCGGCCTGAGGAAGCCTATGGCTCTGGTGGTGAAACAGACATAGATGCCTCTGATGTCGCAGGTGAGTGCATGGAGTGTGGGTGCTGTTCATGTTGCAGATGCAGGCATCTCAGTCCTGCATGGCCACTGCCATCGAGGACCAGACCAGGGCTATACGTGGTGATCCTCCCTTGCCACTACCACATTCCAATGCACCACCAGAGGGTGATGACAGCATTGACAGGTCTCCTGATCCCTGATAGCCGTGTAGCCCATTAACACATGGAGGGTTATTTTTTTTTATCTCATCCATACATGTGGGTGTTGATGTGCACCCTGCATCTCCTCCCTTCTGGGTCTGTCCCCCTGAGGCCCCCCCAAGTCCCACATGAGCATTTTTCTATTTTTGTGTGTCTATTGTGCATTTATGTAGCAGTTTGCTTTGTGTGGCATCCGAGGGCATCCACTGTAGATTCCCGCTAGACCCATGCAGGCTTGTCTCGTGTTGGTACCCTCCTTGTTTGTGCCTTAGGGTCCAGACACATATGTCACTGCTGCTTCCCCTTTCCATGGGCTTGCAAGGAGGACATTGTGTGAAAGTAACTTGCACAATGGCAATGAGCTTCCATGAGGTCTGTGGCGAATCTTAAATCCGACATGTGTATACACCCCTAGTGGGATTGATGATTTGTTGTCCCTTTTGGTTTGTGCATTGAAACCCATACTTTGCTGGTGTGCCATCTTCATGTATTTTCTTGACTGTCTCCATTGGTGTTGGCCTTACAGCTGTGTGCAATTTCATGCACCCTTTGGTTGTTAGGGACATGTGTAAGTCGCCACACATTGAGGCACAAGTGCAATTATGTCTGGTCGTGGGAGTACAGATTCACTCTTGGGTGCTGTGTGTCTGGTATGTTGTACTGGTCAATTGTTGTTCCTGTGTACATTGTTAGGATTATGTGTCAGACTGAGTTTTTTTTATGGACTTGGACCGTTGATTGTTGATCACTTTGACACTGGTGTTATGTGTTGGCCATTTGTTTCTGTGCTTGGCAATTGCATGCCATGGAATGTTGTGTGAGACCAGTGACATGAGGTGTGTGAGGGTTTAGGTGACATACTAGCATTTAGATGTTTACTTTGGCATGTTGTTGGTGAGATACTCTTTTCATGAGTTCCTCTAGTACACACCAGATTGTGCTGCTTTTAGTACTAAGGAATGCACACAATGTAGCACTTCCAAGGCCCCATTCTCAGGGCAGTAAGGCAGGGGTTGGATTTTAGGTGAAACATTGTGCCACAAGATGTGTACGGGCGGCCTCGCCACATGCCCTTTCCCCTCCCATGCGCAGCCGCCGTGCATGTAGTTGGGGATGTGGGGGCACCACCATGTCCACCGGTACTCCACGCCATGTTGCAACTATGTGCAGGACACATGCTGCCACAATGATCCTGCACACTACTGGTGGTGCATATAGTAGCTCACCACCGGAGTGGTCAAGGGAGCGGAAGCGTGACTTGAGCACTCCGAATGTGCGCTCCATTATGGCCCTAGTTGCAATGTGAACTGCTTTGTATCTTACCTGGGGTGGTGTGGTGGGGTTCTGTATTGGCGTCATCATGTAGGTGCTCGGAGGGTAGGCACTGTCCCCTGTGGAGGTGAGATGGGTTGAGCTCACCACCGGAGTGGTCAAGGGAGCGGAAGCGTGACTTGAGCACTCCGAATGTGCGCTCCATTATGGCCCTAGTTGCAATGTGAACTGCTTTGTATCTTACCTGGGGTGGTGTGGTGGGGTTCTGTATTGGCGTCATCATGTAGGTGCTCGGAGGGTAGGCACTGTCCCCTGTGGAGGTGAGATGGGTTGTCAGTGATGTGGTTTTGTCTGTGTGAGTCATGCATGCATTTGCAGGGCCATTTGTACTCCCCAATGAGCCATTTGTTGCCATGCCTCCCAGCTTCCAGGGCCCAGTGTATAGGTGTCATAAATCACCAATGTACCAACTGAAAAGGATACGGAAACCAATAAAGGATACAATTTGGTAGGGCTCTTCCGGATCCTATTTTCACAAGACTTGATTGTAGGCAGGTCCAAATTGGACCTTCCAAATGATACAACTCTCTGACTGGATAAAACAGGCATAGAGATGGATCACTGGAAAGGGCGTGGGAATTGTGGAGGAAGTATGCCTAGCATAGACAAAGTATCATAAGAAACTGTCCCAATCGAATTACTAAGATAACACAGTTTAGTATTAATTCAGACACTGACCTTATGGCAAAAACTGAAGTAATCCACGAAGGTTCTTTGAAGAAAACCAGGAGTTGAACAACGACAAGGAAGGGAAGATTAGTAAGGGAGACATATCCCGAACGGCACGAGGCTCTCGCTAGATACCGAGTTGGTGCACCACAGGATAGCGTCCAAAGTACTGTGCACAATAACCTTCACATTGTTCATGAAATACTTCCTTTCCCACGATGAACAAAAATTATAATTTCACCTGTTAACTATCACAGGTACCAAAGGTTCAAAATAGTTCAGAAAACCACGTGCAGGATTGCACGCGATAGAATACACGCAGCCAGGCCAGCCGCGCTTGAAAACAACATCCGCGTGTAGATATTTAGCACATGAACAGGATTCACGCAGCTCAGGACAGCCGCGTTTGCAGACAGCGTCTGCGTGGAGATTTGGCACGCGAACAGGATTCACGCAGCTCAGGACAGCCGCGTTTGCAGACAGCGTCCGCGTGGAGATTTGACACGCGAACAGGATTCACGCAGCTCAGGACAGCTGCGCTTGCAGACAGCGTCCGCGTGGAGATTTGGCACGCGAACAGGATTCACGCAGCTCAGGACAGCCGCGCTTGCAGACAGCTTCCGCGTGGAGATTTGGCACGCGAACAGGATTCACGCAGCTCAGGACAGCCGCACTTGCAGACAGCGTCCGCGTGGAGATTTGGCACGCGAACAGAATTCACGCAGCTCAGGACAGCCGCGCTTGCAGACAGCGTCCGCGTGGAGATTTGGCACGCGAACAGGATTCACGCAGCTCAGGACAGCCGCGCATGTAGACCGCGTCCGCGTGGAGACTAGGCACGCGAACAGGGAACGCGCAGCTCCGGAATTAGCGTGTGGAGGAAACGCGCTCAAAATGGGCCAAAGAAGTTGCTGAAGGGAATGCGAGAACGCAGGTCCGGAGTTCAGCTACCAAAACACCAAAATTGACTTAATCAGAAGCAGCGATTGGAGTTTCCACGCTGCTTATGTACGCACTGCCGTGATACACGTGACGGACCTAAGTCACGTGAAATTTAACGGCGTAAAAAATGCAGACGTCGTTTTCCGGGCAATGCATCGAACAACCTCCATTTTGAGTAGAATGGTCTAGTGGTTCTATGGGCGTAACTCATTTTGTATGGAGAAGTCGTTCCTGGTCCAGAGGTATGTCCAGCAGGCATGACAATAGGTGACATTCTGTATATGAAACTATCATGGGTGGACCCGGGATAGTTTGCATATACAGAGGTGATGATTCCTTTGGCATCACATACAACCTGCACATTGATGGAATGCCAGTGCTTGCGATAGATGTGCTTGGTGGCCCTAGATGGACGTAGGGCCACATGGGTGCAATCGATGGCACCAAGCACTTTCGGGAAGTGCGCCACCTCATAAAAGTCCTGGACCACGGCCTGCCTTTCTGTGGGTGTTCTGGGCATGTATTGTGCAGTCATGATTGCCAACACCTGGTGTAGGCAGTGTGACTGCGTGGCCTGTGAAACGCCCCCGACTATGGCAGTTGTCGCTGAAATGACCCAGTGGCCAAAAAATGTAGTACATTGAGCACCTTTTCCAAGGGGCTCAGTGCTTGGGAGCACAGGGTGGGTGATATGAGGTCATCTTCCCACTCCCTGACCAGGTCTAGGATGATATGAGGTGGAAACCTATACCTGCCATAGACCTGGTCATTTAGCATCCCAAAAAGGCTGGTCCTGGGTAAAAATATGCGTGCCCTGGCTAGCCTCCCCTCCTGCGGTGTCCCACGATCACAGCTGCGAGGAATGGTACATTCATCGTTGCGGTATACGTGCGCTGGCTTTTGTGCGCCCTTTTTATGCATTGTTTTGTGCACGGTGACGCCTACGCCAGATTTCGCGTGGCGGGTGCGTTTCCAGACTAACACATTTTTTCGTGCGCCGGGGGGCCCTGTTCGATTGCATGAATACCTGTTGTTGGTGCGCGTGTGGACGTTTCAAGCATTTTACTGCAGTACTTCCCACTTAACGCCCACATTTGTGCTTGTTGTTCCCCATTGCACGTGTTCCGCCCACTTTTTAGATGAGTGCGCTAGACGGTGTGCGCCTTCACTGGGCGTCTCGCGCAAGGCGTTCGTGGTGTCGCAGTGACGTGTTGGACCCGCGCGGATTCAACGCAAGTCTCGGGTAAGCCACGCGCAATGAGTTCCATGAATCGGCGAAACGGCGCTTGCGTGCGTTTTGCACGGAAATGCCAGTTTTTCCGTGCAATTTTATTCCATGAATCGAGCCAATAGTATGTCTCCAGGGCGTATGATTCACAGTTGATGTCAACATGGAGAACAGATCTACAAACACAACACACCATTTTCCTTAACTAATGTAGTCTCATCATTTACACACCTTCCAGGTGTTACTGGGAGGTGAGGTAGAGTATCATATCAAATGTAAAATTCTTTTTGTGAACATCTATGATCCTCCTGGAGCAAAATACGAAGACATCTGAATTGAAAACATTCTTGATATAGTTAATTGTCAATTAAGTCATTCCACAGAACAGATCATAATCGCTGGGATTTCAATGCAAAATGTCCTCCCAACAATGAATGGGAAGATGAAAAGCAGCATTTGAGGGGATTGGGTCCTCCGACGTATTCCATATCTATGACACTAATCACCACAGCTGTGCTGCTTCGGAAAATCTTCGGCGTCTGCGTCGATACGCCACCCTCGAGGACCTCCTCCGACGGCCGTCGTCACTGGATGTTATAAGTACGACGCACGACGCCCGTAGCCTCAGTTCCATTTTTTCCACGAACGTGTTCGCTTTGGGAATCTTGGCGCGCCTAGACTCTTTGGAGTTTCTGTTTCTCAGTTCTTCGAACCTGTTTGGTGTTTGTGAAGTATTTCTTCGTGAAGATGTCTACCTCGTCTTCCACACCGCGACCGGGCTTTAAGAAGTGCGGGGACTGTGGGTCCAAGATGTCGGTTACGGACTCGCACGACGCCTGCCTCTGATGCCTCAGGGAAGGCCCATGACACGGATGACTTTGTCGACTGCCAGTCGCTCACGTCGAAAGCCTTGCGGGAGTTCAAGTTGTTGTTATCCGTAGGTAAGGTGTCCAAGCCTCGGAAGTCGAGGTCTGCAGGGCTTTCGACGGACGACTCGAGGGGCGCCTCTCCGCGTCGTCGTCGCAAGTCCAGTGGGTCTCAGTTCCGGAGTCGGTCTCGCCACTCCTCTGCCTCTTCGAGGCACTCCCGGAAGCGCCGTCATCTGTCGCCTTCCCCGTCCTCATTCGAGCACTCCGCCCGTCGGCGGGTCGCTTACCCCACCAAGAATGCGACACCGGAGGAATGGGCTTCCTTCGGGAAGAAAATGTTGGCGATTCTCGAATCGCAGGGCACTGGTCTGTCCGCGCCTCCGAGTGGGGTCGGTCGTGATCAGCTGAGAGACACCGCTCGCACGCCTTCGGGCTCGGGTTGTCGTCACGATATGCGGGAAAGGTCCCGCTCGGACAAGGGGAATCGTTCTCGGCATGCCCGGTCCAGGTCCCGGTCCTCGACGCGCTCGAGACCGCATGAACCTGTGGTGTCTTCACGGAAGCCGCTGGCGCCGAGGTCGTCGATGGACTCTTTCGAGGGCTTGCCTTCGAAGAAGTCGTCGAAGCCATTGGCGTCCCAGCCATTGAGGGACACGCTCGGGGCCCCGGCCTCGAGGACTGTGTCGGCGCCGTCGATGCTGTCGACGCTGCGCTCGGTGTCGACGCCGATTCACCCGATGCCTTTCGAGGCTGTGTCGACGGGGGTACCCCGTTGCTCGGGGGAACCATCTAGAAAGGCTCTGGCCAAGGTCAAGCATGGCTTTGGTTCAAGTTCTGTGCCTTCTTACCCCCATCTGGAGTTCATTTCAGTGGTGGATGAGGGCTCTGATGGTGGCATGGTGCCTGACACGGTGCCAGACAAGATTCTCTCGGGCCATAGCCAGTTTGAGGACTTGAGGCAGTCCCTGCATGATGCTAGTGTGCTGGACACCTCTCCGGAGGTGGAGTTTTGTAGGCCTGAGCCTGGCACTCATGCCGATTCTTCGTACCGGCGCCTTATGTCAAGGGTCACCGAGTACTTAGGATGGTCTGCTCCCCCGGGGGAGTTATGACCTTACGGATATCCTCAACATTGGTCCACCAACTGACCCGGTACTGCCGTTTCATATGGCTCTACAGAGGAGGGTGGCGGCGGCTTGGACTGCTCCTGAGAGTCTCCCGGCAGTGGGCAAGTCTTTGCCGTGAAAATACCGCCCAGCCAGTAGTGACCCCCTGCTACTTGTCCAAGCACCCTACTCCGGAGAGTTTGGTGGTGCAGGCGGCTACAGCCCGGCAAAGCAGGCGTCGTACCCTACCATCCCTCCTGATAGGGACGACAAGCGTTTTGACGGCTGGGCGAAGAAAGTGTTTTCTGCAGGGGGTATGGCGCTTCAGGCGGCCAACTCCATATGTGCCTTGTCATGCTTCACGCACACTCTGTGGAACTGTTTCTTTGGCGGCTGAACATATTTCCAAAGGCGACGAACGGGACGGTTTCCTTGCCATGGTTCAGGATGGCAAGGATGCCACGTGTGAGGCCGTTCAGTCGGGTTTGGACATGGCAGATTGCATCAGCCGGTCCATGGCGGCGAGCACCGTGATACGAAGGTTTGCGTGGTTGCGGAAGTCAGGGTTTGCTCCTGATGTGCAGGCCCGGCTCCTCAACATGCCCTTTGACGGGGAACATCTTTTTGGCAGCAAGGCTGACGAGAGCCTTGAGAGGTTGCAGACCTCAAAAGCTGCAGCAAAGTCGTTGGGCGCTGCAGTTCGACAACCTCTGCCTTTTCGTCCTAGTGGACAGCAATGGAGGGGAGGTTCCTTTCGTTATTACTCATCCTTTGGTAAAGCGAGAGGAGCTGCCAGTCAAAGGGGCCACCGTAGGAGTGCCAGAGGTGGAAAACAAGGTACTCGAGGTGCCAAGGCCGCTCGGGCTGTTGCCTCTTTGCCCTCAGGCAACGCCGCAGCCGCTTCAGCTCAGTCATGAGGCCATGGCCCATGGTTCACCGGTGGGGGCAAGGCTGGCGCACCATTTTGCAGAGTGGCGCGCCATTACTTCAGATGTGTGGGTTCTGGAGATCATAACCCACGGCTACTGTCTTCCTTTCCGCAGAGGCCTCAAGACAATCCACCAGGGAATCTCTTTGAAGAGTCCGGATCCGCTCCTTGCGCAGGAAAGTCAATCCCTGCTGGAGAAAGGCACCATAGAACTGGTGCCTGTAGCGGAGAGGAACAAGGGATGGTATTCCCCTTATTTTTTATTTCCAAGAAAGATGGGGGATTGAGACCCATCATGGACTTGCGCGGTTTGAACAAACTCCTCAGGAAGGACAAGTTCAAGATGGTTACTCTCTCTCGTCCTCTAGGCCCTTCAACTTCAGGACTGGTTGGTGTCTCTCGACCTCAAGGACGCTTATTTTCATGTGCCGATCCATCCGAAGCACAAGAAGTACCTGAGGTTCGCGGTTGGCGACTCGCACTTTCAGTTTCGGGTCCTGTCGTTCGGATTGATCGCCGCCCCGAGGGTCTTCACCAAGCTCATGGTAGTGGTGGCAGTGCACCTCGGGAAAGGGGGGATTCACGTCTACCCCTACCTGGACGATTGGTTGATCATGGCGCGCTCTCCCGAGCAAGTCCTGGATCATCTGTCCGTCACCTGCCACTCCCTCCACAAGCTGGGCTTCTCCCTCAACTTGAAGTCCCATTTGACACCAACTCAGAGGCTCCAGTACATCAGAGCAGTGCTCGACACGTCCCTGGGGCAGTGTTTTCCTCCTCAGATGAGGGCTCATCACATTCAGCAGATGGTGCACAAGTTTCAACTTGCCCAGACTCTCCCAGCATGCGAGTTCTTGAGACTGCTCGGCCACATGGCATCCTGCATTCTTCTGGTGCCGGAGGCCAGGCTGCGGATGAGATCTTTTCAATGGACACTCAGGCTCCAGTGGTCTCAGTCCTCCGGCAGGATCTTGGACCTTGTTCAGGTGCCGTCTTCGGTCGCCCAGGACCTTCTGTGGTGGGCCGACGAAGGCAATCTGATGAGGGGGGCTCCACTTTGGCTGCCCTGGCCGGAGGGGACAATTGTGACGGACGCATCCCTCACGGGATGGGGAGCTCATGCCAACGAGTTGAGTCAGCGGTCGTTGGTCTCCGTCGGAGTCCAGACTCCATATCAATCTGTTGGAGCTGAGGGCCGTCAGGCTAGCCCTGAAGGCTTTTCTGCCGACTGTGCCAGGAAAGAATGTCCTGATCCTGACGGACAACATGCACTACCTCAACAAAGGGGGGGGGGGGGGCAGGGTTACTTCCTCTGTGCAGGGAGGCGATGCAGCTCTGGTTCTGGGCAATCCAGCAGGAAGTTTCGATCTCGGCAGTTCATCTGGCAGGAGACGAAAACGAGACGGCGGACGCTCTGAGCAGGCAGAGCTCGATCTCTCACGAGTGGGAGTTGGCTCAGGAGATTCTCCTGGAGATCTTCGCCCTTTGGGGGACCCCTCAAGTGGATCTTTTCGCCTCCAGTGTCAACCGGAAGTGCAAGAGGTTCTGCTCGCGGGAATTTCCTCCAAACGGAGCCTTAGGAGACGCGTTCGTGGTGGAGTGGTCATTCCCACTGCTGTATGTTTCCTCCAGTCCCCGTCATCCCGCAAGTACTGGGGAAGTTACGGAGGTTCGGTTCCCGGATGATCCTCATTGCTCCGGCGTGGGCCCGGAGGACGTGGTACCCGGACCTTCTCGACTTGTCCATCTGCCCTTCACGTCGTCTTCCCTACCGAGACGATCTGCTCTCACGGGAGGGGGGGTCATGTTCTCCATCCAGAGGTCAGATCCCTCAACCTTCACGCTTGGTTTCTGAAAGGTTGAGGTATAAGGATTGGGACCTCCCTGAAGACGTGATGGAGGTGTTGCTTTCGGCCAGAAGGCCCGCAACAAAGTCCCTGTACCGTTGCTGTTGGAGAAAGTTCTGCGACTGGTGCAGGGTTAAGAATGTGGATCCTTTTGCATGTGACATTCCCATGGTTCTGTCTTTTTTGCTTTCTTTGGCCCAGAGGGGCCTTCAAGTGGGTCCCATTTAAGGTTACCTGGCGGTGCTGTCCATATTTAAGCGCTCGTCTGAAGAATGTTCCTATTTTAAAATTCCTTTAATTTCTCAGTTTCTGAAAGGACTCACTAATGTGTTCCCTCCGTCACCTTTCCAGGTGCCCGGTTGGGACTTGAACCTTTTTCTCAAGTTTCTGATGGGTGCCCCGTTTGAGCCTTTGCATTCATGCCCTTTGAGACTGTTAACTCTTAAAACTGTATTTTTAGTTGCGGTCACTTCCGCTCGCAGAGTGAGTGAGTTACAGGCACTTTCAGTTAAGCCACCCGTCACTTTGTTTCATAAGGACAGGGTTGTCCTTAGAGTTCATCCTTCTTTTCTTCCGAAGGTGGTGTTGGAATTTCATTTAGGCCAGAAGGTTGTTACCGCTTGGCGGGTAAGGACCCACCGGTCGGCTTACGGGCCCATTCTACCAGGGGTATGGCTGCCTCTACTGCCCTGCATAGGGGTGTTCCTATTTGTAACATCTGTGATGTAGCCACCTGGGCTTCGGTACATACTTTTGTACGTCATTACTCCCTCTATTTCATCCGGGGGCAGGATCTGGCCTTTGGCAAGGCGGTCTTTTACGCCGCAATTTGATTGGGCATGCTAAATTTCTGTTTCTAAAATTCTTTTCCCACCTCCTTGCATTGGTACTGCTTTGGGAGTCTGTCATAGATATGGAATACGTCGGAGGACCCAATCCCCTCGCAGAACAAGTTACTCTCTTCTGGTAACGTTCTTTCGATGGGATGGTCCGACGACGTATTCCATATCGCTCCCTCCCTACCTTCCCCGCTACAGAATTTCTTATGCGATTGCAGCTTACGTTTCCGCAAGGCTTTGTGTGTCAGGCTGGCAGAAGACTGGTGGCACACGTTCTGGGAAAAAACTACAACTGAGGCTACGGGCGTCGTGCATCCTACTTATAACATCCAGTGACGTCCGAGGAGGTCCTCGAGGGCGGCGTATCGACGTCATCGACGCAGGACGCAGACGCCAAAGATTTTCCGAAGCAGCACAGCTGTGGTTATTACTGTCATAGATATGGAATACGTCGTCGGACCATCCCATCGAAAGAACGTTACCAGGTAAGAGAGTAACTTGTTCTACTGAATGATGTTTGGCATATAGAAAGGGCCATATGTCTTTATAACTCCTCAAGCACACATGCACTTTATTGGGTGAGAGCCCTTAAGTCACTTGAAATGAGGTTGCTTAACAGGGCGTATGGCATGTGATGTCTAGCTCAATTCCTTAGTACTACTGAGAGATCAGCATGCATTATAGACTACATTTTCCTAAAAGCCACAAGGTGTTCAATGTGCATGATTAGAAGTAAATTATAAAGGCACAATTGATCACTTAACTCTGTCCCTGAAATGGCAGATTAAAGAGTCTCTTTCCCCAAAAATGTCATATCCATTAGGAACCACATACATTGAACAGGTAGACCATTACTGAAGGATGGTAAAATCACAGAATGATTAGAACATAACTAATTATTTAGAGAGATCAAAATTCATCCAGTTCAGTCTCCAAAGATAATGAGATTCTACGCAATACCCAATTAGAGAGAATAGTATCGCCAGATATTATGGTCCATCAAAAATAATTTGTTTACACTAAACTCTACTCTGTGGAACTAGTGAAAAGGAGAGCAATAATAGCATGCCTGAAAAGGAGAGCAATAATAGCAAGCCTAAGTGAGTGGCAATTCAATAATAAAATTATTACAAGCCTATCAAAAATGGTTATGCCATCAAAAGTTACATACTCTATCAGAGCAATGGATACATGGACCAGTAAAGGTACTTGTTCAACACAAAGTGTAACGTTTGACAATTAGTCAGTGAACCAAAGCTGACAATGTATCCAATGACAAGCTAATGTAATATCAGAAGTGTAGAAATATTGTATTAGAACACACTTTGGATCAGGAAGAAAGACTGAGTTAGAAGGTGTTGCTTCTTTTGATCCCTCTAGATGTAACAGTTGAAGGTGGTTGATAAGTGGAACTTGAAGAGATCAGACTAGACATTCAATATTCTATTTAGACCAGACCCCATTTGTTGGGCATATTTTTTATTTACTTTCTTTGCAGTAATCCCAACAGGTATTATCCCTTTGTCAAGGAAGAAATGATCTTAGTTCTGATATATGAAAAGTGGAAATGTGATTTGGCATCTACGATGTTTGGAAAAATCCTCCTCTTAAAGCTTAATCAGTGGATTGAATAGACAAAGCTACTATCCATTGGACAGGATGTAGGATAGGCATGTCCATGGCCACAACCATATTTGAACTTCTATGATTGCAAAGAACATTTTAACTCTGAATCAGTCTTCCTTGTTTTTGGCTTTTATCGATTTCTCTTCTCCATTCGACAGAGTGGGCACCAGTCAGAATTGGAATTAATCCTTCCTTGCTAAATGGTATTGAACAATTACATATCTTTTTGTAAAACAGTGTGGTTAAATGTTAATGGATTGGTGACAGAGTGCTTCCACTTCATGTCTAGCAGACATTAACTGATTCTGCAGGAGTCGTGATCTAGTTTCCTAACTGTAGCCAGACTTCTGAGATCTTCCAGCTGGCGTACTTTATGATTCCCACAGATGGTAAGGGGAAGGTCTCCCTTCATCAGATTAATTTCTTCACCCCTGTGGAAGGTAGCATTGACTTGTTCACTGGTTCTACAAGTATCCAAGTAGTGGGAGACCTTTCCATTCATAGAGAAATCCTAGCAGGAGATTGGTGCATGATCTTGTGAAGAGATGTAGTGATGGGACATTACTGCGTAAGCAGTTGAGATGCCACATATAAAGACTTGTGATGCATGCTCCTATATTTGATGTTTTATGTATTGCTCACCAGTTTAGTCAAATGTGGTTTATTCCACATTTCAGTAGCCACAGTTACCGCATCAGGTTGTAGTGGGATGCATGATCTCATGTCCTTGGGAAAGCATGAGGCCTATAAGGCGACTATTGTAGGGGACTGGAGCCCCAAACCTCCTCTCTTGCAATGTAGGTCATCCGGTTACAAATGGGGGTTAAAGGCCTACACTTTCGATGATTCCTCCTTATCTTGCTCCTCTTAAACCTTAAAGCAGGTTGCTGTGTGTGAATCTGTTCATTTGAGTGCTCCTTCATTTTCCACACCACTGATCTTTGGAGCTCGGTCCCAGTGGCCCCAAATAATGGATCTGTCATATTGGTAACTTAGTTGGGCAAGCCCACAGGCACCCTCCGACTACCCACAAAATGATCTGGGTTGTTCTGGGCTGTCATGAACTGCCTTTTGTGGTACATTCTAGGAACTCTCCATACTGACTTCCAAGGCAAAGTGGCTGTTAGGGATAGGGTCAGCCCAGCCACTATCTAATGCTTTTCTGTGAGGGTGGTTCAGGTGAGATCATGTGGGCCTATTCCCATGCTGGGAACACAGTAATCCCGACAAGGAACCACAAGGGACTGAAAACTGTGACCTTATAAAGCCTACACTGTTTCGGCTGAAGCATGAAGTCAGAATGGGTAAGGAAGAGAGGGAATCACAGAGTTCTCCAAGAATGTGCCCCATGGCACGGCAAGAACCAAGAGGGCAACAACAGTTGCATCTCTCCTTTACCCTGCTTTTATCACCATTAGACAAACTCTGTGCCAATACCTAGTCAACTAATCCGCATTCCTGATTAAAACTTTAAAATAAGAGAACCAATGGGGGGTGGAGAGTAGTACCCAGTCCTAGGTAGAGTAAAACAAAAAGGACTAAGAAAGACCAGTAAAGGCAAAGATCCAGTGGAACATCGGAGTATCTACTTCTGATCCCTTAATAAAAGGAAAGGGACAAATATGTGAAAGTAGAGACCTCAGAAGACTGCTGTCTCACAGAGCCTTTTTAGATTGTGGGAGAAAATTCTATGCACCCAGAGAACCCACAGTAGTGGAGGCGTTGATGAATGTTAAGCTGGTCTGAACATTACAATCCCAGTTGCTAATCCTCTGGAACTGGTGATACAACATCCCATGACCTCCAATCACAACCCAAATGTATGTTCAAGCACATGGCAGGTGGGAAAAAAAGACTTCCTGACATGAACTCGGGGAAGGTGGAGAAAAACATACCAGCATTAATAATGGAAGAAGGTGGTCCAGAGAGGACCCAAGCCAGAGATCTTGGCAGTGAGATAACAGTGGCTGGCAATAGCATCAGAAAACAAGCGCCAATCTGTCCTGATGCCAGGGGTGTGTGAAGGACTTAAACTTATCTTATTGAAGATGTGAAGTCGGGACAGGGTATTTCCCCACAAGAACGGAGCACAAGAAAGCACATAAAGAGAGTGCAAAGAAGGTGTACTATTGAAAGGAGCACTCGCGTGAAAGCAGAGAAGGTAAGGAGGAACCTAGACTGCTAGTAACCCTCATAGGAACCTGTTGCCATAGGAAAGAAAATGAGGACATTCTACTGTAGTCCCAAAAAGGTTTAACAGATAAGACACCAGGTGAAAGCAGAGAGGGAGAGGAGAAACTCTGACTGTGAAGAAGCGCCATAGGAATTTGTTGCATCTTAGCATAGGGTCAGACTGATAAGACTCTGCAATTTATGAACTTCGATTTCTGCCAAACTTGGGTTGCAGCTTGGCTGAGTATTCATTAATAGGGTATTGAGACTTTTGTTATCTCTCCTTTGGAACCTTCATTTAGAATAGGGTGTCTCAAGGGAGACGGACTTGCAATGAATAGGGAGGTTGCACCAATAAAGGGGGTGCGGAAAAGACCAGCCATTGTCGCCTGGGGATCAGTAACATATGTTATCCAGACACTACCATTTCTTGGTTATGGGATATTAATTTCACTATTCCTTTATGGACACACAGGTATTTTCCCCACCTTACTTGCTTTGAGAATAAACAAACTTAAAATGTATTCAGTGATATTTTGTGCCTCACTACCCAGCCTTTCACCCTTTGCATATTCGTATGGAGGTGGTGTCAGCTAAGGATGTGGCGACGTCCTCCATCCTCCTATCGGAATCCTATCGGGCATCATACTCCTATCGGAACCTGCCAGAACCTCGTTTTGGCCTGCATAGAGACAGGCCACTTTTGGTCATTGGGAAGGCAGTGTGCTTAAAAACATTGTTCTGCCAAGAGCTAGCTTACCTCCAAAAAGCCAAACCTTTCATACCTGCCCGAGTAGAGACCAGTTGTACAATCCCTGGTCATCTCCCACCTGGACGGTGGTAAAGCCCTTCTCGCAGTAGTCTCAGATGCCACCTTGGTCAGTTCTTCCAATACATTTTTTCGAATGTATGGCACCACTTTCAAGTATTACTGGATGGTCACGCTTGAAGGATCCCTAGTAAAAGCACATTGTTTCTCAATACAGAAGCACAATACATAGAAAGAAAGCAATACTCCTCTTACCTGACAGTCCCCAGTACCAAAACAAATCTAGAAACTGTAGCCATTTTCTACATCTATATTTACTTTGAAGATTTTGCATAGTGTTGATTGTTTATGATTCCTAACAAATCTATGCTAGTCCTTTCCATCAACACACTCCCGGTTTATGCCTTATGCACATATATTCATTGCTTCTTTATCGTAAAGCATCCTGAATTTAGACAAAAAACAAATACTTGGACAATTCAGTACCAAATAAATGGTTATGGTGAAATGTGGATGAAGTCTCACAGTTGTGCAGGAGACTAACTAAAGATATTGTCAGGTGAGATTCCGTTTGATTCCTGATTTGGCCATGTACTAAGCTGAGCTTGACATTTACATTACCATTCTGTGAGTTAAAGTTAACATAATAACACACTCATTTCTGTAAACACTTTCTTAGATGACTTCAACATCTTCACAAAACCTCTTTTACTTCTCTGAAGGAACTTGAGCAGCATTACTGTATACATCTGTAAGGCATTTATTGTTTGTCAAACAGCCCACATATGAAAACTTTAATATCATTATACACCTTCATTAAAGAGATGTTAACATCATCACACACTATCCATGTGAGGACTTCACTATCATCACATACCATCTCTGTCAGGACCGCAACATCAGCACACACCATCCCTTTGGAGGCTTCAATATCCTCACATTCCATCTTTATGGGGACGAGAGCATCATTGCATACTATTCCAGTGGGGGTCTTCTGTTCCATCACACACCATCCTTGTGAGGACCTCTACATTATCAAACATCCCTGGGGGGACCTCAACATCACCACAAACCATCCCTTTCGGGGCTTCAATACCATATCATCTCCATGGGGACTTCAGCATCATTACATACTATTCCTTTGGGGATTTCTATATGATCACACCATTCCTGTGGAACGTCAATATCATCAAACACTGTCATTGTGGAGACCTCAATACCAAAACACATCATATCTTGCTATACCTCGACCATCTGGGACTGTATCTGGGTAGAGGCTTGAAATGCCCCATCATCCTTCAGTTCTTTGCAAACATCAAAAACATGTTTTTGTCAACACCTGCCGGATGAATAAAAATCCTGCCCTCCCTCAACCAAAAGTACTCAAATGTATAAAATGTGAAGCACCAATGCTGGCACCCTCCTAATATAAAGCACTTCCCTGCTCTCAAGCTAGGATTGTGCCACAAGCAATAAAATAAAAATAACTAAAACACAAAAAATCTCTGTGTGGACTAGATCTCAAACCACCTGTAAGAGGTTTTGAATATTATGTCGCCAATCTTGTGATACTTCAATATCATTTCACACATGTATCTACTGACTTCAATAAAGTTGGACAGCAACCCTGTTAAGCATTACTAAGCACTAATTATGGTAAATATATTGTAACCTCGAAGTCCTATTCTTAGCACTGGGAAGGTAGTTCCAAGAAAGTAACATTCTCATTCTGAGCAGCAGTGGGATTACAACATCTAGGTGATGAAAGAGCACACCTGTGTGAACTTTAATATCATTATGCTCATTTTAACTCACAACTGGATGTGAATTTGGATGGTGCGGGAGGGGCAGGACCCCATAAGAGGCAAATGACGGCAGCACTACACAGGGGAATGGAGGAGCTAGACCTTGTGGAGCTGTGGAGAGAGGCATATGGTGAGGAGAGGGGGTTCTTATATCACTCTTGGGTACATGGGTTCTACTCTCGCTTGGATTATTTTTTGGAGTTTAGGGAAAGCTTTCATCTATTTAAAGGGATGGAATATCTAGGATGCGCCTTATCGGACCACTCCCCCTTAGTGGCAAAACTGCGTGGGACGGGAAAGAGTCCTCTGCGACAGATGTGGCGCATGCAGAGATGACGTGACGTTGAAGGATATTGCTTTCAGGAACAAGCTCCGGGGAGGGCTAGAGCACTATTTTGAACAGAATGCAGGTTTAGTGGCCTCGGTAGGGGTACTATGGGAGGCCTTTAAGTCAACTATAAGGGGTTTGCATATCCACAACAGTAGGCACGAGGAACCGGTTGCAAGATACTTTGATGCAGGCCGAAAAACAAGTGGCAGAATTGGATAGGGAAGCGGATGGAAGGGGACAGGTTGGTGAAAGACTGGCCCAGGCCCTGTAGTCCTATAATAAGACCCTGGTGGACCTTGCAAATTTCGACAGTAGTAAATGAGATGTCCAACTGCATGGGGAAGGGACAAAGCAGGAAAACTATTGGCCTGATTAATAGACAGGGAGCGTCCACGCCGCACTATAACCCAAAAACCGGGATGGAACAGGCGATCCAGTGGGTACCGAAGAGCAAGTTAATAGGGTGTTTCAGGAGTTCTATAAGGAACTGTATACCAGTGAATGTACCTGTAGGAGGATGTGGACGATTTACTCAGTGCAATCTGACTGCCAATACTTGGTGCAGACCGAAGGGAACAATTTTAGGGTCCGATAGAGGAGGAGTATATACGTGGGGCATTGCGAACGATGAAGAAAGGTAGGGCCCCGGGTAGTGATGGGCTCCCAGTAGAATGTTATTGCGAATATGTAGATCTCATGGCCCATGGCTCAAGAAGGTGTATGAGGAGGCATTTGAGCATGGCATCCTCCGTGGATCTATGAGGGAAGCCATTATAACAGTCCTGCTGAAGGAAGGGAAGGACCCACTGGACTGCATGTTGTATCGTCTTATTTCATTGTTGAACATTGATAGGAACATTTTGGGAAATATCTTGGCGAATAGACTGGTGGGAGTGTTTCCAGAGTTGGTACACCCAGACCAGTGCGGATTTATCGGGCAGAGAAACACAACAAGAAATATCGTCCAACTGCATCATGTAATGGACCAGGTCAAAACCCAGGAGGGGGAAATGGCATTGGCTTCTTTCGATGCCATGAAGGTATTTGATTCCCTAGAATGGAGCTGGTTATTCTGGGTGCTGGATAAGTATGGGTTTGGTACGAAAATGTGTAGATGGCTAGCTGTATTATACAATAGACCATTATTGGTGGTGAGAATCAACGATTGGGTGTCTGAAGGATGTGAGCTGGGCAGAGGGATGAGGCAGGGGTGCGCAGTGTCCTCGATTCTATTTGCATTGCTCTGGAACCGCTGGTTGGGTATATATGACGAGAGATGAGGGAGGGTGGGATCTTAGTGGGTGGGGTGAGACCCGTATCGCTCTATGGGGACGATCTGTTATACGTGGACAACCCACTGGCGAATCTCCCAATGTTGCTGGGAAACTTTTGAAAACTATTGGGTTTTTTCGAATAAATAAGGAGATATCCCTACTGTTCTTGCTACGAGGTCTTACAAACAGTAAAGGGGAGGACCTGCCGGAATAGGAGATAAGATGGGAGACAGAATCATTTAAATACTTGGGTATCTGAATATTTCACGAAATGGAGGAAACATTTGTACATAACGGAGGGAGGGCGCTATCTAAAATAGGAGACTCGGTACAATTTTGGAAAAGTTACCCCTCTCCCTCATGGGATGGACGGCGATATGTAAAATGGTGATACTTCTGAGATTGCTCTACTTTACCAATATACCATAAGTGATCAACAAGGTGTTTTTTTAATTGTTGAATGGTAGAATCATCGGGAATTACTGTGGAACACAGGAAGGAGGAGGGTGTCACTGGCGACGCTACGATGTCCAAGCTTGGAGGGTGGTCTCGGCTTATTGGATTATGAGGGCTATTTTATAGCAGCACAACTGTAAATGGTGATGGACTGGAGGCAGTCAGGTGGAGAGGCTTTGAAAGGGCTGGTGGGAATCTACCGATACACTGAATCGGGGTGGAAATGTTGTGGGACTCGATGGGAAATAAAGGGATGACAAATGTGTTCCAGGCGGTCAGAGAAGTGTAGCAAAAGTACATTCTCCAGCATGGGGTCTGGCATGGATTCACATGCTCATGAATATTCCCCGTCGTCAGGCCGGGAATCCTCCGTATAGAAAAAATCAGTATCAGTTTCTGATCTGTCTTTCTCAGTAGTAACCAATCACTGGTCTCTGGGTTATACTGCCCCCAGCCAATGACTGCCCTCTCCCTAAGCCCCGCCCGTGCAGCCATCCTCAGATTTTTACCGCACGTTCAAGTGTTGGGAGTCCTCGTGCTGTAGCTCTCGAGCTTTTGCTGCGTTTTTGCGCTTTTTTCAGGAGATTTTCTCATTTTTTCGGTTAAATAGAGCCTCAAGCTCCACCGTTTCTACATCCGACCAACGGGGATCCGTTTTGGAGTTTCTACGCCCCTCGAGGGTGAAGATTTCATCGAGTTACGCTTTTGGAGGATTCCAGAAGTTCCAAGGCCCAGGAGAAAGGGAGCTCGACGCCCGGGAAGCTGTTCAGGACCTGCCCTGGATGCCAGCTTCAGAACGTTTTCAAGGAGGACCAGCATTCTTTATGCCTCTACTGTTTCCATGAGGACAAGACGCACAAGGAAAAGGACTGCGCGTTGTTAGGCAGAAACCTGTGCAGTTCCCTTAGGGAACACTGCAAAAGATTTAAGACTACAGGTGTTGGCAGTAAACCCACTTGGTAGCAGTCTGTACCACCCAGATTTACCTGGTAGCTGTGGCTGAGCAGTCAGACTTCCCTCAAGAAGAGTTAGACAGTATGCAAAGTATACACAATAGGCACTCAGATACAATAATACAAGCAAACACTGACCAGAGCTTTGGTATCAAAGTATATAATTATTTATTTAAAAACGCACGGTTTGAAACACTCCAGCACTCTTGTTGTAAAATATTCTAAACACAGTTACTATTGTAATATGTACACCCCTTTCTCCTTATCAGATAAGTCACAGTAAAACACCACTTATTTTCATACAGAGGTGAGCGCTTAACTAGATGGCACTCCAATAAGTTTGTGAGAAGGGGAGGGAAAAAGACAGAATATGGAAAGGTACACCACTCTAAGATTCAGGAACACTGTTAGCAAGGCAGAAGAGCAAAAAGTCACTGGTGAGCCAAAGTCCAAAGGCTGGGCCCACACTTGGAGAGAGCAGAGCACAAATGCGCCCAAGATCACACAGTTACACTAGGCTTAGAAAGTCTTGCCGAGAGCTCAAAAAGAGTTTAGAGAGGCTTAGGAAAGTTTAGCCAAGGTGTCCCATGCTAACCCAGGTTCGAAAGCTGGGGGCTAAATCTACCCCGTACAGTCGGTAGCAAGGGAAGCCAGGCGGGACACTGCACCTTAAGTGGGAAAGATCCTCCAGCGGTGGCAGTTGTTCCTGGCAGTGGGTGCAAGTTGCGTCGTCGTCCAGGGGAAGAGAAGATCTCGACTTGGAGGAAAGATGAAGGTTGTTGCACTACCAAGGAAGAAACCAGCCGCAGAGTTTTCCGGTTAAAGGTGGTACCTTTGTTTCGCGGTCGTGGTAAAACGTGGTATCCCGGTTGCCGGGGTGCTTGGCACAGGCAAGGCGGCCGCGAGGTATGTCGGGAAGGCGAAAAGACGGTGAAACTGGTTATCCCCACCAGTCAAAGGAAGAAGACTCTCCGGCGGGAGATCTCCTCTGTCGTTGGGAAAAGTGGTGAGGCGGTCCAGCAGGGCTCCACCGGTGGTGGTGTCGTGGCAGGTCGGTTCAGCTTCTCCCTCGTCGGATTCTTAGGTCCTGTGGCGACTTCTGAAGTTCCAGTCCCCAAAGCCCTGCTTTTAAGCAGAAAACCCCCATTCACTCAGCCTAGCTGTCACTCAAACATGCTAAGTGGTGAGCCAGCCGGCTCACCACTTGGGCCAATCAGGACGGAGTGTGACTTGAGTTGCCTAGGCAACTCAGTCCAGGGTGCCTAAATCCGCCCTCCACCCCTCCTAAGTACCCCAGACAGAGTGGCACCACTTTGGAGGGCTTCTGTGGAGAAGCCTGCCAAAAAGTGGAACAAAGGGCTCGACTTGGGTTGGAGTCACAGAAGAGAACACAAACGCCATTTTAGAATCAAGTTTTGGCAAAAAATACCAACCGGAGAATTAATATTAATTAAATAAACCGGCGGTATGTTCGAGGCTACCGTAAATAATTAAATAAAGATAGTAGCCTAAAACAATGGGGAAATCCCATAGGAAAATATTCGCGGTTGAATATAAAAAGTAGTATCCACTGCCACCAGCCAAAACTCGATCAGTGGGGACGGAGACGTGCCCCCTCGACTAACAGACCCTGGGGCAATTGAATTGCCCCAGCCAGTACGTCCACAATATGATGGTTTGTACTGGTTCTGTTCAGAATTTAAGACTAGTAAAGTCAATGGTGACTTTACATGCCCTGGGAGACAGTAGTCAGTCCCAGGGTATGGAGTCTATACTGGGGGGTCACTATGACACCCCTGTGTCACTGCACTGAGGGTGCTGTGTAACACACATCACAAAAACACATGAAGCCCTATGGAGTAAAAGACCCCATAGCCCATTAAACACATCTAGATTCAAAGAAACACACTCAAATCATGCCCAAGAGTGAGGGTAAAAGAGTCTCACTCTTGGCAGGAGAAAACAATAAACCCCAAAAATCCAGCAAAGCTGCTGGGGGACTCACTAGGTTAGGAAATTCAGCCTAAACAGAGAATTCTCCCTAACACGTGTTTTGTGGGAACTTGTCGGAGCGGACCATGAAGCATCGCCACCTCCGTCCCGCCAACTGGCTGGAAGGTAAGAGCCCGCCAGGCGAGAAGAAGAAAAAGAAGTCCAAGCGGTCTTCTAAGTCCTGTGAGGGTGCCCCGGCGACGGGGCCCAACAAAAGGCTAAGCACCTCGAGTCCACGGGCACCGGGAGCGCCGAACGGTTGGGCTCCTTGGCTGCCGGGCAGGGCGCATCCTCCCCGGCGCCATCAACCACGAGCCAACGCTCTGGCTCGGGTAAGAGGAAGTCCGAGAACCCGGCGAAGCTTCTGGAGAGGCCCTGGTCGATCTCGAAGATTCCGGCAGAGGGGGAGCGAGGCTCGGACCCTCCCCCCAAGGTGAAGGCCCCAGGCATACAGAAGGTGACGTTGGCCTTATTTCACCCTGCTAGGACCTTGATTGAGGATGTCGCCACGGCCCTGGCTTAGCCTGTGGAGGCTACACCAGTGGAGGCGCCCTCAGGTACCAGAGTGTCCCTGCCACCGCGGAGGGAGTCGTCTTTCAGGCCCATCGAGAAGACCCCCACAAAGTCCTCGTTGGAAAGGATGGGGGAGGGCCTAGTGGCCCTCGTGGATACGGACACGACCTCTGAAGAGGAGCTCATCCAAGTCGTGGAGGAGGCCCAGCCCATCGGGAGAGATCCCGACGAGGGCGGCGGTGTCGCAGACGAGGCTCCTCAAGAGCCCTCGCTCCCGTCGTTTCCGGCGCCGCAGGACACCTCGGCGGCTATTTTGTCAGCCATCCGGTCCTTATGCTTGGAGATAAGGACTAGGTTGCCCCTTCCCCCGATGGAGGTACCTGAGCCAGACCCGACGGGGGAACCGGAGCCAGGACCTTCGGAGAGCCCTCCACTTAAGAGGAGGAGGACGCATCCTAGGCCTCCTCTGCGGCCTTCTCTGCCTTCCCCCCGGTCCACTACCCACGGGGATGATACAGGCATGGACACGACTACGATGGGTACGGATGACGACGCAGGCAACGACGGGACGTGTCCCCTGTCGCCCCCTGCCCGGGCATCCCCGCCCGACGAGATTGGATCCTTCCATGCTATGATTTCCAGGGCATCCGAGCTCTTCCAACTCTGCCCCGAAGAAGGAAGGGTTCCTTTACCAACGTCGCGAGGCTAAAAGGAAGACGGTCCTCGCCGTACCGCTTCTTGATGACATCTGGGATGAGGGGCTCGCCCTCCTCAAGAACCCTGCCACGGCTCCTGCGAAGAGGGACCGGTACTAGAAGACGTACCGGGTCCCCGACGCTGCCCCCTTGTGCCTTAGGGCGCAACCTACCCCGGATTCGGTCGTTTCGGCGGCGGCCAAGAAGAAAGCGGGGGGGGGGGCATCAGCCTCGACTTCAACCTCCCCGCCGAACGGCGATGGTAGGAAGCTGGATGTGATGGGACGACGGGTCATCTCATCTGCAGCGACGACCATCAAGGCGGCCAATGCCCTGGCCATGGTAGCCCACTACGACAGGGAGTTGTGGTTCAAGATCGCCCCTCTGTTGGACTTCCTTCCGGACGCCAAGAGGGCTGAGGCCCTGGAAATCTTACAGGAAGGTGAGATTGCCTCGGACCACGCCATTACGGTGGCTACGGACATCGCCGACACCGGTTTCCGTCAGTTGGGCAACAGCGTTTGCCTGAGACGACGAGGATGGCTCAAGGTGACGGATTTCCGCCAGGACGTACAGACCAAGGTTTTGGACATGCCTTTCAATGGGAACAACCTTTTTGGCAATGCGGTTGATGAGTCCCTTCAGGCGATCAAGGCGGACACGGAGACTGCCCGTGCACTGGGTGTGCTCCAACAGCGACGGCCGTCCTTTCGGAGCTCCGGAGGCAGACCGGGTGCCTCCAAGGGAGCTGGCAGCAGCTCCTCTACGTACCGTCAAGCGGCAAGATCTTCGTTGCAGGAGGCCTACAGGGGACGCGGCAAGTCAGGTGGATCCCGCCGTCGTCGCCAAGGTGGTCAAGGAGGCAAAGCGGCCTCCAAGCAAGATTGAACCGACCATCGGGTCGGGCCCCCGCCGAAGCACCCCGGTGGGAGGCCGGCTGACAAAGTTTGTCGGCGTGTGGGAGTCCATCTCCACCGACAGTTGGGTGCTAGACGCCCTGGCCCTGGGGCACGCCCTCTATTTCCAGAAGAGGTGCCCCGCATTCCTCCCGTGGCCTCCGGAGGTAGACAGGGTGCCTCCAAGGGAGCTGGCAGCAGCTCCTCTACGTACCGTCAAGCGGCAAGATCTTTGTCGCAGGAGGCCTACAGGGGACGCGGCAAGTCAGGTGGATCCCGCCGTCGTCGCCAAGGTGGTCAAGGAGGCAAAGCGGCCTCCAAGCAAGATTGAACCGACCATCGGGTCGGGCCCCCGCCGAAGCACCCCGGTGGGAGGCCGGCTGACAAAGTTTGTCAGCGTGTGGGAGTCCATCTCCACCGACCGTTGGGTGCTAGACGCCCTGGCCCTGGGGCACGCCCTCGAGTTCCAGAAGAGGTGCCCCGCATACCTCCCGTGGCCAGGAAGGAAAATCGCGTCCCTCAACTGCTGTTGGAAGTAAGGGCGATGCTCAGGAAAGGTGCCATCGAGCTTGTCCCGAAGAAGCTTCGGGGCTCCGGAGTTTACTGAAGATACTTCCTCGTAAAGAAGAAGACAGGAGGATGGCGTCCCATCCTGGACCTGCAACGACTAAACAAATACATCAAGGCACAGAAGTTCCGGGTGGTCACCCTCCAGCACGTGCTCGTCGTTGGACTTGGAGGATGCTTACTTCCACATCCCTATTTTAAAGAGACACCGAATGTTCTTCAGGTTCGTGGTCAAAGGGCGGCACTACCAGTTCAAGGCCCTCCCGTTCGGATTAAAATCGGCACCCAGGGTGTTCACAAAGTGCCTAGCACCGGTGGCGGCGTGGCTGCGCCTGCAGGGGATCCACGTCTACCCCTACCTGGACGACTGGCTCATACGGGCAAGGACAAGGGAGCTCACTGTGGAACACACTGCGAAGACCGTCCAGCTGCTCACGGACCTGGGGTTCTCCATCAACTTTCCAAAATCCCACCTGGTCCCGTCGCAAGTCGCCCTGTTTCTGGGAGCACAGCTCGACACAGTGGCGCGGCGGGCCTCACCGTCGGAGGAAAGGATAAGGACCATCCTAGGAAAGGTGCAACGTCTGCTGGCCACGGACGTGGCCAGAGTGAGGTCTATCAAGTCCCTTCTCGGAATGATGTCCTCCTGCATTTATCTGGTGCGCCACTGCAGACTTCGGATACGGCCCTTGCAAGAATTCCTCGACGCCCATTGGATCCAGACGGGCAGCTTCGAGGACAGGATCTCGCTCGACGAAGCGTTCCGTCAGGCGATACGATGGTGGGGTGTCCGCTCTCATCTGACGGCGGGAACAGGTTTCCTAGCCCCAGCCCACCAGGTGACGGTGACGACGGATGCCTCCCTGGAAGGTTGGGGAGCGCACACCGGGGGTCTCCACGCGAGAGGCCTTTGGCTCCCGGAGGAGAAGACTCTCCACATCAACATTTTGGAGCTCCGTGCAGTGTTCTTGGCCCTCAGGTCCTTCCTTCCGTCCCTCAAGGGCAAGAATCTTCACCGACAACACCACCACAATGTTTTACATTCGGAAGCAGGGCGGAACCAGATCCCCTGCCCTATCCAAGGAAGCCCAGGATCTGTGGCATTGGGCCGTTGCCCAAGGGATGTGTCTGGTACCCTTTCATCTGGCAGGGATAAAAAACACCATCGCCGACTCACTCAGCAGTGAGCTGCGCTCGTGCCACGAGTGGGAACTGCGCCAGGATCAAGTGGACCGACTCTTCTGACGATGGGGCAAACCCCAGATCGATCTCTTCGCGACGGCGGCGAACTCCAAGTGCCGGAGGTTCGCCAGCAGGTTTCCCCAACCGAGGAGCATGGGCGATGCTTTCTCGTCCCCCTGGGACGGCCTGTTCCTTTATGCATTCCCACCGTTGCCATTGCTACTCCGGCTCGTCAACCAGCTCAAGAGGTCCCGGTGCAGGATGATCCTCGTTGCACCGGCGTGGCCGAGGCAGATCTGGTTCCCGGACCTTCTGGACTTGTCAGCGTCCACACCAGTCAAGCTGCCGACGGACGCGGATCTTCTCTCCAGAGAAGGAGGCGCCATTCTTCATCACGAACCAGAGTCGCTGAACTTGCAGGCCTGGCTCCTGCAGCACTAGAGTTTGGAGGATACGACATCCCGGCCGACTGCAGAGAGGTTCTCGCGAAGGCCCGGGCATCCTCAACTCTCAAGTGCTACAGACACAAATGGAAGAGGTTCTCTGTCTGTGCCGTGCACAGAAGATGAACCCTCTGCGGATTACGGCCCCTCAAGTATTGCCGTGCCTATTGTCCTTGGCCAAGGCTGGCCTATCTCATGCTTCCATCAAGGTACATCTGGCTGCCGTCTCATGTTACACCAGAACTACAGGACGGGCGTCCTTGTGGTCTTATCGACTGGTGAAGGAATTTATGAAAGGACTGTTCCGATCATTCTCGCCGGTGAAGGCCTCAGCCCCGGCGTGGGAACTCGACGTGGTGCTGACTAGGCTCATGGGGGCCCCATTCGAGCCTATGCATTCAGTGCCGTTGAAGTTTCTGTCGTGGAAGACAGCATTCCTCGTGGCCATCACCTCTGCACGACGAGTGGGAGAGATCCAGGCCCTGTCTTGCAAGCCTCCATACTTGACTTTTCACGGCACGAGGGTGGTGCTGAGGACGCACCCCTCCTTCATGCCCAAGGTGCCGTCGGACTTCCACCTCAACGCGCCCTTGGTGTTGCCAGTTTTCTTCCCGTCGCCTTCGTCGCCGGCTGAGAGGACTCTGCACTCGCTGGATGTAGCTAGAGCGCTGAAGTTCTACGTGGACCGCACAAAGAGTTTTTGGAAGACATCACAGCTGTTTGGGAACTTTGGAATCAAGGGAAGGCTCTCTCGAAGACTTCCATTTCCAGATAGCTCTCCCGCTGCATCATGCACTGTCACCGGTTGGCAAACCGACCGTTGCCAGGCCGTCCGAGGGCCCATTCGACCAGAGCGATTGCTGCTACTACGGCGTTCCTGTCTGGTGTGCCCCTGCTCGACATCTGCAGGGCTGCTACGTGTAGGTCGACGCACACCTTCACGGCCGGGATTCCAGGGAGGAGTCCGGAGTCGGCCAGGCAGTGCTGCGCAACCTGTTTGCCTATGGTGAGCCTGATGAGGAGGTAAGAGTTGCTTAATGTTGAGTTGTTGTATTGTTTGATATTGAGCCTTTTGCCACCTCCTGTGGTTGTGCATGTGTATACTGCTATGTATTCTTATATTCATGAGCATGTGAATCCATGCCAGACCCCATGCTGGAGAAGGAACAAGTTACTTACCTGTAACTGTTGTTCTCCAGCATGGGTCTGGCATGGATTCACATGCGAACCCTCCTGCCTACCCCTCTGCGGCTCTTCACTTGGTCATACTGCCACTTCACGTGCTACCAAATCTGAGGATGGCTGCCAGGGGCGGGGCTTAGGGAGAGGGCAGTCATTGGCTGGGGGCAGTATGACCCAGAGACCAGTGATTGGTTACTACTGAGAAAGACAGATCAGAAACGAAACTGATACTGATTTTTTCTATACCGAGGATTCCCGGCCTGACGACGGGGAATATTCATGAGCATGTGAATCCATGCCAGACCCATGCTGGAGAACAATAGTTACAGGTAAGTAACTTCTTCCTTCAGAGGAGGCGCCCTAAGGGATTCTATAGTGGGGCCTTGCCCTAGAGCTCGGACCCAAAAATAAGGCAGGCTATCTGGAGGTTAGGGCACAGAGGCTCTGGGTGAAGGGTTGTTGTGTGTGGTGGGGGACCTTTTCGTGGGAGGGCACTGCTGACATTCTCAGAATGGTGCGTAAAATATGGGCTCCCAAAGGCGCTGTACTGACATATGGAGCAGTAGTTAAGAGACTATTGGAGTTATGGGAGGGAATGTCTGCCGAACCACTGGTCAGCCCGTTCATGCAAGTACTACTGGAACAGGCAGGGGGAAAGGAGAAAATCTGCTGCATTTATAAGGCCCTTCAGGAGGAGGTACCCCGTAAAGAAATGAAGGTGAAGGGTAAATGGAAAGCAGAGGGTGGGTCCCAGACAATGGAGAATGAATGGATAAAGATTTGGGAGCAGGTACAAAAGGTGTCGCGAAACGCAAGATTCCAACTGATTCAGATTAATCTTTTGCACATGTGACCCCAACTATGCACCGAGCGATGAAGGGGACTCTTTGTGACGAGTGCCCGAGGCATCGGAGGGGCCTGGCAGGACACTGGCATATGGTCTGGGAATGCAGAATTATAGCATGATATTGGTAAACGGTTGTCAAAGGGATAAACAAATTGTTGGGGACAAGGCTGGAGTGAAACCCAAGAGTATGCTTGTGGGGAATACTTTTGGAAGGGAAGAGACATAAGTCACGGAATAAGTTGGCGAGATTCCTACTGATCTTAGCAAAACGCTGAATCGCTATAGCTTGGAAAAACCCACAAGGCCCGCCAGTGATGCTGTGGCAGAGGGATGTCCATAGATGGGGGGATGGCAGAACTGGAGTTATTGCAGGCTAATCGAGTCCCGACAGATGAGGGGAACAGCAGACTGGGTCAGCTGTTCAATGACCTATGCATAGCAAAAGATCGAAGACCACCATCAGACAAAAGTGGTTGTGGGAGGAGGGACGGAAGGGAGAGGGAAGTGAAGAATGGGGGTGAGAAATGCCACAGAGAGAACTCCAGAGGGACAAGGTTGATCAACCGGTTCGCTATTCAATGGAGAGATGGGTGGGGGGTTGGTGAAGAGGAGATGAATGGGGCAGTGGGGAATCGGTACAGGGGTCAATAGATGCTCGGTCAAGCATAAAAGAGTAAAGGGCGGAGGTTTAGGAAGGAAAGGGGATGTTAAGATGTATCTGTGGTTCATTGCAAATGTCAATAAAGAGCGTTTTAAAAAATATATATAATTGTGCTCATGGTATATTTATGAACATCCCATTTCAATATAATCACAAACCATCAGATTGGGAATTCAGTATTATCGGGCACAATTCAAGTAGACCATTATCAACCAGTATACCATTTGTTTGGGGGACTTGGATAATAGCCTGGCATTTAAGGGGTTAATATCACCCCTCCACATTTGCACAGCCTAATAGTTTGGTCGTAATGTTTGCTATATAACTGTTAGTACACTCTTTATCCACAGGGACTCCAATATAACACACTAGTCCAAGAAGATCTCAATATGATCATTTATTGTCCTGTGGAACTTCAAAATCACAATACCATTGCAGTTCGGGCAATCTGTATCATCACAGATCCTTACTGTGGAAACCTTGATATCACACAACTGTAGGGGGGATTTAGAAACAATGAGCCTTCTTATGTGCTCATTGGTAAAACTGGCACTACTTAGGCTATATGGAATAATCATCACTATCATTGTGTCCGGCAGAATTAGAGACACATTATGAGTACATCTATGCAAGCCTCAACCCTTGGCGGTAGCGGTAATCCATTCAGCGGAATTAGCATAAAACAATCAACATATTTCAGTAAATCCTCCAATGCCTGGCAGAATTAGTGCTATCAGCAGGGAATTGGAGGAATTACCCAATGGTATTTCCGCTAACGGAATTAGAGCCAAGTGGAAATAGCATCATCCCACAAACGAGAACCTCATCAGTGGCCATCACACCTTTTCTAAATCACCCATTTCCTGTTGCCATCCAAGCCTAGAAACAGTGCCAAACAATGCCAGTTGGTAAAGGCAAAGTTAAAGTGCCTGAAATGTGGGTTCAAAAACCCAATTCAGTGAGGCAGAGCTTCAGGTCCTTGTGGACGAGGTAGTCGGACATGCTGACGTGCTGATTGGCACACTACAATAAAAATCCTGTCCATAGGAAGGACACCATCTGGAGATATGTGAGAACGTGGTAGCAGTTGACACTATCATTGCACTATGAAGACTGTCACAAAAAAGTGTAATAGCCTGAATGCACGGGTATGGACCCTAATTTCTATTCATCAGAAGAAGACAGCCACTCACTCTCAGGCCCTTGGAGGAAAAGGCCAGCAGTGTCCCTCACATGGCTGGCATCGAAGGAGCAGAGTTTGGAGCAGTCAGTAAACCAGACCCTGGTGAGTAGGAATGCCATGTTTGTAATGCAAATGCATGAACAGACTCTCCAAGATAACCATGTGCCAGGCTGTGGAATCATATGGCCACTATAGCGAGGACAGAGCCATGCTCGAAGGTCTATGGGACTACTACTACTAGGGCAACAACATGAGGGACACCATGGCCATCTGACTAAGAAGACAGAATACTACCATTGCATCTATGGACAAGTGTTTTGCTTTGCCATGTACCAGCACGCATGATCAGTGACTACAGACCATTCATCACCAGTACATCAGTGTCAATGAGACATGTGACTGGGAGTAACAAGGTGCTGAAAAAAACTATCAGCACCCCAACCACCACCCCTGGTAAAACAGATTTATTTTTCCACCAGCACTAGCATGCCAGCTGCACCCATTTGTCAGATTGGCTCCACCAGAGCAGTTGTGGCTCCTACCTCCACCACTACCGTCACTGCCACTAATGCCATGCCACCAACCAAAGCAACATGTGGGGTGTTGTGGCAGCCCCACCTGCTGTCTGCATCATGAGCTTGCAGGCCCCTGTGGAGACCAGTAACCTCTGTTCTGATGTTTGTTAATCTGCTTAGAATCACATGCTGTGCATAGGTCCGACATCCAGTGGTCACTGCGGAGTATTGCATTTTGTTTTTCATAGTCGAAAAGGGGACGTCGACAAGGCGTGTCTGTAACACTATCCCTATAGTGACGTGCGTTGTACCCACAATCCCTCACGCGTCGAGGTCCCTCAGATTGTTTTTTTCCGCCCAGCAACTGGTCGCCTTTATGCGGAGCTCCTCGAGAGACATTGCCAAACAGTTTCTTCGACCTTTGGTCGTTTGTTATTAATATCAATAACATACATCCCTCCCTCGAAGCAGTACCGTTTCTCCGCCGAGCAAGATCTTCGATGGAAGGACGAGCGGAGGAGATCCTTCGGCGCTGCCGAACACGTGGCCTGGCCTCGCTGGCCATACACAGTAGGGAGAGTGGGGTTATGTGGTCTTTCTTTCTTTTCTTTAAGAATGCCTTTCTCTTCCCCTCCCTCTCTTTCGAGGTCGTAGTCACACTTATTACCCTCAGCTATGGAGAGGACGCCATTTAGGTTTTGCCCGCTTTGCAAGGGTAAATATACCTGGAAGGATAAGCATAAACGGTGCAACCGTTGCTTACCCCTCGATCACCAGGAGGACGGCTGTGCGGCCTGTAAATTACTAAAGCCCAAAACTCTAAAAGACCGCAGGGTCAAAAGGTGGCCGGCCTACGCCATGTCTAGGCCTGACTCCTTGCCCGCTGCCGCCGCCGCCGCCGAGTGTGACGAGGACAGTGACTACACGGCCCCTGTAATGGAGGCTGTAGACCTCTCAAAGGAGCGTTCACGCTCCTCGTCGTCCGGCCCCGACAAGCCCGGCTCACGCCCAGTTTATGGGGATGAACACCCCGGCGACAAGGACGCACATAAAAAAACACCAAAGCACATACCCCCCGGCACACATTCGTCGAAGACGAAGGCAGCCATAGCGCCAACCGGGACGCCGGGCCCACCGACGTCTTCCGCCGACCGCAAGGGTCGTCAGCCCTCCCCGCCACCGCTCCCCCGACAGGCGACTGGGCGCTAACACCAAAATTTCCGGCGACGCGCATCGCAAGAGCGCTCACGTTGCCACCAAGGACTCGACGGGCAAGGACTCGACGGGCAAGGACTCGACGGGCAAGGACTCGGCGAGCAAAGGCTCGACGGCGACCGATCCCTCGGAAGAGAGTATGATCGCCGAAAGCCTCGCGCGCATAGCATCTAAGGACGGCCAAAGACGTACGGCGAGTGCAACGCCGAAAACCGCAGACAAGGCCAAAGATGCGCCGGAAAACAGATCAGGCCTGTTCCCGACGCCGACAGAAGGCCCTAGCCAGCAAGAAGGATACTCAGAAGGCGAAGGCTCTCTTTCTTCGACGTTATGGGACAGAACCAGACTATTACAGGAGGAAGAAACCCCCTTTTCTTTCCCAGACTGTCCTGGCCGACCTCAGTGGACCTTTAAAAGGTTCCAAACCTGTATGGACAAACTAGATAGGTTCATGTCCATCCCAGAAGACGGGGCACCCAAGAGACCAAGGGAGGCACCCCTGGAGAGTCCAAGGGCTAAATACCAGAAGTTTTATAACCCCATACAGGAGGACATAGACTCTTACAATCCCACTGAGGAAGACACCTTCTTCCAAGAGGAAGATGAGTTCACCTATGTTGAGGACCAACAAGAAGAGGAAGGTTTTCACGAGGAAACTAACCTATGTGAGGAAGGATTCCAGGAAGACACAGGCAAGGGCGACCCAAATCCCTGGCAGTCACCGGCTAGGTCGACTGAGACAGGCAGTAGCAGTATAGTCATCAGGTCTACTGAAACTACACCAGTCAGGAACCCTTCGCCTGTCGATGATCAACCCACCTTCAATGCACTGCTGAAGAAGGCAGCAGCACATTTCGAGATCAAAACTGGGGAGGTCACCCCAGACACCGTTTTTGTGGAGAGGATTATCAAAGAAAAACCCCCCACTAGCCAGGTTATACCCATCCTCGCCTCAGTTAAGAGACGTATTACACCTTGTCTTTCCACTCCGGCATTGGTGAGAGGGGTCAATCCAAGGATTGAGAAACTGTTCTCTCCCTCTCAATCAGACCCATTATATATTAAGGGTCACTCAATCCCGGACTCCCTGGTTGTGACCAACACCAGGAAAAGGGCAGGAGTCCCACTATCTACTAGCGAGGCACCCCCAGACAAAGAGGGGAAGAAGCTGCATGCCCTAGCCAAGAGAATCACCACCTCTGCAGCATTCTCTACCAGAATCGCCATTAATAACACCCTATTGGCAAGCTACGCCGATGCTCAATGGGCTAAGCTCAGACAGGACATCGAAGAAGCTCCCGAACCCCTAAGGACTCGTTTACTGACTACAGTTAACGAGGGCTCTCTGGTCAATCAAAGCATCGTCAAGAATACCCTCGATGCAGCAGAGACGGCTGGCCGCACTTTGGTACAAGGAATTTTACTGAAGCGTCACGTCTGGCTTCGCAATTCCGGATTTAAGGCGGAAACACATGCGTCCCTTATTAATAAACCCATAGAGGAGTCCAACCTCTGGGAGAGCAGTGGATGATGGGCTGGAGAACGCGAAGAAAGAATTTTGATACAATAAAGACCTTAGACCAAATTTCAAAACCCCCTAACAGGCGGGGATTTGGTAATAAGTGCTTTTTTCGTGGACAACGCCAGCAACAAAACCAACAACAGTACTCTGCCAGCAACTACCAAAGTAATAGCGGCCAGTACAATCAGAGGGGTCAATGTCGTGGCAAGGGAAGAGGCCGGGGTTCCACCCCCAGAGGCTCCCAAGCCAACAACACCACCAAGTGACGCGAAGATTCGCGTCCCCTCCCATGCAACGCCGGTCGGGGGCCGGTTAACATCCTTTCTTCCAGCATGAGAGGGAATAACATCGGACCGCTGGTTACTTTCCACCGTAGCCCACGGCTACTGTATAGAGTTCAACAGTTCCCCAACATACAGACCCCCTAGGGGACGCCGCATGACACCAGAACACCTCGCCATCCTTCTCCAAGAAGTGGACCAACTACTGGAAAAAGGAGCCATAGAGGTCGTGCCTCTATCTCAGGTAATGGAAGGTATTTATTCAGTGTACTTCCTTGTACCCAAAAAGGATCGAACCATGCGCCCTGTATTAGATCTGCGCCCAGCGAACAAGTTCGTCAAACCACAAAAGTTTCGTATGGTGACCTTACAGGAAGTGATCCCACTGCTATCACAGGGAGATTACATGACAACACTGGACATGAAAGATGCATACTTTCATATTTTAATGTTGCCAGCGCACAGAAAATACCTCAGGTTCATGATAGAGGGCAAACACTACCAGTTCAGAGTGCTACCCTTCGGCATAGCATCTGCACCAAGGGTATTCACGAAAGTACTGGCAGTGGCAGCGGCCCACCTGCGCAGGTTATCCATCCCAGTATACCCTTACCTCGACGACTGGCTCATAACAGGGGATTCTTACGAGACATGCTTCCCAAAAGACTGTAGACCTTTTGTTCCAACTGGGCTTCTCCATCAACGAGAAGAAGTCCAGCTTAGACCCCAGCCAAGTCAAACAATTCCTAGGGGCTCTAATTCGAACAAAGGACGGCCTTGTCTTCCCCTCCAACGAGAGGGTCCAAAACCTGCTGTTTCAGATCCCCCCAAAATGTGGCAGGTCGAGAGGTGACGGTGCGCAAAGCGATGCGATTGCTAGGAATGATGGCGTCGTGTATTTATTTGGTACCTCACGCGCGCCTGCGCATGCACCCAATGCAAGAGTGGCTCAACAGCCAGTGGTGTCAGGCCAGCGGACAATGGGACGATCTAGTGGTGGTCACGCAAGCCTTGGTTCTCTCGCTACAGTGGTGGACAAAGGAAAACCTGATAATAGGGAAAACCTTTGCCACACCCGCGGTGGAGGCCACTCTAACCACGGACGCATCCCTCACAGGATGGGGGGGCTCACCTATCCCATCAGACTGCTCACGGAGTGTGAACTCCGAACGTAGCATCCAAGCACATAAACCTACTGGAGCTACTGGCGGTGTTCAAAGCACTAAAAGCCTTCCAGGAACACCTACAAGGGAAGACAGTGATGGTCCTTACAGACAGCACCACAGCCATGTACTACATCAACAAGCAGGGGGGCACCCACTCTCCAGGACTGTTCAAGCTGTCCCAGAATATATGGAAGTGGGCTCTCAAACACATGTTCCTACTGTCACAACAATTACCAGGGGAACTCAATCTGCTAGCAGACGAACTCAGCAGAGACTTCCTCCTGCCCGAAGAGTACGAATGGCAATTGCACGAAAACATCGTCTTAGACGTCTTCACGCAATGGGGATTCCCGGAAATAGACCTGTTCGCAACTTTGGAGAACTCACAATGCCAAAGTTACGCCTCCAGGTACCCCCAGAACCAGTCCAAGGGGAACAGTCTGTCGATTCAATCGTCAGGGAAATTTGTTTACGCCTTTCCCCCGACTCCCCTTCTCAACAAAGTGGTGCACAAGATGCCCCAGGAGCAGGTTACCATGATACTAGTGGCCCCAATGTGAGCCCGGCAGCCATGGTTCGCTCACTTGATGGAGATGTCCCTATCTCCCCCAGTGAAACTTCCCTGCCCGTACAACATGCTGTCACAGGACAAGGGCAGGACACTGCATCCATGCCCTCAGACCATGAACTTAGCAGCCTGGCTCCTGAGATCATAGAATTTGGACATCTACAACTCCCGCAGAGATGTATGGACATCCTCAGGGAAGCCAGAAAACCTAATACTCGCCACTGCTATTCTAGCAAGTGGAAAAGATTTGTCATCTGGTGTAGAGGTAAGAGCATCAACCCGGTTGACTGCTCTCCCACTAACATTGTTCTGTACTTGACCCATTTACTGGATTCAGGTCTAGTGTTCAATTCCATTAAAGTCCACCTAGCGGCACTTTCTGCATACACCACTTCCCAACTTAGTGTCTTGGTGGAAGATACCAGTTATCAAGGCCTTCATGGAGGGGGTAAAGAGAATACACCCTCCGATAGCTAACCCAGCTCCCGGATGGGACTTAAATGTGGTACTTTCTAGACTCATGGGCCCTCCTTTTGAACCCATGCACAAGGCAACTCTTAAAGACCTCACTCTTAAGACTGCTTTTCTAATAGCTATCACCTCCATTAGGAGAGTAAGTGAACTACAGGCTCTTTCTGTTCTAGACCCCTTCGTAACAGTTCACAAGGATAAGGTGGTTCTACGCACACATCCAAGGTTTGCACCAAAATTCATCTCGCAATTCCATGTAAACCAGTCAATAGAACTACCAACGTTCTTTCAAAACCCTTCCAGCTTGGGAGAAAAAAGTCTGCATACACTAGATGTACGCAGAGCTGTCATGTTCTACATGGAAAGAACCAGACCACTGAGAAAGACTAATCAGTTCTTTGTCTCGGTGGCAGCAGGAAGAGAAGGAGATGCAGTCTCAAAGTCCACTATATCTAGATGGATTGTTCAATGCATCACTCTGTTACACTCTTGCTAAGAGAGAACTACCCTTCAAGCCAAGAGCACATTCCACTCGAGGTACTGGGGCTTCCATAGCGTTCATTGCAAATGTTCCCCTTGAGTCCATCTGCAAAGCGGCTACCTGGAGTTCTGTGCACACCTTTACAAAACACTACTGTCTAGATGCACACTCTAGATCTGACTCCCAGGTGGGACAGGCAGTATTAAGACATCTTTTCTCTACTGTTCCTTCTCATAACCCACCTCCAACTCCGGGTACTGCTCGCTAGTCTATGCACAGCATGTGATTCTAAGCAGATTAACAAACATCAGAAGACAATGCATTACTTACTGTAAAAGCATTTCTGATGGTTGTATCTGCTTAGATTCACATGCGCCCACCCTTCCTCCCCTCTCGGATGGAAGGAACATAGACACCTTTCTACATCTCCCTCTCTTTTCTGTACTCCCTCACGTATAGAAGGCTCCCTCAGGGCAGAAAAAATACAAACAGAGGGACCTCGACGCGTGAGGGATTGTGGGTACAACGCACGTCACTATAGGGATAGTGTTAGACACGCCTTGTCGACGTCCCCTTTTCGACTACGAAAAACAAAATGCAATACTCCGCAGTAACCACTGGATGTCGGACCTATGCACAGCATGTGCATCTAAGCAGATACAACCATCAGAAATGCTTTTACGGTAAGTAATACATTGTCTTACCACACCAGCCACCTGTAGGTTAACACTGCCAACCACTATGTTGGCCCTTCCTCCCCCTCTTGACCTATTCCATCAAATCAATGCCACCAGCATCAGGACACAGACGGGCGACAGGGATAACATGAATCACTTGCAGAGGCAAAGGATATAGATGTTGGCTGCAAAACAATTAGGAAGTGTAACTGGTAGTCATGACATGATGGTCAATATGTCGGGTAATGTACGAATGAGACAATTGATTGTTACACCATTTCTCTCTCTCCCTAAATCAAGTTAAGCCTCCTGAAATTAGATGGAAATGGTTAACGTCATTAGGGGAACACCCCATTTGCAAATTTACTGACCCACCAGAGATAACAGAAATATCCTATGACCGGATTGCCAACCACCATCAAATCTTTGGATCTTCATTTCTGTGCTCTGATGCATGTGGTCCGATTTGCTTTCTGATAATCTTGTGCACTTTGTGACAGTGATCCTGCTCTTGTGAAATGGTATTCAGACGGGCTAGCCTTTTTGCCATCACTGGCTGTCAGTGTTGCAATGTCATCTTGCACCGCCGAACTGTGCTTTGTCAAGTCTAGTTACCGTTTTCCTATGCATGATGGGAACTCTAATTCAGTCTTTGAACATTTGTGCTTTTGCATTTCTTTTGTGCCCTGATGTTGTCGAGCAGGAATTTGTCCAGTGGGGTAGTGCTTCTTATGTATCGTCAGAAGGCAGGTCCTTCCATCACAGGGCTGAGATAGGGGATGCATCACATTACAATCGCATAGGGGAAACCCCAGCCGATCATTGGTCCTACCCTTTGCACATGTGAACCCTGCATGTGTGTTTGATGTTGATTGTGTTTACCCAGGATCCACGTATGTTGCCCTTGTTGGGTCTCCATATATGCTAGTAGTGTACTTTTGCACAAGACCATGGCATCTTGGGTGAAACCTGGGGAAGTGGGCATAGCAATGGGTCACATTGATGTCTGCATCAGAGGTCAGCTGTATGTTACAAGGAATGCTGTTTCCTGTTATAGTACACCTCTAACAATGCCTACAGTGCCACCAATGTGACAAGTCCTACGCTGATGTTGTGGAATTGCGAAGTCCCATTTACTTGTGTCTTTAATACATTTACCTGTGCAGGGATGGTGGTCAGGGAGTGTGCTAGGTTCCATGCGGTATGACCGTGTCCAGCACTTGGGCAAACACAATTTAAACATGGGCTGGAACATGTCATGCTGCATGCCCACAATGCACTGGAAGCTGCGAAAAAGTGAACCACAGACAAAAGCTTTGGCAGTGCTGGGATGACTGTCTTATGATGATCATGCTTTGTAGATTTGCCTGTATCCGACCCAGAGAATGGGTGCTCTCCTTGTAAGACGCCTCCTCCAAAGTTGTTGATTTTATACTCTGTGATGCAGCTGTGCAGCCTCTGCTCCCCAATGTACAGCAGGAATACTCTTGAGTTCGAGGTTTGCTACTGGTGGTGGCTGCATATAGTGGCTGCATAGTGTTGGAAAGCCTGCTCGAAGAAGGTGTGAGCTTCACATACCCTTTTAGGGTCAGTTGGGCACACCTGTAGCATTGTTTCCATCACCTGAATGCATTTGCCTCCACCTTTGGGTTGGAGACAACTGCACTATGTTTTTGGTTGAATTAGCTACTATATTTGGCAGTGTTTCATCTGGTATTTCATCTTCTAATACAATGCAATTAGCATTTTTGTTTCCGAGGCTAATTCCACTGGAAGATTTAGCCCTGGAGGAATTATTCCTGTTTTTCAGCGTTAATTCCACAGGCACCAATTTCTCGAGGGTAAATTCCATCAGAGAAATTAGCATCAATTTTCAGAAACCATTATTCCGATGAAGTGGTAAAAGTAGCAACAATTCTGTTACCGTCCATTGTTCCCTTTACTGGTGAACCTGGAATGAGACCCAATTAGTATCAATTAAACATCAACCCTGTGAGCATTTTTGTATAATCGGACAAAATGTGAAGCCAACATTCAATTAATTCAAATATCAGGCTATAGCACAGGTCATTGAGTTTGCTGGTATCCCGCGGGTGTTTCCGGCGGGATACCGGCAAACTGGCGCTACCGTTACTGGCGCCTGATATCCCAGTATTTCCGGGCTACCCAGGTGCCGGCAGAGGCAGGAAATCCCCATTCTATGGACTCCGATAGAACTCCATGAAATGGGGATTGCCGCAATTACCAGCACCGGTAAGAGCAGCATTTTGTTGCTGGGGTGGGGGGCTCCCGACGGCAGACTTGTGTTTATCCCAGTGCAGTAAATGTTCAGTGCTGGAATTACCAGCATTTTTACTGCACCAGGGAAACTGTAATGAGGCCCGTTCTTCCTGCGTGGACTTTGGTATAATCACACATCACCTTTGTGGAGACTAACATAATCACACAAACATAAGGAAGCAAAGTAAGTAACATTTTGATTGGTTTGTTATAAAAGTAGCCAATGCTTACACTGAATATGGAAGTGTGTTGTTCAACAAGGGAACATTTCCGTAATATTGATTATATACAATTCTGTAAACATACAAAATGCAAATAAAACTTAATTTCCATTTGAACCCTAAAAGGAAAGGGTTCAGGACATTTAGAACATAATTGTATGGTTGTATACAAATTGTTTGAACTACAATTGACCTTTGCACAATTGACCGAATTTTGAAGGTCTATTGTTACGCGGGGAGCAACCCCCCGCAACGTCCCATTTTTTAAATATATATTCAATTGTGCAGAGGTCAATTCGGACCCTTGACTTTAGGTTAATTCGGTCATTCAAACAGTTGTGTTCGAACAATTTGGGTAATACCAATTGTATTGGGCATAAATGGTTCCCATGAATCTGCTGTCTGCTGACTAAGCATGTAGGGCATTATATTTATGAAGTGTTTAAATTCCTGTGTTGATGACTGCAATACCACAACCAGCCTACGGGGGCAAAGCTGAGAAAAGAATCGACACACCAAAATAAACACAGGTCCACACAAGGCACATTTTTCAAAAGTTGTAAAAATTGGCAGATGTTTTTTTACGTCTTAAGTCATTTGGAAGACATTACCATGTGGGGACTTGGGTTTAGGTCCCCACAGTGAAATCCAGTCCCCACAGCGTGTGCGTGTTTTCATCCTACTCACTCACTCACTCACTCACTCACTCTCCTCCTAAATCCCATCAGCCCCTTTTAACTTGCTAGGTAGAGATCTCATGATGGCTTAGGTGCATGACAAGGAGGTAGAAGCTGAAACTATCGGGATAAAGGTGGACGCTTATAAGAAATTACCTACATTCCTTAATGCCCCATAAAAACTGAGGCAGAGCAAGGAATCCCTCTAACTTCCTACCCCTCCTTTTTGAAGCACTCCTAATGCTAGGTATAATTTTCCCTACTACTAGCCCATGCAACTTTTGATATTGCCCGTCAAAATTCCAGGGAATACTCCATATTGTTTTGATTTGTACAGGATCTCTGAGCTGTTAATGCTGTGGTAGCTCCTTCTTTCCCGGTGGTGCCATACCCTGTTACAATACTGACTTGTATCCATCCTGAAACTACCCTTTCCACTGTAGTAGATCTGTGTTCAGTGTTAATTTCCAGCCCCATACACAGATAATCGGTATCTATTTGCATTTCCACACATAGGAATTAAATACACCTGGAGGAGGCTACCTCAAGGGTACACTGAATCCCGTACCCCTATTTTCCCAACAGCTAAAGAGAGATATTGACATACAAATGTCTTGGTTGGTCAGTCTACTCCAGTATGTGGGCGACATATTGATAGCCTGACTGTATTATGAGGCATGTAAACCATAAACCCAAATGCTGCTGATTACATCATCAGAAAAGGGGCCTAGGGCATCAAAACAGACTGCAGCTATGTAGACCAAGAATACATTATTTGGGAGATGACATTTCAAAAAGCCTCTGAGAAATGTCTTCCCAAAAGGAGCAGTATACAAGATCCCAAAACCCCAAACTGCCACCTAGACGAGGGCATTTTTAGGTGCAACAGTGGTATTGCCGGCAGTGGATGGTCAGTGCTATGTAGCAATTAAGCCCCTACAGCAGTACAACAGAGTTAACTCTATAGAGCCCCTACACTTGACACAGGGGCTGAGGATGCCTTCACAAAAATAAAGAATAGCTTAGCTGCTGCCCCTGCATTACACCTTTCCGATTAAAAGATAGAATTTACCATGTATTACCATTAGTGATACTGATTTTGTGTAGCTGTTATAATTATAATTGTTCTTTTATATGTCACAAGGCCAATTTAACCGTCATTGTTTTCTTTTTTCTTATGTCCCTCCCTTTTTTTTGTCTTGTGGCGCCTGGAAACAGTTGTGTATCGGTGCCATGCAAACGCCCAGTAAAATAAATAACACGCTTAATACCAGCGAGTGGTTTCTAAGCGTGGTATCAGGATTCAAACCTGTGTTGCGCTGCATTGTCTTGCTTCCAAGACAAACGCGTTGCACTTAAGCTATCCTTCCTCACTTAGACATGGTTTTCCTTACAAACCAGTAGCTTATTACAGTAAATAACTGGACTCCGAATGGTGCCTTGCTTGCTGTCTGTTGCAGCTGCCCTGCTTGCGGTAGTGCAATGTGTGAATATTATATTGGGATCCCCTTTAAAGGTACCACATTCTGTTCTTTCTCTATTACTGTAACCCTCAGTTCAAGCATATGTCTGTATTTTGAGCTTGTAAATAAGAAATGCTCCTTCTAAACTCTTCCAATTTCACTCTGACCAGATATCCATTGCTGAATCTGCACCTTTGCTTCCCACTCCCCAGAATTGTTAACCGCATGACACAGAATCACACAATTGTGTTGCTATTACTAAGGGCTTACTGACTCTCAGAAATGATTTAACCAATAAATTAGCTGAAACCTCTGTCCCAATCCTGGGGAGCCGGTAGCCAGAGCTGGCAGGCGAAGCCAGCCCCCTCTTCAGGCCCCCACAGAGGTTGGCCGGCCACCCCCTTTTCCACGAACCGATTCTCACATTTACCCATAGATCCGAGCCATGCCTGCAGCGGATGCTCATTGCACTACCTAGAACAAGCTTCACAGGTAAGTGTGGCTGCCCGCAATTGCGCTTGGCCATCTCACCTTGAATAACTCTGAATCACTGTCCAAACAGAACCTTTTCGGCCCTTGCATGAGGCCCTGTTTTAAACGCCCTTGACTGTCTAAGCCAGCCTGGGGTGGATTTAGTGTCCACAATACCAGCTACTCTTGAACCACAGGTGTCTGCATTGCACACAAACGTGTACATCTGCTTCCATTTGAACTATCATGCTAGCTTACTGTTGACCTGGCTGCTAGCTCCCAATCACCTTACTCCCATCAGTGTCTTTACATCCTTGAGTATCTTACAAACGTCTAGCGCACATTGTCATATTTCCAACATAGCCCCCCTGTGAGGGCTCAGAAATGTGAGGCGGACAGCTTGGTAAAGGTTTGATAACGCCTCACTATCCCTTACCTAAAGAGGATTTCCCTGCCCATCAAAATAAACTAAAGGGAACACTCTAAGAAAGGAATCTGTCCCTCACACTTATGCATATATCAAACTCATAAAGGGAATATACGGCAATTCAAATATAACAGAAATAACGGGTATGTTCAACATAAACATAACTGTGTTTCTGATGTTGGTTAATCTGCTTAGAATCGCATGCTGTGCATAGGTCCGACATCCAGTGGTCACTGCGGAGTATTGCATTTTGTTTTTCGTAGTCGAAAAGGGACGTCGACAAGGCGTGTCTGAAATACTATCCCTATAGTGACGTGCGTTGTACCCATAATCCCTCACGCGTCGAGGTCCCTCAGATTGTTTTTTTCCGCCCAGCTACTGGTCGCCTTTACGCGGAGCTCCTCGAGAGACATTGCAGATTTCATCTCCTCGACCTTTGATCGTTTTCCTATTTAATATATAACACATCGATCCCTCCCTTGACGCAGTTGTGAAGCTGTCTCCGCCGAGCAAGATCTTCGACGGAGGGGACGAGCAGAGGAGATCCTTCGGCGTTGCCGAACACGTGGCCTGGCCTCGCAGGCCAAATACAGTAGGGAGAGTGGGGTCGTGGGACATCTCTGGTTCTTTTCTGAGAATGCCTTTCCTTTTCCCCTTCCTTTCCCTTGGGGTCGTTATCACGATTTATTGCCTCGGCTATGGAGAGGACACCCTTTAGGTTTTGCCCGCGTTGCAAGGGCAAGTTTACTTGGAAGGACAAGCATTCACGGTGTAACCGCTGCTTGCCCCTCGATCACAAAGAGGAGGGTTGCACGGCTTGTCGGCTTCTTAAGCCAAAGACTCTAAAAGACCATAGGGTCAAGAGGTGGGCGGCCTACGCTATGTCGAAGGCCGATTCTTCACCCGCCGCTGCTACCACCGACAGTGACGGGGAACGTGATAACACGACCTCCGCTACGGAAGTCGTAGACCCCTCTAAAGAGCGCTCGCGCTCTTCGTCGTCTGTCCCCGGCCCCGACGGGCTCGGCTCACGCCCTGCTTATGGGGATGAACACCCCGGCGACACTGACGCACACGATACCACACATAAGCACACAACCCATGGCTCTTCTTCGTCAAAGACGAAGAAAGCATCAGCGCCCAAGGAGACGCAGGTTCCACCGGCGGCCTCCTCGGACCGTTCAGGTTCGAAGCCCCTCTCGCAAACGCAGCCGCGACCAGCGACTGGGCTTTCGGCAAATAAGGGCGCCGCCCCCAAACCATCGGCCGGCGCGCACCAGCAGAGAGTGCACGCCGCCGTAGAACGATCGACACCCGTAACGTCGAAACCACAGCCCTCCGCTGACAAACGAGTCGCAGAGAGCTTGACAAGGATCGTTGTAGCCGACACCCAGAAGCGTATGCCGAAAGACACGTCGAGCGCTACGGAAAGGTCGAAAGACACGCCAAAAAAGCCCGAAGAAAGACAGGGACTACCCCCGTCAGTCGGGGGGACCCCCAGCACACCGGAAGGCTTTTCGGAAGGCGACGGGACACTTTCCTCGACGTTATGGGAGAGGTCGAGCCATTTTCAGCTAGATGACACTAATTTTCCCCCGCTAGACCGCTCAGGGGTACCCCATGAAACCATGGAAAGGCTCCATCTCTGTATGGAGAGAATGGAAAGGTTTATGAAGACCCATAACCCTCCCACTCCCAAGAGAACAAGAGAAGGGCCTCAGGAGGATCCCAGGGCCAAATATCCGAGACTATTCAATCCCCAGCAGGACACAGCCTCAGATTTCCATAATGTGTATGACCTCACTGGTGAGGAACAATACTTGGAGGAGGAGGATGAATTTGTGGACGATGAAGAGGGACAGAACCAGGAGGAAGGTCTGGAAGACAGCCCAGACATGGTAGGAGAAGGCTTCGGAGAAAATCCAGAAGAAGGACCTTCTCATCCCTGGCAATCCCCATCAGTATATTCGGACACTGATGTCCTGAACCTAAATCCTCCTGACAATTCACCTGTTAGAAACACGTCTCCCATTGACGATCAGCCCACGTTCAATGCCCTGTTGCGCAGAGCAGCAGCACATTTCGAACTGGACACTGGGGAGATCTCTCCTGAAATAGACTTTGTGGAAAGAGTAATTAAGGAGAAACCCCCGGTCAGCCAGACCATTCCCCTCCTTGCTTCAGTGAAGAGAAGAATCATCCCTTCGCTATCCACACCCGCACTAATCCGAGGAGTTAATCCAAGAATTGAAAAACTTTTCACTCCTTCACCCTCAGACCCGCTGTACATCGGGGGACATTCCATTCCGGATTCCCTTGTAGTAACTAATACAAGGAAGAGGGCAGGGGTGCCGCTGTCCACCAGCGAGGCACCACCTGCCAAGGAGGGCAAGAGGTTATATGCCCTTGCAAAGAGAGTCACATCCTCGGCTGTCTTTTTGGCAAGAATTGCGAACAACAATTCTTTGCTAGCTACGCGGACGCGCAGTGGGCCAAACTGCGCAAAGACGCTGAAGAAGCGCCGGAACCACTACTTACACGCCTGCTATCAACTATTGGCGAAGGAACCCAGGTCAACCAGAGTATTGTAAAGAACTCTCTGGATGCTGCAGAGACAGCGGGACGTTCCCTGGTTCAGGGAATACTCCTAAAACGCCATGTATGGCTGCGCAACTCAGGGTTCAAACCGGAGACACAGGCGTCTTTAATAAATAAACCTGTTGAAGACTCAAACCTCTTCGGGAAAGCGGTGGATGAGGCTCTGGAGATGGCTAAAAAAGAGTTTGATACTATCAAAACTCTTGACCAGATCTCTAAGCCCACTACCAGACGCGGCTATGGCAACAAACGCTTTTATCGTGGCCAACGCCAACAGCAGAATCAGCAGCAACGGTACCCTGCCACCAATTACCAGACCAATAGTGGGCAGTACAGCCAAAGAGGCCAGCGCCGTGGCAAAGGGAGAGGTCGGGGGTCCACCCCCAGAGGCTCCCAAGCCCCCAACAACACCAAGTGACGCGAAGATTCGCGTCCCCTCCCATGCAACACCGGTCGGGGGCCGGATAACATCCTTTCTTCCAGCATGGGAGGGAATAACGTCAGACCGCTGGGTACTTTCCACCGTAGCCCACGGATACTGCATCGAATTCAACGGTTCCCCAACATACAGACCCCCGAGGGGACGACGCATGACACCGGAACACCTTGCCATCCTTCTCCAAGAAGTACAACAACTGCTGGAAAAAGGAGCCATAGAGGTCGTGCCTCTACCTCAGGTAACGGAAGGTATTTATTCAGTGTACTTCCTTGTACCCAAAAAGGATCTAACCATGCGCCCTGTATTAGATCTGCGCCCAGCGAACAAGTTTATCAAACCCCAGAAGTTTCGTATGGTGACCTTACAGGAAGTGATCCCACTGCTATCACAGGGAGATTACATGACAACATTGGACATGAAAGATGCATACTTTCATATTTTAATGTTGCCAGCGCACAGAAGATACCTCAGGTTCATGATAGAGGGCAATCACTACCAGTTCAGAGTGCTACCCTTCGGCATAGCATCGGCACCAAGGGTATTCACGAAGGTACTGGCAGTGGCAGCGGCCCACCTGCGCAGGTTGTCCATCCCAGTTTACCCTTACCTCGACGACTGGCTCATAACAGGGGATTCTTACGAAACATGCTTCTCCAATACCCAAAAGACTGTAGACCTTTTGTTCCAGTTGGGCTTCTCCATCAACGAAAAGAAGTCCAGCCTAGACCCCAGCCAAATCAAACAATTCCTAGGGGCTCTAATTCAAACAAAGGACGGCCTCGTCTTCCCCTCCAACGAGAGGGTCCAAAACATGCTGTTTCAGATCCCTCAATATGTAGCCGGTCGAGAGGTGACGGTACGCAAAGCAATGCGCTTGCTAGGCATGATGGCGTCGTGTATTTATTTGGTACCTCACGCGCGCCTGCGCATGCGCCCTATGCAAGAGTGGCTCAACAGCCAGTGGTTTCAGGCTAGCGGACTATGGGACGATCTAGTGGTGGTCTTGCAGGCCTTGGTTCTCTCGCTACGGTGGTGGACAAAGGAAAACCTGGAAAGAGGGAAACCCTTTGCCACACCCGCGGCGGAAGCCACTCTAACCACAGACGCATCCCTCACAGGATGGGGGGCTCACCTATCCCATCAGACTGCTCACGGAGTGTGGACTCCGAACGTAGCATCCAAACACATAAATCTAATGGAGCTACTAGCTGTGTTCAAGGCGCTAAAAGCCTTCCAGGAACACCTACAAGGCAAGACTGTGTTGGTCCTTACAGACAGCACCACAGCCATGTACTACATCAACAAGCAGGGGGGCACCCACTCTCCAGGACTGTCCAAACTGGCCCAAAATATATGGAAGTGTGCTCTCAAACAAAACATGTTCCTACTGTCACAACATGTACCAGGGGAACTCAATCTTCTGGCAGACAAACTCAGCAGAGATTTCCCCCTGCCCGAAGAGTACGAATGGCGACTGCACGAAGACATCGTCTTCGACGTCTTCACACAATGGGGATTCCCAGAAATAGACCTGTTTGCAACCCTGGAGAACTCACAATGCCAAAGTTACGCCTCCAGGTACCCCCAGAACCAATCCAAGGGGAACGGTCTGTCGATGCAATGGTCAGGGAAATTTGTTTACGCTTTTCCCCCCCGACTCCCCTTCTCAACAAGGTGGTGCACAAGATGCACCAGGAACAAGTGACCATGATACTGGTGGCCCCAATGTGGGCCCGACAGCCATGGTTCGCTCACTTGATGGAGATGTCTCTATCTCCCCCAGTGAAACTCCCCTGCCCGTACAACATGCTGTCACAAGACAAGGGCAGGACTCTGCATCCATGCCCCCAGAACATGAATTTAGCAGCTTGGCTCCTGAGATCATAGAATTCGGACACCTACAGCTCCCGCAGAGATGCATGGACATCCTCAGGGAAGCCAGAAAACCTAACACTCGCCACTGCTATTCTAGCAAGTGGAAGAGATTTGTCATCTGGTGCAGAGGAAAAAGCATCAACCCGATTGACTGCTCTCCCACACATATTGTTCTATACCTGACCCACTTATTGGATTCAGGTCTAGTGTTCAATTCCATTAAAGTCCACCTAGCGGCACTTTCTGCATACACCACTTCCCAACTCAAGGTGTCGTGGTGGAAGATCCCTGTTATAAAGGCCTTCATGAGGGAGTAAAGAGAATACACCCCCCGATAGCTGACCCAGCTCCCGGATGGGACCTTAACGTGGTACTTACCAGACTCATGGGCTCACCATTCGAACCCATGCACAAAGCATCTCTTAAACACCTCACTCTTAAGACTGCTTTTCTAATAGCTATCACCTCCATTAGGAGAGTAAGTGAACTACAGGCTCTTTCTGTTCTAGACCCCTTTGTTACAGTTCACAGAGATAAGGTGGTTCTACGCACGCACCCAAGGTTTGCTCCGAAATTCATCTCGAAATTCCACGTAAACCAGTCTCTAGAACTGCCAACGTTCTTTCAAAATCCTTCCAACTTGGGAGAAAAAACTCTGCACACACTAGATGTGCGCAGAGCGGTCATGTTCTACATGGAAAGAACCAGACCACTGAGGAAGACTAATCAGTTCTTCGTCTCGGTGGCAGCAGGAAGAGAAGGGGATGCAGTTTCAAAGTCCACTATTTCTAGATGGATTGTTCAATGCATCACTCTCTGCTATACTCTTGCTAAGAGAGAACTGCCCTTTAAGCCAAGAGCACACTCTACTCGAGGCACGGGGGCGTCCATAGCATTCATTGCAAATGTTCCCCTTGAGTCCATCTGCAAAGCGGCTACCTGGAGTTCTGTGCACACCTTTACAAAACACTACTGTCTAGATGCACACTCGAGATCTGACTCCCAGGTGGGACAGGCAGTATTAAGACATCTTTTCTCTACTGTTCCTTCTCATAACCCACCGCCAACTCCGGGTACTGCTCGCTAGTCTATGCACAGCATGTGATTCTAAGCAGATTAACAAACATCAGAAGACAATGCATTACTTACCGTAAACGCATTTCTGATGGTTGTATCTGCTTAGATTCACATGCGCCCACCCTTCCTCCCCGCTCGGATGGAAGGAACATAGACTTCCTTTTATATCTCTTTTCTGTACCCACTCACGTCTAGAAGGCTCCCTCAGGGCAGAAAAATACAAACAGAGGGACCTCGACGCGTGAGGGATTGTGGGTACAACGCACGTCACTATAGGGATAGTATTTCAGACACGCCTTGTCGACGTCCCTTTTCGACTACGAAAAACAAAATGCAATACTCCGCAGTGACCACTGGATGTCGGACCTATGCACAGCATGTGAATCTAAGCAGATACAACCATCAGAAATGCTTTTACGGTAAGTAATGCATTGTCATCCTTCTAACCTGCGTTGGATCCCCTTTTCCAGATTCAAAGCAGGATTTTCAAAAGTTCAAATAGAGAAGTTAAGCCAAGTTCTATTAATAAAGTTTTTCTTGCTCCAAAAGTCTTTCACATGGACTTTACCCAACAGTTCAACCAAATGAAAAGTCTTTCTCCAAGTATAGACACACGTTCAACATAGCTTGTTCTTCTTAAGGAAAAAAAATACTTGACAGTTCTTCTGCATCAACAACAATCTTTTGTCAGGATGATTTCATCACAGCATATCAAACACTTTAGTGGTCTTGCCACTTATTTTCTTCTCCAAACCTTTTAACCACAAAAAAGAATGATTTTTCCTGGTCCACTAACTTGCCGGGACTACCACTAGAAAGTCACTATCCTGGCATACTCGCCTGCCAGGAAAAAAAGCTTGTAACATTACTACAAGTGCTTCGGTGGTGAAGTTGACTTCAAACCGCTTGGTTTGACTTTCAACAACATCAAAATGTACTACTTCTTATGGGAAAACATGATACACATTGGTGCTGCTTGTTCCACTCTAGTGATTGCCACATGCAATGCTGTTTATGCTCCTCTCCTCCTGAATACTTTCTATCAGGAGTGCTTCTCTCCTGCCACTCTTGTCCCACTTTTAAACAAATGCTGACAATGTCTCTTCATGACACATGCTCTTCTTTGGCTTAGACAATGCTTGCCTCTTCCTCACTCTAGCAATAAGGGTTGTAATTGACTTATTTCAGTATTGCCCTTTCTTTGCTTTGGCAATAACGTTGGTCTTTATAGTAACAATTATAACCTTTGCTTTTCAACTTCTTTATATTAGTTCAGTATTCTAAATCAGTATTAGTGGTCAGCGGTCGATTACGCAGCATATCAGGGTTACCCGACAATGGTTAACTCACTGGTTTCTGCATATGAGTCCGCTCACTCCGTTGCCACAGTTGCTTATGGTTCTTCTTCCACCTCCTGCATGACAGATTGCTTTGGTTGCTTCCGGAGGCCCATGCCAGTCGGGAACGGAGCTTTCCTTACTTCTGAAACACTCCAGTGTTTGCCAGCCACCAGAACACACCCCGCAATAAGTAGAGCCTCTCTTTCCAGGGGGAATGTTTTTTTTACAACGCTTCCTGTTGCGCAACCTCCTGCATTTAAGGCCATCAGTATTGGAGACCCTTGCAGGACTGTCGTCTGTTTCAAACATAGCGACAGCTCAGTTTCCCTTTGTCTGCTGCCACTTCGACTTGGAGACTCTGCAACTACTTCACCTCTTACTTCTTATGTCCTACACCTGAGGGGACCTTAAATATTCAAGAGTCTCACTCAGTTGTGGGTCTTTAGAATCACTAGACTGCATTCTGTAGTTTAGTGCCTCTGAATCCCTCTCCCTCATCCGAGTACCTAGAACTTTGTGGGACTTAAAGTCCCCAATGTTCTGGGTATCTTATTCTTCAACAGTTTCGATTCTGCAATAAGCCATTAACATTGTAGGTTCTCCCAGTTCTCCTGACCAGATTTCCCCTCCCATGTGGTCCTCCCGCAGAACACCACCCCCAGGGTCGGGATCAGGAAAAGCCTGCCTTTCCCTGGCCACATGAGAAGGGTGCCAGGCCAGTAGTTCTGGAAGAATCCTCTGATTTATCACACCCCTGCACCAGGAGGCAAGGCTGTGCCAGATTGTGCACCCACACAAATGTTGCTTTTTATGCGTACCTGTAAACCTAATGTAGCCCCCTACACTATGAGGTGAGGCTCTGCCAGAATGTTCACCTACGCGAATGTTTCTTTTTATGTTTACCTGTACACCTAATGCGACCCCCGCACCATGTGGTGAGGCTTTACTGGTGTGTGTATTCACGATCTAGCCTTATTTTGTAACTTTCATGCTCGGTCCTACACACTGTGGACTGTACTACTGCCCGTGTACTGTAATTAGCGTCTATATGCCTCAGAGCTTTGTGCGCTGCCATAAATGTACAAATAAATACCCCATCCCCAAAACATATCTAACTTCATTTCATCAATACTAAAATGGAAAATTGATTGCAGGTTCTGCAGTTTGTGAACCTGATGAGGTGGATAGTGTGAAACTATCTACGGTCGCTTAACATTTAAGCTGATTGAAGGTATGCATTTGGAATAGTCCACGATTTTGCCAAGATCTGGCGTTGGGGAGTATACTTCACCTTGACAGCATCCCCCATTAAAAACAGCCAATATGTAAAACCTCTCCTGAACGCTAATTTGTGTGTCCTGAAAAAATGGTCCTAGATAAGTGTGCCGTTCTTCAGCATTTGGAGGATAACTTTAGCTGGAGCACCGACTTTGCGGATCGGAATGCGAAACTAGCTGCTGTATCTGAATCTGAAGGTGAGTACATCCTCCCTGTTAAGGTTATTACAGATGCCTTCCCATTTCAAACCTTTGAGCAATTGGCACACCCTGCTCCCTCAAGTGAAAAGGACCTTTGGGGGGGAAAAGGGATATTGATAACCTGAAAAAACTATGGAGGGATCCAAGGTCAATTAGTATCTGGTGGCACACACAACTTCGTCCAACTGGCTTGAATCACAACTCGTCCGCAAAGAGATGACCCACAAACAATCCTTCTCTTGTCACACAGCCACCCTCTGGAACTCTATCCGGGTGTCTGCTCGGAACACCCCCAATATTCTCAATATTCGCAAATCTCTAAAACCATGGCCTTTTCAACAACACCTGACCAAGGAGTAATTAACATGGACATACATACTGACGCACACACCTCGACTCACAGTACTATGCTGCTGTTAAGAGCTGCCAGCCCAAATGCTGGCTACCCACACTCTGTACAGCGCTCTGCTGCTCTCGAGCTAGGTCTGCACTTTAAACCGTGAAATATATAAAAATATAGCGGCACAAACAATACTACTGTCTCACCTTGTAAGGCTATACCATGAACCAGGCTCCCGTGGGAAAGGAAGAGATGATTATGATTTTAAAAAGGTATTGCTTTGCCCCCGAATTAAATAAGAAAATGTTCTGGAATATTGTAAATGTTACATCATCTGCCTCCAAAATAACACTGGGAGGCTGTTCTTGCCACCCAGTGAGCGCATCCTCCTCCTTACAGAACTTTTGCGAACTTCCAATTTGATTTGAACCAATTCACAGATTTATTTGAACTAGATTCCCGGTTGCATTAATTGGTAGTGTCTCCTTGTGATATTGGGTGTTTTCTGTGTGGGGAGGCTTACCCCTGCCACAAAGCTGATACAAGGAATGTGACTAAAATTTTGATTAAGGATTTTGTGCATAGGTTTGGTATACCATTAGTATAAATAGCAACCAAGAGCCACATTTTGTAAAGGCACTACTAGCAGTCCTGAATGTACAACATAATCTGCATTGCCCACACTATTCTCAGCAGGTGCGCTGGAGAGGAGGACTAGTGTAATTGAAAATAAACTAGCTAAAATGAGAAAGTAAGTCGCCAGATGCCCTTCCCCTTGTATTGTGAAGTATCCGAAGCACTCCTAGGAGAAAAACTGGGCTTAGCCCCATGAAGTGTTGTATGGGCAGCCCTGAAACCCCTTTCATCTCCACCTGTGAAATCTGTTGATTTTACCCTTCATTTAACTGATTACAATTTATTGAAATATTAGAGATCTTTAATTTCTTCTGTCAGTTCCGTTTATAATCGGGTCAAGGTACGCTTTGTGAATAGCAAGAATAGAGAGAATAGTAAAGCTAATTCGAGGAACATTGGAAGGAAATGTATACTTTGTTACCTGTTTGACAATACTCATACTTATCAACCGGTGCAGGAAAAACAAAATGGAAAATGTATAGTCAGAAGTTGAAAGAAATTATACCCTTCAGCAATAAGGAGAAACTGTTCGGAATTGGTGGAAAGGTATGTTAGAAACATGATTAAAAGGTTTATAGCAGTAATTTGATGACCTAAATGAATTTGTGGTGAATGATTGGGAACCAATTGTTTGACAACAATTATATTTAGAAATATATTTCAATCATCATCAAAATTGGATGGAATATCTACATTGGGGAATAAAACCAAAGTCACAATACTAGAGAAAGTTTCACAGCAGGTAATTGATCTGCAATAGACAAACTAATTCAAGAGAAATACATGTCAATATTGAGAGACCATTTTAAACTTAAAAACATAATTGTCAATTAGTGGTCATTAGTGTGCACTTGAAATACACATTCCAAAATAATTTAAAGGTGACCAACATGTTTTCTTTATTTTTTCTTTTAATTTTCTCCTACTTTGCTCTATATTCGTATCAAACGTTAACCATAAATACATGAAATGTGTTTATATTAACATGGAAAGTTGATAACAAAAATCTCAATAGAGGGGAGTTTCATAGCAGTTCATCTAACATTTATTCATTATTTGCCCAGAAAAAGCCCATTATTAGGTCTTGAATAAATTAACAAAGACCTACAAGTGAAACCTGTGTTGTCAAAGCTAATAATCGTGAGTTCTAAACAACCAAGTGAACCCTTTAAAGTGGAATGTGATAATAGTATACACTGTTCACAGTTGGCATCAAGAGGAACTAAATGCTGACCTCAAAATGTGTGAATATTGAATTGGAAACAATCACATTGATTGATTGAATTGCAAGATGGTTCATGTGCAAAGTTATGTATGATTTGAATAAAGAAGTACAAATATTCTTTATTTGAAAAATGAGAGGCTTCATGGTACATTTTATTTCTCAAAGCAAGTGGACTGTCTTTGTAAATATCGTACATGTGTGTTATAGTTTCTTTTGTGGGCATTTATCACATGGTTTCTTTATTCCGGATTGCAGTCTTTTTAATGATTTCCTGACAGTTAGGTGGTCTTCCATCATTAATTTTGTTCCGATTGAGTTCAATATTTTGGCAATCAGAAAGGAGAAGTCAGTTGCTCCGAATTTAGTTTTTTCATAGTGCTTTCTTTCTATTTGGCTAGATCTTAAAACTCTTTTGGGTTGGTATTGATTGCTCGGAGGAATTCAGCTCCTTGTCCGTGTAGTGATTTGTGGGCATTGCACAGGGCTTTGAAGTTGATGTGTTTCTTAACTAGTACCCAGTGTAGAGTTTGCAGGGCTGGGATGATGTGCTCTCTTCTATTTTATCCCTGGAGTTGTCTTACCATGGTATTTTGAATGCATTGCAATTTTTTGGTGAGGCGTTCTGGTAGTCATAGGTAGAGACTATTTGCATTGCCTGCCTATTCATGATGGTACCAAGGGTTCTGTGTGGAAAATTGAGGTAAGGGAGGATCTCCCTTACTGGCCAAAGGTGGGGGAAACCTTTTTTTTCTATTGCATTGACTTGTGGTCCCACAGGGTTCGAAATTAAGATTTGCGGAGCATGATCTAAAACCAGTTGCTGGGTTTCTGGGCCACCCAGTAGGCAAGAGCTACCGCTGGGGAACCAGGAGCAAGTACCCAGAGCACTGCAAATCTGCATGAGATGCACATTTTGCCCATTATGTATGATCCATTATGTTTAAATGTGTAGTAGATGTGGTCTAATGCTTTATTTTTTTTTAACTAAAATTCTCAAATACTCAGTTAAAAAAAAGTGCATATTCAAGTCTAAACAAATAAAATACAGAACACTCGAGCAATCTCCCCAAAAAACACGCCTTAACGTCGTCGTGGATGCTTTTGGCAGCACCAATGGGACGTTTGGTGTATAGCTCCACCCCAGCAGCTTCTCCTCAGATTTCAACCGTCTTCCGAGCTGTTGGGATTCCTTGCGTTTCTCTCCTGAGAAAAAATATACATCTCTTCAAGAAAACTTTTTTTCGTCAAATTTCATTTCGAGGGGATTGGGTCCTCCGACGTATTTCATATCTATGAAAGGTAATCACCACAGCTGTGCTGCTTCGGAAACTTTTTCCTGCGTCGATGACGTCGATGCGCCGTCGTCAAGGACCTCCTCCAACGTCATCCGATGTGATAAGTAGGACGCACGACGCCCGTAGCCTCAGTTCCGTTTTTTCCGCGAACATGTTGCTTTGTGAATCTCGGTTACGCCTCGACTCTTTGGAGTTCTGTTCTTCTCGGTTCTTCGAACCTGTTCGTTTTTGTGAGAAAATCCTTCGTAAGAAGATGACTTCTACTTCGTCTTCGACCCCGCGTCCGGGCTTCAAGAAGTGTGGGGAGTGTGGGTCCAAGATGTCGGTGACGGACTCGCACAACGCCTGCCTCTGGTGCCTCGGGGAGGCCCACGACACGGATGACTGTATCGACTGCCAGTCGCTCACGTCCTAAGACTTACGGGAACGTAAGAAGAAGTTGTCGGTAGGTCGGGTGTCCAAGCCCCGGAAGTCGAAGTCTGCGGGGCTTTCAACAGATGATTTGAGAGGTGACTCTCCGCGTCGTCGTCGGAAGTCTCGTGGGTCTCCTTCTAGGAGTCGGTCTCGCCACTCCTCGGCCTCTTCGAGGCATTCTCGGAAGTGCCGACAGCGGTCGTCTTCCAGGTCCTCTTCTGAGGACTCTGCCCGGCACGTCGCTTACCCCACCAGCCGTGCGACTCCGGAGGAATGGGCTTCCTTCGGGAAGAAAGGGCTGGCGATTCTCGAGTCGCAGGTTACTAAGTCTTCCGCGCCCCCGAGTGTGGTTGGCCGTGAGAGGTCGAGAGACACCGCTCGCAAGAGTGGTCGGCACGAGTCACGGGAGAGGTCCCGTTCGGACAAGGACGCGTTCGAGACCATGTGCACCTGTGATGTCTTCGAGGAAGACCTCGACGCCTGAGGCGTTGAGGGCGTCGACAGGCTTTCTCGAGGCTCCGGCTCCGAGGAAGTCGTCGAAGCCGTCGACGCTCAGGTCGTCGAAGGACACGCTCGGAGCTCCGGCTTCGAGGACTGTGTCGACGCCGTCGATGCTGGCGGTGCTGCATCTGACGTCGACGCTGATTTACTCGACGCCGATCCTCTCGCCGCCGATGCTTGTTCTCTCGACGCCGGCGCCGATTCACTCTGTGCCTTCGACGCCTTTCGAGGCTGGGATGTTGGAGGTACCCCGTGGCACGGGGGAAACCCCTAGAAAGGCTCTGGTTAAGAGCAAGCACTCTCGGGTGCCTTCTTTTCACCACCTGGAATATATTTCGGAGGTGGATGAGGATTCTGATGGCCTGGTTCCTAGTCAGGTTCCAGATGGAGATGGTCTCGGGCCATAGCCAATTTGACGATTTGAGGCAGTCACTGCATGATGCCAGTGGACTGGACACCTCTCCGGAGGTGGAGTTTTGTAGGCCTGAGCTTGGCTCTCATGCCGATTCCTCGTACCGGCGCCTTATGGCTAGGGTCTCCGAGTACTTGGGATGGTCTGCTCCCCCAGGGGAGTTTGTGCAGGATGATCTCACGGAGATCCTTGATGTTGGTCCCCCAACTAACCCGGTACTGCCGTTTGATATGGCTCTACAGAGAAGGGTGGCGGCGGCTTGGACTGCTCCGGAGAGTCTCCTGGCAGTGGGCAGGTCGTTGTCGCGAAAATACCGTCCAGCCAGTAGCGACCCCTGCTTCTTGACCAGGCACCCCACTCCGGAGAGTTTGGTGGTGCAGGCGGCCACGGCCCCGGCAAAGCAGGCATCGTACCCTACCATCCCTCCTGATGGGGTCGACAAACGTTTTGATGGCTGGGCGAAGAAAGTTTTCTTCGGGTGGTCTGGCGCTTCAGGCGGCCAACTCCATATGTGCCTTGTCTCGTTTCACACACACTCTGTGGAACTGTGTTGCGTTAGCGGCTGAACATATTCCCGAAGGGGACGAACGGGATGGTTTCCTTGCTATGGTCCAGGATGGTAAGGATGCCATGTGTGTCTGTTCAGTCGGGTTTGGACATGGCTGAATGCGTCAGCAGATCCATGGCGGCGACCACCGTGATACGCAGGTTTGCGTGGTTGCGGAAGTCGGGGTTTGCTCCTGATGTGCAGTCCCGGCTCCTCAACATGCCCTTTGACGGTGAACACCTTTTTGGCAGCAAGGCTGATGAGAGCCTTGAGAGGTTGCAGACCTCCAAAGCTGCAGCGAAGTCGTTGGGCACTGCAGTTCGCCAACCTCCACCTTTTCGTCCTAGGGGACAGCAATGGAGGGGTGGTTCCTTTCGCTATTACTCGTCCTTCAGTAAAGCGAGAGGAGCTAGCAGTCAGAGGCCAACGCAGGGGTACCAGAGGTGGACGACAGGGTACCCGTGGCGCCAAGGCCGCTCGGGCAGTTGCCTCTTTGCCCTCAGGTAATGCCGCAGCCGCTACCACTCAGTCATGAGGCCATGTCCCATGGTTCGCCGGTTGGGGGAAGGCTGGCGCAGCATCTTGTGGCGTGCCATTACTTCAGATGTGTGGGTTCTGGAGATCATAACCCACAGCTACTGTCTTCCCTTTCGGCAGAGGCCTCACGACATTCCACCAGGGAACCTATCTTTGAAAAGTCATGAACCGCTCCGTGCGCAGGAAATTCAAGCCCTGCTGGAGAAAGGCGCCATAGAACTGGTGCCTGTAGCGGAGAGGAACAAGGGATGGTATTCCCCTTATTTTTTGATTTCGAAGAAAGACTGGGGATTGAGACCCATCATGGACTTGCGCGGTTTGAACAAACTCCTCAGGAAGGACAAGTTCAAGATGGTTACTCTCTCTCAAGTCCTCCAGGCCCTTCAGCTTCAGGACTGGTTGGTGTCTCTCGATCTCAAGGATGATTACTTCCATGTGCCGATCCATCCCAAGCACAAGAAGTACCTGAGGTTCGCAGTTGGCGACTCGCACTTTCAGTTTCGGGTCCTGCCGTTCGGATTGACCTCCGTCCCGAGGGTTTTCACCAAGCTCATGGTGGTGGTGGCACCGCATAAACAAAGGGGTGATGGCTGGAAGGTTTAGACTGAATCTCAACCACTGGCATTGCTCGGGGCAGCCCTCCAGACCATCGTTCTTTGCCTGCCAAGCTATTACAGAAGGGGAAAGACCATATGCAAAACAGGCATGGCCCCACCAGGCAAGGGGGGATTCGCGCCTACCCCTACCTGGACGATTGGTTGATCAGGGGGAGCTCTCCCGAGCAAGTCATGGATCATCTGTCCGTCACCTGCCACTCCCTTCACAGGCTGGGCTTCTCCCTCAATTTAAAGAAGTCCCATTTGACGCCAACACAGCGGCTCCAGTACATCGGAGCAGTGCTCGACACTTCCCTGGGGCAGTGTTTTCCTCCCCAGGTGAGGGCTCTTCACATTCAGCAGATGGTGCACAAGTTTCAGCATGCCCAGACGCTCCCAGCGTTCGAGTTCTTGAGGTTGCTCGGCCTCATGGCATCCTGCATTCTTCTGGTGCCAGAGGCTCGCCTGCGGATGAGATCTTTGCAGTGGGCACTCAAGATGCAATGGTCGCAGTCCTCCGGCAGGATGTCGGACCCCGTTCAGGTGCCGCCCTCGGTCGCCCAGGACCACCTGTGGTGGGCCGTTGAAGGCAACTTGATGAAGGGGGCTCCATTTTGGCTTCCCTGGCCGGAGGTGACGATCGTGACGGATGCATCCCTCACGGGATGGGGAGCTCATGCCAACGAGCTGACAGTCAGCGGTCGTCGGTCTCCGTCGGAGTCCAGACTCCATATCAATCTGTTGGAGCTGAGGGCCGTCAGGCTAGCCCTGAAGGCTTTTCTGCCGACTGTGCGAGGAAAGAATGTCCTGATCCTGACGGACAACACAGTGGCCATGCACTACCTCAACAAAAAGGGGGGGGGGCAGGGTCACTTCCTCTGTGCAGGGAGGCGATGCAGCTCGAGTTCTGGGCCATCCAGCAGGAAGTTTCGATCTCGGCAGTTCATCTGGCCGGAGACGAAAACGTGACGGCGGACGCTCTGAGCAGGCAGAGCATGATCTCTCACGAGTGGGAGTTGCCTCAGGAGGTTCTCCTGGAGATCTTCGCCCTTTGGGGGACCCCTCGAGTGGATCTCTTCGCCTCCAGTGTCAACCGGAAGTGGGAGAGGTTCTGCTCGCGGGAATTTCCTCCAAAAGGAGCCTTAGGAGACGCGTTTGTGGTGGAGTGGTCATTCTCACTGCTGTATGCGTTTCCTCCAGTCCCCGTCATCCCGCAAGTGCTGCGGAGGTTACGGAATTTCGGTTCCCGGATGATCCTCATTGCTCCGGCGTGGGCTCGGAGGACGTAGTACCCGGACCTTCTCGACTTGTCCATCTGTCCTCCACGTCGTCTTCCCTACTGAGACGATCTGCTCTCACGGGAGGGGTGGGGGGGGTCAGGTTCTCCATCCAGAGGTCAGATCCCTCAACCTTCACGCTTGGCTTCTGAAAGGTTGAGGTATAAGGATTGGGACCTCCCTGAAGACGTGATGGAGGTGTTGCTCTCGGCCCGACGGCCAGCAACAAAGTCTCTGTACCGTTGCCGTTGGCGTAAGTTCTGCGACTGGTGCAGAGTTCAGAATGTGGATCCTTTTGCATGTGACATTCCCATGATTCTGTCCTTTTTACTTTCTTTGGCCCACAGGGGCTTGCAAGTGGGTACCATTTAAAGGTTACCTGGCGGCGCTGTCCATCTTTAAGCGCTCGTCTGAAGAGTGTTCCTACTTTAAAATCCCTTTAATTTCACAGTTTCTGAAAGGGCTCACTAATGTGCTCCCTCCGTCACCTTTCCTGTTGCCCGGTTGGGATTTAAACCTTGTTCTTAAGTTTCTTATGGGTGCTCCGTCTGAGCCTTTACATTCTTGCCCTTTGAGGCCGTTAACTCTGAAAACCGTGTTTTTAGTTGCGGTTACTTCCGCTCGCAGAGTGAGTGAGTTACAGGCACTTTCAGTTAAGCCACCCTTCACTGTATTTCACAAGGACAGGGTTGTCCTTGGAGTTTGTCCTTCTTTTCTTCCGAACGTGGTTTCGGAATTTCATTTGAGCCAGAAGGTTGTTCTTCCGGCGTTCTATCCTCCTCCACATCTTGGTAAGGAAGAGGAGAGCCTCCATAGGCTTGATCCTAGGAGAACTTTAAGCTTTTATGTTTCACGCATGTCCCGGGTCAGAGTGGACGATCAACTCTTTATTGGTTACGCTGGAAAGCGTTTGGGACAAGCTGTGACGAAACAGACTTTGTCTCGCTGGATTATTTTGGCCATCTCGGAGTGTTACCACTTGGCGGGTAAGGACCCACCAGCTGGCTTGCGGGCCCATTCTACCAGGGGTATGGCTGCATCTACTGCCCTGCAGAGGGGTGTTCCTATTCACAACATCTGTGATGCAGCCACCTGGGCTTCAGTAGATACATTTGTACGTCACTATTCCCTCGATTCCATCCGAAGACAGGATCTGGCCTTTGGCAAGGCGGTCCTTTGCTCTGCTATTTGATTGGCGATTCTAAATTTTAATTCTAAATTCTTTCCCTCCTCCTTGCTCTGGTACTGCTTTGGGAGTCTGTCATAGATATGGAATACGTCGGAGGACCCAATCCCCTCGAAGAACAAGTTACTTTCTTACCTGGTAACGTTCTTTCGATTGGATGGTCCGACGACGTATTCCATATCGCTCCATCCCTACCTTCCCCGCTGCAGAATTTCTTTTGCGATTGCAGCTTGCGTTCCGCAAAGCTTTGTGTCTGACTGGCAGTAGACTAATGTCACACGTTCTGGGGGAAAAAACTACAACTGAGGCTACGGGCGTCGTGCGTCCTACTTATCACATCGGATGACGTCGGACGTCGGAGGAGGTCCTCGACGACGGCGCATCGACGTCATCGACGCAGACGCCGAAAAAAGTTTCTGAAGCAGCACAGCTGTGGTAATTACCTGTCATAGATATGGAATACGTCGTCGGACCATCCCATCGAAAGAACGTTACCAGGTAAGAAAGTAACTTGTTCTTTTCGGTTCTTCCGATAGCGAAATACTTTGATTTCCAGCTCTACCATGGAAACTTCAGTACCGAAGAAGTGCTTATTTAGGCCATGTGAGACCTGCAGCCTAAAACATTTTTATGAGGGGGACAGGCACTCGCAGTGCCTTTGCTGTCTTTACCCGAACCTTTCAGCTGACGGATGCAACATCTGCCAAAGGTTCGCTCAGTAGACCTTTAGGGACAGGAATTGACACCTTATCTGTTGGCTCAATGAAGCGGCCTATCTGGCGTTGGAGGTTGGCTCGTCACGGAATGGGAGAGCAACCACTCTCTGACAAGAGGTCACCGTCAAGACAGAGGTTGAGGTCTGAGGTGCCGGTGGCTAAGAAGCAGAAGACAGGAGAGACCAAATCGTCTTTGTGCCATGTCAATGTTGCCTCTAAAGCAGTGGTCTGCAAACTTTTTTGGCCTGGGCCCCCCCTGAGCAAAGTTTGGGCAGGCCGGGCCCCCCCCAAAAGTGCCAGATGGACAGTATGTAGAAATCGCTATGAACTTTTGCGTGCCGTCATCGCACCCTACTCCCAGTACAGACCCTGGGCTCTCCTCCACCCTACTCCCACCACTATCCCAGTGCTGCCGCCCATCCTGCTCCCACCACAGTCCCATAACACAAGCATACACACATCCATACACATATAAATAAAAAATAAATCGCCATTAAACTTGCCTTCTGCAGGGGCCTGCGCGTGGTTGCTAAAATGCCCCGCTCCAGGTTGCTCTACCCGTATGTGCAAGGAGGCGCAGGAGCATCCCCTCGCACATACATACATAGATGCAGTGCCCCAGCCAGCATTTCCAATGAGCTATGCAAGGCTTGCGAAGCAAAACACTCCCAGCGTTGAATTGCTCAGTGAGCATGTGCAGCTGGGGAAATGAACTGTCAAAGGCAAACAGTGTTTCCCTTTGACAGTTCAGCCAACCCAGGAGCACTCCCTCAGCTGGAAAAAGCAGCCAAGGGAGTGCTCAGTGTTTCACTGGGCTGGCTCCTCGGCTCCTCCATAATGGGTGAGGTGGCCAGTGGGTGGACGCCCCCTCACCCATTATGGGTGAGCTGGCAGGCTTGGACTGGCCTATAGGGCGATGACCGTACCAAAAATGCTAGTGTAGGCCAGTCAAAATGGGCCACTTTTTTGGCCGATGTGGGCCAATTTGAGGAGTTACTTCACTATGGAGCTAGTAGTTTTGACCATTGTTGCTGAATAAATATTCTTTGAATATCACAATTTTGTTTACATTTCAACAAAAAACAACCCCTTGGGTACTATTCAAACAGTATGTGTCTAAAGGACTGAATATCCATTTGCAACTGCTGGCTTACATTTCATGCTGGGCTCTTGGGGGCCCCCCCTGGGATGCGGCTGCGCGCCCCACAGGTTGAAGACCTCTGCTCTAAAGAGACCACTGTCCAGTGGTGAAAAGTCCCATGCAGTGTCACTCTTCTAACGGTACTTCGTTGAAGTCGCCGTCCGACAAGCCAAGAGAGAAGGGCTTGAACCCATCTTCAAAATCTGCACACTCTTCCCAGAAATCTACTTCGTCGACGGACAAACCTAAAACAAGACTGGCTGCGACATCCGCCTCAACCTCGTTGGTGGAAAAATCTACCTCGACGAGCAGCAAAATACACCACTCGTCAGAATCACAGATCTTCCTCCGGCCCGAGTCATCGTCAAGACACCAGTCAATGACCAAATAGACATCAAAAACGTCCTCAACACCATCAACAACAGCGTCGACAACGACAGCTTTTTTTGTCTGGGTCTACGGCTCATCTCTACCACCGCTCCGATGACGACTACCTTGATGACTACCACCTTGATGACTACCACCCCATCAACGACCACCCCGTCGACGACAAAGAAAAAATCGCTGGCTGAGAAGCTAACTCATCCATCGGCCACCAGGTTGGACGTTTCAGAGTTGGAAGCCAATGTATTGTCCGCTAAGGGTATTTTAAAAACGCCATCTGGGACCACGATAAAGCGTGACTAGCCTTCTCTGGAAATGTCCCCAATTGAATATCCAGTTGTCAAGCCAGAAGATATCCTGCAGCACGAGATCACGAGCCTCCTCCACATGAATGCCAAAGGATTTTGAATCGGACTCTGAGGAAAGAACATCCGAGGTTCAGATTCAGGGACCATCTACCGTGGTTGATATGCCGCTAAGGTCTCAGACACGTTCTCTACCATCAACATCGGCAGGAATAGTAGGTATGCAAATGCAATAATCGCTTATAAATCCTCAGTCCCTGCTACCCATGCAGGTCCTTTTCACATTGCAATCTCTACTAGGTCAGATGGATGCCAGACTTCCTCTTCCTCAAGCTCCAACAATCCATCCTTATGGAGACCCACATGTTACCCCTCAACAAAGGGATGCAGTTTACCCTTCTCGATACCAGGGCGCACGCCCTAGGATTCAAACCTAGTCCACGAAGGGAGGAACAAGAAGAGGGTGAATTTGTTGACACGGACCAGGATACTTATCCGAGAGATACGACTTCCGCCGCCTCCTCCCTAAGGAGAGCTGACACATGGGATACAGATCCAGACCAAGACGCACCGGGTAGGCCTGCTCAAAGTTCACCCCTGGGTGATATTGGAGCATTTCACTCCATGATGTCGACAGCATGCCAGGAGTTTGGCCTAATTCCGGATGAAGAGAAGGATTGTTTTCCTCATCGACCCTATGGGAAAAAGAAGGGAAGCAGTCTTTTCCATACCTATTCTGGATCACGTGTGGCAGGAGGGCCTCCATACCATTGTTGGGTGCCTTGGCCCACGTTCAAGTTATTATGCTGCAACACTTGGTGCTGTGGGTTTAGGAAATCCAAGAGGGCGGAAAAGCCCACATTTGCGCCAGAATCCTGGAGAACCGCACAGTTTTGCACACAGCAAAATGGTCCCCTGACCTGCCACCCACCAGTGCGAGCGTGAGGGGCCAGGAGTGCCATGAGTGAAATGTGTGCCAAAGGAAAAACAGCAGTGGCTAAAATAAAAAAACGCTTTGCAATCACCTTTTGTTTCATAAAATGCCTATTTTAAACATTGCAAGATATTCAAAAATCTCAATGAACACCAGCAGACATTTGGCAGAAGGTAGACTTGTGTGCATACAAAATCTGGAAAGAGAGAGCCCAAAACAATGTTTATAACAGAACTGGCGGAGTGTGGATGTCAGCAGCTGAAGTGAAATTGGACTGAAAGACACTAAAATCTAAATGTTTAAAATAAATGAGTGACCTACTTTTGAGTGTCACATAGTTTGCAACTGTTGAAATGTCATAGTTTTGAACTTAGAATCAGCGTTCTAGCTGCATGTGTAAAAATTGTCAGTTTGATTTGAATGTAGAAAACTGGGTACTAAAGTGACATTAAGCTGAAGCCTCGCTTGAAGAGAGTGAATTCTGCCCGGCAACTACCCCCGACAGGAGTGAAACTTGCTCAGCCACTCTTCCCAGGCCTGGCTGCATTCTGCTGCCCCCACCAAAAGGAGATGACACCTCCCTGATTGAATCAGGGGAGGAGCACCTGGGAACTACAGGAAACTAAACAAAGCACTGTCCCTGGCCCAGGCAAATGTTAAATTAGGGGGGTCGTAAATGGCTTCCTCTTGGAAGGAATCGGGGAGGGGCACTGCATCTGTGAGCCAGCTGAGCTTGGGGGAAGTGGATAAACCAGAAATTCCACAATGTGCTTTGGAAAACCACACCCCTTTGGGGCCAGAGCATAATTTTAAGAAGATGGATAATTCATAGTGCGGACTTGTAAAAATTATATAAATAACATCATCATTCTTGTGATTTTTCTGTGCACATTTTAAGAGGTGTTAGGACCCTGTGGTATGTTCTTGGGGATAGTAGCGGAAAAAAAGGTTGTTACTCCAAATGTATACATGTTAAAAATCTGACACTTTATCATCTGAAACCCAAATCCCTGGTGCACATTTGTGTAAAATCTGGAAAGGTTTAGAGGTCGTTATCTGGATGAAAAGGGCAGAATTCTGTCATAAGTGGACACAACATCTTACAAAGACAGGGATCGGATGGTTTGGTGCTACAGAAAATATGTTAACTGGACGTATAATATTAGAAAAATGGTACATAGATATGTATTTGGATCAGAAATAGATTTGTGTGCAATTTGACAAGGGGAGGATCCTCTGACCATAAACCTCCCTCATCACTCTGACTCACAACCCAGTTGCCCCAATCAAGGGAGAGAGGAGGAACTGGCCAATGATAAGTTGAGAGGGTTGGGCATAGAAGATGAGCCGACCCTCCCACTTTCTAAGCACATAAAAGGAGACTGTGCAGGACAGGTAGGGACATTCACTTCCCTCTTCAAGCTGATTTCTTGCGGAGCGTTTTGCCAGAAGACACCAGACCCAGCACTTAGACTTCAAATCCAGACAGAGACCAGAACTTTGAATTCAGACTTCAGAATTTGTCAGCAGGCCTCAAAATCTTTTGCAAACTGATTCACCCCAGACTTCCAAGGGGCACATCAGAGTAAAACAGCCGGGCTGAGCTGTTTGATTCTGGCCTAAAACCCTGTGCCAGAAACACCAAGAAAGCCGAGCTGTACCTGGAACCAGAGACCAGACCACCTTGCAGTGCCAAGAACTTTTGCCAGAACCAGAGATCCAGACCGATGTAACCAGAGAACCGGTACCAAAGACCGTCCGTGGCGAGAGAACCGCAGTCAACCTGACCAGATCTGTGACGAGGCCCATTCTTTCCAAAATATAGTGTGAGTACCCAGCCAGGACTGTGCAAAACCAATCTTTTAGTTTAAAATAATCCAATTCAAACTATTTTAACCTATTGAGAACTGCATCCTAGAAATCTTGTGTTCCTTCTGTGATCTCAAACCTGAAAACTGTCAGCTGTCATTCTGAGCTTGACTTTTCTTTTGAGAATCTACCTTCACGAAATCTTCCGTATACCCGGAACCGTTTTGTCATAGGAACAAAATGTAACTTTCATTCTGCAGATAAAACCGACTTGCTACCCCTTATAGTGCCTCCGTAATTGCGCTCGACGCACGCGACTAAATTGCCGCGATTTGACATTTTGCTTCATTTCAGCCACGTGTAAAAATATTTGTCCTCGCTTTCCTTTGCTGAACTTCGTTTGCAACCTGACAATCATTCATAGAGCATTGCTAAAGTGATCCTGAACTAATACAAAGTAGCTGTCACCCACCCTGAACCTCTAGGGGGAATTAAAATCATTTTAGCATATTTTTCACCTCTTTGCATACCACCTTTAAAGTACTTTGCCTGTGTTTAAAATCATCCCTGTTGATCTAAGCTTGCTAGGGGGGAACTGGAACTTTGTATTGCATTTGTGTGTATTCCTGAGAATTGTGCGTGTTACGTCCACCTCCTTACATTGCATAGCGGGGGAGTGAATTGTCAAAGAAAAAGTGATCACATTCTCTTTTGTTGAAATCATATCAAGTTTATTCCTGTGTTTCTTCTTTTCCACCTTGCATTTCCTTGTACCATATAAAGCATTCTCAGCTACCTTATCCCCTATACTACTCCTAAGTAACTACCCAGTGTGCTAGTATCACATCATCCATTGTTTATAAATCACTGTCATATGTCTAACTGTGATATCAATTATTAATTTATTATAAAAGTGCGATTATATATATATTGTTTAATTCTCAAATAAACCTTTTAAATTTGCAAAACAAACTTACTTCTTGGCTCAGTGGGGTCAGGGGGATTCTAAGAGAGGGGTGTTATATAAGGGTTGTCATCCAGAGTACACGAACTGGACATAAAAATATATAAATAAGGGCTTCCCTTGAGCAATCCCAGACAAGGCACTGACTTAGTGGGACTGCTTGATTGGAGTCTTTAACACCCTGAAACATACTTTTACGCAGCCTGCGGTGAAAGGAAGATTGGAGTGTTGGTGCGAGAAGAAGAGGCGTAAAATCACAGCATCAATATAGCTGTAGATCTGTCCGAGACCGGCTTTAAACAGATCGGCAATGGGATGGTTATTAGACGCCAGGCATGGCTACGCTGCACAGACTTTCGCCAAGAAGTGCAGCACAATGTTATTGATATGTCATGCGAAGGAGAAAATGTATTTGGCAACAAAATCGATGAAGCCCTCAAAGCCATGAGGGGAGACTCCGACACGGCTAAATCTCTCACTGCCTTGCAAATGAGGAGGTCCTTTCGCCCCTTTCGTTCCTTTCTAGGAGTTTCAGGTAACTCAAGATTGCGAGGCTCCAGGGACAGCAAGGGTTACAGTAGACCGGATATTATTCTCAGGGCTACAAGCGCAATTACCAATCACTCCAGCGCAATAGAGATTACCATGGGCAAAGAAAATGCGGATCTTCCACCTCTCAGAGGTCGGCAGAATAAGACACGACTGCCGCAAGGACAGTCGAGTAGGAGTAAATGTGCCGGTCTACCTCAACGAGTGGCAATCTATAACTACAGACAGGTGGGATCTAGATGCAATCCAGTACGGCCATATGTTGGAGTTCAAGCGCCGACAGTTCCCAATTCTCCCAATCAAGGTATCTCACTCACACCATCACGTCTTATGGCACGAGATACGTTGCATGCTAAGAAAGAGCCATTGAAAAAGTGCTCCTCTCAGCAAGGAAAGGGAGTGTACTCGAGGTACTTTGTGGTTTTAAAAAAAAAAAAAAAAACACAAGTGGCGCCCGATTTTGGATCTACGAGTACTAAACAAAAATTTAAAATGGTAATGCTCCAAGAGGTAATGAGAGCTGTGCAGCCGCAGGAATTCCTTGTGGCCCTAGACCTTAAGGATGCATACTTCCATGTGTCGATACACCCAAGGCACCGGAAATACCTCTGGACAGTAGTGGGCGAAAGCCATTATCAATTTCGGGTTCTACTATTCAGCCTCAAATCGGCACCCAGGACATTCACAAAGTGCCTGGCGCCAGTAGCAACCTTCCTCCAGAAGCAAGGCCACCACGTTTACCCATACTTGGACGATTGGTTAATTAGAGGATCGATTTACCAACAAGCCTTATCGTCTCTCCAAAACAGAAATGCTGCTCCAACAATTGGGCTTTACAATCAACTATACGAAATACTGTACAGTTCCCTCAAAGAGCTTGGTTTTCTTGGGGGCATAATTCCTTACAAGCCACAATCTGGTCAAAACTTCTGTGGAAAGGGTCAAAAGATTGCTAAATCTAGCGGGCTCATTTACACTGAACAAGCTAGTCACAGTCCGCTCATACATAGCCCTGCTGGAAACATGTCCTCTTGCATTCCGCAGATTCCCCACTCTCGGCTTCACATGCAGCTAGTGCAAAAACTTCTCACAACCAGATGGTTCCAAATCCAGAGTTCCTGGTCAGACGAGTTAAACAACTCCCTGACTCAGTCAAACACTCTGAAATGGTGGACAGACCCCTTCAACATCACAAAAGCAATGCCACTGGTAGAGCCAAATTTCCAACTCAAAATTGTGACCGATGCCTCCCAAGTGGAATGGGGTGCTCATTTAGACCAGCACCAGGTCAAAGGTCTCTGGCCCCCCGAAGAAACCATACTACACATCAATGTACTAGAGTTGTGAGCAGTACACTGGGCTCTCAAATCCTTTCTCCCTCTAATCGAGTACTCGGTGGTACGTGTACTTGCGGAAAACACAACCACAATGTTTTACCTACGGAAGTAAGGTGGGACGCGTTCAGACTCCATATCCCAGGAAGCACAAACCATCTGGCATTGGGCCATCCGGCCCGACATTCTGATTCAAATCTTACCTGGGATGCAGAACAAGCAAGCAGACACCCTCAGCTGGGACTTCTCGCAGACACACACGAGTGTCAACTGTACAGCATCCAGATAGCCAAACTTTTGTCAAAGTGGGGTTATCCTCCTCTGGACCTCTTTGCCAGCCCCAACAACAAACAATGCCAAAAAACTTGCCAGCAGGATTCCGCATCCAGACTCTCAAGGGAACGCATTCTCCTTCCCTTGGAACAGGGTGTTTGCCTACGTGTTTCCCTCCTTTCCTCTCATAAGAAAAACCAAACAAATGATACGCAAGGCTCCTTGCAAGATAATCTTGGTAGCTCCGTACTGGCCCAGGCAAACCTGGTTCTGCGACCTGCTTCAGTTGTCAGTGGATGATCCGATTCATCTGGGGTCCCAAGCCAATCTTCTATCCCAGAACAACAAGATGATCTTTCATCACGACCCAGGCTCCCTCAAACCGACGGTATGGCTCCTGACCACTCTGAATTTGTTAATCTGAATATCACTTAAAAAAGCTGTTGCATCCATGCGACAGCGAGAACCCCATCCACCAACCTCTCCTATAGCCGAAAGTGGTAAAGATTCTGTGTGTGGTGGGCACAGAAACCTGATCTGCAGCCGCTGGCTATAACACCTCATAAGCTCCTTTCTGATCTGCTGAAATTAGCTAAAGAAGGTCTGGCGGTCTCTTCCATCAAAGTGCACTTATTCGCAATCTCCAGATTTACACAGAAAAGAACATCTTCCCCGCTCTACAGTGACAGGCTAATTAAACATTTCTCATTCCACCTGTATGGAGCATGAACCTGGTCTTGCCAGCACTTATGAAGCCCCCATTGCAACCCATGTCAACAACCCACATCAAGTTTCTAACTTGGAAGGTGGCATTTTTAGTGGCCATTACGTCTTCTAGACAGGTTTCCTAGCTCCAAGCCTTGGTTATTGATCTTCCCTATCTTCGCTTCATGAGAGACAGTGGTTCTCTTCACGAACATGCGTTTCATTCCTAAGGTACCATCTGAGTTTCATAAAAATGCTAAAATCACTCTACCCACATCTTTTCCAAATGCCACTTCTCCAGCAGAGAAGACCCTGCACTCGCTGGATGTCAAAAGGGCATTGAAGTATTATTTGGATCACAACAAAATCGTTTAGATCCGCTAAACAACTCTTGGTAGCCTTTGGTCCATCCAACAAAGGAAGATCCATATCGAAACAGGGCATCTCAAGGTGGGTTGCATCCACAATATCCTTGTGCTACGCAAAGGCCAACAGGCCATTACAGTCAATCCCCAGAGCACACTCCATGAGAGCCATGGCTGCTCGGCGGCTCTGGTGTGCGGTACCCATCAGACATTTGCCAAGCGGCAACATGGACGGTGCCACACACTTTCACTAGGCACTACTGCTTACACCAGCAACACGCTGAGGATGTGCAGATGGGACGGGCAGTCCTTCGACTGTTTCAGTAAGATAAGCCCTGCAGCTTCCAGGGTTGTTCCTGTTCTCTACCTTACATATGTATGCTATTTGCATTAATGTACACATCTTCATGATATCTAACTTTTGTTTGCCTGGTTTACACCTCCAAGCATGTATACTGCTACAAACTCTATTTACAGCATGAATCCATGAAGGATCCAATGCTGGAGAAGGGAGTAGTTTCTTACCTGTAACTCCATTTCTCCAGCGTTGGAATCTTTCATGGATTCACATGTGCCCTCTAGCCTCCCCACCCCCTCAGGTAAACATTGTTTAAAAGATATCCTCCAGCTGTAGTGGTTAAAATCTGAGGGGATGCTGCTGGGGCGGAGCTATACACTCAAAGTCCCATTGGTGCTGCCAAAAGCACCCACAGCGATGTTGATGGGACACTCAAGGTGTCAACGTTTTTCCATTGGAAAATTACTAAGTTAAAATTACTGGGGTTTCCCAGCCTGACGACTGGGAATATTCACTTCATGTGAATCCATGAAAGATACCAACGCTGGAGAAATGGATTTACAGGTAAGAAACTACTCCATTTCTTTATACTGCATATTAACAACAATAGCACCACACAGATATCCCACTATTACAATTGTCCAGCGTCATGTCAGGACTAGATCCCCTTCACCCTCCAGTGTTGAAACAACTAATACTAATACAAATGCAATCATTTCATAGACCCAGAGGCCATCAAGGGGGAGGGGGGCTTATAATTTTGAGAGGATGAGCCTTTGGACAGAAACAGTCCCCAGTCCAGGGCCACCATTAATGTGGTCTCCCGCTGAGGGTGACGATTCAACACCCAATTTTTTGGCATCCACCTACCTTTTCATGTCACTCGAGCACTGCACTACCAGAGGTCCCTTTGGACACTTCCAAGAAATAGCCACTCATCTGCCCGTCAATAATATTAGGAACCCTGCCATTATTTTCATGGATCTATTTCTATGCCCCTCCCACCCCAGTAATGAGTCTGTCTCTTTCTCTGTCTCTTTCTCTGTCTCTTTCTCTCTGTCTTTCTGTTTCTCTTTCTCTCTCTTTCTCTCTCGTTCTCTCTCTTTCTCTCTCGTTCTCTCTCTTTCTCTTTTTTTGAAGGCCCCTCCGATCAGTTCATTCACCATATTCATTACTCTCCGGCAGAAGCATGTAATAACTGGGCACGTCCACACCATATGCCAGAACCCAGCATCATCTTATGAACACCTCAGAGTAATTTCCCTATTCATCAAGTGTAATTTTTTAAGGGGGGGGGGGGAAATCATATACACCTATTTATAATATGGAATCTGTTAAATTTAAACCTTGCGTTACGGGACACTGACTTGACCTGCATACAATCTTGCCCCATTCTTCCCCACTGAGAAGTTCTCCCAAGTCATTTTTCCATTTCTCTTTCACTGTCAGGTATGAGACTCCAGCGCTGTTCAGGGCCCCTTGCTATAATTGAGATATAACATGTTTTGTTCTGACCATATTGGGTATTTAATGTAACAAGGAGGACATTTGTGGTTCCTCTGAGATCGAGTCCCACTTTGACGCCCTGAACTAGCCTGGCATAATTCAGGAATGCCCCCAGGCCCACCCCATACTTCGTCCTCCAGTCTGAGAATGACAGCAGCTGACCCCGTTCAAACAGGCCCCCCAACCTCAAACACCAATCTAGCCCTATGTGCGCTGCTTTTGTCCTCGATCACTGCCTCCTGCTGCGGGAACATGCTCAAGGGGATGTCTGTGCTATATGCCTTCGTCACCTTAAACTTCCGGCAGGAACATTTTCATGCCTGTTAAACCACTCTCACAATGCCGCCGGGCCCTATTTTACCGACCTGTCCCCCACATCAACCCTAAGCACTTCTATGAAGGGATACCGCCCCACCAAGTTGCAAATTGCAACTGTGCTGCCAGAAAGTGTAATTCAGAGTCCGAAAGTGTAAGGCCACCATCCTGATATTTCCTACAAAGCATCGAAAGTGCTACCCTGCATCTACTACTGGCCCATAAAAATCGAGTAAATATACTATTCAGACTCTTAAACGGCTGTTTAATCGTATAGGGGATGTTGGTGAACATATACAAAAGCATCAGGACGACCACCTTTTTACAAATTGCCAACCGTCACTGTAGGGACAACGGTAACCTTTTCCAAAAGGCTGTGGCATCCTCGATACCAGTAAGGGCTCTACAAGAATGTGTCAGCCATAGAGTGATGTATTTGGATACCCAAGTATCTAAAGGAATCCAGTTCTCATTGGATACCCATTCGCGGATGCTCTTCTCTCGCTTTCACAAAGTTTTTCTAGGGGAAAAATGACTGATTATCCTCTGTTACCCTAAACCCAGACTGCTCACCAAATTTGTCTATAATTTCTAGTATGTACGTTACATGCGTAAACGGGTTTTGCATGTCATCCATGTAGTTTGAAACCTAGCCGACTCCCCTCAACCACAATACCGGCTACAGGAAATTCAATCCGGAAGATGCACACTTGGGGTTCCAAGGGTAGAGAAAACAGTGGTGTGACAAAGGACACTCCTGCCACGTTCCCTTGCCCAATTTCCCGCTAGCGGAGACTTTCCGTCCCATCTTTACCTCCGCTGTAGTATCTTTATAAAACAATTTATTCCATTGCAACATGCCATCCCCAATTCCATACCTTTCAATCACCGCATATAACCACTCCCATTCATCGGAATCTGCATTGGTTGCATCTAATGATAAGAGTAATTTCCTCCTTTGACCCTGTACGAATATTCATGGTGGTGTTTCTGCCCAGTATAAATTGGCACTGATTCGAATGCACTAGATAGGAAGCCACCCTCCGCAATCTGGCCGCCACTATCTTGCCCAGGATCTTCACATGCAGATTTAACAAGGAAATCGAGCAATAAGAATCGCAAGTCCCTAGGTTCCTAACCCTGCTTCAAAAGAACCACTGTTATGACTTCCCTCATGGACGGAGGAAGAATCCCCACCAGAAAGGCATGAACATAAACACGTTTCAGCCATGGCACTGTAACAACACACGTTTTATAAAATTTGTCCAGCAGGCCATCCGTAACTGACGTTTTCACACCTTTTATAGACTCTATCGTCACCCATGTCTAGGCTTCAGTTATTGGCTCCTCTAATTCCATCCCTGCTGATTCTGGCAGTTTAATGTGTCAAGCCTGGTCCAGAACATCAGTGACATCTGCCTTGGAGCTTTAATACCCTTTTTCCGTAACCTCAAATGACCCGTCCGCCCTCTCAATCCGAGTAATCGTTTTAAGCAGTGATATCTGTCCAACACCCAAGCCAAAAAATCTTGCCACCTTTTCTCCATCCCCATGTATCATGCCTGAATAATCATTGTGGCCGAATGAGACCATAGTCTGTTTATGAGTATGGAGTTCCCTAATCGGCTCTGCTCCACGTTGATCGGCTGCTATCTCCCCCTCCAACATCCTAATAAATGACTGAGGCCTTAAGCGCCATCTTAAGCACTGATCTAACCCCAGAGGAAGTAGCAATACATTTCCCCGTAATTGAAAACTTAAAAGCTTATGACAATAGCCCAAGGTCATCCACCGACCCGGCATTGAAGGCAAAGTAATCCTCTGTTGCCTCTCTAATCATGATCCTATATGGCCCATCTAACAGTGATTCTGCCCTTAGTTTACAAGTGGGAATCCTAGCAACCTTTTGGCGGCTAATGGTGAGTGATCCGACACGATCCTCCCCATATACTACATCTCTTGGAAGTAGTGGAACAGTTCTCGCTTCGTAAACATATCATTCATTCTGGAGTGCGTGTGAATAGTAGGAGAACCCCTGAAGAACCCCATTCCATTCTCTCCACACTTCCACCAGCCCCATATCCTCAACCACCAGATTCAAGGGCCGCAATGCCATCGTCTTTTACTCTAGTCTAGTTAAAGTCTCTAACACAAATAATACCCCTATACCTGCCGCCCCCCCCCCCCCCCCCCTGTCAAACTCCAGGGCATGAGGAAAGTATACCCCATCACCCAGATCCGGAGCGTACGTATTAGTCAGGCACATCTCCTTCTCTACCAGCGTTCCCTCCAGAATCAGAGCCCGGCCTTCCTCATCTTTTACAATCCTAGCTATCCAAAGTGGCTCGCCCCTTCCCCGGCCACCCAGGTGAGAACACGTTTTGGCAAGCCTCCTAGTCCCACCCACCCCAAATAGTTCTGATTTTTAGCCAGCCCCTCAACAACACATTTGACTCTTGAAGAAAAGGTATTTGAACCTTTCATCTCTTGAGGAATGCCCCCGTCTTTCACTTTGCCAGGCTATCCAGCCCCCTGGCATTCCACAACATTATTTTAACGCTTCCCCTTGAAAGACATCAGAAAAAAACATACACACTCTGGCACACAAGCAAATCGCGCAGATCTCACAACTCGATCTGCAAGTATAAAAACTGGACTCTTGTCTAGGGCAAAATCCCAACTTCCCCACCTATCACCACTGTATCTCTTCTCTCCCCCCCCCAATCCCACGCACCCACCCGTGCCACCTTCCCAATTCACCCTCCCCCACCATACTTCAACAATCCCAAAATCCAGAACCCATGACAATATATATGTGACATCTGTGTCAATGCCTTCAATGTGTAGGGATAGCAACCCATCCAACCGCTAGGCGGGCCCTGGTCAACCTTACTCCGTAAGGGGTGGGTAATGCGTCTAGCTAACCCCCTATGCAAACCGAGACATGCCTTCCCCACAGCCACCCAGCTTCCCTCCCCCCACACAACATACGGAACACAGTAGAACACACTCCAGGTGCCACTGCCAACAGATCAATCCTCTTCATCGCTCGCAGGCGGATGCATAGGCTTTGAGAATTCCCCACTCCAGACACAGATCGCTGCAGATGACGATCTGTCATGCCAGCCCGCAGAAACTGAAAGTTGCTGAGGATGGCTCCTCAGCAACTAGGACTTTCTAAGAATTTGATTGGCGACCAAGCCTTCCCTACACAGCGATTGTTGAACAGTTCCTTGTATGCTGCTGTCCACCACCCCCACCCTCCATTTCTTTATCTCGTTTTCACATTTGAGCTCGAGTTCCCCTCTGACCCCCACCATTCCCATGCTTCCTGCGGCACGTTGCACAACCAATGTCTGCCTTCATGAATAAAAGTGTAGCCGTGAATAACAGCATATGACAAATGTCATGGTCCCTCATGGTCCACTTCACCTCTTAAAAGCCCTTGCGAAGCTGTTGAATATGCATAATATAGTCAGAGTACACTAACGTGTTAGTATTATTCAATGAGATTGGGCCCAGATGCTTTGGGGCCTGTAATATAGCATTGCGGTCCCTACAATTAAAGATCCTGGCGACCATGGGTCTGGGGTTTGCCCCCAGAGAAGGCCTCTGTGTCCGTACCCAGTGGGCGCGTTCCACAGCAAACCAATTGAAGAATCCGTTTGAAAGAGTCATTTGGATCAACCACTGTTCCAGGAACAATTCTGCCAATACACATTCAACGCCCTCCCGAATGTCAACCACGTGTATGATGTTTCTTCTTGAGCGACTGTCTTTTATCCTCATCTCCAGGATTTTCGTAGTATGTAGTAGAGAAGAATCTGATTAACTCCCGTTGCCTAAACACTCCTCTTCCCTTCCAGGCAGTGGCTTAGCAACCCACGTCGTGAACGTATACATTTTTGATAGAGTGTTTACCTTTTGGCCCCTGGCATAGTAATTAGTTTCCCATTATAAACCCACCACAGGCACGACCACCTATTATGGCTCTCCCAGTCCCCCGGTTTGTTTTAGCGGCATTATCAGGCGTCTTGGGATTATAGTTTTTTTGTGAATCCATATAAATGCCCCTGTAGATCTATGGAATTAGCGGGGGAAAAAAAGATTTGGGCACTGTCGTTGGGAGCGTCATAAAGTAGTACAGCAGATTTGGAAGAATGACCATCTTCAAAACATTAATACTTCCCAGCCAAGATATTGTCAATGGGACCCCATTCGCTTGACATCTTCTTAACGTTCTCTAAGAGTGGGTGAAGTTGGCCTCAAACGAAGAATCCATCTTGTTAGTGATTTTGACCCCCACATATTGTGTAGTTGTCTGCCCAATGATACGTAAGGGTTAACCTAAGTTCATTCCTTTTCTATCAGAATGGTCGAATTTAATAGCACGATATATGTATGTTAATTTTTAAACCTGCCACTGCCCCAAATTGACTTGGCACCCCATCTAGTATATTAAGTGGCTGTTCTGGATTTGTGAGTGTTAACAGGTCGTCCGCAAAGACGGGCACCTTATGTTCCTGTTACAAAGCAGCCTCCTTGGACACGCAGGTAATGTTATTCAGTTAAGCTGTATTATAAGTTACTTCAAGATGTTGTAGAGCCAACCACTGGGTCCCATCAACCAAGCTAGCTTCTCAAAACTGACTAATATTAGAACCCTTACATAAGCTTCACATCCAAACATTCCATAGAACACAACAGTCTCTCAGCTCATCATTCACATTCACACCTTGCAAGCACTTCACTCTACACACACACCCCCACACAACCACAGAAGGATGCACAAGGAACACACACTAACGCAGCATCTTTTTAATGAGAGATACAACTTGTAAAAATCTGGAGAGTGTCGCCCCAAACATACTTCACATCCTTACACGGAGGTGCCCCCCGCCCTCTCTACATTTGCTGCCTTCCATGCAGCACTCTTCAAACCTGTCGGGATATGCCTATATCCCTGCCCAACATACGGAATACTCTCACTTCTCTGGCGGAAGGCGCGACCCTCCAATCCCTGTGGGACATGAAGGCGCGACCCTCCAATCCCTGTGGGACATCAAACCCACAGGCGCTAACCCCCTCAATCCTAGCACGACACCAAACACACCCACATATACACAGGCAAGGCGCTACCCCCCACCCTTGTGGGACACCGCACTACTAGTCTAGGAGGGTGCTATCCTCCAACCTAGTAGGACACCTAACACACCCAACAATACACTTGGAAGGTGCTACCCTCCACTCTATGGGACACATAACTTCACTTCACTCATGGGAGGCGCTACCCCCCAGCCTTGTGGGACGCCACACTGATATTCTAGGAAGGCGCTACCCTCCAACTTTGCAGGACAACATTCCCACTCATCTACTCATGCCAACTTGACTTAAGGCATCTTATTAACTTCTAGCAACAACCTTAATTCTAATTAATAAATATTTCACTATTAACATATGTTAACTTCTAAATGTCCATAGGTGCTTTTCACCTGTTAACTTGGAACTCCTCAAAAAGGTAGATCTAGGCCCACCTACAAAGGCTCACAGCACATCAGGCACATTCCTTGCCTCTTTTTCAGCAGATAATAATATAATTAAAGGATATTTGTACCGCACACTATCCCCACCGGAGTGGTCCCCTGGCGCTCTGGTGGTTCTGAAAAAAAGGGAAGGGGGGGGGGGTGAGTTAGTGGGAATAAGCTGTAAAAGTGCAAGAGAGCAGTGATGTGCTGTTGGCAGCCTCAGCCCGGTGGGTCGGTAGTTGTCGTGTGCTGTTGTGCGAGTCTGTGTGGTTTGTTTTGTTGTTGCAGTGTAGTGAAGTTTGTGTGGATTGCTGTGTTTTAGGCTTGTGGTTGTGTTTGGTTAGAGTTTGAGAGGTGTATGCAGAGGGGTGAAATTGTTAGTGGATTGGTTAATTGGCATTGCTGTCCTTGCAATTATGTCTAGGTGTGATGCTTGCTATCACTCACTATTCCATCTGATTGAGGCACTTGCTAATTTTCAATATCCTATCTAGTGTGAGGCAGGCCAGTGATCACGATTCCATCGAAGTGTGGCACCTAGAAACATTCATAGTTTAATTTAAGTGTGGCGCATGCTAACATTTACATTTCTATCTGGATGTGAAGCAGGCTAAAGTTAAGAATTCCATCTAAGTGTGGCACATGCTAACATTCATGATCTTATCTAGATGTGATGCAGGCTAAAGTTAACTTTAATTGCTAAAAGTCCTTACAAGTCCATCGGTGCTTTGCACCTCTACCCTAAAATTCCTCACAATGTTAAATCTAAGATGCACTCGAGCAGGGTCCTCCGCACTTAACATGGAATGCAAAAATCTTCACACACTTTGCACATTATAATTACAGTGGTAATTATCCAAATGCTAGGAGTGTGGTAATTGAATAAGCTTCACTGTGATCATATGTTTAAAGAAGATTAATATGTATTCGTATGTATTATATTAATGATGTCCCCCCAGGAGGTTGCTGCTTACACCGCTGGCCTCCTGTGATCATATGATTCCCGAATCTAACAAGATTCCAGAATCATACTGCATCACGAGAATGCAGCAGCACCAGCTACAATATCATAACATCTCCCCTTCCACAATTTAACACTAAATAACATTTGATTGAACAGTACAACAATATAAAGAACATAAACTAGGAAAACAATGGTAGCAATATAACGCAAAAGGATATATTCTAGAATCCACTTCTAGAGATCATAGTTTCTGTGTAGATTGCATGTTGATTCAATAATATACAGTCTTTTTTAAAGCTACGTATAATTTTTCTGTTTTTTGAAGACGTACTACTCTCCCTCTCATTATCCCCAATGTCTTCTTCCACTTGCTTTTCTTCCAAAGGTAACCTTGCTCTTGCCAACACTACGTCATCACAGGACCATTTATTTCCATCCTCAAGGATCACATATTTATTCGAACAATGTTCCACTGTTTGTGGAGCCCTGTATTTGGATTCTCCTTTCAAAATCTTCCTTGGTTCTCTTACAAAAACCCAATCTCCTTCCTTAATGATACTTGCGTGAGCTGTGTTCTCTTCCCTTTATCACTGATGGCACATGCTGTGCACTCTCTTACCAATTGTTCTATTTGGTTCCACATATCAGGCCACCAATACACTTCCCTTACTCTCCTTTTTGTAAGGCTTCTTCCTATATGTCCTTCATGGGCAATGGTCAATATCTGATTTCTCAATGTAATCGGTGGAACAATGTGATCTCATATATATATATATATATATATATATATATATATATATATATATATATATATCTTGTGGAATCTGCTTAGATCACATGCTGTGCATAGGCCGACATCTAGTGGAAGCTGCGGAGTATTAGTTTGTTTTTCGAAACTCGAAAATGGGCATCAACACAGGGCGTGCCAGTAATGCTATCCCTAGTGTGACGTCCCCTGTACCCATGACCATGATCCCTCACGCGTCTAGGACCCTCAGATTGTTTTTTTCCGCCATACTGGTCGGAAGCTTTTTGCGGAGTTCCTGGCACTAAGCCATAATTTTGCAAAATATTGATAATTTAACCCCTTCTCCACCCCAACATCGAGATACCGTATTTCTACACTCGACGCCAGATCGGAGAGAATTTCGACCGTCAACTGCACGACGACTTTGGGCCTCGATGCTTCCGTCTCGGCCCGGGCCTGGGCCGCTGGCCAAGGCCCTGCAAGTAGGGAGAGTGGGGGGTGGTCATACTCTACACTCTTGTAATATATAGACACACTTATATATTCCTACACTTACCAGCCCGCTGCCACAAGGTGCGTATGGAGGGTACCCCTTTCCAATTCTGCCCCAAGTGCAATCGCAAATACCCTTGGGTCGACAGGCACGCCACGTGCAACCTCTGCTTGCCGAGGGACCACCCCGAGGCAAATTGCAGAGCCTCTAGTAGGTTTAAGCCTAAAACACTTAAGGACCGTTCAATCAAGCGTTGGGCCCACCACCCCAGGCGTCAAGAGGCCATGGCAGCAGAGGGCGCCTTTAGCGACGGCAGCGACGCCGTACTTTCGGACGGCGAGGGCTTTATGACGTCGAAAGACAGCCGAGCGCAAGTCCCCGACCTCGGAAGGTCGACCGGCAGGCTGGCTATGGGGAGCACCCCCGGCGACAAGAGCGCTTCCCATGACACCTTCACAAAACACACAAAAGTCCAACCGAGACTCGACGCGCACGTCGAGTTCTCGGTAAGAGGCACATAGAGAACAGTCCGAATCGGCGTCCTCTGGGCGCTCTCGACCTAGATCGCCACACAACGCCAGGCAAGCATCCAGTATTGCCAAGAGTGCCTCGCTCCCTAAGGTCACGGAAGCTCGATCGTCGGGAGACGAAGCCGACTTCCACCCTCAGGCCGCACTCCAAGAGTCGGCGCCCGCAGACCGAATTACTACAGATCCCGAAACCCTACCTCCACGCTCGAAGGATAGGGTCAAGACCCCCAAACCTCGACGCCAGGCGTCGAAAAGCTCAGAGGGCCCTAAAACACACGGGAAACACTCCTCCAGTCACGGGGAGGGAGGGAAACAGCAAAGGAAGCAGTCTCTACCCACTTCCAAGCCCGTAGAACACTCCACTCCTCAAAAACAGAAAGACAAGTCCACGGCTTCTAATAACACCAAAACCCCTGCACAGGCTACCAGGTCTAGTAGGGATAAATTTGGAAAACTCCCAGAAAGGGTCATTCCCAGTTCCAGAGAATGGACCAGTGTTGACATAGATAGGGTAATGTCAAGAATGTCATCTTTGGCAGATTTTTATGCAAAAAACCCAGAACACTTTCTTGCTTATACTCCCGACCGGTCAGCACCCTCTGGCTCTAAGGATCCTATACCTCCAAGTGCAAGGTCCCACTTTGAGACACCAAAAGGGTCTTCAGACCCCTTCTACGTCCAGCCCTACTCTCTACCAGGGAGGGACATCCTTTGTTGAGGATCCAGATTTGGGCATGGTGGAGGAACAAACTGGGACAGGCTACTATGGGGATGAGGATCAAGATGAGGAGGAGGAAGACCCCTACAGGGTAGACTCCCCAGTAGAAAGAGAGGCCCCATTACCGACTCCCCTGTCGACAACCAGCCACTCCTGAATGAAGTGCTGTCTCGAGCAGCCGAACATTTCCACATTGACACCCAGGGTGCCCAGGAGGAAACAGACTTCGCAGAAGAGTTAGTGGGGGAGAGGAGGCCTGTTACTCAGGCCATCCCTATCCTAAAATCTATTCAAAGAAGAATAGACCCGTCACTCCTCAATCCTAACCTCACTAGAGCAGTGAACCCTAGGATTGAAAAACTTTTCAAGGCGGCCCAATCAGACCCACTATATATAAGAGGGCATCTGAAGCCGGACTCTCTGGTTGTTACTAACACCCGTAAGAGGGCTGGAACACCCTTATCGTCGTCCGAGGCTCCTCCCGACAAAGAGAGCAAAAAACTGTACGGGTAAGGCAGGAAAGTGGCCTCCACTTCCGCCTACCAGGCAAGGATTGCCAACTCCACCACCCTGTTGGCCAGCTACAACTGCCATCAGTGGGAAGAGGTCGTGGCACTCATAGACTCGCACCAGAACCCTTAAAGAGCCAATTGGAACGAGTTTCAGCGGAGGGAAGAGCCGTGTCCGGTTGCATTTTAAAGGCAACCTTTGTTGCCGCGGATAACGCAGGCAGATTAATAGCAGAAGGAACTGTTATTAAGAGACACGCTTGGCTACGCCAGTCTGGTTTCAAGGCTGAAACACAAGCGTCACTATTAGACAAACCGGTGGAGCCGGATCTGTTTGGTAAGGCGGTCGAGGACGCACTAAAGAATGCTAAGGATGAGTATGAAACACTCAAATCCCTAGGCCAGCTAACCACTAAACCCCCTAATCAGAGAGGGAATGGCAATTTCGTCACCCACGCGGCTAAAATTCCCAAAGAGGTTCTAACTATTCCCTATTCCCAGGGGCAGGGTAGACAGTGGAACAATAATAACCAGCAGTCTACCCAGGGTTACGGCAGGGGAAATAAGAGGACGTGGTAGAGGTAGAGGCAGCCCCAATAAAGGAGGCGGCACGCCTCCACCGAAACAGTGACGCTCCGTTCAGGGTCCCTTCTCACGCAACCCCAGTAGGGGGGCGCATTTCCAACTTCACCCAAGCTTGGGAAGGGATCACATCAGACAGATGGGTGCTGTCAACAGTATCCAAGGGGTACTGTATAGAACTACTAGAGCGTCCCCGAGACCATCCTCCACGACAAAAAATACATTCTTTAGAACACCAGAAGATCCTCCTAGAAGAGATCGTCAATCTGCTAGCAAAGGACGCGATAGAACTCGTCCCGGGACACCAGCTAAGCAAGGGTATTTATTCAACTTACTTCCTTGTGCCAAAAAAAGATTTGACAATGTGCCCAGTTTTGGACTTACGGCCTGCCAACAAGTATGTCAAGCCCCAAAACTTTCACATGACTACTCTCCAAGAGGTAATCCCCCTCCTAAAAAAGGGGGATTACATGGCAACATTGGACATGAAAGATGCCTATTTTCATATTTCCATGTTCCCAGCGCACAGAAAATACTTGCGCTTCAATGTGGACAGTCGGCACTACCAGTTCAAGGTACTGCCCTTCGGGATAGCTTTGGCCCCAAGGGTATTCACCAAGGTACTGGCGGTGGCGGCAGCACACCTACGCAGGGAGGCAATCCTGGTGTACCCTTACCTGGACGACTGGCTCATCACGGGGGAAACCCCAGTAATTTGCAGAACAAACATTCAAAGGACTATCGACCTCCTCTTCGAATTGGGCTTCTCAATAAACGAGAAAAAGTCAAGTCTAGTGCCAAGCACATCCAAACAAGTCTTAGGAGCTATCCGAGACACTCAAGAGGGGTTGACCTTTCCTTCAGAGGAAAGAATTCGGAATATACTGCTGCAAATCCTGCAATACCAGTCCGGTCGCCAGATAACGGTACGCAAAGCAATGCGTTTGCTGAGCATGAAGGCGTCATGTATTTACCTGGTCCCCCACGCGCGCCTGCGCATGCGTCCCATGCAGGAATGGTTGGCGAAACAGTGGTCTCAGGCAAGTGGTCAGTGGGACGATCTAGTGGTTGTTTCGCCAACACTGGTACAAAGCCTTCACTGGTGGACAAGAGAGAATCTGTCCAAGGGGAAACCCTTTTACGATCCCGAGATACAGGCGGTAGTCGCAACCGATGCATGCCTGACGGGGTGGGGAGCTCACCATCTCCACCACACAGCTCAGGGTCTCTGGTCTCACGCAGTGGCCAAGAATCACATCAACCTTCTAGAGCTTCTGGCAGTATTCAGAGCGCTTCAAGCTTTTGAACCCTACCTTTTAAACCTGTCAGTGCAAATCCGGACGGACAGCACTACAGCCATGTTGTACCTGAACAAACAAGGAGGGACTCGCTCGCCAAATCTGTCCAAGCTTGCCCAGAAAATCTGGATATGGGCACTCAGATGGAACATCTTCCTGTCATCACAACCTGTTCCAGGGGATCTCAATTCCCTAGCGGATGCTCTGAGCAGAGACCCCCTCCCAAAGGAACACGAGTGGTGTCTACACAGAGAAGTCGTAGAAGACATCGTCTCTCAGTGGGGTTTCCCCACTATAGACCTATTCGCCACAAGCGAAAACAGACCATGCTCAGGATTCGCACCTAGGTTCCCCCAACTAGACTCCCAGGGGAACGCCCTGTGGATGAACTGGTCAGGGATGTTTGCGTACGCTTTTCCACCAACTCCTCTAATCGGGAAGGTGGTCAACAAGATGAACAGAGAATCGATGACGCTCGTCCTGGTTGCTCCCATGTGGGCGAGACAACCATGGTTCCCACACCTAAGCAGACTGGCGGTGTGCGAACCCATCAGACTTCCGAGCTGGTACAACCTATTGTCCCAGCACCACGGTCAAACAGTGCACCCTCAACCCAACTCAATGAACCTGGCAGCATGGCTCCTGAGGTCATAGAGTTTGGACATCTCAAATTACCACAGAGGTGTATGGACATCCTAAAGGAGGCTAGGAAGCCCAACACGAGGCACTGCTACTTTGACAAATGGAAGAGATTCGTAATCTGGTGCCAGAGTAAGCAAATCAACCCAGTTGATTGCACTCCTTCCACTATTGTTACTTACATGCTCCACCTGTTGGGTGCGGGGCTGGTATTTAACTCACTGAAGGTACACCTGGCAGCCCTGTCAGCATACATACACCACTTCCCATAACAAGGTGTCGTGGTGGAAAGTACCAGTAGTTAAGGCCTTCATGGAAGGAGTAAAGAGACTTCACCCTCCTATTTCTAACCCACCACCAGGATGGGACCTGAACGTGGTGCTATCTAAACTCATGGGCCCCCCATTCAAGCCCATGCATAAGAGGAGTCTCAAACAAATGACCTATAAGACTGCCTTCTTAGTAGCCATTACATCCATAAGAAGGGTCAGTGAAATTGAGGCTCTGTCAGTGCAGGATCCTTTCTTTACTATTCAAAAGGATAAGCTGGTTTTACAGACACACCCTTGGTTCTCACCTAAGTTTATTTCCAAATTCCATGTAAACCAGTCCATCGAGCTTCCGGCTTTCTTCCAAAACTGACAAAGCTCGGCTGAGGTTAAACTACACACCCTAGATGTGCGTAGGGCGGTCCTTTACTACATAAACAAAACCAGACCGCTTAGGAAAACAGATCAACTGTTTGTCTCCGTAGCCACAGGCAAAGAGGGAGATCGCGTCTCTAAGGGTGCCATCTCCAGGTGGATTGTCAACTGTATCCAGTTGTGTTACTCTCTTTCTGACAAAACTTTGCCTTTTGCACCCAGAGCCCACTCGACAAGAGGCATTGGGGCCACTCTGGCTTTCATTGCAAATGTTCCCCTTGACACCATTTGCAAAGCAGCTACTTGGAGCTCTATTCACACTTTTACTCAGCACTACTGCATTGACACCCATTCCAAGTCAGATACTCAAGTGGGACAAGCGGTTCTAAGACATTTATTTGCTCATGACCCTTCTCAAATCCCACCTCCTTCTAACACTGCTTGCTAATCTATGCACAGCATGTGATCTAAGCAGATTCCACAAGCCTCAGAAGGGATACATTACTCACCGTAATCGTATTCTGATGCTTGTATCTACTTAGATTCACATGCGACCCACCCTTCCTCCCCTCTGAGAGAAGGCGCATGGATGCTTGTAGTCTTATCTTATCTATCTTATCTATCTTCTATCTGCTTGGATCATCTGTACTCGCGCTACTCCTCATGCTACCTCATGTCAGAAAAAATACAATCTGAGGGTCCTAGACGCGTGAGGGATCATGGGTACAGGGGGGCGTCACTAGGGATAGTATTACTGGCACGCCCTGTGTCGACGCCCATTTTTGAGTTTCGAAAAACAAACTGTAATACTCTGCAGCTTCCACTAGATGTCGGCCTATGCACAGCATATGAATCTAAGCAGATACAAGCATCAGAAATACGATTACGGTGAGTAATGTATCCCATATTCTCTGAGGCTTGTGGAATCTGCTTAGATCGCATGCTGTGCATAGGCCGACATCTAGTGGAAGCTGCGGAGTATTACAGTTTGTTTTTCAAAATTTGAAAATGGGCGTCGACCTAGGGCGTGCCAGTAATACTATCCCTAGTGACGCCCCCCTGTACCCATGATCCCTCACGCGTGTAGGTCCCTCAGATTGTTTTTTTCCGCCATACTTGTCGGAAGCATAGCGCGGAGTTCCCTGGCTTTTAGCCATTTATCACATATTTACCAAAAATTCCCGTTCCTCTTATCTCACGTCGAGACTCCGAACATCGACGCCGATAGTGAAGAACTAACAGCCGTTGAGACTGCACGATGGACTTTGGGCCTGCAAGTAGGGAGAGTGGGGGGTGGACATACTCGCACTCATTTATTTTCCTACATACACTCGGCCGCTGCTATTAACATATGGAGAGTACTCCCTTTAAATTCTGCCCCAAGTGCAACCATACGTTCCCTTGGGTAGATAAGCATAACACCTGTAATTTGTGTCTGCCTAGGGACCACCCCGAAGCGAATTGCAGAGCGTGTAAACTCTTCAAAGCTAAGACACTAAAGGACCGCTCCACCAAAAGTTGGCTAACTACGCCAGGCAGCTCGAGGCCATGGACGCTGTGGGTTCCTTCAGTGATGGCAGCAACGCCGCCGTATCGGACAGCGAGGGCAGAGGGGTGTCGTTAGACGCCCAAGCGCCGGCCCCCGGCCTCAGAGGTCTGTCCGGCGGGGCAGTTATGGGGACTACACCCGGCGGCACGAGGGCTACCCACACACATTCTTCTAAACACACTAACCCCGAGACTCGACACATGTGTCGAGCGATCAGCAGAAAAAGGCACAAAGAGAGCAGTCCGCAGAATCGGTGTCCTCTGGGCGCAACAGGTCTCGATCGCCTCATGATATGCAGCAATCGTCTACGGTTGCGAAGAGTGCCATGCTTCCTAAAGTCACAGAGGTATGGTCATCAGAAAACAAATCCGACCTCTACCCCCAAGCAGCATGCTCAAAGTCGGCTCTGGCAGCTTGTTCCACGTCTGCCTCGGAGTCTCGACGTCCCCCCTCTAAAACTACGGAACCCAGTTAACCCACCTCCGAATCTCAACGTCATACGTCGAAAGATTCAGGGAAAGCCAAAGAGTCAGGGAAACATGCCTCTACACATGGCAAAGGTGAGAAACAGAAAAAAGCATCTGAACCCCAGCTTCAGAAGGACAAGCATAAATCCAAGACCCCTGACCCTGTCACTAGGCCTAAAGTTGTCCCTCCCACTCCACTGGATATGGGAATAGAAGAGGAACCTCAACAAGAGGTCTTCATTCCCAGTCCAAAGAATGGAGCTCTGAAGACATTGACAGGGTGATAATTACAATGTCTTTTTATGGCACATTTTTACAAGAAAAACCCTGATTACTTCCTGTGCTATCAGAATACCCCTGCTACCTCTACTCCTTCCAGATCCAAAGACCCTCAGCCTCCTAGTAGGAGACCTCGTATTGAGACTCCAGTCCAGGGTCTGAGTTCAGACCCTCCCACTATTCAACCTTATCAGTATGCTGAAAATCCAGACATACAAATACTGGATGACCAGTCAGGGGCCGAAATTTATGGAGACGATGAGGATCAGGGTGAGGAGGAGGAAGACTAGGCAGAGGCTTATAGTCTCGACTCCCCTATTCCCAAGGATCCACCGGTCAATGACTCACCTGTGGATAATCAGCCTTTATTGAATGCGGTCTTAGCTAAAGCTGCAGAGCACTTTCAGATGGACACTCAAGGGGCTCAAGAAGAGATGCACTTTGCAGAGCAAATTATGGGGGATAGAAAATCCATTGCCCAAGCCATACCAATACTGAAATTCATTCAATGCAGAATTGACCCCTCCCTACTCACCCCTAATCTTATCCGGACAGTTAACCCTAGAATAGAGAAATTATTCAGGGCCGCCCCCTCCGACCCACTTTATATAAGGGGTCAGCTTAAACCCGACTCATTGGTGGTTACCACCACCAAGAAGAGGGCGGGTACACCTCTAGCATCCTCCGAAGCTCCTCCAGTCAAGGAGAGCAAAAAGATATATGGGCTAGGAAGGAAAGTGGCCTCCACTTCCGCTTACCAGGCAAGATTTGCTAATACCACCACTCTGCTGGCAAGTTACAATTGTCACCAATGGGAGGAGGTAGCTGCCCTCATTTCCTCCGCACATGAACCTCTAAAGGGCCAGTTGGCCCAGATTGCATCAGAAGGGAGATCAGTGTCCGGTTGCATCCTCAAAGCGACTTTTGACGCAACAGACATGCAGGCCGGCTCATCGCAGAAAGGACTCATCAAGAGACACGCTTGGCTGAGGCAGTCGAGGTTTAAACCCGAGACACAAGCCGCACTCATCGACATGCTGGTGGAACCAAATGTCTTGTTTGGGAAAGCGGTGGAGGAGGCACTCCAAAGAGCCAAGGACGAATATGATACCCTAAACTCCCTTGGGCAGTTAACTAATAAACCCACAAACCAACGAGGGAATAGTAATTTTCGTCGCTCTCGCGGCCAAAATTCTCAGAGAGGGTCTAATTACTTTCAAGGGCAAGGAACATCGTGGGGAGGCAACCAACAGGCTTCACAAGGTTTCACCAGTGGTCAAAAGAGGGACTGTGGTAGGGACAGAGGCAGCCCAGGGCGCTACACCCCCCAACAAACAGTGACATTCCACTCCGGGTCCCTTCCCATGCATCCCTTCACGCATGGGAAGGGATCACCTCGGACAGATGGGTGCTGTCCACGGTGTCCGAGGGATACTGTATCGAACTGTTGGAACACCCCCAAAACCATCCTCCACGACAGAAAATACACTCCTTGGACCACCAAAGAATCCTCCTCGAGGACATAGCCATTCTTCTTGCAAAGGACGCGATAGAACTCGTCCCGGGCAACCAGGTAAACAAGGGTATTTATTCAACGTACTTCCTTGTGCCAAAAAATGATCTAACAATGCACCCAGTATACAATGCACCCAGTATTAGATTTGCGCCCTACAAACAAGTATGTCGAGCCTCAAAAATTTCACATGACTACACTACAAGAGGTAATCTCCCTACTAAAAAGAGATTACATGGCAACATTGGACATGAAAGATGCCTATTTTCATATTTCCATGTACCCAGCGCACAGAAGATTCTTGGTCTTCAAAGTGGACAGTCAGCACTACCAGTTCAGGGTGCTGCCCTTCGGTATTGCCTCAGCTCCAAGGGTATTCACCAAGGTACTGGCGGCGCACCTACGCAGGGAGGCAATCCCAGTGTACTCTTACCTGGACGACTAGCTCATCACAGGGGAAACCCCTGTAATTTGCAGTGCCACCATCCAAAGAACGATCATCCTCCTCTTCCAGTTGGGCTTCTCAATCAACAAGAGAAAATCAAGCCTGGTGCCAAGCACCACCAAACAGTTCCTAGAAGCTGACCTAAACACTCAAGAAGGGTTGGCCTTTCCATCAGAGGAAAGAATTCGGAATCTATTACTGCAAATTCTTCAATATCAGTCCGGTCGACAGATCAGGGTTCGCAGAGCGATGCGTTTGCTAGGCATGATGGCGTCATGTATTTACCTTGTTCCCCACGCGCGCCTGCGCATGTGACCCATGCAGGAATGGTTGGCGAAACAGTGGTTTCAGGCAAGTGGTCAGTGGGACGATCTAGTGGTTGTTTCGCCAACACTAGTACAGAGTCTTCACTGGTGGACAAGAGCGAACCTGTCTAAGGGGAAACCCTTTTACGATCCAGATATACAGGCTGTAGTCACTACAGACGCGTCCCTGTCAGGATGGGGAGCACACCTCCTTCACCACACAGCTCAGGGCCTCTGGTCTCACACAGTGGCCAAGAATCCCATCAACCTGCTAGAACTTCTGGCAGTCTTCAGAGCGCTTCAAGCGTTCAAACCCCACCTATCGAACCTGTCAGTACAGATCCTAACGGACAGCACGACAGCAATGTTTTACATAAACAAACAGGGGGGCACTTGTTCGCCAAATCTGTTCAAGCTTGCCCAGAAAATTTGGATATGAGCACTCGGACAGAACATTTACCTGTCGTCTCAACATATTCCAGGGGATCTCAATTCTCTAGCAGACACTGTAAGCAGAGATCCCCTCCCAGAGGAACACGAATGGTGTCTACACGAAGAAGTCGTAGGAGACCTCTTCTCACGAGCGAAAACAGACCATGCCCAGAATTCGCATCCAGGTTCCCCCAGCCAGGCTCCAAGGGGAACGCCCTATGGATGTACTGGTCAGGGATGTTTGCCTATGCTCTTCCACCACCCCTCTCATGAGGAAGGGGGTCATCAAGATGCACAGGGAATCGGCGACGGTCATCCTAGTTGCTCCCATGTGGGCGAGACAACCGTGGTTCCCGCACCTGCGCAAACTGGCGGTGTGCGAACCCATGAGACTCCCGTGCTGGCACAACCTACTCTCCAAGCACGGAGGACAAACAGTGCATCCTTAACCCAACTCGATGAACTTGGCAGGATGGCTCCTGAAGTCATAGAGTTTGGCCATCTCAATCTACCACAGAGATGCATGAATATCCTAAAAGAATCAAGGAAACCAAATACAAGACACTGTTACTTTGATAAGTGGAAAACATTTGTTATTTGGTGCCAGAATAAACAAATCAAACCAGTTGATTGCACTCCTTCCAATATTGTCACCTACATGCTCCACTTACTGGATGCAGGGTTGGTATTTAATTCACTTAAGGTACACCTGGCGGCGCTGTCAGCCTACACCACCTCCCATAACAAGGTGTCATGGTGGAAGGTGCCAGTGGTCAAAGCATTTATGGAAGGGGTGAAGAGACTCCACCCTCCAATTTCTAACTCACCACCAGGGTGGGACCTTAATGTGGTGCTTGCTAAACTCATGGGACCCCCCCTTCGAACCCATGCATAAAGCTAGTCTTAAACACCTGACCTACAAGACTGCCTTCTTAGTAGCCATTACATCCATAAGAAGGGTCAGTGAAATTCAGGCTCTGTCAGTGCATGATCCTTTCTTTACTGTTCATAAGGATAAACTGGTTCTATGAACTTACCCTAGGTTCTCACCCAAGTTCATTTCTAAATTCCATGTTAACCAGTCCATTGAGCTATGGGCCTTCTTCCAAGAACCCAAAAGCTCTGCTGAGGTGAATCTACACACACTAGATGTGCGAAGAGCGGTCCTCTACTATGTAGACAACACCATACCGCTAAGGAAAACAGATCAACTGTTCGTCTCTGTAGCTACAGGGAGAGAAGGAGATTGCGTCTCTAAAGGTGCCATCTCTAAATGGATAGTCAAATGTATCCAGCTGTGTTGCTTCCTTTCACAAAAAACACTGCCTTTTACGCCAAGGGCCCACTCTACAAGAGGCACTGGGGCCACTCTGGTTTTCATTGCAAATGTATCCATTGACACCATTTGTAAAGCAGCTACATGGAGCTCTATTCACACTTTTGCTCAGCACTACTGCATTGACACTCATTCCAAGACAGATACTCAAGTGGGACAAGCGGTTCTAAGACATTTGTTCGCTCATGACCCTTCTCACATCCCACCTCCTTCTTCTAACACTGCTCACTAATCTATGCACAGCATGTGATCTAAGCAGATTCCACAAGCCTCAGAAGGGATACATTACTCACCGTAATCGTATTTCTGATGCTTGTATCTGCTTCGATTCACATGCGCCCACTCTTCCTCCCCTTTGAGAGAATGGATGCTTGTAGTCTTATCTATCCAGCTGCTTGGATACTCTGTACTCGTGCTACTCCTCATGCTACCTCATGTCAGGAAAAATACAATCTGAGGGTCCTACACGCGAGGGATTCACACCAGGGATAGTATTACTGGTACACCCTAGATCGACGCCCAGTTTCGAGTTTCGAAAAACAAACTGTAATACTCTGCAGCTATATATATATTTTCATTTTTTATCTAGGGTGTCCTTGTTCAGCATCCTCATCTCTTGCCTCGACCCATTCTTCTTTTGAAAAACCTGAAGTGATGTGTGCTATTACACAATCCATGTCTCGCTCTTCCAGGCATTCCTCACTTTGCACTTCCTCTGCAGCACTATTCCAAGGTAACCTTGACAGACAGTCTGCCACAATATTAGATCTGCCTGGTGTATACTTCACTGTGACATTATATTGCATGATGTCTAAAATCCCCCTCTTGATGCGTGGGGATGTCAACTGCGTGTTTTTCGATTTTAAACCATGAATCAATGGTTTGTGATCTGTTCTCAATTCAATCGGTGCACCCCAAATGAGACCTTTTAAAATGCTCTAAAATCCATCTCACTCCCAACGCCTCCCTCTCAATAGTTGAATAGTTTTTCTCTGCCCCTCTTAACATCCTGGAGGCAAAAGCTTAGGGTACAACCATGCCATTTTGTATCTGCTCAAGAACTCCACCTAAACCTATTCCACTGGCGTCCACAGATATACTTCTGGCACCATAGTCAAACATCTTAAGTGTTGGAGCTGTATTGATTTGCTCTTTGAGTAATTCAAATTCTTCTGACCATACAAATTTCATGACTTTACTCATCAATCCCCTCATATGACATGACTTGTCGGAAAAATGGTGCACATTATTTGAATAATTCTCTGCCAACCCTAAAAAACTCCTAAGTTGGTCTTTGTTAATAGGTTCTGGTATTCCCATAATTGTATCCACTAGAGTCTTCTTTGGTTTTATGCCATCTGCATTTATGGAATGACCTAAATAAGTCACCTCACTTTTCGTTATTTTATATTTTTCTATTCTGAGTGTGAGACCGCTTTCCTACAAAATATCTACTCCACCATACAAGCATGGATGGCAATGAATGGTCCATGCCTCAATGGGGACAAGACCGAAATCCTCATTGTTGGGCAAAAATCCACATTAGCCAATCTTGACTCGTTATACCTAAACTTCCGTATCGACGACCGTGTCATCCCTGTACTAACCTCTGTTAAAACTCTTGGTGTACACGTTGATGCTATGCTTTCCATGGACAAACAAGTTGGCGCTATTGCCTCAGCTTCTGCCCTGAGCACAAAGCTGATCAATGCGATAAAACCATTTCTAACAATGAACAAACGCCTCTCTATTGCCAGACCCACCATAGGAGCCAAGTTGGATTACTGCAACGCTCTCCTAGCCGGCACCTCCAAAAAAACCATAGCTAGACTCCAAACCACCCAAAATAACACACTCAGAGCTGCACTTAGCATACCTAAAAGAAACCACATCTCACAAGCAAGAAAGGCCGCGCATTGGCTCCCAGTCAAAGACTGCATCACATTCAAAATCCTCACAACCACACATAAATGCATCAACCATTCAGCACCCACATACTTATCAGACATGCTTACCATAGCGCATTCCACCAGGCCTATCAGACTACACTACTCCAACCAACTCACTGTACCGCGCATCAACAGACAAGGCTGGAGGTATTGGATTTCCTTCCCTCACCCCCAAACTCTGGAACGCACTCCCTACGGCCCTCGGAGCCGAAACATCTCACCTTGCATTTTGCAAAAATCTCAAAACGGCTCTCTTCGATTAACTCCATTTCTCCCTTATACGACCCGATTCCTATTTGCCTATAGGAAGTATAAGCAGTGTATTCTATTACCACCTATGTATAACCCCAATGATGTTACTCGTCCTCTGTATGTTTCTATATATGTAACTAAGCTGTAAACACCAATGTAACAAGCGCCACAATGCCCTCGGGCTGCTGTGCGCTCAACAAATACGAATAAATAACCTGCAAGACTCCTAGCAATTTCGCATTATGGTCTTCTTCAGTCAATGCTGATATCAAAATATCGTCTTGAAAATAATGGACTCCCTGTATACCATCAAACAATTGGTGCTTTTACTTTTGAAACACGGCTGCCGCCGACGCCAATCCAAAAGGCATCCTCTTATATCTGAATGCACCTAACGGGGTAACAAAAGATGTGAGGTGTTGCGACTCATCATCTAGAACCACCTGATGATAAGCAGATGACAAGTTTAACGTTGTGAAATACTTAACCGGCTTCATCATTGTCAACATTTCATTTATATTTGGTAGAGGATGTCTGTCTACCCAAATATTTGCATTTAAGTCTTAGGTCTACACACATCCTTATAGACCCACCTGGTTTGCATACGATGACAATAGGCGAAAAGCCATTCCGAACTCTCTCTAGGTTATATAATGTCCTGTTCACACAGTCTCAATAGTTTGTTCTGTAGGGCCTCTCTTGTGCCCGATGGAATATTTCTCACCTTATGGACTACTGGTTTGGCATTTATTTTTAATATGATCCTGTTTTTAAATCCTCTTAATGTGCCTATGCTTTCGTTGAATACTTTTGGAAAACTGCTACGTTTTCACCTGTTCCACAATTCTCTTCAGTGAGACCTAAAATTGGTCCTGTCTCTCCTGGATGTATCTTGATTTGTAGGGAAGCTTGCTCCCACCATCCTACAATTGAGAATCCATTTTCAGCCACATAAAGTTTGCAATATGTCTTTCTTTCTTTTGAAGCACAAATGTACCCATGTGTAACCAATTATGTTGATGGGTGTCTTTCCGTATCCAGTTCCTCTCACTCTTGTATCCCTTAAATCTGCTCTTTTTCCTTGCAATTCATTCTCAAATGTTTGTATATCTACCATGGTGTATGGTGTATGGTGACCCTGTGTCAACCATTACCCTCAATGATACACCATTCACCAGCATTGACACCCATGATCCTACACTTCCTCCAGACGGTCTCAATGTCAGGATCTGTACATGTTCTTCCGTCTCATTGATCATGGACATTAAGTTGCTTGGACCGGGACTACCTTCTATTGCCCTTATACTTGAGATGTTATTATTTGTGGCTTGGTTTACTTCTCTCTGCACTCTGCTCAAAGAGAATGTTCCTAATGTTCTCCCAATTCTTTGGGTGTTTCGACACACTTTTCCAAAATGCCCTACCTAACCACACTTGTAACATTCTGCTGAGAATGCCAGGCATTTTTCATTGTTATGTCTATATCTGCCACATTTGTAGCACTTGTTTTGTATCCTGCCATCAGACTCTCTCTTCTCATGTTACTGTCACCATAGTTGTCTTTTGACATCCTCCTGATTGCTGCAATCAAATTTTCTTCCTCTCTACCCGAAGTACTTTCTTGGACATCTTGTACACATCTAATTTCAGTACTTTGTGCTTTATCTTGTATTTCCCTCGTGCATTTATCTCCCAATTCCATTGATCTAGCAATATCCATGGCTTGCTCTAGGTTTGGATCCTTCGCTTGCCACAAGCGTTGCTGTATCCGAGAGTCTGCAAATTGTATGACCAATTGGTCTCTCAAATACTCATCCACTACCCCAGTAAACTTGCCAACACCCTTGGAGCAGCCATATATGCATTGACAGTCTCTCCTTTGTTTTGCCTCTTCGAGAAAAAACGGTATCTCTCCAATACTATATTTGTTTTATTTCCAAAAGGTTTGGTCAATTTAGCCACAGCCAATTCATACTTCCTATTGTTGCCAGAACCAGTGGCTAACTCCTCACATCCTTCCTCCACATTTTTTTGATCAGGTAAAGTTCTAAACATTCGTAAAGCCTCAGCACCCACACAGTTCAATAATGTGGCTTCCCTGAGATCGCATCATTGAATTTGGCTCCTCGTACTGCTCTCAGGTACACCTGGAAATTGTCCAGCCACTGTTCCCAACTGCATACCGGATTTCCTGGTTGTGTAAGAAATTTTACTGGTGCAGCAATATTTTGCATCATTGAATTTGTTATCTGCTACTATTGTTTTTCTCTTTAACATTTGTTATAATAACTCTTCATTTTCATGTGTATTTCCACTAACATCTGTTTCATTAATGTATAGCACTGTCTTTAAATTGTTCATTTTTTTTTTTTTTAATGTCGCTCTATTCTGTACGGCACAGCACAGTCCGTAACAATCCTTCTTTTGTAATGTCACCATTTTACTGCATTCGTTAATATTTGTTTCCTTTCCCACTTCGTACTGTGTTCTGTAACGTTATCTTCACCATCAAGCATTGTATGGGTTGCCTCGGTAACTTTGCACACCCTAAAAAGGAAGCCGCATGCTATTTTGATGGTTTTTTACATCCTTTCCTCTAATCTTGACTGTCCAGTACGCTTGCGCTCTATTTAAACGATGCAGCCTTGCACCGTTCAGCGCATTTACCCTTCCTTAAATATTTCCTCGGCTTCTTCCCATGGACTCACTGCGCTTCCTTATATGCTTGATATGCCGCTTCAGCGTTCTCGCTCTCACCTCAGCCAAGTACGCAAGTCCGTACACCCATCTCCGTCTCTTCACCTTGTTGCCGGGGACCTCAGATTCTGCGTCGGGATGGGTGATCCTCGTCACCAATTTGTGGTAATTGAATCATCTTCACTGCGATCATATATGTTTAAAGAAGATCAATATTCATGTGTATGTATTATAATAATGAGGTCCCCCCAGGAGGTTGCTGCTTACACCGCTGGCCTCCCGTGATCATATGATTCACGAATCTAATAAGATTCCGGAATCATAATGCATCACAAGAATGCAGCAGCACCAGCTACAATATCATAACAATGAGTGCTTCTTAACCGTACTGTTTTAACATCCAAAGGATACAGATATGTGCCGAGGACTTCCCCTTCATGCCCATCTTGTCACGTCCTAAAGCTTTGCAAGAATTAGCTTGTACAACGTCGTATGTCATTGCAGCACAATAGCTCTGCTCGACCAGGCGGGCAGCATCTCGCCCGCTCCCTATCCTTGGGCATCCGCCCCTGTCAGCTTCTCTGATGCCTTTCATAAACATCCGGAAAATAGTAGCTTTAAAAAAAAATAACGCATTGGAACAGGGACGTTTCTCATATCGTTAACTGTAGCTTCACAGGCCGTACTAAACAACTTCCAGCACAACAGATCCTTAGCATGCAGAAACCTTTTCCGATGCACAAATTCGCAGAGTTTTTGGGCATGTCCATTTAGTTGGCTCTTCTTGCTTGACGTGTGTGGCCTCAGATGAGGTATAAATGTGGACGAAATTCAATTATCCAGGCTGTAGATCTTCACAATTATTGAAACTAGAACAAAAGTTTTAAATAAACTTTAAAGGTTTATAGTTTCAAACCCTTTTAGCTTAATGCATTGTAACAGAGGAAAATCTGTTTGTTCATTATGTATCATGATGTGATCATTGGTCTGTTACATCTTAGCAGGGAAAATCTGTTTGTCCTACAGAGACTATCAAAACATGTATTTCTATCTGTTTTCTTTGTTAAAAAGCCCAAACAATTGAGGAAAACATCTTGGTTTCTGGCCAAGATGTATGTTGCATAAATTAACACATCTTCTATTTTGGACTTGATGTAACAATTGTTTAAAAGAGCTAGTTGTTTTTAAATCAATGGGTACCTTCCAGAGAAAGCAGAATGTGCTTTCATTTGTTTCAGCAAGCCGCGGGTATATTGACGCGTGCCTTGTCCGATGGTAGTCAGAAATGCTGCTCGACCAATCTATCAAAGTAAAGATTGAGATTTAGCAATCGGTGATTTTTAGATAAGCCTGTCTCTACACACGTCAACCAAGTAACTGAAAGGTTAGTGTAAATTGTTGCATGTGCACACCAATAGAGACACCTCACTCTATTCTTTTACTATGTTACCAATACGGCTTTCTTGTTTTTTTTTTTTAGATCGCCATATGTGAAGGGCGTCAACCATTGAACTACCTTTGACATCTAATCTCGGGCATTTCCATACAAAGTCCTGAAGACGGGTCTAGCACACATCTTATAGCAATTTCAAACTGGCTACAGAGTGCTTTTTCTGTTCAACAAACATTGCTAAGACCCAGAAACACACTTCTTGGTGTCAACACAGTCAAGGACAAGTTTATTGTAACTTGAGGTTTCATGAAATAACAAGATGTTTACCTCACATCCTTACTAACCCCACAACACTACCATTACATGATGATTGTGTTAAGTTCAAAGAAATTGTTTTTGGTTGAAAACATTGACTTTCACTATATGTTTTTCATGTGATGTTCTGTATAAACAAAATGCATTTTTGTATGTTCCTTTTAACATTAATCTTATTGATTGTTTTGTATTCATGAATTAAAAGATGTACATCTCTATTGGTTTTGTCACCATTAATTAATTGACATGCTAGGTAGCACTCTCTGCAACTAAACACACCTAGTACGTGTGTAGGCGGGTAGCTGTTTTTTTGATACTTTTCTAAATATATGTTCACATTAGTCCTCTGCCACACAGCCCCCTAAAAAAGAGGACTTCAGAGCTCTATTTGCTTTGTTTTCACCCCATTTCTCTTCTGTCAGTTCTCCTTTGGGGATGTGGATTCTGTAGGCGACAGGTGACATTTTATCTACAATTTCAAAAGGACCGCGCCAGCTCGGTAAACATTTCTGCTCCTTGGTCTGGTTTCTTTGGAAATTGTACAAGTAAACCCTGTCTCCTACTTGGTAATCGTTTTTGGTTGTTTAAAAGTCATATTGAGTCTTCATCCCCTCTGCAGATTTTTCCAGATTCCGCTGAGCGTACGCAAAAGCATGTTGAATGTGTTTTCTTAGATTCTCAACATACTCGGGTGTTGTGGAGGCGTTTATCAGTATCTGCTCTTGTGTTTTAAAGAGCAGATGCTGACTTAGCACCATCCTTCATCCAGTCATTAGCTCAAATGGAGACATCTTGGTCGCAGAAGAAGGTGTAGATTTGATGGCCATCAGGACAAGCAGTAATCGGATGTCCCAACTTGACCCAGAATCTACCACAAACTTTTTTTAGAATGCTGTTTTGTTGTATCTCTCAACTCCCCCACTAGAGGACTGCCGGTATGCAATGTGAAGTTTCCTTTTTACCACAAGTATCTCCCACATCTTTGTCATCACTTTGCTGGTAAAGTGACTACCTCGGTCTGACTCGATCCTTTGGGGTAGGCCAAAACGCGAGAAGATGTGGTTGATCATCAGGGCAGCTGCTGTTTCTGCCTTGCAATTTGGGGCCGGGAGACATTCCACCCATTTGGTAAACGAGCATGTTACTGTTAACATGTACTTGTTCCCCCTAGAGGAGCGAATCACGGGCCCGATGAAATCTACTTGTACATCTGACCAAGGCAGTGTCATCCCCCTCTTCTGGAGGGGAGCTCAGTGTGTGTGTGATGTTGGCTGAAATTCTGCACACAAGACACCCCCGCCAGTATTGGTGGAGGTCCTGCCCCAAGTGTGGCCAGTATGCAACCTCTCGCAAGATTTCAAATGTAGTGTGAAACCCCTGATTTCCGGCTGTGGCCGCGTCATGGGCGTGACTAAGCGTAAGGTTTCGGAATGAGATGGGTAACACCCACTGGTCGCAGCCCGAGATGGCTCTCCTTACCAACAAGCCATCATGGATTTGGAACACTTTGGAACACTTCATCAGCACTCTGAGGTCCTCTTTTCCCAATGTAATCGGTATCCATCAGAGGAAAGTTCTCAGGGTCCTCAATGTGTTGATAACATTTTCCAATAATCGGAGCCCCTTTTTGTGCCATGATTAAATCCGGGTCTGGGGTCGGGGTCTCCTTACTCCACTGGGCAGTTGAGAGTTCATTGTGTGCATTTGTCTGGGACCTAGTGATAGCAGTGACCCGGATTTCCCCCAACTGGTACTCGATCTCAAGGAGATTCCCCCCCCTGGATGGCTCTGGTTTTGGCCAGCTGATCAGCTAGGTTGTTTCCAGTTTTGTCTGTCCCCTCCATTCTGGAATGACCCTCGATCTTCTTCCAATTAGATGGTCATCCCACTAGAAGTGACCAGATCATCAATATTTTGTATTAGCCTGCCATTTTTCAGCAGTTTGTTATTAGCACACAGCATGCCTCTGGTTTTCCAATTAACCAGGTGCTCCACAAACCCGTTCCGGACATAATCTGAATCAGTGATTATGACCAGTTTGTGGAGTCGATGTTGGACGGCAGTGAGGATAGCTTGATGAACTGCCATCAACTCCACCACCCGACTACTACGGGGACCGATTTTGTACCCAGCGGAGGGTTCCGGGGCCTCATTCACCCAGGCATTTCCAACGCCAGCCACTAGTTCCTTTTCCCCGTTATCAACATGGTAGGAGCACCCGTCCACATAAACTGCAGGCATTCCTTCGCACTAATCTTCTTCATAGACTTTATGCGGGGAATTTAGGTACACCTCCATGTTGTCCTGGGTTTAGTTTTCTCTGGCACAATCATGTCAGTCAGCCAGATGTTGCGCAAGGGGAATCCTCTTGTTTTGGCCATATCTGACCTCCACAGGGATGCCTTGCATTGACAGAATCCAGGAAGCAATTCTGGAATTACTCACATTTCCGGGCCGGATTCTGTCACTTTGGAGATATTGCAACTGCTGGTGTGGAGTCTCCACTATGATGTGTTCCCCCTGGATGAACGGGTGGTAATTCTTCAATGCCCACACCATTGCCAGGAGTGCCCTCTAACAATTGTTGAATTTTTCATCCACAGAGGATAAACTCTTGCTTGCAAAGGGGATGACTTTATTGACCTTGTTATGCTTTTGATATAATACTGCTGTCAAGCATGTATTCGAGGAACCCTGTCTCCAAGAAGAACTCCTTGTTTTTGACAGGGTAAGCTAGACAAGGCGCTTGTGAGTTGCTTTACTGCCTCAGCTTGTTCTGGACCCCACTCCCACTTGACCCCCCCTTCAACAGATGGATCAGTGGTTTTGTGATCTCTGCATAATCCTCAATTTACTTCCTACTGTAATTAGTCAGTCCAAGGAGGCTTCTTAGCTCATGCAGAGTTCTGGGGTCTTTCAGTTTGAGGAGTGCTTCCACTTTCTACTCCTGGGGACAGAGACCCTCGGGAGTTATCTCATGCCCCAAGAGGTTGACAGGGGTCCTGCACCACTGTGCCTTTGGAAGGACAGTTTTGCTCCGGCAACCCTTAACTGGGTCAGAACATAACCGATTTCTGCTATGTGTTCCTCCACAGTTGAGCTTTTTATCAAGACATCATCCACATAGGCTAGGTTACCCCTTTCACCCAGGTCGGGCATGGCCTTATATAGGAAGATGTTGAATTCGTTGCCAGAGTTTATATATTCGAAGGGAGTCTTGGTCCACATGTACTGCTGCCCCACAAAGGTAAAGGCCAACTTGTATTGGTCCTCCCTACTGACAGGCACATTACAGTACCCATTGGTCAGGTCAATGGCAGTATATACCTTTGACCCCTGGATCTGGGCCAGTCCTTGGTCAATGTATGTGAGAGGCCATCGGGACATGTGGACCCATTTATTTAGGTCCCTTAGGTCTGCATTGGCCATTTGGTTTTAAGATCCCCAGCACCTGATTATTAAAGGCGCTGTGGACTGGACGAATTATCCCATGGGACTCCAGGTTTTTGATGATTCCCGTAAGGGACTCTATGGATGCGAGAGGCAAGCAATAGTGCTTCACAAACACTGGAGTCATTCCAGGGTCTGTGGAAATTGTTGTAGCATGGATTCCGGTGCGACCAGTCGTACAAGCCCACAGCAAAGAGATCTTGAACATCTAAGAACCCCTGTTTCAACGTTTGCTTTTGCGCCAGAGTCTCACAGGCATCAGCTAGGTTGACCCGCTCTTCAACCATTTGCCTGAAGCCTGGAAACACTTCGGGTTTTGCTATCTCAGCGGTCTCCTCCAGTTTGGTGGAGAGGTCTCTGGTTAGAGTATTGACCTGGACAGAGAGTGTCAGGTAGGAGAGGCAGTTATTGTCGACCTGGACTATCACCTCATCCTGCCTGATGTCACAGGTCACGTTTTCGTCACTGAAATGGCAGGAAGAATACACCTGGAAATCCCCCCCCCCCCTTGCCGGGTGAAGATCCTGTCTGGTGGTATGTCGTGGTCACTGTCATTGTCAAAGCAGTCATTGGGGATTGGTCCTATCGGTTCATGTCCTAGATCCATGGGAAAATGTTGGTCATCAACCGCCATTCCAATAATGGTGCCTGCGCCCAGAGTGATACTCCTGAGGTCGCTGTTATCAACCACTATTGGAATGGTGGTGTGTTCTACATTGACTCCCTGCTGTTGGAGATGGGCATTGAGGTGTACATATGCATCCGGATTTTGCAGTTCAGTTTCTGTCCTTTTAATTTTTAATTCAAGTGGGAATTGTCGATCCGTCCTGGGATGGTGACCTCCTCTCTAATTTGAACTTCAACCGCATACGGTAGCAATTGAGCTGACCAAAATGCTTTTTCAGAATCATCAAAGCCCATGGGATTGCCCCCTAGTCGGGACCAGGCTTTGTAATTTATCATGTCCAAATGAATGGCAAACCGAATAAGAATGCCACTGCCTAAATAGAAAGGGACATCTCGCACAACCCAACAATTATGTTCTATGCTTTTGTTACCTATAGAAATTTTGAGCATACACCTGCTAGGCAGGAGAGGTTTGGAATTGGGAGTTTCCAGGACCATTTACCACTTATCGACCAATTTAAATGTGGGAATGGCTGGAACTTTTGGGAGCTTTCTGAACATGGCTTCGATGATGAGGCTCTTTCCGTTGTTTACACACACTCGGGCGAGAACAGACTCCTTCCCCTCATTTAACTGAATATGGATGAACAACTGTTCTCTAATTTTCTGAATGTCTGCTAAACTTAGAGCTGGTTTCTCATCTCTTTTGACTATAGAATTGGGATTTTCAGATTGGGAATCATTATAACATTTCAAAGTATTTCCTTCCAGTGTGGAATGCCACTTAAAACTGGAAGGAACGTTGATTTTCAGGAATGGAGGAGAGTTCCCACCACCAGTTTGTTGTCCTACAGCAATTGCTGTCATGACAGGTATTTGATTGTTCTGGAAATGAAACGCAATATGATCAGATTTTTGTTCAGCCATGTGGCATATGCCATTTAAACTAAAATGGTTGACACTCTGTTTTAATTTTATTGGCCTGTTAGTCTGAGTCCAGAGGACCTTGTTCACATGGTCTATTAGGGGGGACAACCTGCGCAGGATGGCATTCCCTAGTAGACAGGGTGTTCCCTCTGGAGTCACGACTATGACTGGGTGTTTCACCTTGTCGCCCATTTTCATTTCTAAATCCACAGTCTCAACAGGAATTTCATTCCTGTCGAAATACTGGAGTTCTCCAGGAGGAGGGGTGAGAGGGATCTGGTATTTATTTGCATTTTTGAAGCGCTCACACAGTCTGCGGGCATCGAGGCACTGTTACAGAAATAGTATTTTTTTTTTTTGTCTTAGTTGTGCATTTATAACGCGCTTAAATACCCAGAGGTTTCTAAGCACAGACCCGGGGATCGAACCTGTGTTGCTTCGTGTTGTTTTGCTTCCAAGGCGAGCACGTTGCCGCTGAGCTATACTCCTGTGTATCTCTCCCCCCCTTCCTGAATGTATCTGATCAAAGGCCCTTTTTGACAGAAGAGTGGCTTGGGATCCAGTGTACACCAGTGCTGAAATTGCACATTGCCCTTGCACTTGAACGGGGGCATAAATCTCTCGTCCTTCTCCTCAAGAGGGCAAAGGTAATGAGCATTTCAGGCAAGCTGGGTGGTCCCCTAGCTCTGTGCTGCCCCCTTTTACCTGGAGGCAGTCACTAGGACCAGTTTGTGGGGAGGATCCCTCCTTTATTATTTTACTCTCAGAATGGCAATTCTGGGGTTCAGGGATGGGTGACTCTGAATCAGTCCCCACACCCACCCAGTCTTCGTTTGGATCTCTCATGACCCATTTTTCTTTGGGAGGAATTCCCCCGTCCCTGGAGAAGATTGTTTTCCCAGAATCCTCTAAGGATTCTTCCCCTTCAAATTGGAGGACACTAACTTCCTCTCCAAAATGGGCCTTTTTGAGGTCTTCATTTCTCCTACCCACCCTCTGTTCCCTGGATTGCAGATTTTCAGGGGCGGGAGATTTTGGTTCCAGTTCTGGGGTGTCCAGGGACTTTTCACGGGTGAATGTTTTTGGTCTTCCAGTCCAGCAAAGAAGCTGGAGTATTCTGGAGAGAATGTCCATTTGGCATAATCTATACAGTTCTGGCTATCTTTCATGTGAAATGTGTCCATTTGTTCATAGAGCTCTAAATGCTCCGAGACAGAATATTTTGCGTTTTTATTGTAGTGTGTCATGAAATTCCTGATGGCCTTGATCTGCCTAATGGGGTCTTTCACCAGAACTCTTTTTGGTTTATCTGCCTTCTTTCGCCGCGTCACCTGAGTCCATTCGCCCTCAAACTCCGAGGCACTGCTATTTGAGGTCCCCTCATGATCATCTAGGCCCTCCCTGATTCTGTGAGCTTGCGAGGGGCTTGCAGAATGGTGGGGTCTAGTTTCTTCTCCCCTGTGGCACACAGGAGAGTAGTCTTCGGACTCCTCCCTGCTTCCAGGGTTGGCAGAGTATCCCCCTTCCCCCACTGCCCTGATTGGGTGGAGGTCTTCAGGATGCTCTTTTTGGGTTTTCTAGTTGTTCTTGTGCAAATCAAACCAACTGGTCCCTTTTGGAGGTAATGATTCTGCCAATCTAATTCCCTGACTTTCTCCTCATAGGAGGTTTCCTGGTCAGAGACATCAGCCATTATATTTTTGTATCCGTACAGGGATGTCCCTTCTATCTCTTTCTGGGGGGCGCTTACCTGTGGGCTCCATCATGCTAGGCCCATTTAATTCTGGTGGCCTCATGGTTTCTGGCCCATGTGAACCGATAGCCATGAAGTCAGCAGTACACAAAGTATTAAGTGGGTTTGAGTTCCTTAGTACATAGGTCATAATACTAGGATTAGGGGTTGCTCTGTCCCGCTCTACCTATTCGGGGTCCCTCCAGTTTTGATTAGATCTAGGATACTCTTTCTCCAACCTCGCTAGTTTTTCCTTCTCAGCCCCTAGCTCTTGATAATGGGTAAAGATCTGAGACTTTTGCTCGGCTATCAGGGCTTTACTGGCCTCTAGGACCCACTCTTGAGCTTCCACTTGCTTGTGGAGACCATCTTTCTCCTCACAGAGGGCCTCATTATCTCTTTGTGCTGCCTGTATAGTTTGGGAACACCGAGCCAGTTTTTGTTGCAGGAGACTCACCTCCTGAGTTTGTGCATTTTTAGTTTGGGTGTTCTCTTCCAGAGCACCTTTTACCCGTCACTTTCCATATTCTGTTTTGAGTTCATTTAGTTTCTGGAGGCCCAACTCACTTTCCTGCAACTCTGTTTTTAAATTGATTACTTCCTGACATAGGGCATCCTTCTCCTGATTTAGGGTGCCTCCCTGTTCAGCCAGGTCATCCCTTTGTTGCTTGATGGCCTGTAGTTTTTGGTGTTCTTGATCAAAGTTTGTCTGGAGGTGAAGCTCTCTATTAATTCCTTACTCTCCTCTTCCAATTTGTCAACCTGTTTTAATAAAGTGGTTCTCTGCTCTGAACAAGCTCTGTTATGTTATTTGTTTTAATTTCAGTTGACCCTCTTCCAAAGAGTCAACCTTTTCTTGACACTCCATTCTTAAGACGTTTAATTGGGCCTCTTGGTCTTCATTATTCTGCTGTTGGAGAGCCAAGTCCTCTTTTAGCTGTTTAATGTAATTTCCAGATTCTGCCTCAGAATCTTGGCTCTTTTGCAATTTGTGTTCCGCTAATTTTAGTTCAGTCTGGATTTGGGCTATAAGTTCGGATTGATTTTGTGCAAGAGTTCTATTTTCCTCATGCTTTTCCCGCATCACTCCCATATGAAGATACATGAAGGCCCTGATTCTGACAATTTCAATCTGCTCCTCTTTAATTTTCGGAGCCATGTATAACTCGCTCCAAGCTTGATGTAATAGGCCACCGTCCTGCCACGTGTCCATGTCCATGGCGGTGACCTGTTACATCATTTCTTGTAGCCAGACTTTTTATCTTGCTCTGCCCATTCCTCCCTGACAAATAATTTCTGCAGAAGGTGCTCACTAGCTATATTGATCTCTACTGTGGCCATTTTGGAAAGTGTTCTTTCTTTATTAATTTATTTATGCACGGGTAATCTGTTTTCTGTTGCTTTTTGTCTATTTTTGGGGTTAATTTAGCTTGAATTTTATACACAGGCCTGGTACTTTGGATTTTTGTTTTGGGGAGGCGCTTCTACAGCGTAACAGTGTTCCACACACACAAAGTCTCACTACCTTGAAGGTTAGCCTGCTTTAAGCTCTCACTGGTGAATAACCAAACCCAATCCCCAGCTACGAGCCCCCAATCTGTGAAGGACTCCAATCGGGCATCACACACCGGACCAGGACCTTCGCCCTCAGCCTTAGATGTAGCGTGCTATTAGAATGCTTTTTCTTTAATTTAGACAAATTCAAATTGAGCCGATACCCGACCCGTCTCACACCCCCTTTTACAAATACCCCGGGTCACCATGGACCATGAACCACGCTGGTTGGTGGAAATACAATATTTATTTCGATTTCAAAGAAATCACACCATTTTTTTTAATGTTGGGCAGCAATCACCAATGGGGTGATAATCACGATTAAAACTACTGAAATCCTCTTGGTTAACCTTCTACCAGAACATATCCCAAGCACAAATGAATAGGAACACTTTGTCAATTAGGATTGATAGCACCCGAGTTAAGGTTTCCCCCTACAATGTTCCCTCAACCCACTATTTATTGAATTCTGAGAGGATAGCAAGAAGCAGCAGGTAGCCAGGGATATGAGGCAGCAAACAGAATCAGCATCTGACCTTCCCCCATAAAATAAGAAGCAAAACTTATTTTAAAGCCCTTTGCAAAGGCCTAAAATGACATTCAGATTTTAACAAATAATTAATTATATGTGTAATTAAATAATGATGTACATATGTTTTATCACAGTCTCAGGGATGTCATATCACTAGCAACTATAAGGTAAGGTATCACAAAAGGCATACAGTTCAAAAGCAAGTTGAAAGTAAGAACACGATGCAGCTGGAATCACACGTTGGAAAGTTGCATTTTACACAGATGCAGTTTTAAATGGCACAAACGTCTCAGAAAAACAGGTGAAATACTCAAAATCTGAATGCGGTTTTTGGGCTGGGGGATAGATTCACATCACAGGAACAATATAGAAGTGAAAGGATGGCTAAAGCTGAGGAACTGGATGAGATTTGAAAGATGAAAGGGTTCGGTTTTGGTAAAATGAAGCTGTGAAAGAGAAAAAAATCGGTTTGGAAAGAAAAAGAGAAAGTGTACTTATACTAGTTTATCAAGAAGATGGCGCCACCCAGGAAACAGGTTAAGTCTGCCGCATTAATCCGCTCCATGCCACGTGTCTCTTTATGTGTAAATTAATTAAATTATTCAAAATATTTCTAAGGAGTTACAAGATGGGGTGAATGAAAGCATGGCGCTAACACTAGGAAATCACAGACAAGATGCACAGAGAATTCCGACAGTTGGACAAATTACCAAGGCATGATTAGGGTTGCTTAGAGAGTGGAACAAAGACAAAGGGTCAAGATGGGGTAGGGTATATTGCTAGGGATGGGGAAATACTCACAGTCCACACTTGAGTTTGGGATTTTAGGGCAGTCAACCGGGTTCTGGTCACCGCACAGTGGGTGCCCCTACAGCAAACAGCTGGACAAGTCTGGTCGCTGGATGGCAAAGGTACAGCGGGCATGCAGGTAGTGGACACAAAAAGCCGGTCTGGTCACAGGATGCTACTCAACAGGGTACCACAGCTTTTCCCCCTGGTTATTGGGATTTTTAGTGGGATTTCTGGATCAAGGCCTTGCTGGAATAGGGTACGCTATGCTTTGGCCTTGCAGTGAAATCTGGAATCTGGCAAGATGAATGTAGAATATCAGGATACACAGGTGCTGGAAATTCAGCAGAGAATATCCAGAGTTCTGTCAGCCGCCCTTATTTATAAGGCATGGTGACATCATTGGATTATTGTTGGGCAGAACTGAGCTAGGCCTACCCCCAAGACAGGGCAGCCAATGTTGGTTGCCTGCTCTAGGAGGTGACTCAGTTTATGGGGTTGCACTTTATGATGTGCAAAGCCTTCTCCCAGTCATTTTTGCCAAAAAACAATCTGAACATAATTTACACATTTGTACAGTTGTGGCATTTTAACAAATTGCATAGGCAGATTACATATTTTACGTAGAGCATGGCAGTCCAAGTCTCACGTTTGTCGGACTTTGTTTTGCCCGTCTAATAGTTTTTCGCGATTTTCAGTGATAAACATTTGACCTAAAATTCTATAACTTTATACATGGGTATAGATTATCATAAGGCATGTAAGTATTGAATTTCAGAGTTGCATCATGTACACTTTCCTCAGAATATCCACTTCGAATGGATTGTGTCCTCCCACGTATTCCGCATCTTGTGAGAATTCGTTAACGCCAGCGTCGCTGCTTCAGAATTGTTTTTTTTTCGGTAGAGGGCGCTGTGCTTGAGGTCGTGGTGTTGATTGTCCCTCAATGGGCTCCATTCCGTGTCGACGTCACTGTTGGTATAAGTAGCTCGAGCCGCGCCCGTTGGCTTCAGTTCCGTTTTTCCGATTGCTTCGCTCTCGTGAACGCCGTGCTTCGAGATTTTCTGTCAGAAAATGTCTTCTTCATCAACCGCTTCTACACCCAAAACTGGGTTTAAGAAGTGTATCGACTGCGGGTCGAAGATGTCTATCACTGACCCTCACTGTATCTGTCTTTGGTGTCTAGGTTTGGAGCATCGAACCGGCGACTGTGGCTCCTGTCAGTCGATGACGGAGAAGGCCCTCTGTGAGAGGAAAAGTAAGTTAGCGGTGGGGCGGGAGGCGTCAAAGGCCACGTTGAAGGCCTTGTTGAAAAAGCACAAATCGTCCGATTCAAAGGAATCGGAACGTCACAAAAAACACTTGAAGAGACCCCGATCTCGTAGTAGATCGAGACGATCTTCTTCGTCTTCTAAAAAACTAAAAAGGAGACATAGATCTCCATCATCTCCATCCGATACATCGACTGAATTGGTTCAATGTCCAACAAGATCGGATTCCCCTACAAAATGGGAAAACTTTAGAAGAAAAATGATGCCAGTCTTTGAGAATGCGGCCTCAACCCCTTACACCTTTACCCAAGACAGATTTTGTTTTTTAGGTCCATGTCTTCAATTTCTGAAGAATCTGGCTCGGAGGATGAAGATGCCACTCCGTTTGGAGTAAAATATGGCACTAGACAAGTTCCAGAGGAACTTGTAGACCCTGAAGCTAAAATGAGAGACCTATGCAAAACTATACATTCTGCTAGTGGTGATGACACATCACCTGAATTGGAGTTTGCTGCACCTGATCCTGCAGAACATGCAGACTCAGGGTACAGAAGTTTGATGAACAGGGTGATAGAATATATGGGTTGGGGAAGAGTCTCACCTACGTTTGAACAAGATGATATGACCGACATACCGACATAATAGCCTGGGGACCCCAGAAAGATCCAGTTCTCCCTTTCCATAGGGCGCTTCAAAGGACAGTTGAAAGGAACTGGGAAAAACCTGATAACATTGCTGCAGTAGACAGCAATCTTCCAAAGAAGTACAGAACTTCTACTTCTGATCCAGAATATCTAAATGGACACCCTACTCCAGAAAGTCTGGTTATTCAGGCTGCTACTACTTCGAGACAGACCGCATACCCAACCATACTTCCGGATAGGGAGGATAAGAAGGTTGATGCTTTGGGCCGTTAAGTTTTTACTTCAGGTAGCATGGCCTTCAAATCAACCAATGTCACCTGTACCCTGGCCAGGTGGGAATGCATTTCGGCGGCGGCTGAACATATTCCGGAAGGCGAGGAAAGGGAAGGCTTCCTGAATATAGTCCAAGACGGAAGGAGGCAATGGGGGAATGTCTCCAGTCTGGAATGGATACTGCTGATAGTATTAGCAGATCCATGGCATCAAGCACAGTGCTACGCAGATTTGCGTGGTTGAGAAAGTCAGGGTTTACACCAGATGTGCAGACCAGACTTCTCAACATGCCCTTTGATGGCTCGAGGCTGTTTGGTAGTAAGGCTGATGAGAGCCCAGAAAAACTACAGACCTCAAAAGCGGCAGCTATCCCTTAGTGCCTCCATGCGACAGCCTCAGAAAACCTATTCGGGCTCATCTTCCTGGAGGGGTCGTCCTTTTCGGTACTACTCCTCTTTTGGTAGAGGAAGGGGACAGGCTTTTCAAAGGGGCAAAAGGAATGTCACTCGTGGTGGACGAGGAAAGACTTCAAAGCCATCTTCAGGAACGGAATCTATGCCCTCAGCCGCTCCTGCAGCCGCCTCCAAATCTCTCTGAGGTCTTATCATACAGAACACCAGTGGGAGGCAGAATCTCTCAGCATCTGAAAGAATGGCGGGGCATTACTTCAGATGCTTGGGCACTTGAAACAGTAGTTCTAGGTTACTGCCTTCCCTTCCTAAAAGACCTCACGATCATCCACTGGGAGCCAGCTCTACCAAGATTCCAGATCCGCTCTTTCTGCAAGAAATTTTAACCCTGCTAGAGAAAGGTGCAATAGAACATGTACCTGTATTGGAGAGGAACAAGGGTTGGTACTCCCCTTATTTTCTCATCCCAAAGAAGGATGGAGGACTGAGACCCATCTTGGACTTAAGAAAATTGAACAAGTTCCTCAGGAAGGACAAGTTGAAGATGGTAACCCTTTCTCAGATCCTTCAGGCTCTCCAACTCCAAGACTGGTTGGTATCATTGGACTGCCAGAATGCTTATTTTCATGTGCCAATCCATCCCAAGCACAGAAAATACCTGAGGTTTGCAGTTGGCGGTTCTCACTATCAGTTTCGAGTTCTGCCTTTCGGGCTGACCTCCGCTCCGAGTGTTTTCACCAAGCTGATGGCGGTAGTGGCAGCGAGTCTCAGGAGAGGGGAGATTCATGTCTACCCTTACCTGGACGACTGATTGATGAGAGCACGTTCTACAGAACAAGCTCAGGAACATCTGTCGATCACCTGCCACTTCCTCCACAACCTGGGCTTCTCTCTCAATTTCAAGAAGTCCCACATGATACCATCCCAAGAACTGCAGTTTATCGGAGTAGTCTTGGACACTTCCTCGGGCAAAGCCTCGCCTCCCGATGTGAGAGCTCTCCACATCCAGCAGATGGTAACAAAATTCCAGAAAGCCCAGAATCTGCCGGCCTTCGATTTTCTAAGGTTGCTCGGCCTCATGGCATCCTGCATTTTTCTGGTGCCAGCGGCCAGACTGAGAATGAGATCCCTCCAATGGGCCCTCAGAACTCAGTGGTCCCATTTCTCGGGGAATATGTCAGATCTTCTGCAAGTCCCGAGCGCAGTTGCTCAGGATCTATTATGGTGGGCTTGCAACGACAACATCCTCAAGGGAGAATCTTGTTGGCAGCCATGGCCAGAGATAAAAGTAGTAACGGACGCCTCACTCACGGGGTGGGGAGCTCACACCAGCGATCTGACAATCAGCGGACGTTAGTCTCCATCGGAGTCCAAACTACACATCAAACTATTGGAGCTGACGGCAATCAGACTGGCACTGAAGGTCTTCCTGCCCTCTGTACAGGGAAATAATGTCCTGATAATGACGGACAATACAGTGGCCATGTACTACCACAACAAAAGAGGAGGCGTAGGATCACTACCTCTGTGCAGAGAGGCAATGCAGCTCTGGTTCTGGGCGATACGAGAAGGAATCTCTCTATCGGCAGTTCACCTAGCCGGAGAGCAGAACACAGCAGCAGACGCTCTGAGCAGGTAGAGCACAGTCTCCCACGAGTGGGAGTTAGCTCAGGAAGTCCTTCTGGTGATTTTCGCCCTTTGGCAAACCCCTCAAGTGGATCTTTTCGCAAAGCACAGTAAACCGGAAGTGGGATCAGTATTGCTCAAGGGAATTTCCCCCGAGAGGAGCTCTAGGAGACGTGTTCGTGGTGGACTGGGAGTTTCCTCCAGTCCCCGTGATTCCTCAAGTAATCAGGAGGTTGAGAAAGTTCAGGAAAACCATGATCCTAATTGCCCCGGATTGGGCCCGGAGGAAGTGGTACCCGGACCTTCTTGACATGTCCATCTGCCCTCCAATAGATCTTCCGCAAAGAGAGGCTCTTCTCTCGCAAGAGGAAGGTTGGGTTCTCCATCCAGAGGTCAAGCCACTCAACCTTCACGCATGGTTTCTGAGAGGTTGAGATACATGGATTTCGATCTTCCGGATGACGTAATGGAGATTTTGCTTCGGCCAGAAGGCCAGCAACAAAATCCTTGTACCGGTGTCGTTGGAACAAGTTCAGTAACTAGTGCAAAGATGGGGATGTGGACCCTTTTCAATGTCGCACCCCAATGGTGCTTTCTTTTCTGTTACATCTAGCCAATCTGGGGCTCCAGATCGGAACAATCAAGATATCTTGCTGCGCTGTCCATTTTTAAGCACTCCTCGGAAGAGGTTTCTTAATTTAAAATTCCATTGATCATACAGTTCCTGAAAGGACCAATGTATATCCACCAATACAGTTTTATGTTCCAACTTGGGATTTAAACTTAGTTCTTAAATTCCTAACTTGTGTACCATTTAAGCCTCTGCACTCCTGTCCATTGAGGCTTTTAACACTAAAAACTGTCCTTCTTGTGGCATTAACATCAGTCCGCAGGGTTAGTGAACTACAGGCTCTCTCATGTAAACCTACATCTACCATCTTTTACAAGGACAAGTTAGTTCTTAAGGTTAAACCATCTTTCTTACCGAAAGTAGTTTCCGACTTCCATTTGGCACAAAAAAATATTTTACCGACATTCTACCCTCCTCCCCATTTGGGAAAAGAAGAGGAGAGATTGCATAGACTGGACCCCAAGAGGGCCCTCAGTTTTTACAATTCAAGAATGACAAAATTACGTCAAGATGACCAACTCTTTGTGGGTTACACGGGTCGTAAATTGGGATTAGCGGTGACAAAACAAACTATATCCCGCTGGATCATTTTAGCTATATTGGAATGCTACAGATTAGCAGGAAAATACCCACCAGATGGGCTACGTGCTCACACCACTAGGGGAATGGCTACTTCTGCGGCTTTGAAGAGGGGAGTCCCTGCAAAAGACATTTACTCAGCGGCAACATGGGCATCAATGCATACCTTTATCAAGCATTACTGCTTAGATGCCTCCTCCAATGAGGGGTTAGTTGCCAGGGCTGTACTTCACTCCGTCCATGAAAACAAAAACTAGCCGGTTTGTGTCAGTTTGTGTGCGGTGAGAGGGTACTTAGGGTACCTTGGTCTCTACTCGGCATCTCTGTGCGGCTGCTGAGGGCAAAACTGAAAGTACTGAAGGTTTATTTTAGCTTTCACACCAGATTACCTATACAGGATGTCACGTAATGACTTAATCAGTCGGGTACAGTATAACCGCAGAATGAGGTTACAGGCTCTCGTATGTGACTTTAATCTAGACCATCTCTCTCCTGTGGGGAATGATACTCATATTGGTACACACATAGTCGAGATGACTCAATCTATTGCAGACACGCTCCCCATTCTGGGGATTCTGAGGGGATAATTTCTGCTTCTCAAATAGATCTTGAGTCAGCCACGATTATCTACCCTACTGCTGCCATGCCTCTAAAAACTTTGTTACGTAAATACGCGCTCGCTGGCAGGTCATGCCACAAAGGTGGCTGATCATATTTTGTCTGAGGATCTGGATCTTGCCATTCTGACAGAAACCTGGCTTTGTGAAGCTAACTCACATTCTGTCCAACTAGCCACACCACCTGGCTTTAAAATCCTGCACGCTGATCGGGTGGGACAAAGAGGTGGGGGGTGGCTATGATTTTTAGGGCCAACCTCAGAATATTTATTTCTAGCATACCAGTGCTTGATGCTTGTGAGGCTCTGTTTGTAAAACTGAATTTGAGCCACACAACTACCCTCAGCTTTGTCACCCTCCAGCTTCCCTGCCAGACTTTCAGGAGCAACTCTTGGCCTTCGTGGGATCTCATGCCAATCCACAAGCCCCCTTATTAGTGCTAGGCGACTTTAACCTTTGGACATCTGGTACGACGGATTCTGAGGCTAGCGTCCTATTGAATCTTTTGGAGAGCATTGGTTTAAACTATACGTTACTGTGTCCACACATCAAGGAGGAAATATACTGGATTGGATTTTATCCAGGAATCAGACTATTTCCCCATTAAATGTACAAAACTGTTGCTGGTCAGATCATCACCTCATTCACTTTTCTATTCTTGTCTCTGATCTAGCAATGGAAAGTGCATGCCTGCGCTCTAAAGCCACCCTTGCTCAGAAGCACTCGAAATGTCTCTCAGGAGGTATTCAATTCTATTGTCTCTCTTCAACTAGCAGCCCTGGAGGATAGCTGCTCTTTGGAATCATTCACTGTTCAGATACGGGATATACTAAATGGAGCCTTTGATAAACTTGCACCCCTTAAATCTTTTTTAAGAAAAGAGCAAGTTAGTAATAATCAGTGGTTCTCCCCTGACAGTCTGGCAGCTAGGCAGCTTAAACACATGGCTGAAAGAAGTTGGCGGAATCATTTCACCAAAACCACTCTGGCATTGGTAAACACTGTAAAGGTGCTATCCTTAAAGCCAAAAAGCACAAGATGTAAGAACAAATTCTAGGGGAAAATGGAGCTCTAGAGAGTTGTTTGTTATCCTGAATGAGCTAAAGGGCAGGACACCAGAGTCGCATATAATTACGGATGAAAAATGGTGTCAAAAAATGCTTGAACGTTTTGTTCAGAAGATCAGACAACATCAAGGGTGTATACTAACAAAACCTCGTACTTCTCAAGCTGTAGGTATGGATCCTAAGGCTAATCCTAAGGAATTTAGCAGTAAGCCAGACGGCGGTGACCGAGCAAGGTTCCTGTGTAGGCTGGCCAGTCCGCTGGATGGCCCAGGGATGCTTCCGAAGGTTTACGTACAGGATTTGGTGAAGATGCCGAGAATAGTTGTTCCCACTATTCTAAAGGGTCGAAGCGCCTTTGCAGACCTTCTGGTTCGATCAGAGGCCGAGTGGTCTCGCAGGACGACAGCAGTGCAGGGTGCCAAACCTTCACCGGGTCACCAGTGATTCCTCGACTCAAGCTTCTTAGTTGCAGGTTACTTGGCTCCTTATCCTTTGTTCGTGAGAACTCGGGAGATCGATATGGTAGTGGGGCTTTCAGCCTCCTCTTATCCAGAGTTCCCTTCGCGCCAAAACGGAGAGATCCGCTCACAAACACTCACACCATACGTGGACCTATCACGGACCACAGTGGTCCCGGGCATTCAGGACACTCTAGACTCTCTGGCACCCAGGATGTGTAGTGGGAACAGACATCGCAGCCCACATCCTGGAGGCACACACAAGGCATGCAGAAGCCTGCGAAAGCATTGTGTTTCGTGGTAAAGTGCATGACCAAATAAGGACTGCCCCGGGTCGGCTGGACCTGGGGGAAGGTGAAGGGGCAAGACGGTCAGCGAACAGGACAAAACTTCGTGGCATGGCCATTTTGGAGGCCAGGCCACCCATTTGGGCCAAACGCGGGAAGAGTGGTTAACATGGCAAAAAGGGGTTCAAAACACAAAGAAACAATAGCTGCCACCAGTCCCGTCCGTGACACACTTGCACATTTCATGATAAGTACAGCAAGAGTTTCTAGGGCCTTTGGAATGACTAGAGACCCAAGAGTGCGGTAATGTAAGTTACGGTGCACTCTTGTTTCATGTTGCTCAAAAGCTGCAACATGAGGAAAGAACTAAGGGAAACAAAGTCTCCCAGTACTGTCTGTCTTAAGGGCATGTCCATTTCCCCGTAAGAATTGAGCGAAAGCCCAGAGGAGTGCGGCGGAAGGCTGCGCTTCTCTGGCAAAGTCTAGATCAGGGTGTAAAACAGCAAAAAGTTTGGGGGTTGCCACATGGAAGGAAAATTGCCTACAATTATGAAATCCTTCCTAATAGCCACCACCCCTCAGTGTCCTTCATGGGCCAGGTCTATGACTTGCTGCCGCAGGTCTAAGGGATCACTATTCTGTGGACTCGCAGGACAAGCCCTTCTGCCGATACAGATAGGTCCTCTCTTATATTTTTGAACGCTTGAAGTTCTGAATAGTCCCAGTCGCCCATTTCCCTGCTTGAGAATTCTGCATTTCTCCACCTTCCAGACCTGTTGAGGCCTTGTACTCATAACATCATAGGGTCCTGTTCCGTGTGCTCCAGGATCACCTCTGGCGTGCTGGCCCTTGGAGGCCCCCAGTGAGTGAGGAAGTTCATACACTCTTCGGCTATCGATTTGTTAGTTGACACATCCACAAGGGCCTTTCCCGTGATATGAAGTCCACCGGCTTATAGTGTCACGCTCACCTGATTCCCACGGAGGCGCAGGTCTGGCTTCGCGTGCTGATGCTTCTTCAATGGTGAAGCGCAGGACTCTGAAGATGGACAGGTAGGGCCCCTCTACTCTGGCTTCTCTGGCTCGCAGGAATATTCCCCTGTGCGTGAAAAGGGAGTATTACCTACTGACGGAATAATGCTCAAGCCTTCCACTCCCTTCCAACCCTCCACGATACCCTTCCACGATTCCCCGTGAAGTCTCACCTTAGGGTCTGGAAGGATGAGTTCTCCATCCTGCTTCTGATGCAGGGGCGCGTTGAAACCCAGTTACTTCACTGGATTGAGGTTTGATGGAAGTTCAAATAAGCTTGACTATTCAGGTAAGGCGCTGTAAGAGTTCTGTTGCAAGTTCAAAAGTTCAAGCTTAATAATAATGTTCATTGTCTTATTGCAGCAAGCGCTAACACTTATGTCTTTTTCCCCTTAGGGGCCGGGGTTCGGAATGCCGGAGATATGGCGCCGACCCGAAGTGAAACGTGCAGTTCCAATAAATGACAGGTAAGTTCTGGATGAGCGTTCGGGTAATGTCTTTGCATTTGCTCATTCAATGTCTTTGTCTTTTTTCCTCCCATAGGGGCCGGGGTCCGGAATGCCAGGAAGCGGCAGGACCCGAAATGAAATGGGAATGACCCAACAGGTAAGTCTTACAAGGAAACTGAGCTTTTCCTATTCCCTTCCTTCTCTCACCTTGTGTTCTTGTCTTTCTCTCTCCAGGCTCTGGGAAGTGGCTGCGGATCCGGATGATCGCTGCTGAAGATGGAGGTGCCAGGAAAGGTGAGTGAAATGCAGCGCTGCAGCAATCGAAGCAAAATGCTTTTAAAAATGATGTCTTCCCTTTCAGGATCGTCGGTGTGATGTCTCCGTGATACAGCTTTAGCAGGTAAGGTCTACTTTCTCTCCAATTCTCACTTATCTCCCTTTGCAGGTGACCCAGGATGCTGACAGGCGTGGCTGAAGTCCAGATGCAGGAGCTGACACGGTGAGCGTCCAGCTGCGAGGAGCAGAACAGCGCGAAGCGTGAGTTGCTGATTGGGCGTGGTTTAAATAGCTTTGGAAGAAGTTCCAGGTATGTATCCTTCCCCGACCACACCCAGGTGGAAAATAGTCCCACAGGTAAAGTAGTTCCATTCAGGCCTCAAGAGGGCTTGGATGTAGCAGCATGGTCTGCATCAGGTAAGTGCACATTAAAACACTTGAACACATGTCTAGCTTTATGAGCCTGGCGCCTAAGGCGCCAGGACAGGGGTTCAACATGAGCCTGGCGCCTAAGGCGCCAGGACTGTGTCCAAAGGGCCCCAGCTTGGGCCGGCTGGCACTTCCCTGGGGGGGGGGGGAATGATGCCTGCCTCTGGGGTTGCTGGGTCGGACCTGGCTCCTTGGAGGTAGGCATCATGACATATAGTCCTTCCCCGGTTTGTTGATGATAGTGAAGTCAAAATCCTGCAATCGCAGGCCCCAGCTCTCTATCCCTGGTGGTATCTTGCATTTGGAGCTTCCGTAGATGGTCACCAGGGCTTGATGATCATCACAATCGTGAAAGGCTTGCCTAGGAGAAACATCTGAAAATGCTCACAAGCCCACATGACGGCCAGGCCCTCCTTTTCTGGTTGTGAATATTGTGTTTCCACCTCTGACAGGTTCTCTCTGAAATTGGCGATCACCGTTTTGGGGGATTCTCGCCCAGGTTGATGCTGTGCTAGGATCGCCTGAGGCCAACTGGACTGGCATCAACAGTCACTTCAGTGCAAAAGTTTGATTGAAGTAGGCCATGCGTTCAGCCGAAGCAATATCCCTTTTTATTTGCATGAAGATCTCCTCAAATTGCTGAGACCATTGGAATGCCCTGCCCTGTTTGGTGAGCTCCCTGAGCGGGGCGTTGATGGTCACAAATTCTTGAAGATACCGGCTGCAATAGCTGGCCATCCCCAAGAGAAAACGTACCCAACTGATGTCCTGGTGGGCTCGAGATCTGGGATATGGCTGTCACTTTTCCTGGGTCGGGACTCATGCCTTCTTGTGAGAAAATGGGCCCATAGAATTTGAGGCGAGACTTGTAAGACACACGTTTGTCCTTGTTCAGCGTCAGGCCAGCTTCTCAGAGCGCCAGGCATACTTGGTGAAGTGGCTGGTTGTGTTTCAGCGAGTGTCACCCCAAATAGCAGGATGGCATCACTGTAGTTGAAACAGTTAACAACTTGTTTAATCACTCTTCGTACCCTCTCCTGAAATATTTCTGCTGCCGAACCGATGCCGAAACTGAGTCTCTGATGTAACGAGATTGTTGGTCTATCATGATCTGGTGGTAGCCTTTGTTCAACTTAAGCTTCGAGAACAATCTTGCCTTATTCAGCAGGCTGATCCTGTCATCCAGGTGTATTCCTGGATGCCTCTGACGTCCAATGGCCTTGTTCGCTTGTTGCATGTCCATGCAAATGCGTATCTTGTCAGAGGATCCTCCTTTGGGTACGGCCACTCTGGGAGGCATCCAGGGGGTCGGACCATCAGCTGGTTCAATTATTCCTTCCTTTAGCAACCACTGTATCTCTTCTCCAAGAGGTTGCAGGTGGACTGGAATTCTCCTTGGGTGCTGAGCCACGGGTGTTACAGACTCATCGATGTGAAGTGTCACAGGGTCTCCTTTGAGGCATCCAATGCCTTTGAAGAGCATCGGGAAGGCTTGTATGACTGATAGTCTATGTTGCATAGTGTATGACACAGCTGCAATTTCCATCTCAAGGGCAGTGGGATGCCCTAGCAGGTTACTTCTGGGTACTTCCCTTTTATAGGACATGAAATTCAGCTTCTGCACATTTCTTTTTGTAGCGGATTGTTGTGACAAACTTTCTGTGGTTCTGCACCGGGCCTCTCGCTGCCCACTGGAAAACTGAGATCCGATGATCTTAGCTGGAGTGGAGACGCCATATTGCGATATTCTGGTATGCACATTATGTTGAGGGTCGCGCCAGAATCAATGAGGAACTTGGCCTGGTGATGGCCCACTACTAAGGGGATGTCGCCCTCCAAGGTTGAAGTCACTTCATCATGTATACATAGTGCCATGGGGTGCCCTCTGTGGATGTGAGGGCGATGGAGACCTTCCAGTCACTTGCCTGACGTCTCACAAGGTCTCTACTTGCGGCAATCCCTGTGACCCTCCGGGTGGGAAGTTGCAGACAACTGCTAGGTGGTTCTCCCTACCACATTTGGGGCAGGCTTGCCAGAAAGCAGGGCATCTAGTACCTTCTCGGTGACTAAATTGTAGGCACACCTGTAGCATCTTCCAGATGAGGGGAGCCATCTGGGCGTGGTGTTGCTGGTGGGTTTTGTTTGAGCCGGTGCCGTTGAGGCGACCTGGTAGGCCTGTTCTCGGCCTGGAGTATTGCCAGTCTCGATTTGCGATTGTTGCGTGTCCGCTCGTGGCTCCGTCCTAGCCATCTGTAATATTGTTGCCAGCAGGAGTGGTTCATGTAACTTATTACTAGACGAGGAGGACAGGCACCCTCCCATAATCCTCAGGCTGATGGCTTCCCCATTAGTGAACTTGTGAAATTCACAATGTGGCACTAGTTCTCGAAGGCGGGTGGCGAATGCATCTCTCTCTCTCTCTCTCTCTCTCTCTCTCTCTCTCTCTCTCTCTCTCTCTCTCTCTCTCTCTCTCTCTCTCTCTCTCTCTCTCTCTCTCTCTCTCTCTCTCTCTCTCTCTCTCTCTCTCTCTCTCTCTCTCTCTCTCTCTCTCTCTCTCTCTCTCTCTCTCTCTCTCTCTCTCTCTCTCTCTCTCTCTCTCTCTCTGCTCCTCCTCGGACACTACAAGTACCTACACACAAAACAAGGATTAATAATGTTACAGGTCTTCATCCATCGATGCATTGAAAATGCAATCTTTCTTTGTCCCCTAAAAGTGACACTTAAGGGTATAACTCTTGTCCAAGGGTGTTTATTAAAATTACAGGTAGTCAGAATTTAAATGTTGTTCGGGGAATTGGCTGTAGGGCCATCCCTGTTCATCTGGACTTCCCTAGTCTTGCCCACCTCGCTAGCCCAGGCATCCTTGGGATATTACTACAAGTCATTGGTAACACCTGTCTGTTTCTTTCTGACTTGGGATAATAGTGTTTTTTCCTAATTCGATGGCTGTCTCACTACATAGGGGTTGTCTAGGTTTTCACTAACATAGCCCACTTATTAGGCTCAAGGAGGCAGGGCGTCTTCTTCCACCAGGTGCCCCTCTTACTTCTCTCACCCGCTTGTACGTGACCCGTCACCATACTTGTCTGTCCAGATTTTCTCTTCCCACCAGTTCACAGTCCCTCTGATCTCTCACTCTGCTTTTCCACATCAACCCTTTGATCTGTCTTCTCCTGTTACATATATACCTTATTACTATTGCTACCTCTGTTGTTCCTCTCCTCCCACTCTACTTCCTTGCCTCTGGCTATTCTTGTTATAGGCGCTCCCACTACTCTTCCCACTAGCTTCTCCCAATCCCTGTCTCTCCTACTACTTCAACTCTGGGCTTAACCCTTGCTATCGCCCTCTAACATCTACTTCCACTCTACTGCGTCATCTACTCACTAACTCTCTCTACTATGTAATCTACTTCAAATATTATCCTTTACCCTCACTACCACTTCTACTACTTACTCAAAATTCCACTACTCCAACGGCCACACCCTCCAGTCACTACTACTACCTCTGCCAATACTACCATTACCACTCTGCTACTCCTACTCCTCACACTCTCTCCACTCTCATACACAAACACTCCACAGACCCCCTCCTTCCAACAGCCTTCACACTCCTTTTGCTCTCAGATCTCCACCACCTTTTGTCCTCGTCACACTCAACCATTGTCACACTCATCCTTTTATTTTTTATAAACCTTTGTTTTTTGCAACACTTGGTGGAACACAATACTGAAAGCATAGACATTATGCAATGAACTATACAACTCCTGGCATGGAGGAACCATAGGCAGACGATCATGCACATAATATTCAGATCACAACATCAGCGGAATATCAGCATAGCAACCTACAATCGTCCATTCCGTGCTAAGTATATTGGGAACTCTGACCAAATGTCTTTCGGGCTGCTAACACTTGGAAGTAAGGTTATTTCTGATGCTTATTAATCTGCTTAGAATCGCATGCTGTGCATATAGTCCGACATCTAGTGGTAACCGCATCTAGTGGTAACCGCAGAGTATTGCATCTTGTCTTTCCAGGATCGAAAGGGGACGTTGGCATAGGCGTGCCTGTAACACTATCTCTAACTTGACATGTAGTGTACCCAGAAATCCTCACGCGGAGAGGTCCCTCAGATTGTTTTTTTCCACCCAGCTAGCTGGTTGCCTTATGCAGACCTCTATCAAAAATTGTATTTGTAAAAATCCCGACCTTTGGTCATTTATACAACATTTGTTCCCTTCCTCGACGATTACTGAACCGCTGCTGAAGACGGAACAACAGACTTCTGTTCAGTTCCTTCTGCCTTCTGGCCGGCCTACACAGTAGAGAGAGTGGGGTTCCTTTCTTTTAAGAATGTCTTTCCTCCTCCCCTCTCTTTGCCCCTTTGGTATTGTCGTTGCTTCTATTATCTTGCACTATGGACAAGACTCCTTTTAAATGTTGCCCTTCCTGTAAGGGAAAATTTCCCTGGAAAGACTAGCACCCTCAGTGCAACAAGTGTCTCCCCCTCAACCACGCCGAGGCGTCCTGCCGGCACTATAAGCTCCTTTGTTTTAAGACAATAAGGAAGCATCCCGTAAAACAAGGGGCGGCCTATGCAATGTTGCAGGCCGAGGGTAGCTCCCCCGCTGCCACAGCCGCCGAAAGCAATGAGGCCCGTAGCGACGACCATGGCTCCGACACAGACGCCATTGGCCTGACAACGGAGCAGACTCGCTCCAACACGTCCTGAAAGACCAAAGAAATATCGAGGCTTAGTACCACAAAATGAAATGCGCCAATCACGGGTCGAAAAGATACAAGTATTTTTTATTACTGTACAGTTTCAAAGCAAACAGATAGCGATCTGGCTCCCAACACCTCACATTGTGTACTGGCAGACACAGTGAGGGGTGAGAGTGCTGGCCATCGTAACACAGACGTTTTTATACAGTTTCCAAAACATTGTCCAGACCCTCTCTAAACTAATGATTTACATGCAAGGGTTTGTGCCCAGTTCACATGACAAATATTACAATGTTGTACAACGGATTTAACCAGTTTGCATGACCATGGTTCTCTGATCCACAGTAAGCCTAGTTTCAAGAAAGAACACAATATAGTACAACCAAAGCACACGGTTTGAGTTTGCTCGACATTGTTCCGCTGTTTAGATGAGGATGAGGCTTGTGAGCGCAGACAACACTTGGATTACAGTTCATACGAGTCACAAGGTTTCTTTGCATAGAACAAACAGTCTCCTCTCGGTCAGCCTAAATGTTGACACAACTCAAAGGTCGTTCGGCTCGGCTGCCAGTTGAAAACACAGTACACCATTTTAGAACACAAGGAAAGAGTTGAGATCAAAATGGCGGCAATGTTGATCAAAAATCGAAACATTTCAGGCGCGGTTTTTCTGTGCAACGGGAATGGGCTTAGGACAATATTCATAACGAGGCAGTATCATTTGAATACAGTTTAACAGTCCGTCCCTGGCCCCGATAGGCACAACTCAAGTCCTGCTATGGGGAGGTTACACCCCGGCGCCGAGGATGCACCCACATCACATGGGACCTAAACACACAACCCCCGTAACCGTCGCAGCCTATCAGTCAAAACGGTCCAAGGAGCCAATGGGGGCATCAGGTTCCTCGACGTCACCCACCGTTTTGCAGGATCCGCAGCCCTCCCCGCAACCGCGTCAGCAGCATGCGTCTGGGCATTCTGTGACTAAGGGCGCCAGCACCAAATACCATGTCGACACGCCTTCTAAGAGCGCGGACGCTTAAGAAATCTCTGGTTGCGCCGAAAGTTTCGATGCAGCCGCCCTCTCAGCCTAAACACCATCCTGTAACACCGAGCATCAGCAAAAGCCTCACAAACATTGGGCCTCATTACGAGTCTGGCGGTAACCTGCCGTTTTTTCCGGCTCGGTTACCGCCAGACTCGTTTTACCATTCCGCCTCCGTGATTCCTAGAATTACCGGGGCATTACAACCCCGGTGACCTAGGAATTCCAGAGGCGGAAATCGGTAAATTCCCATTGAGTTCCATAGGACTCAATGGGAATGGGGACCATGGAAACACCGGCACCATCTCGTGATGGTGTTGGTGTTTCCACGTCCGCCTGCTGGCGGGCGGTGTTAAAGCCGCCAGGTCAGACCGGGCGGGAACGCCACCTCCCGCCTGCAGGACTCGAGATCGGGCAGTCCGGAATTAACAGTGGCGGCGGGTTTACCGCCACTGTTATTTCCGGACTGCCCGACCCGTAATGAGGCCCATTGTCTCGGCGGCTGGTCAATGCAACAGTACGTCGAAAGACGCATCCAAACGTCCGTAAGGGCCTAAAAGTATGCCGAAAGAGACGCCAGAACGCCCTAAAGAGCGTTGGGCCTTTACAGAGAGTCCCCAGTCTTTGTCTAAGCCTCTCAGTGAAAAAGCTCAATGTTCTAGACTACAGGATCTTTTAGAGCATTCCTTTCCTGACACTTCTGGGTCATCTAAATGGACTAGGGAGACATTTGAGGGGTGTATGAACAGGCTAGAAAAATGTGTATATTTTTCAGAGAGGTTTACCCCAAAAAACCCTTGTGAAGAGACCCCAGTCCCTCCTGACCCTTACGCACAGGACCCTTACACACAGGGGGATGATCTTTTCGATGATCCTCGTGAGCACACCCCGAATTGGGGAGAGGACCAACCTGTTGGTGAGAACCCACCATGGCTATCCCCGACTCCAACCCCGGACCAGGAATTATTTATTTATTCGTAGAGCGCACAGCAGCCCTTAGGCATTGTGGCGCTTGTTACAGTAGGTGATCAATAACTTAGTTACAGAGATAGGAGCAGAGCTTTGTTGCAGGAAGGAATCAACATGGTACATGCTTAAACACCATACATTTTACATCTTACATGAAATACATAATGTAATACGAGAAAATGTGGGGAGGTGTGTGAGAAGTAGGATGTTGAGGCATAGGCTGTTTGCTGCCATCCAGGCTTGGATGGTAGTGTAGATAAGATGCAGTACCTCTGCGTCTTGTGCATTGGCCTTTACTCTCCATCGTCTCCCCCTGTGCGTCGGGCTTCTCCCGTGGACGACCAAATGGTGTTTGATGCCATTCTCAGGAAGGCGGCAGAGCACTTCCAGATAGCCACACAGGAGGCTGTTATTGAATCAGATTTCGTGGAAGACATTTTAAAAGAAGCCTCCGGCTAGCCCATCTATTCCCCTTCTCAATTCCGTCAAGAGGCGTATAACCCCCTCTTTATTAACACCCTCTGATTAGAGCTGTTAATCCCAGAGTGGAGAAACTATTTCGGCCCTCCCCACCCGATCCCCTATATATCAGAGGTCATGCTACACCAGGCTCTCTGGTGGTCACGACTACGAGGAAGAGGGCGGGGGTCCCCTTGTCTACAGGCGAGTCGCCACCAGACAAGGAGTGTAAAAGGTTAAATGTTCTGTGGAAAAGGATAACCACTGCCGCAGCTTACTCCACGTGCATAGCCAATAATACCACCCTATTGGCAAGTTATTCAGATGTCCAGTGGAACCTACTGCAAGAGGGGAGGTCACTGAACCAGTGCACACGCGCCTACTAGGAATCGTAGCAGAGGGAAAACAAGTTAATCACAACATTCTCAAGAATACCTTGGATGCTGCTGAAACAGCTGGTCACTCCCTGGCACAAGGTACACAGTTAAAGCGCCATGCCTGGCTGAGAAATTCTGGGTTTAAACCCAAGACTCTGGCATCATTGATTAACAAACCCGTGGAAGATTCCAATCTGTTTGGAAAAGCGGTGGACGAGGCACTGGAGACCACAAAAAAAGAACATGAGACCCTCAAGTCCTTGAACCAAATTACCCAAAGAGGGGGAAGTTCCCGCTGCTACTTTCTTGGGCAATCCTATCACGTTCCCCCCATAATCAGTATGGCTCAGGGGACAATTGATCTTCGGGACAAGGTTCTAACACCTTCACTACTTACTCTCCCAGAAGACAACGTCAGGGAAAGGGAAGAGTCACACCCTGGTGGCTCCCCGGCCTGTGGTCAAAAATGACTCTCGAGTCCGGATCCCCTACTATGTCTCCCCGGTCGGGGGATGATTAACATCCTTCCTACATGCATGGGAGTGGCTCACATGGGACCAGTGGGTGCTCAAGACAGTCACCCACGGGTACTGTATAGAGTTCAGTCAGCCACCTCGGTACAGACCCCCAAGAGTCAGGCGCCTCACACCGGAACACCTCCAGATCCTGCTTCAAGAGCTCAAGATCCTGCAGGAAAAGGCCGTCATCTAAGTCGTCCCCGTTCTACAGGAAAACAAGGGTATTTATTCAGTGTACTTCCTTGTACCCAAAAAGGATCTAACCATGCGGCCTGTGCTAGACTTACACCCAAGCAAACAAGTTTGTCAAACCCCAAAAGTTTTCGTCTGGTGACTCTGCAAGAAGTAATTCCTCTTCTCATGAAGGGGGATTACATGGCAACATTGGATATGAAAGATGTATACTTGCATATTTCAATGTTGCCGGCACACAGAAAGTACCTAAGGTTCATGATATCAGTTCAGGGTCCTTCCCTTTGGCATTGCCTCAGCCCCAAGGGTATTTACAAAGGTACTGGCAGTGGCAGCGACTCACCTGTGCAGTCAATCCATCCCAGTTTATCCTTACCTTGATCACTGGCTCATAACAGGGGACTCCTACGAAACATGCATAGCAAACAATCGAAGAGCGGTCGACCTATTGTTCAGTCTGGGATTCTCCATAAACGAGAAGAAATCCAGCCTCGACCCAAGTCAAGCAGTTTCTAGGGGCTCTTATTCGGACAGAAGACGGGCTCGTCTTCCCCTCCAACCAGAAGGTTCAAAACATGCTGTTTCAAATCCCTCAATATGTAGCCGGTCGCGAGGTGATGGTACGCAAGGCCATGCGACTACTAGGTATGATGGCGTCCTACATTTACTTGGTTCCTCACGCGCATTTGCGCATGCGCCCCATGCAAGAGTGGCTAAACAGCCAAAGGTGTCAGTCCAGTGGACTATGGGATGATCTAGTGGTTGTCTCGGTAGCCCTCGTTCTCTCTCTGAAGTAGTGGTTGAGGGAAAACCTCTTGAAGGGGAAGACCTTTACCACCCCAGCAGTAGAAGCCACTCTCACGACAGATGCATACTTCACGGGGTGGGGGACTCACCTTCTTCATCAATCGGCGCACAGGGTTTTGCCTCCAGCGGTAGCTTCCAACCACATAAACCTATTGGAACTACTATCGGTGTTCAAAGCACTGAAAGCCTTTCAAGCGCAGCTTCAGGGGAAGACTGTACTGGTCCTCACAGACAGCACTACAGTCATGTACTACCTAAACAAGCAGGGGGCCACTCATTCTCCAGGGCTGTCCAAACTATCTCAAAACATTTGGAAGTGGGCTCTTAAACACAAGATGTTTCTATTGTCTCGTCTCAACACGTTCCGGGGAACTCAATCTTCTGGCAGACGTGCTCCACCGAGACTTCCCACTGCTCTTAGAGTACGAATGGCTACTACACAAAGACATAGTCTCCAATGTTTTTGCAGAATGGGAGTTCCCAGAGATTGACTTTTTCTCAACTCTTGAAAACTCACAATGCCCAGAGTATGCCTCCAGGTACCCTCAGAACCAATCCAAGGGGAACGGTCTCTGGATAATATGGTTACGTAGATATGTTTGATCTTTTACCCCAACTCCTCTACTCTACAAGATTGTGCACAAGATGCACAATGAACCAGTGACCATGATCTTGGTGACCCCATTATGGGCACGCCAACCCTGGTTCCCCCATCTGATGGAAATGTCTCTCTTCCCTCCGATGAAGCTGCCTTGCCCTTACAACACGTTGTCTCAGGATGGGGGGTTAAACACTCCATCCATGTCTGCAAACTCAATTTAGCGGCCTGGCACCGGAGGTCTTAGAGAATGGGCATCTCCAGCTTCCTTAGAGATGCATGGATATACTCCGAAAGGCAAGGAAACCTAATACCGGACATTGCTACTCCAATAACTTGAAACGCTTTGTCATATGGTGTAATAACAAGGACATCAATTCCATTGACTGTTCCCCTACACATATCGTGTTATACCTGACTCATCTGCTGGACTCAGGTCTTGTTTTTTAATTCCCTGAAGGTTCACCTAGCTGCACTTTCAGCATACGCTACGTCCCAGCAGAAAGTGTCTTGGTGGAAGATCCCAGTGATTAAAGCTTTTAATGGAAGGGGTTAAGATAATGTATCCTCCCGTTTCCAACCCGGCTCCCGGATGGGACCTTAAAGTAATGTTAACCAGACTTATGGGGTCTCCCTTTGAACCTATGCACAAAGCAAGCCTAAAAGTACTCTCTTACAAGACAGCCTTTCTAATGGCAGTAACTTCCATACAAAGAGTTAGTGAACTACAGACAGGCCCTGTCTATTCTAGACCCTTTTGTCTCACTTCAGAGATAAGATAGTTGTGCCACTCACCCAAGGTTTGCGCCTAAATTAATTTCAAAGTTCCATGTGAACCAGTCTATAGAACTGCCTACATTCTTCCAGAACCCTACCAACACTCATTCTAGGTTTGGTTCTCAGGTGGGACAATCGGTACTAAGACATCTTTTCACTACTGTTCCTTCTCACATCCCACCTCCAACTCTGGGTACTGCTCGCTAGTCTATGCACAGCATGTGATTCTAAGCAGATTAACAAGCATCAGAAGACATGCATTACTTACCGTAATAGCATTTCTGATGATTGTATCGGCTTAGATTCACATGCGCCCACCCTTCCTCCCTGCTCGAATGGAAGGAACATAGACATCTTACTACTTTTCTCTTTCTGTACTTGTTCACTTTAGTCCTAAGGCTCCCTCACGGCACACAAAATACAATTGGAGGGACCTCGACGCGTGAGGATTTCTGGGTACACTACATGTCACGTTAGGGATAGTGTTGCAGACACGCCTATGCTGACGTCCCCTTTCGATCCTCGAAAGACGAGATGCAATACTCTGCGGTTACCACTAGATGTCGGACTATATGCAATTGCGTGTAGTTCAGTTAGCTTCAGTTGCTGGCCCGGGACATCTAAAAGAACCACTACAACGGAGCTCCAGAGCCCATGCAGTCCTGAACAGGACCAAAGCATATGCAATATAGTTGCATTTGGTGTCTGGCATCTGGGGCACTCCGCCACCCTGTTCTGGATGGGGAATAATAGTCTATTAAGCACCGTAAAGTCTATCGGGCGATACTTGGAATGCAGAGAGACCCCTTTCATTAAATTACATATAGCATTCCATTGTGGGTCTGTAAAGTCTAACTGTAGGTCGGCACCCCACTTAGCGCGGGCCTTAGTGACTACACAGGCATCCATGATAGACTTAGTGAATGACTGACTAGAAGCCGGGCAACACTTCATCAGAAAACTCATGTGACTTAGAGGGCCATAATTCATGTCCTGAAGGACTGCATTCGGCCCACGGGCTGCATTTTAGGCACCACTGGTCTAAGGAGACCCTAAATAGACCATTACAACAAAAGATTTGAAAGGATTGTGGACATTTTTGAAATGGGGTTATTTAACTTTTTATCCATGATTCAAATCAGTGCTGTCTGAAGGGATGTGGGTTATATATTTTGAGGACTTTTCTATAGTAACATAGGCATAGAGGGTACCACACATTTATACGCCCCAGTCAAATCCTATTGAGAAGATAGAAGTGTTAGATTTTATGTTTTTAGAAGCGGTTAGAACAGCCCCGATAGCCCATATACCCAATAAAGGCATAGGGTTATGTTTTTTTCCTGAATAATTTCTGTCAGTGGGATCTGCACATTTGGGCTCTTAATACAATGTTTTTATTACATTAATCTAAGTAGTGATGCCAAACTGGTGTAACACTGTGATAATAGTTCCTAATAAGGAGAGGTCTAAAACCCATACCCATAATTATTGCCCCCTTTTACTATCGGATTTATGATCTCGGAACTGAAGAACCACAGGGCACAGAGCATGACCCCCCTTCTCCCTCCCCTCCCCCACCAGGGCCTGTGGGGGTGGCGGTTGCTGTACACCAGGGTGTGCTAGGGGGGAGGGATGAGGGCGGAAATTGGTCCACTGAATAGCCCTGTTGAGGACCCACACTTCTGCACCCAACATAGGAGTGGTAGTTGTAGCACACCAGAATGTATGACGGGAAGGGATATGTGCCACTGGCAGTCAAAACAGAGGGGGTAGGATAGGGTACTGCCACTAACCAACCCTACTAAAAATGTAAAAAATCTCAGCCCTCTGCATACACCTCTCATACCCTAAATCAAACATAACCGTACCTCTACAGAACAAACCGCACACCCTTCACTACACAACAAGGAAATAAAATCACACAGTCTCGCCTAACAGCACATGGCAGCTACCAACCGAAAAACACACCCACGCTTAGCGAACAGTGTAAACCGAACTGAAGCTGCTAATAGCACATCACAGCTCTCTTGCCCTTTTCTCCCTCTCGTCCCAACTAACCTATCCCCCTCTAGGCCTCCCCCTCTTCTTTTACAGATCTGCCAGAGCAGCAAGAAACTGTGCAGGTGGGTGGCAACAGTGTGCGGTATAAGAACCTTTAACATAACATTGACTGGTTTATATCTAAAATATTAGTAAGGATGTTATTGGGATACATTTCTGATAGAAAATGAATTCTTTCCAATGCTCAAGCAAGCTTCAGCATCAACATGGGCATCATTGAACAATCCTTCAGGTTGTTGACAACTATAGCAAAATATATTGGGCAGCATGTCTGGTATGTCATAATGTGGCATGCTTTTGCTGCTTTAGGCACCAGCTTGAAGGAGCCCGCTAAGTGCTGCAAATGCAGAGTTCTCAGGGGAGCAAACCCTTCCTATATGCTAACTCGCCCCCCAGCCCTAATTGGGTTGTTTTTGAAGAATACGACAAAAAATAAATCTGTTATTCAACTAATGCATGCCACAGGCTTTACCTATTGCCTGAAATTTCGCCTGGTGACCGGGAGCCGAGGGACTCAAGGAGCCAGGCACCTCACCAAGCCAGGTCAAAACATAATGCCTCTCAGGAACTGAAACAAAACCTGGACCGGCTTCAGGAAGCAGAATTGGGAACCAGTGAGAGGGTACACCTGACCAAATACTTAAGAGAAGGCATCAGAAAACCTGTCTCGAGGCCCAACCGCAAAAATTGTACAGGCAAACCAACCTCAAATGGACATCTCCCACAATGCCCTTTTCTCCCAACCAGAAAATCCAGAATGGATCAGGGAAATGCAATTATCCCTTCAAGGGCAGTGAGACCATAGGGAACCCTTCAAAGAAAGAAAGACTCGGAGGGGAACCTAAACACCACTATAGCCCCCTTAAACACTTGCCATCTCCAAAACAGTGAATCAGGATATCATTTTTGTTATTGTTTTATTTGCATTTCGTTCATTACGAACCTTTTAGCAAATCAGGAAAGCCTCAAGACAGGCAGCTTGTCTAGCCTCTCCAGGTACAGTTTACAATTGGTCACCAGGGCTTTTATAGATTCAGTCCAAACCCTCTCCACCTCTTTCTGACGCAAGAGAGCGCAACCCTCAAAATTCTTAGACTTAGGCTTACAGCTGACGACCATCAGTCCTAGTTCCATTCATGGATAAGCAAGGTAGCCCAGTCCAGTGTGGTGGCAGACAGTACCAAGCTGTTCACTGTTGGAGAAGGCTGGAGAGGGAAGATTGTTGGAGGGGAGGAGGTGCTGCAGAGACTTTGGAAAACACTGAATGTCTGAGAGTGCAACAGAGAAGCAATGGAGAGCTTGCAAAAGGAGAGATATAGTGACCTTTACAGAAGACAAGGATGTGGTGAGAGTTAAGTGGGTGAAGGAGTAAGGAGTACAGTCAATAAAGGAGGAAAAAAGTAAAACCAGAACTGGAGTAGAAGGTGGTAATGGGAACAGAATAAGAGGTAAGCAAAAACCAGGAGTGGAGTGGAAGGCAGTTCTAGGAACAGGGGAAAAGTGGTTAGCAGTGTGAGAAACCAGAAGGTGTCTCACCCACTAGTCCCCAGGAATCTGATATGTCGTCCAGGTGGCCAGGACACAGCCATTGCTTTTGGCTTTTGGATCCAGTTCCTGGGAGTGGACCAGTGCGGGAGGATCACCAGGATGAAGGGTCTTCAGGGAGTAGAACACCGGATGGTGATACGCGGTATCCCCTTCCCTGTAACATCTTTACCCCCCTTTTTCCATGTAGGATATTTAGGAACTCGACCCCCCCCCCCTTTTACAACACAAAAACTTTCTCACTGACAGCCTGCTATAAGAGAAAACGGACAAACACTGAGCCGTATAGCTGACATGTCCCAATACAATGGTCAGGCAAGGTCAGACAATTACTGACCATCACACACACCTGACTTCCATTACACTTTCCCACACAGTTAAAAGGCGGAGCACGAGAGCACACATTGAGCGAGCAACAGCACACGAGGAAACAGCAGTTCCAAGATAGCAGTTTAAGAAGAGGAGAAAGACGGCAAAACAGAAGTGGATTGCAAGGAGGGAAGTTCCCTTGACCTTTTCGACAAGGAACCGTTACTTTCACGAAACCTCGAATAGAAAGCGTAATACCAGGAAACCAGGCTAAGGAATCCTGCATTGTGTGTCGGAGGTACCCGGGGCCCTCCTGTGTCGATAATCAAGGTGGGGAGAATCGCCAGCTGCGTGGTACTGTCCTTGGCTCCAAGAAAAAAGCAGCGTCAGTGAAATCAACACAGCCGGTGAGTTGGGGAGATCGATACAGGAGCAAGTGGCAACCTTGTACGGCGAGTGCAGGGACGAACATTGTATGAAACTCGTGTGATAACCAACACAAGTAAAGTTGAACTGCAGATGAGTGAACTTTGAAACCAAGCTACGATACCTTTTGATAGAGTGGTCTGGCACTGCACATGTGCTCAATCGAAGGTCTCTGTAAGGTATCCAGCAGAGAGTTGACAAAAGTGAAAGAGTGGCAAAGGATTGTGAATCGAAGTGGTCCTGCGACAGGTCAAACAAAATCCTGCTCACAATCAAAAGTCTTCGATGTTTATACAGTAAAGAAAGTTTATAAAAAAGTAGATAAAGTTGGTCCGAGCCCGGCAGAGGGAGATCATTTTTAAAGCTTTGTGCCAAAACGGATCTGAGCCCGGCAGAGGGGGATCCGGGGTGAACAGTGAATTACCCGAGGATACCTGAAAATCCTGAGAACATTCAGTTAAAGTGGATCTGACCTGGCGGAGGGGGATCTGAGGTGAATAGTAAATCGCTTAAGAAAATTGGGTATATGTGAAATACAAAAAGGAACGGAACTTTGTTTGTTGCATTAAGCTCTCTGAAAAAAGAGACTTTGGCACCGAAGGCCATGATGTTGAAGTTTTGAACTGGACCCTCATTCTAGAGAAGCCAGAGACTGTGCTAAGCTACTGCGCTTCCTTGTCCCTCGCTGAAAACGTGGGGAAGGGAAGCCAACTGCTTGAATTTCCTGACCTATCATTTCTTGAATACTTTTCTTTTGCATAACATTGTTTCCCACACTATTTGTATTTAGAGGCAAGGATTGGCAACAGGAATAGGCCCTTTTATTTTGACAAGACACCGCTAGGAATGCGTTATTATTTGATGGTCTTAGCTTGCTCCCATCTTTAGATTTAGGATTAGATAGGCGTTTTTCAAACCCCCCAGACTGTGAAAGATATTAAACTATGCTCATCCCGGGAAGCGACTAATTGACATTTGGAAAAGCAAATGCAGACCTACCCTGTCGGGCTTGTGAATATCCTGTGACTGTCTGGTTCGCCATCTCCACCCGAGGTTGATGTAGTTATAGGTTACACAGTAAGGAATGTGTAAGGTTTTCCATAGTCTGCTGTCAGAGCAAGCCAGAGATCAACCATTTCTCAAGCCACTTTTCCAGCATATGTTTCCGATTTATAATGTGATTAGGGGATTCCTGTCATAGCAAAGACTTTTCATAGATGTTGTTGATGGTACTATTTACCATAGCTCAACTTTCCAGCATCCTACTCTTTATGGTATCCCGCATGTAACAAAGAAGTTTGCATTGTTAGAAAGAAGATGCACAATAAATGTGTTCAATAAAAGGTGGTGGTAGAAAATGGGATCTTAACCTTCTAGCCTGAAAGACGTAGGAAATGTTTACTGCTTTAGTCAAAAGAGAAATCGGCGGGATTGGAGCATGGGGAAAACTATCTAAAATATCACATAAGGGAGAAGGCATGCTGATGTAAGGGTCATTTCCTGAGAGAGACTACTCTGAAGAATCCAATGGAGCCATCACCGATTCCCCGGCGTGTGACCTTCTCCCATGTGGCCAGGGGACGGCAGCCGCTACCTGATCCTGACCCTTGAGTGGCTGGGGGGTATATGAGGGAGGATCACATGGGAGGCGACAACTACCGGGAGATGTGATTTCATTGGTGGAGTCGGTGTCTCTCTTGCCCCCCCCTTCCTCATGAGGAAGACCCTCTGATAACTGAGTTCTTAATGGAATATTGTCATTCTAGTCAGGCCCCCACTTTTTACCCAAACACTCATAACTCGCACATCACCTTTTTGTTTCTGATATGTCTTTGTGTGAAATCTGTGAGAAAAACAACCCAGAAGTTATAGCCCAAAGGAAGTTATGGACCTCAACTTCCATAACCACTCAGGTACTGAGATGAGGAGGAGTACTTTATACAAAGTGACAGGAACTCAGAGTACAACAGGCGGACTAGCTGTTTTTCCAAACCGTCAATGAGCGGGCCATTTAAAGATGGCAACCGCACTATGGGAAATGGCAGTGTAGGCCGTGGAAGCAAGACAGGCTGTACGAGCAGTGAAGGAGATGTTCAAATCCTCGCTAAGGCTCCTGAATGCGGGTCACACCGACAAAGCTGGTGAAGCAGAGAAGTCTGCCGGGACAGGGAAAGAGATGCTTTGCCCGAGCAAGGAGGGCCGCGGAGACGCCGAAAGCAGTGCAGGAGCTCCTGGTGGTCAGGCTGCTCGATGAGACCGCAGTCTTCACCCCGGGCCGCGAGGGAAAGCTGGGAGGTGACAGCGGAGACGCGCTGGATGTTGGAGGAGTGTCTGCGGACTCTGAACTGGAATGCAGCTGCAGAAGTCACACTGCAGAACCGCAAGCAGCATCAGAGACGCTGGGAGAAACAGGTGAGTCTGCCCAAAGAACATGGGAACCCTGGGTCGTTCCGACAAGCGCACTGGTAAGTGAGTGAATCGTACGAGTTTGCTAATGCAGAAAAAAGTACAAAAGCAAAATTCAATAATGTTAATGTTAAAGGATATTTATACAGCGCATTATCACCACCAGTGTGCTGTGATGTGCTGTTGGCAGCATCAGTTTGGTTAACATAGTTCGCTGAGCTTAAGTGTGTTTTTTCGGTTGGTTGCTGCCATGTACTGTTGTGCGAGACTGTGTGGTTTGTTTTGTTGTTGCGATGTAGTTAAGTGCGTGCGGTTTGTTGTGCTTCGAGGAATGGTTGTGTTTGGTTTGAGTATTAGAGGTGTATACAGAGGGTTGAGATTTTTAGTAGGGTTGGTTAATGGCATCACTATCTATATGTGGCGCATGCTAAACTTTCCAATTCTATTTAGATGCGACTCATGCTAATCTTCACAGTTCTATCTAGATGTGGCACATGCTAAACCTCCTAATTCTATCTAGATGTGATGCATGCTAATCTCCAAATTCTATCTAGATGTGATGCATGCTAATCTCCAAATTCTAGCTAGATGTGACGCAAGATTATCTTCATTAGTTCTATCTAGATGTAACGCATGCTAATACTCACAATTCTAGCTAGATGAGTTGAGTGATTATCTTTTCAATTCTCAGGGGGCGTGGCTTGGCAGCCATGGAATAGGCTGCATCTCCTGTGAGCTCTCTGATCCGACAATCGATCCGTGGAAGCACGTGCAGCCTGACTGCAGAGCCCTTCCTCAAAAGAACACCAAGCGTGTTTAAAGGAGCAGGGACCGTGAAACGTGTACCAGCGGGAGGAAAGTTACATTGTGGCAGGAGAAATGATACTTTGTAACTCGGGTCGTGAGCCGTGAAACTGACAACAAGATGGCGGCAACCCGAGACAAAGGGACCCCCTAAGGAGACCAATACATTGGAGGAACGGGCCGCCGAAAAACAGCCAGCCGGTACGTCGCTGAGTGGAGTTGATCAACTGGGGCAGCGCTGCTACATTGGCCCGTGAGTGGATGGGGATGCGGACGGAATAGCCCCGCTGTGTACAGCTGGCAGCCCCGACCGCATAAAACTCTCAGCGGAGCATCGGAGGCCCTATGCTAAGGGCGCTCCGTGTGTGCCCAGCGGGTGGATGACTGCTCAGCAAGCGAAGCCGTGGATCTGGCCCAGACGTGCGGGCGGCACAGCAGCAGCCCCCAGGGCAGCACGGCACATAAGCGCGAGAAGCGCTAAGACACTGGCGGATGACGGCTGCACCCGGTGACCATTGCAATGGAGGAGCGGGCCGCCGAGAAATAACTAGCCAGTACGTCGCAGTGTGGAGCTGATCAATTGGGGCAGCGCTGCTACATTGGCCCGGGAGAGGTTGGGGCCGTGGATAGATGAGCCCCGCGAAGTACAGCTGGCAGCCCCAACCGCATAAAACTCCTAGCGGAGCATCGGAGGCCCTCTACTGAGGGCACTCTGTGTGTGCGCTGCGAGCGGAGAACTACTCGGCAAGCGGAGCCGCGGATCTGGCCCAGAGCCCAGCAGTGTGGGCGGCACAGCAGGAGCCCCCCAGGGCAACACAGCACATAAGCGCGAGAAGCGCTAAGACACTGGCGGATGACGACTGCCCCCGGGAACACACCAAAGGTGGGTGCAAAGCTGTGAAAATACAGCCGAAGATGAGAGCCCCACGGCTCATTATATGTGGCAGTGCATAAGAGCCCCAACTGGACAACGTACATACGGCCTGTGGTTGTGCTTTAACCGGAGGCTGCAGGGGCAGCTCATTATACTGCAGCACGAAGGGAGAACAAGGCACCCCCTGCAGTCTACACACAACGGACTGTAGTAACAACCGGGCAGGCAACCCAATAAATGGGTCACAACACATTAGACAGCCCCTGCAACGTTGTGACCCAAACAGGGGAGCACAAGGGCTAGACCTCAGGTGACACAGGGCAAACCTTGCAGGCGAAGGCACCACAGTCACGCGTTGCAAAAGAGGCATTCCAGGCAGCTCAGAATGTAGAAAGGAACAACCCGCAGCGAACAGCAGGCCTGCAACTTGAGGGCAGCCCCAAATATTGCCACAGGACACCGGGCCTGGGACCGGCCTGCCCCCAACAGGGATGGACGGGTGGCAGGGCAGCAAGAAACAAACAGCCACATGCTAACGTCAGGCAGACACCGCGTCTTGAGGAGAGGTTGCACAGATATTAATGAGGCCAGGGACTTCAAGTGAGAAGAGTGGTAGCCAAGACTGGGACACCAGAAGTACCCAAGCGCGGTGGAGGAAGTGTGCACACACGGACCTCCGTACATCAGCTACAGGACCGGTCCACAGTAGGGATGTACTTGAACGCTGCGACAGTGAGACTGGGAGAAACACTACCAGGAGCCCACGGCGGAGTGAGTGAGGCGACGTTCTTCCACAGGAACCAAGGTGGTAAGACACACAGTGACGCCCACACAATGGCCCAAAAGGGAAACAAGAGTAAAGTGAAGCAGCCGACCATGGACATATTCACCAAAGCACAGCAGCCCCCAACCACGCCATCACAGGCCGAGGACACGACGCAAGAAAAAGCGAGCTCGCCAAGAGACGATCAACATAATCTCGCAGCCATCACAGAACTAAAATTCTCGTAGAGGACGGCCATGGCTGAGCTGAATGAGGCACTAGAAGCCAAGATTGAGGCTGTGGGAATTGACGTCAATCTACTAAGGCAAGATGGGTGCTGGCAGACCGAACAAGTGGCTTGGAGAGTGCTGTTAAGACAAATACAGAGGCAAGCGCCAACAACACGAGAGAGGTCCATATACTGAAACAGGTGGCCAACCTGGAAAACCAAGCAGAAGGACGCGCGAGACGCAGCAACATACGAGTGGTAGGCTTACCGGAGGGCGAAGAAGGCACGGACCCCACAGATTACATTGAGAACTTGTTACTGCAGGAAATAGGAGCTGGCAAACTTTCACAGGGGTTCGCAGTTGAACGGACAACCAGGCCCAGACGAGAAGCCCTCAACCAGGGGCTCCGCCCCGTGCCATCATCGCCAAAATATTGAACTATAGAGACCGGGAAAAGATCCTTGAATTCTTCTGAAAAGGCAGAACCATAACTCGAGCGTCAGCGATGATCACGGTTTACCCGGATTACACCATGCTAGTACATAGACAGCGATTCAACTATGTGGCTGTTAAAAGAAGACTGCGCAAAGCTGGGTTGAAATACATGTTCCTCTATCCTGCGAAATTGAAAGTCTTGCATAAAGGTAAAGCCCACTTTTTCGAGACCCCAGAGGAAGCGGCAAACTGGCTGAACATGCATGAGTACCCAGAGACGGAAGAAGACCGTGACCAAGAGACACAGGCTAAGTGATCCGATGACATGGGGCGGAAGGGAGAGGGAGAGACATTGCAGGGGTAAAAAAAGTAGAGATGGCTAAGGCGGGGTGGTAGAAAAGGGGAGTCACCTGTATACTGGAATATAGAGGCGAGTAGATTAAACATGTGATGCACAGCACAGCGATTTATAGCTACTTCGGAGCTACAGGACAAATGCGTTCTATCCCCATTAGGTGTATTAGAAGGTGCGCCGATAGGATAGCATCTCCCCACTGGGTTCCTAGTACGAGCAGCGCCGAGAAAGGGGCCAGATGTGGGGGAGCCTGAGATCCAGGGATGGAGCTGGGCAACAGTTGGGAGGGGAAAGGGGAGAGGGAAGTTGGGGTTTCAGTTGAGGTCGGGAGTGGGGAAGGGAGAGAGGGAGGTGGGTGAAAATGTAGTAGGGCGGGAGGTGGGAGGTGAGGGAGTTGGGGAGTTTTAAGTGATGGTGGTAAGGGATCGAGCATGCACCTGTGCGCCTCATACATAATCCAGATTACGTATTCTCGGGCTGATTATGAAGAGACGGTCGGGGGCAAGGACCAGAAGGGTGATGGGTGACCTCAGAGTGATAACCTGGAATGTCAGGGGCCTCAATTCCTACTTAAAGAGAAATAAAGGATGATGTACTTGAGGAGGCACAAAATAGATATAGCCTTGTTACAAGAGACACACCTCACTAAGGAGAAACTGGAGGCTATCAAAAAGAGGTGGAAAGGCACCACTATAGGTGCAACATATTCAGCATATGCTAGGGGGGGGGTGATCATCTGGGTGGCACCACAAGTGCCTCTCCAGATATTACAGACCACGGTGGATGGAACCGGATGGGAGGATGGTAGCGCTCTGCGGGCTGTTGGGGAATAGGGAACTGAGTATTATAAACACAAATGCTCCCAACCAAGATATGGTGACCTACTATAAAACGTTATATAGGAAAATCAGCCCCCTCACATGCAGGGCGATCATATGGGGGGGGACTTTAATTGCACGCTAGACCCCACACTGGATAGATCGGACACAAAACTAGTCAAAGCTACCCCCGCAGCAAGAGCGTTACGAGCCCTACTGAGAGACTTTAGGCTCGATGACTTCTGGAGGAAACAGCACCCGACAGCAAGACACTACTTGCACTATGCGGCCCCACATAATTTGTATAAGAGGTTGGACTATGTGTTCACCACCCCCGGAATAGCCGGAGAAATGGTGAGCTCAGAATACAAAGCCAGGATATTATCGGACCACTCCCCTTTGGTCCTGGAATGGCGTCACCAGCCCCCAAGAGCCAGAATCCCAACATGGAGACTCAGAGCTGAGGCACTGAGGGACACCACATTTCAAGAAGATCTATGGAAAGAGATAATAAGCTATTTTGAGCACAATACGGTAGTAGTGGATTCGGAGGGAACCCTATGGGAGGCCTTCAAGGTGGTAATTAAGGGAGCTGCCATATCCAAATCTCAAGGGCTTCAGCGGGGCATAGAGCGGGAGCCGCAGGACATAGAAAACTGGAAAAACTTGAAGCAGTGGTGATGCATCTGTCTACTTGCAAAGCTCTAGGAATGGATGGGCTCCCCAGTGAGTTTTATAAAACATATAAACAGGAGCTCCTTCCCCGCTACTGGCAATGCTGAATGAGGCATATGAGAAAGAGAGACTGCCAGAATCTCAGAGAGGCGGCAATCATCCCTCTCCTTCAACCGGACTATCCATGCTGAACCAAGACAGTAAAATTCTTACGGCAGTACTCGCCAATAGACTTAAGCTGGTGATAAATAAGCTAATACACCCTGACCAAACTGGGTATGTCCCGGGGAGGAGCATATCTGACAACCGCAGGAGGCTCCACCACTTCATAGAGCAGACAGAGGGTGACCCAAATGAAATGGCAGTTGTATCACTAGATGCAGTAAAGGCCTTTGACTCGGTTCGGTGGCCTTGGCTGATGGCAGCCTTAAAGGAATATGGGATGGGACCTGGGTACCTGCAGTGGGCAAAAATGCTATATAGCTCCCCCACAGCTAGAGTAAAAACGGGAGCGATCATCTCAGAGAAGTGGCAACTAAGTAGAGGCACGAGATAGGGGTGCCCATGGTCCCCGATGCTGTGTATCCTTGCGCTCAAGCCGCTCGCAATCTATCTAAGATAGCAATACAGTGAGGTAGGGGTGCGCACCAAAGCGGGACCGCACCTAATAATATATGCGCATGATATGCACCTGTATCTGCGATACCCAGAGGAGAATTTAAAATACATTTTAGAAGTGATGGAGCGCTATGCGGCTCTATCAGGAATTACGGTCAACCCCAAGAAATCATGCATGTTCCCCGTGGGCAGATACAGAGGCACACCACAGACAACCTCCCACACTGCAGATAGCTTGGCAGACCAATAAGTCCAGATACCTGTATCTTAACATTTACCACACGGTGGCGGCGGAGCACAAGCACAATACAGAGAGCGGTGGAGGGTGTCAAGAACAGCCTGGAGTCATGTGCGAAGCTCCCCCTTGGCTATGGTAGGGAGGGCAGCCGTGCTGAAAATGGTGGTCCTGCCTAGACTACTGCATTTCTTCACAAACATCCCATATATGGTGCCCAAGCGCTTCTTCACTAAATTACACAGCATGTGCAAAGGTTTCTTGTGGCATAACACGAGAAACAGAGTGGCCCTGTGGAAACTACAGAATACGTGTGACAGAGGGGGGGATTAATCTACCGAATTTTGAGGTATACTACCTAGCGGCCCAATTACAAAACGTTGCTAGGTGGCTGGCGGAGAACGAGACAGCAGAATCCAGGCTGCTGAAGGATGAGAGTGCCCCATACTTCCTACGAGAACTAATATGGCTACCCAAGCCAGAGATGCAGGGTAGGCCGAGATTGATAACATTGGGCTGGGAAATCTGGCACAAGGCGTGCCGGACCATAGGAAGCCTGATCCCATGCTCCCCGCAGGCGCCACTCGTGGCGCTATGTGGAGCAGACGACCAATTAAGAAAAGCGATCCGGATATACTGGGAGCCAGTGGGCCTCGCCACCCTAGGTGAAATCTGGCAGGAAGCGGAGGCTACGGATTTCCAAACAATAATGGATGAAACCGGGGTACAGGTGGGACAGCATATCACATATAGAAGAATAGTCAAAAGGGTGAAGGAAATGTGGTCCGAAATAGTGCTAGCGGAGCCACCGGATACTGCCATTGAAATGATATATAATATCTCGGAGGGAGGGCATGAAATATCCAGAATATACGAACTAATAATGTGCAGAGTGGAAAGAAAGCCGCTCAAATTGCAGCGGGACTGGGAGGAGGAGGCGGGAGAGGCCATGCAAGATGGGCAGTGAGAGAGGGTGCAAAGATACCACAAAGTGTCCAGAAATGCCAGGTTGCAACAGATCCAACTATGTTACCCACAGAGCGTATATGACCCCACAAATGATGGCAAAATTTGGAAACGCAGAGGCACAAAAATGCCCCAAGTGTGCAGAGGAGGGAGCAGGGATGATCCATATGTTCTGGGCCTGCCCTGAGGTTGGGAAGTTCTGGGGGGGAAATCAAACACAAGCTTTCAGATAAGGGGATTAAACTAGACGTGGAATCTATATGGGCATGCATGCTGGGGGGCTTCTCCAGGCTGCGTAACTTGAGACATGTATGCAAACTCAAAGACCTAGCATACTTCCTGGGCAAGAGGAGGATTGCCATGAGCTGGAAGGCCGCTCATAGACCCAGACTAAAGATGTGGTGGAGGGACCTCTTAAAGTGGGCAGATGCGGAGACAGTGGCATGGTACGAGGCGGCTACCAGGGGGGAGGGAGAAGTAGTAGGACCACTGATGGAATGGAGACACAGTTAGGGTACAGTTAATCTAGATGAGGGAAGTGTCTAAGCTACACAGTCTGCCTAGTTGTCGTGGGCTAACACGGTCTGTCTGTATGCAAGCTTTAGGGTGAAGTAGGAGTAATGCGAGAGGTGGGGCATTTCTGTGCGGTGCAGTGATTGCTGGGCCCCTGTCCGCCCCACACTAACCATCAGTCGTTGCTGGTTGACGGCTGCTGGCTTCTTGCTTCCCTAGCTGACACTGGCAGACACAATCTGGAGCTGCTTCTGTAGGAGCTGCCTTTTGCCTTGGGGCCCTTAGCCGAATGAACCATCCTCTGGATCCCTAGGTCTTTACCTTGGGGAACATTTTTCATTGGAGCCATTCTTATACTTTTGGTTTTGATTACTTTTTCTAACATCAAATTAAAGACATTTCCTTGCACCTTTTTGTTATTTGTAAGTGTGAGGGTCAGGATAGGTTGTTTCTGACACATGGACACTGTTTCAGTTATTGACATACTGACACAGACGGAGCCTTACTTTTAGTTTCTAGGTAGGGAAGTTCCTCTTTAAAATAGGGCTAGAGAGGTGTTTTCCCAACCCGTTTTTGTTTAATAAAAATGTCTTTGACCAAAGAATACAACATGTCCATCTCTCATTTCTGACCCCTCGCACTACACAAATGTTATTGAAATGTATAGGCGGATAAGACCAGAACAGTTAAATGAGGCTGCAGATAGGCTCTATGGGCTTTTATTTTGTTTTTCCTTGGGGCTTGACATTTTTGGTCCTTTGGTGTTTTGATCTTTGGTTTTTTTTCGGAAGTGGTTCTTCTGATTTTGGGACCTTTTTGATGGTTCTTTTCCTGGTTGTCGGGCCTTGTATTCCGTTTGCTTAGTAAAGGCTTTTGATCGGAGTGAGCATACAAGTCAGAGCCGACCCTTGTGTCCCTGCTGGGCTTCATGCACCTGGCAACGAGCTCTGAGGCAGATTCTTGATTCAGCATCTGTACCAGGCACAATGTAAGCTTTATGAATCAAGGGTGAATTTTAAGTCCTTTTTCGCAGATACTAAATGATCTATGTACCCTGTTCGATTGGCAATTATGCCATGTAACAGACCAACATGGTCCCTTATTATTTAGTCGGCACCTCTGCATGACAAATTTTACCATATTTGCAAAATGTAATTGAGTTGAAACTTTTCTTTCTGAAAAGCAAAGCATGCGGTTTGGCTTTCCATTCGAGACATGACCCTGATCCACAATGTGTAAAATAATGAAGATGAGGAAAATCAAGAACTTACATTTTTCCCTTCTCTAAACAGGATCAAACCTGAAAGTTCTCAATTGTGTTACCTGGCTCATTTGACCCATTTGTAAGTGTTGCGAGGCACTGGACGCCCTGTGGTCTGATGTTGGTTTTTTTCTTTGAATTTAAAATGATTAAGGCTCCCTTCCATGCTATGTGTCTCAGATGGCCTAAAGAACATGCCAAATCGCAGAGATGGTGCAAAGGTCTTTATTGAAATCTTAGTTGGGGCCATTCCTGGCTCTCATCTTCAGAAAGCAGTTTGCACCTTAACCAAGGCGTCCCTACTTTGTTGGTTAGTAGATAGCGTTTGTCTGGTAGTGAGGGCCTAAAGGCTATCGCCTTGTTTATCTAAACTTCCCCAGGTACTTTCTAGGCTAGACATACTCTAACTTTCTAGTTGGGTCTAAGGGATGTCTAGGGATGTGCAGCCCTCAGTTCAGACGTCCGGTAACTTTTACTTCTCCAGCATTGGATCTTTCATGGATTCACATGCTTAGAATATTCCCCGTCGTCAGACTGGGAACACTCGGTACACTTATATAGCTGTTTTTCCATCGGAAAACTTCGACACTGTTGTGTCCTATCCACGTCGTTTTTGGGCTGCTCATATATGCCCCAATAGGACGGCTCCCTTCAGATTTCAACCGTCTTCCAAAGTAGTGGGATCACCTCGCGTCCTCTACTATTTTGTCAAGGTTGTTCGTTGTGGTTTTTTCCTGATGTCTGGAAAAGTTCTGTTCCGCCCCGTGCGCTACATGCGGGCTGAAAAAAGTGTATGAGGGGGATGGACATATGGACTGCATATATTGTCTACACCCTCACCACTCGGCAGACAAGTGCGATATATGTAAGGGCTTCTCCCAAAAGACTCTTAAAGACCGGAGTCGGCGATTGGTGGCCTGGTTGAGCGAAGGAGCGGGTGCGTACCCGCCTTCGGAGGTAGGCTCCACGCGTAGCGTGGCCTCGGCATCAAAATCCTCAGGGGCCCCCCTGCCGTTCGGCATCGGCTAAACCCCCGGTGAAGAAACCACGCCCTGCGGAGAAGGGGTCTTCAGGAAATTATTCCCCAAGGGAATCTTCACTGAAGAAAACATAATCGTCGAAAAAGGATTAAAAGGAAAAGTCGAGATCCTCCTCAGGTGATCACCATAGATCATCCTCGAGTCGAGAGTCTGAGAAACACATGTCCAGTTCAAAAAAGGCGGGAACGCCTCAGGGAGCTGCGCAGATACCACCGTTGTCGACGGCAGGACGATCGTCGACTCCCTCACTACCAATGACGCAGTTGGCTTCGTCTATTGTTATGCCGCAGGTGGTGGCTACGACGACGGCTGGCCCAACCTTAGCCTTGTCGACGGAGATCCCGCAGGAGGCCTGGCGACCGGAGGTATTTGACCCGGTTTAACCGGAATCCTTGCTGCAACAGGAGGCGGCCTTGTCTGTGTCCTCTGTGGACGAGGAGTGAGAGGATAGCTGGGCCTGCAGAGCTCGGGTTACAAGGGGTTAGCAAGCTGACTCTTTCCAGCGGGATTAATATCCCGGTTACAACCCCTCTTCTTAACCCGCAGTCTGTTCTATCACTGGAAGTTCTATCCACGTTGCAGACCTTGTTAAAGAAATTGGATGAGAAATTGCCTCAAGTGGCAGCTCCGACCATATCGACCGTCAACGAACCTGGCCCTTGCCATCGACCAACTCTGACGATGTCGACGACTGTACCGGCACGTGAGGACCTTACAGGTACACGCCCGGAGGAAGGAGAGCTGCTAGACTCAGACAGAAGGTCCTTATCGGATGTTTCGTTATCCCCCTCTAGGGATCCAACCTGGGAGTCGCAGGCAGAATTCGAAGCCCCAAGGAGCCCAGCTCAGCCGTCTCCCCCGGACAACATTGGGTCGTTCCATGCCATGATGAGCAAAGCGTGTACCGAATTCGATTGGCTCAGGAGGAAGAGAAAAAAGACTGTTTTCTATTCTACCACATGGGAAAGAGGAGGTCGGTGTTCTCAGTACCCATCCTGGATCATGTGTGGCAGGAGTGTTTACAGATGATGCGTCATCCTTTCTCAGAGCCCGCAATAAAACGTAGGCTAGAGTAAAAATGTAAGGCTCCAGAATCCACCCCCAAATGTCTGTCCTCCCAACCAGCCCCAGAGTCGGTGGTGTCAGCGGCTGCGGCGAGAAAAGCAAGGTCCCAGCACAAATGCACGACTCCTCCGGAGAACGAGGCCAGGAGACAAGATGCCTTTGGAAAGAAGGTGTTGTCCGTGGGTGCAACGACGGTGAAGGCGCCCAACTCTCTGGCTATAATGGCCAGGTATGATAGAGAGATGTGGCACCGGTTGGCACCCATACTAGAACATCTCCCAGAAGAACACAGGAAAGCGGCGATGTTACTCGTCTGAGAGGGTGAAGAGGCCTCAAATCATTCTATAAACATCGCTGTGGACCTCGCAGAATCAGGATTTAAGCAAGTCAACAACGGGGTGGTTCTACGGAGACAAGCGTGGCTTAAATGCACTAACTTTAGACCTGAGGTGCAATACAAGGTGCTGGATATGCCCTGTGAGGGTGACCTTCGTTTCGGCGAAAAGGTGGATGAGGCCTTAAAGGGCATGAAGGAGGACTCTGACACGGTGCGTTCTTTGGGTGCCCTCCAGAGTGGAAGGAATTTTCGTTCTTTTCGCCCCTTTACGGGAACATCAGGGAACTCCTGATTCTCAACATCAAGGGACAGGTCTTTCAATAGACCGGCGTACTCCTCACAGGGCTACAGACAGGCTTCTCAAGCTGCGAAACGACGCCGGGACTTCCAGACCTCCAAGAAGAGGACTGGCTACTCGTTGTCGAGAGATGAGCAGACCAAAGACCAGCAATGACGGCTGTCGGAACGTCCTGGGAGGCAGGGTATCGCATTGTGTCGACGAATGGGAGCAAATAACCACGGATCAGTGGGTGCTGGGCACTGTAAGGTTTGTGCATTCCCTGCAATTCAAAAGCAACCCTCCGCATATTCCACCAGCGTTTTTGGCTCAACCCCACCTTAGCGTGTTGCAACAGGAGGTGGTGCTTATGCTACAAAAAGGGGCTATAGAATTGGTTCCTGCATCGCAGAGGGGTCAAGGGGTTTATTCCCGATACTTCGTAGTGAAAAAGCCAAATGGAAAATGGCGTCCCATTCTCGACCTTTGCGACCTCAACAAAGCGTTGAAAAGCCTAAAATTCAAGATGCTCACACTTCAGGAAGTGATCCGGTCTGTCCAAGAAGGGGATTTTCTGGCGTCGCTGGACCTTCAAGACGCGTACTGCATCATACCAATGCGTCGACGACACAAAGTTCCTAAGGTTTGTGGTAGGACGGACTCACTACCAGTTCACAGTGCTTCCTTTTGGACTAAAATCCTCTCCAAGGACGTTCACGCAATGTTTAGCTCCAGTTGCAGCATGGTTGAGAAAGCAAGGCCATCACGTGTACCCGTATCTCGACGACTGGTTGGTAAGGGGATCCTCCCCTATGGCAACTCAAACAAGTTTGCAAGCCACTATGCAACTTTTACGACGGCTGGGATTTGCAGTAAACTTCGAGAAGTCTTTGTTGACTCAGTTGAGAAGCTTGGTGTTCTTGGGTGCGCAATTCGAAACCCAGTCAGGGTTGGTGAGGCCATCCGTCGACAGAATCCACAGACTCAATCAGTTAGCAAGTCAGTGGAGTATCAGTGAGGAAATATGTCGATACTGGGCGCTATGACGGCGTGCATTCCTCTGGTGAACAACTGCCCCCTTTTCATGAGGCCAATTCAGGAGTTCCTGATGGACCGGTGGACCCAGACCCAAGGACTCTGGTTGGGCAAACTGGTCGTCGAGGACGACGAGCTCCTACGAGCCCTTCGATGGTGTCGGAGCTTTCAGAACCTATCCAGGGGGGTACCCCTGCAGGAACCGGAATTTCGCATGACCATGGGGACGGACGCGTCGCTGACGGGCTGGGGAGCACATATGGGCACTCTCCAGACGCAAGGTCGACGGTCTCCGAGGGAGTCGCTCCTGCACATCAACGTTCTGTTCTGTACATTCCCGCTGATTAAGCGCTTTCCACCGACATGGAGTCTTAACTTGGTGTTAGCGGGGCTAATGAAGTTCTTATCGTGGAAGTTGACTTTTCTAATAGCTATTACATCAGCTCGACGGCTCTCAGAGATACAAGCATTGGTCATAGATCCGCCGTACTTGAGGTTCTTTAAGGACAAAGTGGTGCTGTCGACTAATCCTCATTTTATTCCAAAAGTTCCTACTGTTTATCATAAACATTCGTCAATTGTTCTAAGAAATGGTTCTTACCTTTTTCACAACTCCTTCACCAGCTGTGGAAAAGGCCCTCCATACTTTGGACATGAAGAGAGCTCTGAAATGTTATCTTCATTGGTCTCAGCAAATCAGGACTACGCAACAACTGTTTGTGGCTTATGGTCCGTCGACGAGAGGAAAGGAAATCTCAAAACAAGGACTAGCTAGATGGGTCTCGTCGACGATTGCTTTTTGTCACTACAAGGCGGGAAAACTGCTAGGTCGTCCGAGAGCTCATTCCATGAGATCAACTTCGTCCTCGGCGGCGCTGTGGGCAGGGATTCCGCTGACAGACATTTGCCAAGCGGCATCCTGGTCGGTGCCACACACGTTTACCCGCCATTACTGCCTTGAACGGCAACATGTGGACGATGTGCAGATGGGAAGAGCAGTCTTGTGCCATCTGTTTCAGTGAGGTAAACCCTGACCAGGGGAAATGAAGAAAAAAAATAATATATTGTACATATGTGAAAAGATATGTGTATATATACTTGTGCCCAAGCGCATATAGTGATTATGATGGTTACTGTTGTGGTCGTTCTGTGAACTGGCCAGTTGTATATGTATATATGTGTATATATATTGGTATAGAAAGTGTGTGCTCAGAATAATGTTGATTGCATTCTCACCGCCATATCAGAGTTACTGCTTTGCAATCTATTCTAAGCATGTGAATCCATGAAAGATAAGATCCAATGCTGGAGAAGGGAATAGTTTCTTACCTGTAACTCCATTTCTCCAGCATTGTTATCTTTCATGGATTCACATGCGCCCGCCGGCCTCCCCTGAATGCAATGTACATGCTGTATCCCCCCCATGTACTTTGGAGGGGTTGAATTCTGAAGGGAGCCGTGGGGACGGGGCATTTATACCGCCACGTCCTATTGGGGCATACGTGAGCAGCCCATAAACAACGTGGATAGGACACAAGTGTCGAAGTTTTCCGATGGAAAAACAGCTATATAAGTGTACCGAGGGTTCACAGTCTGACGACGGGGAATATTCTAAGCATGTGAATCCATGAAAGATACCAATGCTGGAGAAATGGAGTTACAGGTAAGAAACTATTCCCTTCTCATCTACATTTCGTTTGCATTGTGTGCCAAGGATCTCAACTCGTAACACGCGTTTGGTCAATTCTGCACTCGTTCTGCTATGGGAGTACTGGAAGCGATTTTTAAAGACCTTATTAAAATTCTGTTTGTCTAAATGCTAAATGTGGTGGTTACCCGCTGGAAACCTATTTCTACCAGGCACAATGTAAGCTTTTTGACTCGAGGTTGAATTTTAAGTCCTTTTTCACAGATACAGTGGTTTATAGCTGTCTTATGTACAGGTAGTAAACGTCCTTTGACATAAGGGCGTAGAAGATTTCTGATTTGGCAGCGAAAAAAGGACACTCCACAGGAATATGGCTGACTTTAGTCCAAACAGGCGGTATAGTGCTGTCCGATCGGCTGTGCGTCCCTCTGAGACACTGTTTGCCTGGGACGCACAGTGAATCGGATGCACGTTTTCAAATGAATAATCAAGGCGTGGCACAGCACTATACCGCCTGTTTGGACTAAAGTCAGCCATATTCCCGCGGAGTGTCCTTTTTTCTCTTTCAAATCGGAAATATTCTATGCCCTTATGATAAAGGACTTTTGCTACCTGTACGCAAGACAGCTACAAACCACTGCTTCTCAAGACGCCTCCACAGTCTCTTAGATGAATCTACTGCATCAGCTGTCCACGCTCACAAAACCTTTTATTGTCCTGACGACAGTTCGGAACATGAGATAACCTGTGTTACACTGCAAATCTTGATGTTAAAATCACCACCCAAACCAGAAACACCTATTAGCTGTGTCAAGAGTAATTACGTACTGTTAATAATCTAGCAGTACATGCAATTTTCACCTCTGTTGTTACTAACCCACACAACATCAAGAATTGTTTTTTTGTGTGTAAAATCAACAGTTCAGCCCCTGCTGGATTTTTTTAACATGTTCTATCATTATTAAACTTTGCTTTATTTGGACACATTTTTCTGTTTAGACCTGTGATCTATTGGCTAGTATATAAGTTAACCTAGCTTCCTGTAGTCGGTTTGCACCTCCTGTGCGTCTATGAGATGGGTAGCCTTCCGACTCTACTTGTTCTTTCAGAATTGTACAATGGTTCTTTAATTGGTTTGTAGACTGAGGTTTCAACAAATCTGCAGACTAGGAGAAATCTCGCTTGAAATTAGTAATTTAATTCTTGTTTCAAATAGGACGTTTTAAAGTTATTTAACTTTTATTCTGCCGCTTCGCCACACGCTTGCAGTGATCTTCCTAGGAGTTTAAGCAGGCAGGAAGTTATTCGCTTTCGTGTTGCAATGAACTTCTTTTGGTGGGCAAATGCACCACATTTAACAAGAAAGTGACTTGTTTGGGCAGGGTTTGCCTTAAAAGGCTAGCTGATGCACCATATGTAGAAATCCTTGGCAAACTACTGCAGTTGATCCAACAATGCAACTAGATTATTTTTTATTCTGTTAATTTGATGTTTCTTTTCTGGCATAAACAAGTGACTGCAATTTTCTCAATTCTGTTGGTTTTTGCTTTCAGAATAATCTGGGCATTTTATGGTCAGGAAGAGGTGAAATTCAAGTTGCCCAAACTTACTTGGAATCCGCTGAGAGCCTATACATTCAATATATGAAACAGGTACTGTATTTGCTACATTTATATTGATCATTCTGGTTTTGCATGAAGCACTTTAAAGCTCACGCCATGTTCCAAGAGAAAAGTCACACTTTAACGTGGAGAGGTGCATTGTTGCATTTTACTTTTATTTATTTTTTTAATTGTAAAATTTTCTTTGACGTCAGCAATGATTTTCAACAATGTTATTGAATGATTGGCATATTTCATTACAACTATACTTCATTCCAGGTTATTTCCTCTTTCCCAGACACATACCATTGGCAAAGAGCCAAAATACTTTCATTCACATAGGTAAACAAGCATTACAGACCAGCACGCTAAACCTATAACCACTTCAATGCCCTTAAGCTTTGTGTTCAGTAGCAAAATCTCAAGCTGGAAGCATTTTTAATAAATCAAATACTTATGAATAAAAAACTCTGAATTTACCTATTAACAATAAAATTAAATCTGTATTTCTTTTTCTTTCACAAAACTCCACTCTAAAATGTTCAGTAAAATCATACCAGAAACGTCTGCTCACCAGAAAGTCTGCTAAACACAATCTGTAATCGGCTTGAAAATGTGCCGAGGCACGTAGAATCCACTGTTCCTAACTTTAGTCATTACTGGAGTGGAGTGAAACACAGACCTGTAGATGTGGCTGGATATCGGGCAGACTTTGTCCAGTAAAGTAGGTTTCAGAATGAGCAGCACTTGTGAGGCCAACAAAAAAATGTGGCACCTTGTTGTTTCCAGCTATTTACAGCTGGACCGTTGGTGACTGGACTCTCTCATGCTGGCCGTAGAGAGAAGGTAAGATTGTGTGTTCTGAGGTTTGGGGGGTGGTAGACATGGGTTCATGAAGCGTGCAGTTACTACTTTGTCCTCAGACTTTGAGAGTTTTCATTGTTCTCTGTCTGAACTCTGCGTTTATAAGGTTAGAAAGGAAGAGTGGAGCAGCTACAACCTGTGTTATTTAGTCTGTTGACCGTGCAGGCTGGTGCCCTTGCAGGCTGGTGCCCTTGCCTGCGCTAAAAGCAACAGAATCTGAGGCGCTTGGAGCTGCAGGCAAATTAAAGTTATTATTAGAAAATGGCCTATCCACAAAAGACTGAAAAGACATTTTGCAGGATCAAACTTTGCTCATGTTGCATGATGCGGACAATGGGCAGCCTTCTAAGTAAAACCAATATACGAAACCGCTCTGCTAGTCCATGATAGGGGGTGCACTTTCCTACCTCAGAGCAGAGGGTGACCGGTTGATGTATCCAGATTACCGATCGAGTGACTAAAACAAAAGGAGCAATGTGAATCCCTTGCAGCCAAACATTTAGTAAAATCCCAATGTAGTAAACGTGTGCAATGTCTAATTATATGGTTGTACCATACAGTGAGCTGGCTGATCTGAAATAAAAGGTCATGGTGGGTTGACAAAAGTATTGGGACATACACTACACATCAGTAGTGGGTCAGCTGGAGTCCAACTGAATAGGACAATGGAGCCATTCCCTCACATTTTTTTATTAGAAATCCTTAGTAGCCTGGAAATCTTATCCTTGCATGTGCTCGTAGGGCGAGCGTCTGAAGGCCACCCTGGTTCAACCATCTGTAGTTTGTAGGCAGATGTGGAACGGACAAAGACACAGTCTTGTTACTTGGACTACCCACGTAGATATGAGCACTGGTGGACGCGGGGGGGGCGGCACATATTCATGATGTATTTCTCTGCTTTTGGCTTCTGTTTGGGGCCCCTAGATGATTTACGTAGGTGAAGAAGAGTTTGCAAGATAGGGCCAGTCATTCTGCAGCCATGCACCCCGCTAAACTAAAGATGATGTATTAGGGGGAGTGGTAAGTCCGACATAGGAAATGGACAAGAGGACATGTTTCAACAATTGGTTTCTAACCTGCTCTAAACCCTATTTCAAATGGATTGTGTCCTCCAACATATTCCTCATCTATGACATGTAATGTCCACAGCTGTGCTGCTTCGGAATTTCTTTCGGCAGAGGGCGCCCTGCGTCGATGACTTTGGGTCGATGTCCCTCCAAGGCCTCAGTCGAAGGTGACTTCATCGGATGTTATAAGTAGCACGCACAGCGCCCGTAGCCTCAGTTCCTTTTTTCCGGAAACATGTTTGTTTCGTAAAACTCGGCGCGCCTTGTAGTTACTGTTAAGTTACCGTATTATGTCGTCTTCTACCCGACCCCGCGGTCTGGCTTCAAGAAATGTTGGGACTGCAGCTCCAAGATGTCTATCACTGACCCGCATCGAATTTGTCTGTGGTGCCTGGGTGAGGGCCACGCTACGGATGACTGTTCAAAGTGGCAGTCGTTGACTGCCAATGCCTTGCGGGAAAGAAAGGGGAAATTGAAGGTAGGCAGGGTGTCCAAGCCCCGTAAATCTAAGTCGGCTGGTCTTTCGACCGACGAGTCGAGAGGGGACTCTCCTCATCAGAAGAAGTGCAAGCGCTCCAGGTCCAGCAGTGCATCGCGCCACTTGTCCTCTTCATTGAGGCAGTTCAGGAAGCGACGTCACCGTTCTCCTTCCCCGTCCACTTCGGATGACGCCTCCCTGAAAAAGGCGACCTGCCCCACCAAATCCTCGACCCCGGAGGAGTGGGTTGCTTTCTGGGTGCAGATGTTGCAGCTATTTCAGTCCCATGGCACAGTTCCGTCCGTGCCTTCGGACGAAGCCAGCAGGGAAAGGTCTTGGCCGGATACTCGCGCGCCTTCGGGCCTGGGTGGACGGCATGATAAACATTGGGAGCCTTTGAGGCCCCGTTCGGACAAGGCATTGGGTGATCACCAGAGACCTGCCAGGTCCAGGTCGCAGTCTTAGTCTATGGCCAAACCTGCAAAATCATCGAAGCCCTATCGGCGCCATGCCCATCGGGTGCGCCTGTCGGGTCTCTGCCCCCGGTCAGGCCCTCAAAGCCGTCGGTGCCATTGTGAATGTGGATGCCGACACCATCAGAGCCGTCAATGCCATCTGGGCCGAAATTTCCAGTGGAGGTCCCTGTGACTGTGGACCCTCCGAGGAAGGCTACTTCTAAGTCTGTGAAGACTGTAACTGAGAAGAGGTGTACTCCACTCCCAAGGAAGGACTTCTTTAAGTCTCTTCAGGACATTTATGCGGATGAACAAAGGTCCAATGAGGATGTTGGTCCTTTTGGTCTTCCGTATGGTACTCCTGCTGTTCCGGAGTGTCTCATTTCTGAAGAGTCGGTTGGAGGATCTGTTTCAGTCCTTGCATGATGCCAGTCGCCTGGACACTTCCTCTGAGATGGAGTTTGGTAGGCCGGATCCGGGGATCATGCCGACGACTCTTATCGGAGATTAATGTTGAGAGTTGTGGAGCACCTGGGCTGGACAACCTCAGCCTTTTCGTCCTTGGGGACAGCAATGGAAGGGTGGTTCCTTTCTCTACTACTCCTCATCTGGAAGGGTGAGAGGTATGGCCAGACAGAGGGGCCAACATAAGTTTCCTCGTGGTGGACGAGGTAGAGGTGCCAAAGCCGCTCAAGCAGCAGCCTCTTTGCCATCAGGCGCTGCCGCCGCTGCTTCAAAATCTGAGGCCTTGTCTCATTGTTCATTGGTAGGGGGCAGGCTGTCTCACCATCTAGAGAGTGGTGAGTCATTACTTCAGATGCGTGGTCTCTGGAAACAATAGCCCACGACTACTGCCTTTCTTTTCTACGACTGCCTCACGACAATCCACTGGGGAAGCACTCTTTGAGTGTTCCGGATCCGCTCCTTGTGCAGGAGATTTTGACCCCGCTAGAGAAAGGCGCTATAGAACCAGTGCCTGTGGCGGAGGGGAACAAGGGCTGGTATTCCCCGTATTTTTTGATTCCCAAGAAGGACGGAGGACTGAGACCCATCTTGGACTTTTTTCATGTGCCGATCCATCTCAAGCACAGGAAATACCTGAGATTTGCAGTTGGGGGGCTCGTACTATCAGTTTCGGGTCCTGCCATTCGGATGGACCTCCGCCCGAGGGTCTTCAAGCTCATGGTGGTGGCAGCGCATCTCAGGAGACGGGAATTCACATCTACCCCTACGTGGATGATTGGCTGATCAGGGTGCGCTCTCCCGAACAAGCCTTGGATCATCTGAGTCACTTGCCACTCCCTTCACAAACTGTGCTTCTCCCTCAATTTGAAGAAGTCCCATATTACTCCTTCCCAACAGCTCCAGTACATCAGGGCTGTGTTGGACAAGTCCTGGTGGATGTTCTCGCCACCCAAGGTGAGGGGTCAACACATTCTCCAGATGGTCACCAAATTTCAGCAAGCCAGAGTCTTCCGGCTTTCGTATTCTTAAGATTGCTCGGCCTCATGGCATACCGCATTTTTCTGGTGCCAGAGGCTCAGCTGAGAATGCGATCCCTTCAGTGGGCTCTTCGTACTCAATTGTCCCAGTTCTCAGGTAATATGTCGGATCTCCTTCATGTTCCGGTCAAGGTCTCCCAGGATCTTCTGTGGTGGGCCATCGAGGAAAGTCTCATGAAGGGGGAGCCTTTTTGGCAACCGTGGCCGGATGTAACAGTAGTGACAGATGTTTCCCTCACGGGGTGGGGGACTCGTGGCAACGATATGACCATTAGCGGTCGTTGGTCTCCATCGTATTTTTTTTAATTTTTTTTTTTATTTTCCAATAACAGTACAAACTTAATATCGTTTCCAAAGCAATAACATAATCGCAATTAGCTCCCCCCTTCCCTCCCTCCCAACTAGTCCAAGACCATATAGTTTATACTGCAGTCTATGTGCGCCAAGGGCTAACGTGGGCTGTCCAAGTCCTCATTGGAGCAGCTGTCCTCCTTCGTGCAGAATAGGGTCACTGTGAGGACCACCCATTGTAGTAGATCATCCGAGGTTTCTAGCTTTTGTTGTTGTTGTGCCAGCTCCCAAGCCCCTGTTTCGGCTGTTGGCCATCTCCGGAGGTCCTCCCACTACATTGCAACACTAGGGGCATTTAGAGGTCATGGCGATTCGTCTTTTTGCCAGAATGTACATGAGGTCCTTAAGTCTATTTAGAGGCTTGTTCTTTTTGCCTTTAGGGTATGAGCCCAGGATGCATGCTTTAGGTGACTGCACATCCAATGTGATGTCTGCCTCAGCCACCCTAGCTTTGATTTGTGTCCAGAAGGTTTGTATTGCTGGGCATCCCCAAAGCATATGGGTCATTCCAGCGCAGGGTTCCTGGCATTTGGGGCAGATCGTAGCACCCGTTCTGCTGAATTTAGAGATGTCTGGAGTGAGGTATGCTCTGTTGATGATGTAAAATTGTATGAGCTGTAATCGAGCATTTCTAGATACTTTTTTATGGTAGTGTGTTATAACCTCCCACTCTTTGTCTTCGAACTTGCTGCCGAGTTCTAGCTCCCATTTTTCTTTGTTGGTCTCCATCGTAGTCCAAAATACATATCAATCTTTTGGAGCCGAGAGCAATCAGGCTAGCAATGAAGGCTTATTTATTTATTTATTTTTATTACACTTTATTACAAACCTTTTAAAATAATAACAGACAACAAAAGAGCGCACAGAAAATAAACAAGTATCTCTCTTGAACATTAATAGAGTTGACTTGAGTCTACATCACTGGTCATTTGTCCCTTCTCAGTTTATTTCCTCAACACTACATTCTCTTGCTCAACTGCTCTAAATAGAATGTTAACGCAAATGTCAGCTTGTTGTTAGATCCTTCTGACATTGCACACCACCATTCCTCACTCCCCCAAGAGGATCTTTTTTCAATCTCAGATCCGAAATGTTTTGTTTTTAGCGGTTGCAAGTCAGGACAATGAAGAACCAAATGTTTCAGGGTTTCATCTGCGTTGTTACAAAATCTACAGCTACTGTCTTTGTGAGGACTTCTTTTCCTTAAATTTTGTATTTCTTTCGTTTGAAAAAGATTTAATCTGAACTTCATAAACACAACTCTGAGATGTCTGCTAGGGAACTTTTTCAAGATATTTTGGCAGTTTATATGCCTTGGCTTCTGGTGCTGCCAACTGCATACATCTGTGTCGTCCTCTCTGGTCCATGGTTTCGAACCAGTCGTGCTGCCACAGATTATTCTTGACTGCATTCGGGTTTTGTTGTAGCATCTCTTTCGTAGTGTTTAATTACGCCAGAATTGTCTGTTTTTCTCCCATACGGCCAGTAGCGTTTCGCTTTGGTCTATGGGGCCGAAGTGCAGGATCCTAAACTGAGGGAGTTTGTCTGTGCAGATCACTTTCCTGTATAAGGTAAGCTTATTCCAGGTGATTCTTGCGTTAATTGATGTGAGGCCTAACTCATACCTGATGCAGGCTGTCGGAGTTCCTCTGGGTAGTTGTAGTATTTTTTTCCAAAACATGTGTTCACATGTCTCCAGTGTCGTGTACGCACATCCTAGAGCTGCTTCTGCGTCATGAATTAAGGCTGCTACCACTTTGGCTCTGTACAAATGAATGGCTGGTTTTAAGGTGAACTTTCCATATTTTTTGTGTATCGTGGCACCTTGCGCAGTTAGCTGTTTGCACTTTATTTTAATTTTTTGTGCCATCGGTTCGTTGTTGATGCTGGCGTTAATCACGACTCCCAGATATTGTGTCTGGGTTACGCATTTTAGAGTTTCTTGTCCAAGTTTCCCTTGGAATTTTCTTTTCACTGCCCTTTGCGGCCTTCAAGGCTTTTTAGTTCCAGAATTTCTGTTTTGGAAGCGTTTATCTTCAGGCTGTTAATATTGATGTAATCCTGCAAGGCTGATAATTTGCGCCAAAGACCCACTAGCGTTGAGTCCAACAGGCCGATGTCGTCTGCATATAACATCTAGCTCAAGTGATTTCCATTGATCTTTGGAGCTACAAATTGTACTTCACGCAAGGCACTTCCAATATCAGATATAAACAGATTAAACAATATAGAACCCAACGGGCAGCCTTGCTTCACTCCTCAATGTTTTTATCAGTGCTGATAGGGTTCAGTTCTGATCAAGGCGAATTTTGATCTCTGTGTTGGAATCGAGTTCCTTAATCGCCATGATTAGCCCTTGGTGGGCAGTTTTGGTCCTTCATCTTCTTCCAGAACAGATCACGGTCAACTCTGTCGAAGACATGAGCCAAATCTACAAAGGCAAGGTAGACTTATGTTTTTTTCTCAATTGCTTCCATTTTAAGTAAATTAAGCATAAGGAGATCACACCCTTGTTCACGCTCTTACACTCAAGGTTTCTTGGTTAAATACTTATTAATTTATTCAACAGCAAGTCATAAAACATTCACTAGCAGGAGGCAGTAAATATTATACACATATATACCGTAGTGAAGTATATTTGTGTATAATATTAACTGCCTCCTTCTAGTGAATGTTTTATAACTGTTGAATAAATTAAGTGTTTAACCAAGAAACCTTGAGTGTAAGAGTTTATATGTACACCTGTGATTGTAGACCTCTGTGTAACATCATTACAGCTCACATTCCCCTCTTGAGATAAGCCCGACTGCTCAGCACCGCTACTAAAACTGTGTAGTACAGACTTATACCAAAGGTTGGTTTGCTTACACCTGTAGTCATAGTTGTGTGTAGTGTTCCCAAAGGGTACTGCATAGAAACTCTGCCTAACACGGGTGGCAAGCGGTGAGGATCAATTGTAGAGTTGTTACATTGAAAGTTTTGGTTTACTTTTGCTCAAATTGTAACCGTCACAAGGCTAAGCACCACTAGAAAAGCAATTGTTAAAGGCCAGATATGGATAACTTCTGACAGGAAGCCCTGGTCATTTTAACAGTAGATCAGCTGAAATAAATGTGCAAGGACAGGAATCTCCCTGTTAAAGGAAAGAAACATGAATTGATTGAAAGATTGTTGAATCATCAATGTCTGAGAAATAGGGCTGTCACCCCCTACTCTTTGAGAAAATGTGGATAGTGTTGATGAGGATGATAATGATGTAGAGTCTAACTCTAATGTTATTGAAGGGTCAGAAGAGTCAGTCGTCTCAGGATGTGAGCCCCTCTTTACCTCAACAAGCTCTTGGGCCTCAGCCTTTAGCCACGGGGACCCTACCAGGTCCAGTACTGAGTCCAGAATGTGTCTTTCTTGAAAAAATGAGACTTGAGTTAGAGTTCAAAAGACTACAAATGCAAACGGAAAACATCAAGAGCTCAAACTAAGGGAAATGGAAATGCAACATGCTCTTGAAATGAAGAAATTGTCTCTTGAAAATGTTTCTTTCCCAGAGTCTTCTAGGTCTTCCAGTCCTAAGAGACCTTGCATGCCTAAGGAAGCTGTGAGTATGTATGAGGTGAAGCTTGATATTTTGGATTGGTTGGCTGCTTTTGAATATAACTATGGGATTCAGGGTTTCACAGGGAATCAGTTGATTCATTGGCTTTTGTCTAGGCTCCCCCATGTTGTAACTGATGCTGTAATGGAGGTGGGGGAACTTGAAAGATTGGAGTATGAAAATGTGAAGCTAGCTTTGATGGCTAGATTTGGGAAAACTCCTTCGCAGTACCTTAAGAGGTTTAGGACCCTCACAAAGACTGATGGTACCCCTTGGGCTAACTGGGTGTGTGCATGTTTGAAGAACTTAGATGGGTGGGTTAAGGGTTACAGAGTTAACACTTTTGAAGGAATGAGAAATCTGTTTTTGTTGGAATCTATTTTTGATGCCTGCTCTCCTGAGCTGAGACAGCACTTGGCTGACTCTAAAGAGATTGATCCAAAGAAGCAAGCCAAAGCTGCTGACTTGTGGGTTGCCAACAGGGCCACTCACAAGGATTCTGGGGCAACTCAGAAAAAGGATGAAGGGAAGCAGAAAAAGAAAGATGACAAAGAGAATTCCAAAAACTCCAACCCAAAAGAGGGCCCCAAACAGATAAAGGGGTAAGCCACACGGGAAACCAAATCAGTCTAGTGATACCTCTGGTGCCAAACCACTGGGGGAGGAAAATATTATGCTTGTGGGTCAACTAACCATGTGAAAAGGGATCCCAGATGCAAGGGTAAACCTTCAGGGGTCCACACTGCCTCCTTAACCTTCTCCCCAGAGGAAGAAGTACATATGGCAAGTGGAAACTTTGAACTAATGGCCGAAGACCCCATTTGAGTTTCTGCCAATGTTTCTTTAGTGTCCCTGGGTCTGTGGGAACAGCACAATTTAGATGTCTATAATGCTATACCAGATAACACAAAATAATATTACAAGGACGTGCTACTTGTAAATGGTCAGGAGACCCCTGCCATTAGAGACACTGGGGCAAGCATTACAGTGGTGGATGAAACTTTGTACAAACCTGAGGATGTTGCTAAGGCACCCAAAGGCCTCACTAAGCTTGCTGGAGGCCCTGTCCACTGCTTCCAAGATTACCAGCTCTCATCCAGTGCAACAATATGACTGTCAGAATACCCGTTAGTGTACAAAGTGAGGTGCCTGGGAGAGTCCTGCTGGGGAATGACTTCAACACTCTTTGAGTTGTATCAAGCACCCCCAGGCCTCCCAATAAAAGGAAACGGGAACAGACAAAGAAGGCCAGAGAGCTCACCCTAAATGACTCTCAAGAGGTTGTTACAGGAGAACCTCTAACACCCAGTCCACAGTAAATGCCAACTTCTATTTCCAAGAAGGAGACAAAGGGGGAAACCCAAGTTCTCAGGAAATAGGAAAGAAAGCCCTCCTGTCCCTCAAACCAGGACATCCCCGGGAGGACTGTCCAAAGTCACACCTGTGACTGGCCACCAGCTGAGGCAGAGTGTGAGAAACAGGAGAGGTTGAATCAGCTGCTGAGGATTCAGAGCCGGAAGAAGACCTTCCCCCTATTGGAGATCTGGATACTAAACGCCATCCTGAGCTGCAGTATTTACTGGCAGAAGGTGGCCCATGTAGGGCAGACTTCAGCAGAGGTCAAAGAGAATGTCCTACTCTTGAAGGTCCCTTAGACCCTCCAACCTCTTCAGGCAACCGATTAATATTGGTTGTAGTAGACCAAGCTACTAGGTATCCTGAAGCTATATGAGGACTGTTACTACTCAGGCAGTTGCTAAGACCCTACTTGGTATTTTTACCAGTGTAGGTTTTCCCAAGGAAGTCATCTCTGACAGGGGATCAAACTTTGTCACACTACATGCAGGCCATGTGGAAAAACTGTGGAGTGACTTACAAGTTCTCAACTGCCTACCATCCACAGACAAATGGATTTGTAGAGAGGTTTAATAGAACTATGAAGAGCATGATAGGTGCTTTGGAGGAACACCTTAGAAGAAAGTGGGACCTTCTACTGCCTTGCCCTCTCTGTGCTTCTAGAGAAGTCCTTCAGGAGGGAGTTGGATTTAGTCCCTTTGAGCTCCTCTATGGTCATCCAGTCAGAGGTCCGTTGGCCCTAATTAAGGAGGGGTTGGAGAGTGCTCCGACCCCCAAGCCAGTGACAGTCACTGACTATGTGCTACGTCTCCGGAGGAGAATGACACACATGATGACAGAAGCTTCTAATAACTTGAAAGCAGGTCAGGCTCTGGTGAAGCATTGGCATAATCAGATGGCCAACATGGTTGTGTTTACTCAAGACCAGCTAGTTCTAGTTATGATACCTACAAGGCAGAGGGTCATAAGGGACATATAGATTGGACCCTTCAAGGTTGTGGGAAAACCTGGAGAGGTCAATTATTTGGTGGACATAGGCAATCCTAAGGAGGCCCCCAGGGTCTTTCACGCCAACCGTCTAAAAGCCTATGTCTCTAGACCAGAAGTGGGAGCTTTGCTTATAGCCTCTGCTCAGGAGGAGGTGGAGAGTGAACCTCTACCTGACCTCCTCAGGGGACAACCTTTAGCTGGAAAGATAGGAGTTAACCTCTCTTCTAATCTGACAATGCAACAACAGGAGGAGTGAAAATCTCTGTTAAATCAGTTTGCCCCTATGTTTTCCCTAACACCAGGCTTGATTCCTTGGGGACAGCATGACATTCTCACTGGTGACTATTTACCAGTTAAAAGCAGAGGTTACAGGATGTCAAACCATGTAAGAACCCACATAAAGGAAGAGCTCAACAAGATGCTTGATCTCGGGGTAATAGAGCCATCTACAAGTCCTTGGTCTAGTCCAGTTGTGCTAGTACGAAATGCAGGATCCAAGTAGTTGAGATTCTGTGTGGACTATAGAGCCCTAAATGCAGTCACAAAGACTGATGCCCATCCTTTAACTAGGTCAGATGAGCTGGTGGACAAACTTGTTTCAGCCAAGTACCTCCGTACATTTGGCCCAACATCAGGCTATTGGCAAATAGCTCTGACAGACCATGTCAAGGAGAAAATTGAATTTGCAACCCCAGCAGGCTTCTACCAGTTTGAGGTTATGCCTTTTGTTTAAAAAGAAATGCACCTGCTACATTTCAAAGGATGGTTAATCAAGTTCTGAATGGGATGTAGGACTTCTGCATGCCATACTTGGATGACATTGCAGTGTTCAGCCCTTCTTGGAAAGAACATGTTGACCACTTAGGATATGTATTGCAGGCTCTTGAGCAGATCCATCTGACCATAAAGGCAAGTAAATGTCAAATTGGTCAGAGCAAAATGGTCTACCTTGGACATAAGGTAGGAGGAGGTGAAATCAGGCCATTGCCTAGAAGAGTACAAGCTGTACAAGAATGGGCCACCCCTACTACTCAAACCCAAGTGAGAGCCTTCCTAGGTCTCACTGGTTATTATAGAAATTTCATAGAGCACTATGGGACCATTGCTTCTCCCTTAAATGTGGTGGTCTCACCCAAATTCCCCAAAAAGGTCAGGTGGAATGAGGAGTGCACTGGGCATGTGAAGGACTTAAGAAAGCCCTTTGTCAAGCTCCAGTCTTAAGAGGTCCTGACTACAGCCAAACCTCAATTGTACAGACAGATGCTTCAAATACAGGTATAGGTGCAGTTCTGAGTCAGCTGGATGAGAAAGGTAGGGAACACCCAATCTGCTTCGTCAGCAGGAAGCTGAAGGAATCTGAGACAAGGTGGGCAACCATAGAACGTGAGTTTTGCCATTGTGTGGTCTCTGAAAAAGTTTAGATCATACTTGTATGGATCTACTTTTGTGATTGACAGACCACCAACCCTTGAGGGTTAATGCAGATGAAGGGGGAAAATCCTAAATTGTTAAGATGGTCAATCAGCCTACAAGGGTTTGATTTTACCATTGAACACAGGTCAGGGTGTAATCCCCAAAATGCTGATGCTCTTTCCAGAATGTATGATCGACTAGAGTAAGGTGATTAATCCAGGGTGGATTAAATCCTCCTGTCCCTTTGTCTGTGGGGGACGAGTGTTGGGGAGAGTTCTCAAAATATGCTAATCCCCTTCACCTTAGAGACCACCAGCAACTTTGCTGGATATTGAGGACTTGATTTTTTTACCTGGGGAGGGTGTGAGCCTTTTTCCCACTCTCTCATGTATTTTGCTGTGTGTCTTACCATTGTGTTTTCTTTGGATATGGAGTCTAACCAACTACATAGGCATCATCTTGTTTATTTGTGTTACACAGCACCATCAGTGCAGTGACACAGGTGAGCCTTTCTGGCTTTCCCAAGGTTTAAATACCTTCTCTGGGATCAACTACTGTTTTCCAGAGCAGTGGCGTGAAATTGACTTCACTTAGTCTTTTAAATTCCTAGACCCAGCACACCCTATCTTACAATAGAGTGCTGGAGGGGTTACTTAGATACTCATCTAGCAGTCAAATGCTACCCTTTCAGAATGGCTGGTGGCAGTGGTTTTACAACAAACTACCATGATTTTTCCAACTGCAAACTTTCAGTAGCTCCGGTAGCGTTAAATCGTGGGAGCCATGTTTTTCAAGATGGCGTCTGAGCCCCCTTTGTTTAAACAGGTCCTGGTCTTTTTTTGCCATTTGATTTTGGAAAGGTCCTTCTAGAGTTTTTCTCTGCGCGCCAAACCAGGTTTGTTCCCTTTGTTCATTCGCCTTTGGCGGGCTTCAGAACTGAAGACCGCCCCTGGCGCCCAAGAGTGTGGGGTGGGCAGGATGTGAGGGAGGTGCCCGAAACTCCCTGTGCTTAGTCTCCTAGGAGACCCAAATGCACTCTGGCGTGGTTGGCTGACTGTCCGGCAAGGACAGCCACCCTGCTGGGTGAGTGACAGCTAGGCTGGAATTAATGGGAGCGAACTGAATAAAATGCGAGTCTCTTGGCTTGGAAGGCAGTCGACCACTGGAATGAAGGAACCGAAGAAGAGCTTGAAGAGGACGGCTGCTGCAACTCCTGGACCGTTGGTTTGCCCGGTGAAGCCCTGCTGCAGGTCCGAATCGTCAAGTTCACATCGATAGAGAAGCCCCTTCAAGGACGACTTCTCCCTTTGAGTTGGTGGGACCAATCAACTCGACAGTAAGCCACCTGGACACCTTATCTCAGAGCTGGTTGAATTTCCTCAGAGTGCTGCAGGAAACCGTATAACCAGGGAGAGGGACACCAGTTTGTGTGCTTTACTCACAGGAACCGAAATTGAAGTTTGCCAAGTGCCAGCCTTCGACTGTCCCAGTCCAGAAGTCCCCTTACGTCCTCCCTCTTGTCCCCACGACTGAGGCCCAGGAACAGCGAGATCTGCAGGACCTGCCAGAATCAGAAGACTTCAGCTGCCTTTTTCTTCATTGTAAGGTACTGTGAAACAAGATTGAGAGCACTTACTCTCGCGGTGAAAGTGTTTGGAACATTTGCAACTCGCAGGCCTAATCAGCTTGCGACCCAACATATGATTCTTCTTTTTACAAACTACTTCTGAGAACATTTACAGAGACTTTACCGTTTACTTACCTGAACCGCTTTATCCTATCCAAGACTTTAGCCCAGAGACTTGCTTACACCTGTAGTCATAGTTGTGTGTAGTGTTCCCAAAGGGTACTGCATACAAACTCTGCCTAGCAGCCCTTTACAAAGGCTGCCTGTCTAGGGTCAAAAGATCCAGACAATTTAATCCAGGCTATAAGACGGTGTTGCAATTGCATTGCGAATCTCTTTCCTACCACGTCTAAGAGCGCTATCAGCCTATCATTTTTGGACTCTGTTCTTATTCCCTTTTTTTAAAAATAGGTACTATGACCGCGCTTTTCCAAGACGGTGGTATTGTGTGCTATTTCAGTATCATCCGAAATAGGTTATCACAGAAGTCGGCCCATTCGTTGGGATTTTGTTTTAACATAACATTTCAAAATGTTCTGTTGTTGAGCCTTGTTTTTCAAACAAGTTGGTATAGTGGTGGATCCACTGCTACTCTGTTACCATATTGCATGTTAGGGCTTGTTGTGGGGCCTCTGTTTTGTTTATAATTGACCAGAAATCTCAGAAGTTTTTCGTGCCATACTTTCAAGCATTGTTCCTGCGTCTCGTTGTTCCATGATTATCTTATGTGACTTTAGCCAATTGTTGTATTTCATTTTAAGTTTCGTTTTTTGTTCAAAGCTGTCAGCGTGATTGATTTGCACAATTGCCCTAATGGTTTTACGGAATTCCCTTTCTTTCCGTGCAATGTCATGGTCAAAGGTATGTAGATGCTTGAATCTCGATTTTCCGGTGCTGTACCTCAATTCTTTATATTGTTGTAATATGGCACTGTAATACCCCACCTTGTCCCTGCCTTCATTGCTCATGTTATTGTTTAGAGCATTCGTGATGTTAGTGATTTTTGTGCTGTTCAGTCTGTCTATTTCGGCCCGGTTCAATATTCATTTTTTGGGACCAAGTTTCACGAGTTGGACATCTGGTTTGATTGAAGGCAATTTTGACCAGATTGTGATCACTCTGTGCCTTGATGACAACATTCAGATGGAGAGTTTTTCTGGCGAGTGGTTCTGATATGAAAAAGTAGTCCCAAGACTTTGTTGATTGGCTCTTCTCCAGGTTGCCTGTGGGGGAATATCACCTGTGATATTCCCATTTAGCAGATTGATTCCCCTGGATTCCATTTCACCCACCCACCCACCCATACTGACTGGATCTTGTCAAGATATTTCCTTTTGTTTCCCTGTTTTGTGTTTACTCGTTTCCAGTTCCACACATTCCATATTTAGGTCCCCACATATGATAATGGTTGGGTTCTTTTCAGTAAACATTATGCGGTCTAATATGTCACATATGATGTTGCCAATATGTTGACAATTTGTAATCTGTCTCTTTCCCTCCAAGTCAAATGGAGATTCTATGATGGAAATTTGAATGTAGGGGGACTGATTATGGGAATCCAGAATGAGAAAAACACTTTTTATTTTAACCAGGGTAATTAATCCTGACATTGGGCGGCCCTTTGAGTGTTTTTATTGTAGGGTTTAATACAATTTCTTATCCCTCTACGCATGAGGTGGTAGCGAGCCAAGTTTCTTGTAGACAAAGTATATCTAGGTCTCTTGAAGCCATCAAGGTGTTCTGAAATAAATGGACAAAGCCCTGCGTGTTCCAATAGCCCATTTGAAACATGCTATTATCTGGGCCGTTCAGGCATTAGCTTGCCCCGTTCTTATTTATGGCTCCAGGGAGCCAGCTCCAATTTCACCTTCTTATTTGTTCGATGAGTTTTTAGCTTTTTTGTCCATTTTCTCTTCAACGTTGTTACAAGCGAATGTGACCTTTATTTGTTTTTTGGGTTTAGATACGGCCTCCCACGATCAATTGTCCAGGTCTTCCAGCTGACTCTCACCTCCGGTTTGTCCAGTCATACTATTACTCTGTATGACTTAAGTTCCATTAGGACCAACTATTTGTGTAGAGTATCCTTGCTCTTTGTGATCGTTCTGTTTTGATCTTGTTATGGTTTTTCCTAAGTTGTTTTCAAGGTTGATCTCTACTAGGTCAAAGCCCAGAGAGTTTATATCCTCTGTTCCATTTAGGATTGTGTCCCTTGTAGATCTAGAATATATCTGGAGCAACGATTTCGAGTCTTTGATGAATTCGACTGTTTTGATGTCTTTAGATAGTATTGATCTCAGGTGTGGGATATGATGAAACGGGCAGAGGATATTGTTCCTATTTAGGATGAGTCCGTCGTCTGATGGAAAGATTCTTTACAACAGAATGCAGTAGTTAGAGTTGATCTTTTACCTTTTGTGATTATGCTAATAGCTAAGCTGGGCACGCATCCGTTTATCAGCTCTCCATTGGTCCTCTTGTCTCATGTTGAGTAGCTAGTTTTCGCTTATTTTGTCCCTGTAGTAAGGTGGCCATTACCATCTGAGGATAGGCCAGAGTTATTAAAGGGCAACTCCATGGTTTGAGGCTGTGGCAGGGCTCCCTTAACAGTCAAATGTTTCGCTTTGATGGCTGCTCTTCGATCAGGAATTGTTTGGAAGCGAACCAGAGTCTGGTGCCTGTGTGCCATGTTAGGAGGGGTAGGTTTTGAGTGATGTACAGTTTGAGGGGGGGGGATGATGCAGACTGTTTGTAACGCGTTTTCTATATTTATTGGAGATTCATCTAGTGTAAGGGGTTCTCTCTCCTCTTCAGAGTCACTACACACGACTATCCTCTTTTTGCAAGTCTTGTCCTCTTCCTGAACATCTTCCTTTGCTTCCGTGTTGTATGTGGACAGGTTTAGTAATTCAGCCATGGCTTCCTCATCCACCCGCTGGGTTTCCCCAGATTCGATCTCTTTTTGGTCAGTTATTCTGCTTTTGTTCACATCCTTAAGTGTCGAGGCCTGTGTCTTTTTTGCCTCAATTACTTTTTGAGGGCCTGCCGCTTGAATGGTAACATTCAAGGATTTTAGGTTTCTCCGAAATTTCCGTGATCTGTTCGCATTGATGTTCTTGCCCACTAGCTGGTTTTTCGTTTTCTTTTTACATTTGCCTTGGTTGAAGTTAACTCCCCTGTTTTTGAGGGTAGTAACGCCTTTTTGTTTCTCAAAAATCACATAGGTTTCATCGTTCTTTTTGTTACTTTCCAATTTGCCATTTTCGGGCTCCTCTGGGTTCCCAACCAGGCCCTCTGCATTTGCTGACGTTGATTGATGGGCTGCCGACAGATCCACGCTTTGTTCTGTTCCACTGGTTTTATTTTGCTCAATTAAATTCAATGTGGGGCTCATTTCTCAAATTTTCTTTCAGCTGTGCCGAGTTCACGCATCTATCGTCTTTGGTTTCTCCTACAACCACGGCCGTGTTTTGTTGGTTACTTTGGTTATAGTCTCCTTGAGGGCCCATCAGTTCACCATTTGTACGGTGTGATCCAGCCTTCACATTTCTTAGTGTCACCTGGGCTCAGCTCACAGTTGCTCCTTTCAAGATGAACTCTTTTTAAAATCGTCAATGCTTCATGGGCCACTTCCGCAAGGAGTCTTATCGTCTGCATTCCTTTTTAATTGTTCCATTTAATAGCATTGTTGGGCACGATTGTTTGCAGTACCCTTTGGGTGCACTACAACAACCCTTACCTCCTGGCAATATGAACCAAACCTTTGGTACAAGTCTGTACTACACAGGTTGGTAGCGTGTTGAGCAGCCAGGCGTATTTCAAGAGGGGTCAATGTGAGCTGTAGGGGAGTTACACAGAGATTCACAGTGACAAGTATTCAAATAAACTTACAAACAAGGTTTCTTGAATAAACAATTATTAATTTATTTATCCGTCAGTTTGAATATGCCTTCTTCAGAAGGGAGCAATATAACAGTAACACTCCAATACACTCCAAAACTATACACTCTAGGTTCCAAATCAGTAAAGACCCTTTTGGAATGGCCCACAGTCACAACCTACACCCTCAGGTCACTTCAATGATTAGGGTGATGGGGACATTAATATCTTACTGTTGCATTTAGAATACTTGTAGAAATATGTCAAAGGAAAATGTTATTAGAACAAACAAGAGACCACAAATATTCTTAAGCAGGCAAATACTTTTGGATCCCCTAAGCAGAGTCATTCAGTATAACGGGTTAAGCCAAAGTCAATGCGCAAAAGTCTTTGAGCTGAAGCACCTCTGGTAGGTAAGTAAGAAAAGTCTTTGCACAATGTTTTAGAAGTCTTTGAAAAAAAAAGAATCAATTTAGGGCCAAAAGCTGTTTAGGCTTGTGAGTAGTAGAAGATGCAAGCAACTCTACAATAAGAGGTAAGTTCTTTCAGACTTTACAGTACCTTTGGATTGAAGAAAAGTGCAGCAGATGACTTCTGAGGCCCAGGGAGGACTTCTGGGGACTCCTGCTGTGCAATGGGACGGTCACCGCTCGCAACCGGCAATCTTCAAACAAGTGGCACGTCAGTGTTTCAGCTCCTCGCAACTACCTCAAATAGCAACAATGCGGTTCCTGGCTGTCGAAGGTGGACTTTCCTTGCTTCTGGGGGTCCCACACTCTGTTCCATGCAACACCAGGCTAAAACTCGCAGTTGCGGAAGACTTCCCTTACATAGCGCGTGCAGGCCCCCTTTTTCTTGCCAGGAATCAGTTGTGTGCTTTTGCATTCTATTAGTTACCATAACAGAGTGTTCATTGCAGTCTGTCCCTGTTTCGCTCGTGCTCGCCTAGTTGACACTCTGAGGTATAGACACGGGAGATGCAGGCACACCTGATAGACCTGGCGTGCAGTCCTTGAGGGGGTCATTAATCAACCATTTTCGGACGTCTATATTTCCAGATGTGCGTCCAATGTCTTGGGCGTCTGCCATTGTTAGTGTGTTTATTTTTCCCACCACCCCTCGATTTTGGTTCCCACCGCTCCCTCCTTGCAAGCCTTTACTTACTTGTGCGCCCCCGCTTCCACTTTCGTACCTGTCGGCCTGGAATGGCTAGGTCACTGCAGACTTGCACAGGCGGAGCTGCAGTCGAGTCTGAGGGGGTGGAGGCATGTTCGCGCTGTTCCGGGCTCGTCGTGCGCCAGACTTGGTAGGCGCAATGGACTCCATTGCATTAATTATTAGAGTACCACGCACCAGGCCACCATGGACACCAAGATCACCAAAAACACTCCTCGCACTCTGCGACGCTCTGCGTCCAGGTGCAAGGTTTTATGTTGTAAACTCCTCTTTTAGCAAAGGACAGTGAAGAAACACTCGTTGCTGCAGCTCCGCAACAGAGTACCAAACACCAAAAACACTCCTCGCACTCCATCTGTACGGGGAAAGAATGTCCTGATAATGACTGACAACGCGGTGGCCATGCATTACCTCAACAAGAGAGGTGGTGTAGGGTCACTCCTTCTATGCAGGGAGGCAATGCAGTGCTGGTTCTGGGCAATTCAAGAAGGAATCTCCCTAGCGGCGTTACATCTGGCCGGAGAGGAGAACATGGCGCCGCGCGCTCTGAGCAGGCAGAGCGCAGTCTCCCACAAGTGGGATCTAGCTCAGGAAGTCCTTCAAGAGATGTTCGCCCTTTGGGGAACCCCACAGGTGGACCTATTCGTGACCGGTACCCACCGGAAGGGCGAAAGGTACTGCTCGAGGGAATTTCCTCCAAGAGGAGCTCTGGGAGACGAGTTCGTCGTGGATTGGTTATTCCTGCTTCTGTACGCGTTTCCTCCGATCCCCGTCATTCCTCAAGTTCTCAGGAGGTTTTCACTGTTCGGGACCCGCATGATCCTCATTGCTCCGGATTGGACCAGGAGAGCGTGGTACCCGGACCTTCCAGACATGTCCATCTGTCTTCCAATACGTCTTCCCCAAAGAGCAGATCTTCTCTCGCGAGAGGAAGGTCGGGTTCTCCATCCAGAGGTCAAGACTCTCAACATTCACGCATGGTTTCTGAACGGTTGTTATATAAGGATTGGGACCTCCCGGATTATGTGATTGAGGTGTTGCTTTTGGCCAGGCGGCCATCAACAAAGTCCCTGTACCGTTGGTGTAAGTTCTGCGACTGGTGCAGATGAAAGAATGTTGATCCTTTTCAGTGCTCACTTCCGGAGGTTCTCTCCTTCTTACTCTCTTTGGCTCAAAGGGGTCTTCAGGTGGGAACCATTAAAGGTAACCTGGCAGCGCTTTGTATCTTTAAGCGCTCTTCTGAGGAATGCTCTTATTTTAAGATTCTGCTGATCACTCAGTTTCTGAAAGGGCTCACAAATGTGTTCCCACCGTCGCCTTTTCAGGTGCCGGTATGGGATCTTAATTTGGTCTTAAAGTTTCTGATGGGTTACCCATTTGAACCTTTGCACTCTTGTATGTTGAGATTGTTAAACTGTTTTCATGGTTGCAGTTACCTCTGCTCGATGAGTGGGCGAGTTGCAGGCACTTCCTTCGAAGCCACCCTTTACTTTGTTCCACAAGCACAGGGTTATATTGAGAGTACGTCTGTCCTTTCTACCTAAGGTAGTGTCAGAATTTCATTTATCAGGTGGTGCTCCCCGCTTTCTATCCTCCTCCGCATCCTAGTAAGGATGAGGAGAGACTCCATAGATTGGATCCTAGGAGAGCGTTGAGCTTTTATCTTTTTTACAATGTCCAAGGTCAGAGTGGACGACCAGCTCTTTGTGGGGTATACTGGACCCCGATTAGGCCAGACTGTTTCTAGACAGACCTTGTCTAGGTGGATCATCCTCACTATTTCAGAATGTTGCTGGCTGGCAAGGACCCTCCTAAGGGTTTTACAGGCTCCTTCCACCAGGGGCATGGCTACATCGACCGCCTTGGAGAGGGGTGTACCGGTAAAGAGCATCTGTGATGCTGCAACGTGGTCTTCCATATAAACATTTAAGCATTATTCCCTGGATACTTCCCATGCTCAGGATGTTGCCTTTGGTAAGGCAGTGCTTTACTCTGCCATTTAATTGGGTATGTCTAAATTCTTCTCCCTTCTCCACTCATGGATACTGCTTTGGGAGTCTGCCATAGATGAGGAATACGTTGGAGGACACAATCCATTCAAAGAACAAGTTCTCCAGCATGGGGTCTGGCAGGAATTCACATGCTCATGAATATTCCCAGTCGTCAGGCTGGGAGTCCTCAGTAAAGAAAAAATCAGTTTCAGTTTCGTTTCTGAACTGTCTTTCTACTAGTAATCAACCACTGGTCTCTGGGTCATACTGCCCCGAGCCAATGACTTCCCTCTACCTAAGCCCCTCCTCTGGCAGCCATCTTCAGATTTTTTTACAGCACATTCAAGTGTTGGGAGTCCTCGTGCTATAGCTCTCGAGCTTTTACTGCGTGTTACGTTTTTCCAAAGAGTTTACTCTTTATTTCTCGGTCAATTCGAGCCTCAAGCTCCACCGATTCATCTTCTGATTAACGGGGATCTGTTTCGGAAATCTCTATGCCCCTCAAGGGCGATTTTTATTTTATTATTTTTTTTTTTTCATCAAATTTCACTTCTTGGAGGATTCCGGAAGATCTTTGAGGCCTACCCCGCGTGAACATGGCCCAGGAAAAAGGAGACTTGACGCCAGCTGGATCCAAGCTGTTTAGGAACTGACCAGGATGTGGACTGCAGAACGTCTTCAAGGAAAATGAGCACTCCGAGTGCCTCTAATGCCTGCGCTCTGACAAGTCGCACGTGGAGGAGGACTGCGCGTTCTGCAAGAACATGTCCACTCGGACCATGAGGGACCGTTGTACACGACTCACTCGCTGGCTGGAGACGAAGAGCCCAGCAGCAGCTGAGAAGAAGTCTGAGCGGTCTTCTAAGACCTTTGAGGGCGCTCCAGCGGCGGGGGCCCAACAGAAGGCAAAGCACTGCGAGTCCGCGGGCACCGGGAGCGCCGTTGGTTCGGGCTCCTCGGCTGCCAGGCTGGGCGCAACATCACTGACGCCGTCAACCACGAGCCAACGCTCCGGCTCGATGAAAAGGAAGTCGGAGAACCCGGGTAAGCTTCGGGAGAAGCCCAGGTCGATCCCCACGGAGAAAGCAAAGGGGGAGCGAGGCAGGAGGCAGTGACCCTCCCCCACTGTGAAGGCCTTAGACGCGCCTAGGGTCGTGAAGGCCCATATTCACCCGGCTAAGGCCTTGATTGAGGGAGTCGTGGCGGCCCTGGCGAAGCCCACAGAGGCGACCCCAGTGGAAGCGAACCCCAGGCATGGCGTTTCCCTGCCATCCCAGAGGGAATCGTCTTTCCAGCCTATCGAGAAGACCCCACCCTGTGAATACCTGGGCCGAGAAGGAGGGGGGGGCGTGGTAGCCCTAACATACTCAGATACCCCCTCCGAGGATGAGCTGTCTGGCGTCAAAGCAATCCTGGACAAGAGGTTTGAAGAGGTCAGGACCTACCGGAAGGATCACAATAAGGCGGACGTAGAGAGCGATGGTGGAGCCGACGAGGAGCGGCGAGCCGAGGAGGAACCGGAGGACACCACGCCCCTGCCGACTCTCCCGTCGCAACCGATGCCTTCGCCGCAGGACAATTCGGGATCAATCTTGCTGGCTTTGCAGACCCTTTGCACAGAGATAAGGACAAGGTTGCCCTTACCTCCAGCGGACGATCCAGCGGAGCCTGGAGCCCAGGGTGGCAAGGCCTTGGCAAAACAGGACTGAACCGTCCGTGACGTCGGGCCCCCACCTGAGTACCCCGGTGGGAGGCCGGCTGGCGAACTTCGTCGGCGTGTGGGAGTCCATCTCCACAGACCGTTGGGTGCTGGATGCCCTGCCCCACGGGCACACTCTGGAGTTCCAAAGGAAGTGCCCCCATTTTCCTCCTGTGGCCAGGAAAGAAGCGGCCCATCCTAGACCTTCGCCGCCTAAACAAATGCATCAAATCCCAAAGGTTCCGGATGGTTACCCTTCAGCACGTGCTGGGACAGCTGGAGGAAGGCAACTTCCTGTCGTCGCTGGATTTAGAGGATGCCTACTTCCACATCCCCATACACAAAGAACATCGAAAGTTCCTACGATTTGTGGTCCAAGGGCGGCACTACCAGTTCAAGGCTCTGCCCTTTGGGTTGAAGTCGGCGCCAAGGGTCTTTACCAAGTGCCTGGCACCGGTGGTGGCGCAGCTGCGCCTGCAGGGGATCCACGTATACCCCTACCTGGATGATTGGCTCCTTCGAGTAAAGTCAAGTGAACTCGCCGCCGACCACACAGCGAAGACTCTCCGCTTGCTCACGGAGGATTTTCGATCAACTTTGCGAAGTCCCTCTTGGTACCGTCGCAGGGCGCCCTGTTCCTGGGAGCCAGACTCGACACAGTGGCGTAGTTGGCTTCACCGTCTGAGGAGAGGATGAAGGCCATCCTGGGCAAGGTACAACGGTTGTTGACCATGGAAGTGGCCAGGGTGAGGTCCATCAAGTCCCTGCTCAGCATGATGTCATCGTGCATCTACCTCGTGCGTCTGTGCAGGTTGCGGATGCAGCCAGTGTAGGAGTTCCTCGACGTCCGTTGGATGCAAGTGGGTGGAAGCTTCGAAGACAAGATCACCCTCAACAAGACTTTCTGCCAAGCGATCCGGTGGTGGGGCACCTGCGTGCATCTCGCGGCAGGCATGGACTTCCAGACCCCAGCGCATCAGGAAACTGACGATGGACGCCTCCATGGAGGGATGGGGAGCGCACACCGGAGATCTCCACGCAAGAGACCTTTGGCTCTCTGAGGAGATGTCCCTGCACATCAACGTCCTGGAGCTCCGGGCCATGTTCTGGGCCCTCGGAACTTTCCTTCCGTCTCTCAAGGGCAAAGTGGTACGGGTCTTCACCGACAACACCACCACGATGTTCTACATCCGGAAGCAGTGGGGCAGCAGATCCCCAGCCCTATTCAAGGAAGCGCAGGATCTGTGGCACTGGGCCGTCGCCCAGGGGATGTTCCTGGTTTCCTTTCATCTGGCAGGAGTAAAGAACACTGTCGCTGACTCACTCAGCAGGAAGCTGTGCTCTTGCCACGAGTGGGAGCTTCGGCCAGATCAAGTGGATCTCCCATTCTGTCGATGGGGCAATCCTCAGAACGATCTGTTTGCGACGGCGACGAACACCAAGTGCCGGAGGTTCGCCAGCAGGTTTCCCCAGCCGGGGAGCATGGGCGATGCATTCTCCTTCCCCTGGGACGGCCTGTTCCTGTATGTGTTCCCACCGTTGCGTTGCTTCTGCAACTCATCAGTCAACTCAGACAGTCCCGGTGCAGGATGATCCTCGGCATGGCCGAGGCAGATATGGTTCCCGGACCTTCTGGACATGTCAGCATTCTCAACCCCCAACCCCCCCCAGTCAAACTGCCGACGGACTTGGATCTTCTCGCCAGGGAAGGCAGCGCCATCCTACATCACGACCCGGGATCGCTGAACCTGCAGGCCTGGCTCCTGCAGCACTAGAGTTCAGAGGCTACGATATCCTGGCGGAATGCAAGGAGGTACTTGCAAAGGCCAGGGCGTCCTCGACTCTTAAGTGATATGGACATAAGTGGAAGAGGTTCTCTCTCTTGTGCTGTGCACAGAAGATCAACCCTCTACGGATTACGGCCCCTCAAGTGCTGCCGTACTTCCTGTCGCTGGTCAAGGCGAGGCTGGTGCATGCCTCCATCGAAATCCATCTGGCGGCTATCTCCCGCTACAACAGAACTCCGGGGCGGTCGTCGCTGTAGCCTCATCGCCTGGTGAAGAAGTTCATGAAAGGACTGTTCCGCTCGTTCCCGCCGGTGAAGGCTCCGGCGTGGGAGCACAATGTGGTGCTGACCAGGCTCATGGGTCTGCTCTTCGAGCCCTTGCATTCGGCGTCACTGAACTTCCTATCGTGGAAGACAGCGTTTCTTGTGGCCATCACCTCTGCACTACGAGTGGGAGAGATCCAGGCCCTCTCTTGTAAGCCTCCAAATCTGACATTCCACGAGACGAGGTTAGTGCTGAGGACGCACCCCTCCTTCATGCCCAATGCGCCGTCGGACTTCGATCTCAACGAGCCCTTGGTCTTACCGGTTTTCTTCCCGTCGCCTTTGTCCCCAGCTGAGAGGACTTTGCAATCGCTGGATGTGGCTAGAGCACTGAAGTTCTACGTGGACCGCACAAAGAGTTTTCGGAAGACATCACAGCTGTTTGTGAACTTTGGCCCTGTGAACCAAGGGAAGGCTCTCTCCAAGGCTTCCATTTCCAGATGGCTCTCCGGCTGCATCATGCATTGTCACCGGTTGGCAAAACGACCGTTGCCCGGCTTTCCGAGAGCCCATTCATCCAGAGCGATCGCTGCTACTACAACGTTCCTGTCTGGTGTGCCCCTGCTGGACATCTGCAGGGCTGCTACATGGAGGTCGACACACACCTTCACAAAATTCTACTGCGTCGACTGGGATTCCAGGGAGGAGTCCAGAGTCGGCCAGGCAGTGCTGCGCAACCTGTTCGCTTGAAGGTGAGCCTGGTGAGGAGGTAAGAGATGCTTAATGTTTAGTAGTTGAAATGCTTAATGTTGAGCCTTGCCACCTCCGGTGGTTGTGCATGTGTGTACTGCTATGTATTCTTGTATTCATGAGCATGTGAATCCATGCCAGACCCCATGCTGGAGAAGGAACAAGTTACTTACATGTAACAGTTGTTCTCCAGCATGGATCTGGCATGGATTCACATGCAAACCCTCCCGCCTACCCCTCTGCGGCTCTTCTCTTGGTCCTACTGCCACTTTACGTGCTACCAAATCTGAAGATGGCTGCCAGAGGAGGGGCTTAGGTAGAGGGCCATCATTGTCTGGGGGCAGTATGACCCAGAGACCAGTGATTGGTTATTAGTAGAAAGACAGTTCAGAAACGAAACTGAAACTGATTTTTTTCTTTACTGAGGATTCCCAGCATGATAACTGGGAATATTCATGAGCACGTGACTTCATGCCAGACCCATGTTGAAGAACAACAGTTACAGGTAAGTAACTTGTTCCTTACTTACCAGCTGGTAACATTCTTTCGACTGGATGTTCCTCCAACGTATTCCTCATCGCCCCCCAGCCTACGCCTCTCAAGAATTTCCCATGCCATTACAGCTTTCGTTCCAACAAGGCTATGTGCAGTCGATGCTGTATTATGGGCACGTGTGCCACACATTGTGAACGGGGGGAAAAAAAAATGAACTGAGGCTATGGGGCCGTGCGTGCTACCTATAACATCCAATGACGTCACCCTCGACGGAGGCCTTCCAAGGACATCGACCCGACATCAAAGACGCAGGGCGCCCTCTTTCGAAAAAATTGCAGAAGCAGCACAGCTGTGGACATTACATGTCACAGAGGAGGAATACATTGGAGGAACATCCAGTCGAAAGAACGTTACCAGTTGGTAGGTAACTTGTTCTTCTATAATGGATTTCATAAACCCATAAAAATTTATAAATGGGTGCCCGTCAGGACGTTTCACAAATAAATGCTGTCCAAAATCTATTCTGACCGATCTGCCCTCCCACTATGAAAAGAAAGAAAAGAGAATCTAAACTTTAGCTTAGAATATGGTAACTCCCAAGGGGTAAGTTAGTGGTGGTTGGTTTGTTTTCTGACCCCCACCGTAGGGTTTCTCTGGGTCTCTTCCAGCCCTCGACTTCGAGGATTACTTCCCAAAACAAAAATCGCTCAGCTTTTCCTTTAAGCCAAAAACAATGACAGGTAGTCCAAACAGTAACTTAATTTACCCCCTCTCCTGGGATGTCTTCCTGACCTGAGTAGGCCATTATTTAGAACAGCAAAGTTGTGCTCTTTGTAACTTCTGGATTGTTCACCTTCTTAGCCTTGTGTAGGCTACGGGCTTGGTCATTTATCCTTTCTCTCATCCCCTTGTAAGGTAGCCGGTTTCTCTGTCCTAGGTGGGATACGGGCCTGTTCAGCCCCACTATGTTGATCACGTCTCTGGAATCCTCCTGGGGCTTCAGGCTTCCTCCGCCCTGCTTAATTTGTTTCTTCTTTCACCCCCTCGTGGAGTATTTGTTTTTTAAGCCCAGGTGTGGGTTTTGACAGTTTTCACCAAATATATACAGAGTAGAATTGGCTGGCAGTGATTCACAAAGAAATATTATCAATTCAATATATTACATTGCACCTGGATGATGGTTAAACACAGGTGAGTTAACATTGAGGAGAGCTTCTATTTTGTATAGCAGTCTGGAAAGTGCTAGTACCAAACCAATACGATCTCCACGCATACATCTAGACCAAAAAAGCAGTCTTGAAAAGATATTTGGTCGAGGGCAGTAAGAGCCTAACAGGATAGCTTGGTCCTTTTCCAAGAAAGGAACATATAAAACCATGTGTTTCAGGGTTTCAAGCATGCCTTTGCTTTTACAGAATCTACAATCGGTACTAGTTGTGTTAATTCCTAATTTGGTCCAACCCTGAATGCGTTCCCAAGTTGAGAATTGGTTTAGTTTGAATCAAAGGAAATTTAGATCTGGAAGTTGATCTGATCGGTTGTTTTCTTGGAAAGGCAGCGTATTCAATATGTTTTGTATTTGTTGTTTGTATCAATAGTGTGTATCCAATCTGAAGCAAATCATTTAATATTGGCAGTCAGTATACCTTGACTAATCTCGTCAATGTTGGCGTTTATGTAAAAGCGTCTGTTTCATCTCGTCGTCAAAAGATACCAGTGATGGCACATTGCCTTCCAACAACAGCATATTGAAATGTTGATATATAGTTATTTGGAGGTGTTAACATTTTGGCATACGTAGATAATTTGTGCCATACAAATCTGGTGGATAGCGCAATGAGACCTAGTTCATGGCGTATGATTGAATTCGGAATTCCTAGCTAAACCAAGAGTTTTTCCAAAGAGTACCTTGTAATCTGTTAAGAATATTATCTTGGTTTATTAAGCATGTGTCTAGACCAAACAAGAGAATAATCTCGACTTTCATTAAATAGAATTCAATAACTGGAACAAGTGAGAATTTACAAAAAATGTTAGAAGATGATTCTCTTCTGAGATTGCAGGGGTCGCAATTTCATTTTCAATGTGGCAGACCATGACTTGATCGAAGTCGTGTCACTAATTGTGTAGCCCAGATATCTCAAAGATTTAACTCATTGCAGTGTAGCATCACAGTGACCCATGTATATGTTTTCACTTTTTTCCTGTTTGTGAAAATGATGAATTGGGACTTGGCAGAATTAGCCTGCAGGTTGTATTTGGGCGCATAAATTGTAAAAGTGTTTAGTTTGTTCTGCAACCCATGCAGAGTTCGGTCAAAAAATATGACGTCCGCGAATCCCATCCAATGAAGGCGCAAACTGGCAAGTCTAATAGGATATACACCGTTGGTGAGCCATAGGTCATCAATATCACAGATATAAAGATTGAATAGCGTGAATGCAAGGTTGCACCCTTGCTTCATGCCTATGGCGGTCAGTATAGGATCTGTAATAGTACCCTCTTGATTTATGCGCACTTTATGCATTTAGCCCATAGAATGTCCCTAACCACACAGTCAAAGGCTGAAGACCTGCCAAGGGCTGCCATGTAGGCGGGTCCGGTGTTAGATGTTTTTGATTTAGCAAGTAAATATGCCATGATGGAACCATTCAGAGAGGTGACCATTGATTTTCGGAAGTCAACCTGAAATTGCGAGTAGATGTCATGATCACAAATGTGGGCTTCAAGGGTTTTCACGATAAGGATGGCAAAGACATTGGCCGCCGTATCCATCAAGGTGATTGAACGGTAGTTCGCCGGATCATGTGGGTCTCCCTTTTTATACACCAGAATGATAATTGCATTGCGCCATGAGTCAGGTATAGAATTAGTTGCGCAATATATGGGTGAATTTACTGTATAAAAGTTGCGCCCCAAAAGTGAGACAGATTTTAAGACGCAAGAGAGAATACCATCCGGACCGGCTGCTTTTGACAGTTTTAACTTTCGAATCGCCACAAAATATCTTCAACAGAAAATACAATAGGCTCAGAGGATGTCAAGTGGTGAAAGTCAATGGTGGCACTCTGATAATGCGTTGGTAAACTAAATTTATCATTGATATACATGTACCATGTTTCACCAGATATGGACAAACTAAATGGATTATTTGAGCGATTTGAGACACCCCTTAAGATATTCCATACATTTCGGGTGTCGTTTGCACAGGAGTGCCATCATTTGTTGGTTTTCATATAGCCATAGCTCATACCTTACTGATTTAAGGAGGTTATTGTGTCTTTGACATATACAGCGTTTGTTTAATGTAGTCCATCATAGACATTCCACGTCCTCTCAATCCTCTGAGTTCTGCATTCTTGACACGTTTCAAGTGTGCTATCTTGGCATTGTACGTACGTATGTGTGTGTGAGTTTCGTAGATTGGTGGCCCTGGATGCTAATTCCTTTAAGTGATGTTTGACAACGTAGTTGTTCCATCTTTCCATTTGGCTAAAGTTGGAACAGCTGCGTGAGCAGTCAGATTGATGCTGTGTGTCTTTGTGGACTAAGAAGGTAAGATCCCTGCACGTTTTAGAATTCCAACATATTGAAATAATGGGTCGATCTATTTCGATTGCTACAAGCGACTGATTGGTGTCATGAGATGTTATATTTACATTAATTAGGAGTTTTATGGGTTTATGGTCACCTAGTGATGAAGAAAGGATGGCCACTGGGTTCTACCCTCCATATTAATTCATGGGACAGAAAGAAGAAGTCAATGTAAGAGGGTGCACCACCTCTATTCCATGTGCATCTATTAGTACCATCTTTGAATTTAACTACATGAATATTCCAATCACTAAGGTGATTTACCCATATTTTGCGCCTCTGGTAGGAACAAGATCGTTTGTGTAACTCATCAGTATGAAAGCTATTTGAATCCAATTGTTGACATGAAGCATTAAAGTTGCCAGCAAGTATTATGTGATTGTGCATATCAGTTTAGTGATGATATGGGATTGTAGAGCACAGATCATGCAATGATTATTGTGGATGGGATGTGTGATCCAATCAATGTCGTCAGACTGCAGTGTTCGCAATTGCAGACATAACTTAAATGTGTTAAGCAGATGAGAACTAATCCAACCAATTATGTTGGGGGTGTCAATGGTGAGAGTTGAATCATAAGTAGCCTCCTCTGAAGTGGAGGCTACTGAAAGGATATTAGTAGCCATTTGAGGCAATGGTATGCCATTGGTGGTCGAAGGCATTGGGGTTAGAACAGGAAGAATTAAGTCAGTGGAAGCTTTGTGGGATGACAACCTTGGACCTTATCTAAGCACATGAATCTCATCGTGATTAGGCAAGGATACGTGCGTAACGTCTGATACGTCTTTACATTGCACCTGCATACTTTCACTTTTGTTAAGCATTGCTAAAGAACTTGCCTCTGCATGTTGTGTATTATAGCTGAATCCTGCTTTTGAAGTTCTAAGTTGCTTAACGCAGGTGACTGGGTAAAACTGAGATAATTGACACTGTTTAGTTTGTTGCGTGGAGGCACCTGATTTTATGATGCTACAAGTTTTCGATGTGTCTTGTAAAAAGACGACTGAATGGGGAGCTATTCCCAGACCCTGCATATGACGTGACAATTTGGTGTCAATGATGTTGGCTAGCAACTGGGCAGGCAGATCATGGCCAGCTCTAGAAGCTGGTTTGTCGTTCAAGTTAAGTACCAGTTTACATTCTTTGTTTAGTTGTGTTAGATCTATTTTTACGTCTTTTAAGCGACTAAAGGACGTGTCGGCAATCTTAATAAAGCTGGTCACTTTATTCAACAATGTCGATAGAACGAATATTTTCTTTTTTCCTTTTATTATTTTGTCTTTTGAGGGCTCTTGCGTGGGCTCGCTTCATTTTGCGTGAAAAGTATTGTGGGGATTCATCTTGAGATATATGATCGGGAGCAAGAGCGTTCAATGCAGAAGTATTTGCTTGAATTGAGGTGAAATCATCGAAGTCCAATACATTACCTTTTTTAGTCTCCAGATCAATTAAGTCTGTTAGAGCTGAGGGACTGTCAGGTTCAATGTCCTTACTGGCATGTTCTTGAGCTGGGTGGAATTGCTGTTGGATCGATAGCGAGTACATAAGCGGTGAAGGATTTTTTTCCTCAATAAAATAACCAAAGACATTGTCTAATTTTAGAGAGTTGAGTTTTACCACTTCCAATAAAGTGGAATATAGGGCGATGTCTTTGTTGTCAGGATTAGGAAGTTGATTGGTCAATGCTGCAGCATATGATCCTTGCACCGCAGTAGGGGGACAGTCCCTCATGCCCAGTCTGTGTAGATTTCGCTGACAATTCGCTTTTGTGGGATGTCTGTAGCTGGTCAATAAGGTAATCTAAAGTGCTTAGCTTTTGGGCTTGAAAATGTACATGTGCTACCATAAAGCCTTCCAATTTGCTAAGCTTACACATGATATCGGATAAGGAGTGTTTAATGTCTCCTAGTGTCGCACTCGCCTGTGTCTCTGCAGGAGCGATGGATGAGCCTCCCTTGACCCCGAGTCTTCACTTCCCCTGTTTCACCCGGAGGAATTCCTGTCAAATACAAGGTGTTCAGATGCCAAACGCTGTTTTATGCCTTCACAGTGAGGCCGAGAGTTCAAGGCGCCAGTTTCTTCACTAGCTAGAAAGTCCTTTCCACAAGTGAATGTTGCGCAGAGAATGTTGAGTGTCCAAAATTGTCTGTATTGTCTTTGTTTGCCGGTATTTTTGTGGGTGAGTAGCGCTGCATGTAGAAGCTAGCTGCTGGTAGGTTTGCGCAGCGCCTTCAATTCGAGAGCGCCTGGTAATGTCTCTCACTTTCCCTTGCAGGAGAAATTATGTGGTATAAGCGCCTCGAGTCCGGGTTCAGTGCTACTGGAGACTTGGTGGTTAGGTACGTTTGCACGGAGCCTTTTGGTAAGTATGCACCGCCTAGAGAGAGAGAGCGCAGTGAAATAAGTGTCCGCGTTATTGGGGCGAACGCAATGATTGTCTCTTCTTTCTTACAGGGGTTTGTGCGCTCGTGCTACTAACCTGGATTCCTGCGTCGCGGGAAGATTCGGTGAGTATGTGCAGCGTTACTGATTTGTGCGTGTTAACACTGTTCTTATTTAGCTGTGGCGTGGAGTAAGAACCAGGTAAGCTGAAGCTGAATTATCCGGAGCGGGTAAGCAGAAGTAGGATGATCTGGAGCAGGTAAGCAGAAGCAGGATGATCCGGAGCAGATAAGCAGATGCTGGCTGATCCAAAGCACGGCAAGTGTGTTGCTGATACAGCTCACAGTAAGCAACACGAATCAATGGAAGAATCTTGGGTGTGGCTTATATAGCCAGCCACACACTAGAGAGCTCATGGGTTATCATGCACTTCCTGTTTGGCAACAGGAAGTGGTAACCAGAAAGTTACTACAAACACTAGTAAGGAATGAAAGGAGGGATTTGTTATGGGTTCTTTGTGTGCCTATGTCAGGCCTGCCAAGCCTCCACCCAGCTTGCCACAACTACCTGCCTGATACCCATGACACCTAGTTCTAAGTGCGTCATCTCATGACTCTTATCTAGGAGGTTTAATATCCTAGTCATGACAGGATATGAGGCCTCCTATGTCTCGTTTAGTCAAAATGGTTGCAGGGTGGACTGTTGTAGCGAAGATAGTACTTCACCATCCTTGTTGCCTAACAGGAAGAGGTCGCGGTCGTTGCCCTTTTCATGTGTAGGGTGTATGACTGGAAATTATTGGTTTAGTGAAGTTTTAGTCCTGCGCAATGTGGGCGAACTACTAGGTGGACAATGATTAGAACACATCCCATGTTGGCCCAACCACAGTTGCTATGAGGTGCTATTATTGTCGTGAAAATTATGAAGACAAATGTCTTCAATCTCTGAAGGTAAAATATTAGCAGGTGAGGAGGGATCAAGCAATACTCTGAATCGTTTGCCCCACTCAACCTGTAAGGCTGGTGTAAGCAATGAGACGTCAGAAGTCTGTTTCGCTGGTCCTCCCTCCCCTTTTATTTGCGTATTAAAATTGGTGAGAGAAGATCCCGCTCTAGTTGGACTGCTTCCAAATGTGTCACGGTTTTCTTCTAACTTATTAGACAATTCATAAGTTAGTGGATTGTGGGCAGCGTTTGAATCGTTAGGTTCAATGGTAATAGATTGTTGACTGTATGGCAGAGTATTAGAGTCCATGGGATGTTCATTGTGTAGCTTGTTATGGGGAGTAGAAAATTGCATGGTATTGCCACGTTCGTGGGATAGAATGGGAATAGTTGTTCGAACTCGTACAGGTGACTGCTGTTTCTTCAAACAAACACTTGCCACCCCGTAATTCACCCACCATGACCGTCACACAATTTTGTAATATAAACTGTGATTAGTAACAGCCCAACACTGTATGGGACAACAACAACCAATGCGTTCTACCGGAACTCAAAGGATGTTGCGCTGTTTGCTGGACCTATGAGGCGAACTATACTCTACTTAATTAAGGGTTTGTCTCCGCCGTACTACCTCGAATGTGCACTTATTTGTTGGTCTCTCTACACGTTGTTGAGCACGTTAAGAGCTGTGTGCGCTGAGAAAAGCTAGCGACGTCGCATGTTCCCAATTGTATCACTGTCTTCACGATAATGGGTTTAGCGAAATGATAATGTACTATGGCAACTACGTCCAACTTTTCAATCACAGACTCGGTTGAGAAAGTATATATACCATATTATAGATAATGTGTCTCAACAAGAGGAACACGTCAAGAACTGGTATATTCTCACGTTGGTTCTACAAAACTTGTAGAAATGCCACATTTAAATATCTAGTATAATGCCACGCCACCGCCTCACCTGACTCTCATGGCTATCAGGCACTTCCTCTGCACTTCCGCTCGGGGAAGGGGTTTTTATTTACACCTAGCCTTAGGGCCCTGTGCTTCTTGTGCCCTGCATCAGTGTTTCGCACACCTCGTCTAGGGATCTCCTGTCTCTTAGCCCACCTTAGGGTTTCTTCTCTGACCCACCTTGGAGTATCCTGTTTCTTGCCCCTTCTTGGGCTATCTGTTTTCTCACCCCTTCTCTGGATCTCTTGAGTCTTGTCCCCTCTTGGGTTATTGCCAGACCTTCCCACCCTCCTCCCTCTTCCAGGGTCGCAGCCTGTTACTTGCTCTCTGCGGCAGTGCTCGTCAGAGGTGGCAGACTCTTTGGCCGGAACTGCGACTCATGCTTTGCTCTGATCCTCTTCGCCGGGTTTGCTTATGTCGGTTCCTCCTGTTGGTACACAACAGTACTTTGAAGTCCGTGAACGCAGATGCCGGTTGACCACTTATGGGACTATCTCTTCTCCTTTTTGTTTGGCTGGCCTAACCACCTCAGGCTCCTGGGCTTGATGAAGACAGCCGCCTTCTGTGGGCTTACTCGCTCATTAGCCTGCCACACCGACTGTGTGATGCTGCTCACCTGGCTCTGCCTGGAAGGTGTATGTTGACTCTACATTTCTCTGTTGGTATGCTTCTCTGCCACTTAGAACAGAGAAGCGGAAGAAGCATAATTCAATCAGTCTTACAGGCTCTTTATCTTGCTCCATGAAACAAGATGGGACAACACATTGGTCCTGAGCTTCATACACGGATGACCACAATAAAGGGTCAGAAACCACATCCACCAGTTTTAAAGGGCCCTGTACATCGTCATTGCCTTGCGAATCCCCATGTAACACAAACACATGGGATTCTGTAATGGATGGACGGCGAGTAAAAATCCACATGGGGGATTCCTTGTCCTGCGATGCGGCTTGACCTGTCGCTTAGGAAGGATATTGTGTAGCGGGCTCATCTCCCTAGTCAAGAAGGGGCCGGCTCCCTTTTGGGGACAATGGACGAATTTCCAGTTCGTCAGAGGGCCCACTCAACGGTTTACACAACACAACTGGAGGAAGCAGTGAACTTCTCGAAGTCCCTGAGAGGGTTACCAAGCGCTGTACCCTATCGAGCGCTGTACCCTATACAATTTCCCAACCTAATATCAGTGTGATGCTAATCCCTTCTATTGTAAAGCATATGTTGCATGCAGCTCTTAAATATTACTATCTAAAGTTGATCCACTGTCTGTCTTAGTCTTTTGTAAACATGTCTAATTGATTGCCAGGGCGGGGATACGTGCAGGAGTGACTCCTAAGAAAGAAACACTGCTTGAATTCTTTAACAGTATTCAAACTGTGAGTGGTGCAAACATTGGGGAGATGGTTATTTCGATACAGGGTTCTAGATCTCCACAAAATCGAGGATCGGATGGATGTGTGTGATCTGTGGTATAGGCAGCACCATTTTGATGGGGGCTTGTTCATCACAGGACCTTTATGGCTATTAAACCAGTGGGTTACCTTGAGATCTGATTGATATGCCCTGACATACCAGGGAACTTACTACTCACAGGAAACCTGTAAAGTGGTGTTTTTGAACAAGTGTTTGCCAGGACAGGACCCACGCGAGATAATAAGGGAAAAAGATGTAGAACCCAGACCTGTGCAGCCTAAATCGGTTATCGATTCACATGCTTTTTTGGACCCAGAAGTATCAATTCATTTTCATGTTACACATTCACAGTTGCATTAGTTAAACAGGCAGCTTTCTATACTGGAGACTCATAAATCTGCATGCCAGTGAGCAAAACCTTGGGGTCCTTAGCACATCTACGTCATGGCTTAATAGGTTGGGCGGAGCCTACACCTATTAAGGGGTTTAGGGTTTTTAATTTGAAAGGTGAGTCCAAACGACCAGTTTCAGTTATGAAACAAATGTTTTTGAAGCAAAGAGGCAGCACATTGTTCCTGAAACTGAGCACAACAAACAATATGCCGGATTCGGCATTCATGTTTCATATAACGAAGCTGATGTCATCACCTTAACAAATTCAAATAAGGAGCTTTGCAAAGTTAAAAAAAGCATACTAAATGAGTTTATGAAGAGAAGAATTCCACACGCTTTCAAACACCATATCAAACATATTCTTCAATTAAAAAGCCTTATATGAAACTTTAAAGACAATGGATAGTAAAGAGTGAACTGGGACAACCAAGTTGAGATTTAGAATAGCAGACCCAGGTGACTGATTCCCAATGAGGAACTGGTCAAGGAGGAGGAGGCCCCCCTACTTAAAAGTTAATTTTGCTCCTCCTTTACCCATACATATGTTACATCTTTTCACATGCAGGAACCGCTCATGTGCTAATCTAACGACCTCTTCTTTTTATCCTTCTGCTTTAAACTGTTTGATATGGTAAAGATAAATCAAAGAAAGAATATCTCGCACTCAACAGGGATTGGAAATGTCCCTATCAGGTAAGATTAGTTTTAATGCTCATTGAAAACCATTGGTCTGAACCCCTTCAACTACCTCCCCTCCCTTCCACCACACACAACAGATTTACCATTGGCAGCAACAATGCAATATTTCCGCCCATAATAACAAACTTTGCACAGGAATTCTTGACCCAGGAGAAGCCCCCGTGGGCACAGCATTGGTAAATATCATCCTTAACTGGTCAGCTAAATCCCCAGTCGGGAAATGTTCCCTTACATGAAAGTGGCCTGCATTGTCCCCAATAGCAACACACAGAACTTAAACAGGTGTGGATAGATTGAGCACTTGTGTAGTTAAATTCCAACATTACTGTTCAAGGACTGTTGTTTTTGATCTGCATCAACTTGCCTCTGACCTACATTCCCATTAGAATGTCAAGATCTGCCTTAAGGTGGGAACACCCAGCAAATAACCCCTGCCGCCTAGCCATACTAACTTCTTAAGGGGTTTCCTTCAATTTTCGGAGGTTTTCAAGCGAAGAGCTATACCTCCTAATTTGGCAGGAAAAGTGGTAGCCAGCCACTATGTTGCTCACCTTATGCTGCCATCCCGATTGCTTGCAGAAATCAGCAGCCAGCAACTCATTGCTTGAAAAAGATATACAGGATCATGTGCTGTGATAAGTAAAAGTGGGGTTCAGAAATGATTGGGGTTTTATCATACTTTGTTTTGCAGCCCATTTTTCTAAAGCATCAATTACCTCGTTTTTAACCAGTGTATAGGTAATTCAGAATTCAACCATGATCTTGCAATTTCCTATTACCATTGCAATTCCAAAATCAATATTGTAAATGTTTGCACATAATTGGCGATTAATTGGGTACCTATACTTAGTTTATATGAATGGATTGCAAAAATACTTATTGGGTAACTTTTACTAAGTAAGGAACTGTGTGGATGTGGGAAGTGATGATCATCTTAATTCGGTGTCCCCCTGTTGATGACTTCTAGGATCGATGTTGTAGCGCTTACGCCTTTAGTGCTTTACATAGATCTCATGTACATACAGTATCACCCAACCAGAGTCCACTGTACATGTTCCACTTGTAGGTTTCCTTGGGGCGTACAAGTCATGGCCTTCGACCATGGCCGTGAGCACGGCCTTTTCTGTGGCCGCTGCACATGTTTCACTGCTAGGTAAGATTTTCTAGAGTCCAACTGTTGTCGGACTTTACAAGATTTATCTGCTTGGTATTCGTGACCCAACTTTTAACACATGCCCATACTACACAGGTCAGTAGAGTGGCTGAGCAGCCGGGCTTATCTTACAAGGGGCACTGTGAGCCTTAGAGCAGTACAATGAAATCCGTAGAGACAAGTAAACACTTACACACTTTCTAACTTATATTACACTTATTTATATACACAAAGCCAATGAACCACACTGTTATGCAGCAACTAATAGTAACATCGCGCAGAATTTCAGAATCAAGTTTTTCAAGTAGCAATAATGTAGGTAAGTAAATTATTTTTGTACAAAAAAATTTCCAGCACACCGTGACATACGTTAAGGTCAGTAGTAGCACTTCTGGTTTACCATTCAATATTGAGTTTGGAGGGAAAAAGTATTGGAGTAGACTAGAACACTGTAGCACTGTAACACTATTATTTTCTCCCAGAGGAATGTAGGCAATTTTTTTATCCCAGCAATAATGGTGTAAAACAATGAAAACCTATAAGGGAACAAGCACTGTGAAAGCCAGTAGGGTTCTGAAGGGATGCCTTTAGGGAGCCAGGACAGCCAAAGTCAATAGGACAGTTCTAGTTCTGATGCAATCTTCTTACAACAAGTTAGTTGAACAATCAGTAGTTCATCGAAGAAAAATCCAGGAGCTCAAGTGAGCCTCCCTGAGGTGCACAAACTGTTAGGCCTGCACAAGTGAATTGCAGTAATTCAAAAAGATAGACCGGAGCACTCCCCAAGCTAGGAAGCACTATATTTGGCTAAATGTGGTTAAACCCGAAGTCCCACAGTACCTTAGAACTGAAGCGGATGTTCCAGCTGGCTTCCTTCTTGATGCAGCGATGCAGACCCTTGTTCCTGGACCTTGGTCGTGGTGACGAAAGGAAGGGTGTCTGGCGGGCTTCTGCAGCAGCACTCTCAAGAGGGACTCTTCAGCAATAGATTCCACTCGTTCCAGCGGCTCTTTGTGGTTTTTGCGCCTTTTTCTCAGCGCCAAAGAAGAACGAATGGCTCCGGTTGGAGTTTCCTTGGTCCCTCGGTCCTGGACTCTGGTGAGGGGACTCTGGACAAAGAATTCCTGCTTCTGGAGGTCCTTGAACATGCCCACAAAGTTTGGGCTGGGTTCGTTCTCGGGAAGACGTTGGTCCAAGTACCCCTGGTATGGAAATTGCAGCCCAGGAAAGTCAGGGCCCAGAACAAAGCAGGTCTTGAGGCTAGTTGGTCCCACCAGCCTAAGGGAGGTAGTCGCCCTTGGCAGAGCTTCCCTGTCGATGGGGAGCACCGGGTCAGCACAGCTGCAAGGCTTCACCAGTGCTTTTGTGGTCCTGGAAGGTGCTGCTGGCGCCCCTCTACATCGCCTTCTTCAGATTTGATGTTCCAGTGGTCGACTGTGCCTGTAGTCCCAAAACCCTCGCCTTATATGCAAAATCCCATTCATTCACAGCGCTGTCATGATGCCTACCCCCGGGGAACCAGACCAGGTCCAGCAACCCCCGGAAGCAGGCATCATGTTATTTTGAGCAAGCCCAAAAACCCCTGCTAGGGGCTGTTTGGGTGCGGTCCTGGCGCCTATGGCACCAGGCTCATATGGAGTCAGTCCTGGTGCCATAGGCGCCAGGCTTATAGAGTGGACCTTACCTGATGCAGACCATGCTGCAGAGCTCCAAGCCAAATGAGGCTTGGAAGGGACTATTTTACCTAGGGACTATTTTTTACTCGGGTGGGGCTGGGGAGGAATACTTACCTGGGACTACTTTAGAGGCTATTTAAACCACGCCCGAAGAGCAGCACATGCTTCGCGTTATTCTGCATCCAGCAGCGTAACGCTCACCGTGTCTGCAAGCCTGCATCCAGTCTTCTGCCACGCCCGGCTCGAGTCTGCAGCTCCTAGAAAAAGGGAGGGACAGAAGGAGAAAAGGTTAGAATAAGAGCAAAACCTTCGCTCATTACCTGAATTCCAGATCCACCGCGCCTTCGAGCTGGAAGAAAGAAGCATTTTACGCGCGCCGCCTCGCCTGCTGCAGCGCCGCGCTGAACTCGCCGGCCTTCGCAGCATCCTCACGATCCACTGCATCCTTCTGCACGTTCCCGCCGCACTCTGGCACCTAAGGGGAACACAAGAACCGCAAAGGTGAGCCAAGGGAATAAACAGAGGCAATAGTAACTACCCCCATAGACTTACCTGATTACCGTCGGGGGTACTATTCCTCTTCACGGGTCGGCGCAGTCTCCATTGCATCCTCGCCGTACCCTGGCCCCTAAGGGGAACAAAAGGACAACAAGGTGAGACAAAGGGACAAACAAGGGGAACACTTCTCACCGCAATAGACTTACCTAATTTTACCGCCGGAGGCATTATTCCCCGAACTTCATATTTTCTCTCCACACCTGAATAAGGGAGCAAGCAACAGGTTACATTCTGGCCTTATTTTATTGAACTGTGTAGGATAAGCCAAATCCTTACCTGAACTTCGTCAGCTACCACAAGGAACTCTTCGCTGGGGTCAAACTGCAAGGAATCGGTCAAGAGTGAAAGTCAGACATGTGAACTCTTACGAACTACATACTTTTCGGAGTCAATATTGTTCTGGAACTCTCCAATTCCTTCGAGCCAGTGAAGCAACTGGTTATCAACGTGCCCTTGCGCTCAATGCAGGATGGAGAGCTCATCTTTTCAAACCATCAGGTGAGACTATAAGAGGGGACATCAAAGGTGATCTGTGGGGAGAACAGCAGGGGTGGGGGGGATTTACACTCAACTCCACGGGTGGTTAATTCCCTTTCTCCATTTGCAGAAGAATATTCCTAAGGGCCAAGCAAATGAAGCTAGGTGGGCCAGTCCAGTCCGTCATCTCGACCCTACGCGTCACATTGGTGGAGACCGCAGCTGTCCAGTTCTGATCGACGCCTCTGTGGGAGCCAGGTGAGCGTAACAAGCACTAAGCTGTCAATCTCACAGGGGTGGGGTCATCCTCTAGGACAGCCACCCGCCCAGGTGGAACTGGTTTCAACCAGGCATGCCTACAAACAAAGGCCAGTGAAGTTTCAGGCTCCTGCCTCACTTCCTGCATTGGATGGGATTGTTTGAGAATGCTTTTGGCATATTGTGTCCTATGGTAGTTGGAAAAACACACAGGTCCAATGTTACATTGGCATGGATGCGTGTTTCAAACACTTCAAAGATCTTTATCATAAAGTATGAGGACAAACTATATTGTTTTTTTTCTGTGTGCCAGATATTTGCGACTGTAAGATCCTAGGAAATGGGGGAAGCTCCTAGCCTGGACAGAATTCCTATTGACTTATGTAAGAGGGAAATCACAATCTGGGCCCCGGTTCTCTGTCTTTGCTTTAATGCTCTAATGAAGTGCAATAGAGTTCCAGAATCGTGCATAAGAGTGGAGAGTGTACCCATATATACATAAAAAAGGGGGTGCACCCAGTGGTGGAAAGTGGAAATGGAAAAAATGTGGTGGAGATCCCACAAGGGCCGGGGTGGTGTTCGAGGAGGCGCGGATAGAGGGGCGGAGCTGGCAGTTGACCTCTGATCATGCTGCTTCTTTTCCAAACTATATATTTATTCCACTTTAAACCACTTCCATGGCACATGTGCACCCAAAATATGATATCATTACGGTCTTGAGTGACTTGTTCTCGATAAAATGTTACCCAGAGCAGGGAACAAAGGGTGCAGACCAGAGGTGTCCCAGCCGGGACCGACTGGCCTAGGTAAGAGAAACATTTGGAGGCTGTGGTACTGCGTTGGCCTACATCGAGGGTGCAAACAAGCTATACCTAACAAGCGTCCTAGCTATGTCAGAGACCTCACTCCAAGGACACCAGTCTCCTCAAAAGTGATAGCGGAGACCCCTTCCCAGCTCTGACTGCCTCTGTACAAGAGATTTGCTTGGGATAACAGAGTGAGCAATTCCACAGGTCTTCGAATGACATCAATATGGCTCAAGTCCAGAAAAAAAGTGTGGGGGATCATTAACCTAGGCACAGGGCATCCTAAAGTGAAATACGCCAATTTGGTTCAACTGGCCTTTTTTAATAGAAGAAAATTCAAAATAGGAATGAGCATTGTCTTTCACAAAATCATACCCTAAAAATAACAGCCAGGGAATATTTTCCTAGAAAACTGTTGGCGAAGAATAAACGGTGCGCACTTTTTAACTGAAAATCTATATTGAAATATTCTATGGAAAGCAAAATACCAATAGAAGATGTGTGCTTTGAAGACACGTTCATGTGGTTTTGGGTGTTAGTGGGTTCAAATTCTGGTGGGCGAAAAACCTGTGCAAACAAGCTTTTTGCATGCTGCCCTCAAAAACACCCAAGGGCGGATGGAGTCGGCACTGTGAAAAAAGTGGGCAGACATGTCAACCCACATGCAATCTCAACTTGTACCCTGAAAATCAGCACCGGGGCAGGTAGAACATCTTCAGCCCAGCAACCTCTTTTCCCACATCCATGGAACCGGGAAATCATTCCAACAAATTTGTCCTCTGATCCTTTCCCCTCTCACCACGACGTTTGGCTTTTAACAATATTCCATTTTATGAATCAGAATTGAAAAGTATGCACATCACAACTGAAGTACTCCAGCAATATAGGAATCCTTATATAAATGTGTTAAGCAACAAGACTACTCGTTGCATTTTCACCCCATCTTGAAACCTACAAATACCAGAATGCAATTCCACAAAATTATAAAAATGGCTTGTAGGATGGCTTTCAAGACTTAATCATAACAAAAGATGTGAAATGGTAACCTTTTGCATTGTTTAACAAGGACATGCTTTATATGATGCCAGTGAAAAGTGACATTCATCCCCAAAAAAAGAAATGCATTTAGCACAAGAAATGTGACACATAAATACTATTGAAATAGTTCACAAATCTTTTTTGTCAACATATTTTATGGCAACTAGTTTGTCTGGATGTGCTTTCAGTATCAAATGCGCCTTTTCAAGCCCTTGTCGACAACAAAGGTTCGTAAAATGGACCATTACCTAAAAAAAAGTGTGCGAATAAAGAGGTGAACACTGATGCACTGAGATCGGTGTGCTGTTTACACCTGCTGGGTCCTGTGAGGGTGAGGCTTCATTCATGTTCTAACCTAGAACATGAATGAACTGGAGTAATTAACGTCCCCCGGCCGTCACGATAAGCTTTCTGATCTTCACTTCAATGAGCCCTGCAGCTAATGAAACTTAGCAGCAGGGGTCGGACTTGGCGCTGCAGCAGTGATTGAAGAGAAGAGAAGGAAGCTGATGGTGGCAGCCGGCCGGAAGTTCACTCCAGTGCATTCCTGTTAATCAGGTGAAGTCATTGTACTTGTTGCAGTTTTTGTCTGCTTATTACCCCTATTAACTGAACAAGCGCAACAATAAGCGCTTAATAGGGGTAGTAAGCGTACAAAAACCGCAACAAACGACCTCCAAATATTATAAGCGACTTTGGGCAAAAAGAAGCCCTCGGCCTGCCTCAGGACTCTCTTCACTAGTCTGCACCTGTCTTGCTGCTAGGCCGCCTGGTGAGTTTGTTGTGCATTGTGCAGTCTCTCTGTCCCGCTCTTTCTCACCCCTTTCCACGTCTCTGCTCTCCCCCTTAATGGTGCTCCCCATCGTCCCATCTACTCTAACTGCTATCTCTTTCATGATCTGGAAGGAACAAATTCAAGAAAGATCTCCTGGTCTTCAATCCGGGCCTGCACATCGATGACACTTATATCAACGCTTCTTCCATACAGACTGTCACGGACATCCTCTGTCGTTTTCTCTCTGGACCTTTGGCTTCCCCATATGGTCTCAACCCTCTCCCCTTTCTCTTCTTCGCCCAATAATGGTGGAACCCGATCGGAAGTACTCTTGGCACACTTCTCATCTTCTAGGGGCATCATTAATGTCTACCAGAATGGCACTGTTATGGCCCAGGGCTTTCAGCCCAACCGCCTCCTTCTTGATGGGCGTCTTCTGTCCCTCATCAACTCCCCCCTTCTCTTGCCACTCCTCTTTCTGCCACCCCTCTGGCCCCTTTGCCACCACCGACGGGCGTACCACATTCCTGTACCCCTCCTCGGAGGACCTTCACAGGTGACGACCAACTCCACGTAGTTACCCACCACTCTCGCTTTGCCGTTAAACACTCCTCTGACATCTGGTACCCCCTTGAAAACTTAGACCATGACGTCCTCTCTCACGGAGACCTGTTTCACTGCCAGCTCTGTCACTGTTTTTGACACACTCCTCCCAGAGGGCTGCAAGATTCTCTCTTACCAGCTTGGTGGCAGAGTGGCCCTGATCTTCCCTGAATGGGTCCCTGCTAATATTATACCCACTCTTCCTTTGAATGCCTCATCTGCAGGCTTGGTGTCTCCAATCCTCTCGCTGACTTTTGCCGCTATCTACAGGACCCCTGGTCCTGTCCCCTTCTTCCTTTCGGAGTGGTCTGACCTCTTCTCTTCTCTCCTGGCCTCCACCTCCAAGCTTCTCTTCCTCAGAGATGTCAGTATTCACCTGACATCTCAGCAGACTCCCCCCATCTCGAACCCTCTCACTACAGCCCTCTCCTGGTCTGACCATGCCCTCCTGTCCTCTCCCCTGGATCTCTTGGGTTCCCCGGCTAAGCCTCTGCCCGCACAGCCAGTCTCCTTCTGTCATTCGACTGATGAAGCGAGTGTCTGTTACTGCTTTTGCTGCCACTTTCAGTCCCCCTCCCACTTCAGCACACAGCCCTTGCTAACCTTCACCTCTCCATCTCTAACACTCTGGAAATCCTTGCTCCTGTAATAAGGATCCGCATGAAGCCTGCCTCCAAACGCAACACCTGGTATGATTCCGACCTTGCCTCTCCATCCGCTCGAAGTAGAAAGCCTATATCCAAGCCTGCATCTCTGGGTCCACTAACCACACGGCTGAACTGTTCAAAATCTGCAAGGAACTTGCAAACCCTTCTGCAGTCTCCACTTCTCCTCTGCCATCCCAGACTCTTTGCAATGAACTGGCCTCTCACTTCATAACCAAAACCCAGGACATGCTGTTCTCACTCTCCTCTTCACCTCTCCCTTCTCCCTCATCTGCTCTCAGGTCCTCCCTTGGCCCCCCTCTCCCATTCCCTCCTATGCTTCTCGTTCTTGCCCATACCACCGAATGAACTCTTTAGAGTAGTCTCCTCCTAACAGGGACTCCCCTGCTCCTCCAGAACTATCAAGGGCAACGTTGCATCTCTTACTCCAGCTTTGGCTGATTTCTACCATCACTCCTTTGCCACTTGCTCCTTCCTGCTACCCCTCAAGCACTCCCTTGTGCACCCTCAGCTCAAAAAGCCCTCTGCCGACCCCCCCCTCTGTCTGGTTTACTACCGCCCTATCTCCATGACCTCCTTTCTGGGCAAAATCTTGGCGAAGCTGGTCATCTCCCAGCTGATCCACCACAGTGAATCTGTTGGTTGTCTCCACGTCCACCAGTCTGGCTTCAGAGCAGCCAGAGGCACAGTAACCGCACTCCTGAACACCTGTGAAGACTTGCTCTCAAATCTCGACTCCAACTCTCCTTCCGTTCTCATCCTTCTTGCCCTTGCCTCTGCCTTTTGATAGTCAATCATGCCACCCTTTTAAATCTGCTCTGTGATACCCCTGGCATCATGGATCTGGCACTGGACCGGTTGACCACCTGCCCAGGTTCAACTCTCGGTGTCTCTCGGGGCTCTATCCTCACGCTTTGGCTCTTCAACATATACCTTGCCCCTCTAGCCCATTTGATCTCTGCCGTCTCTCCTCACTTCCAGTGTTATGCAGACGACACGTAGCTCTCCTTCAGCTTCCCTTCAGCCCTCCTCCCTCATTCCTGACTGACTGCTATTCAGGCATGGTGTGCTGCTAAAGATCACTGCCGCCAGTAAAACCGAGGTCCTTCTCAATGGGACTCCTGATCGCTCCTTCCCTCCTACTCTCTGGCTGCCCTCCATGGGTCCCCTCCCCCTCTTGTGAGGCCAATAACCTTGGTATCATCTTAGACTCCTATCTCCCCTTCTCTCCTCACATTGCAGACCTTGCCAAGAAGGGCCACTTTCAGCTGCACCTCCTCTGAGTCATTCTCCCTTTCCTCACCTCCTCCCAGAAACTCCTTGAATCTAGAGCTCTGGTCCTCTCTAGGCTGGACTACTGTAACAGCCTCTTCCTCAATCTGCCTAATTCCTCTGTTCACCCCCTTCAACTAATCCAGAATAGGACTGCAAGACTTATCCCTTGCCTCAAGCCCAGAGACCACATCTCTCCAGTCCTACAATCTCTCCACTGGCTCTCGGTTGTTGCAAGGATCAAGTTGAAGACCCTCTGCATCATCTACAAGACTTTCCGGGGCTTGGGACCCTGCTACCTCCAACTCTCTCTCCCTAAATACCTCCCTATCGGAGCCCTTCGGTCTTCTAGCTCCAACTCTCTGCAGATCAGACGCTTTTCCAAGCAGAGAGTGGGGGGTAGATCTTCTGCAGGAGCCTCCCTCTGGAATGGCCTCCCTGCCCCTCTCAATCTTGAGCCAGATCTCCTTAAGTTCCAGAAGCCTCTCAAGACCCTTCTTTTCTCTTCCTTTCCTCTCCCCCTCCCCTGCTTATGTCCCCCTCTGCCACATTTTTACTTCCTGCCTGGTTCCTTCGGAGTCATACAGGGCACCAGGGCCTCCTCGCCCAGTCTACCCCAGCACTTAGTTCTCCCCTGGCCCTCCCCTACACCCCAAACCTGCACTTGCCCTACGGGGCTCCCTCCCCATGTACTAGCCTGGCGGGATCTACACCCCTACTGAGCCCGATCCAGCCCCATCCTCTCACTTAGCATTTGTATCCTTATTCCCTGCACTCCCTACTTTCCCCTGTCACATGTTCACAAGGCCTCCCCATAGCACTCGACTAGCCCAGGGGCCCTGCGCCCCCCCCTTCCTCCGCCCCGCCAGCACTTGCATGCTCTCCACTCTTCCCTTCCCATTTTAGCATCCACGCATTCCGCTCTGACTGTTAGGGAGAATTCTGTTAAGGCTAATTTTCCAAACCTAGTGAGTCCCCCAGCAGCTTTGCTGGATTTTTGGGGTTTATTTTTTTCTCCTGCTAAGAGTGAGACTCTTTTTCTCCCACTCTTAGACATGATTTGAGTTATCCATTGACTTTGTAATGTGTTTTATGGGCTATGGGGTCTTTTACTCCATAGGGCTTCATGTGTTTTTGGTATGTGTGTTACACAGCACCCTCCGTGCCGTAACACAGGGGTGTCATAGTGACCCCTCAACATAGACTCCATACCCTGGGACTGACTACTGTCTCCCAGGGCATGTAAAGTCACCATTGGCTTTACTAGTCCTAAATTGTGAACAGAACCAGTACAAACCATCATATTGTGGGCGTACTGGTAGGGGCAATTCGATTGCCCCTGGGTCTGTTGTTCGAGGGAGCACTGTCCAGTCCCCCCTGAGTGAGTTTTGGCTGGTGGCAGTGGATACTACTTTTTATATTCAACCGCAAATATATTCCTATGGGATTTTCCCATTGTTCGAGGCTAATACTTTTTAACATAGCCTCAAACATGCCGCTGGTTTATTTATTTAATATTAATTCACCGGTTGGTATTTTTTTGCCAGAACTCTGTTCCAACATGGTGTTTGTGTTCGCTTCTGTGACTCCAACCCAAGTCGAGCCCTTTGTTCCACCTTTTGGCGAGCTTCTCCACAGAAGCCTCCAAAAGTGGTGCCACTCTGTCTGGGTACCACAGGGGGTGTGGGAGGGGGTTTAGGCACCCTGGACTGAGCTGCCTCTGCAACTCAAGTCGCACTGTTGTGTGATTGGCCCAGTGGTGAGCCGCCCGGCTCACCACTTAGCATGTTTGAGTGACAGCTAGGCTGAATGAATGGTGGTTTTCTGCATAAAAGCAGGGCTTTGGGGACTGGGACTTCAGACGTCGCCACAGGACCAAAGAATCCGAAGAGGGAGAAGCTGAGCCGACCTGCAACGACGACCCCACCGGTGGAGCCCTGCTGAACCGTCTCACCACTACTTCCAACGACAGAGGAGATCTTCATCCCGAAGAGTCTTCTTCCTTTGACTGGTGGGGATAACCAGTTTGCCCTCCTTTTCGCCTTCCCGGATCATCTTGTGGCTGCCTTGCCTGTGCCAAGCACCCCGGCAACCGGGATACCACGTTTTTCCACTACCGCGAATGAAAGGGTAGTACCTTTTAACCGGAGAACTCCACGGCTCGTTTCTTCCCTGGCAGTGCAACGACCTTCAGCTTTCCTCCACATCGAGATCTTCTCTTCCTCTGGATGAAACACGGACTTGCACCCGCTGCCAGGAACAACTGTCCCCGCTGGAGGATTCTCTCCACGTTCAAGGTACTGTGTCCGCCTGGCCTTGCTCGCAACGGTCTGTGTGGGGTGTCTCGTAAATCCTCATTTTACCAGTTGGGTTGGCCCTAGGCTGGCTAACTGAACTTTTCTGAGCTGAACTGAACTCTCTGCAAGACTTTCCAAGCCTTTTAAACTGTGTGACCTTGGGCGCATTGGTGTTCTACTCTCTCCAAGAGGGAGCCGGGCCTCCGAACTTTTTGCTCACAAGTAGACTTTGACTTTCCTGCCTTGCTGAGTGCTTCTAAAGTATTGTGTTGTGTGCTGTTCCTAATTTCTGCCATTTCCCTCCCTTTTTCTTAACTTATTGGAGTGCCATCTTTAGTTAAGCGCTCACCTCTGTCTGGAAATAAGTGGTGTTAACTAAGACTTGTCTAATAAGGAATAAGGGATGTATATATATTAATAGTGACTGTGTTGTTGAACTTGCTTATAATAATAGTGCTAGAGTATTTCTAAGTGTGTCTTTAAATAAATAATGTTATACTTGATACCAAAGCTCTGGTCAGTGTTTGCTAGTGCTACTGTATTTTGGTACCCATCTTGTATACTCTATTTCTGATGTTTGTTAATCTGCTTAGATTCACATGCTGTGCATAGGTCCGACATCCAGTGGTCACTGCGGAGTATTGCATTTTGTTTTTCGTAGTCGAGAAGGGGACGTCGACAAGGCGTGTCTGTAAAACTATCCCTATAGTGACGTGCGTTGTACCCAAAATCCCTCACGCGTCGAGGTCCCTCCGATTGTTTTTTTCCGCCCAGCTTATGGTCGCCTTACGCGGAGCTCCTAGAGAGACATTGCAAAACACTTACTACGGACCTCGGTCCTTAATATATACTTATTGTTAAAGATCCCTCCCCTCGACGTTAGCTGTGAAGCTGTTTCTCCGCCGAGCAAGTTTTCGACGGAGGGGAAGAGACGGAGGAGATCCTTCGGCGCTGCCGAACACGTGGCCAGGCCTCGCCGGCCAACATACAGTAGGGAGAGTGGGGGTTTCGAACTTTTATCTTCTCGTCGAGAATGTCTTTCTTTCTCCCCTATCTTTCCCTTGGGGTTGTTATCAACAGTTTTTATTGCCTCGGCTATGGAGAGGACACCTTTTAAGTTTTGCCCACGCTGTAGGGGCAAATATACTTGGAAGGACAAACACAAGCTCTGTAATCGTTGCTTGCCCCTCGATCATAAAGAGGACTGCTGCGCGGCCTGTAAGCTCTTGAAACCAAGAACTCTTAAAGAACGCAAAGTTAAGAGGTGGGCGGACTACGCTATGTCGAAGTCAGTTTCCTCACCCGCCGCCGCTGTTACTGAAAGTGACGAGGAGGGTGATAACTCGACGTCCGTTACGGAAGTCATTAACCCCCAGAAGGAGCGCTCGCGCTCCTCGACGTCCGTCCCCGGCCCCGACGGGCTCGGCTCACGCCCTGCTTATGGGGATGAACACCCCGGCGACAAGGACGCACACAGACCCCATAGGCCTAAGCACACAACCCACGGCTCTTCTTCGTCGAGGGCGAAGGATCCATCAGCGCCGAAGGGGGCGCAGGGCACTCCGGCGTCGACCTCAGACCGTAAGGGTCTCAAGCCCCACCCGCAAACGCAGCCGCGACCAGCGATTGGGCTTTCATCTAACACGGGCGCTACCTCAAAAACATCCGACGTAACGCTCCATAGAGCGGCCGTCGAGAAACAACGCGTAACGCAGGCAACGCCGACTCCAGAACCCTCTACTGACGAACTCGTCGTCGAGAGCCTGGCGAGAATTGTTTCCGAGGACAAACAGAAGCGGACGACGAAACAGACGTCGAATACCACACCAAAAGATATAGAAACGCCGAAAAAGCACAAGAGTAGCCAGGAACTGCCCCCTTCATCTAAAGGCACTTCTGAACTACCGGAGGGCTTTTCTGAGGGCGACGGAAACCTTTCGGCGACGTTGTGGGAGCGTTCTAAGCGTTTTGAAGGTGAAAACACTGATTTCTCCCCTCTAGACTATTCAGGGGTTCCCCATGAGACCCTTGAAAGACTCCATTCTTGTATGGAAAAAATGGAAAGGTTTTTGGGTAGCCAAAACCCACCCACACCCAAAAGGCCAAGAGAATGGACCCAGGATGACCCTAGGGTCAAGATTCCTAGGCTGTTTCCCCCTTCTACAGACGAATATGACCTCACTGAAGAGGAGCATTACCTCCAGGAAGATGAGGAGTGTTTGGGTGGAGAGGAAGAACATGAGGAAGAGAGGTTTGAAGAAGACCCTTACACTAGTGCAGGAGCTTTTGAAGAAGATACAGCTACCTCACAGCCCTGGCACTCCCCATCAGTGCAGCCTTGGCAATCCCCATCAGTGCACTCAGACCCTGATGTCTTTCACCCTTCTCCTCCCAAGGACTCACCTATTGGAAACACCTCCCCCATTGATGACCAACCTTCACTTAATGCACTATTGCGCAAGGCAGCAGCGCATTTTGAAATAGACACAGGGGAGACTCTTCCGGACATAGACTTTGTAGAAAAAGTAATTAAAGAAAAAGCCCCGGTCAGTCAGTCTATTCCGCTCCTGGCTTCTATAAGGAGAAGAATAACTCCTTCCCTTTCCAATCCGGCCTTAGTCAGAGGGGTCAACCCTCGGATAGAAAAGCTCTTCAGCCCTTTGTCCTCTGACCCTTTGTACATCAGGGGACATTCTATTCCGGACTCCCTTGTAGTTACTAATACAAGAAAAAGAGCGGGGGTACCACTATCTACTAGTGAGGCACCACCTGACAAAGAGGGCAAGAAGCTCTATGCACTTGGGAAGAGAATCACGACCTCCGCCGCCTTCTCAACTAGGATTGCAAATAACAATTCCCTACGAGCTAGCTACGCAGATGCACAGTGGAGCAAGCTGCGCAGCGAAGCAGAGGACGCACCAGAACCCCTGCGTTCACGCCTGCTAGCTATAATATCAGAGGGAACTCTTGTAAACCAGGGCATCGTAAAGAACTCCTTAGATGCCGCAGAGACAGCTGGCCGTTCCCTGGTTCAGGGAATACTTCTCAAACGCCATGTCTGGCTGCGCAATTCGGGATTCAAACCGGAAACCCAGGCTTCCCTGATAAATAAGCCCATAGAACAAACACATCTGTTTGGAAAAGCAGTTGATGAGGCCCTAGAACATGCGAAGAAGGAGTTTGATACCATCAAGACTCTTGACCAAATTTCTAGGCCACCTAACAGACGCAGCTATGGCAATAGACGCTCCTTTCGTGGCCAACGCCAGCAGCAAAGCCAACAGCAATTTTACTCTGCTACCAACTGGCCCTCTAACCAAAGCACCCAGTTCAGTCAAAGAGGCCAACGTCGTGGCAAAGGAAGAGGGCGCGGTTCCAGTCCCAAAGGCCCCACGCCCAATACCAACAAATGACCCGAAGATTCGGGTCCCCTCCCATGCATCTGAATAACGGAAAAACATCCAAAGGAAACAATTTGAAAAAGGTGGTATCACGGATTTTATTAAACCTGATACTAATTTAATTTATCGAACAAATCATGATTGAATCTGCACTTGTAGAAACAATTTACATAGCAGGAAACAACTTTCATAAAAAAGACACATCTATATAATAAAAATCTACTTATTTAATCATCCAAGCATACAACCTCATCCATCCATTAGACAAACCACTCATACTAAACACCACTCAATATAGAATATAAAATCCATAAGAAAATTCATCACAGTTAATTCATCTGAAAAATGTATAGAAAAAATATTTGACGGGCCACAACCGATAACATCAGTGGCCTAGGCAATTAAGATGGGTTCCAGATTTTTCTGACCACGACCTCATCTTAATCCAAACTCAACCGGTTTCGACGTATAGACTTTAGTGTAGTGACGTCTTCATCAGGAGTAACAAAAGTATATTCTAACATAGAAAAGAAAAAGAAAAACACAGATGGGACACATCAATATATGCAACCCCTAAACTTGGAAAGAAAACATATAACATCAATAGTGAAAATAATAAGTATGAAGAAAAAATATAAAATAAACAATGGATAATCATATACAAGAGCCTGCTTCCAACCCGGGGTAACTCCGGGATGGACCTGAGGTGTCTGGCAGAAAGTAGTGCTACCCTCTTGTATTGGTGTCTCTGGGAGGCAGATGAGGTGTGAAACCAGGCCAAGGCAGAGTCAGTGCTACAGATATACAAACAAATGACAAGGCCAATGTATGGAGCCTTCATTATTGCGGCCCATAACCAGAGCACAAGGGTCACATACTTAAGATTCAACTAGAAAAGGACCTAACAATGGCTAACAGTGGGCCAGAAAGTGTATGTCCACTGTTGTGCGGCCTTGATATACAAACAAGTGACAAGGCCAATGTATAGAACCTTCATTATTGCGGCCCATAACCAGAGCACAAGAGTCACATACATAAGATTCAACTAAGGAAGGACCTAACAATGGCTAACAGTGGGCCAGAAAGTATATGTCCACTGTTGTACGGCCTTGACCGCAAAAAATATTAACTAGCCTTCATTCATGCATTGCGGTCCATGAACTTAAGATTCAACTAAAAAAGGGGGGGGGGGGGGACCTAGCAATGGCTAACAATGGGCCAGAAGATATGTCCACTGGTGTACGCCCATGACCTCAAAAAATATTATATTAACTAACCTTCATTCGTGCAATAGAAAGCTGTACGTCTCTTCCTTTAATTATACGCTGGGTCCATTTGTACAAACTAGATGACAACGTCCCAGTAGAGGTTCCTGCAGATAACGAATATGTGAACGCCAAAGTTCCTCTCTGCAAGGTGTCAAAAGGCAAAGGAACATGTACACATAATCCAATTGGCTCCCACAGTACAGATCACGAATTTAGAATTAAAATTTAAGGTTTACAAGAATGGGCTAACAGGTCTTACCGAAAATGTCCGAGCGCTTGTTCAACCAGCGGCCATAAATGTGAAGATGACTCCCCAAATCCAGGGAGAGCTGCGCCTGATATTGTGTGGGCCTAAACACAACACAAACATTTAAGTGTGTGAGAAAGGACCCATTTGTTCTTACAATTATATCATTAACTGCACCCCAGGGAAACTACTGCAAATAAATAGAATCAGATCTTAAACCAGAATCAGCTACTATGTGCAATGTCTAATTATTTACACAAATGCGGCTAGTCGGATGCGATTTACTGAAAAGCTTGCTATTTAAGGAGTTTAAAATAGGAAAATTGATCCTAAACTACTCAATATTTCAGCTCCACGCAATAAAAGACCCCAAGATATGGAGCTCCCTTCTATATGCAATAAAAGCAACAAGCAATTCGAAAAGCTACCGCGCAGCAGAGTATTTACCTTGCGTGAAGAAGCTCTCCGATTCTTACGGCAGCTGGTCACCCGTGTACCGGCTGGGTCCAATTGGAAGTGGCGTGCAACAAAGTGTCAACGTTTCAAAGATGTTTAATGTACGCATGAGAGACATCATGTGATCACGTAATCGGTCACGTGACCACAAGCTGAACTGGCCTACGTTCGAACTGGCCGTGCGATCTCGGAAAAAAGGGCGTGCGTAATTGGGCTACAAAAGAATGTACTTCATGACGTATCCACACGATCGTGAGGGAAGAAACATAATTAAAGCACGCAAAAATGTACTAAAAAAACATGAAATAATAACACGCGCTACAGCGAAAGACTTTTAAAGAACGACAGTGTCAAATATATATGTGGGCAAGATTTTAATTTATACGCATTATAATAAGTGCTGAAAATATAATGATAGACAACCACATTTGATGTTTCTTTGCGACAGTATCTCATATACCCACGCATGAAAGCTTTTTTGGAATGCTATAAAAATTACAAATATGCTGGATCGCATTAAGGGACTCATGGTCCAAAGATATCAGATGTTATAGCGAGTAGTGTTTAGTTACTCGAATTCCATGGTTCCAGGGTATTAAGGCCCAATGTTAATGTTTTCAGATTAAATATCCACATTTGTTCTTTGTAATCTAGGTTTTTTAATAGTTGGGATTGATTTTGTGCATATACTTTTTCTATGCAAAACCATTCCACCTGGTCAGCCGTATGACCCATCTCAATAAAATGGATGACCATTGGTGCATTGAGATTTCGAGTTCTGATGAAGTGCAAGGGTAGTGTCCCACCACTGGGTTAGAGTTAGTATCGCGAATTGTATGCGCTTTAGGAAAAGTTCTACTGGCCCGAGTAATCTTTTGCTTCAAATTTTTACTTTTTTTGAAAGCAAATAGAGGTCTGGGTATAGATGTTCCTGATGTATTTAAAATTCGCCAGTTTTTTAAGATAATACCTCTAATAGCATTACTATGTTGACAAAAGGTTGAGACACATACTAATTCATCTTTCTTTTCAATGTCTCGCTTGGGTGTCAATAGAAGGTCTCGGTTGGTATATCGAGCTCTCTTTTTGGAATTTTTTATAAGTTTCTTAGGATATCCCCGTTCTAATAGTCTTTTTTCCAAAATCTCTGCATGTTTAACAAAATCTGCAATCTCTGTGCAGTTACGGCGTGGGACACTACCCTTGCACTTCATGTGTCGCCTGTAAGTTTTCTAAAAAAACTATGTCATTTGAATCACAGACCAGAAAGTGGACCCTCCGTACTTTTACCACTTGTAAAAGTAAGAATGTCATTTATGCCATTCGCTGCCCATGTCAGTTGCTTTATGTAGGCAAAACAACCAGAGAAGTGAGTACCCGTATTAACGAACATCGTTCTAAGATCAGAACTCGAAATCTCAATGCACCAATGGTCATCCATTTTATTGAGATGGGTCATACGGCTGACCAGGTGGAATGGTTTTGCATAGAAAAAGTATATGCACAAAATCAATCCCAACTATTAAACCTAGATTACAAAGAACAAATGTGGATATTTAATCTAAAAACATTAACATTGGGCCTTAATACCCTGGAACCATGGAATTCGAGTAACTAAACACTACTCGCTATAACATCTGATATCTTTGGACCATGAGTCCCTTAATGCGATCCAGCATATTTGTAATTTTTATAGCATTCCAAAAAAGCTTTCATGCGTGGGTATATGAGATACTGTCGCAAAGAAACATCAAATGTGGATGTCTATCATTATATTTTCAGCACTTATTATAATGCGTATAAATTAAAATCTTGCCCACATATATATTTGACACTGTCGTTCTTTAAGTCTTTCGCTGTAGTGCGTGTTATTATTTCATGTTTTTTTAGTACATTTTTGCGTGCTTTAATTATGTTTCTTCCCTCACGATCGTGTGGATACGTCATGAAGTACATTCTTTTGTAGCCCAATTACGCACGCCCTTTTTTCCGAGATCGCACGGCCAGTTCGAACGTAGGCCAGTTCAGCTTGTGGTCACGTGACCGATTACGTGATCACATGATGTCTCTCATGCGTACATTAAACATCTTTGAAACGTTGACACTTTGTTGCACGCCACTTCCAATTGGACCCAGCCGGTACACGGGTGACCAGCTGCCGTAAGAATCGGAGAGCTTCTTCACGCAAGGTAAATACTCTGCTGCGCGGTAGCTTTTCGAATTGCTTGTTGCTTTTATTGCATATAGAAGGGAGCTCCATATCTTGGGGTCTTTTATTGCGTGGAGCTGAAATATTGAGTAGTTTAGGATCATTTTTCCTATTTTAAACTCCTTAAATAGCAAGCTTTTCAGTAAATCGCATCCGACTAGCCGCATTTGTGTAAATAATTAGACATTGCACATAGTAGCTGGCTCTGGTTTAAGATCTGATTCTATTTATTTGCAGTAGTTTCCCTGGGGTGCAGTTAATGATATAATTGTAAGAACAAATGGGTCCTTTCTCACACACTTAAATGTTTGTGTTGTGTTTAGGCCCACACAATATCAGGCGCAGCTCTCCCTGGATTTGGGGAGTCATCTTCACATTTATGGCCGCTGGTTGAACAAGCGCTCGGACATTTTCGGTAAGACCTGTTAGCCCATTCTTGTAAACCTTAAATTTTAATTCTAAATTCGTGATCTGTACTGTGGGAGCCAATTGGATTATGTGTACATGTTCCTTTGCCTTTTGACACCTTGCAGAGAGGAACTTTGGCGTTCACATATTCGTTATCTGCAGGAACCTCTACTGGGACGTTGTCATCTAGTTTGTACAAATGGACCCAGCGTATAATTAAAGGAAGAGAGGTACAGCTTTCTATTGCACGAATGAAGGTTAGTTAATATAATATTTTTTGAGGTCATGGGCGTACACCAGTGGACATATCTTCTGGCCCATTGTTAGCCATTGCTAGGTCCCCCCCCCTTTTTTAGTTGAATCTTAAGTTCATGGACCGCAATGCATGAATGAAGGCTAGTTAATATTTTTTGCGGTCAAGGCCGTACAACAGTGGACATATACTTTCTGGCCCACTGTTAGCCATTGTTAGGTCCTTCCTTAGTTGAATCTTATGTATGTGACTCTTGTGCTCTGGTTATGGGCCGCAATAATGAAGGTTCTATACATTGGCCTTGTCACTTGTTTGTATATCAAGGCCGCACAACAGTGGACATATACTTTCTGGCCCACTGTTAGCCATTGTTAGGTCCTTTTCTAGTTGAATCTTAAGTATGTGACCCTTGTGCTCTGGTTATGGGCCGCAATAATGAAGGCTCCATACATTGGCCTTGTCATTTGTTTGTATATCTGTAGCACTGACTCTGCCTTGGCCTGGTTTCACACCTCATCTGCCTCCCAGAGACACCAATACAAGAGGGTAGCACTACTTTCTGCCAGACACCTCAGGTCCATCCCGGAGTTACCCCGGGTTGGAAGCAGGCTCTTTTATATGATTATCCATTGTTTATTTTATATTTTTTCTTCATACTTATTATTTTCACTATTGATGTTATATGTTTTCTTTCCAAGTTTAGGGGTTGCATATATTGATGTGTCCCATCTGTGTTTTTCTTTTTCTTTTCTATGTTAGATTATACTTTTGTTACTCCTGATGAAGACTTCACTACACTAAAGTCTACACGTCGAAACCGGTTGAGTTTGGATTAAGATGAGGTCGTGGTCAGAAAAATCTGGAACCCATCTTAATTGCCTAGGCCACTGATGTTATCTGTTGTGGCCCGTCAAATATTTTTTCTATAAATTTTTCAGATGAATTAACTGTGATGAATTTTCTTATGGATTTTAAATTCTATATTGAGTGGTGTTTAGTATGAGTGGTTTGTCTAACGGATGGATGAGGTTGTATGCTTGGATGATTAAATAAGTAGATTTTTATTATATAGATGTGTCTTTTTTATGAAAGTTGTTTCCTGCTATGTAAATTGTTTCTACAAGTGCAGATTCAATCATGATTTGTTCGATAAATTAAATTAGTATCAGGTTTAATAAAATCCGTGATACCACCTTTTTCAAATTGTTTCCTTTGGATGTTTTTCCGTTATTCAAATTTCAAGTAATACCCCCATCCAAAGTGTGGGGTCTCCTGTGTCTTTCAGAGAACACACCCCTCCCATGCATCACCAGTCGGGGGCCGGCTAACATCGTTCCTTTCAGCATGGGAGGGAATAACGTCAGACCGCTGGGTATTATCCACCATAGCCCACGGATACTGCATCGAATTCAACGGTTCCCCGAAATACAGACCCCCACGGAACCGACGCATGACACCGGAACACCTCACTATTCTTCAAGAAGTAGAAGAGCTACTGAAAAAAGAAGCTATAGAGGTTGTCCCCCTATCTCAGGTAACAGAAGGTATTTATTCAGTGTACTTCCTTGTACCCAAAAAGGATTTAACCATGCGCCCTGTATTAGATCTGCGTCCAGCGAACAAGTTTGTCAAACCCCAAAGGTTTCGTATGGTGACCTTGCAGGAAATAATCCCACTGTTATCACAGGGGGATTACATGACAACACTAGACATGAAAGATGCATACTTTCATATTTTAATGTTGCCAGCGCACAGAAAATACCTCAGGTTCAAGATGGAGAACAAACACTACCAGTTCAGAGTACTACCCTTCGGGATAGCATCTGCACCAAGGGTATTTACGAAAGTACTGGCAGTGGCAGCGGCCCACCTGCGCAGGTTATCCATCCCGGTATACCCTTACCTCGACGACTGGCTCATAACAGGGGATTCTTACGAAACATGCTTCTCCAATACCCAAAAGACCGTAGACCTTTTGTCCCAACTGGGCTTCTCCATCAACGAAAAGAAGTCCAGCTTAGACCCCTGCCAAATCAAACAATTCCTAGGGGCTCTAATTCGAACAAAGGACGGCCTCGTCTTCCCCTCCAACGAGAGGGTCCAAAACATGCTGTTTCAGATCCCATGTTATGTGGCAGGTCCAGAGGTGACGGTACGCAAAGCAATGCGCTTGCTAGGGATGATGGCGTCATGTATTTATTTGGTACCTCACGCGCGCTTGCGCCCAATGCAAGAGTGGCTTTACAGCCAGTGGTGTCAGGCCAGCGGACAATGGGACGATCTAGTGGTGGTCTCGCAGGCCTTGGTTCTCTCGCTACGGTGGTGGACAAAGGAAAACCTGTTATTAGGGAAAACTTTTGCCACAACCGCAGTGGAAGCCACTCTAACCACAGACGCATCCCTTACAGGATGGGGGGTTCACCTATCCCATCAGACTGCTCACGGAGTGTGGACTCCGAGTTTAGCATCCAAGCATATAAACCTGCTGGGACTACTAGCGGTGTTCAAAGCACTGAAAGCCTTTCAGGAACACTTACAAGGAAAGACAGTGATGGTCCGCACAGACAGCACCACAGCCATGTACTACCTCAACAAGCAAGGGGGCACTCACTCTCCAGGACTGTCCAAGCTGTCCCAAAATATATGGAAGTGGGCTCTCAAACACAACATGTTCCTACTATCACAACATGTACCAGGGGAACTCAATCTGCTAGCAGACAAACTCAGCAGAGACTTCCCCCTGCCCAAAGAGTACGAATGGCAATTGCATGAAGAAATCGTCTTAGACGTCTTCACGCAATGGGGATTCCCGGAAATAGACCTGTTCGCAACCCTGGAGAACTCACAATGCCAAAGTTACGCCTCCAGGTACCCCCAGAACCAGTCCAAGGGGAACGGTCTGTCGATTCAATGGTCAGGGAAATTTGTTTACGCCTTTCCCCCGACTCCCCTCCTCAACAAAGTGGTGCACAAGATGCACCAGGAGCAGGTTACCATGTTACTAGTGGCCCCAATGTGGGCCCGGCAGCCATGGTTCGCTCACTTGATGGAGATGTCCCTATCTCCCCCAATGAAACTTCCCTGCCCGTACAACATGCTGTCACAAGACAAGGGCAGGACACTGCATCCATGCCCTCAGACCATGAACTTAGCAGCCTGGCTCCTGAGATCATAGAATTTGGACATTTACATCTCCCTCAGAGATGTATGGACATCCTCAGGGAAGCCAGAAAACCTAATACTCGCCACTGCTATTCTAGCAAGTGGAAAAGCTTTGTCATCTGGTGTAGAAGTAAGAATATCAACCCGGTTGACTGCTCTGCCCCTAACATTATTCTGTACTTGACCCATTTACTGGATTCAGGTCTAGTGTTTAATTCCATTAAAGTCCACCTAGCTGCACTTTCTGCATACACCACTTCCCAACTTAAAGTGTCGTGGTGGAAGATACCAGTTATCAAGGCCTTCATGGAAGGGGTAAAGAGAATACACCCCCCGATAGCTAACCCAGCTCCCGGATGGGACTTAAACGTGGTACTTTCTAGACTCATGGGCACTCCTTTCGAACCCATGCACAAGGCAACTCTTAAATACCTCACTCTTAAGACTGCTTTCCTAATAGCTATCACCTCCATTAGGAGAGTAAGTGAACTACAGGCTCTTTCTGTACTAGACCCCTTCGTAACAGTTCACAAGGATAAGGTGGTTCTTCGCACACACCCAAGGTTTGCACCAAAATTCATCTCGAAATTTCATGTAAACCAATCTATAGAACTACCAACGTTCTTTCAAAACCCTTCCAGCTTGGGAGAAAAAAAGTCTGCATACACTAGATGTACGCAGAGCTGTCATGTTCTACATGGAAAGAACCAGAACACTGAGAAAGACTAATCAGTTCTTTGTCTCGGTGGCAGCAGGAAGAGAAGGAGATGCAGTCTCTAAGTCCACTATATCTAGATGGATTGTACAATGCATCACTCTCTGTTACACTCTTGCTAAGAGAGAACTACCCTTCAAGCCAAGAGCACATTGCACTCGAGGCACTGGGGCTTCCATAGCATTCATTGCAAATGTTCCCCTTGAGTCCATCTGCAAAGCGGCTACCTGGAGTTCTGTGCACACCTTTACAAAACACTACTGTCTAGATGCACACTCTAGATCTGACTCCCAGGTGGGACAGGCAGTATTAAGACATCTTTTCTCTACTGTTCCTTCTCATAACCCACCGCCAACTCCGGGTACTGCTCGCTAGTCTATGCACAGCATGTGATTCTAAGCAGATTAACAAACATCAGAAGACAATGCATTACTTACCGTAAAAGCATTTCTGATGATTGTATCTGCTTAGATTCACATGCGCCCGCCCTTCCTCCCCGCTCGGATGGAAGGAACATAGACATCCTTTCCTATATTTCTCTCTTTTCTGTACTCGCTCACGTCTAGAAGGCTCCCTCAGGGCAGAAAAACACAAACAGAGGGACCTCGACGCGTGAGGGATTGTGGGTACAACGCACGTCACTATAGGGATAGTGTTAGACACGGCTTGTCGACGTCCCCTTTTCGACTACGAAAAACAAAATGCAATACTCCGCAGTGACCACTGGATGTCGGACCTATGCACAGCATGTGAATCTAAGCAGATACAACCATCAGAAATGCTTTTACGGTAAGTAATGCATTGTCATACTGTCTAACCCTTCTTGAGAGAAGTCTGGCTGCTCAGCCACAGCTACCAGGTAAATCTGGGTGGTACAGACTGCTTCCAATTGGGTTTACTGCCAACACCTGTAGTCTTAAGCCTTTTGAAGTGGTCCCTAAGGGAGCTGCACAGGTTTCTGCCTAAAACTGACCGGCCCCCCTCTTCACTCCGCGGCACTCCATGTTACTGCACTTGCATGATCGAATGACACAAGGCCTAGCAAGACTGTTTTTTGTTGTTCTTCATCCCTGCCCCCCCACCCCTCTTTTGTCTTGTGGCACCTTTAAACATCATTTGCTGTATAGGTGCATTATAAATACCCAATAAATCGATAAATATTCCTGCCTTTGTTGGGGTTCGACAGGTACATCTGTGGCAGGTGTAGAGAGCTAGACATCTACCAGAGCTTGTTCGACTTCTTTATACTGACAATAAAGCGGTGGTGCGCTGGGAGCCTGGAAAGGGGAGCTTACCGCATCCTTCAATGTCGAGAAATGGGTAAGACGGAAATGCATTCTGGCTCTGATGCTATTTTGCCTTTACTTCCACAAGATCATCACAGATCTAGTGTCCAGCATGGATCCTCCTAATTTGGGCAATAATCTGCACTGTTTTAACACAGTTCTTCTGGCAACTACCCTGTCAGGGCTGAAGACAACATTGAACAGATTCTGCAAGAAATACAAGAACTTTGGTTTTGAAGTGAACGCAGTGAACAAGGGTCATGGTCTTCAAACCCAAGTCCTCTAGAGGCCCCTTGCACCTCAAAGTGGATGGGTATATTCGAGAGGAGAAAGCTCCATATGATTACTTGGGCATGAAGTTTGACAAAAATTGTCAGTGGGGTGCTCACATCAGTACAACTAATATTATGGAAAGAAATTGTGGGGAGATTTTCACAAAGGCATGGCATGGGTCCTATAACTCCAGCTCCTGAGGCGTTCAAAAGTCAGGTGAAAGCCTCTGTTTTATACGGGGCAGATATGTGGGTTTTTGCAGGGCACAGGGCCTTGCAACTACTGAAAATGTGTTCTTAAAGTTGCTCATGCTATCTCCAAGTACCTCAATGCTCTATTGCACATGGAAACAAATGTCGCTCTATTATCAGAGGAGATTGGCCTTGGACCAGTTTACTGGATTCAGATCTGGTTGATGCCAGTTATCGAAGTATAAGTATAGGCGGTGTGGAGAAAAGATCCTTCCACAATTTCTAAAGCCCTGTATACACCCCTAGCCAAAGAGCACAAAAGAGCAATTCACACTGCCAAAGCCTGGACCTACAATGCCAGAATAAACAATTCACAATCCAACACATTCAAATTTTTCACAATCCTATTCGAACTCTAGTCACCAGTCTCCCCTCCCTCAGACCTCATCATAAATGGCACCTGGTGCACCAAGGTACATGAAGCCCTCACAGGGAAAATCGCCTCCTTCAAGGCGAAAATCTGCACGAAGCAACATGCCATCCTCGCCAAAACACCACTAGCTACCTCCTGGCCCCCCACTCCTCCTACCATACGACCCGCTCTCCAATTTGACTTTCGCCTGAAGTCACAAACATAATCAAAGGCCTCAAACCCTCCCAATGCAAGAGGTTATTATTTGGTATGGATATGGTGTGTGAGAGTTTACGAGGCATGTGTCGTTTTTTCTGATTTGTGTTGTATTTTTTGCACTAGGCATTTATTGTCTACAATTGATTTTTTTTGGTTAATTATTTTTACCAATATTGCATTTGTATTATGAATTTTTAACTCCATTAGTGGATTCTTTTAATAGTAATACATTTACCATATAACTGACGAACGGGATATGAATTGAATCCTTTCATGTTCGAATACACTACTGTTTGGTTGTGATTTGATATGTGACCATCTGCTAGTAACAGACAGTCTTGTTGCCTTGCATTTCCTACTTTAGATGAATAAAAACTCTGTCTGTCCGGCCCCTATCATTAAAGACTGAGCCGAGACGCTGACGCCCATCATCGCATCTATCATCAATTCCGCCGCCGCAACAAAAACGTTGCCAACTGTCTTGAAAGAAGCCTTGATCCTCCCGCTTGTAAATAAAAACCTCCCTTGTCCCCACTAACTAACACCCCATCACCACTGTACCCTTCATCCTTAAACTCCTCGACCGCGCAGCATATATCCAGGTCCAACAACACCTTGAGGACAACCACATCCTGGGCATATGCCATTCAGGCTTCTGTCCAAGACACTGAACTGAAACCGCCTTACTGGACCTAAAAGAACAGCTGGACGATATCGTACTCTGGCAAACTCGCCCTGCTTCTCATACTGGACCTATCAGCAGCATTCGACCTGGTCGACCACCAGTCCATTTGCGACCACAATAGCAAAACCTCTCCCCAGCAGCAACAGACTGGATCAGATCCTTTCTAGCAGACAGATAATCCCGTGTCTTTAAGGACGACCATGCTGCCCCGCAGACACCAGTAACCTGTGGAGTCCTACAAGGGTTCTGTAGCTCCCTAACCCTGTACAACATATATACCAAACCCTTTTTTGATCATCTAGATGCCCTCTGCATACCCTACACAAATTATGCTAACAACGCCCAAATTCCCCCCCCCACCCCCTCTCTGGTTTTTATCACCTGGATGCCACAGCCATCAACTCAGTTTATGACATTGTCCAAACTGGAAGGCAACCCATCAGTTATGCCTCAACGACGACAAAATGGAGATCCTTATTGTAGGCAGTCACTCCAATCTCCGCAGCATGACCCAGTTTACAAAGCATTGGACATTGACGGCAACCGGATCCAAACATCTTCTGCAGCCAAAACCCTGGGCTTCTCCATAGATGCCACCCTCAATCTCTCTGGCCAGGTCAACGCCATTGCTTCCAAAGCCAGCAAGCCATTCCTCACCACAACCAACCAACTCACCATAGCCAGAGCCATCACCAGAGCCAAACTGGATTAATGGAACGCTCTTTGTAGGAACCTCTGAACGCAACTTGTGCAATCTGCAAACCATCCAAAACAATGCCCTGTGAGCAGCCCTAGGTTTCTCCAAACATGACCACGCCACAAAGGGCAGGAAAGACGACCACTGGCTCCCGATCCATGAAAGGATTAAATTCAAGTCCCTCTCCATCGTACACAGATGCACCATGAACACTGCCCCGGCCTACCTATCACAACAGATGGAGAAATACACCCCCACCCCCTCGCCCTAAGATCCACATATAGCCATCTCTTCAGAGTGCCCACCTTCACCAGAAAGACTGCAGGAGGACAGAGCTTTCCTGTCATGGCCGCCAAACTCTGGAACAATCTCCCCATCACCCTGAGAAAGGAACCCTCCTACGGGACCTTCAGAAAAAAACTAAAAACTTGTATTTTTGCCTAAAAGATCCCCCGAGCTAAGACATTGAGATAACTGTCTTCCCCTCTTCCACTCCTGCTCCTCGAACCAAGACTTCTAAGACACCATGACACCCCCCACCCGTTGTGTTTTCTAGTTTGTTTCTTGCATTCGCTGTACTCTGTATTTTATTTTTGTCTCACAATGTAACTAGCGTCTAGATACCCAAGGGTTCAGTGCGCTGCAACAAATGCATAAATAAATCAATAAAGAGGCTTTGACACATTATGTCCCTGAAGGGGGAGACAATTTCTCTCATGGTCTTTGCACATAAAGGGCTGGCTCTGGGAATTGGGACTCAATGGTTTTGGGGTTCACCCCCAAATAATTAAAAGTACTCCTACGTCCCGTCCCCTTTCTTCCATACTTGGGACGGGACCGGAGCACTTTGTAAAAGCATCCAAAATGTTGCAAACATGTTAGTCCTTCCTCTCTTTCTACGCAGGGCCCGGCACGCGGCCGTAGCACCGCCCATCTCGGCTCCGCATCGGCCGTCAGTCCTTTTCTCTGCTCGTTCGGGACTGGACGCACTTTCATCCGCGGAAGATTTTCTTACCTTTTTTCCTCCTCTCTGGCTCTCGCTAGCGATCGTGTGCTAGTCTGTCTGTCGTTCAAACTAGACTTTCTAGATTGTTCATTGTGTCATTGACGCTTCGCGAGGACGGATTCCCCATCCTCTTTGTTTAGAGTGATTGGGTCCGGATCACCGTTGGGACTCCTAGTTTTATTGTGATTCCTTTTCGGTCCGGGCATTTCAACGTCGATTGGATCGGTGGGAGGAGGAGTTTCGACGTACTCCTCCTTCGCATTTTCAATCTTTTATTGACAAAAAAGAAACGCCCGGTAAGTTCTTTACTTTTCAGAGCACCCGGGCCAGGAGACACCTTTCTGGGTTCTTCCCAGGCCGGGAGGAGCGTCGACCGCTCTGTCACCAGGGCTTGCCCTGAGGTGCCTTCTGGGCCTAATAATTGTACCAGAGTTTTCTCCAAGGGTCTCCGTAAGGGGCCTGTGGATACCGGAGTACGCTCCGAGGCCACTCCTGTGGGGGCTGCTTGTAGACCTAGTTCTACTGAGTCATGGGGTACTGGAGCTTGCTCTGAGGCCTCTGTTGGCTTCCCTCAAAAGTACTGGGGTGCGCCCCGAGGCCTTGGCTGGGCTTGGTGTTACCGAACGGATGTTCGAGGCCTGCGCTAGTAAGGCTGTGACCGGACTTGGGTCCGAGGTCCCTTGTACAGAGGGTAAGGAAACCAACTTTTCTGAGAGGCCCGACAAGGCCTTGTCGTTGAAAGCCATTTCTCACCGTTCCCGCTCTGAACTGTTGAGGGGGCAAGGAGTGGAAGTTCCTCCTTCACCGGCAGTGCCAAGGTCCTTCCTGTGAAGGCTAGTTTGGCTATTAGTATGTCGCAGAAACATTCCAGGCCACATAGAACTGGCTCGGCCGAGGTTCCTTGTGTAAAGGCTAAAATGAAGACCCCTGATCCACCGTCTGGGACCCCTGCCTCACTTCCACACGTGTCGCAGTTCCCCTCAGGTGACGGCAAAATGGCGGACGTTCCCGCCACGACCACGGTGGCCATTTTGGGCGCTTCCCCTAAAACTACACCATCGGCATCAGGTGTAGGTGTTGGTTCTGTGGGTGAACATAAGATTCCTTGTGCACATCCGTTTCGTCCAGTTTACGACTGGAACGCTCGAATGACCCTTCCGCACAATATCTCATTGCCTGTGGGTTCGGCACCCTTGATTTTTGTGGGCACCTTGGGGGATGGGCCTGCTTGGCAACCCTCCACTCTGCTTCCCTGGAACTATACTCCTCATTAGAGGCCTCCTCAGGCAGCTCCAAAAGCGTCTCCGGAGGAAGCTTTTTTCAGCAAATTTCGGACGCTCATGCGTACCGACCCCATGAGAGAGTATTTCAAGGGTCTTTTTAGGGAGATCTGCTCGCCTGCGCCTCCGGCTCCACCCGCTCCTCCGGTGGTTCCACCGGCGCCGCCCTTGCCGACAGTGCCTCCCCCGACCCTTCCGCCCTTGCCTCCATTGTCCCCCGTGGACAAGGCGGTGCCTGACACGGTTCAGCAGGATCCTGACCTGTCGGATGATGCGCAGGGCGATCAGGACAGCGAAGACCAGCCCCGCTCTATCAGAACTTTTCATGACCGGGTACTGGACATGTGCCTATTGGATGTTCCATTGCCCAAGGCACCCGTTCCGCAGGGGCGTGTGCTTTCGGGGGCGTTCACCCTGTCTCCTTTGGAGCGTACCGGCCTGTTCTTACAGAAGGGAGTTTTGGCCGAGGTCTGTAGAGTCTGGGAAAAGCCACACTCTGGACTTTTCGTCAATAAGAAAATTGATGCGCGATACAGGCTGCATTCTTCGAAAGAGGTGGCCCTATAATCTTGTCCGCCCCCCTCCTCCACGGTGGTGGCTGCGGCCACGTTACAGTCCAGGCCTGCAGCATCCTCTTCTACAACAGCTACTCAGGTCCTGGGGAAAGAGGACAAGCTCCTCGACTCGTTTGGGAGGAAGATTTTCACTAACTCGGCCCTGCAGCTCCGGCAGGCCAATGCAGAACTAGTGTTAGCTGGGGCGAATATGAAGATGTGGAAAGGTCTGTCGGAGTTTGAGGAGTTAATTCCGGTCGAGAAGCTGGAAGACTTTAAGGCCGGATTGTCCGATGCCAGGGTCTTGGCCCAGGATCTGCTGGAGGCCGCGGCTTATCACTTCGACACTTCGGCTCAGGGCCTTATGCTGGGAGTTGATACGTCTCGACAGGCGTGGTTCCATGCCACCAAGTTCTCAAAGGAGGTGTAGGACAAGATGTTGGACCTGCAGTTTGACGGCAAATAACTTTTCCATTCCACAACGGATATGGAGCTGACCAAAACGAAGGACAGCACCCAGACCTTGTCCGTCCTGGTTAAAACTCCTTTTAGACCCCAGAGACCGTTGTCGCAAAGCTGGCCCTCCTCTGGTTTCAGAGGGTTTCTAGATCGGAAAGCCCGCAGAGCGGATACCCCTTTGGGTAATTCCCGCCGGAGGCAGCAACAGATTCGTTTTTTTCTCCCGCTCCTCAGGTGCTGGTGGTAACACCACCGAGAAACCTGCCAAATGAGGGTTCTCCGCGCTCGCACACGCCGGTGGTAGGACGCATTGCGTCTCATTGGGACCCCGGTGGGTCTTGTCAGTCGCTTGGGCGGGCTTCCGTTTACCCTTACCCCCTACCCCACCCTTCAACCCTCCTTTTCAGCAGCTGGGGTCGTCCTCCATAAAAGCTTAGGTTCAGAAACTGCTGGACCTCAGAGCTGTGGAACCCGTTCCCCTTGGGGAGTGAGGGGAGGGCTTCTACTCCCAGCTGTTTACTGTGCCCAAACCCAACCAGGCTGGCCTGCACACCATCCTAGACCTTTCCCAGTTCAATCTTTTCCTACCCCAAGAGAAATTCAAGATAACGCCCGGCCAGATTCGGTCCTCTTTGCAAATGGGCGATTGGCTCAGCGTGGTGGACCTTCAGGATGCATACATGCATAGTCTGATCTGGAATCTACATAGGAGATATCTGTTTCTCTGTTGGAGGGGAGCACTTCCAGTTTCGAGTGCTTTCTTTTGGCCTCAGCTCGGCGCCGCCTGTCTTCACGAAGATGATGTCTGTGATTGCGGCCTATCTTAGTCTGCAGGTAATCCATGTGTATCCGTATTTGGACGACTGGCTGTTACGCAGCCCTTGCCCGTTGAAAGCCGTGTGCAATCTTCAGTCTCTCCTTCAGCTCCTGTTCCATCTTGGGCTGTCGGTGAACTGGCGGATATCTTCCATGATTGTCTCGCAGGACTTGATTTTCCTGGGTTTTCTCTGGAACGCGATCGACTGCAGAGTGTACCTGACTGGGGACAGAATGGCAGATCTGTTGGCCATGTGTCAGATGTTTGCGCAGTCGGAGAGCATGTCGGCCTGGTGGTTCCAGAGACTTCTGGGCCTCATGGCCTCGTGCCTGTTGGCTCTTCCTCTTGCTCGTTTCAAGATGAGGAAGACTCATATGGCTCTTCGGAGTTCTTGGTGTCAGGCTATGGATCCGGATTATGATTCCGGCTTCCATGAGAGCAGACCTGGAGTGGTTGTCGTCTCTCAGCAACCTGTCGGTGGGAGCGAGTTTTCAGGACCCACCCCCTATCGTGACAGTCATGACAAACTCCTCCCTTCTAGGGTGGGGTGCGACGTTGGATCTTCTTCAGGTCTCGGATCTTTGGTCGCCTCAGGACCTGTCTATCCAGATTTGGGAGTGGGCGGTTCGTCATGGTGTCTGGCTAATTGCAGTACACATTCCAGGACAGCTGAATGTCACGGCAGATACCCTCAGTCGGCGAACGATGGTAAGCTACGAGTGGGAATTGAAGGCGGAGATCCTCTCATGGATTTTCCTGCGTTGGCGCACTCCGGAAGTGGACCTCTTCGTGACAGCGACAAACCAGAAACTTCCTCTGTATGCCTCCAGAAACGGGCTGTGAGCCTCCTCGCTGGTGGATGCTCTCGAGATTCCATGGCACAACATGAGGGCCTACGCTTTCCCGCCTCTGCCTATGATTCATCGGACGATTTGCAAGCTGAAGAACACAGTGAACTATTCTCTTCTGCTCATATCCCCGTGGTGGCCGGCCAGGTTTTGGTTCTCAGAACTTTAACACCTGTCGGTGTATCCACCGATCAGGCTACCAGTGAGTCCCGATCTACTTCACCAGGGGGATCAACAGCTGTGGCACCCCTCCCCACAATCGTTCAGCTTGGCGGCATGGTGCCTGAGTTCAGGTCTTTAGAACATCTCAACCTGTCTACGGATAACATGAGCATTATTGAGGCAGCCAGGAAACCCTCAACTAGGTCTCCCTACAGAAGCAAATGGCTTAGGTTCTGTCATTGGTGTTTACACAAACAACTGGACCCAAGGGCGGCTACAATTGACACTGTACTGTCCTTTGTATCCCACCTAGCAGAGTCGGGCATTCACGTTCTGTCATGCAGAACTTATCTTTCGGTGGTCTCCGCTTACCTATCTACGGACCAATGCTCTGACTCTGTCTAATCCAGTGGTTAAGAGACATTTCGCAGGATTGACGCTCCTTTACCCCTCGGTTCGTAATCTGCACCAGCCGTGGGATCTGAATGTAGTCCTCACAGCGTTGTGCCATAAACCCTTCGAACCAATGGCCACGGTGGACCTCAAGCACCTGTCGTGGAAGGCGTCCTTTTTGGTGGCAGTTACCTTTTTAGCGAGGCGTGTGAGTGAGCTCCAGGCTTTATCGGTGGAGCATCCCTTCTTGGAAAGGGTTCTACACTGCTTAGATCTTAGAAGGGCTCTTAAATTCTATCTGGACAGAACATCCGAATTTAGGAGCTCGTCTCAACTGTTGGTGACCTTTGGTAATCCACAAGGTAAGCGGGCCTCTAAGGCGACTATCTCCAGATGGATTGCTGCCTGTATTACAGAGTCTTACACTGTCCAAGGACTGCGGCCTCCTAAAGGTATTCATGCACACCTGGTGTGGGGCAAGGCAGCTGCAGTTGCCTTTCAGAAATATCTCCCCTGGGAGACCATCGCAAAGGCGGCTACTTGGGCCTCCCCGTCTGCTTTTGTAAACATTATTGTCCAGACCTGAGCTCCAGGTCTGATGCTCAGTTTGGTCAGGCTGTGCTGAAGAACCTTTTTCAGTAAGGGATTTTCCATCCACCCGTTTTCCTGTAAGGAGTGCTTGGGCTATGGAGGAAAGGGGGCGGGACGTAGGAATATAACCAGGTTACTCACCGTAGTGACCAGCTTACTCCTAGTCCATTGTCCCCTTTCCTCCATACGCCCGCCGTCCCCTCAAATAAGGTTCCTCGACTAATGCTTAAAGGTCTCTGACCTGGCAATAGAAAAAGACTGATGCGCGGGGCGGAGCCGAGATGGCCGGGGCTACGGCCGCGTGCCGGACCCCACACAGAAAGAGAGGAAGGACTAAAGAATTTGCAGAATTTTGGATGCTTTTACAAAGTGCTCCTGTCCCCTCCCACAGGACAGAGGAATGTCCCATAAGTATGGAGGAAAGGGGACTATGGACTAGGAGTAAGGTGGTCACTACGGTGAGTAACCTGGTTACACTACTAAAATGACAGTTATACAGGCGGCTACGAACTTGAGTCATTTTAGGTTGGATGTGTTGTGTCTACAACTATCAATGGGACAACAATACCTGGAATATTGAAACCAACAATTGGAGAACTTCTGAGACTCATCAGCTAACCTAAAAGAATACCTCATCTGGACGAACTCTAAATACTAAAGGGCTCCAATCACAAGGGCACGTTTTGGTTGCTTGGAACTAGGCGACCTTCAGGTCGTGATTTTGAAGCAAAATGCTGTGTGATGCAGGATTAGAGGATCTGGCCCACTATCTATTTTTCTGTCCTGCCTATAGCGAAAAAAAATAACTATAACCACTGTTTATAGGCAGAGGCTTTTTTCAACATAGGCCAGCCCCGTACTATTTGCTGAATGTACTCGCGCCCGCAGTAGCGTGAAATCTGTCTTTGTATATAAGAGTTACCTGGCGCATGCGAGAAAAAGGCCTACAAACCAAAAAGTGTGATAGAAATAATGTTTGAAACAGTTGAGTGGGTTTCAAAATAGGGGCCTTTTTATAACTGGTTTTATGATGCTTTGGTGTTCTGCATTTTAACTTTTTTTATTTTTTAGACTAATTGTAGGTAAAGCATATACGTCTCTGTATAAAGTTGTTTTATAATGTGCGTGATAATTCGTGTGTTACTGTAATAACTTGGCTTAAACAGGCATGAAAGGAAAGTAATAATGAAATATAGCCAGGTGTTTTATTAATATATATGTTGTATGTGCTGTAACTTTTATGGATTCTGGTTAATCCGAAATAAATAATTTACTACCACAATGGATTCTGGTTAATCCGAAATAAATAATTTACTACCACAATATCTGGAATCAAAGGGGTTTCTAGATTTAGTTTCTCCCCAATATGTATGGGCTCTCTTGATTAATTTCCGAATATCTACCCTGTACGTGACAAGTTTTACTTGCTCTTGGAATAACAATGATGGCCATATTTGTCCTGTCTGTGGGACGGGTCAGGAAACCATAAGTTATTTTATGTTTGACAGGTTTAGGATTTAAGAATTAAATATCTAAAGCCTGTTTTAAACCAGTATAACATTTGTAGACTAGACGAAGCAATGAAACTGTGTATACAAACGGAGAACTCTCTAATAGTTTTATGTTTAAAAATATACCGCGACTGTGCTTGGCGGAGAAGGAACTACTTATTAAAACATGTCACATTCATCAATCATATTCGATACTGCACTGTCTTTAAGGATTGTGTTCTGTGCCTTATTGTTCCGTATTTCTAAATATCAGCACGGTCTGACCATAGCATAAGTAGAAAACTCTGTACCCTGAGAAGCTGTGCTAAATATGATGTATTTTAGTGCAGTTTTATCTCATGTAATATATAAGAAGGAATTCCGTTTGACCTTATTTGCATTTTAATTGATGATTTGTATATTTACCGATTGTAATGATGTTTGTTCGATTTTAATTTTATTCTCGCCTACACATGCATTTTATTATTGTAATATTCTTGTACTGTAAGGTGATTCATTTGTATTTTATTGTTCTATGCTGCAACTTTTTCTTCAAACTTAATCTTTATTGGCATTTCACATATATTACATTACAAATCATCCTAAATCCTGTCCTCTAAAACCAACCCCCTTACTTACCTACCCCCCTTACTTACCCTCCCACTATGTTTCCTTCCCACTCCCACCTCACCCCCATGCAGTGAGCACTAGTAGATTCCCATAGTTATCAACCAGGTGTGTCACCACTTCTCTGGACGGACAGTTCGAGGGCCCTCAGGCCTACATTACAACCATTTCTTAGTTGTTTCTATTTCCCCTGTGAACTCCCCAAATGGCAAGCAGGACATGGCTTTGTTGTAACCGATAAGACACTCATGAACCCTTCTTGGGGTCTCTTCCCCATTTCCCCCTTATATTCCATACTTCTCAAAAAATGGAAGCCAACAGCCCTCAATATTTGACCAGGATTCATCCAGAAGATGCGCAAGGTAGTCCATATCATACATTGCTCTGATCTAGGCTACTCATTCCCTTTCCACCGGCATGCGCAGATTTTTCCACTTTTGGGCTAGGCAACAGCTTGCTGCCACCAGCATGATCTGCAGCATATGTCCCTCTTCCTGCAATACCCCAAAGAGGAGCAACCATGGCAAGGGCTCTCTCTGAATCCCATCCACCCCTTTTATCCACAGTAACACTTCCCTCCAATATAGTTGTACCTCAGGGCAACCCCACCACATGTGGATGTAGTCCCCCTTCTCCCGGTGGCATGTCCAGCAATGAGGGTCGTATCCCTTGCACATCTTTGCTATTACAGCCGGCGAGTAGTGCCACCTGTGTATCCGCTTCAGGGCCTGGTGTCTGTATTGCAGGGTGATTGTAGAGCACGCCACCATCCTACACATCTGCGCCCATTGTGCATCGTCTATGTCCTTCCCTAAATCCTGATCCCATTTGACCCTGGCTGGGGATGCGTCCCTAGGTTTTGCTAACAGAATTGACTTATACAGCCCTGCAGTTTGTCTCTAGGAACCCTCCTCATTATCGGGAGCTGCTCAAAATGCATCAGTTCCCTCAGATTTTTGCCCCAATAGGTTTCCATCAGTACCCTTTTCAGCTGTAGGTACTGAAATGGCGCCACTTAGATAGGCTAAGAGCCCCCTCCAGCTGGCTTAGTGCAATAAGACACCCCTGTCCCGCATTTGCCCGGCTCTACTCAACCCTGCCCCATACCAGGGCTGGACTGCCAATGGTTCTTCAATCCCATCCCCTAGGGGTGGGGCCCAAATAAAACTCAAAGGCAATGGCCATGTGGTTAGCTATCTGCTCCCTCCCCCTTTCTCCTTTCATATGGTCCACAGGACTTCCAAAACCCGGTATTTAGGCACCTATAACCACTCACCTAGGGAGACCGGGGCCAGGATAGCGTTGTCCATCTGTACCCATTGTTTGTCAGAGAGGGTCCAAGTGATCAACCAGGATCCTGGGCTGAGTCGGTTTGTAATAGGTCTCAAGATCCGAGAGGCCAGCGCCCCTTCCTCTTTTGGTAAATTCAGCGTCTTACATGCTACCCTGTGTTTTGCCCCCGTCCAGAGGAATTTCAGTGTTACTGCCTTCACTTCGGCGAGGAAAGGATGCAGGATCACCACCAGGAGAGTTTGGAATAGGAATTTAGGTAGCACCACCATTTTGATGCAGTTTAGACGTGCCATCCACGCTAGCCGCAACCTCGCCCATACCTCCATATCCGTTTTTACTGTCGCCCAAAACAACAGGACATTTCGAGGGAAAAGATCATCATAGTGGCGTGTTACCCATATCCCTAGCTAACGGAAAGAGTCTTCTCGTATCTAGAACGGCAGCCTCTAAATATATGCCTTCTCTGTCTGGGACCGCCCCCCTACCTCATAGGCCACCGTTTTCTCCAGGTTGACTTAAAAACTGGATAATTCACCATATGGCGCCAGGCTCTCCAAGAGGGGGCGGGGGATGGAGGCCCTATTGAGCCTCCCCTTATTTCCTCCTTTCCCTAATCACTGCTTCCCATGGTTCCGTTACCAATGCATAGAAAAGTGAGGAGAGCAGGTATCCCCGTCACGTGCCTCGCTGTAGTGGGAAAGCTAGAGGGACACTCCCGTTAACCACTACCCAGGCTGTCGGATTAGAGTATAGGGTCGCCATCAATCCCTTCCATTTCGGGCCCATCCCTATGGTCGAGAGAACTTCCCCCATGAAGGCCCAGCCCCCCTCTATCGAAAGCCTTCTCAGCATCCAGCGCCAGCTGCAGCGCCCCTTCCTCCCTCACCTCCAGAGCATTAAAGGAATAGTGCGCTCAGAAATATTATTTGCTAAAATGATGGCCAATAGTCTAAAACATAATTTAGACATATTTTGAATGAAAGTTCCTATGTAAACACTTTGAGCCAATGAGGCTCAAAGTGTTTACAACGGAGCATCCATTTTGTGATTTCAGGCAGCCTCCTCAGCTCTGCCCTGGCAGCACTAAACAAGCAGCAAAAGCCCCCACTGGGAGGTTTTGCTTACTGCAGCCAGAGCAGAGCTGGGGAGGCTGCCTTCACTTTTATTTTATGTTTTCGGTGCTCCCCAAGCCCAGGGAAGCACAGAAAACGTAAAATGAAGGAAAAAAGCCGAGGCGCGTCAATTAAAAATAAAACTTTGTATTTGTGATTGCCGTGGTTGGAAAACCACGAAAATCATAAATACAACAACGTTGTTGTTCTGACTGCGGCAGCTTTCGTGTGGAGTCTCCTGGGCTCCCCTAACCCTGAGGGAGTCCAGGAGACTCCAAGCGAAAGCTGCTGCATTCAGAATAACGTTGTTGGATTTGTAAATACTGCAGCATTTACAAATTGTATTTCTTACTGCGGCAGCTTTCGTTAGGAGTCTCCTAGACTCCCTCCGGGTTAGGGAGCCCAGGACACTCCACGCGAAAGCTGCTGCAGTGAGAAGCACTGCAGCATTTCAAAACACCTGCGTTGTGTTTCTGCCTGCAGCGGCTTTCACTTTGGGGATCCCGGGCTCCCCGGGAGCCCCAAAGTGAAAGCTGTTGCAAGCAGAAACACTGCGGCATGGAAACACATGCCTGTCGCGGCTTTCACTTTGGGTCTCCGGGGCTGCCCGGGGGGGACCCAAAGTGAAAGCCGCGGCAGGCAGAAACACTGCAGCGTTTTTGAAACACAACCGCATTGTTTCAAAACACAACGCGGTTGTGTTTCAAAAACACTGTGGTTTTTCTTTCTAAGTTTCTCGGGCTCCTCCGGCTCGGAGGAGCGCGAGAAACTTAGAAAGAAACCCACAGCATTTTTAAATACAACAACATTGTATTTGTTTGCGGTAGCTCCAGCTTGAAGCCCAGGGGGCTCCAAGCTGAAGCTACCGCAAACATAAATACGTTTTAAAAGCTGCGGTTTTATTTCTAAGTTTTCCAGGCTCCTCCAGCCCGGAAAACTTAAGAAAAAAACTGCAGCTAGTGCTTATTTAAAAAAGAAATTGGCACCTACCGAGATGCAGCTTTCCTGCCTGCAGTCTCTGGTCTCCGTCCTCCGGCACCAATGAAGCAAAAGCCACCCAGTGGTAGCTTTTGTTTACTACAGCTGGCTGGCTTTTGCTTCATTAGTGCCGCAAGGGCAAGCACAGGCGGCATCCATTTCACAAAATGGATGCCCCCTAGTGCTTCCCATTTTAAAGTTTGAGCTTCATTTGCTCAATACTTTACATAGGGAATTTAAAAAAAAATGTTTTATATATTTTTTTGATTATTGGCCATCTTCTTAGCAAATAATATTTCTGAGCACACTATTCCTTTAAGAACATGGAGTGTCTTTCCCATGTTATCAGTCCCCTGCCTGTGCATTACAAAACCTGCCTGATCTGGATGAATCAATTTGGGCACATAGGATTCCAAACGGGAAGTAAGGCCTCTGGCAACATTTTTTGCGTCCACGTTGAGCAGGGAGATCAGCCTGTAAGAACCACACTCGCTAATGTATTTCCCTTGCTTAGGGATAACGGCTATCAAGGCCCGGAGAAACGTTGGCGGCACCGTGCCCTCCACTACAATAGAGTTAAATAAATTTGCCTGGTGTGTCGCCAATAGGAATTGATACTCCTTGTAGAAATCTGCTGTGAACCCATCCACCCCAGGAGCCTTCCCGACTTTGTCGTTGGATCGCTTGCAAAACCTCTTTCCTCGTTACCTCACCTTCGAGGGTCTCCCTCCCTCCCCAGTGAGTTTGGGAAGTTGTATGTCATCAAGGTAATCCTTCATCTCCGCTACTCCCTCCGCCACTGGTTTAGTGTATAGCTCCCGGTAGTAGCCTGCGAACTGGGCCGCAACATCGTCCCCTGTATCCACCACATCTCCGGCGCCCCGCACCTTGTCCTCTCTTCTCTCCATCCTGCAACCCCTTACCTGTTCACCAGAACTGCTCCTGCCCTGTCTCCATGCCCGTAGTATCTCTGTCATGTGAACCTTAGCCTCTTTGCCACCTCCTATCAATGCCGCGTGTAGCACCTGCCTTTTGTCTGTCTCATCTCACCCAGGATGTGTTGCTTGTCAGCGCCCTGCTGAGCCAGTTCGGTACACAGTGCCGCCAACTCTCCCCGGAGCCAGCCCTCAATCAACCCCCTCTCCCTCTTCTTTCGCGTCCCTTCAGCAATGAGTCCCCTCCTGAATGTGGCCTTGGCTGCCTCCCACACCATCGCCATACCAGTCTCCCTGTTATCGTTGCCGTCAAAATAGGTTTGCACCTCTTTTCCCGAGGAAATCCCGGAATACTTGGTCCCTCAGAAGGGTGTTGTCAAACCTCCAACGGAATTGCCCCCGAGGTTTCTGTACCCTCCAACCTGCTACCACCATCTCGTGGTCCGACCAAGTGACCACCTCAATTTTGGGTGCCCCCACCTCTCGTTCCCGGTCTAGCAAGATCAGCAGTAGGTCAAACCTTGTGTAGGTCTGGTGTGGGGTGGAGAAAAAGGTACAACCCCCCAGCCCCCGGGAAGTGACCCCGCCAGACATCAGCCCAATAATAGTCCTGCCGGAGGTTGCCGGAAGGCGATGTTCTCTTGCTCCGCCGCTCTTCGTCCTCCTCCCTTTGCCGACCACCAATCTAAAGCCGGGTCTGCAACAAGATTGAAGTCTTCCCCCAATATTGTGGGACACTCTGCCCAGCCTGCCAGGATCTCAAATATCTGGCATAGGAACCCCAACTGTCCTGCGTTGGACACGTATAGGGTAGCCAATGTGATTTGCGTTCCCTCAAAGTCCCTTTATCCCCAGGAATCGGCCCTCAAACTTCCTCTTGATCTGGACCTCAGTCAACCTAAATGCTTTCCCTAGTAGGATACCCACCCCTACCTTCTTGCTGTCCTTGTGAGAAGCCCAGAAGTTCATGCCAATATCTTTACCGTTTGTAACAGATTCCACCTCCTGCTTGTAGTGCGTCTCCTGCAAGAAAAGGATCAACCAATTGGTGTTTGCGCAACGTATTGCTGGTCAGTGATCTCTTATTTGGGGAGTTTAGCCCCTTGACAATCGGAGTGGCTACCTTCACCTCAGCCATATCCCTTCCTCACCTTTCGCCAATTGCCCGTCTCATGTTTGTATTGGTATCTCGTCCATCCCGTCCACCATCGCCACTGCATCATAGCCCCCCTTCCCTATATCCCCACCTGAGGCATCCGGCCGTGCATCCCGGCCATATTGGCCTTGACAGCCGAACCACCAGGGATGTTGCCCCTGCCTGATTACCCTGTACAGTATGTCCTCTTTCCCCTCAACGCCTTGTTCCTACCCATGGCACCGAGCCCTCAGCCCTGCTGTCTCTTCAGTCCTAATCAGCTACCACTAAAGCCGACTCTCAAGCCTGTTGACCTTATCATTGAGGTAGTAGTCTCTGCCCCCTAACCATTGAAAAACCCCACATCCCCCTCGATTTGCAATGTCCCACTATCCCCCATCCATTTCACTCTTCTTTCTGGGAGCTTGGTGGGTCTCCCCCCACCACCCCTTCCCACCGAATCACCAGAGGCTCTCCCTTTTCGCCCATCACCCACCCCATAAATCTCTGAACAATAACGAGGGAACAGACCCCCAAAACTCAACTGTTCCGTACCTCTCACATTTTCCTTCCCTTGGCCCCACCCTTGGTACCAACGGATATGTCCAACCAAATACTAGACCTGGGCTTCAACGACCCCTATAACACAAATAACATTTCGGCCCTTGGCCAGGCCCTTTGTCTTTTTTTCATGTGCCCTCCTTCTCTGGGGAAGGGGGTGTTAAGTTTCTGAAATGTCCTGGCCCCTGTTAATTTGCGCCTTCTGTGCTTGGTCTGCGGGCCCCCGAAGTTCTCGTCCTTCCACTGGGACCTCCCCTCTGTGGTGATCCTGATGGGGGCCCTGTAAGGTCTTCCGTGGCCCGTTTGATGTCCTCCTCCGAGACCAAGTGGTATCTCTCTCCTCCCCCTTCGAACAGGATAGCAAAGGGGTACCCCCACCTGTATCGCACCTCCTTCTCCTGGAGCCACCTAGTGAGGGGGCTACATGTCTTGCGTCTCGTGAGGGTTTGGGCCAAGAGGTCCTGGTATATTGCTACCTTGGAGTTTCCATAGTTCTCCAGCATGGGGTCTGGCATGGATTCACATGCTCATGAATATGCCCTGTCGTCAGGCTGGGAATCCTCGGTAAAGAAAAAATCAGTTTTTGTTTCTGAACTGTCTTTCTACTAGTAACCAATCACTGGTCTCTGGGTCATACTGCCCCCAGCCAATGACTGACCTCTACCCAAGCCCCTCCTCTTGCATCCATCTTCAGATTTTTACTGCACGTTCAAGTGTTGGTAGTCCTCGAGTTTAGGCTCTCAAGCTTTTACTGCGTGCTGCATTTTTCCAAAGAGTTTACTCTTTATTTTTCGGTCAATTGAGCCTCAAGCTCCACCGTTTCATCTTCCGATTAACGGGGGCCCGTTTTGGAGATTTCTACGCCCCTCAAGGGCAATTTTTCGTCAAACTTCACTTCTTGGAGGATTCCGGAAGATCTTTGAGGACTACCCCGCGTGGACATGGCCCAGGACAAAGGAGACTCGACGCCTGTTGGATCCAAGCTGTTTAGGATCTGCCCAGGATGTGGACTACAGAACGTCTTCAAGGAAGATGAGCACTCCCGGTGCCTCTACTGCCTTCACGCTGACAAATCGCATGTGGAGGAAGACTGTGCATTCTGCAAGAACATGTCTGTCCGGACCATGAAGGACCGTCGTACACGACTCACTAACTGGCTGGAGGCAAAGAGCCCAGCAGCAGGTGAGAAGAAGTCTGAGCGGTCTTCTAAGTCCTTTGAGGGCGCTCCGGCGATGGGGGCCCAACAGAAGGCAAGGCACTGCGTGTCCGCAGGCACCGGGAGCGCCGTTGGTTCGAGCTCCTCGGCTGCCAGGCAGGGCACGATGTCACTGACGTCGTCGCCCCCCCACGAGCCAACGCTCCGGCTCGGTGAAAAGGAAGTCAGGGAACCCGGGTAAGCTTCGGTAGAAGCCCCGGTCGATCCCGACGGAAAAAGCCAAGGGGGAGCGAGGAGGTGACCCTCCCTCCACGGTAAAGGCCTCAGACGCGCCTAAGGTCGTGAAGGCCCAGATTCACCCAGCTAAGGCCTCGATTGAGGGAGTTGTGGCGGCCCCCATGAAACCCCGGGATGAGAAACGGGGGTGGGGGCGGCGTGGAAGTCCTAACGGACTCAGATACCTCTACCGAGGATGAGCTGTCTGTCATCAAGGCGACCCTGGACAAGAGGTTCAAGGAGAGGGCCCGTGGGAAGGATCCCGACGAGACGGACGTGGAGAGCGAGGGTGGAACCAACGAAGAGCACCAGATTGACGAGGAACCGGACACCACGCTGCTACCAACGCTCCCGTCGCAACCAATGCCACCTCCTATGAACGGGCAGGAAGACATTTTGCTGGCACTACAAACGCTGTGCACCGAGATAAGGACGAGGCTACCCTGCCTCCGGTGGACGATCCAGCGGCACCTGGACCGTCGGGGAGTCCTCGAGGGATGAGACGGAGACGTAGATGGCGACGAAGGTGTTGACGACGGAATGGATCTCCCATCACCCCCTACCCGGGCTTCCCCTCCCGATGTTCCAGCTATGCCCCAAAGTGCAGGAGGAGGGGTTTCTCTATCAACGACGGGAGGCCAAGAGGAAGACTGTCCTCTCAGTCCCGTTACTGGACGCTATCTGGGACAAAGGACTGTCCCTGTTGAAGAACCCGTCCACGGCCCCTGCGAAGAGGGACCGGAATGAGAAAAAGTACCGGGTCCCAGACTCTGCGCCCATGTGCCTCAAGGCACAGTCGTCCCCAGATTTGGTGGTCTCCGCGGCGGCCAAGAAGAAATTGGCAGGGGCAACAGCATCAACTTCCATTTCCCCACCGGACGGCGAGGGGAAAAAGCTGGACACCATGGGACGACAGGTCATCTCATCGGCAGCGACAACCATCAAGGTGGCCAACGCCCTTGCGATCTTGGCTCGCTACGACAGGGAGCTGTGGTTTAAGATCGCTCCCCTCCTGGACTTCCTCCCAGATGACAAGAGGGCGGAAGCCCTTGAAATCATACAGGAAGGCGAGGTGGCCACGGACATCGCCGACACCGGTTTTCGCCAGATGGGCAACAGGGTTTGCCTTCGCCCGCGCGGTTGCCTCAGGGCCACCGACTTCTGTCAGGACGTGCAGACCAGGGTACTGGACATGACCTTCGACGGGAACAACCTGTTCAGAAAGGTAGTGGACGAGTCATTGCAGGCCATCAAGGCGGACATAGAGACGGCCCGGGCCTTGGGCTCTCTCCATCAGCGACGGCCGTCCTTTCGGACCTCTGGAGGCAAGTCTCAAGGTGTCTCCAAAGGATTCGGCAGCAGTTCCTCGTCGTACCGCCAGGCGGCCTGCTTGTCGCAGGAAGCCTACAGAGGCCGCGACAAGGCCGGTGGACACTGTCGTCGCCGCCAAGGGGGCCAAGGTGTCAAGGCCTTGGCGAAGCAAGACTGAATTGGCCGTGAAGTCGGGCCCCCACCCGAACACCCCAGTGGGAGACCGGCTGGTGAACTTTGCTAGCGCGTGGAAGTCCATCTCCACCGACCGTTGGGTGCTGGATGCCCCTAGCCATGGGCACACTCTGGAGTTCCAAAAGAAGTGTCCCCATTTTCCAACAGTGGCCAGGAAGGAAAAACGCATTCCACAGCTGCCTCTCCAGGTACGAGCAATGCTAAAAAAGGGTGCGATAGAACTCGTCCCAAAGAGGCTATGAGGCTCCGGAGTATACTCGTGGTACTTCCTCGTACAAAAGACTGGCGGCTCATTCTAGACCTCTGCCGCCTCAACAAATTCATAAAATCCCAGAAGTTCCGGATGGTCACCCTCCAACACGTGCTGGGACAACTGGAGGAAGGCGACTTCCTGTCGTCGCTGGACCTTGAGGATGCCTACTTCCCCATGCCCATACACAAAGGACATCAGCATTTTCTGCGCTTCATGGTCCAAGGACGGCACTATCAGTTCAAGGCACTGCCCTTCGGTTTGAAGTCGGCGCCAAGGGTCTTCACCAAGTGCCTGGCACCGGTAGCGGCGCGGCTGTGCCTGCAGGGGATCCACGTCTACCCCTACCTGGACGATTGGCTCATCCCAGCGAAATCAAGAGAACTCGCCATCGACCACACAGCGAGGAGCCTGCTCACGGAACTGGGGTTCTCTATAAACTTTGCGAAGTCCTGCTTGGTGCCATCACAGGACACCCTATTCCTGGGAGCCAGACTCAACACGGTGGCACGGCTGGCGTCACCGTCGGAGGAGAGGATAAAGGCCATCCTGGGCAAGGTACAATGGCTGTTGACCACGGAGGTTGCCAGGGTGAGGTCCATCAAGTCCCTGCTCGGCATGATGTTGTCATGCATCTACCTCGTGCGACTGTGCAGGTTGCGGATGCGGCCACTGCAAGTGTTCCTCAACGCCCATTGGGTGCAAGTGAGGGGAAGCTTTGAAGACCAGATCGCCCTCAATGAGACTTTCCGGCAGGTGATCCGGTGGTGGAGCACCCGCGCGCATCTCGCGATGGGCATGGACTTCCAGACCCCAGCGCATCAGGAAACGGTGATGACGGACGCCTCCCTGGAGGAATGGGGTGCGCACACCGGAGATATCCACACAAGAGGCCTTTGGCTCTCGGAGGAGAGGTCTCTACACATCAACGTCCTGGAGACCCGGGCCGTGTTCTGGGCCCTAAGGTCCTTCCTATTGTCCCTCAAGGGCAAAGTGGTACTGGTCTTCACCGACAACACCACCATGATGTTATACATCCGGAAGCAGGGGTGGCACCCGATTCCCATCCCTATCCAAGGAAGCGCAGGACCTGTGGCACTGGGCCGTCGCCCAGAGGATGTTCCTGGTAGCCTTTCATCTGGCAGGAGTAAAGAACACTGTTGCCGACTCACTCAGCAGGGACCTGTGCTCTTGCCACGAGTGGGAGCTTCGGCAGGATCAAGTGGATCTCCTATTCTAACGATGGGGCAATCCCCAGATCGATCTGTTCGTGACGGCGGTGAACAGCAAGTGTTGGAAGTTCGCCAGCAGGTTTTCCCAGCCGGGGAGCATGGGCAGTGCATTCTCCTTCCCCTGCGACGGCCTGTTCCTTTTTGCGTTCCCACCGTTGCTGTGGCGTCTGCGACTCATCAGTCAACTCAGACGGGCCCGGTGCAGGATGATCCTCGTTGCACCGGCGTGGCCGAGGCAGATATGGTTCCTGGACCTTCTGGACATGTCAGCGTCCCCCCCCCCAGTCAAACTGCCGACGGACGCAGATCTTCTCGCCAGGGAAGGAGGCGCCATCCTACATCACGACCCGAGATCGCTGAACCTGCAGGTCTCGCTCCTGCAGCACTAGAGTTCGGAGGCTACGATATCCCGGCGGACTGCAAGGAGGTGCTTGCAAAGGCCAGGGCGTCCTCGACTCTTAAGTGCTGTGGACATAAGTGGAAGAGGTTCTCTGTCTGGTGCCGTGCACAAAAGATCAACCCTCTACGGATTAAGGTGCCTCAAGTACTGCCGTACTTGCGGTCGCTGGCCAAGGCGGGGCTGGCGCATGCCTCCATAAAAATCCATCTGGCGGCTATCTCCCGCAACACCAGAACTCCGGAGTGGTCGTCGCTGTAGTCTCATTGCCTGGTGAAGGAGTTCATGAAATTACTGTTCTGCTCGTTCTCGCCGGTGAAGGCTCTGGCCCCGGCGTGGGAGCTCAATGTGGTGCTGACCAGGCTCATGGGTCCGCCATTCGAGCCCTTGCATTCGGCACTGCTGAAGTTCCTATCGTGGAAGACAACGTTTCTTGTGGCCTCCACCTCCGCACGACGAGTGGGAGAGATCCAGGCCCTCTCCTGTAAGCCTCCATATCTGACCTTCCACGAGACGAGTGTAGTGCTGAGGACGCACCCCTCCTTCATGCCCAAGGTGCCGTCAGACTTCCATCTCAACAAGCCCTTGGTGTTACCTGTTTTCTTCCCATCTCCTTCGTCGCCGGCTGAGAGGACTTTGTACTCGCTGGATGTGGCTAGAGCGCTGAAGTTCTACGTGGACCGCACAAAGAGTTTTTGGAAGACCTCACAGCTGTGTGTGAACGTTGGCCCTGTGAACCAAGGGAAGGCCTTCTCGAAGGCTTCCATTTCCAGATGGCTCTCCGGCTGCATCATGCACTGCCACTGGTTGGCAAACCCACCGTTGCCCGGCCGTCCGAGAGCCCATTCAACAAGAGCGGTCGCTGCTACTACGGCGTTCCTGTCTGGTGTGCCCCTGCTGGACATCTGCAGGGCTACTACGTGGAGGGCGACACACACCTTCACAAAATTCTACTCGTCGACCGGAATTCCTGGGAGGAGTCCAGAGTCAGCCAGGCAGTGCTGCGCAACCTGTTCGCTTGAAGGTGAGCCTGGTAAGGAGGTAAGAGATACTTAATTTTGAGCCTTCCCACCTCCCGTGGTTGTGCATGTGTGTACTGCTATGTATTCTCGTATTCATGAGCATGTGAATGCATGCCAGCCCCATGCTGGAGAAGGAACAAGTTACTTACCTGTAACTGTTGTTCTCCAGCATGGGTCTGGCATGGATTCACATGCAAACTCTCCCTCCAACCCCTCTGCGGCTCTTCTATTGGTCCTACTGCCACTTTACGTGCTACTAAATCTGAAGATGGCTGCCATAGGAGGGGCTTAGGTAGAATGCAGTCATTGGCTGGGGGCAGTATGACCCAGAGACCAGTGATTGGTTATTAGTAGAAAGACAGTTCAGAAACGAAACTGATTTTTTATTTACCGAGGATTCCCAGCCTGGCGACGGGGAATATTCATGAGCATGTGAATCCATTACAGACCCATGCTGGAGAACAACAGTTACAGGTAAGTAACTTGTTCCTCAATAGTCCCCATTCGCCTGGCCTTCTCTAGGATTTCGCCTTGTCACGGTAGTAGTGCATCCTAGCCAGCAGTGTGCAGGCCCCCTATTTCCTCAGCCCACAGGGTGCACCCAGTCCAAGGCCACTTGCTCACCTTCCTTTTGACCCTAGAACCCTCCTAATGATCTCCAGGATTTTCCTCTCCAGTCCAGCCATGGATTCCCCTTCCTTCTCTTTTCGGCCGAAGAAACAGAGGTAATTGCACCTCTCAGTTTTCCACATTGTCAATTTTTAGGCCCATCTCCTCTTCCTTGCGCTCAATTTCCCGGAGGCGGACCTCAATCTGCGATTCCATCACCCCCAAGGAGGCTTTCTTTGCCTCTACCCCAGTCAAAGTTCCTCCTAAGTTTCCACCTTCGCTGCCAGATCTGCCACTTTGGCCCCAATGTAATTTCGCATTACACTAATTGCCTCCAGGATCATTTGAATATCACCTTTGATGGTGTGGATCTCAGATAAGCTGGGGTGTTGTCCTCCGTCTCCCTTGGCCTCCGCCATGTCACCTCCTCTGTGGTATTGAGACTGTGACAGCGCTGCCATCCAGCTCATCTGCCTGGCTTGTACCCCCAGCCAAGTCTTTCTTCTATTCCTTTCCTTTTATGCGGCGGTCCTCTTTTCTTTTGCGTGGCTCTCAACCGCTACACCCCACAGGGTTTCTCAGCCCCTCCACTGCACTGTGCTGGGCCTCTGAAGTCTCAGTTTAGGGCCACTCCACGCATTCCTATTGCATCACATCGGTGGTCTGAACCACACCTCTGCTTACTCCTGTCTGTTCTTTGGGCACGTTGCCCCGCTCCCTTTCTGACCTGCTCTGTGTCTTTCCACACACCAAACCTGTGTCCGCCTATGGAGCCGGGCGCTGTCCAGCTAAAGTTCAGTGTCTCCCGTTGGCCAATTTCCTAGCACCGTTTCCCTGGAAGTATTACAGTCCTTTTAGGCCTCCCTGAGTGTGCAGGTGTGTTCAAAAGCAAGGCGGCAGGCAGATGCACCCCAATGCACTCCCCTGCCGTGTGCTGTACCTGGTTCTGGGTGTGCACCTCGGAGGTCCCCCTTCGGCTTCCCGTGTTGTCTTCCCTGCCAGTGCTAGCCGAGCACCAGCCCTTGGGGTTCTGTGAGGGTCCCCACCCGCGTTGCAGGCCTGTTCTCCTCATCGCTTCTTTGTAGGGAGGGGGAGCCCTCTTAACAGCTCCTCCTGTGCGCACTGTCTCACCTTCTGCAGTGTGGGGGGGGGGTCCTTCGGCCTCCTGGTGTCTCCCGGCACGTGGCCGCTGCACGTCTCCTCGCTCAGGGTCTTTGCCTGCTGCCTGGGGAGGTCGCAGGTCACCCGGGTCCACTTATGGGTGTCCCTCACCTCTGCGCTCGCCGGTGGGGGCATTGGATGGCCCCGAGACAGGCCGCACCATGGTTCTGGTGTGGGTCCTTAGTGCACAACTCATGAGATTCTCTGCTCGTAATCATGGCCTATACTGCAACTTTTATGGCTTATTGTTGAAATGAAGTATAAAATTTTAAAAAAAGTATGATGACAAGATCATTAATTTTAAGAATCTTGTGGACAAGACAGGCTACAGGTTCTCCCTTTGACCCATGCACTCCACGTGTAAAGTTTTATGACTCCAAATGTATCTATAGACTTTGTTCTAGTTTGTAATCCCTCCCCACTCCCCCCTCCAAGTCTGCTCCCCAGTTTGTATTCAATCTCCGCAATGTGATTGGGCAGCTTTGATTGGGCAACCTGTTACTCTGTGCCCCTATTTTGATCATTTTGGGAGATTTCAACTTGTGGTTTGACTGCCCGACAGGTGGCGCAACCACATTAATGGAGTTCAAAACATTTTGGACTGACACAATGCATCTCCTACCCACTCAGGAGGACATGTTCTGGTTTGTCTCTTGACAATTTTAACCAGCTGAATATACCCACTCCGATCTTTTTTTCCTTGGACTGGTCATGCTGTCATTCCCTTTGGTATTAACTTGATGATCCCTTAATCTGTGACAAACCGACCAGACGGAAACAGATTAGGCATAATTGGTCTAATATGTCACAAGAATGATTCACAGAAGTTTTCTCCTCTAGTGTAGAAAATCTGATAAGTGACTCCCAAGGCCAAGGACCCCTCTGTCCTCTCACATTGTCAATTGGAAAATTGAAAATGTGGTCAATTGTTTGACCCCAGACAGAAATATATAAATAAAAACAAACCAGGTAAAGAGAAACCCTTGGTTTCAGTCCCAAAAAAATAATAGTTGGACAACTTGAAAGAGCCTGAAGGAGCCACCATCCCAGTCAATCATGGAACAGATATATGAGCCAACTATATGTCTGAAAGAAAATGCTGAGAAAGTCTAAAAGACTCTTACAATGATTGCAGCTTTACCGCTCATTTAATGTATATTTGTAAATGTTGTATTTTACTGCTTCTTATAACATGTCTGTACTTTCTGTAACATGCAAGTTCAGTGCCAAGTTGCCTAAGGGCTCGGTGCGCTCTATAAATAAAACTAAACTAAACCGAATTGAAGAATTATTGTCTGTACTAACTTTGCTCACTGCAGGCTCTTAAGCGTCTGACACATCCATCAAAAGAACTATGTGAAGAGCTGGCGCAGTACTTCAAACAACCAGTACAATCGGGCTTCAGTTGCTGGCCACAGCCTCTCAAGATGATGGGGACGCCCTTGAATTTGGTAGAGCTGGCAACCTCTCTCTGGGAGTACCTTTGGACTCTTTCACCCCGAAGACTGATGCCTCCCTGTTGAAACGCCTGGCCAAAAGACCAGCTACAGGTTCTGCCTTTGATCCCTGCCCCGCCTGGCTTTTGAAAGGACTGCGTCCCTCTGTAGCTGCAGACTTAAGGCAGATTATGAATTGCTGGTTGGCTTCCTGGAAAGTCCCGGAACGAGTGATGGAACATTTTATGTGGGCAGTGGCACCCCACTACTTAAGAAAACTACCTTGGATCCAGCCGACTATCGGCGAATTTCACAGCTCCTTTACATCAGTAAATTGTTGCAGGTGGAAGTTAAGATAGATTTCCAAAATCAGTCTTGGGGGAACCTATTGGGAGGCCACCCTATTATGGTGAACTGGGAAGACAGAGTTTTGTCAAACCCAATCAAGGTAAGGTAGAGAGCGGCAAGGCTTATTTGGAAGGGTGTGAGAGTGGTCTAGGGCTACAATGAATCCACACAGAAAAACACCAGTAATTCCAGTTAGACAGGTCAGCATACAAATATACAATAATTTATTAGGCCTTTAAAATACACAATAAGCAAATAAAACCAATTTAGGGACATGATTTCACCCCATATAAGCCTATGAAGGACAGGGGGGTGGGACAGAAACGGGTAGGTTATCTTACCTCCCTGACACTGTTTCTCCAGAGAACATGGGTGGTGTTCTAGAATCTGCGGTGACATAATCATCTGTGCTTGGCTCTGTTAAGCTAGGTCCAGGGGTCACTGGTGCAGAGGTCACTTTTAGATGTAGGATTTATTTTCGGTCGGTCGTGGTACTTAGGATTCTGTTCCAAACAGCTTCCATTAGATCACCCAAACAAAGAAATGTGAAGACTTTTGCTGGTCAGACCACCTGGGGATACCTCCAGGGGTCGAAGGAGTGTAGTGGAGGTACCACGGTCAGGCAGTCACCGGTGATCCTCAATGGACGGACAAAGGAGCGTCCCAGTACAGATTCCGTTCATTCAAGATGGCTGAAAAGGCAGGAGCAGACATCCTATTCAACAAATAGAATATCGTACAACTTCCAAGGATGCTCTCAGCGACGCCTGCAGCACGGTATCCCAGGAGAGAGCTGGTCAGTCCACCAGTTGGTCCAGGGTCACTTCCGAAGGCACCGATCTTCGAGCGGGAGTCGAGACTGGTTGTTCCTACTAGTCCAGGTGTCGAAGCACCGACAAGGATCTTGAAGAGATCAGGACAGAGGAGCAGGGCTTAACCAGGGCAGCAGTTGAGTCGATGCTGGTGAGCTTAAGGGGTCGTCACCGAGCTGCACTTCTTTGTAGAAGTGTTGGTTCTAGAGATGACCTGTCGAATAGCTGCAGGAACCCTCCTTTTGTCCATAATCCGGCTGGGAGCATGCCCATGCCCTCCAATGGCAAGAACCTGCACCAATCAAGCAAGCAGTGGCTAGCCAGTCATGGATACTCACTGGCCACATCTGTCCAGCAACAGACATTCAGCCACAAGGCATGTGGAATGGGGTTGGACAGGTCCAGCCCCCTCCTGTGGCCACACACCCAAAGTGCTCCATAGCCCTCGAAAGACATAGCTTTCCCCGGGAAAGCACATTCCTTTATAGGGCATTTGATTTGCTGACCTAAGTAGGCAAAATAACAATATGACCAAAGAACAAGCAAAACACCTTGTGGCACTGCCATCTAGGGGTGCTAATCACCATTAAAAGCCATTCACGGTAAATGCACAGCACAAGTAAAACATCAAAAATGGTCAAAATCACTGCTGCCCTTCAGCTTGTCTTATGCATATTGTAAAAGTAACTACAAAGCAATTTTTATAACTAGATATAAGGATGCAAAGTATCCGTACTGCACTTCACTGTAAGGAGATTTGTGCAATTGTAACTTATTATTATTTATTTCTTATAACGTGCCATATGCCCATAGACCTCAGGGCATACAGATAACAATTAAAACAAGAGACAGAACAATGACAAAGGTAGCCAGAGAAGGGGCTAGCATTCCCCTCACCCTGGTTTTAGGTTAAACAGGTGGGTTTTGATGGATCTCTTGAATTCTGTCAGGGACCGAGATGTTCTCAGATGGAGGGGTAGGGCATTCCACTCGTCACATGCTTGCACGTCAAAGCTGTCAAATTTGATCACTTTAAAACATGTTTGCACCAGTTTATGCTTGTCGTTGGAGCGCAAATTGAATCTGGGCTGGTTGACAATCAGACTTTCCAACAGTTATTGAGGGGCAATAGATGTCCAACACTTGTAGGAGAGTGAAACCAGTTTGTATGTGATTCTATGTTTCACAGGTAGCCAGTCTAAGGCCCTTCTAGCTAGCGTCACATGATCACGTTTGGAGAGCCCTTGAATGGCACATACTGTGCCATTTTGCATAATTTGCAGGGAGTGAAGGTTAGCTCGCAGCCTTCAGATAAGGTGGCTATTACAGTAGTCGATCCTGTTAACCAGGGCGGTGGCTAGGAGGGATCTATTACTAACCGACAGGTAAGGCCTTATTTGATTCAGCAGCTTGATGATATATCCACATGAGGATCAGATGTGCGAGAAACCTGGGGCTTCATAGACAATTCTGCATCCAGGTACACCCCCAGTGTGTCTATGCATCTGGCTACAGTGATCTTGCCGCCCTTGATATGAAAGCACTCAGAGGATGGGCCCAGTTTCTTCAGCCTGGGACCTGATGCCACAATGAGCAACTCGTTTTTTACATTGTTGAGTGCCATGGAATTTAGAGCCATCCAAGATTGGATGGCACCATACACAACATTCAGAGCCTTAGAATCTTACCGGACCACTCGAGGAGAACCTGGGTGTTGTCTCTGTAGTTTGTATATTGTACACCCAGAGAAGGTCAAGTAGTGGCCTGAAGTGTATGTTGAACAGGGTGGGTACAATACATGAGCCCTGAGGCACTCCACAGGTGGTAACAGTGTGTAGAGATCCATTCTGCAGCTCTATCCGAGCAGCATGCTAGGCCTTTTAACTGTGCACAAGAAGATTGCGGTTTACCTGATCGAAGGCGGTTAAGAGGTCTAATAACATCACCAAGGCTCGGTGGTCTCTTTCCACTATGCCTTAAAGGTTACATTTAAGATCTAGTAGGGCCTTTTCCATCCCATGCCTCGCTCTGAAACCAGATAGTCGGGTGCCCAGGATTTTATTATTCTCCACAAATTACTGGAGTTGTAAATACGCCACACGATCTAGGATTTTGAGCAGGAATGGGATGCTTGTTATGGGTCTGTAATTTTTTACCAGTGAGGGATCCAGAGTACTCTTCTTTTCACCAACTGCGTAATACAGGCCTTCTTGCGTGACGGTGGAACTATGCCATCTCTGAATGAGGTGTTTACAGTCTTGGTAATTCATGGAAAACAAGAGATCCAGAGACCCTTTAAAGATATTAGCCAGGCATGTGTCTCCTAAACAAGATGTAGATTTTTAATTGGAGAGTATAGTATGCATTTCACCTTTCGTGCACTGTTTAAAGTTGAACTTGGGTACCAACGATTTGATGATGGGGTTATGCAGTGTTTGATATCTTCATTAGGGCGTAGCATGCTAAATTGCTGATTAAGGATGTCTTGTTGATGGCCCAAATCTTTTTGGTGAACTCGTTTTGTAGATCCTTGCACCATGCTGGATTCCTGGAGGAGAGGGGGCAAAAGGGGAGGAGGGTTTGCCCTAGCAGTGCTAATTCTCATGTTGTTATTCTTTGTTTTAGCTTCCCAGATAGCAAGTTTGAATTGTTTTACTGATTCCTTGTAGGTGTTTAAGGTCTGGGGACAGGGATTTTTCTGCCAGTCTCTTTCCAGGGCTGTTTTCTTTTATCTAGGCTGGATGATGATGTGATCAAACCAGGAGTTATTTATGTTCTCTGTCTTGATTATCTTGTTTTTTCTAGAGCCAAGAACCTCTATAGAAGAGTAGATGGCTGAAGAGAGACGGGATACCAAATCAATAGGACTATTGAGAATATTTAGTGAAATTAGCTTAGACGGCAATAATGCAGAGAATATCTCAGTGGTGCTGCTGGAAGGGGCACACTATGGTATTGACCATTAAGTGATCCGTCCAGGGACATAGCAACATAGAGATATTTGTTACATGCAAATTGTGTGTCAGGACCTAATCCAAGGTGTGGCCCTCTCTATAGGTCTGTTCTTTAATCATTTGGGTATAGTCAATGGAGTCAAGAGATGTTTATAACGAAGATGCTTGTAAATCTTGTTCATCTTCACAGGTGATTGGGGTTCAAATTGGGGCATATTTTTGGGTGGTCTATAAACAATCAGAATACTCATTGATATATTGTGGTTTATTTTTTATCAGTAGTCTTTCACAACCCTCAAGGCTTGTATGATCGATAGAGAAGTAGTTTTAAGTGTTCCTTTACAATGAGGGCCACTCCCGACCCACACGATCGACTCTTAAGATTGCTGCTGCCATGTGCGCTGCCTCGGGGAGCCAGGTCTCTGTCACTGCCAGCATGTCCATGTTGGAAGTGACGAGATGGTCTGTCACCTCAACTCAGTGTTGTTCAAGGGAGCGGGTGTTCAATAGGGAGAATACTATACAAGAAATTCACAAAGGGAGCTATAGTCTCTCAGAACTGGTAGTCTACTGATAGTCTTAGGGACTGATCAGTAGATCAGTTTCCCTGTACGAATTAGCAAATCGGCAATGGAAGTAAAGCAGAACGCTTTACTTACTAAAAGTCAGGACGGGGTTCAAAATAAGCAAAAAGAAAGGGTGGCCCATAGAAGGCTGTAGGAGGAAAGCAGCAAAAAGAAAATCTTTCCTAACAGAATTCACTGCCCATCTTCAACAATTCGTGCATGCCAAAGTCTTGCTTGATGCAGCACAAGACGGTTTTAGACCTGACTGAAATACTGAATCCAAATTAGTGCCTGCTTTGGATGACCTCAGATCTTGGATGGATCCAGGACAAACTGGTGCCCTTGTACTCCTAGATCTCTATGCTGCCTTCGTTTCCGTGGAAGCATGGCACTCTGCTGGGGGACCTGTTCAAGATGAGCATTAGGGGTAATGCATGGAATTGGCTGATGTGATTTCTAACTGGCCATGTCCAAATTCTGTCCCTCCCCTGCGCCCTTTGCTTTTCAATATTTACATGAAACCATTGGCTGAGCTAATCCGTGTAACAGGAATAACCTTCTATATGTATGTGGAGGACACCCAGCTTATCCTTCGCCTAGGAAACCCTGTGGACTGAGCAATAGAAGACTTCAAATATTGCATAGAACAGGTCAAGAAATGAATGGACATGAATAGTCTCCAACTAATTGTTCAGAAAACAGATTTTAGTCTTTAATAAAAAAGGCTGTTTGACTTTCAAATAACAGGCCTTTCGCTCTGCCAAGCTCCATGAGTGGCGACCAGCCTTGGTGTACTAACTACTGGCCTTCATCGTTTGGTCCATTTCCTATTCCAGCAAAATACATTTGTGGCTGGATAGATTAAGACCCTTCTGTGGCATCACAGATGAGCACAATTGCAAGTAGTTGCTTTTTTCAAATGAGAAGACTAAAAAGGTTCTTGGATTACTTTTCTTTTCCCGCACAAATTCATTTGGTTAACGCCTTTTTGGTCAGTCGCTTAGGCTACTGTAATTTTGTTTACCTAGGTCTTCCCAAAAAAGCTCTGGCCAAATATCAATATATCCACAATGCGGTGGCAAGAATAATTTTTCAGTTGAGTCGAAGAGACCATACATTGGTTACCTGTGGCAATACAAATAGAATTTTCCTTGTGCATAAAGCCTTTCATTGTAAAGGGCCTCTGTTCATATGGAGACATCTAAGACACTGCAAGCCAAATCATCACCTGAGGCCAGCATCTGCTGGTCTTTTGTCTGATCTAATTTCCAGGTACCAAAATTAGGGTGGGTGCTCGTTCTCTGTTCAAGTGTCAAGGTTATGGAATACCCTGCCACCTTTGCTCTGCCTCCTGGAAGAAACTGAATCTTTGAAAAAATGTGAAAATCTTTGTTTTCACTGGGTAACAGCAGATTACATCCTTCGATTCAGTTATATCAGAAGGTGTTATGTCAAGTTATTCTGCGCCATAGGTTATTCTGCGCCATGATGCCCCATTGGTGGTGAGATGTTTGAGCAGAATTTTAATTTTCTCCTATGTCTAATGTCTGAAAAGGAAGAGGACCAAAGAGGCAATTGGTTGAGGGTTAGAAACCAGAAGCCAAGTCTAGTGAGGACAAACTTACTTAGGCTAACTATCTTGTTGTTTAGTTATCAATGGTAGGGATAGAACATAGGATAGAATAGGTTTAAACGGAGGACAGAGTTTTTTGTGAGTCATCCTGACGAGCACCAGTTTTCCTTTGAAGTTGGGGGGCCCCTTTCATCGTAACTTTAGGGATAGGTGAGGCCTTCCTTTCTTTAAGTCTTGATGAACCAGGTCTTCGAAGGGATTGTGTCCTCCGTCGTATTCCTTATCTTGATAGATCTCCAGCTTGCTGGCCTCGGAATATTTTTTTCATTAGAGGGCGCTGCGCGTCGATGTCCCTCGAGCCGATGTCCCTAGACAGCCTCCGTATCGGCGCCAACGTCATCATGGGTATAAATAGACTCGCGCAGCGTCCGTTGCTCAGTTCTGTTTTTCCGCGCTTTGTGGGCCTCGGAATCGCGTTGCTCAGTTCGTTAGTCAGATATATTCTTCATTATTCCTCGAGAATACCAACTCTTACTGGATGGCTTCCTCATCCGAACCGACGACTCCACGGTCCGGCTTCAAAAAATGTCAAGGCTGTGGAAAGAAAATGTCGTTGACAGATCCTCACAGGATCTGTTTGTGGTGCCTGGGATCGGAGCACCAATGTTCGGAGTGCGAGGACTGCATGTCCATGACGGCGAAAGCCTTGAAGGAGCGCAAGGGGAAGCTTGAGAGAGGTAAGACAGTTAAAACTCCTTCGAAAGTTTCCTCGGCAGAGTCGAGACATTCGTCTCCTCGCCGACACAGGAAACATTCTCGTTCTAGGTCTCGAAGCAGTTCCCACCACTCTTCGAGATCCAAGCATTCGAGTAAGAGACGTCGAAGATCCCCTTCCTCGTCTTCTGTTTCCCCAGAAAGAGTCACCTACCCCACAAAACATAGCTCTCAGGCTGAGTGTGAGGAATTCCGTAAAAGGATGCTTAGAGTCTTCGAGAAAGCGGCCTCGACACCCTCGAAGACAGCTGAGGGTGATACCCTGGGTGAAAGACCCGAGAAATCGTAACGCCGCGAGTCGTTGCACCCGGCGAAAAACTACTCGAGAGCGTCACGAACCCTCGAGCAAAGGCACTGTGCCATCGACGCCATCGTCGAAAGTCCCTTTGACGCATAAATCTGCATCATCAACGCCATTATCGAAGGGCTCATCGACGCATAGGTCGATCGAATCGACGCTGTCTTCGATGCCGAAAAAGAACAAACACACGGCCGTCACTACCTCACAGCCAGTGGTCATACCCAGGGCCTCTAACACGACTTTGAGAATGTCATCGACAACCTCGAGTAGGATTCCGATCCTCTCGAGCTCTTCGAGGCCTCTTCTGATCTTCTCGACGCCTTTTTCGGTGTCTTCGAAGCCTTTAACGTCCACGTCGACGACGTCAAGGTTTTCTCAACCAATTACGACAAATTTGGCCCCTTCTGCTCTGGAAATGGGATTTAAGCCAATTCCAAGGTCTGATTATTTCAGACTTTTGTCTTCAATTTATGAAGAAGGGGAGGATTTGCCTCAAGAAAGACCCTTTGGGTTGCAGAGAACTACAACACCTGAACCAGAGGAATTTACCTCTGAGGAAAATAGGTTAAAGGACCTTCGAGAATCCTTACATGAGGCAAGTGGGTTAGATACTTTCCCAGAAATAGAATTTGCCAAACCAGACCCAGGGGAACATGCCGAGACTCCTTACAGAATTTTAATGGCAAGGATTATAGAATTCATGGGTTGGTCTACACCTTCACCTGCATTCCAACAGGATGACCTTACATACATTTTAGTTAAAGGCCCACAGGAGGATAAATATTGGCTAACTGGGAAACTCCTGAGGTTATCCCGGTAGTTAACAAGAAATTATCAGCCAAATATAGGGTATCTGCTACTGACCCTGAATTTTTATCTAAACGTCCAACTCCAGAGAGTCTGGTTGTTCAAGCAGCAACTGCATCAGGCAGTAGATCGGCATACCCTACTGTTCCACAGGACAGGGATGACAAAAGATACGACTCTATGGCTAAAAGTCTTTTTTGCATGTAGCATGGTGTTGAAATCTATTAACGCTACTTGTACGCTCGCAAGGTTCAGCCATACACTTTGGGAGTGTGCTTCATCAGTGGCTGACTGCCTCCCAGAGGGAGAAGAAAGGGAAGCGTTTCTAAACATTAAGGATGGTAAAGACGCAATGTGCGAATCCCTTCAAACCGGCATTGATTTTGCTGACAGTATCAGTAGGGCCATGGCGGCAAGTACTACAACCTGCAGATTTGCGTGGTTGCGAAGTCTGGGTTTGCTTCAGATGTACAAGCCAGACTTTTAAATATGCCCTTTGACGGCTCTTCTTTGTTTGGTAAGAAGGCGGATGACAGCCTAGAAAAGTTAGACATCCAAAGCAGCAGCAAAATCCCTGGGAGCTGCAATCCGTCAAACGCCATATCGCCCCTCAGGAACCTCTTGGAGAGGTAAGTCCTTTCGCTTTTATTCCGCATTCGGAAAAGGCAGAGGGCAGTCGGTTCAAAGAGGTCAAAAAAGATTCACCCGAGGTGGACAGGGTAAAAATACAAAAGCCGCAGCAGCTGCAGCAGGTGCCTCCTTACCCTCGGCATCAGCCGCCTCTAAATCACTCTGAGGACTCTCCTCACAAGCCACCAGTAGGGGGCAGGCTAACTGAACATCTGACGGAATGGCAGGCTATTATGTCAGATGCTTGGGCATTGGAGACAGTTGCCCAAGGTTACTGCCTGCCTTTTCTACGCATTCCTCGGAGTCATCCACCGGGGAACAGCTCTCTGAAAGTTCCAGATCCGCTCCTCTTGCAGGAAATTGTAGACCTGCTGGAGAAAGGTGCCATAGAACCAGTACCTGTAGCGGAGAGGAACAGGGGCTGGTATTCCCCATACTTCCTAATACCAGAGAAGGACAGAGGACTGAGACCTATCTTGGATTTACGAGAATTGAACAAGTTCCTCAGGAAGGACAAGTTCAAGATGGTAAAACTCTCTCAGATCCTTCAGGCCCTCCAGCTCCAGGACTGGCTGGTATCTCTGGACCTTCAGGATGCTTATTTCCATGTGCCAATCCATCTCAAACACAGGAAATACCTGAGGTTCACAATTGGCGGCTGTCATTATCAATTTCGAGTTCTGCCATTTGGGCTGACCTCCGCTCCGAGGGTCTTCACCAAGCTAATGTCGGTAGTGACTGCAAGTCTAAGGAGGGAAGGGATTCACGTCTACCCCTACCTGGACGATTGGCTGATCAGAGCTGTATCTCCGGAACAAGCTCAGATCCAACTATATTATGTCTGCCACTTCCTTCACAAACTGGGCTTCTCCCTCAATTTAAAGAAGTCACAGATGATACCATCACAGAGACTCCAGTTCATCGGAGCGGACCTGGACACTTCCCTGGGAAAAGCCTCGCCACCAGAGGTGAGGGCTCAAGATGTTTTACAGATGGTCACCAAGTTTCAAAATGCCCAACGTCTCCCAGCCTTCGACTTTTTGAGGTTGCTAGGCCTCATGGCATCCTGCATCTTCCTTGTGCCAGAGGCTCGCCTGAGAATGAGATCTCTTCAGTGGGCACTAAGAACTCAGTGGTCGCAATTCTCAGGGAGAATGACAGATCTCCTTCAGGTTCCGGAATAAGTGGCTCGAGACCTTCAGTGGTGGGCCTGTCAGGAGAACATTTTGAAAGGAGAACTGTTTTGGCAACCATGGCCGGAGATAACAGTAGTCACAGATGCCTCACTCACGGGGTGGGGAGCCCATGCCAACGACTTGACCATCAGCGGTCGTTGGTCTCCATCGGAGTCCAGACTAGATATCAACCTGTTAGAGCCGAGAGCAATCAGACTAGCGCTGAAGGCTTTTCTGCCATCTGTACAGGAGAAAAATGTCCTGATAATGACTGACAACACAGTGGCCATGCACTACCTCAACAAAAGAGGAGGTGTAGGATCACTGCCTCTGTGCAGAGAGGCGATGCAGCTCTGGTTTTGGGCAATCCAAGAAGGAATCCCTCTATTGGCAGTTCACTTAGCCGGAGAGAAAGACTTGACGGCGGACGCTCTGAGCAGGCAGAGCACAGTCTCCCACGAGTGCGAACTTGCTCAGGAAGCCCTTCAACAGATCTTCACCCTTTAGGGAACCCCTCAAGTGGATCTGTTCGCCACCAGCATCAACAGGAAGTGCGATCAGTTTTGTTCAAGGGAATTTCCCCCGAGAGGAGCTCTAGGGGACGCGTTCGTAGTGGACTGGGAGTTTCCACTTCTGTACGCGTGTTAGGAAAGATTTCGTAATTGTGGGTAATTTTCCTTCCATGTGGCAACCCCTAAACTTTTTGCTGTTGTTTTCACCATGATCTAGACTTTGCCAGAGAAGTGCAGCCTTCTGCCGCATTCCTCTGGGCTTTCGCTCCATTCTTACGGGGAAACTGACATGCCCTTAAGACAGTCAGTACCGGGAAACGCTGTTTTCCGTAGGTTCTTTATCATGTTGCGGCTTTCGTGCAACATGACACAAGAGGGCAATGTAAGCTAATTTACTGCTCTCTTGGGTCTCTAGCCTTCTACAGGCCCTAGATATTCTTTTTGGATTGTAACTGATCGGTGCAAGTGAATCACGGACGGGAATGGTGGCAGCGATCGTTTCTTGTGTTTTGAGCTCCTTTTGGCGTTTTAAGCGTGTTTCTCGCGCTTAGCCCAAAATGGTGGCCTGGCTCCCAAAATGGCCAGACCACGAGGCTCCTTTGTCCTGTCCGCTGACCGTCTTGCTCCCTTCACCTTCCCCAGGTCTAGCCGACCCAGGGCCTTCCTTATTTGGGCATGTACTTTCCCGCGAAACACAGATGCTTTCGCAGGCTTCTACAGGCCTTGTGTGTGCCTCCAGGATGTGGGCTGGGATGTCTGGTCCCAATACACATCCTGGGTGCCAGAGAGTCTAGGGTGGTGTGAATGCCTGGGACCACCGTGGTCCGTGATAGGTCCACGTATGGTGTGAGTGTTGATGAGCGGATCTCCCATTGGGTCCCCTCCGTTTTGGCGTGAAGGGAACCGTGGATAAGAGGGGGCTGGAAACGCCACTACCATGTCGATCTCCTGAGTTCTCACAAACGAAGGAATACAGGAGCCAAGTATCCTGCAACCACAAGGCTGAACCGAGGAATCGCTGGTGACCCGCTGAAGGACTGCTCCTCTGCACTGCTGTCGCCTTGTGAAACCCTTTTTACCTCTGATCGAACCAGAAGGCCTGTACTGGTACTTCGACCCTTGGAATAGCGGGGACAGCTATTCTCGGCATCTTCACCATCTCCTGCACGTAAGCCTTCGGAAGTGTCTCTGGGCCATCCAGCAGACTGACCAGCCTACCCAGGAGTCTTGCTCTGTAACCGCCGCCAGGTTGTGTTGTATTTCGAGTCCTTGTCACTCTCACGATTCGTACACTTGGCATTCCCAGGTCTGAAGTGAGTAGTGTACATTTGGCTGAGATACACACGGCCGCTCCGTTGCCTTGCTGTGGTAACAAACTGTGTGGGTTCACTTCGTTTGGGACATCTTTAACTCAACTCTGCTGCTGCAGAATCTACACGACGACGAGAAGTCCCCTGCTCTCCTGAACCTGCCAGCACTGAAACTGACGCGGAGAAGCCTGGGTCTGCTTGCATCGGGGACAGGTGAGTAGCATAGCTAGGAACTGGTCGCCCTCCTGCAGGAGCCCATAGCTTTTCCCCGCTGTGTCAAAACAGCACGCCTTTCCGTACTCGCGCTCTGCTTCTGCCCACAGTGGAGGCTGCGCTTGAGTCGCGGAACTCTGTTCTCCTTCATTTGTGCACCAAACTGAATTGCCTGATTCCCTCGGAGACTCCCTTTTTTTGCCTGTTGGCCCCAGCGTGTGCAGGTACTTTTGAGCACAAGGCTCCACTCTTCGTAGGGCTTGGACTTCCTTTTAGTTAGGTGCCTCTGAAGGCAGACTGGGTCTAATCATTATTTTGCACTGCCTGTTTTCCTTCCCTTCTAGGTGGACTACACATTTCGTGCATCTAACGCTTTAGACTTGTTTGTATTTGTATATATATTGTATTGGTTTGGTATGTGTTGGTTTACTAGAGTTGTATTGTGATTTCTCGCTACAGTCATTGTTTTAAAGGCCTTGGAATAAATGTGTATATATTTTTCATATAACACCTATTTGGAGTAGTTTGTAAGTGTCCTTGCTTTGTGTGCTCATTGCGGGCTTTCAGTCACCCTCACCCCTCTTGAGACCTAGTCTTGACCGCCGCGATCGCTACCCTGATTGGTCTGGCTTGTCCAGAGGTTACCCTGTTCCAAGTAATTAGGTTGGCCTTCTGAACTTCTGCGCCGCCAGGACAGAGTTCAGAAATCCGTCTTAACAACGCGTTTCCTCCAGTCCCTGTCATTCCTCATATGATCAAGAGGTTGAGAAGGTTCCGGAAAGCCATGATCCTAATTGCCCCAGACTGGGCCAGGAGAACGTGGTACCCGGACCTTCTGGACATGTCCATCTGCCCTCCAATTCGTCTTCCACTCAAGGAGAATCTTCTCTCGCAGAAGGGAGGTCAGGTTCTCCGTCCAGACATCAGAACCCTCAACCTTCACACTTGATATCTGAAAGGTTGAGATACAAGGATTGGGACCTCCCAGATGACGTCATGGAGGTGTTGCTTTCGGCCAGAAGGCCAGCAACAAAGACTTTATACCGCTGCCGTTGGAATACATTTTGCAGCTGGTGTAGAGAAAAGAATATCGATCCCTTTTCAAGATAAGTGTTATCTTTTCTACTCTATTTGGCAAATTCGGGCCTTCAGGTTGGCACTATCAAGGGCTATCTTGCAGCGCTATCGATCTTCAAGCGCACTGCAGAGGAACCATCGTATTTCAAGTTACCCTTAGTAATTCAATTTCTGAAGGGATTAACCAATGTCTATCCTCCAAGACCATTCCAAGTTCCCTTATGGGCTTAAATTTAGTCTTAAATTTCCTGATGGGTACTCCTTTTGAACCACTCCACTCTTGTTCGCTAAGATTTCTCACCCTTAAAACTGTCTTATTAGTGGCATTGACATCTGCTAGGAGGGTGAGCGAATTACAAGCTCTATCTTGTAAACCACCTCATACAATTTTTCATAAAGACAAAGTTGTCCTACAAGTGAAGCCTAATTTCCTCCCAAAGGTGGTTTCTGAATTCCACATCACTCAGAAGATTACCTTACCTTCATTCTATCCTCCTCCCCATCCGGGGAAAGAGGAAGAACAGCTACATATGCTGGACCCAAGGCGGGCTTTGAGCTTTTACATCAGCAGACTTTCTAGGATTAGGCAAGCAGACCAACTGTTCGTAGGTTGCTCAGGGCACAAATTGGGATTATCGATAACAAAACAGACCATTTCCAGATGGATTATTTTGGCCATTCTGGAATGTTACAAACTGGTAGGGAAAGAGCCTCCTCAAAATCTTAGGGCTCATTCAACCAGGGGTATCGCAGCTTCTTCGGCCCTCCCAAGTGGGGTACCGATTCGAGACATAAGTGCGGCTGCCACATGGTCGTCTGCACATACCTTCACAAAATTTTACAACCTGGATTCCTCCTCTAGCCAAGAGACTAGATTTGGCAAAGCTGTGTTGCACTCTGTTCATTCTTGAAGAGAATCATGCCAATTTTACTCCCACCTCCAGTTACACACCACTGCTATGGGAGTCTATCAAGATAAGGAATACGTCGGAAGACACAATCCCTTCGACGAACAAATTACTTACCTGGTAACGTTCTTACGATGGGATGTTCCTCCGACGTATTCCTTATCGCCCCTCCCATCCATTCCCTCAGTAAAACTTCCCTTGTGGTTACAGCTTACACTCCTTCAAGGTCAATAACCAATTCATGTAAAGCAACTGTTAAATGTCAAAACGGAACTGAGCAACGGACGCTGCGCGAGTCTATTTATACGCATGATGACTTCGGCGCCCATAGGGAGGCTGTCGAGGGACATCGGCTTGAGGGAAGTCGACGCGCAGCGCCCTCTACTGAACAAAAAAATTGAGGCCAGCAAGCTGGAGATGATCTATCAAGATAAGGAATACGTCGGAGGAACATCCCATCGAAAGAACGTTACCAGGTAAGAAGTAACTTGTTCTTCTTGTCTATACCACATCACTGTGCATGTACTCTTGGTCTTCACACTGTCAGATTTCCCTTTCCCATTGGTGCAGTGCTGGCCCGCAGGAATTTCAGCCACCACAAGCAGAAGGCCCAGTAGGCAAATCGAGCCTCTTCTGCAGTGTACCAGGGAAGAAGACACATGTACAATTACCAGGGCCGGGCCTAGGAGTTGAGGGCTGTGGGCGGTAAAAGATTTTGCCCCCCTAATTTGCATATCTTTTGACATCACAGAATGAGTCTTTGATCCTCGAGGGGATCAGTAGGAGGTTACTTTATAATACATTGCCAACAGTAAGCTAAGTGACAAATTGTGATGTCCAATATTTCAATGGGCACTATTACTATATATGGTGCAATAGCATACGTGAGGCTTTTTTTTGGAGCAGGGGAAGTGAGCTAAATTACTTAATTTTGCAGATAAGGCATAGTGAGATAACATTATTTGTCCAGGAACACTGTACCTATTGCACATGTCTCATTTATGTCATTATTGATTGCTCTCAACTCCACTGATTGTATATTCTGTATATAACTGTTGTTCAAGTATCACTGCTTATTACCATGTACTGTGCCTGTAACCTGTACTAAGCGCCCTTTTACTCCCGGGCCTGGAGTGCTATAGAAATAAAGTAAACAAATATAGTGAAGCTGGGATTTAAGGCCAGTCTTCAAGACACTTGAACCCTGATCTCCCCTGCTTCAGGTGGTAGAATTATTGTTTTTGCAGGCCTTTTGCAACTTTGGCTCGAAAAGCGGTTTCAAACTTGCTTTTATTTTTATGATGTGTATGTTTGGCCACATTGCCCAAACTATCAATATGCTTTTAATTGAGAAGCTACAAATGAGGATTATATTGACTATCAATAGAAATTCATCTCCGACCAATGTTTTTTTTTTTAAACATACAGTGAGGTACATACCTAAACAAAGTTTCCTACCGTGACTGCAAGTTCCAAGGATGTCAGCGCAGGTATTTGGCCTGAAGACGACAGGGCAAAGTGTCTCTACTGCAGGATTTCCTTATAGCGCGATTCACGCACAGTGTTTTTTAAATCAAGGCTGTCATAAGGCAGCGAGAATTAGCTATTTTGTAGGTCTTTAAATGTTAACAAAATCGGAACAGGGTCCGGACCAGGGAAACAACCTCTCAATCTCCAGGCCAGCAAAATCTCTAGTCTGAAGGATCTGAACCTCCCTTCCCGCATCCACGGACCTAGCGAATCATCATGACTCACTTGCTCTCTCCGCCTTTCTCCTACTCAATCTCAGGTTTAGATTTCAACAGCGTAAGAAAAAAGAATATGATGTTAGTATTATCTTCTGCCATCTTGAAACGAAGACTACAATTTGCAAAGTACAATTTAGCATGGTGCTAAAAAAAAGTCCGATGGGTTTTGTAAATGTATTTTAAAGACTTCGACCAAGAACAAACGATAATGTGTGAAAAGTTAACCTGGTTATCACTGTTTGCCAAAGGCATGCTTCCTATCTGAATTGAAGATGATGTGCCTAAAAAAAACAGTGATAACCAGGTTCACTTTTCACACATTATCGTTTGTTCTTAGTCGAAGTCTTTAAAGTACATTTACAAAACCCATATAGTGCAACTCTTGAGTATGTGGTGTTAATCGAAGGGCAGTGTGTCCTACATGACAACGTGACTCAGGTTGGTGGACTCCACTCCACCCAGTACAATGGCAGAAAGCTCCACAGCTATTAGAGCCCTTCCAGGGTAGAGGAGATGCAGGGTCATGATTCTGTTGACCTTAACACACCCTCACGTAGGAGGTCCTGTTGGAGGCAGCACCTCCAGTTTCCTGCAGCCCCCACAGTTCGCATGGTAGTATGTTTTCGGAAAGTCAAAAATAATGCAAGATGTGTGCAACCTAAACTAGAGGTCTGGTGCCTCCTTTTACTGTGTGCTTAAGGCCGTGTAGTGTGAATTTCTCATTTAAAAAAAAAAAACGAAATCAGAAAGACCGCTTGCAGACCGCTCAGAACGGCCTTTCTAAATCAAACTGTCATTGCCCACAAGAGTGTGCGCAGGGGCTGACCGGCGCGGCCAGACGAGGTTAGGCGCGGTAGCGAGGTAAGTGTATTTTCAATGCTGTTACTGTGTGGTTGTGCGAGCTTGTGTATCTGTGCTGGAGAGGAGGCGGAATGTTTGTGGTGGTGAAGGGAGGGGGTATATGTGTGTTTATGTGACTGGGAGAGGAGAGGGGAATGTGGAGGGGAGGGGGGATGGGTGATGAAAAGAGGGCTGGGGGGTAAACCACTGGATTAGTTATAAATCCAGCAGGATATGGTGGGGGTAGGATTGGGATGCCTTCCCAGGGGCGGGGGTATTCAGTATGACCTATTGAGCATTTAAAAGGCCACACATCTGTCTTTTTTGGGTGTCCAGCCAAAGGATGGAAAACAAAAGGATCTAATTCAATAGTTGAGAGTCAAAAGAACCGAAAAAAAAGTCAAATACCTTTTTTAAAATTTGTTTTTGTTTTTGGTGTGTGTTTAGGAAAAAAGTGGTTTGTATACCAAAAATGGGTGTTTGGGGGGGAACCCCCCAAAAAAATAAAAAAAAATAGAATTCAACCTTTTTCAATCCTTTCACCTATAACCTCTTTTTTGTGTTAGGCCTTTGAAATGCAGAAATATCACATAGAACCCTCTAAGTAAGGCAAGTGCCTTATTTGCCTAGTTCCAACTCCAGACCGGAGTGGGTGAGTGTAGGGAAAGCTCATGGGTTAGATTTTTCTACAGAACTGGAATACCCAGTAAGGCCATAACTGACAGATCACCAAGGTTCATGCAATGCAATAACTAAGAGGGAAGTTAGTAGTAGGATAATTTTACTCCTGCTACTGCAGGTCAAAAAGCAAGTGAGGGACGGTTTGCAGAAACCATCAAAACTGCAGTTTGTTAACACTACAATCCACAAGAAATAGATTAGAGACCTGCACATGCTGATCCCATTCTGCTTAAGGGACAGAATTATTCATTGCAACAATAGCACATAAGCCTGCGTGTACATCTGCTATACCACCAAATAAGTTATATGAAGCTTAAGGAATTTCTGCCTCGCATTATCCTTAAGAATGATATGATAGATTATTTATAACCCGCTTAATACCCAGAGGTTTCTAAGCGCGGACCCGGGGATCGAATTTGTGTTGCTCCATGTCCTCTTGCTTCCAAGACGAGCACGTTGCCGCTGAGCTATCCTCCCGAGACAAGAATGGTAAGTTCAGTTACTGTGCTAGCCAGAAACGACTGATGTCTTCAAGTTTTCCCCATTGATTTCTAAGTGCATCTTTAAGAGGCCGTTAGAAAGAGACAAAATATTATACTAGAGGGCCAGATTGCATCTAATACAGTTATAATGAAATGCCCTGACACACAGAAATACAGCCAGACAAGCAGCCCACTAGATTAGCACTCCAAAGGCATTCCTCGTTTGAGACTAGAAGCATGAACACAGACATGCTATTTGAAGGCAGTATTCTCCTTGGTGAACCAGTAGATTAAGCCCTAGAATAGGTTAAGGAGGAAACGGGCTTCCACAGTGAGGGTTACTTCTGATGGTTTTATTTTTTACAAGAGTATCTTCTACACAGCTAAATTACCATTAATTCTAGTCCTATGTGGCATCATTTCAGCGAAGCCATGGATCCTGTCTCAATACACAAGTTACCTTCAGATTTTAACAACCCATCCTCCTTCAGAGGTAAAAGAGTGGATCCAGGCTGAGGGGCTACTCCTAGAAACGGAATGCCAGTCTCTTCTCTAAGAACGCCACAAACCCGATCAGGGAAGACTGAATTTTTATTGACACACAGGGATGGCAGTCCCAAAATACAAATGGGTGCCGGATATGAGACATTCATAATTCAAATAGAAACTGAAGGCATTCACCCAAAGAACAAACCCTTAAAACGGAACATTGACCTCTTTGGCTAGAGCAGATAAAAGCACTACTATAAAAGGGGGGCAATCGAAGTCCCAAAACAAGGGTTACTTGTTCAACGTGTTTCCTTCTAAAGAAGCCCTTGAGACCCATACTGAATCTAGTATCGCTAGATTAATGGGACATATTGATATTTTATTTCTATCGCGCTCGTACACAAGTGTATCAGAGCAAGTCAAGTCAAGGCAAGGGAGGAGAACAGGGAAGAACAAAACAACGATCTTACTAGGCTCGGTGACAGTGAGAACGCGCAAGTGCTTATGAGAGAGGGAGGGGAAGAGTGCATGGAAGGGGGGAGAAGTGGAAAGTGCGGAGCAAAGAAGAAACATATAATAATAAATAAATAATAAAGGCAACAAACAGTGGTAGTGCAGCCAGCAAGTGGGAAGTGCTGGGTTTAAGGCAGCAGACAAGGTAGGTCTAATAAGTGCAGGAAGAAAAGGACTGATGAACTCCTATATTCAAGACAGAACTCATATGTTCAAGATGACCATTCTATAGGAAGTTGTCCCACTGTTCTAGGCTGTGACTTCATGACCACTATTAATCTCAAGGAAGCCTATTGTGGTTTTCATATTCCTATGCACTGTGACAGACTTTATGACACAAAAGATGAACTCCAGTGAGAACGTTAAACCTTAATTTTGAGTCGTTGGGGTTGGCACGTTTTGTTTCATGGTAGAGTTTTGACTCCTTTGTAATTGTTATTGTGACACCTGCGCTCATGTTGTAATGGATTTGCAAAACTACCTTTTCTTCTGTGCTCTTATTGTAGGACTGCTATATCCAGCATGCACTCTGTTGGTTTAGTGCCTTTTTCAGGATTCTTCACGAGTTTGAGCTCCAGAGCCCATTTCAACTGGAAAGGGTGACGGTCCTTGACACAGACCTTGGTCAGCAGCCTTCAGAATGTGTTTACCCATTCTTCAGGAGTTAACCTTCTCCTTAGTGTCAACAGATTTTCCATTCTACATTCATTCTGCAATCTCATGTTGGCTTAGCTCATAGATCTACTCCCATCTGTCAGACAGGAGGATAGCGTACATCTGAATCTGGTAGCAGATACTAGACCTGGCACTTCCCCTCTAGTCTTTTTTTTGTTGTTGCACCGAACGCTGCTCCTGCTTCCGGCAATCACAGCATAAACCATGCCGACAGGCTCTGCACCTCGCGTCTCAACACTGTGTAATCTAGTTACCCGGCTCCGCGCTCAGTGAGTAAATACTACATTTCCTTGGCCCTTGTTCCTTCCGTTTCTCCTGGCTTCTCATTATTTTTTCCTTGTGCTATTCCCTCCCACCGTTAATTTTTTCTTTCCTGTTTTTGGAGCTCTGGGTTTTCTCGTGTCAGCCTTCTTGGGCTGTTCCTTTTGTTTTTCCTTGAAACCCTTCTTGTATTCATTTTTGGAGGTTTGTGTGTACTCTCTGAAGAATTATTGAGAATTCTGTTCCACTCATTCCTTTTGACTACTGAGAAATACTGTGCTCCTGGCATAATACTGCGTTAAACAGGGTTTTTTGTTCCACCCTTTAGGGGTGGTTATTTTTCCCTGATACTTTGCCTTTCTGCTCCTGTGGTCACCCGGCCTGGGTGACCTCCTTTCAGGCAGGGTGGCATCTGGAGAGTCACGCCCCTACCTGCAAGACACAAAATCAAAACAGAGGTCTTGTCAACGATCATCATCAAGGAAGTCCTCGCAAAAGAAGCATCCGGTGAGCCTTCCTCTTGAATCTGACAGTTTGATATGCCAGCGGACCACAAAACTTGAGAAGATGGATCCCGTTCAGGACCTGTTAAGAGGCATGCAGGAACTGAGCACTGAGGTGCAAAACCTAAAAGCGGAGAACGCAGCGCTGCACCAGATGGTTCTGACCAGAGAAGGCCTAACCCAAGAAAGTCCGGGATTGGGAACAACGTTAGAAAAATATGACCATTCACCACGCAAACTACGGTAATTTCTGAATTCCTGTCTGATTTACTTTACTTTCAAGTCACATTTTTTCACATCTGAACGAACTAAAGTGGGCTTTATTATTTCCCATTTGACTGGCAATGCTCTAACCTGGGCTACGCCTCTGGTTCCTGCTTACTGCTGGAGACCCTTTACTGGATAACTATGCAGCCTATCTTGGATCCTTTAGAGCCATGCTTGACCGCCCCAACATGGTATATACGGCCCAGGAGAAACTACTTGACTCTCAGCAGGCATCACAAGATATGCTAACCTATGTTACTAGGTTTAAACAACTGACAAAAAAAGCTGACTGGTCTGTTGATGGCTACTTTACACTATTTAGACGCAATCTCAATAAAGGACGAGTGAGCCAGAGTAGCTCGACCGGACACTTTCTAAGCTCTTCTTGACTTATCTATGCAAATAGAATTTCGTATTCAAGAAAGGAAGGCAGAACAAATACGACACTGGATTCCTTCACAAAGACCTGCAATGAATATTCCATATCCCAGGATCACCCAGTGGCCCCTTGACCCGGGAAGAGCAAGCTTGCAGAGTCGAGCAGGGTCTTTGTCTATATTGTGCGCCTCATATGGTAAGGAACTGTCCAATTGCTCCTTCGCCCCAACCACCCAACCCTCCCACCCCATGCGCTCGAGAAACACCAGCTCCCACTCCTAAAAGCAGGATCAGGAGAATAACCACGACTCTGCCTCGGTTTAATGAACCCACACCTAAGACTGCTTTCGTGGTTTTGCTGGTCGTCTTGAAGTCACAGAATTTGTAACCCATTACAGTTCAAGCATTAGTGGATTGTGGAGCAATGGGTCTCTTCTTAGAGTGTGCTTGGGCAGACCACAACAAGATTCCCTGCGACAACAAGAACCGGATACAAACAGTGGAAGGGATTGATGATGGACCTTTTTCCTCTGGCCCTATCAATGAGCACACCAAACCAGTTACTCTACTGAGCAATCCTCGTAAAGAAGTGATTTGTTTTGATATCATAAAAGCTGCCCACTAGCCAGTGGTTCTTGGCATGCCCTGGTTACAAAAACATAATCAGTTTATAAACTGGGCAGCTCGGACCCTTTTTCTTCAGAGTTCTGCATGAATCACTGCCTTCAACACCAAATCGAAATAGACACTTCTGTCGAAGTCCAGAACAACCAGGCTGTCTCTCTTTCCCATGTCAAACAGGTACCAACAGAATACCAGGACTTTGCTGAGGTCTTTTTGGACTCGGCAGAAAAATTACTTCTACCTCATCGCCCCGAAGATTGTGCCATAGACACGTTGCCTAATGCCATCATACCTTTTGGCAGAATGTTCATCCTTTCTGCACCTGAAAGGCTGCACTACGCGAATAGCTGGACTCTAATTTAAAAAATGTCTTGATTCGGCCCTCCAAGTCTCCAGCAGGTGTATCTCTTTTTTTGGTACGTTAAAAAAAAAAACGAGTCCACAGAACTCCGTCCATGCATCGATTACCGAGGATTAAACCAGGTAATAAGAAACGACAAATATCCAATGCCATTAATCACAGACATCTTGTAGGTCTTACAAGGTGTTGTACCTTTTACCAAATTGGATTTACGAGGGGCAGACTTACGAGGGGCGTACCATCTCATACGAATAAGATCCAGAGATGAGTGCAAGATGGCATTTCGGACCTGCTTTTCCAAAAGTCATTGTCTATTTGGATGATATACTGATTTATTCTCAGAAAGCGGAAGAACACCAAGAGCATATCAGAAGTGTACTAAATTGTATTTATTTATTTGTATGTGATTCTTAAAAAACTTTTACAAAGTATTTAATTCAAGTTAATACTTTCCATAAAATACTATTAAAAAGATATAATTGTTTTACCTATCTAATAGTTATTATACAGTACATATAACACATTTCCAATACAAGCTTCAGAATAAGTGTTAAAGTTAAGAACACTACACCAGTTTTAAAAACTAATAAAACAGTTTAAGAAACCAATTTAGAGTAATTTAAGACAGTTTAAAATAATTTAGAAGCAGGATTTTACGTTACAAATTGTCCATGTTCAAACGAGTAAACACTTATTTCAACACTAAGATGCTCAAGCTTAAGGAAATGGACTCGACGCAACATACAACATGAAATCAAATAGCCAGACTTTTGTGTACTGTTAGTCTTTTAACATAAGAGCCTTACTAAGGAGTCATCTCCCTATTTAGTTCTAAAAGATTTACTATGTGATGCCACAAGCAGTACAACGTTATATGCAGACTTTCCGATCCGAGTTTAGGCAATAGTTCAAAATCGCCTCACTTTTTTTTGTAACTATACACGTATCTACCCAATATCTTCATATACATTGGACCCAAAGGTTTACATTCTGTGAAGACATATTTTGCTGTCTGTCATTCCTGTAAGTTTGCATATCTGGCATATTCTCTGAGTTAGTGGTATCTTAAGGTAGGCAACCTTGCACACCAAGAGGGGGAGTTGTTTTGTGCACAATTTAAGTATAAGGCAGCACAAAGCTGGGCTACTGTCAAAGGTAGTACTGAGCTTTTAGGTAACTGTGGGTGACATTTGAAACATAGGTGTACGATCGCAAAGTCGATAAATGTACATTGTTACACCAATCCCATTTGTTCAAGTTTCCTCCTGAGTAAAGCTTTCAGTGTACCATAGTTTGTGCCCCAGCCGAAGTTAGGATATCAATTTATGGTTTCATATAGCTTATTATTCATAAGCGTAAATTCACCTCCCCCATGTTCCAATTCAGTACTACTATCCCTCCCTACCACAGTTAGTAGTTGGCTTTTCGGATTGGAGTTGGCCTACATATGGAGCTCTCCTTGCTTAAGATGCAATAAGCACCTCAGGGAAACCAGCCCCAACTCAAGCCTAAAATATGCTTTTGGAACCGAGGGTGGTAATTTTAGCACCATTCTTCAAAGATAGCCCTCTAGATTATACAACCATTTCAGGTCCCTCATTGCAATTGCATTTATTTTACTTTTTAATTTTTTTTTTTGATTAAGTTTATATAGCGCTTTAATCCAAAGCACTTTACAATATAACGGGATACAAGAATAATGAATGAAGCATAATAACATTCATGAGACAAACCAGTGAGACAATATATAGAACAATTTACCTAGTTAAGGGAAGGGATAAGGGAAGGATGAGGAGTGGGGAAAGGGAAAGGGGGGAAGGGAGATGGGTAGGAGGGAGAATAGGGAAGTAGAAGAGTAGGTAGGTAGGAATGTCGGTCTAGAAATACGGATACCTCCACTCTGAGACCGCAAACGCATTTTGGTGGCCGTGGGCCAACCGTCTCATGCACGATATGACAAAATATAGGTTTTCGAGTTTGCCAATGAACGGCCATTGTGATGTAACAAGAATCGCCATTTTGTTTTCTAACCATTGGTCATTGCTTTCTGTTCCTATTGCTTCGTAGTATATTTTCCGTTTACACTGCTCGACTGTGAAACATTGTTGTCTATATGTGAAAAGGACCAGGCCGCAGGGCCGTGAGGATAACCAGAGTTCGCTGAAACACAAACGTAGGCAGCGCCAGGAAGAATGCCCGGCTCCCTCCCGAATGTAGCCTTGAAGCAGAGCTGCAGGGCATTTAATCATTTCACAGCTGCCAGCCAGTCTCGTTATATGGTAGAATATATTAGAATAATACTGCTAAAGGCTTGAATTGCTTTTCTTACGGCCCCCCTTTGCTGAGCCCGCTAGTGCATGTCGGCTCCCAGGACGCAAATAGCACCTGATAGATAGCAAGGTCCGGAATGCAACTCCCCCCGTATGTAGTTCGCTTCCAAGAACAGAAGCGCTGTGTTCTATTCAATAACCGAAAGATGCCTTCGCACTCACAAATTGCAAATTGTTACTAGAATAGATGTTTGAAGGTATCATAATGGTCGGAGATGTCCATCATCACACCAAGTTCAAAGAAACCCAATAAAGGGGGGGGTGTTAAACATGTCATAGCTGATTGTTTGATATGCATTTTGTATATATGTAACTGATGTACGTAATTCGCTCTCTTGCATCCCTCGAGGTCTAGAGATACACGTCGCGGGGCGTGAGACTGAGTTGGCCAACTGAGACTTTTGCTTTGCAATAAAACCCTAGCTTTGGGAATACAACCTCGTGTCTGGCGTCTCTATCGTGTGTGGACCCGCCTTGTTTCCATAGACGTCAGGGTCCCCTAGGGACCCCTTTCAAGATGGCGACCGAATAAGGACCCTCCATCACTTGTTCCATCGCATAACGTTGTAATTGAGAAAGTCAGAGAACGGCGAGGACGGGACGATCGAGCCGGGATCAAGAGGTGTTCGGGGCACCCTTTAAAAGTGATGAGAGCTTCCTTTGCAGATCTGCACAAATCTGATCCCTGATCGACGTGCCTGGCTAGAGAATAAAGAGGCGAGGATCCCGAAACGAGGCGGAAGCCAAGAAACGCAGACGCAACGTCCTTTGGTGCGTCAGTATACAGACAGAGAAAGGTAAAGAGTTCCAATGTGGGGGGGGGGCAGGAGCTGAACGGAATCGTGAGGAGGCACAAGGGGATGGGGGACAGTAAGTAAGAAGGGATCAGCCGAGCGGAGAGGCCGGGAGGGAGTATAGGCTGAGAGGAGGAAAGGGAGATGGGGGGGGGGGGGAGGGCAAGGTCATAGAGGGATTTGAAAACAAGACAGAGTAGTTGGAATTTAAGTTGGGAGTGGAAGGGAAGCCAGCCAAGGTAAGAGAGCGAAGAGGAAATGGAGTCACGGGGCGCAAGAAGACGACGTGTACGGATAGAAGAGTGGTAGATGGATTTGAGGGGGGCAAGATGAGAGGCAGGGAGACCAAAGAGAAGGGAAGAGCAGTAGAACAGTCGAGCTAGGAGATTAAGAGTTTAGAGGCGTGCAAGGTGAGGGAGGAGCGGATCTTGCGAATATTGAAGAGATGGTAGAGACAGGTACGAGAGGTGAGAGAGATATGGTGGGAAAAGGAGAGGGAGGAGTCAAAGTGGAGACCTAGATTATGAGCGTAAGCATAGATGGGGAGATTGGAAGGGGGGGAGTGGATGGGGGGGGGGGGGGGAAGTGTTTTGGAAGGAAAGAAAAGGACTTCTGTTTTGTCGGTGTTGAGGGAGAGAAAGTGGGAAGACACCCAGTTTTTGATTGCGGTAAGACAGGAGGATAAATTGAGATGGAGATCAGGAGTGAAAGTAGAGAAGGAGAGGAAAAGCTGGGTGTCCAGATAACAAATGAGGCGATAACGGGAGCAAGAAGAGATATGTAGAGTGAGAAAAGAAAAGGGCCAAGTACAGAGCCTTGGGGGACCCCGTAGACCAAGGGGAAGCTGGAGGAGGTGCTGCCACCCCATGAGACGGCAAAAGAACGATTGGAGAGGTAGGAGGAGAGCCAATTGACAGAGCCTTTGAAGCCAAAGGAAGAAAGTGTTGAGGAGTAAGGGGTGATCAACAGTATCAAAGGCAGCAGACAGATTGTGGAGTATAAGGACAGAGGATTGCTTAGCGTAGCGAGCGGTAAGGAGGGAGTTGAGAACATAAGTGAGAGCAGTCTCAGTAGAGTGTTTAGGGCGGAATCCAGATTGAGAGGGGGGGGGGGAGAGAATGAGTGGAAACAAAAGCTGAGAGTTAAGAGTAAACTAGTCGTTAGAGAAGCTTAGAGAGGACGTGAAGGAGCGAGATGGGACGGAAGTTGGAATCAAGGAGATGGTTAGCATAAGGTTTCTTCAGGATGGGGATGATGGTAGCGTGTTTGAAGGCTGATGGAAAGGTCGCAGAGGAGAGACGTGTTGAGGAAGGTGGTTAAGTAGGGGATGAGGAGAGGGTAAATCTTAGGAATAAGGAGGGTGGGAAGGGGATCGAGGGGGCAGCAGTAGGATGAATTTTGGACAGGAGAAGGGAAACACTGGAGGGAGTGGCAGGAGAGAACTTAGACATGCAAGCAGAAAGGGGGGGCCGAGAAGAGGGAGGAGGGGAATAGGAAGGGGAAAAGAGGATGTTTTGGCAAAGGGAGAGGATTTTCGAAGAGAAGAAGTCAGCAAAGTCAGAAGGAGAGAGAGAGGAGAGTTGGCAGATGGGTCAGGAGTGGGTGGAGAGAGAAGATGAGAGAGGGTTTGGAAAATATGGCGAGGGTGAGAGGCTTGCGAGTGAAGAAGGTTAGAGTAGTAGGAACGTTTGGCTAAGTTGAGGCAAGAGTCGTATAGAGAATGGTGAGAAGTAGGAGGTTTGGTTATCCAGAGAGCGGGTTTTGAGCCAGGTACATTCAAGGCGAGGGAGGAGACGCATAGACAGAAGGTGAGGGGAAAGCCAAGGTTGGGACGGTTTATGGGAATGGCGGAAAGAGGGAAGGGGGTAGAGATGGACGAGACTGGAGGAGATGGGGAGGGCATTGTTGGAAGAGAGCGAAGAGAAGACAGAAGGAGGGGGAAGGGAAGAGGAGCAAGAGTCGAGAAAGAGGGAAGGGCTAAAGTTGTGGAGATCCCGTCGAGAGAAGAACGAGGGGGAAGGAGGGAGGGTGGATGAAGAGTGAGGGGGAGTGATGGAGAAGGAGAGTAAAGCATGATCAGAGGGGTAGTTGGGAAGAGATCAAACGGGTGAGGAGGAGAAGGTTGATATAAAGATGAGATCAAGAGTGGAGCCAGAGAAGTGAGTAGGAGGATTGGGGATGGGAGAGAGAAGGTAGGAGTCAAGTATGTAGAGGAGAGGGGAAGGATGAGAGGAATTGAATAGGGGGGGGAGGTTGAAATCGCCAAGAACTGAGGGGAGTAGGGGAAGGAGCGATGAGAGAGAGGTGATCCAGGTCATCATAGAAGAAAGGGGACCAGGAGGTCTGTAGATAATTAGGAAGGAGATAGCGTGAGGGAAAGTGAAGGATTTGAAACGATATTCAAAGGAAGGGAAGGTAGGAAGAGATGCGGAAGGGGTGGAGGAGAGGCATTTGGGGTGGTAGAGGAGACCAATGCTACCTCCGTGGCCAGAGGGGCGTGAAACATAGGAGGAGGAGGAGGAGGAGGAGGACGTGGTGGTGGTGAGAGAAGCTGGGACAGTAGAATTGGTGAGGGGAATCCATGTTTCAGTTATGCAGAAGTGGAGGGCAAGTCGGAAGAACATGTCTAGAGCCGCAGCGGTCTTATTACAGATGGATCTGGCGTTCCAGAGGGCGATGTTAGTGAGATTGGAGGGGTCGACAGTAGAGGGTAGATGAGGTTAGGACGAAGGGGGACAGTTGGAGGGGGGGAAGGGTGAACAGGGAGAGGGGTAGGTCATGGGGGTAGACATGAGGATGAGAGCAAGAGAAAGGAGAAGGGGGAGGAAGGGAGGAGAGAGGAAGGTGATTGAGGAGAGTCTAGCAGCACGCATAACAGAGGGTGAGGAGTGAGTGATGATTTTTGAGAAGATGGGAGGGTGTGAAGGTACATGGTGGCAAGCGGACAAGGGGAGGGAAAGGAGAAAGGGTCAGGGGGTGCTTCACTGAGGAAGAGAGAGGAGACAGGGTCAGGAGATACTTCACAAAGGAAGGGGTATAGAGTACTGCAGGGTCAGGAGAGGGAAGGGGTACAGGGTGGCAAGCGGACAGGGGAGGGAGAGGAGACAGAGTCAGGGGTGCTTCACTGAGGAAGGGAGAGGAGACAGGGTCAGGAGGTACTTCACAGAGGAAGGTGTATAGAGTACTGGGGGCGGTCAGGAGAGGGAAGGGGTAAGGGAGGAGGACAGGGTAGGTCGCCCCAGCAGAAAAGCGTCTTGATTCAGGTGGACGAGGGCTCAGGTGGGGATTAAAATCAAGGACAGGAAGTGGGGGACTAGCAAAAGTAGACAGGCGAAGGGCGAGACAGGACTGGCAGCCACAGCAGCAGAAAGGCCATTTGCTGATGGAGGAGGGCTGCTGTGAGGGAGAAGCAGGTGATCTCCGTGGTAGACGTCCAGGAGGGGAGACTGGAAGGGCAGGTAAGAGATGAGGTGAAGGCAGCCTCAGCAGCAGAGCGTCTAGATGCTGGTGGAAAAGGGTTCCTGCAGTGAGGACGAGCCTGGAGCAGATGTCCAGGAGGCGGGAAACTGGAGGGTAAAGCAGGTTGATGACAAGAAAGGGCAGGCAGACTCGGCAGGATAGCGTCCTGTTGTTGGAGGATGAGGGTTATCCAGGTGGAGAGGGAAAAGTGAAGTCAGGCAGTGGTGGACAGGCAGACGTCAAAAAGGCAGTAAAGGCTCAGGTAATGAGGGAGCCAGCCTGTGTCCAGGAGGTAGGGGACTGGATGGTCGAAAACCAGTGCAAAGGACCGGTGGGTGGAAGAGGTCTGTGTCAGGCAGAGAGGCACTTGTGTATTGTAGGTGCTGGAGCATACACAGCTGCAGTGCCGCCGTAGGGGACAGCAGGTCAGCAGTGAAGGAGGTCCTGGAAAGGAGGATCGCTGCCAGCCAGTAGCGCCACCAAGACTGTGGATCAGAAGTGCAGTCGCCAGACCAGCAGTGCAGTCGCCGGGACAGCGGGGCAGCAGTGAGAGAGGACCTTGGAAGGAAGAATGGGGCCAGCCAAAGGAGAGACCAGGCTACCCAAGAGACCCGCTGCATAAGAGGCAGCCTGAAGAATCAGCAGGTGCCTGTGTGGACACAGGAGAGGTCTGTGTCAAGGCAGATACACTTAAGTGTGGCAGGTGCTGGAGATTACACAGCCGCAGTGCAGCCGTAGGGGACAGCAGGTCAGTGGTGAAGGAGGGCCTGGAAAGGAGGATCGGTGTCGGCCTGTAGAGGCGCCAAAACTGTGGGCCAGCAGTGCAGCAGCCGGGACAGTGGTGCAGCAGTTAGAGAGGTCCTGGAGAGGAAGAACGGGGCCAGCCGAAGGAGAGACCAAGCAACCCAAGAGGCCTGCTGCGTAAGAGGCAGCCGGTAGAATCAGCAGGAGCCTGTGCGGACACGGGTGCAGCAACCTCAGCCCGGCGTGCTCGGTGGCAATGGTGGAGTAGGAGGTCCCAGTGGCCAGTCAATCCAACGTCAAGTCAAGGCCACACGCCTCCGGCAGGACAGCAGGGCTGGTAATGGAAGAGGCCCAGGGCAGGAGGGCACCGGCGGTAGAGGGCTGCAGCAGGAGGTCTGTTGCGGGCAGGAGAAGGAAGTAGAATGAGACAGCTGGTAGATTCAGCAGGAGCCTGTGCGGACACGGGTGCAGTGACCTCAGCCCGGTGGCACTGGTTCAGTAGGAGGTGCCAGCGGCCAGGCAATCCAATGGCAAATCATGGCCACACACCTCCGACAGGAGAGCTGGGCTGGTAATGGAAGAGGCCCGGGGAAGGAGGGGCAGCGGCGTTAGAGTGTTGCAGTAGGTCGTCTGTTGCGGGCAGGAGACAGCAGGACGTGGGTGCAGAGCCTCTCCAAGCCGACAGCATTGAGGGGCCCAGCCAGTAGAGTGCCCGGGCTGTAGGATGAGGTGGCAATCAGCGTGAGTGGACGGATGGATGAGGCAAGACCGTTGATATCTGCAGCGCCTCCGGCAGGGTGGCAGGGCCAGTGAAGGCAGAGACACTGGATAGGAGTAGTGGCACCAGCAGTGGAGTTTCCGGGCTGGAGTAGGAGGTCCGCCGCAAGCACTGAACGGGGGCTCCAGCAGGCAGAGGATCGAGGCAGTCGAAAGGTAGGTAGACAGATGAGGAGTCGTCCAGAAGAGCCGGTGGCCAGTGCCGACGAAAAGGCCAAAGACGAGAGGGGGTCCAGCCGGCATCGGTGGACACAGGAGGCCCACGCCAGAGGGGCAGCCAGGTAGGTGCTGGGAAGTCCACAGGCCGTAGAGAGTCCGGGAGTTGTAGAAGAGGTTCGTACTCGCCCGCTCGTAGGTTGAGAGCGAGAAGGTAACGGATAGTCTGCAGGCAGTAGAGTGCAGACAGGGGAGGACAGGGAGCAGTCAATGGAGTTCTGGCGCTCACGGTTGTATTAAGAGCGGGAATAGGCCTGCAATTGACGATGCAAAGGAGGGTCAGGTGCTGAGTTTGGGAAGAAGTAGAGAGCGGTTCAGGATATAACTTGAGTCGTAGGTGCACAGGAGTTAGAGAGGCAGGAACGGTAAGAAGGGCTAGTAAAATTGTAGTATATATAGATTTGTAAGGTTTGAATCAGCCTGAAGTGAGGAGACGATGGATCAGGCAGCCAAGCTTCTGCACCCCCTGGTGGTTTATGGCATCAAGGCCATATAGGACCATCGGGCAATAGCTTTGTCTATATAGAATAATTATCCCCTCTATAGAGTAACCAGCTGTCTGTCTGGCAAAAGTATCTATCAAATTAGTCAGACATTGGGCCTTATTCATTTTAGCCTCTATTATATGGGTGTAGGTCTTACTGGAACTCATCTCTAGACCAAAGTAGGGATAAATGTCCACAAATTCAATGGTTTCCAGCCGGTTGACCACATGGGCTGAAATGAACATGACTTTTGTTTTATCCAAATTGACAACCAATTCGTTTTTCATAACACATGAGGAAAGTGCTTCAAACATCCCCCTTGCAGCGCTATACGTATGATAGTATTACTAAATCATCTGCATGTAGCATGCAAGGGATAGAACAGCCAACAACTTCATAGAAGCACAGTGGAAGGGCAGCCAGATAGAGGGTATATGACAGGGGGGACCACAACCTTGCTTGACTCTACTGCTGATTGTGACCCATGCGGTCGTAGTACCCGAATCATCCAACCGCACACGTTCACCCGTCTTCAGATGCAATCCCTTTAAGATACTCATCAACTAATTTGGGCAGCCCCAGGCCTCAATTTTACACAGTTGGTTTGTGTGGGAAATGCAGTCAAACGCTGCCTGAAAAGCTACAAATATGGCATATAGGGCCTGCCCTCCCTCCCTCCCTCGGTCGCTGTCCTTCAAAACAGTATGTCCAAAGCCCTAAGGTTGTGTGGTAGAGCTCCCAGGGCGAAATCTGGTTTGTGTAAAATGGAGTAAGTGATTTTTTTCATCTACCTATTCCTGCAGAGAGACCTCAAGACAATAGTCGAAGATCTTCCCCGTAACGTTCAGGAGGGACAATACTCTGTAATTAGCTGGCAGCAATCGATCACCCTTCTTCTATATCGGTAGAAGGATAGATTGCTGGCAACATTCAGGGATCTCCTGTGTTTGGCAAACCCTGCAGAGGATTTTTAAAATCCGGGCACGCCCTATAGGATCTTGTTTTAAAACGATACTGGCCAGACTGTTTGGGGCCAGGGCCCTGGAATTTTTGAGTTTCAAGATGATTGCTTCAATATTTTCCAGGGTTATCAACAATGGTCAACCACACAGGCAATATTCTGGCCGGACTTCTTTTATATTTTCGGTCTTATCCCTTAGGTGTCTGTAAGGAAATCATGGTGGCAACAGTAAAGACAGGCACAAGTGATCACAGTTCAAGGGTGTTTATTAAACTGTATAGGAAGGTTGGAAAACGCCTAATCTTAACCTAAATCTAAGATGGGAGCAAGCTCCAACCATCAAATAATAAAAAGGCAGTCCTAGTGGCGTCTTGTCAAATAAAAGGGCTTGTACTAAGAAAAACCTATTGCCAATCCTTACGCTAAATACAAAGAGTGTGGGATAGGAATCGCAGGAAGTATGCGGTAGTCGGGGCCTCCCTTCCCCACGATTTGAGCATGGCACAAGGTGGGACTCCTGAGCACAGCACAAGCCTACAGTTCCGTTCTCTGTTATAAGGACATTCAGTGGTTGTCTCTTTTCTACAAAGTCTCTTGCCTCTGAGGACCTGATGTGTCCCAAAAATAATAAACAAAAGTTCCTTTCTGCTTGGACGTTGGGCGATGCCATTTCACCCTTCGATCCCCCTTTTCCGGGCTCTGTCCCTTCTCGAATGTTAGCCTCCCTTAGTCGGGTTCACTACGGCTTTAAACACAATCTCATTTGTGACATTTACAAATCTTAATGTCTTTTTAAATAGTTCACTTTGGACATCCCTCTGCCAGGTTCACTCTTGTCAACACACCAATTATCGGGACTTTTGACTTTGCCCCCTCTATCAGCATCCCTCCGTCGGGTTCACTCTTGGCAACTTTGTCAATCACACAATTCCTTAAACAGTTTGCCCAATGCAGGATTCACTTCTCTAAGCTTCACAATCTGCCGGTTAAAGACTTTCGACTGTACGGAGGACTTTACTAGACCCCTGTATGACCACTTTGATCTCTTTCTCGCGCCATTCCCAATGCCTTCTGGTAACGGTAGTTTCAACAATAGGGTAATCGCCTAGAGTTTGTCAAGTCAGCACCCATGTGGTGCCGGAACATCTCTGCAGCTGGTTTTCCCCTCTTGAATTAACAGTTCTTTGCACTTTCTTCAATTAGCTGCTTGCTACTTTTGTTCAACACAGTTCGGTTTCTTTTCGCCTCTCCCCACCAGCTGTGATGGACCACATGGGTTTTCTGGTCTCTGCAGTCAAGGCCGGTACCAGGGTGGCAAACGTCTCTCCTCCGCTTGGTTATCAGCGGATGACTCTGTGTACTGTTGACATCTGCTGCAACACACGCTGCGTATTGTTTGCTTTCTTACGATTCCTTCCACTGATGTTTCCCGGGCCTTGGTCGGAAAGGGCAGGGTTCCTTGTCTCCTTGTCGCCCTCTCGGTTCGCCCCGTCTTTCTCCCCCTTTTGAACTGTTGTGCTGAGCTAGCACTCTTGTTGTGCGGTTTGCCTTGCTCGTATTGTGCTCTCGTGCTCCAGCTTCTATCCCTGCGGGGAGGGGAAAGAGCCGTTGGGTGTGTGTGAATCTGGTCAATTTCCTGACCTCTGTGGCTGGACAGGTAAACGACTCTTGTGTTTGTCCGTCGTCTCTCGTGGTGTGCGAAAGTGTTTGTGTCGGAAAAGGGGGGATGGGTACAGTGTTTGAGTATCCTACGGGTAGGATGGGAGAAAAGGTGTTATAGGAAGGGGGATACTGCTCTCACCCGTCGGTATCCCACTTCCATTCCCAGAGGACCTTGCATCCAGGTGATCCTCCCTCACTAGTCCAGCCCCAGGAACTGGCTCCAATAGCGATGGCCATGTCCTGGCCACCTGGATGACACATCCCCGGGGACTAGTTAGGGAGAAACCTTAGGTGTCTCACATCTGACAACCATGCATTTGCATTTTCCTTAATGGGATTTAACATTTTCTTAAGACCATTTGCATTAGCTAGACTCTGCCAAATATTTCTACTGTCTCCACTTCTCAGTACGCCAATCATTGCTTACCACTAGCTATTTTTGGCTGATTATTGCCAACGTTTCAGCCAGTGCTTATATTCGGCCTTGATCACCTTTGTTTTTCTGCTTGTCACATTTTAGTCCTTCGCAAGCATGCAGCATTCTCAGCTTCTTCCTCATCTCTGTTTTCGCATCACAAATGGCAATGTCAAATCTATTAGTATGTCTATCATATACCACCAAGTGGCCCTTGTGGTCAGTTCCAGTTTTGGTAGCCATACATTGCACCCAATCTTCAAATTCATTGGTATTCATTGAGGCTACCCACCTCTTTGTCTGTTAGCTGTGAAAGGTAGGTTAGCATTGTACACATGTCTTGCAGTTCAACAAATATGATTACCCGCGTGACTAGGGTAGACTCCGCCACCAAGTTGTGGATTGGCAATTACCTTTGGACATTGAGTGGTTAGTGGTAATAATAAATGATCACTGAAGCAGTTAGGCTCCATCCTTAATTCCATGGTTTTCGCCAGACATTCATTGTTCCGAAAAGAATAGCCCGAAAGTCGCTCTACTATTGCCCATGCCCCAAGTATATGTTCCAGTCGATCACCCCTACTCCTACCGTTCATTAACATAAGGTCCCAATTTCTCAAGAAATTGACCCAATGTTGTGTGCCCTTACTATTGCCCCTCTTCTGAAGCATTTCACATCTAGTTGCAACATTACTATAAGAGGCGCACTCTTGGTCATCCGTGCACCGTGTGTTAAGGTCCTCACCTAAAAGGATCATCTGGTTCTCAGATAACCTACCCCAATCAGAGAAAATCTGTACAGAAGTGTATGTATTTGGTCCAGACAAGTGGTATCGGGAGGGGAATAAAGATTAACAATCGACACATGCCACCTATCTGCTATATCTCCCAACCTCAGTGCTACAGCCTAGACTGAACTACTATCAATCATGAGATCAATTTGGCGTGATTCAATTTCTTGGCTTTCGCCAATTAGCCCCCCCGTAAGGTCTACCCCAAGAGCCCCTGTTGGCATTGACTTGATATAGATGGTACACATCAAAATACATATTGGACTCCAGCCATGTTTCCTTGAGGAGGAACACATCAAGCTTGGTGAGCAAAGGGGCAGATCCTTTCTTATCAATAAGGTGACCATAGCCCCTTGTGTTCCAAATAGCTATATCATAGCTTAATTTCACCATACTCATCTGATCAGATGGGAAACCCCTATCCCCGGACACTAGTGCCCCATATATCTTCTGGTTTTCAGCCGTAGGGTCATCTTAGCGAGAGCCAGCAGTGAGGGGTCCCCTGGGTTTTACAATGGGGTACCTATTAGACGGATTAGGGTACCTTTCTCTCAGAGCTTCACCGGAACCAAACCCAGCATTATTCTTCAACATACGTTCTTCACAACACACTGTCAGTTTAAAACCCATGTTCTGCAAGGTATCTGCGCACATACATAATTTTGATACCACCATTTGGGATACACATTTTATCAATGCCCAATTTGACACACTGTCCCATTTGGGGAATTGCGATTTGTTGCATGGCTCTAGTGCTGATCATGGACAAGCTGGGAATAGACATCCAAGTCTGCATTAAAAATAAGCTATTTAGAAAAGGACTGCACGCTGTCTTCCATCTTTACTAAGGTACCTACTTTTGACCTGCCTGGGATAATGCAATCAAAAAATCAGTTAGGAGTTTGATCCACTGGCCATGCCGAGGACTGTTTACACGCAGCAACTACTTGACCCTCTTCACAGTCGATCCAGTCTGATAGGCTTACTTTTAATGGTTGGTAATCCTCGATATGTAGGGCCCCGTCGCCTGCTGGGTAACAGTCCCATTCTGCTGGTTTTTTACCTTCGATTCAGGTGTTTACAAGACTTTGTGTTGGGCCACCTTGCCAAACTTAGGCTTCAGACAGTTTTTGCCCAGTTTTAAAGGAAACTGTCTCCAAGGGTAGTGTAGACGTGGCCTTTGTGTAAGTCCACTTGTCCAAGGGACCTCTCAGGGTTACTTGCCTCACAATTCCGTCACCCTGGACCTTGTTGAATGTTTTCTGGGGTGGCTTAATAGGTCTGTATCCTGTCGGGCATCCTTTTACCTTTCATTTCGTCTCAGCAGTTGCCTCAGAATAATTATCCAGGATAACAGCCACCACTTTAGCAGTGATTGTTTTGAGTTCAAACATGGCACCTGACCAAAGTGTAAATGGACCTTCTTGAAAGGATGGTGTTGACCCGGAGATGCAAAGATGTAATGCCAGCTTTATAGTCACTTCTTTGCAGAGGAGTCAGAGCTTCAACATAAAGGCCAACATCTTCTATTGACTCGTCTTTACAAACCAGAGCATCAAAGTTAAAACTGCTAGATAGGTATGCCCCAAGCTTATTTTCGTGGCTCACTGAATTGGCCTTCAGTGAATTACGTTTTAGAGTGTGACACATATTAAGCACCAAGCCATTATCATCTATTGACGAGCTAGATCTTAAGATATGCTTGTCCTGATCTTCGGCAGAAACCATATAGTCGTCCGAGACAAAATGAGAACACGATTCTGCTTCCGGCATCAAAGTTGTGCGGTAGTAAAGTTTGGCCAGTCAAAACAATTTTTGCGGTAGGGGCCTGCGCTGCCAAGATAGTTGCAGTGCTTTTACTAACACTGTCGAAATAGCACTGTTATCATGGGCTGAGTAAGTGAGGAAAGGGGGATCACTGGCACTATGATCTCTTTTTTTATCTTAGTATTGGGGGGTCGGGGGAGCCACCTGAGGGACTTACCGTACTATGCGGCTGTTTCCCTACCTTTACTGTGCCACTACAAAGCCACATTCTGCGGTGAGGTCTTGGCTTCATAGTGTTTAATTTACGTTGGGTCGGAAACACGCAATTGAAAGACAAGGAATGTTTAAAAGCTGTTTAATTCAGGCAGTACATCAGAACAGGGTGCAGAAAATGTAAGAGGCTTTGTAGAAACCAACAAATCCAGCCACCCGGCCGTAGTTGGTAAAATGTAGATCATCGTTCGTTACTGTGTCCGTTCCGCCGCTCACACCGATGCACAGACACCCGACATCACTCCGAGGCACTCCTTAAGTGCATGTGCACCAAGTGCGTGCGTTCTGCAGCTTATATCCACTTCCAGTTTTGTAGGGCGAGACTTACTGTATCCAACCAATAAAATGAATGAGAATCGTCCCTCAATGTTAATCTGATGTTTTCCTTCACTACAGTAGTCCTGTAAGAGCAGGAAAAGTATAATACTGCTGCTCACGGGTGGACTCACAGGCTGGGGGTCTGACGGCACTCCTAGAGGCACTCCTTGAGTGCGTGCGCAAAGTGTACTAAAGCGACTACGGGATAACCACCTTTTGGCCAAACCTCATTCAATATTGGGGGTTTGTAATCAGTCCATCTGATATCACGATGGATCCCAGGAAGATTTCTTCAATAAGGTTGTTTCTTGGGTTAGCCAAATATATCCCCAACTTTTCAACCATTGTATTGCCCATCACCCATCTGCTTAAGAAAAACATCCCCTTTATTTCGTCTTCAGAACAAGATATGGCATTTCAACACCTAAAGAAACATTTCACAGAAGCGGCGACTATCAGCCGGATACTTCTAGAGCTTTTATTGTAGAAACAGATGCATCTGAGGCAGCCAAAGGGGCAGTGTTGAAACAGGTCTAAGAAGACAGGCTGGAGCATCCTGTGGCATATTTGTCTAGAACCCTGTCTGATAGTGAAGCCATTACTCCGTGCTGGAAAAATTATTATTAGCTATCAGACAGGCATTTTTGGATTTGCAACACTTTGTTATTAAGGTCAACTTAACCAGTGATGGTTCGAAACGATAATCGGAACCTACAAGTCTTGAAATCTATGGAATGTCGTAACGGCCGATGGGCTTATTTTTTTGCTCAATATCAGTTCAACCTTTCCTATGTTCTTGGATCACAAAACCTTCTTGCTGATGCCTTGTCCAGGAGACCCGATTACATGGACAATACGCCGGTGCAGTACCCTATGTTTTTGCAGAAAACAGTATTTTCTTGTCAGATATATCATTTTCTGGATTTGGTACATAAAGACACTGAACCATCTCAAGAATGGCAAAACGTGTCCCTTTCTACAGATACTTGTTCAAGAATAGGCGTCCTTATTTGCCTTCGACAGCCAACCGGGAATCCACTCTCTCGCCGTGTCATGATTCCTTACCTGCTGGACATCAAGGTATCAAAGCAACTCTACAAACCTTACAAAGACAATTTTCATGGCCTGACATAATATGGCATTTATAATGCGCCTGTACACAAGTGTCTCTAGGCGCGTCAAGACAAGGAGGGGGGAAACAGAGGGAGGACAAAACAACCATCTTACTAGGCCTTGTTGTCATGCAGATCGCGCAAGTGCAGGGAAGTGGAAGGGGCGAAGTGCAGGAAGTCAAAAGTGCAGCCAGCGGGTGGATCATAATTGCAGAGAGAAGGGACTGTAGGGTTATCAATACAGACCACAAGTGCTGGAGGAGCCAAGAGGTAGTGTGATGTGCAACTGGACACATCCGGACCTGGCCCAAGTTCAGAGAGTGGCCAGGTGACGAGTGCATGGAGCAGACGGGTCATCGGCAGGGTAGAGGAAAAGATAAAGTGGAAGTGAAGAGGAAGGTCTTGAGTTGCTTCTGGCACTGGAGGTGGTTCTGCTCAAGTTTAAGAGAGGCAGGAAGGTTGTTTCAGAGGGAGGCCCCAGCCAGAGATGGAGATCTGCCCCCAACTCTGTGCTTGAAAAAGCGACTGAGCCTCAGTGAGTTGGAGGTGGATGAGCAGAGAGCTTGAGAAGGGAGATGTTTAGGAAGAGAGATTTGGAGGTAGTGTTGTCCTAGGCCCCAGAATGCCTTGTGGATGATGCAGAGGGTCTTGAACTTGATCCTTGCTGCCACTGGGAACCAATGAAGAGATTTCAGAGCTGGAGAGATACAATCCCTGGGCTTGAGGCCAAAGACAAGTCTTGCAGTCCTGTTCTGGATAAGTTGTAGAGGACGTAGAATAGAGGCAGGAAGATTTAGAATGAGGCTGTTGCAATAGTCCAGCCTAGAGAGGACTAGGGCTCTTTAGACCGTGCGCTTCTGGGGGAAATCGAGGAATGGAAGAATACCTCTGAGGAGGTGCATCTGATAGTTTGACTTCTTGGAGACATCAGAGATGTGAGGAGAGGGTGGAGTCGAGGATCACCCCTTGGTTCTTAGCCTCACAGGTAGGAGCAGGAATAGGGCCCAGAGAGGAGGAGGAAAGAAAGGAGCTGGTGTTCTGATGAGGAGGATGTCTGCCTTACTGGCATGAAGGCAGAGATCATTAGCGGCACACCACTCCTGAATTGCGGACAGTCTGGAATGGGAAAAGGTGTAGAGGCGGCCGAGGGAGCCTGAAAGAGCTGTGTCATCCGCATAACACCATGTTGGAGCAGAGAGCAGCTATGCGTTGGGCAAGAGGTGCCAGGTATTGGTTGAACAGCCAGGGAGAAAGGTTAGACCCCTGGGGAACACCACAAGTAGAGAGATAGAAGAGAGGAAGGACCACAGATGGACAGCAGTGGGTCGATTAGTGAGAAAGGAGCCAGGCCAGGGACTGATCAGTGATCACGGAGGAGATTGAGCAGGATGGCATGGTTGACTGTATAAAAAGCAGAAGAAAGATCGAGGACAGTGAGGACAGAAGGAAGGTTAGATTCAGGGTTAGAGGGCAGGTCTTCACTGATGTTCAGGAGAGAAGTTTCTGTGCTTCTGGTCGCTCTGAAGCCACACTGGTGGTCATGGAGACAACCATGAAATTCGATGTGAAGATTAAGCTGGGAGATGGCCAGCTTTTCCAAGAGTTTTCCCAGGAAAGGAGTGATGGAGATTGGGCGATAGTCGGAGAGGAAGGATCGGCAGAGGGCTTCTTTAAGAGGGGGTGCACAAGGGAGTGCTTAATGGGGGAGGGGAAGGTTCCAGTGGCAAATTAGTAATTGCAGAAATCAGCCAAGGCTGGAGCAAATGTGTCAATGTGGTCCTTAATGGTTCTGGATGAATAGGTTTTGACGAGACTTTCATAGATGGAACGTGCCTAGACACGTTGTCAGTGGTGAATCAGGTAAAGGGATAGAAGGAAGGAGGAGGGACGGCCACATGCAGGGAAGAAAAAGAAGAGAATTCGGCTGAGTTGTTAGATGCTGCAGAGACTTGGGATTGGATGTGTGCTCTCTTCTTGGCGAGGACCGAGAGCCTGTACTACTTTGGAGGAGGCAGCATGGCAGTTTGTCAGAGGGTGCACCTGTTGCCCTCCACTTCCTCTCAGCCACCCTGCACTTGGGTTTGTGGGTGACGTGACGAGGTCGGAGTTGAACCGAGAGTTGCACTTGGATTTGGGCTTCAAGCAGATCCTCATGACAGGGGCAAGTACATCAAGAGTGTCAGAGATAGAAAGATGAAGGTTCGATAGGGCTGTGTCAGGATGTGAGTCAGACAAAGGTGCAGAAGGAGAGAAAGCGATGAAAGCCTCAACTGACACACGCTTCATGGTTTGGAGGACCGAGAAGGTAGGTGGTAGTGCTGTAGTTGCCTTGGCCTGAAGGGTAGAGAGGGAGAGATGGGTGGAAAGGAGAAAGTGATCATTCCAGGAGAGAGGGGTGGTGAGAGGGTTGGAGAGTGTGAGGTCTGAGGAGGAGAAGTTGAGAGGTAGAGGCGAGGAGGGAGGAGGAGGGGTCCAGCCACTCGGAAAGGAAGGAGGCTACCTGGGCGAGTGGCCAGTAGATAGTGGCCACAGTGAGAGAAAGGCCAGGAAAGATGGAGAGCCTGCAGTCAAGGCATTCAAAGGAGGAGTAGTCCTGCATAGGAATGATAGAAGCAGGGATCCACTCTGGGAAGATCCAGGCTACACCCCTACCGGGGCGATTGGTGGTTCTGGGCACAGAGACGATCTTGTAGCCATCACGTGTGTCAAATCTTGTGACCGAACTGCCCGTTAACGGTTACCAGACATTTCATCGAAAAAAAAATGTTTACCCTTTTTTTTGGGGGGGTGTGGGTCCCCCCACCACCCCCTTTTTTTTTCTAAAAAACCCTTTTTTTCCCCTAAACTACAACCTTAAAAAACAAAATCGACCATTTGGTTTTCGACGAAATTACGTCGACCAATTGTTGTCGATGAAATGTCCGGTCAGACGGAATACATCCAGATCGAGTTCTTCCAGGAGACAGCAGATGTCACAGGAGTGTTCGACAGCTGAGCGAGAGATGAGAGTAGCAATGTGAAGCAGGTTGCCCCCTTTGAAGGACTTCCGTGGAGGGGTACAGGTCAGAGGTACGCCATGCGGAAGAGTTGTAGGGACCCGAGGATGGGTAGAGGATGAAGGAGGAGAGGGCAAGGTAGTCAAGGAAGAGGAGGTGGGTGCCAGGTGGCGGAGGAAGGAGGCAACAGGATAGGCGGAGAAGCAGCCATAGAGGTGGCAGCGGATGGAGGATGTAGTGGAGCCAGAGAGAGCAAAGAAGGGACAGCAGGAGAAGAAACGAAGTTGATGAGGCACAGGAAACCTCTATCAAAAAGGAGGAGGTTGGCCTGAGTGCCTTGGAACAAGACGGTGCTGTTTTGGTAAATATTAATGATGGTTTTGGAGGATTGGAAGGGGGCCAGGAGGGCCTCCCATCAGGTGCCACCATTAATGGGTAAAGAGGAAAAAGGAGAGGGAGAACAGAGACCATATGGGGGGGTCCACAGCCCTGGAGAGGGCACGACATAGAGGATGACGGTAAGGCTCTGTCTAAAGGAAGCACTGGTATAGGTATCGGCGATAGGGAGGCCTGGGTTGGAGACCAGGATAGCCCTTTTGAACCTCTTCCTGCCAGACTTAGTGAGAAGGATAGAATAGTCAATAGAAAAGCAGATCGAGAAGATGGGTGAGACAGAGAGCACCATAGAGGGTGCAGAGGGGAAGAGTAAGGTGAACAAAGCGAGAGTGGAAAGTGGAGGGGGTGAGCTAGCAAGCAGCAGGTGGGGGGGGAACACTAGGGCAGGAGGACACAGAAGGAGGGGACACACACAAAGAGGATGAAAAATGACAGCAAATCAGATGAAATACATAGACAAAGTCAATTGCCAATGGAACCTTCAAGTAAAGAATGGACACATCAGGGATGCTGACAATACAATGTAAGCAAGCAACCATCGAGAAGCAAAATTAAAAGAACCAAACAATCACTTAGGGAACCTAGAAGTAAGGAAGAACACAGCAGGGATGCAGGCAGTACAATGTAAGCAACCAACCATGGATAACAAAAAGGCCACACACAAAAAAGAAGAAAATAAAAACCAGAGCAATCGATCAGGGAATCTAGAGAAAAAGAATGAACACAGCAGGGATGCAGGCAATGCATTATAGCCAACAACCATGGAGAACAAAACCTCAAGAACAGTACACAATAAGTCAGGGGACGGGGGGCTAGGAGGGGGATAGGAAAGGGTGAAGGAGAGGGCCTGCGGCAAATGCGGGGTGCATGCGGCCGAGTGGAGAGGGAACAGCCTACAGTTGCGAGGGACAGCACGCAGCTGTTAGGCAAAGTTTGTATGGAGTACCCTCTGGGAACACTACAAACAACTGACTACAGGTTTAGGAAGCCCATCCTTTGGAGGGTGCTCAGTCTCGGTCTTCCTGGGAGTCCGGAGGATCTTCCTGGAGCTCTTGGCCAACTTAAAAGCAACGCACATAATCTGGTGTTCCTCTCCCAGGCTATACAGTTTCCAGCAGCAACTCTGTCGAAATTCAACTCTGTGAAGGATGTCCAGTTGGCTTACTTTGGAGTTGATTGGTCCCACCAACTCAAGGGGAGAAGTCGTCCTTGCAGGGGCTTCTCTGTCGATACGAATTTGGAGTTTCAGCACAGCAGCAGGGCTTCACCGGGCAAACCAACAGTCCAGGAGTTGCAGCAGGCGTCCTCTTCAAGTTCTTCTTCGGTTCCTTCATCCAGTGGTCGACTCTGCCTTCCAAGCCAAAAGCCTCGCCTTTTATTCAATTCTTTTCCATTCATTCCAGCCTACCTGTCAGTCACCCATCAGGGTGGCTGTCTTTGCCGGATAGTCAGCTGGCCAATCACTACAGAGTGCATTTGGGTCTCCTAGGAGGCTAAGCACAGGGAGTTTCGGGCACCTCCTTCACTTCCTGCCTACCCCAGACACCCTGGAGCCAGAGGCGGGCTTCACTCGTGAATCCCGCCAGAGGCAAAGCGAACAATGGGACCAAACCTGGTTTGGCGTACAGAGTAAATCTCAAGAAGGACCTTACCACAAAGAAATGGCGAAAAGAGACGACCAGGCCATTTTGACAAAAATTGCACCCTCGTGCTTTATGTAGCTGCGAATGCAGCCCGCAGTAAATGCACACCGCGGTAGTTAAAAATGAAACCACTGACACCAGCCATTCAGTGAGAAAAGGGTAACATAAAAAATGTTACATGAGAAGCTAGACAAAGGGGATACTAGGTAACCCCTCCAGCACCATATTGTAAGATAGTGTGTGCTGGGTCTAGAAATGTACAAATGTAAGTAAAGTCAGTTTCACCTTACTGCTCTTGGAAACAGTAGTTTATCTAAGGGAAGGTATTTAAACCACTGAAGGTGCTGTTTGACACCATGTAAAAGATGATGCTTATGGAGTTTGTCAGACTCCACAACCAAAAGAAACAGAGTTCAAAATCACATTAAAATACATGAGAGAGTGGGGAGAAAGGGTCTCACTCTCTCCAGGTTAAAACAATCAAGTCCTCAAAATCCAGCAAAGTTGCTGGGGGTCTCTAAGGTGGACAGAATTAGCACATTTCTGAGAATTCTCCCTAACAGCAGCCAAGGGTGAGAGGGAATGCATGCAATCTAGGAATGCGAGGGATTGCATGCGGCCTGGGATGCAAATATGTGCATTCAGACTAAGATGCAAGGTAGCTCACGTGACCAATGATGCGAGGGAGCGCAGGTGAGCAGGGGGTAGTGGGGGCGTGGGGTAGTGGGGGCGTGGGGCAGGGGGGAAACAACACATGTGCAAGAGTGTGAAGGGGCACCAGGTCAGGGAGTTGCGAGGAATGTAGAAAGCTATCTCTCCCCGTAAATTCTTACCTGGTGGCCGCAGACAGGATGGTGAGGTCATGCACACTCACTGTCTACGCCACTACCCGCTCGCTGCTCAACACTGCGGCCTTGTCCTGCAAGGGATTTGCCCTTGAGGGTCCAAACCTCAGTTCTTATAGGCACTGATGCGTGGACGTAGCGAAGCGTGCTACGTATAGTCGGGCAGCGTCTCCTGCACACCTGCGTCGCTCAACACAGCAGCCTTGTCCTTCGAGGGCTTTGCTGCAGAGGGTCCGAACCTCGGTTCTTCTAGGCACAGATGTGTGGACGTAGCAAAGCATGCTACGTATAGTGGGGCAGCGTTTCCTGCGCACCTGCGTCGCTCAACATGTTAATTCATGTGTGGTTTGTGCACAAAACAAAGCGTCTGGAAGTAAACCTGTCGGATTGCTACACCCACCCTCTCTTCCTTCCAGACCATGGGAGGTCATAGCCATTGATTTCATTGTGGATCTACCCCCCTCTAGATGGTGTACAGCCATAATCGTCACGATTGACACATTTTGAAAATGGCCCATTTTACACCGTTGGTCAAGTTGCCCTCAGCAGCCGAAATGGCACGTTTTTCTTACACAAATGTTTCGGTTACTTGGGTTGCCCTCTTCCTTCTACTCAGATCGTGGCAGTCAATGTGTCTCAAGATTCTGGTCCCATCTTTGCTGTTTACTGGTAATAAAGAGAGCTCTGTCTTCTGGCTATCATCCACAGAGCAATAGAATCACTGAGAGAGTTAAACAGACCCTCAAACAGTTTCTTCTGTGTTTCTCTACTCAAGTAAACGACTACTGGGTGTCTGAAAGAGGAGTGAGCGGTGTTGTTATAGGCAAACTCTGCTACTAGTAACAAAGTTAGCCCCTTCTAGTGCTGCTATGGATTTCATCCTTCAGTGTTTCCTTCCAGTAGCAAGTTTGCTGCAATGGTCTTTCCGTGGATCAGTGGCTAACTGTTCTCAACTGTTCGCACAAACAGGGCCAGAAACAACTGGAACAAGGCAGAGAATCAATCAAGAAATTTGCCACATAACCCTATCCAAGTCCATGAGGAAGCGTTCGATGCGCTCCGCTCTAGCCTTTTTTTTTCTTAGATGCACCCACTGCGGCTCCTGCTTCCGGCAATCACAGCATAAACAATGCCGATGGAGACTGCACCTTGCGTCGCAACGCTCCGTAATCTAGTTTCCTGGCTTAGCGCTCAGTGAGTAAATACTCAATTTCTTTGGCCCTTATTTCTCCTGGCTTCTCATTTTTCACTTGTGGTATCCCTCCCAACCTTATTTTTTCCTTGCCGTTGGTTTCCTTGTGTCAGCCTTCTTGGGTTGTTCCTTTGTTTTTCCTTGAAACCCTTCTCCTATTCATTTTTGGAGGTTCCTGTGCACTCCTCTCTGAAGAACTATTGAGAATTCTGTTCCACTCATTCCTTTGTGGAGGTTATTTGTCCCTGTTATTTCAACTGTCCACTCCGGAGGTCACCCGGCCTGGGCAGAGGCCCCACAGGCAGGGTGGCATCTGGAGAGTCATGCCCCTACCTCCATGATAAAAGATAAAAACAGAGGTCTTGTCAAGGATCATCATCAAGCAAGTCCTTGCAAAAGAAGCCTCAGGTGAGCCTTCCTCTTGAATCTGACAGATAGTAATGTACATTCTGATGGCTTCCTTCCTCCCATGGATTCCTCATCTTTGATATCTAACTCAGCGCAGCTTCTCTTTGGAAGCTTTATCTTTGCCTTTATCACTGCCTCTGAGTGCCCCATGCCGGATAGGTCGGGACCAGTATATATTAAGGCGCTGCACCCCATAATCTTCTTTTTTTCCATACACTCTGGGCCCGCTTGAGGAACACAGGTTCATTTTTTTGAGGTTTTCTCGTTTGTCGCCAATATGCCAAATCCCTGCGTCTACTGCAGGTGTCAGATGTCAATCTCTTATCCCCACAGAATGTGACTCTACCTCCTTGGTGTGGTGGTGCAGGACGTGCCAGTCGATGCACCTCAAGGTGCTTCGTGAACAGGAGGTGAAACTATTCACCTTCTTCAAGGAGTGTGGTGACAAACCGACTTGAGAAAATCTGGCGCTGCTCCAGGACCGCATCCGACCTGGTACCCCTCAAGGAACTCTGTGCAACCCGCCGAAAACTTATCAGCACAGCCAAGGCCTCATACTATCGGAACACCACAGCAGAAGCCGACAACAAAAGCCGAGCCCTCTTCAAATTGGTCAAGCAATGCATCAACCCGCTACCTAACCCTCCCATACCACACTCCATTGAAAAATCCACCACCATCAACACCTTCTTAATCGACTAAATCAGCATTTGCAAGCACATAGACACCAGCTCTGTATCCACAGATCCACCTCACATCCCTCCTTATAAAATATCCACCCCATGGACAACATTCAAGGCACTCTACAGAGGACCTGGTAGAAACCCTGGCCGCCCTCAAAGCCACTCTGTATATTTTTATTTGTTTTATTTGTATTTATTTTATTGTTTTTTTATAATGCGCTCAATACCCGAGTTCGGTTTCTAAACACGGATCCGGGATTTGAACCTCTGTTGCTCTGCGTGATCTTGCTTCCAAGACCAGCTCATTGCCCATGTGCTATCCTCGGTTCACAGTTGACCGCCTCCCAGCATCCATCCTCAAGACCCTCCACTGAGAAGCTCTCCTTCCCTACCTCGATATCATTAAGAGCTCTCTAACTCAAGGCACCTTCCCATCGACCCTAAAGACGGGACAAATCATCCCTCTACTAAAGAAACGCACTCTGGATCCCGACAACCTAGGTAGCTATCACCCCATCACCCATCTTCCCTTCCTAGGTAAGATCATCGAGAAAGCGGTAGCCGCGCAACTGCTGCAACACATCGGCACCAACAATCTTGTATAAACCTACCATCCGAGTTCAGACTGAGATGCAGCACGGAGACGGCAACTATACAGTTGGGTGACGCCCTCAACATCCTTGACAATGGCTACCCTTGCCTCCTGGTTCTACTGTACCACTCGGCTGCTTTCGAAATAGTGGACCATCAGGCGCTCACAACACCCTACACCAGCCCATGGGTATCACCGACCTTCCTTCTCTTATCTGGGTTCAGGTCTTACCTCGCCAACTGCCAGGTTCATGGTTGGTAGCCAGGTCGGTATGTCTGGGTGTTCAGTGTTGTTGGTGAGGAGTAAGAATTCGGTCATGAAGGAGTTGAGCTTCAGGTATGCACTGGACATCAAAGACTGGATCATCGAGAACTATTCTCAGGGGCAGGGTACATCATGGGGTAACAACCAGCAGCCTATCCAGAGTTACAACAGGGGAAACAAGAGGGGCTGTGGTAAGGGTAGAGGCAGCCCCAGCAGAGGCGGCACGCCTCCAGCAAAACAGTGACGCCGCGATCAGGGTCCCTTCCCACGCATCTCCAGTAGGGGGACACATTACCAACTTCACCCAACTTTGGGAAGGGATCACATCAGACAGATGAGTGCTAACCACAATGTCCGCAGGATACTGCATAGAACTGCTTGAGCGTCCCTGAAACCACGCCCCACGACAAAAAGTAGAAGATCGTAAATCTTCTAGAAAAGGACGCGATCGAACTCGTCCCGGGCCAACAGGTAAACAAGGGTATTTATTCAACTTACTTCCTTGTGCCAAAAAAAGATCTGACAATGCGCCCAGTTTTAGACTTACGCCCTGCAAACGAGTATGTCAAGCCCCAAAAGTTTTGCATTACTACTCTCCAAGAGGTAATCCCCCTCCTAAAAAAGGGGGATTACATGGCAACATTGGACATGAAAGATGCCTATTTTCATATTTCCATGTTCCCAGCGCACAGAAGATTCTTGCGCTTCAAGGTGGACGGTCAGCACTACCAGTTCAAGGTGCTGCCCTTCGGTATAGCCTTGGCTCCAAGGGTGTTCACCAAGGTTCTGGCGGTGGTGGCGGCACACCTACGCAGGGAGGCAATCCCAGTGTACCCTTACCTGGACGACTGGCTCATCACAGGGGAGACCCCAGTAATTTGCAGTTCAAACATTCAGAGAACGATCGACCTCCTCTTCGAATTGGGTTTCTCCATAAACGAGAAAAAATCAAGCCTGGTGCCAAGCACCTCCAAACAGTTCCTAGGAGCTGTACTAAACACTCAAGAGGGGTTGGCCTTTCCATCAGAGGAAAGAATTCGGAGTCTACTACTGCAAATTCCTCTATCTGCCCGGTCGCCAGATAACGGTGTGCAAAGCGATGCGTTTGCTAGGCATGATGGCGTCATGTATTTACTTGGTCCCCCACGCGCGCCTGCGCATGCGTCCCATGCAAGAATGGTTGGCGAAACAGTGGTCTTGGGCAAGTGGTCAGTGGGACGATCTAGTGGTTGTTTCGCCAACACTGGTACAAAGTCTTCACTGGTGGACAAGAGAAAACCTGTCAAAGGGGAAACCCTTTTCCGATCCAGAAGTACAGGCTGTAGTCACTACAGAAGCATACCTGTCAGGGTGGGGAGCACACCTCCTTCACCACACAGCTCAGGGTCTCTGGTCTCGCACAGTGGCCAAGAATCATATCAATCTGCTAGAACTTCTGGCAGTATTCAGAGCGCTTCGAGCGTTCGAGCCCCACCTGTTGAACCTGTCAGTGCAGATCTTAACAGACAGCACGACCGCGATGCTCTACCTAAACAATCAGGGAGGGACTTGTTTGCCAAATCTGTCCAAGCTTGCATTTGGATATGGGCACTCAGACGGAACATTTACCTGTCATCTCAACATGTTCCAGGGGATCTCAATTCACTAGCAGACGCCTTGAGCAGAGATCCTCTCCCATGAGAATACAAGTGGTCTCTACAAAGAGAGGTCGTAGAAGACCTCTTCTCACAGTGGGGTTTCCCCACTATAGACCTATTCCCCACAAGCGAAAACAGACAATGCCCAGACTTCGCATCCAGGTTTCCCCAGCCAGGCTCCTAGGGGAACGCCGTATGGATTAACTGGTCAGGGATGTTTGCTTATGCTTTTCCACCAACTCCTCTAATGAGGAAGGTGGTCAACAAGATGCACAGAGAATCAATGACGCTCATCCTAGCTGCTCCCATGTGGGCGAGATAACCGTGGTTCCCAAACCTGCGCAGGCTAGCAGCATGCGAACCCATCGGACTCCTGTGCTGGTACAACCTACTATCCCAGCACCAAGGTCAAACAGTCCATCCTCAACCCAGCTCAATGAATTTGGCAGCATGGCTCCTGAAGTCATAGAGTTTGGACACCTCAACTTACCAAAGGTGCATGGACATCCTAAAGGAATCTAGGAAGCCCAACACTAGGCACTGTTATTTTGCCAAATGGAAAAAATTTGTTATCTGGTACCAGAATAAGCAAATCAACCCAGTTGATTGCACTCCTTCCACTATTGTCACCTACATGCTCCAACTGCTGGACGCAGGGTTGGTATTTAATTCACTAAAGGTACACCTGGCAGCTCTGTCAGCATACACCACCACCAATAACAAGGTATTGTGGTGGAAAGTACCCGTGGTTAAAGCCTTCATGGAAGGGGTAAAGAGACTTCACCCTCCAATTTCTAACCCACCACCAGGATGTCACCTTGACATGGTGCTGGCTAAACTCATGGGCCCCCATTCGAGCCCATGCATAAAAGCAGTCTCAAACACCTGACATATAAAACTGCCTTCTTAGTAGGCATTACATCGATAAGAAGGGTCAGTGAAATTCAGGCTCTGTCAGTGCAGGATCCTTTCTTTACTGTTTAAAAAGATAAACTGGTTTTACCTACACACCCTAGGTTTTCACCTAAGTTTATTTCTAAATTCCACGTGAACCAGTCCATTGAGCTTCCGGGCTTTCTTCCAAGAACCCCAAAGCTCTCCTGAGGTGAAACTACACACCCTAGATGTGCATAGGGTGGTCCTATACTATGTAGACAAGACCAGACCGCTAAGGAAAACAGGCCAACTGTTTGTTTCCGTAGCTACAGGCAGAGATGGAGATCGCGTCTCTAAAGGTGCCATCTCTAAGTGGATTATAAATTGTATCCAGCTGTGTTACTCCTTTTCTGAAAAAACTCTGCCTTTCATGCCAAGAGCCCACTCTACAAGAGGCATTGGCGCCACTCTGGCTTTCATTGCAAATGTACACCTTGATACCATTTGCAAAGCAGCTACTTGGAGCTCTATTCGCACTTTTGCTCAGCACTACTGCATTGTCACTCATTCCAAGACAGATACTCAAGTGGGACAAGCGGTTCTAAGACATTTATTTGCTCATGACCCTTCTCACATCCCACCTCCTTCTTCTAACACTGCACGCTAATTTATGCACAGCATGTGATCTAAGCAGATTCCACAATACTCAGAAGGGATACATTACTCACCGTAATCCTATTTCTGATGCTTGTATCTGCTCAGATTCACATGCGACCCACCCTTCCTCCCCTCTGAAAAAAGGTGCATGGATGCTTGTAGTCTTCTCTTTCTATCGATCTGCTTGGATAATCTGTACTCGCGCTACTCCTCATGCTACCTCATGTCAGAAAAAATACAATCTGAGGGTCCTAGACGCATGAGGGATCATGGGTACAGTAGACATCACACTAGGGAATAGTATTACTGGCACGCCCTGTGTCGACGCCCATTTTCGAGTTTCAAAAAACAAACTGCAATACTCTGCAGCTTCCACTAGATGTCGGCCTATGCACAGCATGTGAATCTAAGCAGATACAAGCATCAGAAATATGATTACGGTGAGTAATGTATCCCATTTATACATAAACGTTGTTAGTTATTTTCTATTCAATTAAATCACTGCATACCGTGCCAGAGGCCTGGCTACAAATGAGGTGGCTACCGTGTCTTCTCAGCTGTCAGTGATCTCATTTTCAGGGACGCACCTCAGATCTTCCTCCGGTCTCTGTGAAAGAGTCCAAGAACCTGAAATGGTGGTCCCAGAGAAACAACCTACTGAAAGGGGTGTTGTTCTGGCAACCATGGCCCCAACTAACCCTTGTCACGGACGTGTCCCTGAAGGGCTGTGGCGCCCACCTACAATGCTCGACTGTGAGCGGCCTGTCTTATCAGTTGGAAGGATGAGAAACAGCCCTCCAGATAAGATGTGTATCTGCCCTTTTTACGCATGAAAATCCTGTAAATGCACTACCTTTCTTTTTGTTATGAATACATTTACGCAGGCGGGCCCCAGAAGGTTTGTATTCCCTTTGAATTCCCTACCTCTACAAGACACTGGAGGTAGCACTTCAGAACGTGGAATGGGAAGCTGTAGGTCAAGCCTTATGCCGACTCAGCAGCACTATACTGCATCTGAAGAGTTGTGCAGAAAAGAGACCAGAGACGACCATGGTGTAGTCGGAATGCTTTATCACCCCAAAAAAGGACGTTTCAGGATGTGTTAGGTCCACACGCACAGCCATTTAACAGATGAGTACCAGGTTTAGTCGTGATGCACACTGTACTAGGTAGCCCTCTCCACCCATGTGTTTGTGGGATAGACTAGCAAGTATTCCCCACTGTTCAAGCCTCCTCTACCTTCACAGCTACTCCTTAATGAGGCTAATGGCATCCCGCAGCAGCAGCATAAATCACAATAAGCTGTCAATATGTTGTGTTTCAGCGTCCATATAAAGACTGCTTTCTGACACAAAATCCTCCTCTAATGACATTGAGGCAGTGCTAGGCTTATGGTTGATTAGATTTAACACCACATGCCCAGAAAATAATCTGAATCTAGTGGGCACCTTTATCTTGAGATTTGAGTGGTATACACTGCACTTCACAAAAACACACACTCACGCAGACCCGACACACCCCCTCACCCCGTGTATATATATATATATATATATATATACACACACACACACCCCTGACCCACAAACAGCGCACCCTCCCAACCCCCCCACTTACCGGACGTGCTTGAAGGCAGGCTAGCTGTAACGCTGGCAAGGTCTCTGGCACTACGGCTGGTGTGGGCGTGGCAAGGCTGAAATGCCTTCCGGCATCAAGCCTTGCTGGCCCTCCATTGGTGCAGCACACACGCACTACGTGACTCGTAGGAGCCACGTGGTGCATGTGCCCTGAGCCAATGAGGGCCAGTGTTTTGTCCGGCACGGAAGGGTTACAAAGACTTTCCTAATGGAGGGTGGACAAAACTGCATGGCGGGCCTCAACTGGCCCGCGGGCCGTAAATTGTGCACCTGTGGCCTAAAGGGTCTTGACATCGCCACTCTGGTTGACGGTACCTGGTAGTTAGTCTGGACCATTGTCAGGAATTCCCCTCCGAGGCCCATTTTCTCAGAGGGGAAACGGGAAGGACCACTCCACGCGTTCGAATGCTTTTTCTACGTCCAGAGCTAAAAGGACCGTGCAAGTGTCAGTCTTTTGTGCTTTTTCCACCAGGTGGGCCACCCTCCTGATGTTGTCTGCTGTTTGCTTGTCTCTTATAAAGCCTATCTGGTCCAGGTGGATCAGGTCCGGGAGATGGTTCTATCTAGCCTGTTTGCCAAGATCTTTGTGTAGATCTTGGCATCAACGTTTATCAATGCAAAGGGCTGGTAAGATGTCCCTTCCTCTGGGTCTTTGTTAGGCTTAAGGGTAAGGGTTAGCCTGGCCTCCTCCCTCCATGGATGGAGCTATTCTCCCTGTAGACCTGAATGTGTTGAAAAGGAATGTCAGGTGTGGGGTTAGTTTGGTTGCAAATGTTTTGTAGAAGGCTGCAGTGTAGCCGCCTGGGTCCGGGGCCTTGTTTGACGGCAGGTTACCAATCGCTCTCCTTACAGGTAATTGCACAGTCTTGACGACTAACACGTGAGAGGAGGGTGGGTGGGTGTGTGTGCGTGCTTCAGATGGTGCTGTAGCATGAACATTACAGTGTGCTTTGTTATACTGTAAACCAGTGGTATTCGTGTCTAATGGCACACACTAGGGCATGAATCATGTTGAAGGGCTTTAAGAACCAAAAATATAGTATGCAGAGCATGCCCAAGCTCAGAACCTTGGCGATAAACAGCAAGCAGGCTGCGATCCTGGCAGACAGGCATATACAGTGACAATAGGAGAGGTGGTCAAGAGAGCTGTTGGGGCCTTTGGGAGTCGTGTGCAAGGTCACTGATTACATAATAATGCTTGTTCATCTGTCACAAAATTATCTTTTTGTACGAGTGACCGTGGTTTTAGCCTAGGCCTGCTAAATTCTGGTTGCTCTGTAGTAATCCCCTTTTATTAATCAATGCTAACTTGGGGGGGGGGGGGCATCTTTTGTAGCATAGTTAGGGACTCGGATGGCGTTAGGGACTGAACTAAAGAAAAGGTCTCACTGGTGCCATTTATGTCTCGCCATAGACCTCTCTCTAGCAATGTGTCCTGACCAGCATTCATAAGTAGAAACAACTAGCAGCACAGGAGTATCCTAGACTTTGCCAAACTAACCAGGAGAGTGCAGCTCCCATACATCAAACTAACAGAGGAGAGGTAATGGAGGGCTCCGAAGTGCTTTATTTTCCCATCCACTGCAATCAGCTACTGTCATAGAAAATATTTTACAGAAGTGTAATACATTGTTTAAAGCCGCATAACGTTGATATCTTTTTTGTTTCTATGGTTTTGTTTACCCTATTGCACACATTCACACATGCATGTCACATGATTTTTACTCTCTTGCGGGGGATAAAATTCATTTTTACTCTTTTGAAAATGCATATTTACTCTGCAATTATAAAAACGGGGAGTAAAATACTCCCACCTTAATATCTTATCTGAAGCACTGATGAGAAAGCATCAATTTGCTGGAGTGGAGGGCTCTCAGGCCGACCCTAGTCGCTTTCCTTCCTTCAGCATGGGGCAAGACTGTGCTGGTCCTGACTGACAACACAGTTGCCATGCACCTCTCAACACACGAGGTGGTGTGAACTGTTTGCCTCTGTGAAGAGAAGCAATGCGACTGTGGTTGTGGGCTGTGAAGAACAGAATGTCTGACATCTCATTAGGCCGGCAGGGAGACGGTGATAGCGGATGCCCAGAGCAGACAGAGTGGGAGCTCTTAGGAAGTTCTGAAGGATGGTTCCTCCCGTTGGTGAATGACTCAGGTGGACCTCCGTGCTTCCGGTGTCGAGAGGAAGTGCAGGTGGTAATGCTCCAGGGAATTTCCATGACCGGGAGCTCGGGGGGGATTTGTAACTTCAACCAATGCATTCCCGCCAATCCCTTTCATACATCCGATTCTCAGTTGTCTACATATGTTCCGGTCCATGTGGATCATGATCACTCTGGACTGGGCCCTGGTATGCTAGACAAGGCCATCTGTTCTCGCTGGCAAATAGAAATGACCTCCTCTCCCAATCGGATCGGCGAGTCCTGGATATTAGCCTGAGCCTTCATGCTTGGCTGGTGAGTGGTATTTGCCAGGGACATCCTGGACATGCTTCTGTCTGCTAGGAGACCCCCGCCACCAAGTCCATTTATGCCTGTAGGTGGTGTATGTTTGTGGCTTTGTGTCTGGATCCTTTACTTGTTCTACAGCCTTTGTTTTGGATTTTCTGCTTTCTTTGGCCCCGGACTGGTCTGTAGATTGGCATTGTAAAGAGATATCTTGCTGACATTTCGATTTTCAAGTGGACCCCAGAGCAGGGCTGTTACATTTTTTTTCCACAATCCCCATGGTCCTGCAACTCCTGCGAGGTCTATGTAGTGCAGGATTCACAATACCAATCAGTTTGTTCCGTCATGGGATTTATTTAACATGTCTTCTAGGCGATCTGTTTGAGCCCCTCCATTCTTGTTCATGAAGATTACTCGCCCTTAAGATGATTTTCCTGGTCACCATCAGTTCCGCTAGATGGGTGAGTGTGCTCCAGGTGTTATTTTTAAACCTCCATATTTGCTTTTTTCCAAGTAGAAGGTGATGTGAGAGTGAGACCATCCTTCCTCCTTAAGGTAGTCTTTTTTTTTATCCCTCTCAAAAGATCTTTTTTTTTTTTTCATGGCTCACCCTTCCAAGGCAGAAAAAATATTCCATTGGTTGGACCCGGTGCGGTCTCTCAGCTAAAAAGTTTCTCAGATGAGAGAGGCCAGCTTTTTGTTGGTTATGTTGGTGCCTGTACTGGCAAAGCTGTGACCAAACAGACCTTGTGAAGGAGGATCATCCTCTACATTTTGGAATGCTATGATCTGGCTGGTGAAGAAGGAGTTCTGCAACTTGGAGTCCCTGTTCTGGACATTTCCAGGTGCCTATGTGAGCTTCTTTGCACACCTTTACTTAACCTTACTGCTTGGATTCTCAATCAAGCCATGGTGTTCATTTTGGCAGGGCTGTCCTGTTTTTTTCTACTTTAAGGTGGTATCCTTGCTCTACCCCCTGCTCCAGATCTTAGTACTGTTGGATGTCTATCTTGAGGAATCCATGGGAAGAAGGAATTGTGGTAAATCAGACACAGGAGACTGACAACTGGACATTTTTTCAATTTTTTTTTTTTAAAAATAAAGGAACATTCCTCACCTAGCCCTACTTCTAAGCTGGAAGTTCCCTAATCTAGAAATAGCAAAAAGGTGCTTGTTTGGATGTCTTGCATAAATGAACCTCGTCCTCTGGCCAAACCTGTGCTACCATGTTGGCTGTCCCTACCACTAACAAAGGATACAGAAAGACTTGGCCTAGAGAAGTGTTCTTGCTGCCCTTTCTTGGCTTCTGCTGGTTGGTGCACGACCCCCTCCCCAAATGTATTTCAACTTCAGTACTGCTGGTTTCTCAGGCCTTAGCCTGCTTGTACAGTTCAAAACAAAGTTCATAAGTCTCTTGTTTTCCCTCCTTGTTTTTAGGCCTATGCGCGGTGGTACAGTTTACAACGAAGTTCAAATGTCTCTTTATTTCTCTACGTATTTTCAGGCCTATGCCTATTAGTACAGTCCACAACAAAGCTACTTGATTTTCCACACCAAAGGGGACTCCTGACCCTACCAGCAAAGACTTGTTCAATGTAAGTTTAGATAACTTCCTTAAGTTTACATTTGAACTCTGCAACTCCTTGAATTCTGGTTCATCCCCTCTGGTGTTTTCGCATACTCTAGTTTCTGGTGACCCTAAGTGGGTTATTATGTTCTGGTTCACCCCCTCCAAGTGTTTCTCTTGCTCTCTGTTTTCTGGTAACCCTTTGTGGATTATCATGGGTTATTGGATTCAGGTTCACCCTCTCGAGTGTTTTTCTTGCTCTATGGTTCTGGTAATCCCTTGTTAATTATTCGGTTTGGGGTCTTTCTTTTGGATTCTGGGGTCTTACCTCCCCATAAGGGCCCTTGGATACTTTATCCGCTTTCTCATTATTCTTACTCCTTTTTGGAGTAGTTTGGATATCTGCTTTCTCATTATTCTTACTCCTTTTTGGAGTAGTTTGGAGCTCTGCTGCTCTCCTGCCTCTCCTCTGTTTGTCCCACGTACCTGCTTGTCTGCAGTGCTCATTCTGCAGGGGTGGCTTTGGCGAAGGAACCGTGCTTCTCGGGTCATCTGTTCTCTGGTTGTGCTCCTTCGTTCGGGCATGCTGAAATGTTCGACAGTGCCAGTTCGGGGGCTCGGCATCAGAAACCTTGGTGTCTGGGACTCTCGGCCCTCCTAAGCTCGGCAGTTTTCTGTGGGCTCTCCAACCATCACGTATGTGGTCCCTGTTAGGGAAGATATTAACTTTTTAGCTAAATCTAGCTACATCAAGGACTTCCCAATGCAGGTAGTAGAAAAGGTCAAGACACTGGGTATGATCATGGAGGCATCTATGAGGTCTGATGCTGAAGTCACGCATGTCACAAAAAACTGCCTATATCATCTTAGACTATTAAAAGCGATAAAGCCCTACATTAGTGAAGAGAACTGTACACAATAGCCAGAGCAATTATACTACCGCGGCTGGACTACGGAAGCTCACTAATGCTTAGTGCAAATAAAGAGTGCACCACAAAACTCCAACCCATACAAAACAATGCCATCAGGATTATCAAGCAGAAACCCAAGACCGAACACATTAGTAATGACAGAAGGGAACTTAATTGGCTCAAAGTGGAAGACAGGGTATTGTTCAAGGCCATGACTCTGCTTCATAAAAGTCCCAGCATACCTCAAATTAAACATTTTCATATATGTTCCAGGCCGCTCATTAAGATCTGAACACAGAGGCCAAATCACAGGAGCTGCCCGCGAAAGATCCAACGGAATGGGCAAGTCTTTTGCCATATCCGCAGCTGTCCAATGGAATAGTCTGCCTGTAGATCCAAGACTAGAAACCAACCTTTTGTGCTTCAGGAAAAAGCTGAAAACCCTCCTCTTCAAATAACTCCAAAACTACACTACCATCTAAATATTGTCCCGTCTACATGTTAGTCTACTTGTTGTCTTATGTGTCTTTATGTGACGCCCTGATGCCTGAGGGCGACTGGCGTGATACAAATAAATAAAATATAAATAAATAGAACTGTTTGCTGGACTGGTAGATTATTTTTCCCTATACCTCATTGAGGGAGGAACTTTTTTCCACACTCTCAGATCCTTTATGGGTGTCATTTTTAAGACTCTAAGGTAGTGTCCTTTTAATTGTATGCTCTTTGAAATCTTGTTGGTATTTACCTTTTTATTTTTACAAGGTTGCCATTTGGGCTCCCCTTTTACTTTCTCTGGCTAACCTTGTGAGAACTGGGCAGAAAGGATATTTATCTCCCTTCTACATTTTAAGTGAAACCAGTACACCTAACCTTATGTGGAGTGCTGGGGAAATACAATGTATCCCGTTTCTCACTAGCACTGTAGCAATTCTGTTACAGGGGCAAGCTTTTCTTAAATGGCTGGTGGCAGTGAACCTTTTTACAAATTCGGTGCACCTTTACTGCAGGATGTTTTTCACAGCTGCAGTAAAGGCACCCATGGGTTCCCATTTCACAAAAATGCCCCCTGTTTTTTTTGTTGCCATTGTTCCCCTCCTTGTCCCCTCTTGGTCTTTCTCCTGCCCTCAAGGGCAGGAAATTCCTTTGTGCTACTTTTTTATTTTCGGTGGGAGCCCTCGGTCAATTCCGCTGAGGCTCCAGAGTGTCTGTGAAGGCAGGAAGCGAGGGAGGAGTCCAAAACTCTGCAGCACTTTGTCTTCCAGCCTGCCTGTGACAATCCAGTTCAAACTGGGAGGCTGGCTGTCCTGAAAGGACTGCCAACCTTCCCGTCCCCCAAACCCCCCCCCCCCCAAGTTTGAATGTTGCATGTCGGTTTGATTGGCAAGGTTCCTGCATAAAAGTCGGATCCTGGAAGCTGAAGAGGTAGTCGACCACTGGACCTGAATCCAAAGAGGAAGATGAAGAAACCATGGCTGAAATGATTTCCAGCGACTGGAGAGCCTTCTGTGTAACCGGAGCCTGCTGTTAACCTACCTTCCAAGTGGCCTGGGAGACTCTGAAAAAACAACCCTGACCCAGAGCCTGGTGAGATCCACTAGACTCGAAGACGTCATTTTGAGCCATCCCTCTTTGTGCTGCGACCTTGTGGGGCTGCAATACCCCAATACCCTGGGACCTCGAACCATTGTGCGGTGCATGGTCTTCCGAATCGAGCTGAAACTTTGGTGGCATCCTGCTGTACCTCCAGAGACGTGATTCCAGTCCTTGAAGTCAGTCTCCTCACCAGAGTGGTGGACCAGATTAATGACGTAAATCCAATCGGCGATATTCTGTCTTCTTCCGAGTCCTGAAAAGGGCACCAAAACCACTCATCCAGCCACGAAGAAACTCTTGCCTGCAGCCTTCCCCATTGATCCTTGCTGCAAAATCCCTTCCAAAGTCCTGTCTTCCGTCTTCGTGACAAAGGAATTCATTGTCCAGGTTTTTGGCTGTAGATCCTGAAGTCTCCCCTGCTGCAACTCTTCTTCCGTGCTGAGGTACTATGTTGGCTGGGGTATTTACTTACCTTAAGCCTGTGTGATTTCTGTAAAGCTATGGGGTGTTTCTGTGATTGGGAGTCATCTCATCCCGTTCACCCAGGTCCACTTGGAATCCTCCTGGGCTGTCTTCTCAGAAGTCCCTGGACTCTTTCAACCTCTCTATGTGTAATACTTAATTGTTTGAACAGTCTTCCTTGGGAACTCTGACTTTTGCTAGTTGTGTGCCTTCCTGAGATGTCTACTGGATACTAGAGACCTAGTGACCCCTTTCTGCCAGTGAGAACAGTCATGCTCCAAGAATAAGGGAAAGACTTGCTAAGGATTTGGCCTGTTGCTTGGAAAAGAGAGCACACGTTTAAAAGCTTACTTGTAAATGAGTTGGTTGGTAACTGTAACTCTGAGAATGAACAGTTACAAAAGTTCTTACTTACCTTGAATGTGTGTTGTGCCATTCTGAAAAGTATATGTAAGGTTATTTTACTCACCTGTGAATTGGTTACGCCTCTTCCCAAAAGTAATGCTGTTGGCTTCACTTAACTATTTCTTTCAGAATATTAGTGTGCAAGTTCACCAACTGGGTCTTGCTTCCTGTGATCTGCTGTATAGCCTGTTTAAACTAAGTCTGTCTTGGATTGATCCTTCTTAAAGTCTAACATTGGGTTTTGCTTTCCCTGGTCTGTTTTATACAGATGCTAAAACAATCTTAGGTTTATACCTACCTTGAAGTTGCTGGTAGCTCCTTTAAAATGTGTAGGGGTCTTACTTACCTTGAATAGTCTGCAATTTTTAATGTGTTACTGTGGGATTTACGAACCTGGTTCTGCCTTGTGCCATCCTAAAATAAGTTACTTATTGCTTACCTTAGTCTGTGTTTCACTGACCTGAAAAGCCACTGTAAAAGTATATTACAACATTAGGTTTTACCTGCCTAGAATAGCTATGTGCTATTCTTTTAAAGTGTTCTGTAGGTGTAGCTGACCTTGGTTTGCCTGGTGCAATCCTAAATTGCCAAGAGTACTTGCTTACTTAGACTGTGTTCCACTGATCTGAAAAGCAAATGTAATTTTATATTACACCAAAATGTCTTGCTCACCTAGTATAACGTGTGTTATCCTGAATGTGTTTATAGGTTTCTACTGTTCCTTGAATGAGTGTTCCACTATTCAGAAAAGTATACTTGCAGGTTGTTTTACTAAGTGACTCCTTAACTGAGTGTCACTGCACAACTGCTAGGGTCTAATACCCTTGTATTACTGAAAGTAACTTATGGTTTTACTCCCCATGAATAGGTTTGTCCTATACTAAACGTGTTTGATAAGATCTGACTTGCGTAGAAATACTGTTTTCTGAACAAGGTTTATGCTTTGGCCTGTGTACCTTCAAGCATTGTGTTGTGTTTCTATATTGCGTTTATAATTGTATGACCAAGTACTTAACCCCAAGATTTATCTAGGCTTCACTTTTATTTATAATACATCTTTATTTTTTATACTTCTAGTTGTCAGTGTTTCTGTTAAACCCTTGGTGTACTACACGTTCTTTGTTAATGTTAGTGTGCGGTACAAATGTCCTTTAACATCATCACCGCTGGAATGGACCCCTGGCCCACTGGCGGCTCTGAAAGAGCAAGGTTGAGGGTGAGTTAGTGGGAGGAAGCAGGAAACGTGCAAGAGAGCAGGAGAGCAGTGATGTGCTGTTGGCGGCCTCAGCCCGGTGGGTCCGTTGGCTGGGCCTGGGGTGTTTGCGGGTGGTAGACGTTGTGTACTGTTGTGCGAGTCTGTGTGTTTTTCCTTTTGTCGTTGCAATGTAGTGAAGTTTGTGCGGTTTGTTGTGCTGTAGGCTCCTGGTTGTGTTTGGTTCGGAGTTTGAGAGGTGTATGCAGAGGGGTTAATTGTTAGTGGAATTGGTTAGTTGGCATCTCTATCCTGAATTGAGGCGCTGGGTTTGCGCAGTCTCCCCTGATGTGCCTCTGTCCTGATCTGAGCCCGTCTGGCATTCAAGGTCCCTTTCACATCTGACCTCCACCTCCACCTGCCTCCCTCACAACCTCACCTGTCCTCCCTACATACTCCTGTGGCCAGTGTACCAGCCAATGTTCACAACTTGGGCAGTGTGGCGATTGACAATATATTGACAATTCCACAACACTCTGGTACATGGTAGCAACTAAGGGGCGGGTGAAGATGCTGGGTGGGATTGGCTGGGGTAGTTGACGTTGTCGCCATGGGTGTCACCTGCGTTCCAGACTATCCGGTGTCACCCGTCCAGTTGCCGTGGGAGCTTCCCTGTCGGTTTTGGGGCTGTCAGTGTCCTTTCCAGTTTAGTCATCCTTTTTCCTATTGTTTCGGTTTTCAGTTTGAATCTGTGGTGTTGAGCCAGGTTTTTAGTAATTTCCTGAATTTGTGATGATCTTTGGTGTTTCTTATTTCTTTTGGGATGTTGTTCCAGGTTTTTGCGGCTAAGTGGTAGAAGGGTGTGCCTCCAAGTTTTTTCTTAAGGTGTGGTTTTTGTTCCAGGTGGATTTCGTTGCTTGACCGGAGGCGTCTTATTGGTTTATAGATTATTTTCTTCTGTAGGAATTCTGCTCCTTGTCCACTGATTGCCCTGTGCGTTATGTACATGGTTTTGAAGGTGATGAATGTTTTACTGGGAGCCAGTGTAGTGTTTTTAGGGCAGGAGTGATGTGGTCTCTTCTGATAGTTTGAGTAGTAGTCTGGCTGCTGCATTTTGCATCCGTTGTAGTTTCTTCAAGAGGTATTCTGGTATTCCGAGGTAGAGGCTGTTTCGATTCTTGACATGATGAGGGTGACGATAGTGATAGCATGAAGGAGAGGAAAGGTAGGATTCTTCTTGCCGTGTGGAGGAGGAAAAATCATTTCTTCACTGTTGCATTTATTTGTGGTTCTAAGGTCAAGGTGTTGTCCATCAGGACTCCCAGAATTTTTACTACCTTAGATGGTGTTGGTGCAATTCCCATTTCCATTGGCCACAGGATGGCGGTTTCGTTCTCTTGGTCTTTGGATATGATCATGATTTCTGTCTTTCCTGGGTTGATTTTCAGGTTGTTGGCATTCATCCAGTTGAAGACTTATTTCAGACAGTTGATTAGGATTGAATGACCGGCTTCGGTGTCTTTGATTTCGTAGATGATTTGAGTGTCATCTGCCTAGTTGTAGCATGTAATGTTGTAATTTTTGAAGATTCTGATGACCGGAGTCTGGTAGATGTTGAAATATAGTGGTGATAGTGAGGATCCTTGTCATTCGTTAGCTCGTGGAGTGGATTTTAAGTGTTTAATCCATACGGTTTCTGTTCTGTCCCTCCTAAAATAAGCCTGGCTGGTCTGTCTACGCGCCCATATACTCAGGTTACTAAGAGTGGAGTTTTGTACTGTCTCAGTTGTATGGTTTTGCTAAGCCCTTATTTGGACTTCAGAAAAACAGCTTTAACAGTTACTACTCCTGGATGATATGATATGGCATTTATAACATGCCTATACTCAATTGTTTCAAAGCGCGACGAGGCAAGGGAGCGGGAACAGAGGGAAGACGGAGACCACGCTCTTACTAGGCCAGGTGAAATTGAAATCGTGAAAGTGCAGGTGAGGGGGGAGAGGGAAAGTGTGGGAGGGGGTTAAGGGGGCAGTGCAATACATAGGATCAACATTAAAAAATAAATAAAACAGTAGGCTGGCCAGAGAGCGACAGGGAAGGAGGGAGCAGGTGTGCCGATGAGGAGAATCAGTCTTACTGGTATTAAGGCAGAGATCGTTGGCGGCACACCACTCCTGGATAGCGGGCAGACAGTCGGAGATGAGAGCAGGACAAGAGGTGGCGGAAGGGAGCCTGAAAATGAGATGAGTGTCATCCGCATAGCTCTGAAAGTTGGGGCAGAGAGTGGTAATGCGATGAGCAAGAAGTGCCAGGTATTGGTTAAACAGCCAGGGAGAGAGGTTAGACCCCTGGGGACTACCATAGATGGAGATAGAGGAGAGGAAGGACCCAAGTTGGACCTGTCAAGCTATGTGCTGCAGTGCAGGCTTCTCCCAAGCACTGTGTTGCTCAGGCTGGCTCCTGCCCTGTTGCTGGCTCTCTGCAGCAGCCCCTCCTCTCCAGGTAAGGGTATCAGGCATTTTACATCTCTCTCTGCAACGAGAGACACAACCCCATCGGTTCAGAATTTTGGTTAACACGGAAGGGTCAGCAACCAAACCAAGCATGTTTAAAGGGCCCTATACATTTGTATTGTGATTAGCTCACTTACATCCAATAAAGAACTGGTATTAAGACAGATGTTACAGGATTGCTAACTGGGATTCTGTCTCCCCTAAGGGGAGGGGGGGAGTCGCCCCCAGTGAGATCCTGCCTGCTCTGTTACCTAGAGAGTGTTTTACGTAGCAGGATCACCTCCATGGTCCAAAAGGGGGTGGCGCCCCGTGGAGAGAAGGGGCCAACTCCCAGGATTTGTCTCCTAAACCATTACAAGAGCAAATTACTTACCTCTTGGTAATGTTCTTTCTGATGTATGTTCCTCCAATATATTCATCATCAACCTCCGACCCTGCTTGGAGTATAGCTACTATACCTTGGTTCTATGGTCCCTGAGCATGAGAGCTAGGGAAAAAGGGTGGAACTAAGGTCCCTGCAAGTGGGGCATTGTTATGTACTGGCTTCAAAGTCCTATCCCGCCTGGGGCGTGAAGAGGCATCTGGTAGAGTCAACTCATAGCCACACCACACCCCCTGGTGGCTGAAAATGTTCAGAACAGCAGCTGTGCTTGCAGATGGATGTTCCTCCCACAGATTCCTCATTGGTGATATCTATCAGAAAGGATATCGAAAAGTAATTTTTTGTTTACTATAAATACAGCTCACTCAATCCCATACCAGGAGAAATAATTCTGTCTTTCTCACTTTCCTCTTGCTCTCTCTGGTGCTCTCTCCATCCATTCCAAAGCTTTCAAGCCACTTTTTCCTGTAAACAGATCAACTGTGTAGTTAGCAACATCACAAGAAATGAAGCTATTGAGAATGGTGCATTCTTTAAGCACCCAATGCATTACCGATTAGAATATATCCTCCCCCCCGGTACATTCATGAAGTTGTGGAGTCATTTCAGAACAGGATGAACCAGAAAGGCGGGAAAACAGAAAAACGATCCAATGTTAGTAGGTACATTATAGCAGACAACAGCGTGAGTCCAACGCAATATGGGTGGCAAGCCCAGTACCCCACAGTAGGCACTCCCGAAAGAGTCAGACCCCAACATAGCCTCTGCGGAATCCCAAATCCAGACACCAGTGCTATCCCACAACCATGTGTACTTTAGTCTGTAGAAAAAACACAAGTCCATAAGAGAGTGCTACCTACGGGACAGGCTGAGACAGGCATCCCTTCGGCGACGGGGATCCAGCATCCTCTCCACTCGGCTGCTTAAGAACATATATCGTATATGCATCCCACATCTCCACAGTTCGTCCTTTTCATTGCGCCCCACCTAGACTCCATATCATTACAATATAAAATATCTGCAGACCGTTGGGCGACTGTCGGGCTTCGTTTCCTACCCCATCCCATAGCCACACAGCGTTTAGCCAAGAACAGGAGAAGGCTTATCAACTTCCTGGTTTCTTTAGGTATTTGCTTGGTATACCCCAATAGAGCCAGCACGGGATCCAGCGTAAACCGTTGCCCCACAATGTCACTGATTACCACAAATACCTGCGCCCAGAAGTGCTCCAGCTCCCCACATTCCCAAGCCACATGAAGGAATCCCGCAGCCTCGTGCCCACATCTAATACAGGCCCCCGATCTGTGAGGGAAATGCTCCTTCAGCTGAGCTGGGGTGTAATAGCATTGATGCAAAAACTTAGTGAATCAGCTTGAAGTTAGTATTGACAGCTCCCTTCCTAATCATTTCACAACAATAGTCCCAAGTGGCTGCCGATATGTCCCGACCCAATGTCTACTCCCACAATTCCCGGGATGAAGTCCTGGCCCCAGATCTGCTCTTCAGGGCCATCGCATACAATCCCGAGAGGACACCCTGCCCCATACTACCTTTTATCGTACTATCCAACATCGCACTCACTGTGGGTGAATCGGGAAAAGATGGGAACAGTCGCTGCAACGACACCCGCAGCCTATAATACAGAAACATATCTAATCCCGAGAGGGCGCCTTTCCCTCTCAGCTGCTCAATTGAAATAAACCTTCCACTCGGGAACAAATCCCCAAATTTAGTGACACCGAACCTCTTTACCATCGCCACATACCGTGCCTCACTTGTCAGGGGAACGCCAGGGATAAATATAGTTGGAAGCTCTGGCGAATAGAGGATACCATCTACGGGCACACATTCTAGGCAAGACCAGGCCTTGCATGTCAGCTCCACCAAATTCCGCAGCCTCCGCGACCTGCTTGGAGCAGTCAGGATGACCGACCGCAGCAATGCTGGTGATGCAATTGACCTCTCTATCTCCACATGCTGACGTTCCGCCGCCATCCCATACCAGTAACGGAGAAAACTAGCCTGCGCCACTGTGTAGTATAATTCCAGATCAGGCAATGCAAGACCGCCCTCCCGAACCGGCGCAATGAGTTTATCCCAAGAGATGCGAGCCTTCTTACCAGCCCAGATAAAGTGTAATACAGTGAGCGGAAGTCCCGAAAGTATTTTTTGGGTACCTTTATAGGCACATTAAGAAACACATACAGAAGCTTGGGCAAAATGGTCATTTTGATGACAGCGATCCTACCATACAAATTGATCGGGAGGGAGCTCCACCTCATCATCGCCAATTTGGCCACCTGAAGGGCTTCCCCATAGTTCCTTCGATACACCACTTCCTCCTCCCCAGCTACAGTAATCCCCAAATAGCGAGTGCTACACAAATCCCATTGGAATCCCCAAGCATCCTGAAATTGACACACACCACCTGTCAACTTGTATATTACCGACTTGCTGGTGTTTACCTTAAGCCCTGAAAGCTCACCGAATTGTTGGACATCCATCATAATCAGGTCTAGGTTAACCTCTGGACGACGAACGAAGAGGACCATATCATCCGCATACAGCGAAATCACCACCTTATGAGTATGCAACTGGACTCCCTGATGCAAGTGTAGCTCCCTAACCCTTTCAGCCCAAGGCTCTATCGCCAGGGCAAATAACAAAGGCGACAATCGGCAGCCCTGGCGAGTCCCCCGTTCAAGTGGTATCAGCCCTGTGGTCAGTCCATTCACCCTCACCCTGGCTACCAGATTCGTATACAATAGTTCTACTATTGAAATAAAGAACCTACCTAGACCCATCCTGCGCAGAACTGAAAATAAGAAAGTCCACTCAATAGAATCGAATGCCTTTGTGGCATCCAACAAAACCGCCACCACTGGGTCCGCGCCGCCATTTGACCAAACATCCTCCGCAGCCCAAACGAGTGCGACCGGCCAGGAATGAATCCACCTGATCAGCCCTCACCATTATCGGCATCAACGGAGCAAGCCTTGCTGCTATAATTTTCGCCAAGGTCTTATTATCCAAGTTGATAAGCGATATCGGGCGATATGAGGAACAATCTCCCTCCGGTTTCCCCTGGCTTTAACAACACAACCACTACCGCCTCTTTAAGAGAGTCCGGCAGACGGCCCACAGACAATGCTTCCTGATGCACTCGCAAAAGATATGGCGCCAATTTGTCGGCAAAGCAGTTATAAAATTCGGCAGTAAAGCCGTCTGGGCCCGGGGACTTCCCACCCGGCAACAATTTAATGGCCCCCATCACTTCCTCTAGCGACACCGGCCTGTTCAGTCCCCCTCTTTGCTCCTCTGAACACCAATACAGGCCCACCTGGTCGAGGTATGCCTCAATATCGACCTGTGCAGTCTGCAGCTGAGACCCGTATAAGTGACTATAGAATTCATGAAGTATCCCCTCATCCTCAGTGATCACCGGTACCCTGTTCTCCTGACCACGAATCCGAGTGGCCCTAGCGAGTGACCTACCCGGAGCTTGACCTTCTCCATACTTGCGAGGGGCTGCTCTATCCCACATATACTTCATCTCCCGCTGGGCCAAAGCTTGGAATTCCTGTAATTTCCGCATGATATTCCCCTGCTGGGCCTTTGTCAGGGCAGAGCCCCCCTCCCCTCCCCCTGCAAGACACACAACTCCCCCTCCACTGCAGCCAGGTCCCTACGTATCTTCTTCACGATCCCCGGCTCCTTAGCTATGCACTCCCCCCTTATCATGCATTTAAAGCCTTCCCACAGGATACCAGCCGCAGCCACTGACCCTTCATTCACCTCGAAATAACCATCTATGGCCCTCGCTAATTCCTCCCTAAAGACCACATCCAAAAGCTCATCGCTTTTAAATCGCCATGGGGGCCTAGCCCACATCTGACCGCTAATCCGGATAGACAAAATAACAGGGGCATGATCCGAAAGAGTCCGGGCTAGAAATATCCACCCCTTCAGTCCAGCCCATAACCGCATGTGACACCAGGAAAAAAATCTAACAGAGTGGCCGAACCATGCGGTGCAGAGCAGTGTGTGAAGTGGCTCACCCCCGGATTTCTTACCCTCCATATGTCTTCAACATCCCACACAGTGAGCATGCCCCGGAGTCTCATAGAGCTTTTACTAATCACACGTGTGGAGCTACCAACCCGATCCCAAGTCGGATCCAAGACAGAAGTGAAATCCCCTGCCCAAACAATTTCCCCTTCGGGAAGTTCCCCCAGCTGCCTCTCCACCAAATCCAACGAATCCGTCATATCCAGGTTGGGGCCATAATACCTAATTGGTGTGTAGAGCTTCCCTTGAACAATCCCTTGCACCACCAAGGCCCTACCCTCCGGGTCTTTAACTACTTTTGTCAGCCTGAATCCCACCGAGCTATGCACCAATATACAAACACCCCTGGAATAGGAAGAGAAGGAAGAAAAATACCTATGGCACCCCCAGCACTTGCCGAATTTAGACTCGGTGGCCACCGTCAAGTGAGTCTCCTGGAGGAAAGCAACCTTCACCCGATGACGCCTCAAGTATCGCAAAACCTTCCGAGCCATAGGTGGATCGTTAAGGCCCCTGACATTCCACGTCATACAATTCAGTGTTGCCATCATGGGACGTCTTGATGTATGCAGACCAACCGCCCCAAGGCACCCCGCACACCCACACCTTCATTACCGTCTAACCCTTCCACCCTCCCTGCCCCCACCCTCTACCAACAACCCCCCAACTTGTCTGTCATCCCCCACCACATGTTAACTCGCCCCCCACGCAGGAACCTGGCACAACCCCCCCACACCCCCACGCTGGATACCCCAACCTTCCAGCACCTGAACAGCCCTGAACATATTCGCAGACAGCTTTCGCTCAAGGGGCGGCTACGAGCCCAACCCCCCCCCCCCCATGCACCATTGCAGGAGTAACGTTTCTCAACATAAGTGTACCACCAATTATGCTATCTATATTTCAACCATAGTAAACAGCCTCAAACATTATTATTTCTGGACCCGGAGGAGTTTGGTAACATATCAAGGAAGGCGGTGGCTTCCTCCGGGGTCTGAAAAAACAGAGCCTTCCCCTTATGCACAACCCACAGCTTGGCCGGAAACAGCATGGCATATTTAATATCCCTGTCCCGAAGCCTCCTCTTCACATCCAGGAATGTTTTCCTAGCTGCTTGTACCTTATCGGAAAAGTCCAGAAAGAACTTAATCACATCACCTTTATAAGATACCGTTCCTTTCTCCCTAGCCTTCCGGAGAGCCGTATCCCTATCCCGGTAATTCAGCAGCCGGGCAATCAATGGACGCAGAGGGGCTCCTGGGACAGGTCTCTTTCCACTCGGGATTCTATGTGCCCTCTCCACGATGCACAATGGGGAGAAGCCCTCCGATCCCAGTGCTTCACGTAGGATGTCTTCCACCAGTGACTCTAAGCTCCCCTGGATCTCCGATTCGGGCAGGCCAACAATCCTGACGTTGTTCCTACGAGATCTTGATTCGAGGTCATCCTGCTTCTCCTTGAGTTCCCGCAGAGCTTTCCTGACCACAGACATTTCTCCTAAGACTGAGGTTGCCACATCCTCCACCCCAGACACTCGCCCTCCACTTCGTCCAGTCTTTCCCCATGTTTGTCCAAACAGACCTGCATGTGATCCACTTTGCAGGTTAGCGTATCGAGTTTACCGTCCAGTGATTGTATACCAGACTGCGTAAACATGGCCTTTATGTCCTGAAAAGCAGTTGCAGGATCTGGCTCGGGCGCCGCCACGCCGTCCATTGTTCCACTATTTTTAGCTGAAACGGCGGCCTCAAAGTGCAACTTCGACTGCTGCTTGCCTCCCTTGCCGGATTTGGACATGACACAAGGGGCAAACACACCGCCCGAGCAATCTGCAGTATACGATGGCTAGGGCCGTTGGTTCCCCTATGATCTCCCCCATGATCCCCCTGCGGGGAACAGTCCCCACCGCGCAGCCAATCCTAAAGTCCACTGCCGTTGACACGTTGAAAGAAGAAATGGCCCCCTAGCTTGTAATAGCGGTTGTACTCCACAGGTAGCGTCCTGGCCCCAGACATCCGTATGCCCAAAAAACCTCCACTTGCCTCAACCCGGCCCCAACTGTGCATCCAGATTACAGGGGTGTCGGACAGATGCCAAGGAGGTTATTACCAGACACTCGGTCTTCATGGCGACCGGGCATTACATTTTACAGCCCTAAATTGTGGTAGGGCCACTCAAATAGCCGGCATCAGTATAGGGCCCCACAGTCCTGGCCCGGCCTCTTCCCCCCTCCACAGACCACCGGCCTCCCCAGTCCGTGACTCCGTCTAAAGAGCAGGTAGTCTCCAAAAAGCGTGCAGCAGGGCCCCAAGCCTTTTACCAGCCCGCCTGCCCGTAATGTCCTTACCAGAGGCCGCGCCTGCCCCAGGGACTCACTGGCGCAGTCTGCTCATCCTAGCCAGCTGCACATAGAGGCCGGCGCAGCCTCTCACGTCTTGCCCAGAAAAAAAAAGTAGGTCCCAGTGGCTCCTGGGGCTTCTCTGGCGGGTGCGAGGTCACCGTCTTCCCGCTCGCACTGACCGCGGGGGGTATCCGACCCCCCCACGGCCCACTCTTAAGTTGCAAGCCCACCTCCCACCGCCATCCGGGTCAATCCGACGGTCCACTCAGCACACTGCGCAGTCCGCGGCAGCGCCTCACGCATCCCGCTGCTCTCTCCCAGGGGGAGCACACCACCAGCTCCCAAGCGCGGCAGCTCCTCTCCGAGACGCTGCTCCAGGGCACACACCCAACTGCACCAATCTGCACCCGCACAGACAGCAGACACCCCGGCCAGGATATATAGGGCACACCACTCCGCCAGGTCCGCGGGGGGACCGCACCTCCCCCACTCCTCACCAGCTCAGCCACGGCCACAGCCCGCCATGAATCGTATAGCCCCAGGGGGCCCCGCTGCAGTCAGGCACTGAAGCGCACACCGTGAGCAATAATTACAGTGTGGAGACGACAGGATAACGGACCGGATTGATGTGGTGCTGGAGAGCGTCACGGCCTGCGGCCATCTTTGTCGGGCTCTCTAGCGCCCCCCCAATAAGAAGGAAGTTAAAAGCTCAATAAATGAATACATCTGCAAGAAAATAAACCAATGCCAACGTTATCCATCCAGGTACTCACAAGTGTAGAGCACTGACATGGAGTTGGTACATGACCTTTCCCCATCCTTTTCCAGTATGCATCATTTTTTTGTAGTTATTTTCTCTGGAAAAATGACTTAGAAATAAATCATGTTGTCAAAGGGACATGGAACCATTCAAACGTTGGTGAACAATCGTGCTAATCGTTCATGACAGTTATAGGTATAGCACCAAATTGAGCAAGGATGATATTTTACTCCTAGCTGTTGGAAATACCTGCGAACCCACACAGGAAATCGCGTAGACAGCAGTTTTGCTTAACACAATTGGGAGAAAATAACTAAGCCTTCTGCTGATAATACTTTTACAGTTGCCTTCTGAATTCCTATTACTTCTTTTCGAACAGTTACTGATTAACACCTTCCGTGTATTTTTTGTATTTGTTTTTTATATGTAGTTTATAAAGCGCCTTAATCCAAAGCGCTGAACATTATAAAAGAAAATACAGTACAATAAAAATGATTAGACAATTAAGTAGTCAAATCCAGGCCACATACAATCAGGGATGTTAAAGAAGATACGTTTTCAAGGAAGCACGAAACGGAGAGTAGGAGGTAATAGAGCGAAGTTAGAGAGGAAGGGCATTCCAGTTAAGGGGAGCAAGAAGTTGAAAAGATCGAAAGCGGGAATGGGCACCTGGAGGACAAGGGACAACAAGTCTGAAAAGGGTAAGAAGACCGAAGAGAGCGAGTAGGGGTGTAGAAAGATACATGCACAGCGAGGTAGTTGGGGGCAAGTCCGTATAGAGATTTAAAGACGAGGCGGAGAAAGTGAAATTGGATTTGTGAATGAAAAGCAAGCCAGCGAAGTATAGCAAGAGAGGAAGGAATAGTCACAATCTGGAAGAAGACATAGTAAACTAATAAGGGCATTAAAGACTGATTTAAGAGGGGCAAGATGAAAACCTGGGAGCCCAAAGAGAATAGTGGAACAATAAAAGGGCAGAGAGAAGATCAGTGAAGAGATTAGGCGTTCAGGTGCCTGAAAAGTGAGGAAAGGGCGATCTTTCTGTATATTGTGATGGTGGAAGCAACACAAGAAGTGAGAGAAATATGATGAGAAAAGGAAAGTTTAGAATCAAAGTGAAGACCAAGATTATCAGCAGTAGTGGTCATTGGAAGATTAGAAGGAGGGAAGGATATGAACAGGGGTGAGGGATGGGGCGGAAGAGTGTTAGCCGCAAAGAACAAGACCTCAGTCTTCCCTGCATTAAGAGTGAGAAAATGACAGGACATTCATGATTTAATAGTGGCGAGACAGGAAGTAACAGTGCAGTGAATTTCAGGAGTAAACTAAGAGAAAGACAGAAAAAGCTGAATATCATCCGCATAAAAGTGATGACTGAGACCAAAGGAAGAGATAATGGCCACAAGTTGTGAAGTGTATAGCGAGAAAAGGAAAGGGCCTAGGGCTGACCCTTGAGGGACCCCACGAGGAGGTCTTGCCCGCCCACGAGACAGAGCAAGTCCAATTAGAAAGATATGAACTAAACCAGGATAGAACAGGACCCTTAAAACCAATATAAGTAAGTGAAGTCAAGATGAGAGAATGATCTACGGTATCAAATGCCACAGATAAGTCAAGCAGAATAAGAAAAGAAGCTAGTTTAGAGTACTGAGCTGAAAGCATAGAGTTGTCAACATAAATCAGGGCAGTTTCAGTTGAATGAAGGTGACGAAAGCTGGCTCGAAATTGAGGAAGGAGAGATGGGTGACAAAAGATGAGATCTTTGAGTACAAGCAGCTTGGAAAGATATGCTAAGAGAGAAATAGGCCGGACATTAGAAACAATCGGAGGATTAGCTGTGGGTTTTTTAAAGATGGGCATTATAATTACGTGTTTGATTGAAGCAGGGAAAACGGATGTCGTGAGGCAAGTATTAAAGGAGACAAGATAAGGTATTAAGAGCGGGTAAACTTTAGGTATGAGAGTAGTGGGAATTGGGTCAGTGGGAGCGGCAGTAGGCTTTATTTAGAACAGAGTGTATGAAGCGTTCCTGTTAAAATCTAACCAAAAGGTTGTTGTAAGAGGACATGCACAATTCCCACTGAAAGTGTAGGAACGCAATAGAAAACTAGCCAGGTTAAGTGCCAAGGCAAAAATGTATTCTCTTTGAGATCTCATAAGAGAACAAATGATATCCATCCTAAACTGGAATACCCATCTAATATGCTCCGCCCTCCAGGTCAGCTGCCCTTATGTCCTGCAAGGACGCCCTCCCTCTCCCCCCTATCTTCAAGGTGAAATAGCGTGGGCCTTAATTTCTGGCACATTGTTCCCGCCTCTCTAAAACAAAGAGCACATTTGTTTTCTTGCATGAGTCTGTCATTTATCTTCACACCCGTCAGATGTCACGTACTTCCGGCTTAGCTTGACATTCGTGTCATCTTCCATTCCAGTCTTCCTCAGTTGAAGGACATAGGTCCTCCGCCCCATTACGTGCTTCCAGTCCCTGGAAGGGGTCTTCAAGTGGGTACCATTAAAGGTTACCTGGCAGCGCTGTCTATTTTCAAGCGCTCGTCTGAAGAATGTTCTTATTTTAAGATTCCTTTTGATCACCAAGTTTCTAAAAGGGCTCACAAATGTGTTCCTGCCGTCCCCTTTTCAGGTGCCAGTTTGGGATCTGAATTTAGTCTTGAAATTATTGATGGGTGCTCCGTTTGAACCTTTGCACTCTTGTCCTTTGAGACTGTTGACTGTCAAGGTGGTTTTCTTGATTGGTAGTTACATCTGCTCGCAGAGTGAGTGAGTTGCAGGCACTGTCATCTAAGCCACCCTTTACTGTATTCCACAAGGATAGGGTTGTACTGAGGGTACGTCCTTCCTTTCTACCTAAGGTAGTGTCTGAGTTTCATTTGAGCCAGAAGGTGATACTTCCTGCTTTCTATCCTCCAGACTCCATAGGTTGGACCCTAGGAGAGCTTTTGAGCTTTTATATTTCTTGGATGTCCAGGGTCAGAGTGGACGACCAACTTTTTGTGGGGTATACTGGACACCGATTTGGCCAGGCTGTTACCAAACAGATCTTATCCAGGTGGATTATCTTCACCATTGCTGAATGCTATAGATTGTCTGGCAAGGACCCTCCTGAGGGGTTGCCAGCTCACTCCACCAGGGTCGTGGCTACATCAACAGCCCTACAAAGGGGAGTTCTGTTAAAAACATTTGTGATGCTGCAACGTGGTCTTCCATCCACACCTTTGTCAAGCATTACTCCCTGGATACTTTCCATTGTTAAGATATGGCCTTTGGTAAAGCAGTGCTCTATTCTGCCATCTGATTGGGTATATGCAAATTCTTCTCCCTCCTCCATTCACTGATACTGCTTTGGGAGTCTGTCAAAGATGTGGAATACGTTGGAGGACACAATCCATTCGAAGAACAAGTTACTTACCAATTGGTAACGTTCTTTGGACTGTATGTTGCTTCCAACGTATTCCACATCACCCTTCCAGTCTACCCCTCTGCAGAATTTCCTATGCTATTGCAGCTTGCGTTCCCACAAGGCTATGTGCAGTCATCGAGGCTTGGTGTGTGGTTATGGCACACGTTGTGGAGGGAGAAAACATGAACTGAGGCTATGGGCGCTGTGCGTCCTACTTATAACATCCGATGATGTCACCTTTGATGGAGGCCTTCGAGGGACATCGACTCGACACAGGGTTCCCTCTGCCAAAAAAATCTCTGAAGCAGCACAGCTGTGGACATTACATGTCAAAGATGTGGAATACGTTGGAGGAAAATCCAGTCGAAAGAACGTTACCAGTTGGTAAGTAACTTGTTCTTCCTTCCTCCAGTAGCTGGTAAGCACATGTGGTTATCAATTGAATAATTGTATGACGTCAGTGCTTTTCCCTTAATGATAGTATGGGCCCATCAGCTATGGTATGGGTTTAGGATTTGGATACTAGCAAGATACCATTGAATAAATGGGGTAATATCTTGGAGTCATGTGACATTATTTCCATATGAATTTAGTAACTGGCATCACAGATTCAATGTCAAAACGAATACAGGGACAATTCCGTGCCTCATCACGATTTGGAGAATTGATATAATTAAAATACTAGTTGCCCAGCATATTTGAAATTCATAATACCCTGCTTCACTTTCCTAAGGCAGAGTTTGAGGGTTACATTAGTAGGGCTAAGGGTATAGCTTTGAAATCCTGATCACAAAAGGTGGCCTAGTTGTAGTCGAAAAGGACATAGATTCCCAGGCGGTGAAGCCCTCCCTCCAGTCCTTGAAGACTATTTGTGGTACACTGACCCTGCTAGGATGGCAGTTTTGTGCTTCCTTTTAATTCCTCTAAAACTGGGCTTAGAATCACTGTTTCTAGTATCTGAATCTGTGTTGCTCAATAAATATCATTGCTATTTTATGAAATACATTCGCTGCGTAATCTTGATACCAGGGATATCAATCTAGTCCAGTTTGTGGATAATGTATGCACTAATTCTGCCATGAATAGTAGTTTCTTTATTATTGGAGGAAAGAGAACGACTGATCATTTTATCATTGAACTACGATCTATTCATTCCTAATGAAAGACCGTGTTCTGGGAGAAATTCAACAAAACAAACACATTCAAAATGGTCTGATTTGAGAATGTCATGCCCTACCCCTACATCGACAAAGTGTACGGTCCATTTCGAGCAGGGTTCCAAGGCTAGCATAGAATCGCCTGATTGGTTATGGCTTCCGGCTGCAATGGTTTCCAATCGCGTAGTCTCACGACCCGCCCATCAGTCTCTTTAACACGCATAAACCTTTGATAACTTCTTGGATTTCTCAAGGGCACAAAAAGTTGTTCACTTCCAATGCGCTCTGCTTTCAGCATATGTCAAGTGCCATAATACTGCTACAAGAAGTGTGGCTTACTATCTGTCCTCTGTTGGATGGGTACTCATCCTTCTAAGACTGGTTTGAAGGGAAGTCCGACTGGTGGCATACTGATTTTGTTTGAAAATGCTATGTTTAATCATTTTGAAAGATGTCCATCCAGTACGCTTGGTTCCCTTTAAAAACATTTTAATAATACATTTATATTGCACCCCTGCTCGACAAGACCTGGGTGACTTTTTGAATGATCTTTCTGATCGAGGTGATTCCGAAAACATTTTTGTAGGTGGAGATCTTAATAGTCGGTACCTAGATCCTGAGATGAAAATTAGGTCGGGTATATCAAATTAATTATCCAGTAATTCAAAAGGTCTATTGACTGACAGTGTAAAGTGGGCTCACTTCTTTGACACCTGGGGATTGGTCAAAATGAACGGTTATGAGCAAGGAGACATACCTTCTGCACCTACCTGGCACAATCCATCTCTTTTTTGCACATAAACTATGTTTTCATTTTGCTGAGTGTTATGATGTTTGTACTCCTTTTACATCTTTGAGTGACCATAATTCTATTGGCTGAGGGTCTGATGATGGCACCACAGGCCCTGCAAATCTCTGCCCAGGGAAAGCGGTTGTCTTGGAATAATTATCTTTTATATACTGCCCAATGTTATCGCTTTATCAAAGTTAACATTGAACCAGTTTTACCACCAAAACATGAGGGTAGGTCTGCACCGTCTAAGATAAAAAAGAGACTGCATGAATATGAAGAAATTCAGTTAAAAAAAAAATCTTTGGGCTTCTTTGAAAAGACTGAGAGCTTCAGTTGTTGTGGGAGGTCTTTGGTATTTAAACATCAAGCTCTCTTATGCAGCAGTTTAGAAGCATGCTAAAATATAGATTTCGTCTTTACGATAAAGATAGCTAGTTTATAATTATAATTGTTTTTTTATAACCCGCTTAGTACCAGGTATGCAGTGATGTTATCGAACAGGGGAGGAAACCACAATAATGTTCCTATTAGGCCTTGTCATTCGGATCATGCAAGTGCAGTAACAAGAAGTGCAGGGGGAAGGGGGTAAGGAGTGTCGGCCGGGCGGAAGGAATAATGCTACGGTGGGCGAGAAGTGCGGGCAGAGTGGAGGCTAGGCAAATGCTATGGGGAGGCCAGGTGGGCAAGTGCCAGGGGAGGCAGGGAGTGAGGACCACGTTCGAAGTGCCAGGACGGGGGTGGACCAGGCTCGGTAGAGATGCAAACTCGCCAGGCTAGTCAGGGGAAGGGGGCCTGGAAGGGCAAGTGCAGGTCAGGGAGGGCGGGGTTAAGGGAAGACTGGGCGCGGAGGGCCTGTTGCCTTGTAGGACTCAGAAGGGACCAGGCAGCCAGTCAATGCGGCAGAGGTGGGGGGGGGGCTTAGCAGAGGACTGTGAGGGGGAGAGGGAAGGAAGAAGAGAAAAGGAGGATCTTGAGAAGCTTCCAGAACTTAAGGATATCTGGCCTGAGAGGGGCAGAGAGACCATTCCAGAGGGAGGCTCCTGTCGAAGCGAGAGATCTAACCCCCACTCTGGGCTTTGAAAAGCATCTGATCTGCAGAGAGATGGAGCTAGAAGACCGAAGGGAGGCATTTAGGGAGCGCGAGCTGAATGTAGCAGGTCCCAGGACCCCGAAAGCCTTGTGGATGATTCAGAGGGTCTTAAACTTGATCCTCGCAGCCACAGGGAGATTTTAGGGCTGGGGAGATGCGGTCCCTGTGCTTGAGTCCAAGGATAAGTCTTGCAGTCCTATTCTGGATTAGTTGAAGGGGGCAAAAGGAGGATAAAGGCAGATTGAGGAAGAGGCTGTTACAGTAGTCCAGCCTAGAGAGGACAGATCTCTGCAGATTTTGAGATTCTGGGGGAAGGTGAGGAAAGGGAGAATGCCTCTGAGGAGGTGCAGCTGAAAGTGGTCCTTCTTGGCAAGGTCCAAGATGTGAGGAGGAGGGAGAGGAGCCGACAGTGATGCCAAGGTATTTTGCCTCATAAGAGGGTGAGGGAAGGGGACCCATGGAGGGCGGCATGAGATAAGGAGGGGGAGCAGGGGTCCCACTGAGAAGGATCTCCGTCTTACTGGTATTAAGGCAGAGATCATTAGCAGCGCCACATGCCTAAAAAGCAGTCAGTCAAAAATGAGAGAGGAAGATGAGGTGGTGGAGGGAAGCTTGAAGGAGAGCTGCGTGTCATCCGCATAGCACTGGAAGTGAGCAGGGAAGGTGGAGTTCAAGTGGGTTAGAGGGGCAAGGTAGATGTTGAAGAGCCACGGCAAGGGGATAGAGCCCTGAGGGACGCCGCAGATGGAGAGTATGGTGGAGGAGACGAAAGGGCCCAGTTGAACCTGGGAAGGTTGGTCAGATAGGAAGGCAGTCAACCAGTCCAGTGCCAGGTCCCTGATGCCAAGGGTATCAGACGATTTATAAAGATGGCATGATTGACCGTTTCAAAGGCAGAGGCAAAATCGAGAAGGATGCGAACAGTTCAAGTTCCAATGTCCACAAAGTGGTCTTTGCTGGTCGATGTAGATCTTATTGATATGCTTATTATTAAATCGAACAAATTCAAGGGCTGCTGGACCCAATGTAATTCCTAATTTAGTTATGAAGTTTGACCATGGGGTGTGGTCTAAGATTCTCTGTACCTTATTTATTAATATATAATGAACAAAACAGCTCCCCCTTCTTTGTCAGAAGCCTTTATTGTACCTGTATATAAAAAAGGCAACAGACTTTCGCCCTTGAATTACTGCCCAGTTGTGCTGTTTGATTCTTGGAGTAAGTTAACTTCCTTAATCTTGCGCGAACTGGAAGTTTGGGCACACAATACAGGCCGAATTGCGAAATTTCAGACGGGATTCAAAAAAGCCATTGGGACATGGCTTAATGGACACATTCTGGCGTGTTTCCAAAATAAAGCGTGGCAGAAAAAGTGTAATATATCTGTGTCAACCGTAGACATGTCCTCAGCTTTCGGTTTCGTTATTAGGGCAAGAGTTTGGAATAAACGCTGCCCACATAATGACTCTCCTGCTCTTGCACACTTTCCAGACCACATCTCGACACCCTCCACTGCATGCACCACTCTAAGACACATTGAACAACACTGTTATCTTTAGAATGCAGTTATCCCCCACAACAAAATTCGGTCTAGCTACACACAATTCCTCTCCTGTCCTCATTTACTGTCCAGACTACCTCTCAACACCCTTCCACTAAGACACATTGCAGAACACCTTTCATTAGAATGCACCTAGCCCCATTATACAATTCAGTCAAGCTGCGCACACAAGGTCTCTCATGCTCCAATATATACTCCAGAACACTTCTCATCACCCCTACACTACATGCACTACTGTAGAACACACTGCACAACACCTCTGCTATCAGAAGGCAGCCATAGCCCACGATAAAAATTTGGTCTAGCTGTGCACATACTGTCTCCTTGCACACTCTACAGACTACCTCTCTACACCCATCCACATACCTGCTCGACATGGGTGATTAGTAAGGTCTTGGCCACCCCTACCTATCTTCATATTGGCTAAAATGCACACATGCATTCTACATGCATTCCCTCCCTCGCCCTTCCCGTCTCTGCGCAATTGCATGACCTTGAATGACTAGGCCTAAAAAGTCTGTCTGTCCGTTCCTCCCTCTGTCTCCTCTCCTTAGCCAGGCCTTGTACTGTAGTTTATTGTACTGTACGTTCCTTTCCCTCTACCAACCCACCCCCCTTCGCCCCTTGTCACACATACACTAGTAGATATGCCTCTGGCCTAGTATGCTAGTTATTGTTTGATCATTCGGGATGTTCAAGGGCTAAGAATTATGACTGTAATCCCTTGTTCCCTTCCTGCCTTGAAGTGATTTGAAGCACTTCACTTGTGTATAAGCCCTTTACAAATAAACAATTACACTATAACAAATTTCCCACATTGGACTTCTGCCCCCCCTAAAGGGCGTTCAACTTCTCCAGCATGGGGTCTGGCATGGATTCACATGCTCATGAATATTCCCCGTCGTCAGGCTGGGAATCCTCGGTAAAGAAAAAACCAGTATCAGTTTCGTTTCTGATCTGTCTTTCGTAGTAATAACCAATCACTGGTCTCTGCGTCATACTGACCACAGCCAATGACTGCCCTCTACCTAAGCACCGCCTCTGGCAGCCATCTTCAGATTTTTACCGCACGTTCATGTGTTGGGATCCTCGTGCTATTGCTCTCGAGCGTTAGTGCTATTTTTTCGCGCTTTTTCACAAAAACTTCGATTCTTTCGGTCAAAAGAGCCTCAAGCTCCACCGATCCTACATCCGATCAACGGGGACCCGTGTCGGATTCATCTGTGCCCCTCAAGGGTGAAGATTTCGTCGAGCTACACTTCGGAGGACTCCAGAAGCTTCTCAGGCCCGGTCTCGGAGATGGCCCAGGAGAAGGGAAGCTCGACGCCCGGAAAGCTGTTCAGGGCCTGCCCTGGATGCCAGCTGCAGAACGTCTTCAAGGAGGACGAACACTCTTTCTGCCTTTACTGCCTTCATGGGGACAAGACGCACGTGGAGAAGGACTGTGCGTTTTGCGGCAACATGTCGGAACGGACCATGAAGGACCGCCATCAACGTCTCGCCAGCTGGCTGGAGGGTAAGAGCCCGTCTGGCGAGAAGAAGAAGAAATCTGAGCGGTCTTCTAAGACCTTTGAGGGCGCCCCGGCGACGGGGGCCCAACATAAGGCCAAGCACCGCGAGTCCGCTGGCACCGGGAGCGCCGAACGGTCGGGCTCTACGGGCGCCAGGCAGGGCGCACCCTCCCCGGCACCATCAAAGAGGAAGGCCGAGCACCCGGCGAAGCTCCTGGAGAGACCCCGGTCGAGCTCTAAGGCAGAGGAGGAGCGTGGCAGTGCCCCCTCCCTCAAGGATAAGGCGGTGAGCGCACCTAAGGTGGTGAAGGCCTTGATCCATTCGACCAAGCCCTGTATCGAAACGGTCGCGGCGGCCCTGGCCCAGCCTGTGGAGGCTGCACCAGTGGTGGCGGCCTCGGGGCCCAGAATCTCCCTGCCTCCTCGGAGGGAGTCTTCTTTCGTGCCCATCGATAGGACCCCCGTGAAACCCTCCGTGGGGAAGAAGGGGGGGCAGGGCGTCGTCGTAGATTCGGCCTCAACCTCAGAAGAGGAACTGATCGAGGTCTTAAGCCACGGCCTAGGCGTGGAACAAGACCAGCCCGTCGGAATGGGCCCCGACGCAGGTGACGACGACGACATCGTCGAGGATACCGACGGGGCCCCTGCTCGCCCGTCTGATTCCCCTCTGCCAGCGCCGCAAGACAACTCAGCGGCCATTTTGTTGGCTATACAGTCCTTATGCTCCGAGATAAGGACGAGACTACCGTTACCGACGGAGGAACCTCTCCCGTCGGGGGATCCAGAACCGGGACCTTCTGGTGTTCCCCCTACCAAGAAAAGAAGGATCCATCCACCGCCTCCTTTTCAACCGTCGCGCCCCGTCCAGCCCTCCTCCCCGTCCACCCGAGGGGATGATACGGGGACTGACACGGCAGCGACGGGTACGGACGACGAGGCATACGACGAGGATTTTCCGTCGTCGCCTCCCACCAGGGCTTCTCCGCCCGACGAGATTGGATCGTTCCACTCAATGATCGCCAGGGCATCCGAGCTTTTCCAACTCTGCCCTGAGGAGAAGAAAAAGGAAGGCTTCCTTTACCAACGGCGCGAGACCAAGAGGAAGACGGTCCTCGCAGTGCCTCTGTTGGACGACATTTGGGATGAGGGCCTTTCCCTCCTCAAGAACCCTTCCACGACGCCAGCGAAAAGAGACCGGTACGAGAAAAAGTACCGGGTCCCGGACTCGGCCCCCCTATGCCTCCGGGCGCAGCCTACCCCGGACTCCGTCGTCTCCGCGGCAGCCAGGAAGAAAGCGGGGGGGGGTGCGGCCTCCACGTCGACTTCCCCGCCGGACGGCGAGGGAAAGAAATTGGATGCCATGGGACGCAGAGTCATCTCGTCGGCGGCGACGACGATTAAAGCGGCCAACGCCTTGGCTATCGTGGCCCGCTACGACAGGGAACTCTGGTACAAGATAGCTCCCCTGCTGGATTTTCTGCCGGACGACAAGAGGGCGGAGGCCCTTGAGATCCTGCAGGAAGGTGAGGTGGCCTCGGACCACGCCATCACCGTGGCGACGGACATCGCCGACACTGGGTTCCGCCAGATGGGCAACGGCGTTTGCCTTCGACGTCGCGGATGGCTCAAGGCTACGGACTTTCGGCAGGACGTCCAGACCAGGGTCCTGGACATGCCCTTCGACGGGAACAACCTGTTTGGGAAGACAGTGGACGATTCCCTTCAGGCCATCAAGGCGGATACTGAGACGGCCCGGGCCCTTGGAGTACTGCAGCAACGGCGGACGCCCTTTCGGAGCGGCGGAGGCAAGGGCGCCTCCAAAGGTTCCGGCGGCGGTTTCGCTTCCTACCGTCAAGCGGCCCGCTCGTCGTCGCAAGAGGCCTACAGAGGACGAGGCAAGTCTGGCGGACCCCGCCGTCGTCGCCAAGGAGGCCAAGGCGGCAAGGCCGCGTCCAAGCAGGATTGAACCGGCCGTGGGGTCGGGCCCCCACCGAAGCACCCCGGTGGGAGGCCGGCTGGCGGGCTTCGTCAGCGTGTGGGAGTCCATCTCCACCGACCGTTGGGTGCTGGACGCCCTGGCCCGGGGCCACGCGCTCGAGTTTCAAAGAAGGTGCCCGCGCGTCCCCCCCGTGGCCAGGAAAGAACTTCACGTCCCTCAACTTCTCCTGGAGGTAAAGGCGATGCTCAGAAAGGGCGCCATCGAACTCGTCCCAAAGAGGCTTCGGGGCTCCGGAGTCTACTCGCGTTACTTCCTCGTGAAGAAGAAGACGGGAGGATGGCGCCCCATCCTGGACCTGCGACGCCTGAACAAGTTCATCAAGGCGCAGAAGTTCCGGATGGTCACCCTCCAGCACGTCCTGGGTCAGCTGGAGGAAGGAGACTTCCTATCGTCGTTGGATTTGGAGGATGCCTACTTCCACATTCCCATCCTAAAGGGGCACCGAAAATTCCTCAGATTCGTGGTCCAAGGGCGTCATTACCAGTTCAAAGCCCTTCCCTTCGGACTGCGGTCGGCACCCAGGGTTTTCACCAAGTGCCTCGCACCGGTGGCGGCGCAGCTGCGCCGCGAGGGGATTCACGTCTACCCCTACCTGGACGACTGGCTCATCCGCGCCAAGACGAGGGAGCTCGCCGTGGTCCACACGGCAAGGACCGTCCAACTCCTCACGGACCTGGGATTCTCCGTGAACTACGCCAAATCCCACCTGGTGCCCGCGCAAGTCGCACTGTTTCTGGGAGCGAGGCTCGACACAGTGTCCCTTCTGGCCTCCCCGTCGGAGGAGAGGACCAGGACCATCTTGGGCAAGGTGCAACGGATGTTGGTGGCCGACGCGGCCAAGGTGAGGTCCATCAAGTCCCTCCTCGGGATGATGTCTTCCTGCATCTACCTCATTCCCATGTGCAGGCTCCGGATGCGCCCGTTGCAAGAGTTCCTGGATGCGCGCTGGATCCAGACGACGGGCAGCTTCGAGGAAAGGATCAAGCTCGACGAGAGTTTCCGACGAGCGATACGGTGGTGGGGCACCCGCGCGCATCTGACGGCGGGCATGGACTTCCAGACCCCAGCCCACCAGGTGACTGTGACCACGGATGCCTCCCTAGAAGGGTGGGGAGCGCACACCGAAAATCTGCACGCAAGGGGACTCTGGCTCCCGACGGAGAAGTCCCTGCATATCAACGTCCTGGAGCTCCGTGCAGTGTTTTGGGCCCTCAGGTCCTTCCTTCCGTCCCTCAAGGGCAAGGTGGTGAGGATCTTCACCGACAACACCACCACCATGTTTTACATCAGGAAACAGGGCGGAACCAGGTCCCCAGCGCTGTCCAAGGAGGCGCAGGACCTGTGGCATTGGGCCGTCGCCCAAGGGATTCTTCTGGTGCCGTTTCATCTGGCAGGGATAAAAAACACCATCGCCGACTCACTCAGCAGGGAGCTGCGCTCGTGCCACGAGTGGGAACTACGGCAGGATCTGGTGGATCGCCTCTTCCGACGGTGGGGCACACCCCAGATCGACCTGTTCGCGACGGCGACGAACACCAAGTGCCGGAGGTTCGCCAGCAGGTTTCCCCAGACGAGGAGCATGGGCGATGCTTTCTCGTTCCCCTGGGAGGGCCTGTTCCTCTACGCGTTCCCTCCCTTGCCTCTGCTAATCCGGCTCGTCAACCAGCTCAAGAGGTCACGGTGCAGGATGATCCTCGTCGCACCTGCGTGGCCGAGGCAGATATGGTTCCCGGACCTTCTGGACTTGTCGGCGTCGCCGCCAATCAAGCTGCCGGCGGACGCGGATCTACTCTCCAGGGAAGGAGGCGCCATCCTCCACCACGACCCGAAGTCGCTGAACTTGCAGGCCTGGCTCCTGCAGCGCTAGAGTTTGGAGGATACGACATACCGGCCGATTGCAGAGAGGTTCTTGCAAAGGCCAGGGCGTCCTCGACTCTTAAATGCTACGGACACAAATGGAAGAGGTTCTCTGTCTGGTGCCACGCACAGAAGATTAACCCTCTACGGATTACGGCTCCCCAAGTGCTGCCGTACCTGCTGACGCTGGCCAAAGCTGGTCTGGCACACGCGTCCATCAAGATTCATCTTGCTGCGATCTCCCGATACACCAGAACCACGGGCCGGACGTCCTTGTGGTCTCATCGTCTGGTGAAAGAGTTCATGAAGGGACTGTTCAGATCGTTCCCGCCGGTGAAGGCTCCGGCCCCGGCGTGGGAGCTCAACGTGGTGCTGACCAAACTCATGGGACCTCCGTTCGAGCCTCTGCACTCGGCCCCGTTGAAGTTTCTATCGTGGAAAACAGCTTTTCTCGTGGCCATCACCTCCGCACGACGAGTGGGAGAGATCCAGGCCCTTTCCTGCAAGGCCCCGTACTTGACTTTCCACGACACGAGGGTAGTGCTCAGGACGCACCCCTCCTTCATGCCCAAGGTACCGTCGGACTTTCATCTCAACGAACCCTTGGTGTTACCTGTGTTCTTCCCGTCGCCTTCGTCGCCGGCTGAGAGGACTTTGCACTCGCTGGATGTAGCTAGAGCGCTGAAGTTCTACGTGGACCGCACGAAAGGTTTTCGGAAGACGTCACAACTCTTTGTGAACTTTGGACCTGTCAATCAGGGGAAGGCTCTCTCGAAGGCTTCCATCTCCAGATGGCTCTCCGGCTGTATCATGTACTGTCACCGGTTGGCAAACCGACCGCTGCCTGGCCGTCCGAGAGCCCATTCCACCAGAGCGATCGCAGCTACCACGGCGTTCCTATCTGGTGTGCCCCTGCTGGACATATGCAGGGCTGCTACGTGGAGGTCGACGCACACCTTCACGAAATTCTACTGCGTCGACCGGGATTCCAGGGAGGAGTCCAGGGTCGGCCAAGCAGTGCTGCGCAACCTGTTCGCCTGAGGTGAGCCTGGTGAGGAGGTAAGATGCTTAATGTTGAGTTGATGTGATGCTTAATGTTGAGCCTTTGCCACCTCCCGTGGTTGTGCATGTGTGTACTGCTATGTATTCTTTATTCATGAGCATGTGAATCCATGCCAGACCCCATGCTGGAGAAGGAACAAGTTACTTACCTGTAACTGTTGTTCTCCAGCATGGGTCTGGCATGGATTCACATGCGAACCCTCCCGCCTACCCCTCTGCGGCTCTTCACTTGGTCATACTGCCACTTCACGTGCTTCCAAATCTGAAGATGGCTGCCAGAGGCGGTGCTTAGGTAGAGGGCAGTCATTGGCTGTGGTCAGTATGACGCAGAGACCAGTGATTGGTTATTACTACGAAAGACAGATCAGAAACGAAACTGATACTGGTTTTTTCTTTACCGAGGATTCCCAGCCTGACGACGGGGAATATTCATGAGCATGTGAATCCATGCCAGACCCATGCTGGAGAACAACAGTTACAGGTAAGTAACTTGTTCCGTACAGCGCATATAGACCATACAAATGGTGAAAGGTGCTGTACAAATGACAATTACATTACATACATTGGCTACCTGGGGTCTTCCTCTAAGTCTGCTGGACATTGTCATACCAACTTTTCTGTAAGGGTAAGGTTAGATAATCGAGGAAGAATAACAGACTCAATTCAAGCACTGAGAGGTGTGAGGCAGGATGGTGTGCTTGCTAACTGCCTCTTCAATTTATACATCTCTATTTTCCACAAAAAACTTGCTGATCAGCATATCCAGTGGATTGCCTATGCTGATGACTTTTTCATATTTGATCAAACTGCAGTTGGTTTATAGCGAGCCCTGGATGCTCTACATCTTTTAGAAAATGAAGTGATGATTTATGTAGAGAAAACGACACTAGAAAGCATGTGCAATTAAAGCGGTCACTGGAAGGAAGAACTATTGAAAAAGTAAAACTATTGAAATATTTGAGATCACATATCTTTGGTAAAGCGTGTGGTCTTTCACTATTTTTTGTTATATTTATTTGTTTTCCAACTGCGTATACTTCATTTTAGGTATTGTTGCTTCTCATTTCTGCCTTTTATTAAATATAATGGGAAAATCGTGCCTAGTATTTGAACTGGAGCTTTGGCATTTGGTGGAATGGCCTTATTTGGCAAGATTAGAAGGACTTTTATGGAGGAAGTCACTATTTCTTCCCAATTCGGTGCCAATATCTTATCAGGTATGAACTGGGCATTCATAAGCTGAGGTCCCGAGTTCAGTGGAATATGATGTGCCTATATCGCAAAACGATTTGCCCCAGTGAAGGGTTCTATGTTTGAGGATCTATATAAATCAATGAATTCTGGGAATTCCAACATGCTAACACTGCTGTTCGAGGAATGTCAATTGTTGTTGGGAATGTAGATGGAGATCTTTTGATTGATAATCCCGATAAGGTCAAGAAAAGATTGTGGGAGCATGACTGGATAGAGAATCAACAGTTTGCATATGAAGAGATGCACTTTTTAGGAGTGATCTTTTTTTAAACAAAATGTTTTTTTTTTATCCATATCTTGCTTATGACATCAAATAATCGTATTGCTATATGGCTTAATAGTGTACATTGTTTGTTTTGGCTATTGAGTGCACATTTCTATAAACACACTATAATAATAAAATAAAGCAAAACATACTTTTTGATCCCTGTGTCTCTAGGGTTGCCACCACATTTATTTACATTTGTATAGCATCGCGGTGCTGTTACTTGTCGCAAGCTTAGTTACAGAACATAGAAACTGCCTTTAGGAATCTGCATATTGGATTGCTTTGAAACAACAATATTGGTACTTGAATTATACTACAAAATAATTGGGTTTCAAAATGCAAGTGGAATAAATATATTTAAATAAAAAGTGGTCTGTTGGTTTAACTGCAAATAGATAAAATTCCAGTTCATGAAATTCCAAGTAAAGTACTTATTCTTTTGATACAGATTGGAAAACCCCCACTCGAACTCCATGAACACTTTATGGCAAGAGAAGAACAATATACAGAACAAGAGCGTTTCAAAAGGTAGTTTCTTACAAGCGTTTTAAAAGTTTTACATGTTACTAAACAAAACCTGACTTGTAAATATTTATTTTCAGATTTGAGAAGGTTTACACCCATACTCTGTATTATTTGGCACAAGTCTACAAGCACTTGGAGTTTATTGAGAAGTCTGCTCAGTACTGTCACGCTACCCTTAAACGTCAGCTTGAATTCACTACCTTTAATCCAGTGGAATGGGCCACCAATGCAGCAACGCTTTCACAGTATTATCTCCCTGAGGTGAAAATCGAATTTCTTCTTCATTTGACAGTTTAGCATGTAATGTTTTCGGAATGATCTTTACACATATATCATGTGTACTAATATGTGTTTATGGCCTGGGTTGACCTAAAAAATGTGGCATAACTGCTCAAAATTATAAGTGTTCTGTAATGTGATGTAATGTTAGATCTCGACAGAAAATGTGTTGCATAATTTGACATGAGGAAACTTTAGCTTTGTTAGGTTGGAGACTACAGATGGAATGCAGGACGTAAACCTTTAACAGTTCGCCAAATTTCAGTAGAGTTTTCAGAAAGCTCAGTACATTCAGTTATGCGGGTTGCAGTGTAAAAATGCAAACTATACTTTGAGCAGCTAGGGCTAAAAGGCCATAGTGTAGCGTGTGGTGAGGACCAGGGGACTAATATGTAGTTTAAAAATGATCTTATGTAAATAAGACACACCTCCTGATAAATCAGGGAAGTAAGTGCTTTGCTTCAAGTATTGATCTCTCGGAAACACTGATCCGAGGGTCTCGAAACCAAGTTCTTTATTTTGTGAAAGATTGGCACGCTGAACAGGCAAATGCGTAATGTGCATGGAGAAAGGAAAGGAACAATGGTTTGTGGGGGGATTCATCTCAGATGGGAACTTTTAATTGGAGAGCTCTTTAATGTAGAACTGGCCTTCCGAAGAGGAAGTGGATCCTCGGCCGAGGTATCGACTGGATGCACGCATTCCAGTATGAATTCACATTTATGCATTGGAAATCAAACTTGAGAAAATCACTCACCTCAACAATGTGTGGACGACCTGAACATTTCCTGGTTGAAATCAGACAGGCCCTACTTAGCCATTCATCCTTGGAATTGTAGTAAAAAAGTACCATTGCGGTCGGTGAGATCGCCTGTTCTTACAGCACTTAGAAACAGGTGAGATTCTATAAATAGGAATTGTAAGTGGACTCGGAAGTAAGTGCAGGTCTCATACAGAGGCATGCAGAATGTGCCAGCTACTGCTTCCCCAAGCTTTCATCTCAGTGACCACAGAACCCAAGTACTATACCTAGTGTGACGTCCACTGTACCCATGATCCCTCACGCATCAAGGTCCCTCAGATTGTTTTTTTCCGCCATCGTGAGCGGTCGCTTATCGCAGAGTGCAATTTCGGCATACGCCATTGACTTTATAAATTGTTAATAATAGTTACTCTTCCTGTCCTTTTTTGATCGCCGTGTCTCGACGCGGTGAAGAACTCAACAAGAACAAGACAAACCGTCGGACGAAGATCTTCGACGGATTTCTATCGGCCTTGGAAAGCCCACCGGGCCCAGGCCCTTACAGTAGGGAGAGTGGGGGCGGTCATTACAAAATGTATGTTTCCACCCCTTTCCCTGGTCGCCCTGCTGCCTACCCCAAACATGGAGAGGACTCTGTTTAAATTTTGCCCGTCCTGTAACAAAAAATATACATGGATCGATAAGCACAGAGTGTGCAACATCTGTCTTAATTGAGACCACAACAAGACTCACTGGCAAGCATGTAAATTGCTTCAACCAAAAACCCTTAAGGAGTGCAGGACAAAACGTTGGGCCCACCAAGCCATGCAGGTTGAGGCTGCCATGGATGTGGAGGAGGACTCCAACGCCAGCAGCGGCGCCGTCTTTTCGGACAGCGAGGGTGACGGGGAACATCCTCGTTACCTAGTGCTAGCCCCCGACCAAGCAGACAGACCGGAGGCTCCATTGTGGGGACGACACACGGTGGCAAAGGCACTAAACTTTCCCACACCAAAGACATATCCCACGGCGATGTCTCTCACATGCCGAGAGTCGGCGTCTAGGGGCAAATCTATGGATTTACTGTCCTCTGGGCACTCCGAGTCTCGACTGCCTCATGACAGGCCCCATAAGACCAAGGACGACAAGCATAAGACCTTTTCTACTGACCGAAAGACGACAGTAAAGCCCTTCCCAGTGCCGAAACTCGACCCACACCTGGGGGGACGCCTAAAGAGTCACCTGTCACATTTAATAAAGAAACATGTCCCCAAAGGTCTAACTGAGGGTTCTAGTTCTAAACAGTCATCCTCAAAGAGCTCTAATCCCAAGGATAAGCATAAAGACAGGGATTCTTCCCAAAAGGACAAGAATAAAAGCCTTCAGGTCAAAAGTAAGGCCAAACCTCTTGATCCACAAAAGCCTGATGAGATCCCAGCAGAGGACATTTCTCAAGAACCTGATCAAATCTTGATAGAAGTGGAGGAGGGAGACAGTAACTTGCCAACACCCTCCACTCCTGCCATTACTTCCCCTGGGATCATCCCAACCTCTGCCAACTGGTCAGCCAAGGACATAGACAGAGTTATGAGCAGAATGTCTTTCTTTACGAATTTCTTTGAAGAGCACCCCACGGCTCTTTAAAGTTTAATAAATACACCTCCTACCATTCAGGCATCCAATTCCAAGACCATATCTGCAACTTCTCAGCCCTGCACATCTTCCCAACCGTCAGGAAAAAGATCTCTTCCCCCCCACCCCCCTGCCGAGATTTATGATGCACCATCCACTAAAAAGTCACACATCTCCACTAGTCTTTATGACCTACATGCAGAGGCGGAAGAGTATCTAGACCATGATACATACTATGATGAGGATGACGTTGGGGATGAGGACGTGGGTCAGAACTATAATAATGATGACGTGAAAAAATCAGTGTTCTTGCTATGGACTCTCTCGTCCCACAGGACCCTCCCTTACCTGATTCCCCTGTGGATAACCAGCCCTTGTTTAACAATATCCTACTCAAGGCTGCTGAACATTTTGGCATTGACACTCAAGAAATCCAATAGGACAAGGATATTGTTGAGAACATCCTAGGGGACAAGAAGGCTTCCACAGTTTATACCCATGCTAAAATCTGTCCAGAGAAGGATTCAACCTTCCCTAGAGATGCCAAACCAAACTAGGGCAGTGAATCCGAGAATAGAAAAACTATTCCGACCAGCACCCTCTGACCCCTTATACATAAGGGGGCAGCTCAAGCCGGATTCACTGGTAGTCACTACCACCCGAAAGAGAGCGGGCACCCCCTTGGCCTCTTCCGAGTCTCCCCCAGATAAAGAGAGCAAAAAGCTCTACACAATGGGGAGGAAGATGGCATCGCTAACAATTCTGCTCTGTTGGCAAGTTACGATTGCACAAAATGGGACAAGGTTACGGCCCTGGTGGATTCAGCTCCAGAACCCCTTAAATCAAGACTCGCCCTTGTAGCAGCTGTAGGTAGAGCTACTGTCAGCAAGCTACTTAAAAACAACTTGGACGCTGCAGATAACGCCGGACGCATTATTGGAGAAGGCACCATCCTCAAGCGCCATGCCTGGCTTCGTCAGTCGGGTTTTAAGTTGTAAACATAGGCTACCCAGCTCAACATGCCAATAGAACCCAATGTTTTATTTGGTAAAGCAGTAGAAGATGCGCTGAAGTCAGCCAAGGAAGGCTACGAGACTCTCATCCCTTGACCAGCTTACAAATAAGCAAACGGGACAAAGAGGGGGTAGCAATTTTTTGCCGTTTTCGTGGCCAAATTCTCAGACTCCGGGTATGGTCAGAACCAGAGCTCCTCATGGAATAACAACCAACAAGCGTCCCAAGGTTATCCTAGGGGCCAACGCAGAGGCCGCGGTCGGGGTAGAAGCCCCCCCCTCCAAGGGTGGGGAAACCCCTTCCAAACAATGACCCCCCCCCCCCCCCGCTACCGGTCCCCTGCCATGCCTCCCCAGTCGGGGGTTGAATTGCAAACTTCACCCACACATGGGAATGGATAACCACTGACAAGTGGGTGTTATCTACAGTAGCGGGAGGTTATTGCATCAAACTCCTGGGGATTCCATCAAACCTTCCCCCGCGGCAAAAAAGGTCATCAAGAGAGGAACAGCTCATCTTGATAGAAGAAATCGTGGCACTACTCCTCAAGGACGCCATCGAGATCGTGCCGACCAACGAGGTAAACTAGGGTATCTATTCAACGTACTTCCTTGTTCCAAAAAAAGATCCAACCATGCGCCCAGTATTAGACTTGTGCCATGCAAACAAATGTCAAGCCACAAAAATTCTGCATGACAACGCTACAAGAGGTAATTCCACTGTTAAAACAGGGGGATTACATGGCAACATTGGGCATGAAAGATGCTTATTTTCATGTTTCAATGTTCCCAGCGCACAGAAGGTTCTTGCCTTTCAAAGTAACAGACCAACACTATCAATTCAAGGTGCTACCCTTCAGGATAGCCTCAGCTCCAAGGGTATTCACGAAAGTACTGGCGGTGGTATCAGCGCACCTATGCAGGGAGGCTATTCCAGTGTACCCATACCTGGACGACTGGCTGATCACGGGAGAAACTTACCAGCTTTGCAAGATAAACACGCAAAGAACTATAAACCTTCTTTTCCAATTGGGCTTCTCGATAAACGAGAAAAAGTCAAGTCTGGTACCAGATACATCGAAACAGTTCCTAGGAGCTGTTCTAGATACAAAGACAGGCTTAGCCTTCCCATCCATGGAGAGGGTACAGAACATGCTTCAGCAAATATCCCAGTTTCTCAAGCCAGTCTCCAGATAAGCGTACGCAAAGGTATGCGTTTATTAGGCATGATGGCATTGTGCATTTATCTGGTCCCACACGCACGCCTGCGCATGCGACCAATGCAGGAATGGTTGGCGAAACAATGGTCTCTGGCAAGTGGTCAGTGGGACGATCTAGTGGTCGTTTCACCTACTCTAGTTCAAAACCTACGCTGGTGGTCGAGAGAAAAGTGAATGAAAGGTAAACCCTTCCACGAACCGGAAGCGCTAGCGATCGTCACAACAGACACGTCACTTTCCGGATGAGGCGCCCATTACCTTCACCACACAGTACACGGTCTGGGGACACAAGTCACGGCACAGAACCATATCAACCTACTGGAACTATTAGCAGTCTTCAAGGCTCTACAAGGTTTCGAAGGGCATCTGACAAACCAGTCAGTCCAAGTCCTGACAGACAGCACCACTGCCATGTTTTAAATCAACAAACAGGGGGGAACACTCTCTCCAAATCTGTCCACGTTAGCTCAGAAAATATGGCGGTGGGCACTCAGACGAGGGATGTCTGTGTCCTCCCAGCATGTTCCAGGGGTACTCGACACTCTAGCAGACTCTCTCAGCAGAGATCCACTGCCAGAAGAACACGAGTGGCAACTTCTCCCACACGTTGTAGACCACATCTTCTCTCAATGGAGTTACCCTACTCTAGACTTGTTCGCTACAAGAGAGAACGAGTAATGCCCAGACTTCGCGTCCAGGTTCCCCCAACCAGGTTCCAAGGGGAACGCCCTATGGATGAGCTGGTCGGGGAAATTTGCTTACGCTTTTCCCCCGACACCATTGATCGGTAGAATCGTGAACAAGATGCACAGAGAACAGATGACGCTCATCCTAGTTGCTCCTATGTGGGCGAGACAACCGTGGTACCCACATCTGCTCAAGTTGGCAATGTGCCATCCCATCAAGCTCCCGTACCAGATCAACCTGTTAACCCAACATGAGGGGACAACGGTACACCCACAACCACACTCCATGAACTTGGCAGCATGGCTCCTGAGGTCGTAGAGTTCGGGCACCTTAATTTTCCACAGCGGTGTAATATCCTCAAGGAGGCACAGAAACCAAACACTAGACACTGTTATTTCGACAAGTGGAGAAGATTTGGTGCCAGTCAAAACAAATAAACCCCATAGAATGTACCCCATCACACATTCTAAATTATATGCTCCACTTGTTGGATTCAAGGTTAGTCTTTAACTCTATTAAGGTACACCTAGCAACTTGTCAGCTTACACCACCTCTCAAAGTAGTGTTGCGATGGAAAGGGCCAGTCATTAAAGCATTTATGGAGGGAGTAATGCGACTCCACGCTCCAATCTCTAATCCCCCGCCAGGATGGGATCTCAATGTAGTACTAGCGAAGCTCATGGGACCCCTGCCCCTCCTTTGAGCCTTTGCACCAAGCTAGTCTTAAACACATTACCTACAAGACTGCCTTCTTAGTGGCTATTACTTCCATAAGAAGAGTCAGCTAACTCCAAGCATAGTCAGTGCAGGACCCTTTCTTTATTATTCATAAAGACAAATTGGTTTTACAGACGCATCCTAGGTTTTCACCTAAATTCATTTCCAAATTCCATGTAAACGAATCCATTGAGCTTTCAGTCTTCTTTCAGAAGCCAACTAGCTCGGCTTAGGTTAAACTCCACACACTAGATGTGAGGAGAGCGGTTCTCTCCTACGTAGATAAAACAAGACCGCTTAGGAAAACAGATCAACTGTTTGTCTCCGTAGCTCCAGGCAAAGAAGGAGACCACATTTCCAACAATGCCATCTCCAGATGGATAGTCAAATGTATACAATTATGCTATTCATTATCAAACAAGACACTGCCTTTTACTCCAAGAGCTCACTCCACACGGAGCACAGGAGCTACTCTGGCTTTTATTGCAAATGTCCCCCTAGACAGTATTTGCAAAGCAGCTACATGGAGCTCAGTACACACTTTCACTCAGCACTACTGCATTGACGCACATTCCAAAGCAGATACACAGGTGGGACAAGTGGTCCTAAAACATCGATTTGCCGCTGCTCCTTCTCACGACCCCCCCACCTTCTCCTAACACTGCTCACTAATCGATGCATAGCATGTGATCTAAGAAGATTCCACAAGCCTCAGAAGGGATACATTACTCACCGTAAGCTTATTTCTGATGCTTGTATCTGCTTAGATTCACATGCAGCCGCCCTTCCTCCCCTGAGAGAAGGTGCATAGATGTTATGAGCTTTCTGTTATCTATCTGCTTGGCTACACCTGTACTCACGCTACACTTCATGCAAACTCATGTCAGAACAAAACAATCTGAGGGACCTAGACGCGTGAAGGTCCATGGGTACAGTGGACATCACACTAGGGATAGTATTACTGGCACACCCTGTCGACGTCCCTTTTTGAGTTTCGAAAACAACTGTAATACTGCACAGCTTCCACTAGATGTTGGCCTATGCATAGCATGTGAATCTAAGCAGATACAAGCATCAGAAATACGATTACGGTGAGTAATGTATCATATGTATATATATTTTACAGGGCGTGCAGTGTGTAGTTATGGTTAAGTGGCTCAACCCATATGAAGAGCACTTTTTGGGCGGCTTATAACTTCTCAGAAATAGTGTATGGACCTGTCAGATTGATTCTAAGTTTAGTGAGGTTTTGTTAAAGGGGGGGGGGGCAAAGTTTTATAAAGGGGTCCCAAAATGTGTGGTTTTTCCCATAGATAAATGGAAAAAAATGTTTGCTCGCTCCTACAGCCCAAACGGCTGGACGGATATTCACCAAATTTACGCCAGGAGCGCACACAATGGGACACATCTTTGGCTTCCCCTTCCTTCCACACAGCCCATTACTGCAGACTTGGTGGTGTTAATTTTTAGTTTGGCCGGATGACATTGGCAAGGAAAGAAGGTAGTGCCGGAAGGAACAAAGGGAAGAGAGCAGAGTTACAGATGCCTTCGATACGCAAGGGCAGGGGTAGTGCACAATATGAACCCTGGGTGCAGAAGGACAAGAACAATTTGATTAAAGCGCTCCCACCGATATGCGTTTGGAAAACACTGTGGGTGTACCCCTCGCCTTAGGGGATATGAAAAGCTTATTAGTGTCAATGGAGATTGACCAAGCCGGAGATGTGTGGATTAAAGCAGGATTCTCAGGAGTGAGGTTAGACGACGATGCGCACAACAGCACACCGTTCAACATCATCAAAGCACAGGTGTGGGGCACGCTTTGGCGCACTTACCCCGACACGCCAGACATACAGTCCATGATGCAATATGAAGACCCTGTGCAGTACATTATTATGGTTCGGGAGCCGTGGGGAGCAGAGACAGGGGGGCCAATCAGTTCCTCTTTTTACTTTGTTATTAAAAGGGGTTTACCGACAGAAGTGCAGAAACGCTAGACAAGATTGTGGGTATTGAAGCAAAGGGTTGGGCGACGATCTAGAATATAATAGTACACCACTGCAAGTGAATAAAAGAACGCAAAACGGAAACAGCACAACAATTGTAGGCAAATGAAGCAAAACTTATACAGAAAAGCTGACTAAAATAGGGGTATAGGGGGTGGTGACCACACCTGCACAGACAGAGGCGACGGGGAGCATGCAGGGGTCCACGGATGTCTGAATAGCTGCATTCTGGCTGGAAGGAGTACAAGGGCAGTGGGGAGGTGGGTGTTGGGGAGTATTCTCAGAAATTTGCTAATTCCCTCCACCCTAGAGACTCCCAGCAACTTTGCTGGATTTTGAGGACTTGAGTTTTTTAACCTGGAGAGTCGGACCCTTTTTCCCACTCATATATTTCAATTTGAAGACCCTTTTTCCCCCCTCTCCCATGTATTTTAATGTGATTTTTGAACTCTGTTTCTTTTGGTTATGGAGCCTGAAAAACTCCATAGGCAGCATGTTTTACATTGTGTCAAACAGCACCTTCAGTGCAGTGGCACAGGGAAGTCTTTCAGATTTCACAAACGTTTAAATAGCTTCCCTGGGATAAACCACTGTTTCCCAGAGCAGTAAAGTGAAATTGACTTTACTTACATTTGTAACTTTCTAGACCCAGCACACACTATCTTACCGAAAGGTGCTTGAGGGGTTACTTAGTATCCCCTTTGTCTAGCTTCTCATGTAACATTTTTGTTACCCTTTCATCAATGAATGGCTGGTGGCAGTGGTTTACTTTAAACTATTGTGGTGTGCATTTACAGCGGGCTGTGCTCGCAGCTACAGTAAAGCACCCCAGGGTGCAATTTTTGTCAAAATGGGCCCAGTCTTCTTTTTTCACCATTTCTTTGTGGAAATGTCCTTCTTGAGATTTACTCTGCACGCCAACCCTGGTTTGGTCCCTTTGTTTGCTTTGCCTTTGGTGATTGGCTGGCTGACTGTCCGGCAAAGATAGCCACCCCGCTTGGTGACTGACAGCTAGGCTGGAATGAATGGGAGAAACCTGAATAAAAGGTGAGGCTTTTTGCTTGGAAGGCAGAGTCAACCACTGGCCGAAGGAACATGAGAGAGGAACTTTAAGAGGATGCTTGCTGCAACTCCTGGACCGTTGGTTTGCCCAGTGAAGCCCTGCTGCTGTTCTGAAACTCCAAATTCGTATCGACAAAGAAGTCCCTGCAAGGACGACTTCTCCCTTTGAGTTGGTGGGACCAATCAACTCCAAAGTAAGCCACCTGGACATCTTCTCGGAGCTGGTTGAATTTCCACAGAGTTGCGGCTGGAAACCGAATAGCCAGGGATAGGAACACCAGATTGTGTGCATTGCTTTTAAGTTGGCCCAGAGCTCCAGGAAGATCCTCCTGACTCTCAGGAAGCAGGACTGACCGACCCTGAGCCTCCTCAACAGAGTGCGGGAACCCAGAAGCAAGGAAAGTCCATCTTGACAGCCAGGAACCACAGTGTTGCTATTTGCGGTAGTTGCGTGGAGCTGAAACACCAAAGTGCCACTTGTTTGAAGATTTCCGGTTGCGAGCGGTGACCGTCCCGTTGCAGTGCAGTGCAGGAGTCCCCAGAAGTCGTCCCTCTTGTCCCCACGACTGAGGCCCATGAACAGTGAGATCTGGAGAGCTGTACAGGAAAAGGAGTCATCTGTTGCACTTTTTCTTCAATCCAAAGGTACTGTAAAGTCTGAGAGAACTTATTGTAGTGTTGCTTGCATCTTCTACTACTCACAAGCCTAAACAGCTTGTGGCCCTACATTGATTCTTCTTTTCTTCAAAGACTTCTAAAACATTGTGCAAAGACTTTTCTATTACCTACCAGAAGTGCTTCAGCTCATATAAACGTTTGCCCATTGCCTTTGGCTTAGCCTATTACGCTGAATGACTTTGCTTAGGGAATCCAAAAGTATTTGTCTGCTTAAGAATTTTTGTGATCTCTGGTTTGTTCTTATAACCTTTTCCTTTGACCAATTCCTAAGAATGTTCTAAATGCAACAGTAAGATATTAATGTTCCCAGCACTCTAGCTATTGTAGTCATTTGAGGGTGTAGGTTGTTACTGTGGGCCATCCCGAAAGGGTCTTTACTGATTTAGAACCTGAGAGTGTGTATTTTTGAAGTGTATTTGTGTGTTGCTTTTATATTGCTCCCTTCTGAGGCAGGCTTATTCTAACTGACTGATAAATAAATTAATAATTGTTTATTCAAGAAACCTTGTGTGTGTTTATTTGAATACTTGTCACTGTCCATCTGTGTAACTCCCCTACAGCTCACATTGACCCCTCTTGAGATGAACCTGGCTGCTCAACACGCTACCAACCTGTGTAGTACAAGCTTTTCCCAAAGGTTGGGTTCCTATTGCCAGGAGGTCAGGGTTGTTGTAGTGCACCCAAAGGGTACTGCATACAATCTTGCCTAACAGCGGACAGCAGTACCCCACCCAGGATTGGCAATAAGGGGGTCTGCAGCATGGCAGGGGCAGATTCATGGGGGGGTAGGGCACTTCGGAGGAATGGGTCCGAGAGGGGCGGGTATGTGGTCCTCACAGTATTGGAACTGCAGGAAGTGGGGACACTTCGGGAATGCAGAAGCATGGCAGGACTCGGATACGAAACATACAATAATCGCCACCCACCACCGCAGACTACACAGCAGATGCTGACACCACGAATGACCTCCATACCCTATGAAATACACCAAGCATAGAAACCACTCCCACCCTGGCCCCCGGGGGGCAAGCACAGTAATAGCAGCACCAACAAGAGAAATACCCACAGCAGACGATGCCCCAGCACGGAAATGGTAACAGGCACGCACCCAACTAAGTACCAAATAGCACCATAGTGCCTTATCGGGGTGTGAGCGTGATGGGGAATCACCCGTTCACGTTCCGCGGGTCGAACACATACCTGTATTAGAACAGCCCACAGAGTGCACGTGCGTGCCCAGTATTATCTATGACAGTTCACCCTGATGAAGAACCCTTGGTGGGCGCAGAGGAAACAAACACTTCATTTTTATGGTCGACACGGGTGCCACAAAATCATGCCTCAGTGAGGGAGATTTTCTATTATCAGGCCACGCGCTTCACATGCAGGGTTTCTCTGGTGCTGTATCCAGGTTCCATACACTAAAGAGGTTGATCAAAGTAAGAGGGGGATGGTGCGGGCTGCCCAACTCTATTCTGAAAGCTCGCCAGTGAACTTGCTCGGCAGGGATCTTCTCAGCAAGCTCAACATAACGATCTCATTCACACAGTGGCATAGTGTGCGCCACGCCAGGGATGTGCACCATAAGGGCAATGCTAATAATACATGCAATGGGAGGAGAAGTGGTGGTACGTGGAATTCCTGCAGACCCGAATATGTTTGTATATGGAATCACTGTGTTTGAGGTAGGGTTGTAACCATTTCATTTTGCTTAAATAACCGGTACCTTGTTTGTAACGGTAAACCAATTCAAATGATGTTTTTGTTTTGCAGGTGTACTGTGTGTGTGTGCAGTGCACTTCAATGAATGCAATCGGAAATTGTAAATAGGGCTGGCGCTGGGCTGGCTTATAGGGAGCCTTGCTGGGACTGGAGGAGGTGGAGTTTGCCCGGGCCCAGGCTGGGCTCGGCTGCTTCAGAGAGCCTCGGGGAGGTGGAGTTTGCCTGGGCCCAGGCTGGGCTGGGTTACTTCATAGAGCAACTTCATTTGATTTGTAATTGGACTTCATATTTCTTTCTTCCTAGTCCTGTAATGGGGGTAGTCCCAATTATGTCCCCAACCCCAGCCTGTGCAAAAGCAGAGGGGGGAGAGGGGTGAAGGGAGGCACCCAGTCAGAAATCACTCCGCTCTGTCCTAGGCAGAGCTGGCATTCTAACTCTGCACAGGAGGGGAGAGGCCTAGAGGAGTGTGGAGCAGCATTCCGCCAGTATAACCAGGCAAGTGGGTTAATCATTTTCTGAAACTACATGTTGGTGTTGAATGCGTATGAATGTTTGGGGAGGGTGTGTGTGTGTGTGTGTGTGTGTGTGTGTGTGTGAGATGGTCTCCAGATATGATGCCCCCTTAGCAAGACGTTTGAAATCAGGACCGCGGCCCATGCAGCTGGAATGGCAATTATTGTATGATAGGTTATTTATAAGGTGCTTAATACCCAGAGGTTTCTAAGCGTGGACCGGGGATCGAACCTGTGTTGCTCTGTGTCTTGTTTCCAAGGCGAGCACATTGCCCCTGAGCTATCCTCCCGAAACACTTAAAATGTATGCACATCACACATGTTCAGTATGTTCACATCAAACTCATGGAGGCCTAATGTACAAGTACAGTTATACGGTAATGTACAAAGTTAACTTTAATCCTCTACGATAAATGAACATACTGTTATTAGAACCGCTTCTTGTTTGTTCCAACCTAAATTCACTTGTTTGCTGAGCAGAGTGCGCGCACACATGCAATGACAGAACCTGACACGAGCTCGTGGCATTCTCCTGCACTTAAGCAGAGGAGTAATATTTTCCATACTTTCGGCTGCTACACTCACTGCTTCTAGTCTTGCCGGTTTCACGACTGCTTTGCCTCGAGACTTTAATGACGGCTTTGGTGGTAGATCCAGTGGCAGCTTTCAAGGACTAATCCCACAGTAAGAAAGCTTTTATTACCCTTATTTTGCTCCATCTGGACTCAGTCCCTCACTTATGAGGAGAATATCAACGTAGCCCCTCCAAAGATGAAATGGGGCCCCTGTCCTATTCAAACGCGGGTCCCATTCGAACATTCCCTAATCTTCAGTTGAAATGCATTGGGGCTGGAGGGACAGCATTTGGTCTAGGTCGGTGGGGACATTGGATGTACTTGTTAGTTTATTGTACAGTGGGATGCACCGTGTCCCTGAATGGATGTATATATTCCCGACCACAACATGCTCGTCTGGGGAACAGGACATCGGATGTCCTGTGACTTGGGTTTGGCACCTCTGTCAGACCGCACAACAGATTTGTACAGCGGTTAGAAACTGATATCGAAGCGCTATATGAGCTACCAAATTAAATGTTGCTTTTACGAAAGCAGGATTTGGTCCCTATCCTAGTGTTGGCACATGTTTTGGGGATGCCTGCACAGTCAAGGTTTCCTTCTACCTTACCCTGATACTTTGAGGCGGCAGATTGGACAGGAATTTAGCTTGATGTGTTTGCCTTAGGCACAAGCACCTCGTTGTTCTAATAGCGCCCGCCTCCCTTCCACCAACTCCATCGTGAAAGAGAATATATTTTATTTTAATGTTGTCAGTGTTGTTGGTTTCCAACGAAAACCTTACACAATTAATAATTATAAAATATATATGTCAATGGCATCAAACATATTAATATAATTGCACAATATTTAAAATTGACTTAAAATGTCATCTAAACATCTCATTGTAGCCAGAGTTAACAATCTATTCAACCATTATCATTTCAGTCCGAAATTCAACCACAGATAATCCTACAATGGATACTAGATAGATCTGTGGGCAGAGCGTTTGTAGGCTTCAGGTATGACGAGTGACGGAGAGTTGTTTCGCCTAATGAGAGACTGCATGCTTAGTTTGTTGTGTACTGAAGAGAAGACCAAACTGGTTATGTATGTTTGCATACATATGGGTGCGCGACTGCTTTGTGAATGGATATGAATGTGTTTTTGTGTTGGCTTGGGCTGAGAGTCATTGGTTCACACAACAAACAAGAACATGCTTTCTTACAATGGCGTGCCATTTTACTGTCATTAAGGGCAGAGCTCAGTCAACAAGTGTGCTTTTACATGGCGTTAATGGCATATGTTTAATGCAGAGGAAGCGTGGATGTGTTTTTTCTTATGGTATAATTACCGACATACTCTTATGTCCCGTCCCCTTTCCTCCCTAATGCATGGGCGTCCCTTCCGGAGGGAAGGGAGACGGAATCTTTTTCACCCAAAAAAATCTTCTTCCCTTTTAAATTTAGAGGAGCGTGGGTGTGTGGCCCTGGGAGCATGCGCTGCCCTCACTCCGCCCTCCGGCGCCACACCCCAGTCCCATTTTCCACGTCGACGGGAACATGCCTAATTCACGAGCGCTGCTGGGTTTGGCTTCGGCCATGTAATTCCACGGACGGATACCTCTTCTCTTTGTCTTTTTTGTCTTTCTTATCATTCAGGTACTCGGTCCTCAGGCGTCGTGCTCCTCCCCGGCACATGTCGACTTCCACAGGGTTCAGCAGGTGTCCATCCTGCAACAGGCTCTTCCCAACTTCAGACACCCACGCCCTCTGCCTACATTGCCTTGGCCCAGACCATGGTTGGCAAGCTTGTACAGCGTGCAATGCCCTGTCATCAAAATCGCTGAAGAACAGACTAGCCAGTTGGAGGGAGCTCTTCCAGAAGTTGCCTCCAGAGGACCTCAAGAACTTTGTGAAATATCGAACCAGGCCCAAGGTAGGGCCCTATTTTCCATTGCACCCGCAAGATAGACTCTTCCCAAGAACTCGCCCGCGCGGGATAGACCGTTCAGGTCCTTAATAATAAAAATAATAATATTTGCACCAGCACGCGCACCGAGGCTGCTTCAGCTACCAGCCTACCGGCCGAGGGATTTTCAGGTCCTCCCTGTGATAGTGCTGAGGGACCGGAAGGTTCTTTGACCGGGTCTCCACCCAAGGGGCTCTGCCCTTTTACCAACATTATGTCCGAGGGGCCACATCCTAGTACTGGCAATACTGCGGAGGGGACGCCTAAACGTAGGTCTACCGGCCGAGGGTGTCACACCTACCAGGCCTAGGCCCGAGGACAGGGTAGGCCTCGTGATCCACACTCAAGAGTCTTGGAGGAGGCTGGGCCCAGCGAGCAGAGCAACACTATGCAGACACGTGGCAGGCAGCTCGACAAAATGGCCGCCCTCCCAGACATCGGCACCCATCCAACGCCATTCCAGGAGATCGGCAAAGAACGAATGTCAAGGTGGTACTGGCCTCAACCAATTGCATGGCCTACAGCCTATCCTTCATTGGTGCAGGGTAGGTGCCCACTACATCTGTACGGGCAGGGTATGCAGCGGCTCTAGCAGCCTCCCGCTACCCCGTCGGTATCCCCTACCACCTATCCGGCCTGTGAAGAAGGGTTCTTCGAAAGGTTCCTTGGGCTCATGAAGTCACCTCAGATGGTGGTTATCCTCAGGAGCGCCATCAGGGACGTGCTCCCTATGATGCTACCGGCGCCACAGGCTCCTCCTCCAGAGCCCCTGGCCCCGGCGCAGCCTCTGCCTCCGGCTCACCAGCCGATTCCTCAGGCAGTTCCGTACCAGCCTCCGGCTCCGGTCCCCGTACCCCAGCCTCCGGCTCCCGCTAATCCTCCACCTATGCAGGATCCTCCTGACCCATAGGATACGGATGGGGAGGATGATCCTCACATGCCATCCTCAGCCAGGGCTTTCCATGAACGTCTTGCAGGGCTGGCAGAGTACTTGGGCCTACCCCAACCCGAGGTTGAGCAGCCGGCAGAGGGCCTTCTGGCTGAAGTCCTCACAAGACGCCCCTCTGCCAAAATGAGAATTACACTGCAGACCAATGAGGCCTCCCTGCTCAAGCCCCACTCTGTCCAGCCGGTCAATCGACGTCTGGACACCAAGTACAGGCAGATGGAGGGGGACCACTGTGCCATCTGTATCGCCATGGACATGAGAAGGACAGCCTGGCTCTAGGCAACAAAATTCAACCCGGACGTCCAGGAACGCATATTAGATCTGCTGTTTGTTAGTGGGGGGGACCTCTTCCACTCCACCACGGATGAGGAGCTGGACAAAAAGAAAAACCGCTCACAAACCGCCAAGTCTTTTTCAATCTTGACAAAGACCACGCCCCCAGGTCGTACACCCAGTCCTAGCAGTGCTCTGACAGGGGGCGTACGTACGGAGGGTTCAGCGGCTTCCAGGAACAGAGACCCAGGCAGCCTGACCGCTCGCCGTCTCAAAACTGGCACAAGCGAAAAAAAGGGTGGGGGCGATATTACGGGCTTTTCCCAGTCCCCCTCCTCTGCGACAGCCTCTGGGGGAAAGAAGACATGACACGCCCCTCCGGGTCCACGTGTCTCCAGTGGGGGCGGCAGCATTGCTCTCCATGCACATTTCTGGCGCCACAATTTCTCTAACCCTTATATCCTCTCCGTAGTATCCATGGGGTACCACCTACCCATACCAGCCTCTCCCCCCTCCTCCCCTCCACTCGCTCAAGTTGGGACAGCAACTCTTCTGGCGGAGATCCGGTCGTTCGTCGAGAGCCAGGCAGTGGAGGAAGTCCCAGCCTCCCAGCGAGGCTTGGGCTTTTATTCCAGGATTTTCACCATTCAGAAAAAGAATCAGGCAGGCCTGAGAGTTGTGCTGGACCTTTCCACCCTCGATCTTTCCACCCTCAACCTCTCCTTACCTCTACAAAAATTCAAGATGGTTACGCCAGCTTTTATAGCAGAGCCATTGTGTAAGGGAGACTGGATGTGCTCCCTGGATCTGAAGGACGCGTACCTACATGTCCGGATTTGGCAGCCCCATCGTTCTTTCCTACGGTTCAGGATCATGGGCTACCATTTCCAATACAAGGTCCTCCCTTTTGGCCTCAACTCGGCCCCCAGGGTCTTTACCAGGCTCATGAATGCAGTGGCTGCCCTCCTCAGAGCGCAGGACCTCCACATCTACCCATACCTCGACGACTGGCTTGTCAGGGCTATCTCCGGAAGCGGCTCACCACTCCTCCCATGCCCTTATGAACACACTGCACGATCTGGGCTTCTTGCTTAATCTCAAGAAGTCGCAGCTGCAGCCCACACAGACTGACATTCTTGGGCCTCATCTGGAACACGTGCTCCGAGAAGGTATTTCCGTCGGAGGACAAGATCTCGGCCATCAAGAGGGCCACCACCCACTTCCTCAGCAGAGAGGTGACCTCGGCATGGTGGTACCAGCTTCTCCTGGGTCTCCTGGTGGCAGTCCTATTAGCCATCCCACACACAAGATTGAGGATGAGGAGGATTCAGCTGCACTTCGTGGCCTCATGGAACCAGGAGCTGGGCTGTCAATCCGAGATGATCAACGTTCCTCCATCTCTCCACCCGGACCTAACATGGTGGTCCAGGGACTGCAACCTACGGACGGGGAAGCCCTTTTGGCCGCTCACTCTGCAGGCCACCATCACCACAGACTCCTCGCTCGAGGGCTGGTGAGCCACCCTGGACGATCTCTCGGTCCACGGCACCTGGACTCGACAGGAGCAGGAATACCACATCAGTTGGTTAGAGCTGAACGCCATCTGGCTAGCGCTCAGAGCATTCCTACCACTTCTCAGGGGCAAGGTTTTCGGAGCTGCTCAGCCTCTCTGAGAAGCCGCTGATTCACCTCCCGACGGGCCCAGCACTTTTTCTGGCGCAGCAGGGGGGGGCAAGGTCATCCACCCCGCGCCTCAGAAACTAGCCCTCACAGCGTGGTGCCTGAGCGGGTAACGCTGCGGCACCTCAGCCTCTCCCAGGCTAATCTGGAAATCATACATGGTGCAAGGAGCAAGGCTACCAGGTCCCAGTATAAATGTAAATTGACCAGGTTCTGCCACTGGGCAGTCTCCAAGGAAATCGGCCCCCTGGCATGTACTTTGGACAACATGCTCTCCTTCTCGGCGCACCTCGCCCACTCGGGGGTGCAGGTGGTCACCTGCCATACATACCTCGGCGCCATCGGGGCTTACAGGAACTCGGAGGAGGGGGATCTTCTCCTCCTACAATCCTATCGTCAAACATTTGACGCGGCTCGCGAGGCTCTACTCGCCCATCAGGAGGCCGCACCCTGTGTGGGACCTTAACATAGTCTTGGGCGCCCTCGCGCACAAACCGCTTGAGCCAATGGCGTCCGTGGACATCAGGCTGGTCACCATCAAGACGGCTTTACTAGCCGGCCTCACCTCGGCTCGTAGAGTCAGCTAAATCCAGGCGCTGGTTGCCTCTGAACCATATACTACCTTTCACAGGGACAAAGTAGTCCTGCGGACAGACCCACCATTTCTGCCCAAGGTGCCGGCTGCTTTCCACTTGAACGAGGAAATAGTTTGTCCTACGTTCTTTGCCGATCCTAAGGACGAAGCACAGAGTGCTGCACTGCCTGGATGTCGGGTGTGCCCTGAAATTCTACCTGGATAGGACCAAGGGCTTCTGCAAATTGGACGCCCTGTTTGTCACTTTCGGAGGCTCAAGATCAGGCCTCCATGGCCTCCATATCCCGCTGGATGGTCTCGGCCATCAAAGAAGCGTACGAGGGCCAGCACAAGCCACTTCCGGCCAACATGCACGCCCACGCAATCGGGGCCAAGGCAACGGACATCGCATTCCAGCACCATGTCCCTTGGCAAGTCAAAAGCAGGGTGGCCGCTTGGGCCGCTCCCTTGGCTTTCTGCAAGCATTACTGTTTGGATGCCGGCTCTCGATCTGATATGGCTTTCGGACAGGCGATTCTCAGGAACGTATTCGCTTAAGGAGGGTCTCCTCTCCACCCTAGGGCTACATTCAGTTGTAATAGCCCATGCAGTATGAAGGAAAGGGGACGGGACGTAAGAGTAATTATAAGTTACTCAGTGTAGTGACTAACGTACTCTTAGTCACCTTTCCTCCATACATCCCACCATCCTGCCCCCCAATAATACTGGTGCCATTAGGCAATGGTAAATCTATTGTTGATACATCAATGCGGACTAAGGTGTGGCGCCGGAGGGCGGAGTCAGAGCAGGGCTTGAACCCAGGGCTGCACCCCCGCTCGCCTCTAAATTTAAAGGGAAGAAGGTTTTTTCTGGTGAAAAAGATTCCGTCTCCCGTCCCTTGGACGGGACACCCATGCATAGAGTACGTTAGTCACTACAGTGAGTAATTTATAATTTATGGGCATAACAAACATGACTGTTCTTACGTGAGAATACTGGAATGTATTGGTGTATGAACAGAATTGGCATGAACGTTTTTGCAGAATAACGGCATAAAGTGGGCAAAGGCATCCTTAAAATGCTCCGCCCACTCACTTTAAAGTAATGGATTTCTTGCCTTACAAAACCGATGTGTGGCTTTTTTTGTAATTGTTGACAGAAATTGTGCTGAAAAATGCACAATTTAATGAAAGTATTCTCCTGGGGGAGATCCCACTGAGCCAGCCTTGGTTGTTTCCTTCAGGCTCCCATGCTACGATCATTGTAACTGTGTACACCCTTCCAAATAAACAAGGAATCTGCTGCCACTGGCAATGTCAAATATTGGATTATTTTCTGATTGACAAATGGAACATAAAATAATGTTCCTAAAATTATAAATACGTAGTACTGGATGCTGAAGACTTGGTCTGCTATTTAACAAGAGCCTACAGCCATCTATAGTAGGCCCTCCAGTGTGACTGGCCAAGAATCCATGTGTGGGAGACGAGTGAAATATGATGCAGGAGCAATTTCAGAGATGTGGCAAGTGAACACTGTTAAGTTAGGGGCCATAGTGTCACAGTTCCTGATCCACTGTCACAAACACGAATTTGCCCTTGCATCAGTGCCCGCTTTGTAGTTGGATGCTCTATTGAGCCTGAGCTTGAGCTTTTTTTTGACTTGCTACTGCAATGGCAAGGGGATGTAGGTTTAAGCCCTTTAAAGCTGGACAAGTCGTGTCACTTTTTTTAAATTTTAATTATTGTGATGCACCCTGATTTTTACAGAATTTAAAAATGGCACTGCATCTGACACAACAGGTATGAGATTAATCCGCCAAACAAGCCCCCATATATGTTGCTAGCGTCTGTCAGTTTGTCCTAGGTTTATCTCTGGCTTATATGGGTCTGTGGCGTGCGCATTCGTCGTTCACACGTTTGTGTGATGCATGCATGCATCCGAGTGCACATATGCGTGTGTGACTGCACTGTATAGTGGGCCCAGCCAGTATTTTAAAAGGGGTCCTCCACATGTCAAGCTTGCAGTGAGGGAACATGTTTGAAATGTGAGGGGAGGGTTAAGACCAGGACACTCATTGGGCAAGGTCTAAAAAGTATTCTGCCTATTTGTTCTTTTCTAGCCTTGGGGGGGGGGGGGAAATGTAATATTCCTCTTGTAGTACATCAGAGGGGAGAGTGCATTGGCTGAGAGCATGGGGGAATCATGTTACAATTGAGGTAAGATGTGGGCTAAGAGAAACAGATTGAGAAGGTAGTGCACACTATACCGCAATAACCGCAGTATACCGTCATTTCAAAAGAAGGTTATCATACCGTCAAAACATCTATTTCGTGACATCCCTAGTTTGTGGAGGCTATGCCTCCGGTTGGCAAAGGGTGTTGGTGGGTTTCATCAAATTAAATGTTTCACCCTGTTGTGACCACTGAACTGGTGCCAGGTACGATACTATCCCTACATTTACAAGGGTTGGTGATCTCTGCAAAAAGGATTGTTGTAATTGGCACTGACCAAGGCAGTTGCGAGTAGTGCACAGTACTTTGCATTGACCCCACAATACCTCTAAAGGAGGTGACTGATACTGAACTGTTTGAAGACAGACCAGAGAACGGAGAAATTGTGCTAGCAATATGTATACCCTGTGAGATAATGGTGCAGTACAGGAAGGTCCAATGCCCCATGATGGCCCTTGCAGCCCCACCCCGGTTCACTGGCGCAGATTTAGAACAGGTGCCCTAGAGACTGTGGACGAGTAATCCCCATTATGTAGTGTTCCTACAGGGAGTGACCCCAGTACACGTAACATTTTAAACCAGGAGCAGTATTACCCCGAGTGAAACAATACCCACTTTCCAGGGAGGCAGAAAGGGAATTAAAGATGATATCACTGCTTTACGGAACCAAGGAATGATTGTACCTTCTACCTCCCCATGCAACATGGCTATATAGCTCATAAAAAAGGCAGCGGGGCAATTGGAGGATGATTCAGTATTTGCGCCCCCTAAATGATTTTGTGCAGCAAGAGTTTCCCTTGGTTCCTAACGCTACCACTATTTTGTGTAGCATCCCCAAAGAGGTAACGCACTTCACAGTGGATGACCTAAAACCTAAAAATGCCTTTTTCTCCATGCCGCTGCACCCTAACTCACAGCACCTTACCTCACTGCCTTTACTCATGGGGGAATGAGGTTCGAACGCACGAGATTGCCTCAAGGGTACTGTGAAAGCACCCACCATTTTCAACCGAATACTCCACACAGATTTAGGGAACATTCAAGTGTCCAGCACAGTCATCCAGTATGTGGACGACTTGCTGGTATGCAGCGACTCTGAACAACACTGCAGACATGACTCAATCACACTCTTACAGCTCCTAGCCTGCAAGGGGTATAAAGTTGACGAGGCAAAGCTACTGTTTACAAGAGGTTTTATACTTGGGGCAGTAAATATCGGCACATGGCAAAAAAATACCTGACCGCGCTGCCTCTGTCTGCGCCAGCCCACGACAGTAAAAGAAATGCAAAAGTTCCTAGGTTGACCTGCCTGACAATGTTTCCAGGTGCTACCGGCATCCTGTCAGCGAAGCAGAGTGTTTTTTTCATCTCGTAAGAAGGAGGGGCCTCTACAACATACACTCCGCTCCCGACACAGAGCATCACAGAGTGATGGCAGAGTGTTGGCATGTCTGACAAGCTGTTTCCTGGTGCTACTGGCGTCCGTCTGCGAAGCAGAGTGTTTTTTCCATCTCGTTGTAAGGAGGGGCCTCTACAACATACACTCCGCTCCCGACACAGAGCACCACAGATTGATGGCAGAGTGTTGGCATGTCTGACAAGCTGTTTCCTGGTGCTACTGGCGTCCGTCTGCGAAGCAGCGTGTTTTTTTTCCATCTCATTGCAAGAAGGAGGGGCCTCTACAACATACACTCCGCTCCCGACGCAGAGTGTTGGCAGAGTGTTTGCGGAGGGAAGGAGGAGGCAATGGAGTCTGCCGGACCCGAATCGGGTGCTCTTCTAAGGATACATAGCTGAATGGAGGTAATCAGCCGCATCTATTGTCCACCCAAGGCCCGGTTCAGTTCGAAGACCGGACTTCCCAAGAGCCGGTTGAAGGGAACAAATGGAATACACTACCATCAGGCATTTTGACCCAGCTGTTCCCGGGGGCGTTGGAGGAGGAGCTCTCTGAGAGGCTTATTTTGACTCTTTTAGAGCAGGCGGTCTGGGATGATCGAGAACAGGCTAGTGAGACCTCCCTATTAGTGTTACCAACGAAGAATAAACGTGCAATTCTTTACAACTCACTGGATTTATTTACTCAGTCGGGCTACAAAACTAACGCCTGGGATTAGTCTTCGACGTAGGAAGCTACTGATTCGAATGCAGTGAAGAAAAAACCTAGACGGTATGGAAGGAAAGGAGTATAGTGCTCGGCAGGACTTAGACTTACCAGCCAGCCAATTATCCTTGCTGGAGGAAGCCTATGAAAGTCCCAAGATTGATATAGAGGCCCCGTCGATTTAACCCAATACAAGGGAGATAAAGACGCTCTCTGGGTCTTGTTTGGGGAAAAAGAGCAGTGGTCCACACTTGAAATCCAGGAACAAATCTTTAGCGGAAGAAAAGACTGTCAAGCGGCACTTTAGAGCAAGGGACTCTGATCCACCTTATAATGACCCAAAGTGCGCAACGGAAAAAATTATTTGCCTGACTCCAGCAGCTGAAGAGTGGACTAATATATCAGATGCATACTTACTGGGTGGCTCAGATAAGAACGCTGTGTCACAGGAGGAAACCCATCTATTTCATTCATGTGAACTAAACTTGGGGGAGTCAAAGAAGGGTTCCGTAAACGAGTGCTCCACTGATCCGTCGATAGGGCACCGGAAGTCTCCGGAGAGGGAGTCCCGCAGTAAGGGAGTGAAAGGGGCGTCCGAGAGAAATGGGATGCGCAACAGGGTGCACAGCAGATGTCAGCAGTGGATCTCCAGACAAACAAGGACCCCGAGAGAGCTAGGGAAGGTGGGGAGCTTTCTACAGGATGTGAATCCACTGTGACCGCACACCTGCCTAAAGACATTGCAGCATTAACTCAGAATGGAGTGCGATCAAACATACGAGGGGGTGAGAAGAGGTCAATAATTGACATGGAAGTCTCGATCGGCTGTCCCCTCCCTCCCCTCCCCACAGTCCCGGAAAAGAAGTTGAAACAATGGTATGCAGCGAGCACTAATGTGGTTTTGAATGATTTCCCCACACAGAGGGGAGAGAGGACATCTGGCAAGGCCAGAGAAATGAAGATGATGCAGCACCACAAGGGGCACAGGATAAACCAAGTCAGCTCTACAGACGACTTGGAATACTCAAGAGTCTGACTTTTCAGAACAGGAGCAACCCCCCTCCGTGAAAAAGGGAGCTGGGAGGCGCCGGGTTCTCAAGGGAGGTCAGGAGACATCAAACACGGCAGGGAAAGAAAACACACTCACATGGGAGGCCCAAATGTGCCCAACTACATCCATCAATTGTATCAATGGTTTCTATTACTCTCTCGCCCTTCTTAAAACTATAAGAAACATTAAATGCGAACTACAAGGACCAATCAACTTTGCTGGCATTGATGCATTCTAAACTTATATTCATAGAATCCTACATAGAAGCATCAAGAGAAAAAACGCGAGAAAAAGAGTCGGAGGGAGTGATATTCAAAACACTAATTGATTTAATTGAAGATGTGAGAGGATAAAAACCTTTTTAGCATGCTTCAGAGACACTATCAAATTAATGAAAACTCAAGAGCAGACAGGAAGGAGGAAAAGTGTCTCCGACCAAACAGTTGTTTACCTGACATCGGAGTTACCCCAGAAACTATTTGATAACATAGAAAGGACGGAGGCAACGGGAAACGCTCAGGGGCTCCCGTCGGACACTAGAGGGAGTAGCGAAGTGCAACTGAGTAATGGTCAGATGGGCCACCCGGGAGAGTCGATCTTGAACCAGAAAGGCATTTGCCTGCCTTCCACCACTTTACAGAAAACTGGGAACCAACTAAATGGTGTTGAGTAGGAAGTATCCAGCTAGCATGCAAAAGCATCTGGTAGCAGGCTGTTTCCTTTCAGACCTTTTTTCAATCTTCAAGGTAGCCCAGCACAAAGAGAAAAAAAATAGTAACGAAAGGGCCCGGAAGGAAATTCATCGTTTCAATTAAAAATCCAAAAAATAATGCAGGCCTGAAAGCGGCATCGGGAGGGGGTGGGGGAGAAATGTTGTTAGAAACCTAAGAATGGTTTAAGTTCCTACTCCTCAAAGACCATACAATGGCCCTATCAGCAGGAGCAAGGAAAAAAATCTTGGGTGCGCAAGGGGACAGTAATAGTCCCAGAAGTAGTGGGGTCTCCCCTGTCAGAAGAACTTACAGATCAGGAGATTGACATGGACTACTTGATGCAACTTTCAACTTACGAGGAGGTAGAGTCAGAGGACCAAGAGGCAATCTCCACGTCTGACTCCTCTGTTGGTGGGGAGACTACTGAAGAACATGGGTATGAACATCAAACAGAAAAATGTTTCGAAACCCTAGAAGACAAGAGGGCTAAAGTGGCCCCCCAAGACTGTTTTCCCAGTGAGTGAGTCTGACATGATGGAACGAATGTTGGCACAATCAACAAGGGATCTGCATCATTATGTAAAGGCCATGGTCACCCCCATGAAGAACGAGTGGAGTAGGACCTCTGTCTCGTCAGGTGGGTAACAAGGTAATCATGAGAAATGAAAAAGACAGTAGCAATCAGAAAGTTTTCCTGGAGAGTGTATTGAAAGCGGATGACTGCTTCATATTGAACCGAGCGAACATAATGGGATTACTGCACAATGTTCCGCAGCTGAGACATTGAACCAAAATATATAAAGATTGTGGGTTTCGCAAGTGAACAAGAAAATGACAGGGTGTGCTTACATATGGCCAGCGCAGCTGCGACAGCTCTTTTGGTAAAAGCGAATGACGATTTGAGGGCCTTGGGTTTTGATTTGAAAGAATGTGATCCACCATTGGCGAGGTTCCTGAACGTAAGCCGAACGTTTGCATTGAAAGGTGAGAGGAGAGGGAACAGAAAACACTTGTCGTACATAGAGGAGCCATCGAAACCCAGGAGACACTCACCGGTGGTCCTTTAAGCACCAAAAGCCCCAAGGATAACTATAGAAGGAAGGGTGTTTGAAAGTCAACAAACACCCACCGTTAAGAGAGTGGAGCTGGTTACAAGGATCCCCAAGGAGGAATCATGGGACTGGCTTTCAAGAACCCTTGCGTCATCACGTAAAGCTTAGAGCGAGAGGCAGAATGGCCAGAAACTGATGCGGATTGGCTGGTGGAATTCCAGGGGGTTTTTCCACCGGTTTTGCTCCCTGGACTCGAGACTAGCTAAACTGGATGGCCTATGCTTTCAAGAATCATGGCTCAGAGAACATCCAATTATGGACGGATTCTCAGGATTTTTGAATGAAGCGTCCAGAGGGCCAAGTGGGAGACCTAGTTCGGGTCTGCTGACGCTGGTAAAAAACAAATCAATGTAAATGGTTTTAAGTCATACACCCTAATCCCCTGGTGCAGATCCTGGTATTAAAATTAACGTAAAACCCAATTCCTAAAGAGGGCATGTTGGTCCTCTTTAATTTATACTGGAACTCCAAAGATAAGAATTCAAAAACCTTTGTGCAGTTGGTAATTAAATGGATTGATGATCTGAGATCGCAACTAGTCGACCCATGGATTGTGACCTGCGGAGATCTGAACATAGATTGTCTTTCAAATAATAATGAAGATGGGGTGACGGCCTGGCAAAAAAAGAAAAAATTACACAAAGCCAGCATTGGATGGAGGAAACTTCAATAAGGGATTTGCACATGATAAATGGACAAGTAAGGATGATTTGGAAGGGGCAAAAACTTGGTGTTCAGCGGCATTAAGTGCGATGCTGGACTATTTCTTTGTTGCAGGGTCAATCTTCCCAAGGATACTCAAGTTGAAGATCTATCCTACGAAACTAAGTGATCATAGTTTGCTTATTCTAACTTGTGTAAGACCACCCGGCACGGAAACAAAGAAGATCAAGAATTGCTGGAGCATACACTATCACTTAAACCTGAACGAAACGGGCTCAGGATCTCTTCTAGATCAATACCAAAGCTAACAGAAATTTTGGGGTTGTGGCAACAGAAGCCAGAAGAGGGACCAGAGTATGGATCCTGTTTGACTGTTTTCAGGGTAAAGTTGGATGGAGGCAAACCGTATTTCAAGAGAAAACATATGTATGATGAAATAATGACAACTAAAAAACGACAATTGTTGCAGCACTTCAGATGTCTAAAATGTGCCCCCCTAATAACAAGACGTCAGGAAATAAGGAAAAGAAAACAACATAGGAATTGGGTCTGTGGGTATAGAGCCATTCTGTGCCAAAATGATGCAGAACATATGATACGAGCACTCACCACGAAGAATAAAAAATATTTTTGGTCCCTAATAAATGGTAAAGAAGAGGATCAGGGTGCACTGCAGTTAAATCCAATTCAGGAATCTGGGAGGGTTGACCACTTTGAGACACTGTTTGGTCAGAAATGTGGAGAAAAAACAACTCGTCTTCTGTCCCTACAAAAAGCATGGTCGATCAAGTTTGATAAAGAAGAAATTGGAAGTATTATTAACAAGGCTAGTACTTCCCGGGCCAAGGCGGCATGACGAATGATATGCTTAAGGAAGTCCCGGACATGTGGACTGACTTCTGTATGGTATTGTTCAAAAGAATAATTCAATATGGCAGAACGCCTGCTTCTTGGAAAAGGGTGGTAGTGGTTCCGATTTTTAAGAAAAACTACCTTCCTGTTTCCCTGATGGATGTCCTGGGAAAATGTTTTGCAGGCATGTTGCTGAAAAGACTAAAAGAATGGATACGCAAATCAGAAAATTATGATCCTAGGAAAACAGGATTTGTCAACAATGTAGATTGTGGGTTAAACCTGATGCTCATCAGCATCCACAAAACAAAGATGCTGCAAGGAAAAGAAAGTTTTTATACTTGGCTTGCATAGACATGTAGCCAGCTTTTGATTTTATTAATAGAGAGAGCCTGTGGGCAAAACTGAATGCCAGAGGAGGCCCTAAGGATTTATTGGCGTCAATAAAAGACCTTTCTACAGGGACTACCTTACAGATCAGGCTGGACTGAGAAGGAAACCTGACCAGGGAGATTGAAACGTTTAGGGGTCTGAAGCAGGGGTGTTCCCCGGCCCCTATTTTGTATGACTTTTGTTAATGACATGAAGGAGGTGTTGGACCCTCTTAGATCGTGTTCTCCCAGAATAAATGGAGTGCCGGTCGGGCGACTGTTATACGCCGACGACCTGGTCTTGTTGGATTAAATTCCAATGGGTCTTCAAAAAATAATTTGATGCATTTCAGGCATAAATCGAACGGAATGGGCAGACAATACAGAGGAATCTGGAATTCTGGAGATTTAAAACCTCAGGAAGAATGAAAAGAACTGCTTTCTGGAAACTGAGAAACAGAATAAGGTCTGTAACATCAATAAAATATCTGGGTATTAAGATCAGTGTGAATAGTGGGGACAAAGCGTGGATTGAAAGTCTGCATGTGCAAACAAAACGGCTAACCGCCCAAGCTTTGGTGATATGGCAAATGTTTGTTAATCCCGATCATCAACTTTTACAGTCAGAAGGTGGTCCCAACTTTGATATATCCAGTCCAGCCTGATCTGTAAGGTAGTCCCTGTAGAAAGGAGAAACTGGTTTGGGGATGCCCTGCGAAACTTGGGAGAAACTAGAAAGTACGTTTTGGAAGAGGATTTTAAGACTCCCAAATGCCATCCCGATGCCCATTATTGGACACGAGTTGGGCCTAGTATTCATGCACGTGAGAATCATCCGGAGATCCATGTCCACCTTTGGGAAACTTAGTGCACCAAATTGTCCAGCGCAATACCAAATCATAACAATGAAGGAAACCGGGATCAAATACCGCGCGCCTAGCACTTCTGAAAACTCAATTCACAGAAAAACCATTTATTTTAGATTTTACCACATGTACGACTCAGACACATAATCAAAGTACTGACTCAATTTGTTTTTAAACCTTTTGATTTTTATATAAGGTTAAAATTCAAAAACTATCCAGACATTCGCATTATGCAGTATTACTTTACAATGGCTTACACTTGAACATGGATAAAATGCATTTCGCTAGGGTACTCTCACACATAAAATAACTTTTAGAGTGATAAGCTTCACTTACACATTTGTTGCTAGCTGGCCAGCAACAGTCTGGCGGGGAGACCTTGAATGTTAGCAGATACGAGCTTGTCGTTTAACAAAGCTCACTTCATAATTGGGAACCCACGTAAAATATAAACCATAAATTTCTTTAAAAAAAAAATATCTCTCTCACAAAACCAAAACCTGTAAGTAACTATTCCTCAGGCACACCACACGCACCTCAATTACTTTATATACTCACCTAAATCTGGTGGCGATATTCCTGTATCAGCATGGCATGGAGCCCAGGGTCACGTAGATAAGCACTCGCTCCCATCAAACAGCCCTCAGCACAGGAGTCTGCTTGTCTGCCAGCTAGCTGTCACCGACCTCAGCCTGAAGATCTTTTTCCCAGCTCTCAAGTTTCCGACTGTCCTATGCCCACTCAGCCCTTTTTATGGCCTCTTGCTGCCATTAAAGGTAGACCCTGCCCCTTACAGATCACACCACTGAAAACCATGTGATCCCAGTGTGCTTTTCCTGCTTTCATCAACTGCATTTCTGAAGCTAAATGTTACATTTATTTTTTCTGCTTGCTGTGCTACAGCAGGGCAGAAGTTCATACGTGTTCAACTTCACCATGCTCATTCTGCACGTTTGAATCCATTTTACAAAGCGCAATGTATTTTCCAAAATCATTTTCTGGCCATTTCCAAAAGACTCATTTGCACTGAATGTTAGTAAGGGAACATGTTACTGGGATTGTATTACCATGTTTATATATTAGTATTTGTTTTAGTGCAAATTAGCCAATTGAAATATCCTGGAACAATATGCATTTTTAAGCATGTGCTTTGCATTTCTGAACTCTGTGCATTTCTCCTCTTGCACCCCATGCATTGGCAACCATGTGCCTTGCACACTACTGCATTTCGGCATCTCTGTCTAAGACCCACACTAAAACTACATGTGCATGTTGAACTAATAAGCCCCAATTATACAGAGCCCCTGTAATTCAAAGCCGCCAGCTACTCCTCCTACACTCCCTCCTTTTTTTTAATTTTTTTTTTTTTAACTGCTGGGATACCCCCACGAAAACACTGAAGGATAAAACAAAAATAAATAAAAAAAGATAAATGTACTAAAACGCATGTGCTGCTTCCAACTGAATTTATGATACTTGAAAATAAATCATACGTAAATTGAAATCCAGGTATGACAACATTATGTACATATCTCCAGTCTTGAGTAAAATAATGATGACCCTTAATCACAATAACTAACAACAATATCTTTGAAAAGGAATAAAACAAAAAAAGCGTATTTTTATTTTCTCTCCACCACCTTCATCTTGATCTCTTATCTTGTTTTTTCTTGTTTTTTTAATCTTCAGATCACCCTCAAGTCTTGATTTTTTAATTGATGATCCAATTTATTGTTTTTTGTTTTTTTTATGCAAAAATTAAACCATTAATATTTTCAGAAAACATTTGAACACAACTTTCATTTAATTAGATGTAAAAACAAGTAAAAATAAAAATCAGTTTGACATAATAAGTTTTTGTAAATACCTCCTGTAGTAAAATAGTTCATAACAGGAATAGTAAAACAATCTATAGTTCAAGTAGACCCTGTCAATAAGAGTTTGTCGTACAATCGCACAGAAAAACATTGTTTGAAGAACTCCTCCATTCCAGCACTCCATGGAACCTCCTCCGGGGTCGACATCTCCACATCTTTTGGTGTTGTCATCTTCACTCCCTTCTTTAGTCCAGGGGGCTTTCCAGGGGACTCCAATCTAGGGGTATCCTCCAAGGGTCCAGCGCTCCAATCGTTCCGGCGCTGACGAGGAAAACAATTCTTTTTCTTAAGTAAAAAGAAAAGACACTTCAAGTATCAAGCACAATAACATTTTTCCACTGGAGCATCTGAAATCAAATTTGATTATGTACACAAATACAAATTATAGAAATACATGCCACGCAACCGAGACATCTTTTCAAACAACACACAATTACCCCACTACCACCTATTTCCAGATAAAAGCCCCTTTGTACCTTTTGTGTGCTAGCATTATTTACACCTATATATTTATTTTTGTTTTACTATCTATTAGCTTCAACTTGTTCTAACCTTTTGATCTCATGCTTCGGGTGGAGATGTTTGATTTGATTAACATGGACAAACTGTTCCACTGTCAATTCACCCTCCTTTTGAGCAATTCTGTAGACCACAGGTGAAACCTTAGCTGTAATAATTTTATATGGCCCTTGCCACGCTGCAAGACATTTAGGTTTTGTGTTTCCCCTTTGTTAGGGAGAGTTCTCAGAAATGTGCTAATTCCCTCTACATTAGAGACCCCCAGCAACTTTGCTGGATTTTGAGGACTTGATTTTTTTTAACCTGGAGAGAGTGCCACCCTTTTTCCCCACTCTCTCATGTATTTGAATGTGACTTTTTAACTCTGTGTTTCATTTGGTTATGGAGTCTGACAAACTCCATAGGCATCATCTTTTACATTGTGTCACACAGCACCTTCAGTGCAGTGGCACAGGGAAGTCTTTCAGATTTTCCAAAGGTTTGAATACCTTCTCTTGGATAAATTGTTTCCAAGAACAGTAAAGAGAAATTGACTTTGTCACTGTCACTCCTACGCAGACCTACTCCTCTTTTGAATGTCTTGTCTGCCGACTTTCTCTCTCTCCTAGCTATTCCCTTACCGTGGCTACTATCTATCGGCCACCTGGCCAAATTTCCTCCTTCCTCTCTGAGTGGGCTGACCTCTCCTCCTCACTCCTGTCCTCAACCACCCAACTCCTCTTTCTCGGTGACTTCAACATCCACCTCGATGCCTCCTGTCCCCCCTCAGGTCTCTTCCGCGAACTCTGCAACTCTCTCTCACTCTCTATTCTCCCGTCTGGGCCTACTCACTCTGCAGGGCACACTCTTGATGCTCTGATCTCTTCTGACCTTCCCCTCTCCCTCCCTCTCTCCACTCCTCTCTCTTGGAGCGATCACTTTCTCCTATCCTCCCACCTCTCCCTCCCTACCCCACAGGCAAAGCCACCCTCCTCACTGCCACCCACCTTCTCGGTCATCCGACCCATGAAGCGCGTGTCAGCTGAGGCCTTCGCTGCTACCTTCTCAGCCCCTTCTCCCCCCTCGGCTGACTCCCACCCTGACGCAGCCCTCTCCATGCTCTACTCCTCTATATCTGATACTCTCGATATCCTTGCCCCCGTCATGAGAATCCGCCTGAAGCCCAAAGCCAAATGCAACTCCTGGTATGACTCGTTTCTCGTCACCCTAAAACGCAAGTGCAGGGTGGCAGAGAGGAAATGGCGTGCTTCATGTTCATCCTCTGACAAACTGGCCTGCCGCCTGCTCCAAAGGCAATACCGGCTCTCCGTTCTCACCAAGAAGAGAGCCCTTATCCAAGCCCGCATCTCTGAGGCATCTAACAACTCGGCCGAACTCTTTAAAATCTGCAAGGAGCTGGCCAACCCTGCTGCAGTCTCTACCTCTCCTGTCCCCTCCCAGGCCCTCTGCACTGCACTGGCCTCGCACTTCATCTCAAAAACTCAGGACATCCTGTCCTCGCTCTCCTCCTCTCTCCTCCCTCCCTCTCTTCCCTGCTCTTCCTCTTGCTCTCTTGCAGCCGCCCCTCCGCCCTCCTTCTCTGCTTTTCCACCTTTTTCTGCTGATGAGGTTTCCAGACAAGTCCGATCTATGAAAACCTCGTCTAAACAGGTTCACCCCTGTTCCTCCAAAACCATCAAGGACCACATCGACTCCCTGGCTCCTGCCCTAGCTGACTTTTGCAACCACTCATTCGCCTCTGGAGTCTTCCCATCCCCCCTCAAGCACTCCCTTGTGCACCCCCTCCTCAAGAAACCCTCTTCTGACCCCTCCTGCCCGGCCAACTATCGCCCAATCTCCATTACTCCCTTCCTGGGCAAGCTCCTGGAGAAATTGGCCATCTCCCAGCTTAACCTCCATGCTGAATATGTTGGTAATCTTCATGACCATCAATCCGGCTTCAGAGCGGCCAGAAGCACGGAAACTGCTCTCCTGAACATCCGTGAGGACCTGCTCCTGAACCTCGATTCCAACACTCCCTGTGTTCTCATTCTGCTCGATCTCTCCTCTGCCTTTGACACTGTCAACCATGCCATCCTGCTCAACCGTCTCCGTGATAACCTGGGTATCACTGGTCAGGCTCTGGCATGGCTGACCTCTTTCCTTTCTGGTCGACCCTCCCAGGTCCAAATGGGCTCCTTCCTCTCTGACATCTTTTTCTCCACCTGTGGTGTCCCCCAGAGATCCAACCTCTCTCCCTGGCTCTTCAATCAGTATCTGGCACTCCTTGCCCACCGCATCGCCGCTCTCTGCCCCCACTTTCAGTGCTATGCGGACGATACCCAGCTCATTTTCAGGCTACCCTCGGCCTCCTCCTCTCCTTCCCTCATCTCCGACTGTCTGTCTTCTATCCAGGAATGGTGTGCCGCCAATGACCTCTGCCTTAACGCCAGTAAGACTGAGATTCTACTCATCGGCACACCCACTCCCTCCTTTCCTGCAGCTCTCTGGCCGGCCTCCCTTGGCCCCCTTCCTGCCACTACCTGCAAAGCTAAAAACCTCGGTGTCATCTTCGACTCCACACTCTCCTTCTCTCCTCATATTTCCGACGTCTCTAAGAAGTCACATTACCAGCGTCACCTCCTCAGAGGTATTCTTCCCTTCCTCTCCTTCCCCCAGAAGCTCACTGTCTCCCGAGCCCTGGTTCTCTCAAGGCTGGACTACTGTAATAGCCTCTATCTTAATCTGCCTGCCTCCACTCTCCGCCCTCTGCAACTTATCCAGAACAGAACTGCGAGACTTGTCCTTGGCCTTAAGCCCAGGGACCGTATCTCTCCAGGACTGAAATCTCTTCACTGGCTCCCAGTGGCTGCGAGGATTAAGTTCAAAACCCTCTGCATTGTCCACAAGGCCTTCTGGGGCCTGGGGCCACAATACCTTCAACTCTCTCTTCCTAAATATCTGCCTTCACGAGCCCTTCGCTCATCCGTCTCCAACTCTCTCATGGTCAGCCGCTTCTCGAAGCAACGAGCTGGGGGCAGATCTCTCTCCGCAGCAGGGGCCTCCCTCTGGAACAGCCTTCCTGCCTCCCTGAAACTTGAGGAGAACCATCTCCGGTTCCGGAAGCACCTCAAAACCTTCCTCTTCGCTTCTGCCTTCTCTCTCCCTCTCCCCTGCTAAACCTGCTTAACTCCCCTTCGAAGTCTGCACTTAACCTGCATCTGGGCCACTCTGTGACCTCGGCCCAGGGCCCAGCCACTCTCCACTTGCACTGCCTCCCTGGCTCCGCCTGCACTGCGGGACTGTCACTGCATCCCTACAGCCGCCTTCCCAGCACTTGCTCTGCACTTACCTCGCACTTGCCACCAGCTGGCCCTTTTATTTATTATTTATTATTTTATTACGCTACTTACCCTGTATTGCACTTTCCCCCCCACCTCCTCCCCCTGCACTTCTCCTTTTCCCATTACCTCTGCACTTGCGCGATCTGAATGACACCTGGCCTAGTAGGATCGTTTGTCTGTCTTCCCCTTGTTTCCCCCCCTCCCTGCCTCGTCGCGCCTTGAAACACTCGTGTATAGGCACGTTACAAATACCATATCATATCATATCATACATTATTAACTTTCTAGACCCAGCACACATTATCTTACAATAGGGAGCTGGAGGGGTTACTTAATATGCCCTTTGTCTGGCTTCTCATGTAACCTTTTTATGTTACCCTTTCCTCGATGAATGGCTGGTGGCAGTGGTTTACTTTAAACTACCTTGGTGTGCATTTACTGCGGGCTGCGTTCGCAGCTGCAGTAAAACACCCAATGGTGCCATTTTTGTCAAAATGGCCCGGTCTTCTTTTTTCACCATTTCTTCTTGGAAATGTCCTTCTTGAGATTTACTCTGCGCGTCAAACCAGGTTTGGTCGCTTTGTTCGCTTTGCCTTTGGCGGGATTCACGAGTGAAGCCCGCCTCTGGCTCCAGGGTCTCTGTTGGAGGCAGGAAGTGAGGGAGGTGCCTGAAACTCCCTGTGCTTAGTCTCCTAGGAGACTTAAGTGCACTCTATAGTGATTGGCTGGCTGACTGTCCAGCAACGACAGCCACCCTGCTGGGTGACTGACAGCTAGGCTGGAATGAATGGGAGAAACCTGGATAAAAGGTGAGGCTTTTGGCTTGCAAGGCAGAGTCGACCACTGGACGAGGGAACCAAAGAACTTGAAGAAGATGCCTGCTGCAACTCCTGGACCGTTGGTTTGCCCAGTGAAGCCCTAATGCTGTGCTGAATCTCCAAATCTGGATCGACAGAGAAGCCCCTGCATGGACGACTTCTCCCCTTGATTTGGTGGGACCAATCAACTCCGAAGTAAGCCACCTGGCCATTCTCTTGGAGCTGGTTGAATTTCCAGAGTTGCTACTGGAAACCGAAACGCCAGGGAGTGGAACACCAGATGGTGTGTGTTGCTTTTAAGTTGGCCAAGAGCTCCAGAAAGATCCTCCGGACTCCCAGGAAGCAGGACTGACCGAGCCTAAGCCACCTCAACAGAGTGCTGGACCCCAGGTGCAAGGAAAGTCCATCTCGACAGCCAGAAACCACGGTGTTGCTATTTGTGGTAGACGCGAGAAGCTGAAACACTGAAGTGCCATTTGTTTGAAGATTACCGGTTGGGATCAGTAGCCGTCCCAATTCAGTGCACGAGTACCCAGAAGTCCTCCCTCTTGTCCACACTACTGAGGTTCAGGAACACCAGGATCTGCAGAGCTGCACAGGAACAGAAGTCATCTGCTGCATTTTACTTCAACCTAAAGGTACTGTACAGTCTAAGAGAACATATCTCTTGTTGTGTAACTGCACTTGTTCTCTGTTGGTGAGTCTTGTGGTTGCTCTCTAGTGACGCTGACAGCTTATTTACTTCACAAGCCTAAACAGCTTGTGGCCCTACTTTGTATTCTTCTATCTACAAAGACTTTTAAAACATTGTGCAAGACTTTGTACCTACCTCTCAGAAGTGCTTCAGTTTCACCTAGACGTTTGCTCAAATTGACTTTGGCTTAGCCTGGCTCCCTGAATGACACTTCTTCCCTCTGTGAATGTGTTTGGTCTTCCTTCCAGGAAAGGGTTAACCAACTTTGCCTTGGGGGGGTTTACAAAAGTACTTACCTGCTTTGGGAAATATTGTGAGATCTCTTGTTGTGTCATAACCTTTCTCTTTTGACAAACTCTTAACTCTGATTCTAAATGCAACAGTGATATATTAATGTCCCCAGAACCCTAATCATTGAAGTCACCAGAGGGTGTAGGTAGTGTCTGTGGGCCATCCCAAAAGGGTACTTACTGATTTAGAAATATTAAGAGTGTGTATTTTGCCCCCTTCTGAAGAAGGCTTATTCTAACTGACTGATAAATTAATAATTGTTTATTCAAGAAACCTAATGTGTAAGTGTTTATTTGAATACTTGTCACTGTGAATCTCGGTCTAAACTCCCCTACAGCTCACATTGACCCCTCTTGAGATAAGCATGGCTGCTCAACACGCTACCAACCTGTGTAGTACACACTTATACCAAAGGTTGGGTTCCTATTGCCAGGAGGTCGAGGTTGTTGTAGTGCACCCCAAGGGTTATGTTACTTGGCATTTATATAGCGCCTTATATATCATTTGTATGACCTCAAAGCGCTGGTAGGTTGAACACCCTCAGGAACCGCAGTTCAAGTCAGTAGAGAGAGAGTGAGTTTCGTATGGTGCGTGGGTGCACCGGATATTGTGCAGCTGGTGTGCTTTTTGCATGATAGCTGCTTCCTAGCGGTAGGTGTGGTGCTGAGGAAATCAGTTGGATGTGTTCAGTCTGGAGGGTGGACACCCAGACTGAGTTCTGGCTGCGTTAGGCCTGAGGAGACGCCTAAACTAGCCGGAATGTGCTCAGCTAGCTGTGTTTTATTAGGATGATGAGGTGTTCGTGGGGTCATATTAGTATGAGAACAGCTAGGCCGAATTTATCATGGTATAGCTGTGTTCTAGTTGAATGATGATGTAAGGAGAGAGTAAGCGTAGTAGTGTGATATGGTGGGTATCACACCAGGACACTACACTACTAGCCATATAACATGGCTACAGCCTCAGACAAGTGCCTAGCATATAGCGAGGATCATGTGAAAAAATTGTTAGACACATTATCAGTGCTGGCTGGCACCAGTGAAAATGAGATCAATATTAACAGCAATGATCAATGGGACGAATCGGTCCAATTAAGGAAACGCCTTATTCGTACTAAACTGCATGGAGCTATTATGCTTGAGTATTTGAAAAATCAGGCCCTTCCTCAAGGTCTCATAGTGAGAAATGAGCCACGTCTATTTTTAGACAATAAGGAATTTAAACTAAAATGGAGTTGCATATCTAATAAATGTGGGAGGGACTGGTTAGTCCTAATCATAGATACAGCTACTGAAGTGTCAAAGAAAATAGAGATAGGTATTACAAAGTTGGAAGAAGAACTCAAAAAAGATCTTGATCTAGATACGTTCAAAGTAAAACTAGAACAACACCTTAAAGGGTTAGTAGATTTTAAAAATGATACTACCCTAGAAAGGGTCAAAAGGTTGAAAAAAGACCTCACCAATTTTACACATGAAAAGGCCTTCCCTTATGTTGTAGAGGACCATACCTTTGGTAACACATTTCAGATTCCTAAAAACAATAGACGTGTACATTTTAGGGATACTTCATATAGCTCAGGTGAAGATAGCACAGGAGACAATGAACCTGTAGCTCAATCGAACCCGGGCAGAGGCAGGGGAAGGGGCCAGAGAGGGGGCAGACAAAGACAAAGGATGCCTTTTTTAGGGCAGGGTCCCAACCGAGGGGATTGGGACAACCAGGTCAGGACACGGAGCCGAACAAGGAATCAGTGGTGATTAACTTGTCCAACTATGTACTTTCAAGTGAAGAAGAGAATACTCTCAACAGGGGCCTCAGCTTTGTTATGACCAAAACCCATGATCCCTTTGAATTTCGTACTGAGTTTTTTGCATTCATGCGTAAAGTACTTCAATATTTCAATGAACACGAGGGTTACAATAGTAATAACTGCAGTGGTCTGCGTAATGCGTCGACCTTCTGTGCACCCAGCTACTCTCACACCGCCAAATCCACGGTATTTGAAAGACAAGTGTTGGCTGAAGTTCTAAAGTTAGAATCCTGTGAGAAATCTCATAATTCGAACTTTAATAAACCCCAGAGAGATTCTGTTCTAAAACTTGCAAAAGATAAGAATCTCATTATCAGACAAGCAGATAAAGGGGGAGCTATTGTCTTGATGAATCGCAGTGATTATGTTAAAGAATGTGAGAGACTTCTTTCTGACAGTGTGAGCTATTTGAAACTTACTTGTGACCCTACTGCTCGGCTGATGAAGATCATAAAAGAAAAAGTTACTTTGGCTTATGACTCAGAGATGATTAGCAAACAAGAATTTGAATTTCTAATAAGGGAACAAGGCAGGGTACCTGTGTTCTATATTTTGCCTAAGGTGTATAAGAGATTGGTAGACCCTCCCGGACGTTCCATAGTCTCTGGGGTCAATTCCATTTCAGAACCATTGTCTAAGTTCGCAGATTTTTATCTGCGCCCATTTGTGATGAAAATGCAGAGTTATTTGAGGGATACTAACGATGCCATCAATAAAATAGAGAACATAGATTTTGTTCAAGGCAACTCTTTATTGATAGGTTTGGATATTCAATCCCTCTATACTATGATACCACAAAGGGCGACATTAGAGGTTGTTGAAGAAATTTTGCTGGGCAGAGAGGATGGACACCCTGTGAGCAGTGCCTTTATTTTGTGGTGTACTGAGTTTGCCCTTACCCAAAACTTTTTCCAGTTCCAAGGAACTTTTTTCCAACAGATAGAGGGCACTGCCATGGGTGCGGCCATGGCCCCTAATTTAGCCAACCTCTATGTTGAATATTTTGAAATAATTGTGATATACCCAGCCACTAATCCTTATATCCATCAGTTGAGGAAGTGGCTGAGGTATATAGACGATATACTCATTGTATGGGATGGTACGAGAGAAGAAGCTGAGTGCTTTATGACCTGGTTGAACCAACAGAATCTTTTTCTGAAATTTACGGGATCCATATGTGACTTTGAGACTCATTTTCTGGATATTACCATCTTTCATGAGAATGGAGTGTTAAAAGTGAAGCCCTACACAAAGACTACTGACAAGAATTCTCTTCTGCACTTTAACAGCCATCATGCTAAGCATTTGAAAAAACAACTTACCTTTTGGGCAGTTTTTAAGGTTAAAAAGGAATAGTAGTAGAAAAGAGGATTTCCGTCTAAGTGCGGACGCACTTACTCAGAAGCTGCTTCAAAAAGAGCATACAATAATAATCGGGAGGCTCTTTTGGAGACAAATGTGAAAATAAAGAGAAAGATTGGTACTGTTTTTGTTAATACTTTTTCAAATTTATCGTACAAAATTAAATCTATTGTGATGAAAACTTGGAAAAAGGTATACAGAGGAAAAGAAGCCTTGCCCCCTTTGGTGGCCTTTAGAAAAAGTCAAAACCTAAGGAACATTTTGATCAGGAATGATGTAACTGAGAAAAGTACACCACTGGTGAGACAAACCAGGTTATGGGGTTTACCGGAAATAAAAGGGCATTTTCCTTGCGGTAAATGCAGTATGTGTGCCCAAACTAAAGAGATTAGATATATACAAATTTTACCTAATCTGAAATGGGTGTGTAATGAAATGACCAACTGTAACACATCCAATGTTGTGTATTTAATCACATGCCCCTGTGGCCTATATTATGTAGGCAAGACTTACAGACAATGTAAAGTCCGTATGGTGGAACATCGGAGCTGCATCAGAAATCAAGTGATTGCAGCTCCTTTAGTGAAAGATTTTCTTGATATGAAACATGGCTGCAATGACTTTACGTGGTTTATTTTGAAAAAGGTGCATGGCCATAGGAAAGCCGAGACAGACCAGAAATTATTGAACCTGGAACAAAAAATTATTTTTAAATTGCAAAGTAATGTTCTGGGGCTCAATGAGAGTATTGATTGGCATCTGGTCAGCCAAACATAAATGTTTTCTGCTATCTGACTATTGTTTGCAATTTTGGCTGTGTTTTGAATTTTTTTGAATTTTCCTTATTTTGTGCCATCTATATTTGCAAAAATTTGCATATGTCTGTTGCTTGATTTTTGCAATGCTGTGTCGATTTCTTTTGAAAGGTTTTGTGCCCCCCAGTGCACTTTCTTCTCAACACTGCTTCCCCTTTTTGTTGGGTGGTTTGATGCAAAGATGGCCGCTAGTTTTTTCTTACCGGCTAGTACCTAACTGAAGAGTGTAGTCCTTCCTTAGTGTTCACTAGGAAGATTGCATGTAAAAGATGGCCGCTGTATTTTCTTGCCGGCTAGTATTTAATCGAAAAGTATAGTCCTTTCTTAGTGTTCACTAGGAAGTGGTGAGCGTTTTGCTGCACTTGGGGAAAACACATGCTGGTGCTGCACGGTCGTCTTTCAAACCCCGCGAGTCATTAGCGAGGAGTTTGTTTCTCCTAATCTAGTGGTGAGCATGTTGTTCTTGAACTTTAGTAGCTACATTACTTTTAGTGATGTTGGTGGCTATTATCCCTTTTCTGCAGTTTTTTACTTACTGAACGTTGAGGTGTTGTGTACTATCTCTCACTACTTGGTCACGTTCAGCATGTTTTTACACATTTAATGGCTGTGAAGACCGCTGGTGTATGACACTACTGTTTGGAAGCATGAGCTCTAATGCACGACCTAGGTTGGGCTTGAAATGGTTTCTTTTCTTCCCTTTTTTTACACATTTGGGAGCCGTGGTGTATCGGTGCATTTTAATGCTCTTTGAGATGGTTGGTGACCGCCCTTCTTATATTACAGATTGGTTCTGCGTCCTCTTTTGTAATCATCTGCAGACTTGGTTGTCATTACAAGGGATTTCCTCCCCTTGCCCCACGTTGTGGGTGGCTTCACTTGCGTGAAGGTAATTTTTATTTAATATATCCTGAACAATTCATGACTGTTGTCCTGTAGTGATCTGTGGCTCATTGGTAGTGTGATGTGTCCTTTCTAGGTGTGACGATATTTTCGGCGGATTGAGACGCCTTTTGAAGTATCTTGGTTTTTCAATGAAGAAAAATTAGCCTATCTGTCATTTACAGACGTGCGTTGAAGATTCACCACATTAAGGTAAATCTAATTGGTTTAATTTCTAAACCTTTTTGTGGAATTGTTCTCTTGACTGAGTCAACTCCACTTTTACATTTGGTAATACCCCCTCCCCTGGGGATGATTAGTTTCCTCTGTTTCCCTTGTTTGCAGGCTGGTTGCCTGAAACTACCCATTCAACACGGTGTTGAGAAGAATAGTGGATGTTTTAAAGGTTCCCCTGAAGAATGTTTGCCCGAAAGGGGCTTTAAAGAACAGAAACATGTTGGGATAATATGTTGTTTTAGTGACACATTTAGGTTTTTTCTATGTACTGTGATATGTGATTTCGTCTGTGTCCATTTGTAAGTGGTTTATTTGAAATTTAGCTTTTTAGATTTTGTAGGTTTTAGTGGTAGTTTTGTACACTGTGTTAGGTGTGGGTAGTATCTTATGTTTTAATTTAGATATTCTGTATTAAACAAAAATGTTTTTTGAAATTTGGAATGTTGCACGAAGTCTATGTTGTCAAGACCTGTAGTGCCGGAGAATCTGTCAGAGGTGTCTAATCGTTGGGGGAGAAGGAGGGGTGGAAGTAGAGAAAGTTTACCATCTTATCCTTCTTTTATAATATAATCTATGTTCCTATTGTTGGAGAAAGATGTGGTACATATAAATAGGATCCTGTGTACCTATTTGATTACAGGTTATCAGTAAAGCACCTGCGACCAGGCACGAGAGCAGGACAGGGGGGCGTACATAGCGGCATACGTATATAAAGCGACAGGATGGATAGGGGTAAACATGTGATCCAGATAACATGGGGAAACGGGTACATAGCATATATAGGAGATACAGGCATGTTCCATCTGCCGCAGTGTCCGTAGCATCCGCGCCATCCGTAGCATCTGCACCATACGTACTGCATACAATCTTGCCTCACGCCTTTCCCGAAAATAAATTTAAATACATGATCTCCTATTTCATATTCCTTCACAGATGCCTTCCTATCATAATGTTTTTTTCACCGTCAGCGGCCCTTTCCAAATTCTGCTGCACAAATGCAAACGCATGCTGTAAGTGCTTCCTCAACTCTTCCACATACTCATAAATTGTGGACGCATTTACAAGGTCTTGTTTATTTGTTTTGTAAAGTGAGTGTTGTGGCAGCACCATTTTTGTTCCTGTCGGTATTTCATGGGGGCTGAGATTTATTGATTTAGTGGGCGTCAATCTGCTAGACATTAGTACCAATGGAAGCCGCAAATCCCAACTAGACCCTGCCACAGCTACACATTTTTTTAACATGTCCATTATTGACCTGTTACACCGTTCTACTCCCCCTGTAGAGGAGGACCGATGAGAAATGTGCAGTTTTCTATTCAGGCCCAAAATCTGCTATCTTTGTCATTAATGCACTATTGAAATGACTTACACGGTCTGACTCTATCCTTTGAGGTAAACCAAATCTTGAAAAAATATGATTTACAAGCAATATGGCCGCCGTTTGTACACTGCAATCTGGGTCTGGAATGCACTTCACCTATTTGGACATTATGCAAGTCAGTGTCACTTGTACCTGTTTCCTCTTGCTGATCTTTTTACAGGCCCGGCATAGTCGATTTGCAAATCAGACCATGGGAGGGTCAAACCCCTTTTCATCAATGGTGCTGTATGAGTAGGTGACACAGGTTGAAACTGTGCACATAGTAGACACCCTCTGGTGTAGAGTTCAGCATCTTGGGATATGTGTGACCAATAAGCATAATCTTTTAAAATGACGAAGCTTTTCTGTGAACCTCTGTGTCCTGCAGTTATAGCATCATGGGCATGATGTAACATCAATTCCCGAAATGACAAGGGCACTACCCATTGTATTTGGCCTGTCACAGATTCTCTAATCATCAGCCCGTCTTGTAACCTAATTCTCTTTTTGTTTTTTAGTAATTCTCACAACTCCTCTTTCCCTTTGTAGTCCTCTTCAGTCAAAGGATTTTGTTCTGCATTTAACAAATGGTTATAAAATAGGCCTAGAATAAGATCTTCCTTTTGCTTAGGTCCTGATCTGGAGTATCAAAAGTCCATTGTGCCACGGGCTGCTGAACTGCTTTTGGAGTTTTGGAGCGCGTTATTGCATCTACCTGTATTTCACCAAGCAGGTGTTCAATAGGAAATAACTCCCCCATTACAGCTCCAATTTTAGCTAATTGATCTGCCTGGTCATTCCCCTCTTTGTCCTCACCTGGCGTTTTCAAATGACCACATATTTTCCTCCAATGCATTATCAAATCATTCTCTGACACAAGTTTGTCTATGGCTTGCATCATCTTGCAAAGTTTAAGTGTTTTTTTTGTTATAGGTGATCATGCCTTTTACTTTCCAGCCAGGTAAATATTCTACAAAACTATTTCGTGCATAATCCAAATCTGTTAGTAGAACTATGTCTTTGAGTGTATTTTATACTGCTGTAGTGATTGCCTTGTAAATAGCGTTCAATTCTGCCACTTGACTACTTCTGGGACCTAGCGTCATGCTTACCCTTGGAATTTTGTCACCTTTGAACCATATATTTCCTGTTTCTGCTACAAGTTCTTTTTTCTGCATTATTTTCTACATGGTACGAGCATCCATCTACATACACAGTTGGTAAATCCCTACATATTTCTTCATTGAATGCTTTGTGGGGGTATTACTCCAATTCATCCAAACTGGTTTCTAACTCTGTATCATCAGGTGCACACACGACTGCACAATCATGCAAGTCTGCTAGCCCTTGGGCAACCAGGCTTTTTTTATTTTGTCCATATTTCACTTCCACAGGAAATCCCTGAAGCGCTAATGTCCAGGAAGTAATTCTTGACTGGGACAAATTCCCTGATCTGATTCTCTTACTTTGCAGAAACTGCAAAGGCTGGTGATTTGTTTCAATAATGACCCTCTCGCCCTGAATTATGGGACGGAAATGTTGTACTGGCTAGCCAGTGGTCAGAAGTGCTTTTTCGCATTCATTAAACTTGGTCTGTACTTGTGACAATGCTTTTCTAGCATATGCAATAGTTTTGTTATTCACATCATGTTTTTGATATAACATAGCTGACATGCATTGATCAGTGAATCCTATTACTACAAAGAAATCCTGGTTCTTTATTGGCTATGCCAGACATGGCGCCTTCATGAGACACACTTTTTTAACCTGGCCCCTGCCTCACTTTTATTCCTTTTCCCATTTTCAGGGTACACCCTGCTTCAGTAATCTCTTTAAAGGTTGTGTAATTTCTGCATAATCCTCAATACGTTTCCTGTTGTAGCCCTGTCATCCCTAACAAACTTTTTAACCCTTTCAGATTAGTGGGATCTTTCAGTTTATATATCACCTTCACTTTCTTCTTTTGCGGGTTTAACCCATTCTCGGTCACTTCATGACCTAGGAAGTTCACTTTCTTTTTACACCATTGTGCTTTCTGTAAAGATACCTTTGCCGCAGCCTTCTGTAGCTGGCTAAGTACATGTCTGATCTCATTGAAGTGGCTTTTTGGATTTTCATTTTTAATCAGGACATCATCCACATAAACTATTGTCCCCCTGTCAGCTGCATCTGGTAGTGCCTTGCTTAGGAATATCCTAAACTCACTCACACTATTGACATACCCAAAAGGTGTCCGGGACCACACATATTGTAATTTGTCAAAAGAAAATGCAAACAAATGTTGAATATATTCAGCCAGTGGTACACGCCAGTCTCCAGCTGTAAGGTCTAATGTGGTGAACACCTTTTGACCTGTGAACCTGTGCAAGACCCTGATCAATAAATGGAACGGGCCACCTGATTTTGCCTGAACAGAAAGAAGCTGGTGCGTGGAGCCACTGTGTGCGACCCCATTTCTGCTGAAAACACTTAAAAAAAAGTGTTTGGATCCCCTGTGCTGTGTGCCGTGCGTGCCCCAGACACCATTTCCTGGTTTCTCCCCGGTCCCTCCCGCCTCCCATCCCACCCACGAGCAGTGATTGTCTCCTCATCTCATAACCAGCCATCCCAGGGCAGCTTTCTGCCGACAGCCCTTTGTCATGATCCCTGCCCCTCATGACCCCAGCCCTCCAAGATGTCAGGCTGGAGCCAGGCCACGATCACCTACATGGCCCTCAAGGGCCTCTCCATCCCTCCAAAGACCCACTTGGAGTCAGACTTGGCGCTTGTGTCACCAGACTCACTCACTTCCATAGGATAACATTGGGGATTGGACTTGTAGTGCATTGATGGGGACAAGATGGATGCCCCCACATATTTTGGTTCTCTGAACTGCATGTGCAGTCTAGTCTTTTGGGTGTGGTTCAGCCCAGAGACACCTGGGATACCCAGAGACTATTTAAGTCACGCACAGGCTGAGAAACATGCTTTGTGTTTTCTGCACCTGCAGCGTGACACTCACCGTGTTCGGATCGGTCTCCAGTAGGCCTGTATCTTTCTTCTGCGCTCAGCTCCTACAAGAACACCGTTAGGAACAGCCTTACTTTGTAGCGCTTCTGCCCATCATTCATCGCTCCTTCTGTTCTGCGGGCATCTTCGGCGGTGTCATTCCCATCCCGGCACGCCGCTTCCTAAGGAAAAGGGAAAAGAACAGCAAAAAGGCATTAGTAAGCATTCAGCAAATCTTCGCTTATTTTTAAAGACTGTACGAGCTTCAAACGCTTACCTGAATCCCAGCCGCTCTGGGGGAAGTCTGTCTCTGGAACTTCTCATCCATCTGCAAGAGGGAAAAGACACTCCAGGTTAGCGTGGAAACATCTAGAGTCTCCGCATATCGCGCTTACTCACTGCATTTCTTCTTCATAACCGGCATCCATGCTGAAAACGTCGCGGCACCTAAAAGACACAGAAAAAGAACTCGGTTCATTACAAATACGAAAGGGGCGCATCGCGCTCTCACTCACCTTCAGCGCTACTCATCTCAGCAGCACGTCGCCATCCCTGGACGCCGGTCATCATCTAAGGAAAGAAAGGAACGAAGTTAGAGAACTGTTCAAAAGACTCAATATACTTACCTGTCGGACTCTTGCCAGTGAAGTAACTAGGCAGCAACGAGCCCGCATCAATCAACGCGCCTCTGTGCTGAAAGCAGGACGGAGAACACACTTTACAAGAAAACAAGGTGAGCTGTGAATCAAAGGGAAGGGTTGGACCCCAGGGAAGAAGGGGTTCAAGCACACAGAGACCATAGGGAGTTAAACTCTACCAATCCTGTGTTTCAGGCCCAGTCTCCAGTCGAGTAGACTTCAGGAAAGGGTTCAAGGTCGTAAGAGGTCAGAACAGGCTGAGTGACGTCCCCGTGGATACTAGGTGAGTGTTACACCCCTGCACTGAAGGGCCCCAAGGCAAAGGGCGGCTCCAACAGAGGCGGCTCCAGAAAGTGTCAGCAGGTGTCCGCAGGGTAAGCCAGTGGCCAGCCGTCAAACATCGACTGAAGGACCAGTAAGGTAGGAGTGGCCTGGGTTAGGAGTAGAGCAACCACTCTACCCTAGATTCCGAGCCACTTGGCAAACCCACTAAACAATGTGATAACTCCCCACTGTATCTCTCTCTCTCTCTCTCTCTCCCTCACCCCCAAGTTAGACAAAATTCAAGTAGTGTCTAATACTGTACTCATCTGACCTGCTAGGCATAGACCTCCCCCCTCTATACAGGTCTCTCAATTTCAGCAGGGGTTCTGTTCCCAAATTGCATTGTATGATTTCTAAATTGCATTGATGGGCCTCTCTCCCACTATACAGGTCTTTCACATTTAGCAGGGGTTCTGTTCCCAAATTACATCGCATGATTTCTAAATTGCATTGATAGGCCTCTCTCCAACTATACAGGTCTCTCACGTTTAGCAGGGGTTCTATTCCCAAATTGCATTGCATGATTTCTAGATTGCATTGATAGGCCTCTCTCCCACTATACAGGTCTCTCAAATTTAGCAGGGGTTCTGTTTTTAAATTGCATCATATGATTTCTAAATTGCATTGATAGGCCTCTCTCCCACTATACAGGTCTCACATTTAGCAGGGGTTCTGTTCCCAAATTGCATTGTAGGATTTCTAGCTTGCATTGATAAGCCTCTCTCCCACTATACAGGTCTCTCAAATTTAGCAGAGGTTCTGTTCCCAAATTGCATTGTATGATTTCTAGATTGCATTGATAAGCCTCTCTCCCACTATACAGGTCTCTCAAATTTAGCAGGGGTTCTGTTCCCAAATTGCATTGTATGATTTCTAGATTGCATTGATAGGCCTCTCTCCCACTATACAGGTCTCCCATATTTAGCAGGGGTTCTGTTTCTAATTGCATTGTAAGGATTACTGTGGAGTGACACCACGACTAGGGGCTCACACCTCATAAGATAACACAGGGAGTCCTAGCTGCGCCCCTCAAAGTCGCCTTTAGCTCGTAGATATCCTTAAACCCACATAGCTAGCTCACCGCAGTGACCCGCGTCCAGGAAGACGGGCAGTAAAGACAGCCACCAATAACACCCACCTATAGAACCCCCAACCAACTCCACTACCCCTCGAAAGACAGCGACTTAACGAGTCGGCAACACCGGCCGAATAGACCAACTACAGATAGAGCCATAACAGGTAGCCGACAACCCCCCCCACACCCAGTACTACACCACAAGACAACCAGACCAAAGCAAAACCAACTCGGCATCAGTAAACAAATAAAGACAAAAACATCTGTCAATCTTAAAATGATATACAAACGACCCATACTGAGGGAAAGAGAAGAAAGAACAAACACTCGAACAGCAACAAAGAACCGCAGCTACAGAACGCACCCCCACAGACAGAAAAAAAAATCAAACCAAAAATGTGAGATGGGACAAAACCCTCTACTTAAACTCCATGCCTCGCCGACAACTGGTCATCAGAACAAACCAACCCAACGCTAGAACCAGCAACATCAAACAACCAAACACAACCACACAGAAGAAGGATGAACATCACTAGAAACAACAAAAACGTGATTGTTGCAATAACACCATACATCACCAAAACAAGAGGAACTTCCAATTGACGCCCACAACTCCTGGAAGATGAACCCCATGAAAACAAAAATCCAAGACAGAACCTAGAAGAACTCTTCAACGACACTGACACTCAGGCACCAAGAGACCGGCCAGAAAGGAAACCTCAAAACCGACCAGAAGACGAACCCAACAAGAAAGCCCAAACCAAACTACACCTCCAAACTCCACTGCAATGTAATAAACGCAAGATCCATGTCAAAACACTCAACAGAGATCTTCAACCTACTTGATGACAGCAGCATTGACATCTTATTCATCACAGAAACATGGCTGGACGACAACTACAAAATCACACTCCAAAGCTGCCTTCCAAACAACTTCAAATGCCTTCAAATAAACAGGAAAAACAAAAAAGGAGTCATCATCGCAATACCATTGAAAGAACACCTGAAAATAAAAAAAGGCTAACCGCTCAACATCAACTGTGAAACCATGGTTATACACCTAACAGCGAGCCCAAAAACCAACATCACATTCATCTTGGTATACAGACCTCCAACATACGATGCAACCTTTGTCGACAACTTCATAGAAGCCATCACCAACATAGCCATCAAACACAAACATTTAATCATCCTGGGGGACTTCAACATCTGGTTTGAAGGCAGTCACACCAACTCCCCAAACTCACTGATTGAACAACTCACTACCATGAAACTACGACGGCTAGTCAAAGGGGCAACACATTCGGCAGGACACGCCCTCGACGCAATTTTCGCCAAGGAAAGACTCATCACCACGGCACCGCCGATACAAATACTGTGGAGCGATCTCATCATCCCATTCGTGGTCACTCAGCCAACTCAAGTCTACATCCAAACCCCGAAACTCACAGCCATCACAAAAGAAACTGGAAACACATCAAAGAAAGCAACCTATTCGAACAACTGGAGATGACCAAACCGTCAACTACAGAACTAGAGCTAGCGGACCTAGACTGGAAAGCAGAGGTACTACACAAATGGATTGCAGATACAATTGACAAGATCGCCCCGGAAAAAAACATTCACCCCATCAAAAAATAGAGCAATGGAAAAATGGTTCACCCCACTACTAAGCTCCATGAAAAAAGAAAACAAAAAGATGGAAATGGAATGGAGGAAAGAATACAACCCTGAAAAAAAAACTCTTCCAGAAACAAATCCGCGCATACAAGAAGGAAATTCAAAAGGCGAAGAGAGGGCATTATGATGACAGAATCACCCATGCCACCAACACAAAAATAAATGTTTTACATCATTAAAGAGATGAGAAACCAACCAGGCTGCAACAACTCCCCGGCCCCTCAGAGAAACTATGCAACGACCTGGCAGACCACTTAAAAAAAAATCAATGACATCCGACAAACCATACAAAACAGACCAACCAACCACAACACACAACCAAACGAACCCAACTCAAACTCCAAAACTTTCCTGAAATCTCAGCAGAGGCATTCGCCATGTTGGTAAAACACAACAAGAAAGCAGGATCTGTCATGGATCACTGTCCCCCAGACATCTACAAATCAATCCTTGCACAAGGAACGCCAGCAGAATACTACATAAACCTTCTAAATCTATCACTAGCAACAGGAACTGTACCAAGGACCTTCAAATCAGCATATATCAAACCACTTTTAAAAAACACATTCGGTGACGTAGAAGACCTCCAACTACAGGCCGATTTCAAACATTCCCTACTCAGCAAAACTCCTTGAAACCTACGTATACAAACTAACCCAAGAACACATAGAAAAACACCACCTGCTAGACCAAGCTCAAGTCTGTTTCAGACCCGCAAGAGGAACAGAAACAGCACTACTATCCATCTCCCTCTCCCTCCTTCCCTGCAGCTCTCTGGTCGGCCTCTCTTGGCCCTCTTCCTGCTCCCACCTGCAAGGCTAAAAACCTTGGGGTCATCTTCGACTCTCCTTCTCTCCTCGCATCTCCGACGTCTCTAAGAAGTCACACTACCAGCTGCACCTCCTCAGAGGTATTCTTCCTCCCCCTTCCTTCCCCCAGAAGCTCACTGTCTCCAGAGCCCTGGTTCGCTCTAAGCTGGACTATTGCAACAGCCTCTATCTAAACCTGCTTGCCTCTACTCTCTGCCCTCTGCAACTTATCCAAAACAGGACTGCAAGACTTGTCCTTGGCCTCAAGCCCAGGGATCGTATCTCTCCAGGACTGAAATCTCTGCACTGGCTCCCAGTGGCTGCAAGGGTTAAGTTCAAAACCATCTGCATTATCCACAAGGCCTTCTGGGACCTGGGGCCGCATTACCTTCAACTCTCTCTTCCTTCTCGGGCTCTCCGTTCATCTGCCTCCAACTCCCTCAGGGTCAGTTGCTTCTCCAAGCAACATGTTAGTGGTCGATCTCTCTCTTCGGCAGGGGCCTCCCTCTGGAAAAGCCTTCCTGCCTCCCTGAAACTTGAGGAGAACCATCTCCGGTTCCGGAAACACCTCAAAACCTTCCTCTTTGCTTCTGCTTTCTCTGCCTCTCTCCCCTGTTGAAACCCACAGCCGAATCTGCACTGGTTACCTGGCCACCCGTCTGACCTTGGGGCTTGGTCCCACCCTTTGCACTCCTGCCCTGCCTCCCTGGAAACCCCCCCGCACTTAGCGACTGTTTTTCTGTATCCCTTCAGTCCCCCTACCAGCACTTGTCTGCTCTACCTGCACTTGCCACCATCCGGCCGCTTTTACCTATCATATTTATTCCTCTATCCCATGTACTGCACTTCCCCCTCTCCCATCCCCCAGGCACTTTTCCCTTCTCCCTACCCTTGCACTTGCGCAATCTGAATGACACTTGGCCTAGTAGGATTGTTTGTCTATTTCCACTGTTTTTCCCCCTCCCCTGCCTTGTCGCGCCTTGAAACATTTGTGCATAGGCGCGTTATCATATATCATATCATACATCATATCATAGATCACATTATATCATATCATCTGGGATGACCTAAAAACGAACGCAGGCTCAAACACAACCGCAGCCCTTATTTTACCCGACCTCTCCGCAGCCTTTGACAGTTAGCCATGACACCCTAACCAAAAGACTAGAAGACATAGGCATAACAGACACAGCACTACTCTGGACTAAATCATTCCTAGCAGACAAAACAGAAACCGTATGGATTAAACCCTTCAAATCCACCCAACGAGTCAACGACTCTGAAGTGCCACAAGGATCCTCACTATCACCACTGTACTTAACATCTACCAGACTCCAGTTATCAGAATCTTCAAAAAATACATTACATGCTACAACTACGCAGATGATACTCAAATCATCTACAAAATCGAACACACCCAAGCCGATCACTCAACCCTAAGTGAGTGCCTAAAAGAAGTCTTCAACTGGATGAATGCCAACAATCTGAAAATCAACCCAGGAAAGACAGAAATCATTATCGTATCAAAAGACCAAGAGAACAAAACCGCCATCCCGTGGCCAACGGAAATGGGAACCTCACCATCTAAGGTAGTAAAAAATCTCCTAATGGCCAACACCCTAACCTTAGAACCACAAATAAATGCAACAGTCAAGAAATGCTTTTTCCTCCGCCACACGGCAAGAAGAATCCTACCTTTCGTCTCCTTCACGCATAAAACACTGACAATTGTCACCCTCATCATGTCAATAATTGACTATGCAAACAGCCTCTACCTCAGAATCCCTCCTGAAGAAACTACAACGGATCCAAAATACAGCAGCCAGACTACTCCTCAAACTATCCAGAAGAGACCACATCACTCCTGCCCTAAAAACACTACACTGGCTCCCTGTAAATCATTGCATCACCTTCAAAACAATGTGCATAACGCACAGGGCAATCAGTGGGCAAGGAGCAGAATTCCTACAAAAGAAAATCTACAAGCCAGCGAGGCTCCTCGCGCGAAGCAACGAAATCTGCCTGGAACTAAAACCATACCTCAAGAAAAAACTTGGAGGCATCTCCTTCTACCACCTAGCCGCAAAAACCTGGAACAACATCCCAAAAGAACTAAAACATCAACGATCACCTAAAATTCAGGAAATTGCTAAAAACCTGGCTCTTCAACACCACAGACTCAAACTGAAAACCAAAACAGAAAGAAAAGGGATGGCTAAACTTAAGAGAACACTGACAACACCCAGAACTGACTAATAAACTCCCACCACAACTAGACAGGTAACAGCAAGTCAAATAGAACACAGGTAACACCCATTAAGACGGAATCAACAACCTCAGCCAATCCCAGTCAACTTCCTCACTCGCCCCATAATTGCTACCAGGTACCAAACTGCTTATAGAGTTGTCTAAATGTTAGCAATCACCACACTCAAACTGAGCTGTGGACATTAGCAGGTACACTCGTCATAAGAGTGGAAAAGGAAGGCAGGTAAGGTTATGAAGGAAGTTGATGCAAGTGGAGGCCAGATGTGAAAGGGACTGTGCATACCGGACAAGCCCAGATCAGGACAGAGGTGCAGAAATACCCCCACAACCCATTCGGGGAGATTACGCAAACCCATGGCCTCACTTCGAGACAGAAATGCCAAGTAACCAACCCACTAACAATTTCCTCCTCTGCATACACCTCTCAAACTCCATTCCAAACACAGCCACAAACCTACAGCACAACAAACCGCCCAAACATCACTACATTGCAACAACAAACCAAAAAACACACATAGACTCACACAACAGCACACGACGACTACCGGCCGCAAACACCCCAGGCCCAGCCAACGGACTCACCAGGCTGAGACAGCCAACAGCACATCACTGCTGTTTTGCACTTTTCCAGCTTCCTCCCTCTAACTCGCCCTCCCTTTCCCCTCTTTCAGAGCCGCCAGAGGGCCAGGGGACCACTGCGGTGGTGATAGTGTGCGGTACAAATGTCCTTTAACATTAACCTTGAAACGGGTACCTTTTTGTTTAATTCTCGTAGATCTGCACACAAACTCCATTGGCGTTTCAACACACCCAATATAGGGTTATTTGATGTGCTATGAATGGGCCTAATGATTCCTCTAGATTCTACATTTTTGGTTATCTCAGCTAGTGATTCCCATGCCAGGGGTAACCTATATTGTCGCACAAATGCTGGCTCCCTTCCATGCCCTTCTGGAAAATGTGGCAGCATGCAAATCCGTTAACCCACAATCATATGCATCTTTGGCAAAAACCTGTTTGAATTCCATAAATATTTTTCTCAATTGGTCTTTTTCTTCTTCATTTGTGCAAGAATCTGCAGCTTGAATTTGCTCTTCTACCATTTTAGAGAACTCTGGGAAATCCTCACAAGGAGGAACCTCTGTACTTTCCTCTAACCGTGTGGCAGTATACCTTTGGAGAGTGGACACGCTTAAATATTTGGAATATGGACCTCCATTTCAACATGCTGCTTTTCTCTTGCAGATTCACGTAATTTGAATAGAATGCAATCATCTTGATGACAGCATGCTATTTCACTTGATTCATAAGGATACACAGACTGAACTTCCTTTAGGCTTAGAATCCAAGAATTCTGTCAACTCACCCTGTGCAGTCACATAGCTTTCAGGGATGTTCCCAATCACTGCATTACTGAAATCTTCACTGTATTGCCATTCCTATTGCTAAATTCTCTTAATGTTTTGGCACCCTTTATTGTCCACCAGAATCTTTTATCTGTTGTCCCTTTCTGTACTTTAATGCTATTGTAACTTGTCTGGTGAATGCGGGAATGGCAACATCTTTTTTCACCTGCAGTTCAACTGCATACGCTGCCATCTGTGCGCAATGGTAAGCTTGTCTTTTGTCTTCAAACTCGGGCGCAACCCCACCTAACCAGGACCAAACCTTTTGATTTAGAAAGTCTAATACCATACACATTCTGAGCATAAGATAATTTCGCAAATACAATTTGTTTCATGTTCCGCTCACGATCCACAAATTGTGATGAATACTCTTAGGACCAATTGTAATCTTTAACATGCATTTCCCTACAATTCTTTGCCCGACTCTGGATCATCTAGGCCAAAAATGTGTTGATTCATTATTCTGAATTTTGGGATCTCCTCCCTGTCAATTATTGCTGGAGTACCTTTTCATTAATGAAACTTTTTTCATGTTCAAGTGCCAACATGGCTTCTATCGTTTCAGGATGCCCATTCTCATGGGTAGGAATCCATGGCTGACCATCTCCCATGTGTATTTCTGAAAGGGTTGAAATGTGCTTTTCTGTATTAATCACTGGAGTGCCATTTGGCTCGCATTTCTCTTCATTTAGACAAAAGTGAAATGTGTTATCATCTATTTCTGTTTGCCTTTTATTCTTAGGGTCTAAATAAATCTCCAAAGACTGCTTCTTTTTTTCTCCCTGCATTTCACCCTGACACATGAGAATGACAGTGACGCTAGGCACATAGCCATTCTGAAGATATACTTCCACTGCACTTTCTGATTTAGCAACGGCGTGGCCTTCTTTTACACTCGTGTTTTGTGTCTTTATTTTCTTAGGCCTCAATGGTTTTTTGGCTAGGCACCACAATACTCCATTTACCCCATCAATGAGGGGCGACAACCTCTTCAGGAAATTCACCCCTATGAGAAAGGGTATTTCATTGATGGATGTGATCAACACTTCCTGTCTATTCCGATGCTTCCCTATCTTTGTCGACCTCAGTGACATCTTCGATAGGTATTTCTTCCCCATTGAAATTGTGCACAGGGCCTTCATTTTGTCTCTCCTTTGTGGTTTTGTGGGGATCTCCCTTCATTGATAATTTTCACTAGTTCTTTTGACATTATCGTGGCTTGGGCACCTTTATCAACCATTGCAAATACATTACATTTTTCTTCAATAGTAATAGGAGCATAGTATCTGTCTTCAACCTCCTCTAGCACACATACAAAGTGTGATTTTTTTTTTTTGTTTTATTTTTATTTATTTTTTTTTTCTGATTTCAGGACTCACTTTCCTTCGCTCTTTTTTACACTTTGCTAGATAAATAGGCATATGAAATGACTGCCCCTCTGACTCGGGACTACTAGTGTTCACACTGCAACTTTTTTGGCTGAATATTTTCACAAGTGTCACATGGCACCCTGTCAACTTCTTGCGGCCGACACTTGTCAGTGTTTTGCATGGTGCCTGTCCTTTCTGTCTCTTGGAATACTTGTGGTTCAAAAAACTCCTCAGGTGACTGATCTGCACCCTCCTTTTGAGCTACCGTTTTCTCTGTATTCTGGTTATCAGGTGAGGATATTCTAACTGTTGATCCTAACTCTTCCCCTTGTGTTTTCTTTTCACATGGATGCTCTTTTTAAATCTGTTTCGAGGGGATTTGTTCCTCCGACGTATTCCACATCTATGACAGGTAATCACCGCAGCTGTGCTGCTTCGGAAATATTTTCTGCGTCGATACGCTGTCCTCGAGGACCTCAGTCGAGCCGACGTCACCGGATGTTATAAGTAGGACACACGACACCCGTATCCTCAGTTCCGTTTTTTCCGCGAACGTGTTCGCTTCGGAGATCTCGGCGCTCCTCGGTTCTTCTGATTTCTATCGGTTCTTCGAACCTGGTTGTTTGTGAAGATATCATGTCTTCGCCTTCTTCTACCCCGCGGTCTGGTTTCAAGAAGTGTCGGGACTGCATTTCTGAGATGTCGTTTACGGACCCGCACAACGTCTGCCTCTGGTGCCTCGGCGAGGACCACGCCACCGATGACTGTGACGATTGTTGGTCTTTGACGTCGAAGGCCTTGCGGGAGGGGAAGAAGCTATCTGTAGGTAGGGTTTCCAAACCCCGAAAGTCAAAATCTGCTGGGCTTTCGACTGACGATTCGAGGGGCGGCTCTCCGTGTCGGCGTAAGTCCAGGGGTCTGGGTCCCGGATTGGTTCCTGCCATTCCTCTGCCTCTTCTAGGCACTCGCGGAGCACCGGCACCAGTCGCCTTCCCCGTCTTCGTCCGAGGACTCCGCCAGACGGCGGGTAGCTTGTCCTACCAAGCATTCCTCTCCTGCGGAATGGGACGCATTTCGTAAGGAAATTATGGTGATTTTCGAATCGCAGGGCTCCGTTCCATCCGCGCCTTCGAGAGAAGCCGGCAAGGAACGTGCTAGGGCCATCGTTTGCACGCCTTCGTGCTCGGGCGGTCTGCACGATCATCGGGAGCTGTTGCGGTCCCAATCAGACAAGGTAGATCGCTCTAGCCCTGCCCGCTCCAGGTCCCGGTCCTCGACGCCCTCGAGACCGTTGGAGCCTGTGAGGTCTTCTAAGAAGACGTCGACGCCATCGGCGCCATGCCCGTCGAGGGACTCTCTCGAGGCTCTGCCTCCGAGGAAGTCATCCGCGCCAAGGCCGTCGAAGGACACGCTCAGGGCTCCGGCCTCGAGGCCTGTGTTGAAGCCATCGGCGCCTCGTTCGACGCCGATTCCGTCGACACCTTTTGTGGAGCCTTTACATGAGGTACCCCGTGCATCGGTGGAAACTCGGAGGAAGGCCCTGAATAAGTCAGTGAGGCCTGTAATTGATCCTTTTTCGGTGCCCTCATTCAGGGATTTATTCCAGCCTCTGGGTTACATCTCTGAGGTGGATGAAGGGTCTGATGAAGGTTTGGTTCCTGATGAGGTTCCTGACGAACTCTTGTCTGGTCATAGCCAGTTGGAAGACCTGCGTCAGTCTTTGCACGACGCCAGTGGTCTGGACACCTCTCCGTAGGTTGAGTTTGGAAGGCCTGAGCCTGGCACGCGCGCCGTGTCTTCATACCGGCGTCTCATGTCGAGGGTGACTGAGTACTTGGGGTAGTCTACACCACCAGTGGATTTTCTGCAGGATGACCTGACAGATGTCCTTGACCAAGGTCCACCCACTGACCCGGTGCTGCCATTTCATATGGCCTTACAGAGAAGGGTGGCAGGGGCTTGGACTACTCCGGAGAGTCTCCCAGCAGTAAGCAAGTCGTTGCCGAAAAAATACAGTCCAGCCAGTGGCGACCCCTGCTACTTGACTACGCACCCCACTCCGGAGATTTTGGTGGTGCAGGCGGCTACGGCCCCAGCAAAGCAGGCGTTGTACCCTACAATCCCTCCTGATAGGGATGACATACGTTTTGACGGTTGGGCGAAGAAAGTATTTTCTTCAGGGGGTATGGCTTTACAAGCAGCCAACTCCGTTTGTGACCTTGCAAGATTCACGCACACTCTGTGGAATTGTCTTTGACGGCTGACCATATTCCCGAAGGGGAGGAACGGGATGGTTTTCTTGCCCTCGTTCAGGATGGCAAGGATGCCATGTGTGAATCCATTCAGTCGGGTCTGGACATGGCAGACTGTGTCAGCTGGTCCATGGCGGCGAGCACCGTGATGCGCAGATTTGCGTAGTTGCGGAAGTCGGGGTTTGCTCCTGATGTACAACCTCGGCTTCTCAACATGCCCTTTGATGGTGTACATCTTTTTGGCAGCAAGGCTGAAGAGAGCCTGGAGAGTTTGCAGACCTCCAAAGCTGCAGCAAAGTCGTTGAGCGCTGCAGTTCGCCAACCTCTGCCTTTTCGTCCTAGGGGACAGCAATGGAGCGGAGGTTCCTTTCGATACTACTCTTCCTTTGGTAGATCGAGGGGAGCTGCAAGTCAAGGGTTCCACCGTAGGAGTACCAGAGGTGGAAAACAAGGTACTCGATGTGCCAAGGCTGTTCGGGCAATTGCCTCTTGGCCCTCAGGCACTGCCGCAGCCGCTTCAGCTCAGTCATGAGGACATGTCCCATTGTTCGCCGGTTGGGGGAAGGGTGGCGCAGCATCTTGTAGAATGGCGTGCCATTACTTCAGATGTGTGGGTTCTGGAGATCATAGCCCACGGCTACTGTCTTCCTTTCCGGCAGAGGCCTCACGACCATCCACCAAGGAATCTCTTTGAAGAGTCCGGATACGCTCTTTGCGCAGGAAATCAAATCCCTGCTCAAGAAAGGCGCCATAGAACTGGTGCCTGTAGCGGAGAGGAACAAGGGATAGTATTCCCCATATTTTTTGATTCCGAAGAAAGACGGAGGATTGAGACCCATCATGGACTTGCGTGGTTTGAACAAGCTCCTCAGGAAGGACAAGTTCAAGATGGTTACTTTCAAGTCCTCGAGGCCCTTCAACTTCAGGACTGGTTGGTGTCTCTCGACCTCAAGGATGCTTACTTTCATGTGCCGATTCATCCCAAGCACAAGAAGTACCTGAGGTTCGCGGTTGGCGACTCGCATTTTCAGTTTCGGGTCCTGCCGTTCGGATTGACCTGCGCCCCGAGGGTCTTCACCAAGCTCATGGTGGTGGTGGCAGCGTATCTCAGAAACGGGGGGATTCACGTCTACCCCTACCTGGACGATTGGTTGATCTCCCGAGCAAGCCCTGAATCATCTGTCCATCACCTGCCACTCCCTTCACAAGCTGGGCTTCTCCCTCTACTTGAAGTCTCATTTGACACCTACCCAGCGGCTCCAGTACATCGGAGCAGTATCGGAGCAGTGCTCGACACATCCCTAGGGCAGTGTTCGCCTCCCCAGGTGAGGGCTCACCACATTCTGCAGATGGTGGACAAATTTCCACGTGCCCAGTGTCTCGGCCTCATGGCAACCTGCATTCTTCTGGTGCCAGAGGCCAGGCTGCAAATGAGATCTTTGCAGTGGGCTCTCAAGATGCAGTGGTGGCAAGCCTCTGGCAGGATGTCTGATCCCGTTCAGGTGCCGCCCTTGGTCGCCCAGGATCTTCTGTGGTGGGCCGTCGAAGGCAGTCTGATGAAGGAAGCTCCATTTTGGCTACCCTGGCCGGAGGTGACGATCGTGACGTACGCATCCCTCATGGGATGGGGAGCTCATGCCAACGGGTTGACAGTCGGCGGTCGATGGTCTCCGTCGGAGTCCAGACTCCATATCAATCTGTTCAAGCTGAGGGCTGTCAGGCTAGCACTGAAGGCTTTTCTGTCGGCTGTGTGGGGGAAGAATGTCCTGATTCTGACTGACAACACAGTGGCCATGCACTACCTCAACAAAAAGGGGAGGGCAGGGTCTCTACCTCTGTGCAGAGAGGCAATGCAGCTCTGGTTCTGGGCCATCCAGCAGGAAATTTCGATCTCGGCCGTTCATCTGGCCGGAGACGAAAACGTGGAGGCGGGCGCTCTGAGCAGGCAGAGCACAGTCTCTCCCAAGTGGGAGCTGGCTCAGGAGATTCTCCTGGAGATCTTCGCCCTTTGGTGGACCCCACAAGTGGATCTCTTCACCTCCAGTGTCAACCAGAAGTGCGAAAGATTCTGCTCGCAGGATTTTCCTCCAAGATGAGTCTTAAGGGACGTGTTCGTAGTGGAGTGGTCCTTCCCACTGCTGTACGCGTTTCCTGCAGTCCCTGTCATTCCGCAAGTGCTGCGGAGGTTACAGAGGTTCGGTTCCCAAATGATCCTCATTGCTCTGGCACGGGCCAGGAGAACGTGGTACCCGGACCTTCTCGACTTGTCCATCTGCCCTCCACGTCGTCTTCCCTACCGAGACGATCTGCTCTCATGGGAGGGGGGTAAGGTTCCCCATCCAGAGGTCAAGTCCCTCAACCTTCATGCTTGGCTTCTGAAAGGTTGAGGTATAAGGATTGGGACCTACCTGAAGACGTGATGGAGGTGTTTTGCTTTCGGCCAGAAGGCCCGCAACAAAGTCCCTGCACCGTTGCCGTTGGAGGAAGTTCTGCGACTGGTGCAGGGTTAAGAATGTGGATCCTCTTTCATGTGCCATTCATGTGGTTCTGTCTTTTTTGCTTTCGTTAGCCCACAAGGGCCTGCAAGTGGGTACCATTAAAGGTTACCTGGCGGCGCTGTCCATATTTAAGAGCTCGCCTGAGGAGTGTTATTTTAAGATTCTTTTGATTTCTCAGTTTCTGAAAGGGCTCACTAATGTGTTCCCACCGTCACCTTTCCAGGAGCCCGGTTGGGATTTGAACCTGGTTCTAAAATTCCTACTGGAAGCGCCGTTTGAGCCTTTACATTCTCGTCCTTTGAGGATGTTGACCTTTAAAACTGTATTTTTAGTTGCGGTTACTTCCGCTCGCAGAGTGAGTGAGTTGCAGGCACTATCCGCCAAGCCACCCTTCACGGTGTTCCATAAGGACAGGGTTGTCCTTAGGGTTCATCCTTCTTTTCTTCCGAAGGTTGTGTCGGAATTTAATTTAAGCCAGGTCATTCTTCCAGCGTTCTATCCTCCTCCCCATCCTGGTAAGGAAGAGGAGAGGCTCCATAGGTTGGATCCTAGGAGAGCATTAAGCTTCTACATCTCATGCATGTCCCGGGTCAGAGTGGACGATCAGCTCTTTGTAGGATACTCTGGAAGGCGTTTGGGTCAAGCTGTTACTAAGCAGACCTTGTCTAGATGGATTATCATAAGCTGGGCGCCATGTTTAGGCTATGTTACTCATAATATAAACTACACAGATTATGGGGGTATAGTGTAAGGTCACAATGACTGTCATGTGATAAGCACAGGTAACAGATCAAGATGTTGAAAAACAGATATTCTAGTAATGAAGCAGTAACCTATTGCAGATTAGTCTGTTATCAAACAATTTATTATTAGTGAAATGTTATGCTTATTTTGTAACCGCACCAATTAGCTGGAGATGATAGGTACTACGCATGTTGTGGAAAACAAGTATATGGCCTAATGTTTAAAAGATAACTGTTTGAGGGGACAGTTTTGCAGAACCCAAAAAACATGGGGAACATACTTGACACAAACCAAATATATACAGAGGTCAGATTGCGGCATACACCACTAACTATATATATAGTTGGTCATTATTACTCATGATTATAAAAAGTATGCCATTTCGTGTGTTCTTGATTGAGTCCAAATTCAGTTGCCCTGAATTTGCAAATGAGTCGGGCTTCCAACTGGCGAAGGAGGGCTTCCTGATTTCCATCTCTTTCACCTAGTCGAGCCTGTTTGAGACCGATGAACCTCAACTTTGATTTGTTATCCAGCTGATGTTTGGTTTGCCAGTGTTGTCCAAGAGGCAAAGTTGTATTTGATTGACTCATTGCATGGTAATGTTCCCGTATTCTGAACCTAAGTTCACGAATGGTGCTTCCAATAAATATCTGTTCACATGTACATATGATAGCATATACAATATACTTGCTACGGCAGTTAATGTTGTCTTGAATTGTAATTTTTGTTCCTTTTGAGTCTGAGAATGTCTCTGTATTAAAATGAGCAAATTTACACATGGTGCATGATCCACATTTCCTAAATCCTTTCGGTGCACTTGATAACCATGATTCCGGTCTCAATTTTGGCACTTTGGGGAGCAGGGATGGGTTTAAGCTTGATTTAAGGGTTCTCGCTTTTCTGAAAATAATATTTTGGTTTCTCAATAAATTCCTTGAGCTGCTCATCCAGTTGTAGCAAATGCCAATTTTTGTTTAGTATTTTTCTAATTTCGAAGTTGTTGTGTGAGAAGGTTGTAATGAAGCTCACTTTGTTGTGTTCCTCTAGTTGTTGGCGATGTTTGGGGATTAGAGTTGCATCCCTATTCATTTTGTTGACTTGTTCAAATGCTGATTTTATACACTCCTTATTGTAGCCTCTCTGTTGAAATCTGTGTTCCAGTAATTCACATTCCTTCACAAAGTCACTAGTTTTTGTACAGTTCCTTCGAGCTCTTACAAATTCACCTTTGGGTATGTTGAAGATCACTGATTTTTGATGGCAACTGGTAGCGAAAGAGTTGAATTAGCTTCCGTCTGTTTTCTGAATGTTTTGGTGAACAGTTGATTCTCTTGCACATATATTGTTAAATCCAGGAAGTCTAACTTGGTGTCGCTAGATGATCCTGACAAGAAAATACCCTCTTCATTGCTGTTCAAGCGATCTCTAAATTCAATGAGCTCTTTGTCATCGCTACTCCAAATCAAGAGAATGTCGTCAATAAATCTAGTCCACAATACGATCTTGTCTTGTGCTTGTTGATCGGTATAGACATATTTGTCCTCGAACATACTCATAAATAGATTTGCAGGTGCGTACTTTACGCCCATGGCTACTCCCTGTTTTTGTTTGAAGTATCTCTTGTGGAATAAAAAGATGTTATTTTCTAAAGTCGTTGTCAACATTTCCTTCAACATGGTCACATAATGGTATTGTGAAGCAGTTTCCCCACAAAATATATACTCAATAGTTCCAATAGCTGACTCATGCCTTATCGACGTTTACAGAGCACGCACATCCCAGGTGACAAGTAGGTATGTGTCCTTCCATTGAATGTTTCGTAGTTTCTTGATTACATCAGTAGAGTCTTTGCAGAAGGCTTTGATGTCAGGTACACGGGGACTTAGTATATTGTCAATATATTCACTAATTTTCTCTGTAGCCCAGCCTATGCCGCTAACAATGGGTCTCCCTTCCGGGATTTTGTTAAACATTTTATGCACTTTGGGTAAGAAGTAAATGGTTGGGACCACAGGATGAGGAACAGATAAATAGGCTCTTTCATCTTCGGTGATTAGATCTTTCCTTTCCCATGTAGTGATATGCTCCATAATTAGATTTTTAATTTCAACGGTAGGATTTGAGCGTAATTCCTCATAACAGTACGGGGTTCGTAAATGGTTCTCTGCCATCTTAATGTAATCAACTCGGACCATGATGATTATTCTTCCCCCTTTATCAGCTTCTTTAATGACTATGGAATAGTCCATTTGGAGGTTTTTAAGAGCTTGTGTTTCCTCAAGAGACCAATTGTTATTTTTGGTCTTGTCTATTGCTTGATTTATTCTTCAATTCAAATAAGTTATTAATTTCCAACTGTACCACTTTATGAAAGGCATCAATCATATTTTCCTGAGTAAATTGCGGTGTTAATTTAGATTTTGTTTTCAAATTTTTGGTGGTGATACTAATGGGTTGTATTCTTAAGTCCTGTAATGTTTCATGCATCTCCAATCCTTCTGCTTCAAGTGTTTGTAATAGATGAATATTTTCGATACCAAGTACATTTTCTATACAGGATGTCGGTTTCTCTTGGCGTGGTCGATATTGTTGAACTTGGGTAGCAAATTTTTTTTTTAAGTTTTAGTTTCCTAGTAAATTTGAATAAGTCAATCTGTGTTAGAATATGGTCATATTTGTATTTAGGGGCAAAGGAAAGGCCTTTATTAGGAACCGGTTGGGGGTTTGGGAATGGAGTGGTTTGAAAACGGACTTGCTTCATATTAGTCTGGATCCCTTTTTAAAGCGTCTAATCTGGTTCAAGAAGCCTGATCCTTCAATGTTACCTTCTGTTGCTCTTGCTTCTTCTTTGTCTGTATCAGATTCTACATCAGAGCTACCTGGTGAACTGGTAGGTGTGCTATCTTTTGAGAATGGTTTAGATAGTTGATTGTATTTTTCTTGGAAAGTGTATACTTTATCTTCACGATAATCCCGTTCATCCCTGTAAAATTTATTAATTTTGCGTATCTTAATCTCGTCTTGGTATTCCATTAATATTTCATGCATTTTGTTGAAATTTTTCTCTTTAGTTGCTTCCAATGCTTGTGTATTCTGTATTTCTTGGGTGATCATGTCAATTTGTTCTTTAGCTTATTTCTGTTCCCTGGTAGCATGTTCAATAAGTATTTCAAGCATCTTGGTGGAACTTGTATTTACATTTTTGGCCCAGTCTTCTGCTAGGTCTGCACTGTAGCTTGCTGATCACTTCTGTGTCATTTTCCTGCATTATTAAAAATCTGTGTAACAAAAACCATAACTTTGCACATAATCTGATAATGCATTTTTTCTCCTTGCGGTCTGATGCTCTGAACAGCCTCATGAGGCATACCTGCACAATGCTACCTTCATCAAATTTGTTTTCAATTGCCTCTTTCTCTACTTCTGTGCAAATCCTGTCCTTCCAGAGTGTCACATTTTCTGAAGACCGTAACTGGATGGGCAAAAAGCTTTGCCTCAAGATAGTTTGCCAGTTCAGAAAAATCAGCCTCAATTTGGGACATGGTGACACTATTGTCAAATGAGCACACAGTACTGCACCACTTCAGAGCACTAATTCACTTTATAAGTGCACAGTATGGCTATGCTTAGAATGCAATGCCACGCCCAGTAACTGTTTTTAAAGCTTCCCAATGGCCAACGCACCAAATATGTGGGATGTATTTTGGGATTATAGCTAACTTTGTGGTATTTTTATTATGGTGGTAAAAGGTGGTATTTTATGGTGGTAGTATCGTTGGGGTGTCTTTTTACAGTGGTAAGACTAACTTCAGAATATTGCCTAACAATTGTGTTTTACCAGTGCCACTTATCACAACAAGGTACTGGACTTGATACACTCATAATAAACCACTAATGCCCCCTGCATGCAGTATTTTATTTACAATATCGCAGTATGCCCTTGTGGCTGAGCTTCAAAACATATTAATCATTTCATAAACAAATTCTACACACACACACACGCCTAGCACTTCTGAAAACTCAATTCACAGAAAAACAATTTATTTTAGATTTTACCATATGTGGTAATGTGAACTACCACCTCCTGTAAAATAGGCTTACCACCTGCTGGACCTCAGTCTATGTGCTAAGAACGACTTAGACACATAATCAAAGTACCTACTCAATTTGTTTTTAAACCTTTGGATCATTTTTTAATTTTAACCTTGTATAAAAATCAAGACATTCGCATTATGCAGTACTACTTTACAATGGCTTACACTTGGACATGATTAAAATGCATTTCACTAGGGTGCTCGCACACATAAAATAACTTTTTGAATGATAAGATTCACTTACACATTTGTTGCTAGTGGGCCAGCAACAGTCTGGTGAGGAGACCTTGAATGTTAGCAGATAGGAGCCTGTCGTTTAACAAAGCTCACTTCATAAATGGAAACTCATGTAACATATAAATCATGAATTTTTTTTTTTTTAAACAAACCTATCTCTATCACAAAACCTGTAAGTAAGTATTCACCAGGCACACCACACACACCTCAATTACATATATATTCACCTAACTCTGGTGGCGATAATCTTGTCTCCGCTTGACATGGAATTCCGGGACGCATAGATAAGTACTTGCTCCCATCAAACAGCCCTCACCACTGGAGTCTGTCCGTCTGCCAGCTAGCTGCTACTGACTTCAGCCTGAAGATCTTTTTCCCAGCTCTTGAAAGTGTCTGACTGTCCTACGCCCACTCAGCACCTTTTCGTGACCTCTTGCTGCCAGTCAAGGGAGATCCTGCCCCTTCCAGATCATACCACTGAAAACCACATGATCCCATTGTGCTTTTCCTGCCTTCAACTGCATTTCTGAAGCTAAATGTTAAATTTATTTTTTCCGCTTTTTCATACTTGTTCAACTTCAACCACATTCTGCACGTTTTAATCCATTTTACGAAGCGCAATGTATTTTCTAGAATCATTTTCAGGCCATTTCCACATATTTACACTAATTTGCACTAAATTTTAGTAAGGGACATGCTACTGGGATTGTATTACCTTGTTAATATATTAGTATTTGTTTCAGTTAAAATTAGTCATTGAAATATCCTGGAACAATATGCATTTTATAACATGAGCTTTGCATTTCTGAACTTTGTGCATTTCCCATCTCGTGCCCCTTGCATTGGCAACCATGTCCCTTGGCAACCATGTGCCTTGCTCACTATTGCATTTCTGCATCTCTTGTCTAATACCCACACTAAAACCCACACTTAAACTACATGTGCATGCTAAACTAATAAGCCATAATTATACAGAGCCCTTGTAATTCAAAGCCCCCAACTACTACCCCTACACTCCCTAGAATTAAACCTATGGACACGTTTGGAGAATGACTATATATGCCAAGAGACTATTCTTGTGTTTAAAGGGCAGGTGTAAAGGGACAGAGGGTGTATACAATGATGGATTGATGACCCTTTCGCAAAAGTGAGGAAGAACAGAACCATAAGGGGTTCCGACTGGTCTGTTCGGGACAGTGTATTTCTGGTGGTCTCTTGGCTATGAAATGTAGGAAATGTAATGGAAAGCAAAGTTTTTTTGTTTTTTTTTACTGAATGCTTTAATCATTAAAAAAAAAGGTTCCTAGGGTTGTGCAATTACTGCAGAAGGTGGATTCTTGACTACGCAGCATACACAAGACCACCCCTACAGGGCCTCAAGAAATGTCAAAAGATGGACATCAAAATAGCAGGTACAGAAGAAATGTCACAGAATTTTGACGACCTAAAAAAGGTGATTTCAACTGCCCCTGTGTTAGCAACGCCAGATTATACACAGGGATTCTACTTATTCTTGCACTGTAACGGCCAGCGCATGGCTGCTGTGTTAACGCAGAAAAGCACAATGAACCACAAGCCAATGGCTTATTACAGTAGCACGTTAGACTCCGTGATGCAAGGGCAGTTCGCTTGCGGACAGGCACTTGCAGCTGCGACATTTGCGGTAGAAAAAAACTCCCCTATTGTCATGGGCTGTTGAATTACACTTTATGTGGAACTTGGCGTTTTTGCCATTTTGGTTCCAAATCTACCCGGACTACCCAAAGAGCATCAGCATACAAAATAATTCTCTCCAGCCCAAACATTCACATTGTACGATGCAAAACAGTGAACCCTGCAACATTCATACCAGAAATGTGCACTGATGAGGATTTGGTCAGACAGGACTGTTTAGCAATGAGGGGGAGGAGGATGACATCCCCAAGGCAAAGGACAGGCCACTTGAGGGGTGGAAGCTCCTATTTGTTGACAGGTCAGCGACAATTGACCAGGACACAGGTTTCAGATCTGCTGAGGCAGTGGTGGTGCGTCTAGTTTACAGTTAATATGAGACACTCATTCTAAAAAGACTACCAATGCATTATTCCACACAGGCAGCAGAACTCAAAGCACCACAGGTGTGTCACATTACCATTTATTCGGACTGCGTGTACGTCATTACCACAGTGCACGCCAGTCTGTCGTGATAGAAGAGGGGTTTTAGGAGAGCGGCTGGGTCCCAAGTACAGCATGCCACGCTGTTAGACAAGCTAATTTTTGCACACCTCCAGCCTTCTGTAGTGGCGGTCGTTAACTGTGCCGCCCATGCTAGCAATACTGACTAAGTGTCACTCGGTAACGCAGCTGCAGACACCACGGCTAAAAACGCATATCTCCCAATACCCATTGTAGCTGGATTTCTCTGGCATGGATTCACATGCTCATGAACATTCCCCGTCGTCAGCCTGGGAATCTTCGGTAAAAGAAAAAACAGTTTCACTTTTACTTACAAACTGTATTTCTTCTTTAAACCAATCACTGTCCTCTGGGTCATACTGCCCCATCCAATGTCAGTCCTCTCCATACGCCCTCCTCTGGCAGCCATCTTCAGATTTTTACTGCATGCTTCAGTGTTGGGATTCCTCGAGTTTGCTCTGCAAGCTACTTCTGTTTTTTTGTGTTTTCGGCAGAAAAAGGTTCTTTTTTTTTTTTGTTCCGAAAGAGCCTGTGTGCGCTCTTCTACATCTGCCAATAGCGGGGATCCGTTGTTGGTGAATTTCAGCGCCCCTCAAGGGTGAAGATTGTCGAAGTTTTCAGAAGGCCATCAGGCCTACATCGCGGGCTACGGAATGTGTTTGTTGAAGCCCAGGAACTGCAATGCCTCTACTGCCTGCATCCCGACCACCAGGAAGGCGAATGCAAGATATGCCTCGGTTTCTCCAAGAAGACGACGAAGGAGAGGCACAGTAGACTGGCAGCATGGCGGAACGCCGAGGCCCCTGCCCCATGCTGCGAGCAGGTCATGCCTCACCAAGAATGGCTGGTTCGAGGAGCGGACTGCTAAATCCTTTGAGGGCGCCTCATGCGTGGGGGCCCAAGACAAGGCTAAGAACTGCAAGTCTGGGTCCACCGGATCGCTGCGGAAGTGGGTCCCACGGTGGACAGGGCACGATAGACATCACCCTCCGCCTCCATCGCCAGCCCGCAACCAAGCTCCTCCTCTAAAAGGAAATCATCCAACCCGTATAAACTGCGGTAGAAGCCAGAGAAGCCGCGGATGGAGAAAACTGAACTGCCCAAGAAGGCCCAATCGGCACATAAGACTTTGTCAACGATAAAGTTGGTGGCAGCTGCTCTCACAAAGGCTAAGGGAGCTGACCCTGTGAAGGTAGCCCCGCAGCACAGACAGTATCCCTGCCCGAGGTGCGAATCTGATGCAGTGGCTTTGGCAAAGACTGCTGGCACGCCGGAGAAGGGGGACACCGTCTCAGAACCCGGTTCCGACCACTCAGGGTGGATAAAAAGGTGGGGTGGACAAGGAGGCCCCAGATGTGTCCCAGTTTCGTCCACGGACTACGAGAACCTGGAGTCCTTGCACACGGTCCACAAGGACGTGGAAGAGGACAGCGATGACGGCGCTGTGCCTAATGTTCCAATCACACCTGTTCAGCCGAGTAATGTGTGTCTGGACATCCTGTCGACTCTCCACACCTTGGTGTCGGAGATCCAGAAGAGGATGACACAGGGCCTAGTTCCAATGGCCCCCCAGGTCCCCAACTGGCCACCAGCGAAGAAGAGGAAGCTCAACTGATGCCTCCATTTCAGCCTACACACCCGCATCAGGTCCCCTCTTCCCCAGCAGACCCAGACATGGGGATGGATAGGGCCACGGCGACTATCTCTGCAGCCTAGGGCATCCCCACCGGATGAGGTGGGGTCAGTTCATTCTTTGATCACCAGAGCCTCCGAGCTATTCAAGCTTGTGCCCGAAGAAACCAGGAAGGAGGGTTTCTTGTACCAGAGGCACAAGGCCAAGAGGAAGACAATCATGGCAGTGCCCCTTCTGGACGACGTGTGGGAGGAGGGCCTGGCCCTCTTGAAGAACCCTTGCATGGCTCTGGCCAAACTGGATAGGCTGGAGAAGAAGTACTGGCTGCCGGAATCCACACCCAAGTGCTTGAGGTCTCAACCATCGACAGATTCTGTGGTTTCAGCGGCCGCGAGGAAACGGTTGTCTAACCCGTCCTCGTCGTCTTCAGTCCCTCCGCACAGCGAGGGGGAAGATGGATTCCATGGGAAGGAAGGTGATTTACACTGTGGCATCCACCATCAAGGCGGCCAACGCCTTGGCGAGCCTAGCCTGGTACGACAGGGAGCTGTGGTACAAGCTGGGTCCAATTCTAGAGTTCCTCCCCGGTGACAAGAAGATTGAGGCAGTGGCTCCCTTCCAGGAAGGGGAGGTAGCATCTGGTTACACCATCACAGTGGCGCTGGACGTTGCCGACACAGGGTTCCGGCAGATGGAAAACTGTCTGCCTCTGTCGCCAAGGCTGGATGAAGTCCACGAATTTCCGCCAGGAGGTCCAGGCGAAGATACTGGACATGACTTTCGACAGAGATAACCTTTTAGGGAAGGTCTTGCCCCAAATGCGATGAGGAAAATGTAGGAATGGTACACATGTTTTGTTCATGCCCAATAATAGGACGGTTCTGGGGAGAAATAGCGCGCAAGATGGAGGATAAAGGGATTAACATGGAAGTGGACACGGTATGGGCATGTCTGTTGGGGGGGCGGGGTCCCTAGACCACATAAGCTAAAGCATGTGAGTAAACTGAATGACCTGGTGTATGCACTAGCTAAGAGGAAAATTGCAATGGGATGGAAAGCATGTCATAGCCCGAGGATAGAAGCGTGGTGGAGGGACCTACAGAAATGGGCAGAGGCATAAACCATAGTATGGCAAGAGGCGAATTGTGCTGACGGAGGGGAGGAAGCAGGACATTTATTGGCTTGGAAACAATTAATTGCTGATTTGTTTGGGCCCACGCACGGCGGAGCAAGTGACCAGGATCCAACGGAAACCTGCGATGAGGACTCCCTATTGCGGCACGCAGAAACGGAACAAGGAGAGTAGGCTGGAGTGGGGGGGGAGGGGATACAGTGGTCATGAACAATTGATATGTATCCATACCATTATGAGCACTGTAAGTTTGGTTTGTGTTGGTTGTTATAATAAAATTAATTTAAATTTGTTTTAAAAAAAAAACCTTTTAGGGAAGGTCGTCGACGAGTCCCTGCAGGCCACCATGGCAGATACGGATATGGCCCGTTCCCTGGGCACCATCCAGCAGCACTGCTCTTTTCACTCCTCCAGAGGATAGTCGAGCAGGTAATCAAAATGTTTCTCCTTATCGTACCGTCAGCCTTCTAGATCCATGACTTAGGAAGCCTACAGAGGCTGTTCCCAGGCCTATGGTGGCAGAGGACAGCCTTGCCGTCGCCCGCAGGGCAGGATTCCGGTGCCGAAGCAATCCTGAACCGGCCAGGAAGTCTGGCCCCCACCCATGCACCCCGGTGGGAGGCCGGCTGACTAGGTTTGTTAGCAAGTGGAAAAAGATCTCCGACAGATGGGTGCTGGACGTTCTCGCCCAAGGACATACCCTGGAGTTTCAGCACAGGTGTCCACAGATCCCTCCAGTGGCCCGCCAGGAGCTGCACATCCCTCTGCTCTTGGAGGAGGTACGGGCAATACTGCGAAAAGAGGCGATCGAGCTAGTTCCCCAGCGACTCCGGGGCTCTGGAGTCTATTTCAAATACTTTTTGGTCAGAAAGAAGAATGGCGGGTGGAGGCCCATTCTAGACCTACGATGTCTGAACAAATGCCTTCAGTCCCAACAATTCAGGATGGTCACGTTGCAACATGTGCTCGGCCAACTGGAAAATGGAGACTTCTTGATGATGCTGGACCTGGATGATGCCTACTTCCACATCCCCATTCACAGGAAACATTGAAGGTTTCTACGCTTTGTAGTGCAGGGAAAGCACTACCACTTAAAGGCTTTATCTTTCGGTTTGAAGTCAGCCCCCAGAGTGTTCACGAAGTGCCTGGCAGCGGTGGCAGCTTATCTGCATCTATGGCGTATACACGTATAACCATACCTCGACGACTGGCTCATCTGGGCCTGCTCACAAGAGTTGGGCGTCGGACTCACAGAGGCGACCTTCCAGATGCTTACGGATCTAGGATTCTCCAACTATTCAAAGACCTGCTTGACACCATTGCAGAACGCGCTGCTCCCAGGAGCCAGACTCTATACGGTGTCCTGCCTGGCATCACCCTCGGAGGAGATGGTAGAAGCCATTCAAGGGAAGGTGCATCATCTGTTATCGGTGAAGACAGCCACAGTGCGAACTATCAAGTCGTTGCTCGGCATGTCGACGTCCTGCATCTGGAAGCTTTGCGTTGGGCGATAAGATGAGGGGGCGTCAGCTCCAACATCGCCCTGGGCACAGGGTTTCAAAACCCTCCATACCAGGAGACGGTTACCACGGACACTTCCCTGGAAGGCTGGGGAGCCCACACTGGATGTCTACACGCCAGAGGCCTGTGGCTGCCGCAGGAGAAGGATCTCCATATCAACATCCTGTAACTACGGGCAGTGTTCTTGGCGCTCAAGTCCTTCCTTCCATCTCTGAGGGGCAAGGTGGTGACAATATTCAGACAACACCACCACAATGTTCTACATCAGGAAACGGGGGGCACTTGATCCCCAGCCCTCTCCAAGGAAGCACAGGACTTGTGGCGCTCGGCTGTCGGACAAGAGATGTTCCTCGTTCCTCTTCACCTAGCTGGAGTCAAGAACACCATTGTGGACTCCCTCAGCAGGGAGTTGAACTCCTGCTACGAGTGGGAACCTTGGCAGGTCCAGATGGACTGCAGATGGACTGCAACTTCGTCAAGTGGGGCAGGCCCCAGATCGATCTGTTTGCGACAGCAGCAAACTCCAAATGCCAGAATTTTGCTAGCAGATTCCACCAACCAAGGAGCATGGGGGATGAATTCTCCTTCCTGTGGGGAGGGCTGTTTCTGTATGTGTTTCTCCGTTGCCTCTCCTGCTATGAGTCATCAACAAACCCAGTGCCAATGCAGGATGCTACTCATCGCCCCGGCATAGCTGAGGCAGATTTGGTACCCGGACCTTCTCAGCCTGTCAGCTTCGCCTCTTGTCAAGCTGCCAGCGGTTCTGGATCTTCTCACCAGAGAAGGAGGCGCAATCCTTCGCCATGATCCAGGATAACTGGACCTGAGGGCTTAGCTCCTGCAGCCCTAGAATTTGGGGGATATGAGTGGCCTGCAGACTGTAGGGAGGTTCTCGCCAAGGCCAGGGCGTCGTCACCTTTGAAGTGCTACGGTCACAAGTGGAAGAGTTTCGCTACTTAGTGCCGGTCTCAGAAGAGTACCCATCTGAGGGTCATGGCCCTGCAGATTCTTCCATACTTGCTATTCTTAGCCAAGGCCGCACTGGCACACGCCTCTATCAATGTATATCTTGCAGCTATCTCCCGCTACACTAGGTCTCCAGGAAGATCTTCACTTTGGTCTCATCGACTCATCAAGGAGTTCCTCAAAGGACTGTTTCGATCTTTCCTGCCGGTGACAGCTCCTGCCCCGGTATGGGAACTCAACGTGGTGCCGATGAGGCTCATGCGGGGGCCCCCTTCAAGCTCTGCATCGGCCCCTCTCAAGTTCCTCTCGTAGAAAATGGCTCTGCTTGTGGCCATCCCCTCTGCCAGCCCTACGTGACCTTCACGAGTCGCGGGTGGTGCTGCAGACGCACCCCTCTTTTATGCCGAAGGTTCTGCAGGAATTCCACCTCAACGAGCCTTTGGTGATCACTGTTTTTTTTTTCCCTGAAGCCTTCATCACCGGCTCAAAGGGCCTTGCACTCGCTGGACGTTGTTCGTGCCCTGAAGTTCTACATGACGCGCACAAAGAGTTTTCAGAAGACTTCTCAACTGTTCGTGAACTTTGGGCCTGTGATCCATGGGAAGGCCTTGTCCATGTCTTCCATCTCAAGGTGGCGCTCCAGCTGCATCATGCACTGTCATCGGTTGGTGAACCAACCACTGCCTGGCCGTCCGATAGCCTACTCTACCAGAGCGATCGCTGCAACGATGGTGTTGCTGTCTGGTGTGCCCCTGCTGGTCTCTGCAGGGCGGCTACGTGAAGGTCCCTGCACACCTTCATGAAATTCTACTGCGTCGACAGGGATTCCAGGGAGGAGTCAAGAGACGGCCAAGCAGTGCTCCGCAACCTGTTCGCTTGAGGTGAGTCTGTTCCAGAGGTAAGAGTTAACTGCTTCTGTAGAGCCTTGCCACCTCCCGTGGTTGTGTAATGTTGTACTGCTATGTATTCGTTATTCATGAGCATGAGAATCCATGGCAGACCCCATGTTGGAGAAGGAACAAGTTAGTTACCTGTAACTATTGTTCGAAGGGATTGTGTCCTCTGACGTATTCCTCATCTTGATAGATCATCTCCAGCTTGCTGGCCTTGGACATTTTTTTCCAGTAGAGGGTGCTGCGCGTCGACGTCCCTCGAGCCGATGTCCCTCGACAGCCTCCGTATCTGCGCCGACGTCATCATGCGTATAAATAGACTCACGCAGCGTCCGTTGCTCAGTTCCGTTTTTCCGCGCTTCGTGGGCCTCGGAATCGCGTTGCTCAGTTTGTTAGTCAGATATATTCTTCATTATTCATCGAGAATACCAACTTACTCGATGGCTTCCTCATCCGAACCGACGACTCCACGGTCCGGCTTCAAAAAATGTCGAGACTGTGGAAAGAAAATGTCGTTGACAGATCCTCACAGGATCTGTTTGTGGTGCCTGGGATCGGAGCACCAATGTTCGGAGTGCAAGGACTGCATGTCCATGACGGCGAAAGCCTTTAAGGAGCGTAAGGGGAAGCTTGAGAGAGGTAAAACAGTTAAAACTCCTTCGAAAGTTTCCTCGGCAGAGTCGAGACATTTGTCTCCTCGCCGACACAGGAAACATTCTCGTTCTATGTCTCTAAGCAGTTCTTTGAGATCCAAGCATTCGAGTAAGAGACATCGAAGATCCCCTTCCTCGTCGTCGTCGTCTTCTTCCGTTTCCCCGGAAAGAGTCACCTGCCCCACAAAACATAGCTCTCAGGCTGAGTGGGAGGAATTTGTAAAAGGATGCTTAGCGTCTTCGAGAAAACGGCCTCGACCCCCTCGAAGACAGCTGAGGGTGATACCCTGGGTGAAAGACCCGAAAAATCGAAATGCCGCGAGTCGTTGCACCCGGCGAAAGAAACTACTCGAGAGCGTCACAAACCCTCGAGCAAAGGCACTGTGCCATCGACGCCATCGTCGAAAGTCCCTTCGACGCAATCTGTGTCATCAACGCCATTATCGACGGGCTCATCGACGCATAGGTCGATCGAATCGACGCCGTCTTCGACGCCGAAAAAGAACAAACCCACGGCCGTCACTACCTCACAGCCAGTGGTCATACCCAGGGCCTCTAACACGACTTCGAGAATGTCCTCGACAACCTCGAGTAGGATTCCGATCCTCTCGAGCTCTTCGAGGCCTCTTCCGATATTCTCGACACCTTTTTTTGTATTTTCGAAGCCTTTAATGTCTGCGTCGACAACGTCGACGTTTTCTCAACCAATTATGACAAATTTGGCCCCTTCTGCTCTGGAAATGGGATTTAAGCCATTTCCAAGGTCTGATCATTTCAGACCTTTGTCTTCAATTTATGAAGAAGGGGAGGATTCGGATCAAGAAAGACCCTTTGGGTTGCAGAGAAATACAACACCTGAATCGGAGGAATTTACCCCTGAGGAAAATAGGTTAAAGGACCTTCGAGAATCCTTACATGAGGCAAGTGGGTTAGATACTTCCCCAGAAATAGAATTTACCAAACCAGACCCAGGGGAAGATGCTGAGACCCCTTACAGAATTTTAATGGCAAGGATTATAGAATTCATGGGTTGGTCTACACCTTTACCTGCATTCCAACAGCGATGACCTTACAGACATTTTAGTTAAAGGCCCACAGGAGGATCCTGTGGTTCCATTTCACGCTGCATTACAAAGAAAAATATCGGCTAACTGGGAAACTCCTGAGGTTATCCCGGCGGTTAACAAGTTATTAGCCAAATAAAGGGTATCTGCTACTGACTCTGAATTTTTGTCTAAACATCCAACTCCAGAGAGTCTGGTTGTTCAAGCAGCAACTGCATCAGGCAGTAGATCGACATACCCTACTGTACCACAGTACAGGGATGACAAAAGATACGACTCTATGGCTAAGAAAGTCTTTTCTGCATGTAGCATAGCGTTGAAATCTATTAACGCTACTTGTATGCTCACAAGGTTCAGCCACATACTTTGGGAGTGTGCTTCATCAGCGGCTGACTGCCTCCCAGAGGGAGAAGAAAGGGAAGCGTTTCTAAACATCATTAAGGATGGTAAAGACGCAATGTGCGAATCCCTTCAAACTGGCATTGATTCTGCTGACAGTATCAGTAGGGCCATGGCAGCAAGTACTACAACCCGCAGATTTGCGTGGTTGCGAAGTCTGATTTTGCTTCAGATGTACAAGCCAGACTTTTAAATATGCCCTTTGACGGCTCTTCTTTGTTTGGTAAGAAGGCGGATGACAGTCTAGAAAAGTTAGACACCCAAAGCAGTAGCAAAATCCCTGGGAGCTGCAATCCGCCAAACGCCATATCGCCCCTCAGGAACCTCTTGGAGAGGTAAGTCCTTTCGCTTTTATTCCGCATTCGGACAGTCGGTTCAAAGAGGTCAAAAAAGATTCACCCGAGGTGGACGGGGTGAAAATACAAAAGCTGCAGCAGCAGGTGCCTCTTTACCCTCGCCATCTGCATCAGCTGCCTCTAAATCACTCTGAGGACGCTCCTCACAAGACACCAGTAGGGGGCAGGCTAACTCAACATCTGACGGAATGGCAGGCTATTATGTCGGATGCTTGGGCATTGGAGACAGTTGCCCAAGGTTACTGCCTGCCTTTTCTACGCATTCCTCAGTCATCCACCAGGGAACAGCTTTCTGAAAGTTCTGGATCTGCTCCTCTTGCAGGAAATTGTAGACCTGCTAGAGAAAGGTGCCATAGAACCCGTACCTGTAGCGGAGAGGATCAAGGGCTGGTACTCCCCCCCCCCCCCCCCCACTTCCTAATACCGAAGGGGGACAGAGGACTGAGACTTATCTTGGACTTAAGAGAATTGAACAAGTTCCTCAGGAAGGACAAGTTCAAGATGGTAACTCTCTCTCAGGTCCTTCAGGCCCTCCAGCTCCAGGACTGGCTGGGATCTCTGGACCTTCAGGATGGTTATTTCCATGTGCCAATCCATCTCAAACACAGGAAATACCTGAGGTTCGCAATTGGCGGCTCTCATTATCAATTTCGAGTTCTGCCATTTGGGCTGACCTCCGCCCCGAGGGTCTTCACCAAGCTAATGTATGTAGTGGCTGCAAGTCAAGGAATTCACGTGTACCCCTACCTGGACGATTGGCTGATCAGAGCTGTATCTCCGGAACAAGCTCAGATCCAGCTAGATTATGTCTGCCACTTCCTTCACAAATGGGCTTCTCCCTCAATTTAAAGAAGTCACAGAAGATACCATCACAGAGACTCCAGTTAATCGGAGCGGTCCTGGACACTTCCCTGGGAAAAGCCTCGCCACCAGAGGTGAGGGCTCAAGATATTCTGCAGATGGTCACCAAGTTTCAAAATGCCCAACGTCTCCCAGCCTTCGACTTTTTGAGGTTGCAAGTCCTCATGGCATCCTGCATCTTCCTTGTGCCAGAGGCTCGCCTGAGAATGAGATCTCTTCAGTGGGCACTAAGAACTCAGTGGTCGCAATTCTCAGGGAGAATGACAGATCTCCTTCAGGTTCCGGACAAGGTGGCTCGAGACCTTCAGTGGTGGGCCTGTCAGGAGAACATTTTGAAAGGAGAACTGTTTTGGCAACCATGGCTGGAGATAACAGTAGTCACAGATGCCTCACTCACAGGGTGGGGAGCCCATGCCAACAACTTGACCATCAGCGGTCGTAGGTCTCCATCGGAGTCCAAACTACATATCAACCTGTTAGAGCTGAGATCAATCAGACTAGCGCTGAAGGCTTTTCTGCCATCTGTACAGGGAAAAATTGATAATGACGGACAACACAGTGGCAATGCACTACCTCAACAAAAGAGGAGGCGTAGGATCACTGCCTCTGTGCAGAGAGGCGATGCAGCTCTGGTTTTGGGCAATCCAAGAAGGAATCTCTCTATCGGAAGTTCACTTAGCCGGAGAGAAAAACTTGATGGCGAACGCTCTGAGCAGGCAGAGCACAGTCTCCCACGAGTGGGGACTAGCTCAGGAAGTCCTTCAACAGATCTTCACCCTTTGGGGAACCCCTCAAGTGGATCTGTTCGCCACCAGCATCAACAGGAAGTGCGATCAGTTTTCTTCAAGGGAATTTCCCCCGAGAGGAGCTCTAGGGGACGCGTTCGTAGTGAACTGGGAGTTTCCACTTCTGTACGCGTTTCCTCCAGTCCCTGTCATTCCTCAAATGATCAGGAGGTTGAGAAGGTTTCGGAAAGCCATGATCCTAATTGCCCCGGACTGGGCCAGGAGAACGTGGTACCCGGACCTTCTGGACATGTCCATCTGCCCTCCAATTCTTCTTCCACTCAAGGAGAATCTTCTCTCGCAGAAGGGAGGTCAGGTTCTCCATCCAGACATTAGAACCCTCAACCTTCACGCTTGGTATCTTAAAGGTTGAGATACAAGGATTGGGACCTCCCAGACGACGTCATGGAGGTGTTGCTTTCGGCCAGAAGGCCAGCAACAAAGACTTTATACCGCTGCCGTTGGAACAAATTTTGCTACTGGTGTAGAGAAAAGAATATCGATCCCTTTTGATGTGGTACACCAACAGTGTTATCTTTTCTACTGTATTTGTCAAATTCGGGCCTTCAGGTTGGCCCTATCAAGGGCTATCTCGCAGCGCTATCAATCTTCAAGCGCACTGCAGAGGAACCATCGTATTTCAAGTTACCTTTAGTAATACAATTTCTGAAGGGATTAACCAATGTCTATCCTCCAAGACAAATCAAGTTCCCTTATGGGACTTAAATGTCTTAAATTTCCTAACGGGTACTCCTTTTGAACCGCTCCACTCTTGTTCGTTAAGATTTCTCACCCTTAAAACTGTCTTTTTAGTGGCATTGACATCTGCTAGGAGGGTGAGCGAATTACAAGATCTATCTTGTAAACCCCCTCATACAATTTTTTATAAAGACAAAGTTGTCCTACAAGTGAAGCCTAATTTCCTCCCAAAGGTGGTTTCTGAATTCCACATCACTCAAAAGATTACCTTACCTTCATTCTATCCCCCTCCCCATCCGGGTAAAGAGGAAGAAAGGCTACATAGGCTGGACCCAAGGCGGGCTTTGAGCTTTTACATCAGCAGACTTGCTAGGTTTAGGCAAGCAGACCAACTGTTCGTAGGTTACTGAGGGCACAAATTGGGATTACCGATAACAAAACAGACCATTTCCAGATGGATTATTTTGGCCATTCTGGAATGTTACAAACTGGCAGGGAAAGAACCTCCTCAAAATCTTAAGGCTCATTCAACCAGGGGCATCGCAGCCTCTTAGGCCCGCCAAATAGGGGTACCGATTCGAGACATATGTGCGGCTGCCACATGGTCGTCTGCACATACCTTCACAAAATTTTACAACCTGGATTCCTCCTCTAGCAAGAGACTAGATTTGGCAAAGCTGTGCTGCACTCTGTTCATTATTGAAGGGAAACATGGCAGTTTTACTCCCACCTCCAGTTACACACCACTGCTATGGGAGTCTATCAAGATAAGGAATACGTCGGAGGACACAATCCCTTCGAAGAACAAGTTACTTCTTACCTTGTAACGTTCTTTCGATGGGATGTTCCTCCGACGTATTCCTTATCGCCCCTCCCATCCATCCCCTCAGTAAAACTTCCCTTGTGGTTACAGCTTGCGCTCCTTCAGGGTCAGTAACCAATTCATGTAAAGAGACTGTTAAACGTCAAAACAGAACTGAGCAATGGACGCTGCGTGAGTCTATTTATACGCATGATGACGTCTGTGCCGATACGGAGGCTGTCGAGGGACATCGGCTCGAGGGACGTCGACATGCAGCGCCCTCTACTGGAAAATAATTTCCGAGGCCAGCAAGCTGGAGATGATCTATCAAGATAAGGAATACGTCGGAGGAACATCCCATCGAAAGAACGTTACCAAGTAAGAAGTAACTTGTTCTTCTCCAGCATGAGTCTGACATGGATTTGCATGCACACCCTCCCCTCTGCGGCTCTTCTTGGTCATACTTCCACTTTACGTGCTTACCAAATCTAAAGATGGCTGCTAGAGGAGGGGCTTAGGGAGAGGGCTGTCATTGGATGGGGCAGTGATTGGTTAAAAGGGGAAATACAGTTTGAAAGTGAACGTTTTTTCTTTTACTGAGGATTCCCAGCCTGACGACAGGGAATATTCATGAGCATGTGAGTCCATGCCAGACCCATGCTGGAGATCAATAGTTATAGGAAAGTAACTTGTTCCATATTTTAACACCTGCCAGTGACCAGCCGCCATGTCATACAATGCCTTGCCAATTGTGCAAATTATTGAACTACAAGGAAGGTTCAGAGAGGAGGAGAAACACTTGTGGATAAAAAGGGGGTGCAAACAATCCCCTACTGATTTATTGTGGCAGCAGGAATGCACAGGAAAAGCAGTCCTGCCACACGAGTTGTTGGTAATAGCGTTCAATCAACTCCACCACCCCTTCCACAGCTCCAAGCACTACATTGCCACGGATATACAAGAGGACTTGTTTGTTCCAAACATCCAGGAACATTTGACAAGTATGTTCATTAGATGCACAATGGGCCAATGTTTTAGCACGGGAATGACATTACGAACACTAAGCCATTCCGTGAGTTGCATATCGACTACACAGACATGGGCGAGAGATGCAGCAGGTCTCTGTATCTGATTGTTGTCGTCTGCCCCTTCTCACGTTGGGTGGAGGCGGGTCCTTGTGCACATCTGGATGTCAAATGCACAGTGACATTTCTGGTCCGCAAAGAGTCCCCGACCCCCCCGATGAGGCTTGTGTGGTGTCAGATAATCGCACACACTTTTTTAATGAATTGTTTAAAGAGATTACTGCAGTACTTGTCATTAAAAACTGAATGTGTACAATGTATCACTCCCAAGCCAACAGGGTTGTGGAGAGGATCAACAGACTCCTTAAAAGTAAACTATCTAAGCTTTGCACCACGTTAAAGAAAAACTGGGTGCATTGCTTAACCTTGGCCCTGTTAAGTTTGCGAACACAGCCCAGCAATGACCACCATTTGTCACCCCATGAGGTGGTAACTGGTTGCTGCATGCACACACCAATATCTCCCATTAGGAGAGCATCTGACGCACATATGGCAGCAACTATTCTAGCTGACGGGTTTCAAGACTATTTCACAACACTAACACAAGCCCTCAAATGTATTTCCCGACAGATCGCACCACCGCCATCAGAGGACGTGCCACACTTAAATGGAACTGAATATGCATGTTTACCAAGGCCCAACTTTACACACCAGCATGTCAATCGTATACACAATAATAATCAACCCCCTTGCACTGGATTGTTAGAATATATTGACAGGTCCCTATTGTTCCCAAGATTTCTCAATACTTTTCACAACTCCACCTCTACTAATGTAGTTAATAGTAGCACTGTTACTAATGGGTATATAGGTACAACCAAACAGGTAGAGAAGCATGAAATGCGAAATATGACACCTATCACAGGTTTGATCTTGACGCCATAGAATATGTGCATCACCCTGAACTTTCTAATAGCTGGTATACAGATATTAGCTTGGTTGGGAGGAATAAAGTGAATGGCAGTTGCTATTTGTGTTAGTTGATACCACATGCGTTCGGGGCACCTGAGGTCCTAGTGCCACAGGAAGTACCCATTTTAGAGGCACAATGCCTTGTAAATCTTGCGCTATATAGGCTCAGAGGCACTTTACAGGTACTCAATGTGAGACTTCGAAATTGTTGATCCAGATTGCCTGAAATGCAACAACAATCCGAAAAGCAACCAATGCCTGAAAAGACCCTACTTGGTGATACAAAGACTGAAATACACAAATAATAAATAGCAAGAAATTACAGTGAGCTGCATGGCAGAGGGCCTCGTAGGTTATGAAGACTGGGTTCTGGCACAGGCAGAAGCAGCGTGTGCACCGGTCTTGACTAAACAAATCACAAAACTAACTTGGATTGAATAAATGGACAAACCAATGAACGTGCACAGTGAAGAAACATATGAACATTGCTTTTTGAGTGCTGGAACAATAACTGTAGGATCCAACGAACATCGCAATAAGACTCTGCTCATTCCTGATCTCAAGAAAGGCACAGTGGCAGTGATAGATTACTACTGGGTGTGTGGCCAACAAGCGTTCTTGCACCCATGGATGGGCTATTGTTCGCTGGCCACATTGCACTCAGCCCTACTTGTAATCCCAGAAGTCCATTTGCAAGGCGCACCAACAGACCTTTACCCTCACAACCTTTTCATCCCCAGAAGAAAACCCTGTTGCCACCACCAGAGTTCCACACCCTCCCTGGGAAAGAAAAACGTGACAAATTGCATAGGAAGAAGAGAGCGAACTATCTGTCCAAAGACTCATCAAACTTGCTTGAGGAAATCACAGATAAATAGACTCTTCAGCAAAGCAGAGTCTTTGTTGGCCTCATTGCTACTACCTGGTGTGTAAGCTGGGGCCAACGCTAAATGGCTGCAGATTGTACGCTGGGAAAAGATTCAACTGGATAACGACACCAAACAAGGGTCCAATGTCATGAAAGTGGAACTAAGTGCTCTAAGGCTGATGACGATGCAGAATCGATATGTCCTGGATATGCTTACTGCAATGGAAGGTGGCGAGTGCAAGAAAATCGGGGATTCCTGCTGCAAATTTGTACCTCCCAAAGAGGATGAGAATGGCTCTCTGTCACACATAATCAAAGCTGTATACAACCTGGGCGTGTGCATGAAGAAAGAAGATGGAATACAAAATGAAGACTGGTTTGATCGGACTTTTTCTTGGGTTCCATCCTGAGTGGGGGCTGTAAAGATGCTGGTGCCCATCATTGTCTTTATTTTGGTCATTTTTTGCACGTACCAGATGGGACTCTGATGTTGTGCCGAAGCAGGGCCCAATAGCGCAATGATGATGGTCTCAATTGGGGTAGCACCCAAAGCACTTTGTGGTACTACAGAGCGGTACCCAAACAGATGACCCAAACAAACCCTGCATGGTAGAGCTTCATCACCCCTTAGATCCCTGGGGCACAGTCAATGAACCCCCACCAGACCCTGAGAATTACACAGAGCACTGGGTCGACTTAGCTGGGGATGGGGTTTTTATATACATGACATGTACTCGCAGAAGAAAGGCCCAGACTGGGGCCAGTTGCTAGATGTATGTAGAGCATGGGTTCCAAAGGACGGCTCGCCACCATTCCTGGAAGCTGAAAGGTTAGAGAGGGTGAGAAGGGGCAGGAGAATGTATATTAAAACTTAGTAGCAAATTACACTGCAGGGGAGTTTGATTTAGGATTAACGAAAGGGGAGAAATGTTGGGCAGGAGAGTGTGTCTTCCCAGCCCCCCCAGGCGATACTGAATGAGAAATAAATGCTAGAGACCACATCCAGGGAGCAGGGGAGTGCACAAAACGGAGGATGTGTGGCTACCTTAGTGCATGCATTACTAGCTATATGTTGATATAGGTACAAACACCATCTTGGCAAGTGGCAGCCATCTTAGAAGTAGCCTCACGCGCGGCGAACATCATTTTGTGTGTTAGTATTAGATCCTCATGCATGAGCGCTAACCAATCCCCTGCCCCCCACCGTGGCAGGTCTCAGAGTCCACAAAATCCTTCATTGTTCTAAGAAAGTTACAGGCCTCATGCGCAGCAAAGAATGCGCCCTGCAAGGTCATGAGAAGGGAGCAGAGCGCCTCTTGACAGTACTATCCCATGGAACAGATGGCATAGCCCTCCTGCCCCCAACAAACCCCACCTGATAAATACAGCTTTGCCATGCTTTCATTCCATGACCCCTGCATGCCATTGCACCGTCAAAACCCAGACCATTGTCTATAAAACCTTGACACCCCTCGATCGATCACTACGATCAAAAGGCAAGCCTATCGCGCCTTCAGAAATGGGTCACGTGATTTGTGCTGCGAGGTTCAGGGAAGCATCACAATTATAGCCTAAAACAAAGGTGGAGGACCTTGGGACCGCTGATCTGTCTGGGAGCAAGTGAAGCGTGTGACCTTGGCTCTTCCCCCCGAGCCCATCCCTGCATCAGTCAGGTGCTTGATTCAACGATAAAGTAACAGTGTTTATGTTAGTAGCCAATTCATTGTTAGGCCAAATTCACCTCCGATGACGAGCCCAGCAGCACCCACGTGGACAGAGATGAACAGATGGAAGATGGACCAATGACATGGCATCCCATATGGAGCAGGCCCTATATCTGTAGAGCTCATCCAGTTAGGATTGAAGAATAATACCATATATGATTGCGTCATTAGTGACGTTATTTATGCTTATAGTATGCTGCACATCCCTACGCAGCTCAGAGTGCTTGCCGGCAGCATAGTTCTTTGCTGATGCATTTGTATTTTGGAGAAATAAATACTTGTTATCCTTGCAAGCGTGTCTTGGGCCTTTTTCCGTAGCTGTCATGCGTACGGGTTCATGGAAGCAGTGGCACCGATTTCGCTGGGGCGGCCATTGAATGTCCCATCACGTTGTTTTCTTGGTGTGGTGATGGTCTAGTCTTTTTTTGTTTCTGTTGCCGACACGCGGCTAGCTGGGAGGTACTTATTCCCCGTCCTCCCGGCTACCCGTGCGTTGCAACGTCGGAGATACGCTTCCGCTCTCTCCTGTGTTTGTTCCAGTGCTCTGTGTTCTTTCTCTGTACTCCGGTGTTCTCTCTCCACTCCGGTCCTCTGACTATTGCTTTTTCTTACTACTCTCCCTCTCTCTCTCGTTCGCTTCCATTCTTGGCTGTTCCTTTTTCTCTTCGCCTCCATTCTTTCTTCCTTTTCGCTACGGTGTGTCCGTTTTCCTTCTTCCCTGCTTTACTTTCACTTTCTCTTATACTTAGTTCCGTGTGGATCCTCCCCATTTTTTTTCTATTTAGTGGCCTTTATTCCCATCTACGGCCACTGTCCAGTTTACTGCCTGCGTTCCACCTACCTTACCTGGATTGTGCTCCTGGGATTCAATTGACTTTCCACTTACCTTACCTGGATTGTTCTCCGGCGATTTCATTGACATTTCACTTACCTTGTCTGGATTAGTCGCCTGTGATTACATCTTCTACTCGTCTCATCAACCCAAATTACTAAGAAAAGGACTAAACTGTCAGCAGGGTTTTTTTTCAGCCGAAGGCTTTTTCCCCGAATATTCGCCTGTCTCGGTGGAGAGGCCACAGGGCTACAGCTCACAGGTGGCTACTGTGGCTTCCTACCGAGATAGGTTTCCAACACCACATCAACGCCAGTACAGAAAGCCAGTTCGCTACAACTCAGATTCCAGTTCCACAGGTGAGGAGTCGGAGGAGGGTAGTGGGTCTGAAGAAATCGAAGCAAATTGTGACACTAGCAGGCTGTATTTTCTTCTGGTGTGAGCGTGCAGTGGTGTGCCTTCAAGGGTGTGTGTTCAGAGTAAAGCCAGAAGTCGTAGAAGTCCTGCAGCACGAGAAGGGAGGAATACAGAAGCCGGTGAGTCTGACTGAGTGTTCTGATTCCTTGCGCGAGCACTGCCAGCAACATTGTACAGAAATGCAATGTGAGAAGCCTGAAGGTGTCTCACCCGCTAGACCCTGGGGATCTGTCCTCCAGGTGGCCAGGACACAGCCATCACTATTGGATCCAGTTCTTGGGGGTGGACCAGTGTGGGAGGATCACCTGGATGAGGTGTCTTCGGGGAGTGGAAGTGGGACACCGAAGGGTGAGACGCGGTATCCCATTCCCTGTGATAGCTTTTCCCCGTCCTACCATGTAGGATACCTGGATTTGAGCCCGGCTGAGTGGGACCTGGGGTGAACTGAGAGTCAGCCGAGAAAAGATATTCTATAAAGCATTGGAGAAGAGGATCTGATCCCGGAAGAGGGGGATCCAAACTAAAGATAGGGGTAGAAAAAAGGGGGATCCTGGGTGAAGAGTGAATCGCCCTACTTGAATACTGGGAAGGGAACTTTTTAGTTTATTTCATACATCTGGCCCTCTGGACCAAGAGTCTTTTGATAGCTTAAAAGACTTGGCATAGAAGGCCCTGATGCATATAATAGAACTGTGTCGTCGTGCCAAAGAAACCCAGGAGTGTGCTATGCTAGAGTGAACCGCCTTGTCCCGTGCTGGAAATGTGGGAAAGGGAGGCCAACGCCCTGAACATCCTGATATTTCATTTTGTGAACACTTCTTTCTTTTTCATGAACATTACCCCACACTATTAGTAACTTAGCGGTAAGGATTGGTAATAGTTTTTTTAGTATAGGCCCTTTTATTTTGACAAGACTCCACTAGGACTGCATTATTATTAACTTGTTGTTCGTAGGTGGCTCCCATCTTAGATTTAGGTTTAGATGGGCGTTTATCACCCCCTTGATATAGTTCTATAAAACCCTTGAACTGTGGTCACTTGTCTGTATTACTTTGATACCATGCTATCCTTACAGCAATCACTCGCGTGTGATTGCAAGAGTGATGCTAGACTGACCGTTAATTGTTTAACAATGTAATACTTGAATTGTAACACTCTTATATAAGCAGACATTCTGTTTCACTTGCATAAGACAGAAACACAGTGAAACTTAAATGTGTAACTTACATCTTGTGAAAGCCTCTAAAGGAATGGTTGTGTGTGCCTAATAACTATTCAGGAAGGAAGAGTGACCTCTGAATCTGTACCAAAGACTGATTAACAATTCTATCAAAAGAAGTTAAGTGTTTAAAAATTGCTATTACAAGTTGTAAAGAGCAATCACTGCCCAAGGCAAGAGTGAACAAAGTGTTTTCCCAATTAAGACTGAAACCAGCCTTTCCCAAAGACAGACTGGTGTAAGCATTACTGTGAAGTAAATAGAACACCAGCATTGTCTAAGCCAAGTGTGTACAAGCATTACCTTAAACCAATAGTGTGGCACCAAAACTTCTGGGTAAATATCCTGGCTAGCGGAGTTCAGAGGGATAAAGGCAAGGTTGGGGAAGGGAAACTTGCTACTTATAATTATACTTTAAAACTGATACAAGCTGTGATTCCTAATCAGACAGACAAGAGTGGCAAAACACCTGTCCCTCTGGAAAAGGAATATTCTGAGGAAGAGTGTCTTGCTTACTCATAGGTGTTGAAGTACCATACATTGAATCTTGTCATTCTGAAAACTGTTGAAGTTACGAAGTATTTAAGTGGTGGTGTATTTGGTGGTCAGTAGATTTGACACTTCAGTATACATTCATGGTAAAATCTTGTAGAAATGACTCGACCTTGGGAGTTGCTAAGAAGTGCTGTGAAGTCATCCTGAAAAAGATAAACAGAAAGTCGCACTAAGTGTTAACCAAGAACTGTGTTTCATTAACCTTACCAGATGTTGTGTTGTGTTAACCTTAACTTAACAAAGAACTGTGGTATTTCTTCTTCGACAACTAGAAGTTGTGGCAAAGCGGGGGTGATGTTGAGCAGCCTAAAAGATGGCTGCTTAAGCTGGGAGCTCCAGTCCCACACAATCCTGTTTTTAAATAAACCCTGCATATATCCATTATTTCAGTATTCCAGTGGTCGAAGTGTGTAGCGGATCGATTGCGCAACAAGCAGCCCTGGGCCGACATTGAACAGCACCCTGTGTGCAGTGTGGAGTACCTCTGCAGATTGAGCTGACTGCGGTGGAGGCGAGGCCTGAATGATGCACCCTTGAGGGCTGGAAGCCGGAGCCACTCTTCCCCTGGGCTGTCACTGCTTACTGTGGCCTGAGCGGTGGGCAACAGGCTTAGTCGTGGCTGAATAGAAGATCTGACTGCCTACCTGTGGTGATTTAAATCCAGCTGGGGCACTGCTGCCTATAAGTGAGGGGTATCACTGACCGCCTCCGGACCCTGAGAGCCTCTGCACCGCGGCGTGCGGCTACTACCTTGGTGCTGGAGGTGGCCCGGTGTCCGTGCCTGGCGACCGGCACCACCCTGCTGAGAAGCACCCCAACAGGGTGCTGGATGATGCAGCTTGCAGCGGTGTGAGCTCCTACTTCTCTCCACGTTGAGATGTGGGTGGCCTCCCGGGCAGCCCGTGCGGCCTCTCGGTTGCTGCCTGGCCTGTTGGCGGACCCCTGTACCAGCTCCAGCAGGCATGGAGCTGTCCTGGGGATTGGTGTGCTTGCCTTCCATGGCCTTTATATAGTTGGGGCAGCCACAGGTTCTGTGGATATGATAAATGAACCCTGCGGCGGGTCGCTGTGGTCCCTTCCGGGCTGGCCTTACGCTGCTGCCTGAGGTGCCCTTTCCTGGGCTATCCGTAGACTGGTGTGGTAACTTGAGTTGGAACCGGCACCAAAACTGTACTGAAGCTCTCCTATAAAACGTGTGCCAGTGGATGTGCCCCTGTGCCACTGGGACTCCCTGCGACCCCACAGCTGCCTGTGCGATCCTGGAAGACTCTACAACATTTGCACCATTTCCTGTTCATACCCATCATCTGACGGCCAGAGTCTAGTGTGGAGACAACCGGTGAGTGTGGCGCCCCGAGACCTCCTTTGGAGCCAGTAAGCATCTATCATGCTGAGCGGAGCCAATGCTGGTCAAGCTCCGGCAGCCCTGAGCAGACCCCTGTCGTCCCCGCATTGCCTTGCGGCAGAGCTCCCGGGCACGGCTGCAGGGAGGTGTTGCTCCGGACTCGCCTCCCTCTGGTACCCTACGGGCATCACGGCATTGCTGAGCCGCCCTGACAGGCTGCGCAGCCCCTTAATTGGTGCCTGTCTCGACGGCAGGCTTTTGTCTCCTCTGGGGTGGACGCAGTGTTCGCAAGCTGCATGACGCACTCGCCCCTACTGCTACTTGAGGATGCGGGGCAGTTATAATATCCTGGGGCACTCGCATCGACATCTATGCTGTGCCGTGCAGATGCCCTTACAAGGTTGGATCCTGCATTCACATCCGGTCTATTTCACGCCAAGACCTGGGTGCTCTGCTGGGGTGCTTATGCCTTTGGTTCTCTAATACATAATACACACATGGACGGCTGCCTTGGGGATCTCTAGGTCTCTCCTTGGACCCCTTCATTGCTCGATTGGGCCCGGAGTATCCTGACACAACGTTGACCAGGTCTTCTCACTAGCTTCATTGAGTAGGAGTATATGGCGCTTGCCCTGAGCGTGGGACAAGCTACATAGCTCTTTCAACCAATCATCAGCAGACAAAAAACTTAAGATGTGGATAGGGTGACCTCGCACTGGTGGATAACTGCGATATCGCCCCTCCAGACTCAGACATCTTTCCAACTATCCCTAGATTTCATTACCACTCCTACTTACGCTGCGCTTCTCGCCCCGACCTCACGGAAGGGCAATATGACAGAGGGATCTGGTGGCACGAAAAAAGGGCCTACGGACTCTTACACCAACAACCGCGCCAAATCCTCGAGAGTCGCTGACCCTGACGGCTGACGACGACCAAGCCTCGACTTCAGGTGTGTCTAGAGACGACCATTTGTTGGCAGCAATGCAAAACGGATTAATGGTGGTTAACATGAAACTGAATTACATCGTATCCACAATTGGCTCTCTGAAATCTAAATTGGAAAAGAAAGGTGCCCGCATAACTGAGGCTGAGACAAGGATTGGTAATGCAGAGGATAAGGTCGATAAACATGATCGTGATATAGAACAGCTGCAGCAAGAGGTCAATAAGATCTGCAACAAATGCGAGGACTTGGAGTCACGCTCCAAGCGCAATAACATGCATATAATTGGAATCCCAGAGACGGCCTTCAAGGGCCCAATGGAACCTTTCATTGAAAACCTGTTCAAAACAATGTTTGAGCCCTCAAGGTTCTCCCTGCACTTCCTTGTGGAGAGGGCACATCGTGTTTTGGCTTCTGTCCCCAAGCCGAGGGCCTGTCATCGCACCACACTGGCTAGGCTACTTAACTATCGAGATGGAGATCTCATATTGCGCCTGGCTAGGGAAAAGGGTGTGCTTAGGTACAAGGCCTCTGACATCCACATGTACCCGGACTTCTCTGCCAACGTACAAGCTCAACGGAAGTCGTACGATCCTGTTAGCTAGATATCAGACAAGTCCCTTATGCACTGTTGTATCTGGCCAAGTTGCGCACTTAGCATGGTCTGCTTGCACATTTCTTCAAGAACCCAACCTACGCTGTGATCTAAATAGAAGCCTCTATCTCTATTCCACTCCCAAGGCATGACCACAATTATGGCCGCAGCCCTCACCCGCACAATGATCCTGATATTATGGATAATGACTGACCAACAAGGAAACAAAATAGTTTTCTCCTTACAGAATGCCGAACATGGATATACATTTTTTGTGCACTTGGGGTCGGCTGCGAATACCGCAACCAGCTGAGCGATAGCAGTACTGCTCACAGCGCACCCTATGGAATATCTGGATCTCCGCCAAAAGAATTGCTGTCCCAACCTGTGGGAGTGGAGGGAAGGAGGGAAGAGAGGCTGGGATAGGGAGGTGGTACCCCGTGGATACTACAGAGGATCCAGGGGCCCGTGAAATTCTGGCGCCAGAAATGTGCATGGAGAGCAAGCCTGCCCCCCACCGGAGATGCTGGAAAAAGCCCTTACTCCGCCCCCCGTTTGTTACTTGCGCAGGTACTGAGACGGCGAGCAGTCCGGCTGCCTGGATCTATGTTCCTGGAAGGCACGAAACCCTCCGTACGTACGACACCTCTCGGAGCGCTGCTGAGATTGGGTGTAAGATTTGGGCGTGGTCTTTGTAAGGATGGATAAAGACTTGGCTGTTTGTGAGCTATTTTTCTTCTTGTCCAGCTCTTCGTCCGTGGAGGAGTGGAACAGGTCCCCCACCTTGAACGGTAGATCTAATATGCGTTCCTGGCCTACCGGGTTGAAATTTGTTGCCCGGAGCCAGGCTGTCCTCTAGGGATGTAACGGTATAACGGTATACCGTTAAAGATACCGTGAACCACTTAATTGAACAATAATAACCGTCACATTGTTTATACCGTTCATACCGTAAAGTGTGCTTTTCAATCTGATTTGGAAAGGCTGCAGTAAGCAAGTGCTGCGCAGTCTTGGTCTTGCACTGTTGGATGTGCCGTCTGCCAAGTAGTTTCAGTTGGAGCAGTTTTTAATGCCATTCCATAAACCACACGTGCCTGACACAAAATCAATATGTTAGCAATAGGAAGAATAGATTCAGTGCCAAGAAGGAAAAGGGTCTACTTTGGGTTGGCGGCTTTGGGGTTTATAGATTTATAATGGATTATGTTCTCTAAACATATGGCAATGGGGTATTTCTCAGGTTCTATCATTGAATTTACATATAATAAGTCACACTGCAAAATTCACTCATCTCTGTAGGTATTCCCTGCTGCCATACCAAAGGGTAACACGTCCGTGATTACTGAACACCCTTTGGCCCGCAAGTAAAATAAAGGCTGTAACGTAAAGAGAGTGCCCGCGCGAGGGCGTGTGCGTGCGTGTGTGTGTGTGTGTGTGTGTATGTATGTATGTATGTATGTATGTATGTATGTATGTATGTATGTATGTGTGTGTGTGTTCATCTTCACCAGTAGCCAGTGGGAGAGCATAAAGCCTAAATGACCACTTAAGAAAAGCTATTCAGTTTGCTTTGCCAGTTGCAGCAGGGCTCCCCCCCTCTCCTCCTCTCCACACGTGTGTTTGGTGGAAGCAAGGCATTTCAGTGGAAAGTGTGTTGAAAAGCCCAATTTGGGCCCCTGGGTGCCTGGTTTTGTTTGTGGTGATAAATCTGTCAATGTATGACCTTTTAGAAAATATTTGTTAATATTAGTTAACTCCACCTGCTATACCGCGATAACCATGATATATCGTCATTTAGCAAGAAGGTGATCGTACCGTCATAAAACTAATACCGTGACACCCCTACTGTCCTCATGTCCGTGGCAATGCAGATGGCATGACCAGAGGTGTCAATATGGGCCATTGTGGAGTCCATGAGATCATGCGCCACTAGCTTAGCCTCAGCTTGCCCTGCCTTAAAGCGTGATTGGCTCTGGGTGGGGAGTTCCGGGAGGAAGTCCACAATTTCCCGTCATAATCTTTGGTTGGCGGCAGCCAGCATGGCATCTGCATTGGCCTGACGAAGATGCAAGGATGCATTGGAATAGAGTTTCTTGCCGTACCGGGGAGGAGCGGGACGTGACGACTGATGACCGAGTACCTAAATGACAAAAAGACAAAAAAGAAGACAAAGAGAAGAAGTATCCATGTGTGGAATTACATGGCCAAAGCCAAACCCAGGAGTGCTGGTGAATTCGGTCCGTTCCCGTCGATGTGGAAAAGGGGACTAAGGTGTGGGGCCAGAGGGCTGAGTCAGGGCAGCGCATGCTCCCTTGGGCCACACCCCCGTGTGCCTCTAAATTTAAAGGGGAGGGAGGGTTTTTCTGGTGAGAAAGGTTCTGTCTCCCGTCCCTTGGAAGGGACGCCCGATACAGTATGAAGGAAAGGGGCCTATGAACTAAGAGTACCTTAGTCACTACGGTGAGTAACTTATAGCTGTAATTACTGTATTATTAAAACCCAACCGACCAGCCCATGAGATGGCCTCATACAGACCGCTATCTCTAATCAATGCCTACGCGAACATTTTTGTTAAATTACTGTCCACCCGTCTCCTACCTTACATGTTAACACTGGTCCACCCAGACCAATCGGGGTTTACCCCTGCCTGCTTCACAGCGTTTAACCTTTGCAGGCTATTCTGCATTATCTCCCAAATTAGTCCACAAGTGTAGGCTGTGGCTGCCTCGCTCGACGCCGGAAAGACTTTTGATTCAGACTCATGGCATTTTCTTTTTGCAGTGCTTCAGCGGATACGGTTTGAGCATCTTTGTTCGGTTTATTCATTTGCTGTATGATGGCCCAGCTGCCAGTCTGTATCAGTGGCACGCTCTCGTGTGCCTTCACTATGGGCCATGGGACAAGGTAGGGCTGCCCTTTATGCCCTTTACTCTTCGCGCTGATGATCGAACCTCTTGCCAGTATGATACGACTCGAGCACAGTCATAAAGGTTTACATATAGCGGTCCCAACACAAATCTCTTTATGCCGACGATACGTTGTTATACATTCGAAATCAGCTGAAAACCTGGCCCCACTGTTGGAGGAGATCCACAGGTTCTCTAAATATTCAGGGTATCGTACCAATGAATCCAAATCTAAGCTATTCCTGCTGACCAACGCCACTTGTGTCCTGACTGATCTGCTGGGGTTCAGATAGGTTTAAATATCTGGGCATATTGGTTTCTCGCTCACATCGCTCTCTGCTGGCAGATAACCATGAAGCATACTTGCCGACTCTGGCGGAGAAGATGGGTATGTGGGCTAGATTCCCCGTTTCACTATATGGTAGACTTTCAATATTGAGAATGATTTTGGTCCCTAAACTACTTTACTCTTTGAATAACATTCCTGTCTGGCCTGGACGTGTGTTCTTTGATAAACTACGCTCTTTGGCAGTTGGCCAGGTGTGGGGCTCTGGTGTCCCGCGGTTGAAGTGGAAGGGACTCTCCAAGCCACTGACTTTGAACTATACTATGTTGCCTCGAAGGCACAGTTCGCCGGCTATTGGTATTCATCTCAGGATTGTCCAATCCATATGGCCTTAGAAAAATATAGTGCCTCACCCTTCAACATAAGAGCCATTGTCTTTCCTGAACAACATGTCCACAGATCGCCCAGTTCTGCCGATTGGTTGCGGATGCCTTACACAATATAACTGATATCCCCCCAAATACTTGTTCTGGGACATTGGAAAGGTATCCATTAAGATATGCCAGCTTTTCGATCTGGGATGTCTGCTAGCCAAAAAAATGCATCTTGAACTATTGGAAATCCCAAATTGCTCCTCCATGTTGATGTATGGCTCAAGGAACTGAATTACGCCAATGAAAGGGAGGAGGGCTAAATTTTGATGGTGACACCCATCTGTAGACCCAAGGACATATGGTAGCCGTTCCGGGAGTACTTTCGGAGTGCGTCTTTGCCTCAGTGAATGCATCATAAGATGATGTCTAATACTTTGTGAAGGCTCTGTACAGCTTGCTTGGTTGATTACAATTGATCTCAAACTGGATTGTAACAAACTTGCATATGTATGTGTTTTTGAGGTTGTATGTCTTCACTGTATTAAATAGTTTTTTTTTAAAAAAAGAAAGGGTGGCAAAGCATCTTGGTTGGGAAGCACATTGATGCTGTTTAATAAAGTGGAAAGTGTTTGTGCCAACAATAAGAGAATCTTTTCTGTTTGAAATAACAGAACTTTACTTTAACATTGAACGAGCCAAGAACCAAACAGACTGTATTGCAAACCTCGAGTTCCTTGTTTCTTTTGGTTGAACATTGGAACTGAATTTACCTTGAGACCTGGGTAAGGGGCATTCATCCACGTTATCGAGGAAGACTGTGAATACAAGTGTTGGTGTTATTGTGAATTGTCATATATGTCTTTATGTATTTTTATTTTTAAGTGTGAGGGCCAGATATCTTGTGTTAGTGTTTTCCTAACACAAGAAATCTTCCAAAAGTTGTCTGCTTCACATTTCGGACTCCTCGCAGCTACCTCACCAGAAATGTCGTCATTGTTCCACCTTCAAGCCTGGAACTTCAGTTGCTGCCAGCTTGTGCCACAAGTCGCCTTCTCCCTGAATTTCAGCATCAAGGCATCCTGTCCTGGAGCAGCTTCTGTGACCGCGGCTGGAAGGGCGTTTGTTGTCTGTGTGCGGAGACCGTCGCTGGAACTCCCCTTTCTCCAACCCGTGACGTATCCGAGGAGATTTGCATCAGTGTTTCTTTCATTTCTTCATTGACGGAGCGTGCATCCTGCACCTGCACCCAACCAGAAAAATACTCTAATCCGCAACTCCTGGGCAGACAATACACAAATTAATTTGGGAAAATCTGCGTCGGGGGGGGAGGGGGGTGTAAGGTAAAGCAGTGTATTCCCCCACCCACACCCCATCCTACATACATCGGGAATATATCCCTTTGTCTCCCACATTCCATTCCACCTTACCTTTTCATTGTGGAACCTGGGTAGAGATACCTGAAATATTATAACATTTGCTTATCTTTAGAAAAATGATTGAGGAACATTTTGAACTATCACCAACACAAGTAAATTAGAGACTCCTTTCTGGGGAGAAACATTGTGGCTCCTATGACTTTTGGGCCCAAGACTCCATTCTTCTTGGGGTAGGCCTGGTTAAGAACCAATATACACTGGCCCTGGATCAGTGATATTAGATTTTGTAGTTTACATAGGTTCTCAAAAAGACGATATGTAGCTGTGACCGCTCATCTTGATGCATAGGCCCCACAAGAGCTTCTAATCCAGAGCTCACTACCCACAAACCTCCTGTCTCGCAAACACGCCTTGAAAAAGACCCATGTCGGGTCAAAACATGTGTCGGCTTAAGTGTGTAATAAAATCACCATAATATCAATTGACAAGACTCTTGAACAAGTCTTTTTGGGAACCTATGTAAACTACAAAATCTAATAGCATCACTGACCCAGCGCCTGTGTGAATTGGTTCTTAACCAAGCCTACCCTAACCTTTCCAAGACAGAAGGGCACCATCTCCTAAGAACCCCTCACTGGCAGAGGGGGTCTATTATAGTTACCCGTGAACAGTGCAATATCTACATATTCTAGTGCTCTACTAAACCACATTCTTCTTAGGGTTTGGACTGCTTAAGTGAGGTCATTGACTAGTGACCAGATTCCGTCATTTATTACATCTAATCTACTTACCTGCTTTGCTGAATAAGTCATTTCATGTATATATTTGTATCATAGAGTATTTTGCGATAATACTACCGGCTAGATTCATTTTTCAGCGTGTTGAGAAGGCCTATAATAAATAACTGTGTTTTATACTTGCTGTCTAAATTGAATTATTGTGTGCCATACTGTGTGGACTCACTCGGGGGCCCTGATCCCACTCAAACTATCCTAAGAATAAGCCTGGATTGCTCATCCACGTACCTCGATTGGGTTTTGGTTAACCTACCAGAGTTCCCTGTTGACTGTAACAAGGATGGCCTCCTAAAATCTGTACACTAGACGAGATTCTAGAAATTCATTTTAACAAGAACCAAAGGTTTAGTTTAAACGCATTTTATTGATACTACAAATTACAACAATACAATTACACCGATCTACAACAAGATTATCAATGTATCTAAAGGTTTTAGTTCATCTATCACATATTGTTAGTTTACAGGCACAGCATTAAGGGGTTTGCACCCCTTTAACAAGATGAACCTGAAAATGCTTCTAGATGACTCTGGGGGGCACCATCTGGGCTGTTGCTTATTGCACCAAATGAGGTTGCTTCAACAACTCTTCCATTCTCATGAAAGGCCCTTTCATCCATGATTTGTCCTTCAGCCATTTAGCTAGTATACATGCCAGCCCTATTAACTTCAAGGTCTTGTTTGAGTTTTGGCAGGCAGCCCAACAAGCGCACTTTCGGATAGAGCTCTGGAGATCATGTTTGGTCATTTCCTTACTTTTCCCACCATACTTTCTCCCAGAACAATTTTATAGGGGACGGCAGTCCCAGGATACGTTTTTAAAAAATCTACCCATGGCACATGACAACGTGGACACTCCACATTCCTCTGGGGGTTGTGCATAGCTAGCTGTACAGTGGTGCAGTAATACTGATGCAAGTATTTAAATTGCAACAAGTTATGTCTACCTCATTAATATAGATCTGATGTTTCAATACACCATCACATTCACTATTTTAAAGTTGCCTGCCCAGCGCGCCATCCCACCTCCGTCTTGTTGCCCCCGGGCGTGCAAATTTGTAGATTGACAATATGGCATACCTGCTGTCTGAGTCCACCCAATTGATCATCGAGCTATCTGGTGGCAATATTGGATAGCTTTTGACCATCTTTTTCAGGGATACCTGCACACTCATGTACCACATGACACCTGTGCCTCCTGGGACACCCAACTCCAAAAGCTGTTAAAACATAAAAAGATTGCCATCCGGGAAGATGCCCTCTAATCACACCAGACCTGCCGTTGCAAATTCCCTAAACATTTTGTATTGAGTGTAATTGGTATGTCCTATATTTTATCTAAGAAAGCTTGGAGAGCAAACCGCTTCCAATGACTATAAACTTGTGTTGCTTCCGGCATGCCCAGACCACAGTGTCAACAGTATCCCTAGAGCGACAGAGTTCCTCAATAATATCCTGGGGTGGCATAGCGCCTTCTCTAGCTTAACATGTGGTATTTTGGGTTTGTTGTGTACCGGTACCGTGCATATGACATTTCAGCCACTAAGTAATCTAAAACAAGGTCAGGGACCCACAATCCGACCCTATCTAGCGGCTGCATGAGGCTCACTCTGGGTTGCTTCCTGCCCCAGATTAATGTCCTACATAGTTGCCTAAGCTTTCTGAAAAAGGATGAAGGCAACCTGACTGGTACATTTATAAATAATTTCTGCATTACCATACAAATTGAGAATCTTCCATAGGGTTAACGGGGGAAGGGTGGCTCACTTTTTGAATTTGAGCTCTGTTTGACGCCATATAGCTGCATGATTCCATCCCCCCCCACCCACCTAAGGCATCACAGCTGCAAGCCAGATGTATGCCCAAGTAGCATACTCTGTCGTCGCCCCATTTTGTGACGCCTGTGTCAGGTCGGCAGTTTGTTAAAGGGTACACTTTGAACTTCGACACTGTGAATTCATGGCGCAATTCACCCATTTTAGCCTGCTCCTTATTGTGGTTTGACTTTGGCATGTTGCTTGCTGTCACAGTGTACTCTATCTTGCGGGTGTAGGTACACCGCGCCCAGCCTGCTAGCTTACAGCCACATGTGCAGGTCACGTTACTGTCCCCAATAGGCTTCGTGACAGCACCTCGCAGCTTCTATTGTCTCTTCACTCCATGCCGCCCAGTTCCATGTTGGCCTGCAGATGATACCTTTTTTTCTCCCCTGATGGCACAGTAGTGCTCAGCATGTGCCACAGCATGCCCACCACAGGTCCAGGGCGTGTAACCAGTCTTCCCGACACCCCTCCACACCCAGGCTCGGCCCCTTCAGCTACAGTTCCTTCAGGCCCTGCATGGCTCCTAACGTGGTTTCTGCTTCTGCCGATCGTCCCTCTGGGCTCCCGTCCTGGCGCCGCTGCACCACCACTAGTGTTGAGGAGCCACAATGTAAAGCAATCTGCTATAATCTCGATCAGCGGTGGACCAAGCGTAGCGGGAGGTGCAGGCAGCAAGTAGGCTCCTCTGCACGCAGCTTATCCACAAGCTGGATTATCGAGCATCCCTGTGCTTTACGGCATCCAGCCACAGCCTTTGGACTTTGCTGGTTGCCTTTAGCCAAAAGGATCATGCAGATATATTTCGGTCAGGAGCGGAGCTTCAAACTTAAGTGGCCATGTTGGATGTGGTTCACTAGCACCCCAAGCTCCTTTTTCCCCTCCGCTGAGAGGAGTACAAAATTATGACAATTGAAGAGAGTTTGGAGTGGTGTGCATTAGAGAGAAGGTTGGAAACACTCATAATTGCAATCTCTGTGGAGTGTTTACTACGGAAACCTGATTGAAGTGGTTCCCTGAGGCCATTACCCTCAAAGTATTTAGTGATCTAGTTGATGACCTCCCATTCAAGGTCCTTTGAAAGATGGAGGTAGGAGAGAAACTGGACAATTGTTTGCTGGGACTGTTGGGTCAGCAGAAGGTTTCTTCAAGAGTTGCAGGTTTCAAGGAGGCATGGTAAAGTCGAGAGAGAGGTTAAAGAGCTCGGAGAGATGAGGGAAGGTCACTGGGATGAAGTGTTTGATTGATTGTTTGAAGGGCAAACGGGTTGATAGGCGCACAAGTTGGATTGACGCTGGGGTGCATGGGTGCTAATTCGGTAGGATAGGTTGGGGGAAAGTAAAGCAGAGTAGAAGGGGGTCGGCAGGAGAGATGGAAGCCAGAATGAGTGCCACATATTCTTGAGATTTTAGAGGAAGAGCAGTTAACAAAAACATTATCAGAGAGGGACGAGTCAATGGATATTGCCTTGGGAGGTGTGAGCAAAGCTTGTAGGGTAGATCAGTTAGCAGGGTTAAATGCATAGGTACAGTGTAGAGGAGAGGCCAGCAAAGGAATTTTTCTAGGCTAGGAGCAGGGTGGGTGGGGTCCAGGATTTATGCCCTCGTCGTTGGTCATGGCACATGTTTGTTTTGGGGGTCTTGATCTGAGGCAATCCAGATACAGGGTCAGGAAGGTGTGAATTACTTTGGCCAATAAGACTCATAACTGCATAGTGAAAGTCAGAAAATGCTTGTTAAATGGAAAAGGCATGAATAGGGGAGAGAGATCATCAAGGTAATGAGCATGAGAGTCCTGCTTGAATTTTCTCTTGGTCATGGAAGAGGGGAGAGGAGCATCGGAGGGTAGAGTCCTAAGATGTTAAAGTGAACAATGGATCAATCAAAGGGAGAGGTGTCTGTGGAAAGGTCAGAGGCAGGATGAAAATGGTCCAGATGAAGAGAGATAAGGAGTTCAAGATAGGTGGCTGCAGAGGACTTTTAAATGGTTGGTGTCCCCCAGCATGACAATGTGGATGTCACTAGAACTTGAATCAAGGAGAAGGTTCAGATCTGGGAAGAAGGAATTGAGGGCTAGAGGCGCGATAGAGTGCCATAACAGTGAGAGAAGTAAGAGGGCCCAGTTGAATAGTGCATAATAGTGGCAAAGTAGGAGGAGATAACTGAATGGGCAGGGAGGTAATTGGAAGGCCTTTTTAATAAGAAACCCACTCCACCACCCTTCCCAACAGAGTGGGAGAAGGTAGCAGAGTGAGTGTGGAGAGCTGCTTGTGCAGTAGTTATGAGAGCAGATTCCGGTTTCTGTGACCGCAAGAAGTGAAAGTTTAAGGTGATAAGAATGGAAGAGGGATTATGTATTCCAGGGGCCAAGTGCAAGATGGATAGGGGGTAGGGGAGCAGAGCATGTGGTGCACGGTAGTCTAGGGGAATAGATAGGTTTGGTCCTAGGAGAAGGGGACCACTGAGTTTGAACAATGGTGGGTGCAAGGGGAGAGGAGGGTGATGGGGAGAGAAATGTAGAAGTTAGACCAAATTATGGCTCAAGGCTGTCAGAGATGGGGAGGAAAAGGGAGCAAAGTGAAGGTGCATAGTGGAGGTTAGGAGAATTGGGTGAATAAAGACTGCCCAAGAGGAGAGGGGTAGGTGAGTGATGGGGGAAGGATAAAAGTCTGACTGGAAAAGAGCTGTTTTAAGTTATAAAATGGGGGTTTAGTGAAGCAAAAACAATAACTGGCCCAAAAACAGCAAGTCGCTTAGTTCCTCAATTTAAAAACGACTCTGAAAGTGTATGGAGTGTTTCTGGGTCGAAGGATCCCTATTCAGGAGTTGGGTAAAGGGCGAGCATGCGGACGTCTTTGCAGCAGGTGCACTGGCTCGGATCTACGATTATTGCTACGGCCAAAAATGCCGACTTTTTTTTAAAACCCCTTTACACCACATATGTATGCGGGGGGAGACCTCTGCAGCACCCTGCCATATTATTATATTCTATACCCCCCCCCAACACATATATAAGTGGTGTAAGGTGGGGTCCAAAAACAATAGTCGGCATTTTAGGCCGTCGTAATTGTGAAGGTGACATTTTGGTACGATTCCTACGGATCTATGTGATTATTGCAGGGCCAACAGGCCGTTGGCCTTTTTTTCATTTGACCCTTAGCTGTAAACGCCCAGGAGAAACTCCATAACAAGGGTGGCAGCCTATCGGAGTTCTGTGTGCCAACCAAGGTTCTCAAGATGGCTTTCAGGCTTGCTGGCTGTGCAGAGGCAGTCATTAGTGTTGGATGCCCTGTGAGCTTTGTTTAATCTGTCATGTAGGGGACAAGATAAAAAAAAACAAGTCTGTCCAGAAATCTACGCTGATTGTCTCTGCTGCTGGGACTTGGACTGTTCCTCTTGCTGCTGCCCTCCGCTACATTTTTCTACTTGTTCTTCTGACTTGCATCCTCAGAGTTGTTGGCGGTCTTGGCTTCTCCTTCTCTATGGGAGTCCAGCAGAAAGCTCAAGGTCCTACTCTTTCTTCTGGAAACTGCGACAAGATGGCACTGCTATGTGCTGAATTCAGTTCAGTTAAATTTGGAATTAGAGGTTTTAATAATTCATATATACACTGTGGGTAAATAATAAGCAGCGCTCAGATGCCTGAGGGTTCATAGCGCTATATAAATGCAAATTATTATTATTACAACTGCTTTTACATGCAGGTGAAAATAAACAATCTGAGTAGCACATTGACTTGAAGGAGAATTGGGGTAGCATGGACAGATCATAGACTAGTCCTTTTGCGAATATTTACCAGTCGGTACCTGACTTTGTTTGATAAACAAGTAGGAACACTACAGGCCAACCACCAGATGGCAGACTATGCATAGCATGCAACTCTAAATCTGATACAAATTACAAAAAAGATTATTAATGGTAAGTAGCGTTTTTCATCCTCCAGAAAGCACATTATAGAAGTAACGTGGTCTTTTTTTTTTTTTTTTTCTTCGTCTTAGCAGGATCACGTTCAGTCTTCCAATAGACCTGCTTTCCCCATGTCCTATCCAGGCTTTAATACAGCATTTCACATTTGCCTCCCTCAATTTGTTTGGTTCAGTAATACAGATATATTCCAATGTCGTATATTGGCCCAGGGCAGTATGGCAACATTGAGTCGCAGTTGGGGGCAGGTGGTGCAAAGAAGCAAGGACAGACCAGTACATTTTAATGAAAGGCAAGTCCACCCAGACGACCTAATTTCAACCCCAATTTAAATAGAAAAACAGAAGCAACCCCACCCACCGCCCCAATCACCAGAGGTACCTGTTCTCAGACGCAGATGGAATCTGTATTCCTTATTTTGATTTAACTGCTTTTCACTTTTAAAATTCCAGATCTATTTTTCTTTTTCTTTTCACTGGAATTATACCTCCGAGTATGGTGTTGTGTTGCTTTGGGTGTGAACGTCTGTATTGTAGCTATGTTTGCCTTGTAGTTCTTTATAATTTAAAGAATGGTTTTGATCATTGATAGATAATTATGTATTTAATTATTTTGCTTACTTCTAGCAATTGTACATGGAGTCTCGACACTGTTTAGCAGCTGCTAACGTGATTTTACGTCAGACTGACCATATAGTACCAGGGGAGTCTGCAGACGAAAGTAAGTATTTTTACCTAATTGAACAAAAAACAAAGCAGCGCAAAACTGCATTAAAATGATTAACCCGCTGTATAGATGTTGCCTTGAGAAAATGTTTTTCGTATTAATGCTTGTACTCCTAGTCCATGCGCTAAGTCATTCCATTCTGCATGTTGAACACCCTCTGTGCCTTTGGGAGGACAAGAGTGCATTGCTTCACCGTCATTACTCACTTATAAGGATAGCTCACAGGAGCTCCGCTGTCTATTGTTAAATGCCAGATCAGCCATAAAAAAAGCATCTTTGATCCTTGATGTGATTTCAGAGCTGAACTTGGATCTACTATTCCTTACAGAATCCTGGGTCCAAGGTGACATTCCTGTAATGTTGTTCGATCTGACGCGAGAGATTTATAGATGTCTATCTAAATCTAGACCATTAAAAACATGGTGGCGGCCTAGTGGTCCTATTCAGAGATGCCCTGGCTCTTTCTACACTAAGCAGCCCAGAGTTCCTCCTGCCAACTTAAAGCTGGACCCAACAACCTAATCAGTTTTCTTTTGCTCTACAGACCTCTGGGTCCCAGGCGTAACTTTCTGGACAAGCTTTTTTTTTTTTTTACTTTTATTTTTGTTGGCAGAGGCAAATAGCATACACATACATCAGAGCAGCCAAAAAAGGATTAGATACATGTATAAATGAGTACAGTGGCACATAGGAACAGTGTCTAAACAACAAATTGGAAACGCAACATCACGGTGCATCCTCAGCTGGGGTACTGTGCAAAGATGATTACGAGGAATTATCTACAGTGGGGGGCGCATCTTGGCAATTAAGGTAGCTGGTAAAGGCAGACCATATGTTTTTGGGCCGGGAACGGGCCGGGGGCATACTAAGGTACTCTTCCTCACAGTTCCGAGACCTTGTTAATAAGTTCAACCATTTCTGGAATGTGGGGGGGGTGTAGTGCACTTCCAGTTGTGCAAAACATATTTCTTGGCATTTATACAACTCACATTTAAGAATTTAGCCGCACTTTTAGCACCCTCATCCCGCCACGCTCCAAACAGAACCCCCAATGGGTCAGGATCAATAACGGTGTCACAGATTTCTGACAGTGTTTTCAAGATCTCATCCCAGAATGTGGCCAGCCTCGGGCAATCCCAGAACATATGCAAATGGCCCGCTCCCTCTGCACCGCAGCGGGGATAGGGCCGTGGGTCGGAGCGAACAAACCTGGAGATCCTGCGTGGAGTGTAATACAGCCTGTTCAACAATTTGTATTGAATGGTGCGATAGTTCAGGGAGACTCTATTAGTGTGGGAGCACATCTTTTCCCACAATTGGTCCGTGAGTTCTAACCCCAGTTCGAAGGCCCAGTCGTCGGTTAGGGCAAGGTACCTCAGGGTCTCCCAATGCTGTGCCAGGGCCGTGTCAAATGTGGGTTCCAGCCCAGGGAACCGCCAGGCGGGAAGCCACTTGTAGTATGGGTGTCTCTCAGCACATGTGGCGAATATCCGACCCCAGGCATGCACCGTGGTCTGGACTGGGTCAATGGCCGAGTCTGGCTCGTATCGTCGGTGTAATATTAAGGTCATTATGTTGGTGCCGGATGCCGCGAGGGTCTCCAGCTTGACATGGGGGTGAGAGGGGGGGGCCCAGGGTACCAGCAAGAGGCGAATTGTGCCTGTGCTGCGATCTAGTACCGCAGCATATCGGGGGCAGTGAACCCACCCCTCTCATAGGGAAGTGTCATTGCAGACCATTTTTTCCGCACCGCCCCGGAGTGCGACAGATACTGAGCGTATAGCTTGTGTAAATCTGTAAAGTATTTCCTACCAGGTACATTAGTGAATATGTACAGCAGCTTAGGGAGCAGTATCATCTTTACAAGGGAGTCTCCCCGCCAGTGACAGCGGAAGAGAACGCCAGCGTGCTATCCTGGCTTTCGCTTGTTCTGCCGCGGCCAGGTAGTTGTCTGCTAGGAGTGAGTCTTTGGTCAGGGACACCTGAATTCCCAGGTACTTAATCCCTTCAGGGGACCATCGGAGCGGGTACTCAGTGGCAGGTTGTTCTGTGGAGCTTGTGAGAGGGAAGAGCTCGGATTTGGCATAATTAATAGTGAAACCAGAGTATGTACCTATGCGGGTGATGTCGCGCAGGATTGGGTCAAGATGAACATTGGGGTCTCTGATAAACAACAGCACATCGTCCGCGTAGAGCGAGATAATTTTGGGGGAATCCTGCAGCCGTATCCCCTTACGCGAGTGCCGCTCCCTGACATAGTCCGCCATTGGCTCGATAGCCAGAGCGAATAGGATCGGGGAGAACAGGCATCCCTGGCGAGTGCCTCTGAAGATAGGGAACAAAGCAGACGTTTGGGAGTTGACTCGGACCCTGGCCACCGGGGAGGTGTACAGCAACTTGATATATGCAATCATCCTGGGTCCTATGCCCATGGCCTCCAGGACGAACCACATGTATCTCCAGGACACCATGTCAAAGGCCTTCTGAGCATCCAGAGTGACCGCAACCGCACTCACACCCTGGTCAATTTGTGACATGACATTGAGAAGCCTTCTGATATTATGGGACGTAGACCTCCCGGGCACGAAACCCGACTGGTCATCGTGAACCATATATGACATGACAGGGAGGAAGCGGTTAGCGATCACTTTCGCAAAGATTTTAGTGCCCAAATTCATTAGTGTGTGTTAGGGAGAATTCTCCGTTTAGGCTGAATTTCCTAACCTAGTGAGTCCCCCAGCAGCTTTGCTGGATTTTTGGGGTTTATTTTTTTTCCCTTGCCAAGAGTGAGACTCTTTTACCCTCACTCTTGGACATGATTTGAGTGTGTTCCTTTGACTCTAGATGTGTTTAATGGGCTATGGGGTCTTTTACTCCATAGGGCTTCATGTGTTTTAGTGATGCGTGTTACACAGCACCCTCCGTGCAGTAACACAGGGGTGTCATAGTGACCCCCCAGTATAGTCTCCATACCCTGGGGCTGACCACTGTCTCCCATGGTATGTAAAGTCACCATTGACTTTACTAGTCTTGAATTCTGAACAGAACCAGTACAAACCATCATATTGTGGACGTACTGGCCGGGGCAATTCGATTGTCCCGGGGTCTGTTAGTCAAGGGGGCACGTCTCCGTCCCCCCTGATCGAGTTTTGGCTGGTGGCAGTGGACACTACTTTTTATATTCAACCGCGAATATTTCTCTATGGGATTTTCCCATTGTTCGAGGCTACTATCTTTATTTAATTACGATCGCCTCGAACATACCGCCGGTTTATTTATTTATTTATTAATTCTCCGGTTGGTATTTTTTGCCAAAACTCTGTTCTAAAATGGCGTTTGTGTGCCCTTCTGTGACTCCAACCGAAGTCGAGCCCTTTGTTCCACTTTTTGGCGGGCTTCTCCACAGGAGCCCTCCAAAGTGGTGCCACTCTGTCTGGGGTACTTAGGAGGGGTGGAGGGGGAATTTAGGCACCCTGGACTGAGTTGCCTAGGCAACTCAAGTCGCACTCCGTCCGGATTGGCATGTTTGAGTGACAGCTAGGCTGAGTGAATGGGGGTTTTCTGCATAAAAGCAGGGCTTTGGGGACTGGAACTTGAGAAGTCGCCACAGGACCTAAGAATCCGACGAGGGAGAAGCTGAGCCGACCTGCTACGACGACACCACTGGTGGAGCCCTGCTGAACCGTCTCACCACTTTTCCCAACGACAGAGGAGATCTCCCGCCGGAGAGTCTTCTTCCTTTGACTGGTGGGGATAACCAGTTTCACCGTCTTTTTCGCCTTCCCAACGCATCTCGTGGCCGCCTTGCCTGTGCCAAGCACCCCGGCAACCGGAATACCACGTTTTACCACGACCGCGAAATAAAGGGTAATACCTTTAACCAGGAAACTCTGCGGCTGGTTTCTTCCCTGGCAGGGCAACGACCTTCATCTTTCCTCCAAGTCGAGATCTTCTCTTCCCCTGGACGACACCGAGACTTGCACCCGCAGCCAGGAACAACTGCCACCGCTGGAGGATCCTTCCCACTTAAGGTACCGTGTTCTGCCTGGCTTCCCTTGCCACCGACAGTACGGGGTAGATTTAACCCCCCGGCTTTCGAACCTGGGTTAGCCTGGGACACCCTGGCTAAACTTTTCTGAGCCTCTCAACTCTTTTCGAACTCTCTTCAAGACTTTCAAAGCCTAGTGTAACTGTGTGATCTTGGGCGCATTTGTGCTCTGCTCTCTCTAAGAGTGGGCCCAGCCTATGGACTTTGGCTCACCAGTGACTTTTGCTCTTCTGCCTTGCTAAAAGTGTTCCTAAATCTTAGAGTGGTGTATCTTCACATATTCTGCCTTTTTCCCTCCCTTTTTCATGAACCTATTGGAGTGCCATCTATAGTTAAGCGCTCACCTCTGTCTGTAAATAAGTGGTGTTTACTAAGACTTGTCTGATAAGGAATAAGGGTTGTATATATCATAATAGTAACTGTGTTTAGAGTGATTTACAATAAGAGTGCTGGAGTGTTTCAAACAGTGTGTGTTTAAATAAATAATTATATACTTTGATACCAAAGCTCTGGTCTGTGTTTGCTTGTGCTATTGTATCTGAGTGCCTATTGTGTATACTTTGCATACTGCCTAACTCTCCTTGAGGGAAGTCTGACTGCTCAGCCACAGCTACCAGGTAAATCTGGGTGGTACAGAATGCTACCAAGTGGGTTTACTGCTAACACCTGTAGTCCTAAATCTGTTGCAGTGTTCCCAAAGGGAACTGCACAGGTTTCTGCCTAACAGTGAGAGGGGCCGGTATGATCCACAGTCATGGCTAGGCTTACCAGGCTTGAGTAGAACCGTAATGACGGCCTCGCGTAGTGTCGGGGGGGAGGGAACCTAGCAGGAGTGACTCGTTCCATACATCGAGCAATTTGGGGGCCAATATAGCTACAGCTCCTGATAAAATTCTGCCGTTAGCCCGTCGGGGCCCGGTGCCTTACTTTTAGGGACACTAGATATGGCCTCCACTATTTCATCTAATGTAATAGAGTCTAATTGGTCTCGTGTTGCGGGGAAGATACAGGTAGTGGGTATCTGATCGAGGAGATCCCGCATCTGAGAGTCACTATGCTCTGGGGGTTGAGATTATAATTCCGAGTAGAAGCCCGTGAAGACTTTGAGGGTTTACTGGTCGGACCACTGTATTGCCCCCTGACTATCCTTAACAGAGGTAATTTCGGTTTGGCCCCACGCCCTCCTCGCCAAAGCGGCAAGTGTTTTGCCAGGTCTGTCACCCTCGCCGTATTTCCGTGCAGGTTGCAGACGACTAAAGTACTGGACTTCCCTAGTGGCCTGTTCATTGAAAAATTTGAGCTCTTGATTGATCTGGGAGAGGACCCCCGGGTCAATCGACGCTGGGTGGGCTCGCTCCAGGTCTCGTAGTTTAGTTTCGGTGCGGGTTAGGGCAGCTCTAATGGTTTTAAGGACACCCGCCTCCCTAGAAATGGACATTCCCCTGAAAAAGGGTAGGGGCAGGTATTCCCAATTCCAGGGATATCAAAATTGGTGAGTGATCCGACAGAGTGCGCGCCAGTATCCGTGTCTCCACCAGTTTGCCCAGCATAGGACCGGACAATAGAAACATGTCAATCCTGGAGGAGCTATCGTGTACTGAAGAGTAGTAGGTGAATTCACGTGCTTGCGGATAAAGTGCCCTCCAAGCATTATGAATGTCGAGTGTTGTGCTGTGGGTGAGTAGTCTACGCGCTGCGCCAGACAGGGGCCTGGAGGCTGTACCAGTCCTGTCCAGCATGGTGTCTAATATGAAGTTCATATAAGACTGCTATTATCATGCTGTTCCATCTTCATCTTGTATCCTGGCTTGCAACATTATGTGTTACTACTGAATTCTGCAATTGTATTAGCTTCTTCTCTTGCTTCGCCACTCTTTTTGACTTCTTAATCTCTGTTCTCTCCTCCCCTCCCCATCCCTTTTCCTATCTCCTCCCCTCCTCCCCTTACTTTCTTCTATGCACTTACTCTATCAGAATTGTCCCTAGACCTACTATGACAGCAACCTTGTCTGTCGCTCCTCTATCCCCTTACTGTTGCCCCCCCCCCCCTCCAGCACTATCTGAAATGTTGACGGGCCTAGTACAATAGTCAAAAGTAGAGAAACTAGGGGGTCCTCAGTTAAGTCTGTGCGCTAGTTAATACCACAGGTATAGGAAAGTAGTATGGTCTGCTGCAATGATACACTTCCACTGGCGTCCCCAAGTACACACCAGTACAGATAAATAAAGTGAGGTAATGGAAGTATAGGTTCAGTGCGCAGGACCCCAAAATTCTTGTTAGACGTCCATAATACAAATCAATTTGGCTTGAATTTCCAATTTTATTGGTTATTGGACAGCCGACACTTGTTTCGACCTTTCCGGTCGTTCTCAAGGCGTGGTTCCAAATATGATGCACAGATTATGTAAAGCAGTCTGATTGTAACCCTCCAATGGGTGTGTGTTATTAGATTTAGATGAGTTATCTGTAGCTGGTTAGCTTGAGAGTTGTTACGGGGTTAAATCCCCATAGATGCATTTTCAGCAGAAAGTAGTCCCACTGGCGTCGGGTGAATACTTTCTGCTGAAAATTCATGCCGTATGTTCCAGGACATCACTGTTACAGGCATTTTAATAACCTAAGTAACATCCCACCACCGTTGTCGTAAAGTAAATTCAGGCCGGAAACTGCCCTCATTAGGGTACCCCGATGCGCTGTGGTCTGCCAATCTGCCTCCGCCTTTTTCCATAACACAAATCAAACTCTTTTCACCCACCTCCCACACCACCCCATCCAAGCAGGCAGTGAAATCCCCCTCCCCACATCAGTCAAAACCCAAATGTCCCACGGAAAAGGGGACAACAAGCGGTTCCCAACATGGGTCCGAAATACCAATGGCCCAACCGGGGCCAACACCCAACTTCAAATTAACAAGAGTATACATGTAATCGCAGTGGGGTGCGCCATTGCTATGTGGTGGACACTTGGAAAAATAGAGATGGCAATGGGTTACCAGCGGTACGTTGAACACAAGTATGTAGAACGATCAGCCCTGGCCGCCTGGCTTAAGTTAGAGTGCTTAAAAAAGGGCCAGGCCAACTAAGGGCGAAGCCCTCCACACCCTAGCATTCCGTGTTAAGGCCTGTGGGTACAAGTGGGTCAACAACCAGCAGATGGATCATTCAACAATAGCGTGTCGGTAAGCATGGCGGAGAGCCGCCCCTGGTGGTGAACTATGCAAATGTGATCGACATAGGTATTCAATGCGTATATATGGGTGAGCAAATAAGGCTGCATTGCTATCAGCACATGAATAAACAAGCAATAGTCAACAGATGGCTGAACTACGAAGTGGTGTGAGCTTAGTTATCAGCCCTAGGGTTACCATTGGGATTAGGTAGTGGTATCTGGGTCTCAATGAATTTGACAGCCTCATCCGGCACAGTAAAAAAGTACAATTTTTCTCTGAAAGTAATCTTGAACCGGGCCGGGAAGAGGATCGCATAAGGGACATTCCGCTCACGTAGCAGTTTCTTGACTCCCAGGAATTGGCGTCTCTCCTGCTGCAACCCGACGGAGAAGTCAGGGAAAATCCGAATGGTATTTGAGTCAAGGCGTAGGTCGTCCTTTTCATGTGACAAGCGTAGCATGAGGTCCCGGTCTCTGTAATTGAGGATCCTGGCTATAATGGGTCTGGGGAAATCTCCCGGTTTGGGCCGAGGGGATGGGGTCCGGTGAGCTCACTCGACTGTAAACAAAGGGGATAGTGCAGGGTCTCCCAATAGGTCTTTAAGTAGAGTTTCGACTGCCAACTCCATGCACCCCTTCAGGGCATTTTCAGGGACCCCTATTTATGCGTAGGTTGTTTCTCTGCGAGCGGGATTCAAGATCATCGCACTTTGACTTCACCACTTTCATGTCGCGAGTCAGGGTAGCCACTGCATCCTGCAAAGTATGTAGTTGATCTTCATTAGCCCCAATTCTGTTTTCGGCCTCGGTGATCCTTGTTCCGGCCTGATCGACTCAGGATTTCAGGGAAGCGACATTGGCGTTAATATCGTCCAGTTTTTCATGAAACGAGGCAAAATTCTTGGCCATTGACTCCATCATGACAGTGAGGTCAGGGGCCACTGCTCCAGGGGGGGGACTCAGGTTCAGGATCTTCCTGGGCGGATGTCACATCGCCCTGGTCTACACGTGGGGTTGCCTTTGCAAATTTGTCCATGGTGCCCACCTTGTTGGTCCCTCTGGATCTGTGGGCATAACTAATGCGATAAAGGAGGTGACCCGACAGGTCAGGCCCGATCCAATATGAGGAGCAGGGGTGTAGCGTTAAATTCCACCGTCCAGTAGATGCAGGTCGTTAAAGTTGAGGGGAAGTGGAGGTGGCAAGTGACACCACCGATGCGTTTGGGATCCAGGTAGCCTGTCTGCTGCTATACGAGCAAAGATAAAGCAATAGACCGCTCAACCGCCCAGCCTGGGAGGTGCCGGGGCTGAGGGGGACCACCATATAACACTGCCTTTGTGATGTTAGCCCAGGTGAGATGAGCAAGATGTCCACTGATGAATAGAGCGCTGTTAATGCTTGGTCGGGGTCAATGCTGGCTAGGCCCAATGTTCTGTGACCACCCGTATGAGCCACTGGGTAAGTTGATCGTGGTCCATTGAAGCCACGGTATGGAGACAGTAAGGTCGGTAGGATGTGTAGATCTCCAGCACAGGGGATGCCAGGGCCGTGAAGAGTTACGTTGCGCCAGGGGGGGTGAAAGGCGTAGTGACGGGCGCACGATGACCGCCCAGCAAACAAGCCAGTACTAAGGAAGCTGTTTTAATGTGAGCCCCCTAGATGACAGCAAAAGCGCAGTTAGGATCCACAGTCCTGCAGGTGCAGCCAGGCTTCAATTGTCATATAGCTCCAGTGCCAGCCACACCAAGGCCGTTGAAGGGGGAAGCAATGTGGTGCCCTCCAGGGAGATGTATGGTGACCCAGGTGTGGCGCAGGTTGAGGCAGCCCTGGGAGGAGGTGGATGGACTGGGCGTGGCCCGCGGGCCTGCAGGCGCACAGGACCCAGGAGTAGTTTAAGGGACAGGGGCCAGGGGGGCACCCGCACTGGAGCAGTGGCGCGGGGATGGGAAGTGCAGGTGAGCTCCACAGGTGTCAGCGGCCCCCCCCCGGCTCCTCACCTGTCCCGCAATCACAGGCCTCCGCCCGCAGGGTGCGCCGTCAAGTCCCGCAGCAGCGCACAGGGGCCGTCCGCCTCCAGGAAGCGAGGGGTTGGTGCCGCTCCGGCACCAGGCGCAGCACGCTCCAGAGCGGGCCCCCGCCGGCACCAGCCCGCCTCCGCTCGACAGGCAGGATCGAAGTGCAACGCCACAGGATGAGGAGGAGGGGCGGCTGCGGGCACCGGGCCAGGCACAGCCCCAGCCCCCAGCGCGGCCAGCCAGAGGGGACCCCGCCGCAAACGGGGAGGGAGGGAAAGGCTCAAACAAGGCAGCCGAGTCTGGCACAGAGTTCTGATGAAAGGAGCAGGGAGGGATAGACCCGGTGCACCGCAAGGCACGGCGTGGTCAGCCCGCAAGGGCAGCCCCCAGCTGGGCCTCCGGCAGCGCCGGGGTCCGGGACGGCGTCCAGGCCCAAAACATCAATCTGTCGCAGCGGGTTCCCTGAATCACGATTCTGGCCGGAATCAGGTCAGGACCACCAGCAGAGTAACAGGAACAATCTGAGATGCTTTACGGGCGGCGATTGTAATGCGTACCACTGATGTAGCCGGATATGTGCCCAAACCTCACGGAGCTGCAAAGCTAAGCAGCCATTTTCAGGCTGCTCAACCACGCCGCCCCTGGACAAGCTTTTTGATCGGGTGTCAAACCCTTTTATTAAAGATTCCAAGCAGGTATTTTTTTTTTTTTTTTTATAAGAGGATTTTAACTTTTGGACTGAGGATGGATCTGATAAAAAAATGTGACACAACTTTGACACCTTAGAGGACTTTAATCTGTTACCTATAATTAACGTTACCACATACGCCAGCCACATGCTTGATAAAAAATGTTCATGGACTCGGGCAGTCAGGGCTACTACAACATTCATTTTCTTATGGACCGATCGCTTCGGGATCCCCTTTCAAATCCCATGGACTCGGGCTTGGCGAAAACCCCTCTTCTGTGAATTCCCTTGAGTAATTGGAGGAGAGTCCCGAAACAAACGGTTTCAGATTTGTTCAAACAGCCATCAGGCTCTATCTTGCAGAGTGAGAGCAATGATCCAAATTACTTATTAGATTCCCTTGAGCGGGAACACAATCAATACCCTAGCCCCTCTTACACTACACAGGCCATGCTCCGATCACCCGCTAAAGCAAAAATGGTTTACGTGTGAACTTAATACTCCTATGTCCCGCCGTCCCCTTTCCTCCATACTTTTAGGACATTCCGTTCAGTTGGACCGGACCGGCGCACTTTTTGTAAAAAAGCATCAATTGAAAAATGTGTCCTTTTCTATTTACGTAGGGTACCGCACGTGGCCGTAACCCCGCCCTCCTGAGCTCCGCCCCACGCATCGCCCTTCAGTACTTTTCTCCGCGCGGTCGGGGCTGGATGCACTTGCATCACCTGAAAGACATTTTTCTTCTTTCTGTTGTCGTCCTCTCTTGCTCCGGTTCTGCGGTCACGTAGTCCTCTGTCTATGCCGGATCGTTTGGGATTTGTCTCTTGTTTCTCTTGCGAACTTTGCTTCGCTAGGGCGGATCCCCATTCTCTGTTTGGAGTGTCTGGGACCGGATCACCATTGGAACTCGTGTTTCTACTGCGACTCCCTTTCGGTCCGGGCACTACGTCAGTGGGAGGAGCTCTTCCAGCACGTTCCTCCACTGCATTTTCAATTCTTCATCGACGGAAAGAAGAGACGCCCGTTAAGTTCCTTACTTGTTAGGGAACCCCGGCCGGGGGACTCATTCCGGGGGTCCTCCAGGTCCGGGAGGGGCTTCAAGAGCTCTGCTACCAGGGTTATCCCTGAGGTGCCTCGCAGGTCTAATAGACATACCGGGGTTTTCTCTGAGGGTTCCCGCGAGGGGCCTGCCAACACTGTATCACGATCCGAGGTTCACCAATCAGGTGCTAATAGCCAGCCCAGTCGTGCTGAGGCTTTGGGTACCGGAGTTCGCTCCGAGGTCTCTGTCTGGAGCTCCCCATGCCGACACCGGGGTGCGCCCTGAGGCCTCCGTTGAGGCTTTCTATACCGAACCACAGTTAGACTCCCCTCTCGGGGAGCTGTACAGACCGGACTCCGTTCCGAGGTTCCTCTTTTTGATGCTAAGGTGTGTACCGACAGAACTGAGGGACCTGTTAAGGTCTTGTCTGTGAAGTGAATTCCTCAACATTCCCGGGCTCGTGTTGATACCAGTTCTGTTGAGGGGGCAAAAGAAGAGGTCTCTGACCGTAACTCCTCTGTTACCGGCTTTGCAGAGGTTCCTCTCTTGGAGGCAAATTCAAGTGGCCACTTCAGGATGTCTAATAAACATCCTAGGCCCCATAGTACCGGCTCTGCCGAGGATCCTTGTGTCAAGGCGAAAGTTTTGGTCAAGTCCCCTGACCAGTCTGTGGAGATACCTGCCTCATACACACATGTGACGCAGTTCTCCTCAGAGGTTAAAAAAATGTTGGGCCTTCCAGTGTGGTCTACGGCTGCCATTTTGGATTCTTCCCTTACGCCCACGCTATCGACGCCGGGTGCTGGGAACCTTCTGTATGGTGGAAAACCTTTTCCATGGGACAGTGTAAATCCGTTCCGCCCTTCTTATGAATGGCGCGCTCGGATGCCACTACTGCATACGGTCTCTCTTCCTCTTGCTTCTGCCCCTTTGGTCTATGTAGACCCAGTTGCTGGCGGACCCTCTTGGCAGCCTTCCTCATTACATTCGTGGGGGTATGCCCCTCATGAGCGGTCTCCGCCCAGTCCAGTACCTAAAACTTGGCCATAGGATTCCTTTTTTGGGAAGTTTCAGAGTCTTATGAACTCTGACCCCATGAGGGAGTACTTTAAGGGTCTTTTTAGGGAGATCTGCCCTCCAGTGCTGCATCCTTCCCCGAGAGTTCCAGTCGCAGCACCTGTCGCCCTGGCAGCGGTACCGCCTCTACCCCCCGGCCCGCCTCCAGCTCTTCCGCCTCTGCCTCCCTTGTCTCCGGTAGACAAGACTCCAGCAGAGCGAGACGTCACTTTGACGCCGGTCGCATCGCACCCGTCTGATCCTGACATACTGGACGACCCTCAGGCAGATCAGGATAGTGAGGACCAGCCCCGCTCTGTCAGAGCGTTCCATGACCGGGTCCTGGACATGTCTCTCCTTGACATACCAGTACCTGAGGCACCCGCTCCGCAGGCAGGGGGTGCTTTCGGGGGTGTTTACTTTGTCTCTGCAGGAGCGCACCGGCCTGTTCCTTCAGAGGGACATTCTGGCCGAGGCCTGCAAAGTCTTGGATAAACCCTACACTTGGCTGCCTATCAATCTGAGAATTGACAGCCGTTACAGACTTCAAACCTCTGAGGAAGTAGCCTTGGCATCATGTCCGCTCCCTTCCTCAATGGTGGTAGCGGCCGCCACTCTGCAATCCAAGCCGGCCTCTGCAACCTCGGCAGCTGCGGCTCAAGTTCTGGCCAAGGATGACAAATTGCTTGACTCCTTGGGCAAGAAGATTTTTGCCAACTCAGCGCTGCAATTGCGTCAGGCTAACGCAGAGTTCATTTTGGCTGCGGCGAACATGAAACTGTGGAGGGATTTGGCTGATTTCGAGGGGTTTGTTCCTGTAGACAGGCTGGAAGACTTTAAAGGCGGTTTGTCAGACGCAAGGGTATTGGCGCAGGATATGCTGGAGGCAGCTGTGCACCATGTTGATACCTCAGCCTGTGGCCTTATGTTGGGGGTAGACACCTCGTCAAGCTTGGCTTCATGCAACAAAGTTTTCAAAGGAGGTCCAAGATAAAGTTCTGGACCTGCCTTTTGACGGCAAAGAGTTGTTTCATTCCTCAACGGATGACGAACTTATAAAGACTAAGGCGACCAAGCATACTGCCAAGTCTCTGTCGGAGATAGTGAAGCCCCCAGTCAAAGCTCAGAGATCTGAATCCCAGTCTCGGTCCTCCTCAGGCATCAGAGGGTTCCAAGACTGCAGGACACGCAGAGCTGATCCCCCAGCCCCCGTCAGGTAGCTCCCGTCGGAGACAGCAACAGGGTCGATTTTTCTCTCGGTCTTCAGTCTGCTCTTCGGGGACAGGTAGTCTCTCAGCTGAAAGACTGAGAGACTCCGCACTGCACGAGACTCCGGTGGGAGGACTGATTTCATGGCAAACCATCACGAAGACTGGTGGGTTTTGTCCATCGCTCAGGCAGGCTTCCGCTTGCCCCTACCCCCTACCCCACCCTTCAATCCTCCTCTTCAGCAGTCGGGCATGCCCTCCCTCAGAGCCGAGGTCCAGAAGCTTCTAGATCTCAAGGTGGTGGAACCCATTCCTCTAGTGGAACCGAGGGGAGGGCTTTTACTCCCGTCTGTTCACGGTACCCAAACCCAAGCAGGCTGGCCTGCGCACCACCCTCGACCTTTCCCAGTTCAACCTTTCTCTTTCCCAAGAGAAATTCAAGATGATTACACCCTGCCAAATAATGTCCTCTCTTCATAAGGGCGACTGGCTCAGCGTTGTGGACCTTCAGGACGCGTATATGCATTTCCTGATTTGGAGCCCGCATTGGAAATATCTGCGGTGCTCCCTGGGAGAGGAGCATTTCCAATTCCGAGTGCTCCCTTTTGGTCTCAGCTCAGCGCCGCGTGTCTTCATGAAGATGTCGGTCATCGCGGCTTTTCTTCGGCTACAGGGTATTCATGTGTATCCATATTTGGACGACTGGCTTCTGTGCAGTCCTTGTCCAGTGAAAGCCTCGAGCAACCTTCAGTCTCTCCTCCAGCTCCTGTTCTGCCTTGGGCTGTCGGTGAACTGGCGGAAATCCTCCATGACCATCTCTCAGGACCGGATATTCCCGGGTTTCCGTTGGAACACTATCGACTGCAGAGTGTACCTGACTGTGGACGGGATGGCGGATCTGTTGACCGGTTTTTATTCAGTCCGAGATCATGTCGGCCTTGTGGTTCCAGAGGCTTCTAGACCGCATGGCCTTGTGCGTGCTTGTTCTTCCCCTTGCTCGTCTCAAGATGCGACTCACGCAGATGGCTCTTCGGAGCTCCTGGCTTCAGGCAGTGAACTCGGACACCAAAATGATTCTGGTTCCTCCCTGCATGATGACAGATCTCCTATGGTGGTCATCTTCCAGCAATCTGTCGGTGGGTGCTCCTTTTCAGGAGCCCTCTCCTCAAATGACCATTACGACAGACTCCTCCCTTATTGGGTGAGGCGCGACGTTGGATCATCTTCAGGTTTTCGACCTATGGTCTCCACAGGACAGACAATCATCTGGAGCTTCTGGCGATTTTCCTGGCGCTCAAAGCTTTCAAGCAAGTGATTGTGAACAAAGTGGTCCGCATCCGTACAGACAATGCGGTATCTGTTTCACATCAACAAGCAGGGGGTACCAGTCTACCTCCCCTTGTAGATCTAGCCATTCAGATTTGGGAATGGGCCATTCAGCACAGTGTGTGGCTGCTGGCGGTACACATTCCGGGCCAACTGAATGTGACTGCAGACTCTCTCAGCCGACGAGTGGTGGTCAGCTACGAGTGGGAACTGAACACAGAGATCCTCTCCAATATTTTTCGCCATTAGGGAACTCCAGAAGTGGACCTCTTTGCGATGTCATCAAACAGGAAACTTCCTCTTTAGGCTTCCAGGACGGACACAAAGCTTCTTCCCTGGGGGATGCTTTCGAAATTCCGTGGCACAACATGAGGGCCTATGCCTTCCCGCCTCTTCCTCTGATTCACCGGGCGCTATGCAAGCTCAGGAACACGATGAATTGCACTCTCCTGTTCATGGCCAGCCAGATTCTGGTTTTAGGAGCTTCAGCATCTGTCAGTGGGCTCCCTGATCAGCCTTCCGCTGATTCCCGACCTGCTTCACCAGAGCGATCAGCAGATGCAACCACCCCTCCTCACAATCATTCAGCTTGGCGGCCTGGTGCCTGAGTTCAAATCCTTGGAAAGTTTCAACTTTTCCAGATAATATGCATATTATCCAGCCGGCTAGAAAACCTTTGACAAGGTCTCAGTATAGGAGCAAGTGGCTCCGTTTCTGTCACTGGTGTTTAGCTAAGCAGCTGGACCCCAGAGATGCTACCGTTGACACGGTCCTTTCTTTTGTTTCTCATCTGGCAACTTCAGGCATTCATGTCTTGTCTTGTAGGACTGATTTGTCAGCTATCGCCACTTACCTGTCCACGGACACTTGCTCTTTTTCATTGACAAACCCTGTCATTAAAAGGCATTTTGCAAGTCTATTGCATCTTTATCCACCTGTGCGCAACCCACATCCAAAGTGGGAGCTGAATGTGGTCCTCGCTGCCTTATGCCATAAGCCTTTTGAGCCCATGGCTACGGTGGACTTGAAGTTCCTTTTGTGGAAAATTGCTTTTCTGATTGCGGTGACTTCGGCAAGGCGTGTAAGTGAACTTCAGGCCTTGTCTGTAGAACATCCATTCCTCAACTTTCATAAGGATAAGGTTGTCCTACGGACTAATCCTGCTTTCCTTCCAAAGGTTTTATCTGACTTTCATTTGGATCAGTCTATTTCGTTACCCGTCTTCTTTCCAGACCCGGCCTCAGATGCCGAGAGTTTGTTGCACAATTTGGGTGTCAGACAAGCTCTTAAGTTTTATTTGGACAGAACATCTAAACTTAGGAACTCTTCCTAGCTTTTTGTGACCTTCGGAGATCCGAAAGGAAAGCAGGCATCGAAAGTAACTATCTCCAGATGGATTGCTTTCTGTATATCAGAGGCGTATACCCTTCAGGGGCATGAATTCCTTTTGGAGGCTGAAGGCCATCTTGTGCGGGACAAGGCGGCTGCCGTTGCCTTCCAGAAATATGTTCCCTGGGAAACCATTGCCAGAGCAGCTACTTGGGCTTCCCCATCAGCTTTTTGCAAGCATTACTGCTTAGACCTGAGCTCCAGAGCCAATGCTCAATTCGGGCACGCTGTTCTTAAAAAACACTTTCAGTAAGGGAGTGACATCCACCCGTTTTCCTGTGAGGAGTGCTTGGTAATCTCCAAAAGTATGGAGGAAGGGGGACGGGACGTAGGAGTATAACAAAGTTATTCACCGTAGTGACTATCTTACTCCTAGTCCATAGTCCCCTTTCCTCCATAGGCCCGCCCGCCGTCCCCTCTAAAAAGTATCCTCTATTATTACTTAAAGGTCTCAGACCGGGCGATTGAAAAGGAGTGAAGGGCGATGCGTGGGGCGCAGCTCAGGAGGGCGGGGTTCCGGCCACGTGCCGTACGCTGCGTAAAAAGAGGACACATTTTTCAATGTGATGCTTTTTTTACAAAAAGTGCTCCGGTCCCGTCTCACTGGACGGAATGTCCCAAAAGTATGGAGGAAAGGGGACTATAGTCTAGGCGTAAGACAGCCACTATGGTGAGTAACTTTATTTCCTACGGCGGGAAGTAAGAAACCTGCAGAGAAAATGGTGAACTTTGGTGGGTGCAAGAGGAGAGTAGGGTGTTGGGAAGAGAAATGTAGAAGTTAGACCAAATTATTACTAAAGGCAATTTAATCCTTACCTCCACCCTTTAATGTGCATCCTTCAGCATACCGAGGTAGCCTTTTTCAACTATGCACATGAAAACCATATTCTGGTAGATCTAGGAGAGGGCAGTCACCTGTCATGTAAGATCAAGAATTGTCTGCTATTGATTAAGGATTGGGTGGATCAGAACTTTTTGAAAATAAAACAGAGGTTCTGGTTATAAATAATTAGCACCAGGGCGGGGGGTGGCAGCCAATCAGATGGCTATGAATGCGGGTTTCCCCGCCGCCATCTTCTCCCTTCCCTCCTTCACTCTTTCTTGCTCCATACTTATCTTTTTGTGGTGGCCTGCTGCATCCGCTCCTTCCCCTCATCTCCTGCTGCCTGCTATGAAAATGGAAGCAGGACTTCGTACAGAGCCCTGCCTTGCCTTTCCATGGCGGCCATCTTGGAAAAGTATTTCCCTTCCTAGAACGGGACGCTGCGCTCGTCCCGTTGTAAGAAGGAAAACATTTTTCTTTTTTTTTAGCACCCCAGTTACTGCTTTGACAACCCGTGGTGCTAATGGCCTTGGATCCCTTGTTATCCCCTGTTCCAGCCCTCCGATTGCAGACCTAATAAGACACGAGGGCCTTGGCCTAATAGCCCTGAACCCCAAAGGGAGATACCATCCCCTCGACAGGCACTGGAAGCGCTTCAGGAACAGGGTCCCCCCTCAGATCCACACAGACACTCAAACACACCAATATGCAAACTCTCTCCTTGGCACCAACAAAGAATAGACTGTAGCTGTAGCCCTTGATTAATTTAGCCTAGCTGCACACATACTTCTACACCTGCTTGATGAAAGCCTTTGGAATGCAGCCATACCCCAAGAAAATCGCTCTAGCTGCACATTCTCAAACCCCAAGAAAATCGCTCTAGCTGCACATTCTCAAACTCCACCGCTGCCAGAATTCAGCTACCCAGTCCATTTGGCCCTGCTGCACACATTATGCTAATCTCACTCCACCACTGCACCACACTGAGCACTAGAATGCAGCTATACACCACTTAATCCACCCTGGCTGCACACATACTGAGTGCACCCAAGCCCTATTTACTACACTACTCTCTGCACTGACCTGGACTATGGTCCCAGAGGGCGTTCAACCCACAGCGCTTTGGAATCATTCCAATGGTAAAATGTCCTATTCAAATGCCCATGCCCATTACCATTACATAACAAATTGAAATGTCATGCACCGTGCCTACATGCATTTCACTCCTCAACCACATATAATTGTGTGGCTTTTTAAGGGAGCTTCTTCAGGGCTTGCTTAGTTGGATGACGCACATGACACACACAATCCAATAGACATAAATAAACTGTATTTCCTAGCAATAACAGAGACCTGGCTTCACACAGCTGCAGGCCCTGCCCTCCTCCTTGCCACTCCAGACAACTACACTGTCCTTAGATCTGACAGGGAATCTTCTCGAGGCGGCAGAATTGCATTTATCGCCAAATCCTCCATGGGTCTTAGAATAATCCCACAGTCCCCTACCAAATCATGTGAACTGTTGTCAAACTTCCACTCTCAAACTCAAGCACCTTAACAGTGCATCTGATTTACAGACCCCCTCGTCCCATAGGCTCATTCGAAGAAGATATCAATCTTCTCACCTCCAATACCAAGCCTTCCTCTAAAATCCTAATACTAGGTGACTTGAACTTGGGTCTAAATGAACTGAATGACCCACCTGGTACTACGCTGGCCAATTCCATGGCGGAACTAGGCCTCACACAGAGTACTCCACCCTACGCATGATAAAGGTAGAACCATAGACTGGGTTGCCGACCTTAGTTGCAAAACCAAAATAACATCCATTGAACCCTACCCCTGGACCGACCACTTCCTACTTACATTCACAATCCAAGACTGTAAACTTCCAAACAAACTTAACCTTATTACTTCACCCATCCCAACTAGAAACAAAAGCAACATCACAGTGGACAATCTCAAGACCAATGTCTACTCAATCCTTTGCCGGCCTCCTCCGATCCGACAGATTAAGTGGAACTTTACATCAACACCATACCCCTAGCCCTTGACAAAATCGCACCTCTGAAAATGCGGATAGGCAAACCTAAAGCTCATCTGAACACTTGGTTCACACCCAAACTCAAAGCACTATGAAATGAATCAAACGCAACACCTACAATGATAGGATTGACAAAGCTATCTCGAGTACCAGAGAACTCTTACGAAGAGAACTGAAATCTTCCACCCCTCCCATAGACAACTGCATCAAGGACAAAACATGCTGTACCAAAATCCAAAATGCTCTAGTTAACAAGATTGCCCTACTCCAAAATAAGCTAGCTGCCAAAAAAGTAACCTCCCTACTCAACGTAACTCATTGAAATCTCTTTCTAACCTTCCTAAGCCCCCTCATCGATTTAAATTTACCCAAGTTTCCACCCGTGAAGTGGAAAACATAGCGTCACTCAAACCTTCCAATTGTCAAGGAGATTCCTGCCCTGCTTCAACCATCAAAGAACCAGCCAGTAAACTTGCCCCTTTCATTTCCATATTTATCAACTCCTCCTTCCGGACTTGCACTGTCCCCACCAATCTGAAAAAGTCATGGGTACTCCGTCTTCTAAAGGAACCCTCTCTAGACCGGAGTATTCCCACCAACTATAGACCCATCACAACTGTTCCCTTCCTGTTAAAGATCCTCGACAAAGCTGCCTACATCCAGATACAATCTTACCTAGAAACCAACAAACTACTAGGGCTCCTTCAACGAGGCTTCAGATCCCAACATGGCACTGAAGCAGCCTGAAGATCCAGATCGACAACTTGAAAGACCAAGGTAAATCAGCCCTCCTGCTTCTGCTGGATCTGTCAGCCGCTTTTGACCTGGTCGATCACAAGGTGCTTTGCAAACACCTATCATCAGCGGGCCATTTCTCAGCAGAAGCACCGGCGTGGATCCAATCCTTCTTAAACAGATCAATGAGAGTCTTCTCACCATCAGCAGCAGGTGATCCTATCCCCATAACCGGCGGAGTCCTGCAAGGTTCATGTGTATCGCCTACCATGTATAATGGGTTCACTAAACCATTGTTTGATGACTTGGACCATCTAGGTGTCACCTACACTAACTATGCAGATGACACCCAGATCCTCATACCTCTTACCGGCTACTCCCTCCAACCAGAATAGACCAAGTAATCAATATCTTTCCTTCAATATATATGGCAATGACCTAAAGGTGGCTAAAGAAATAAAAACCTTAGGTTTTATTTAGACACCTCCTTGAACTTGCGTGAACAAGTGAGTGCAACGGCCTCAGCTTCTGCTTACACTTGCAAGCTGATCCATGCCTGCAAACCCTTTCTTTCCTCAAAAAGCTGCATCAAGTTGGCCAGAGCACTCATCCTGTCTAAAATCGATTACTGTAACGCACTTTACTTGGGTGCCAGCAAATACATCACCAATAAACCTCAGATTCTCCAGAACAACGCACTTAGAACAGCCCTAGGTATCTCCAGAAGACAACATATCTCAATGGTCAGACAGAACAGCTGGTTACCCATCTTGGATAGAGTTCACCTCAAAACAGCCTCCCTGACCTACAAATGTCTCAGTAATGCAGCCCCCCAATACCTCGCCGAAAGATTTACCAAGAACATGTCCTCACGTCCTACAAGGACTACCAACGCCAACTGTTTAAGAGTCCCCAGGTTCAAATTGAATAGAGCCGGGGGCAGTAGCTTTCCTGTCCTGGCAGCCCAACTGTGGAACTCCCTACCTTGAGAGCCGACCAAGCCCTCTACAAATAGCCGGTAAGATAGCTCAGTGGGTTGAGCGCTTGCTGCTGCGATCTGAGAGTGATCTGCAGGTCGCAGGTTCGAATCCAGGCAAGGCCAACCCAGCCTTTCATCCTTCCGAGGTCGATAAATGAGTACCAATTTCAGTTGGGTGATATTGTATGCAAGTATGTGCTCTGTAAAGCGCTTTGGATAAAGGCGCTATATAAATAACATATAATTATAAATTCAGGAAAGACACTATACTCTGGCTCACCTCCAAAGGCCTCCCACACTGATAAATGTATCCTACCAGGATCTAGTCAACAAGGGTAGCATCATTCATGTATCTCAGTATACTACCCTGCATACTTACTGTCTGTTTTCTAGTTGTCCAAATCATATCTTTACACACTCTTATATTATACTGTATTGTACTATATATTGTATCATAACCTGTATTGTTTTATACTACTTTGTATTATATTGTTTTGTACCATATACTGTCTTATATCCGGTAATCATTTTATATTGTAATTAAGTGTTAGGCAAGATTGTACGCAGTACCCTTTGGGTGCACTACAATAACCTTGACCTCCTGGCAATAGGAACCCAACCTTTGGTATAAGTCTGTACTACACAGGTAGGTAGTGTGGCTGAGCATGACCAGCCAGGCTTATCTCAAGAGGGGGTCAATGTGAGCTGTAGGGGAGTTACACAGAGATTCTCAGTGACAAGTATTAAAAAAAAACCACTTACACACAAGGTTACTTGAATAAACAATTATTAATTTATAAGTCAGTTAGAATAAACCTTCTTCAGAAGGGAGCAATATAATAGTAACACTCAAATACACTTCAAAACACACACTCTTAATATTCTTAAATCAGTAAAGACCCTTTTGGGATGGCCCACAGTCACAACGTGCACCCTGAGGTGACTTCAATAGCTAGGGTGCTGGGGACATTAATATCTTACTGTTGCATTTAGAATACATTTAGAAATTGGTTAAAGGAAAAGGTTATTAGAACAAACAAGAGACCACAAATATTCTTAAGCAGGCAAATACTTTCCGATTCCCCCCAATTTCAATGTAGGGCCACGAGCTGTTAGACTTGTGTGTAGTAGAAGATGCAAGCAACTCTACAGCAAGAGGTAAGTTCTCTCAGACTTTTACAGTACATTTGTATTGAAGAAAAAGTGCAGCAGATGACTTCTGTTCCTGTGCAGCTCTGCAGATCTCACTGTTCTTGGCCTCAGTCGTGGGGACAAGAGGGAGGACTTTTGGGGACTCCTGCACTGCAATGGTAAGGTCACAGCTCCCAACCGGCAATCTTTCCAACAAGTGGCACTTTTTTTTTTTTAACTTTATTTGTTTTTAGTCAAAAATATAGACCTTACAAATAATTTGTGATTCTTTCAGAAAATACAAAATTATTAAAATCAGACAACATAAGATATTGTAATATGAACAGAATCAATGTAACATGTTAAACATAAAATGTCAAATTCGTAAATTAAAATTTGTACAAGAGTACACTAGATTTAAGCACCATCAATTCTCAATTAGCTCTCTAAAATTGAGATGCATTTTCCAATTCTTTCTCAATGGTATTTACAAAGTTCGTTGTTTTTACTACAGAAGTGTCCGTTAATCCCCACATACATTTAGTCCAAATCCACTTTCTAGCTAGAATCGTATTAGCTTGCACAAAGGACTTTATAAGAATGCATCGTACATTTTCAAAATAACAACAATATAAGAACAGATGTTTTAAAGTCTCCAGAGCTTGATTACAAAAACGACAAACCTCTTTGGTGTCAGCCAATGTATCTTTAGACCAGTGTTTAGTTCTAGATCGAGTGTGAATTAAATCTAGCCTGAAGCGCATAAAAGTGCGACGGACCTAAGACATGCATGGTTTCTGCTTATGTATGAATTTGTGATATTCCGCACAAGAAGGGTAGATTTCCATTTTCGTACAGGTATCGCCCCAATCCTGTAGCAATAGCTTTTTCTTGATTTTTCTGTTGAAAAAGTTCCAAATCTTCCATTGGGAGATTGATGTTATCCAGTAAAGTTAGCATGCGTTCTTTAAATTGCACCATAGAGGGAGGGTTGTTCTCTGTTAACATTCTGTTTAGCCCTATGTAGAGCGAGTTTCTAATAGGAAATTATATTTTAGCAAAATTATTTAACATGCGCCAATTGTATCTGGAGGAGAGGGAATTAATCCCCTACTCGTGTCTTATCACAACATTAGGCATAGATAAAGGTAAGCCTAATACATCTTTCCAAATAAGCCCTTGAAGTTGGTCCAATAATGGCCCTAGGTCATGTAAGGTAAGTTCAACTCCGTATAATAAAATGGCTTAAACTTTTTTTGAATAAAATTCCAATAGTGGCAATAGAGAAAATGTGCAAATTTTCTTTAGTAGGATTTTCATTTGGCATTTTAATGGAGCAATTTTCGCAATCAATTGTTCTTTCATGAATTTATAGGAGGTATTTTTAGAGAGGATCAATCCTAAGTACGGTAAAGTGGGACTAATTGTAATTGGAGAGACACCAATTTTCCATACAAACTTACGTAATTTTTCTTATTTGAAAAAAAAATAATGTTAGATTTTGGAGGTTTGACTACCAAATTATTAGAGTTACAATATTGCATGAAACAATCAAGTTTAGTTTGAAGACCTGACTGAGTCTGATCAAAAAATAAGATGTCGTCAGCGTACGCTAACCAAGACCAGGTAAAGGCTCTGATACGAATTGCAAACGACTTCTTAGCATTCCATAGATCTTCTATATCTAGTAGGTAGAGATTGAATAGTATCGCTGCTAAATTACAGCCTTGTTTAACACCTGTAAAAGATGGAATAGCTTGGGTTAGTGAGCCTTCCCTGTTGATTGTAACTTTGAAGTTAGTTCTAAAGTGCAACATTTGACTAAGAGTAATGAGGTATTGGGGGAATTTTGCTTTCCGCAATTTTTCCCATAATTTGCTCCTAATAACCCCGTCAAAGGCAGCTTTCAGATCTAGGGAGGCAACAAAAACGGGGCCATGAGACGGGCAAGTAGAATGAGATATAATATGAGCCATCAAACACGCATTAAGGGGAGTTCCCATCCCTTTGTGAAATCACACTTGCGAAGGACACAATGAATCGTGGTTGCGTGCAAGTATTTCAAGCTCTTGTAGAATTAGAGAAGCAAATATTTTCGCAGCAACATCAATGATCGCTATAGGACGATAATTATTTGAGTCTTCAATTGAGCCTTTTTTGTGTAAGGGGATGATAATTGAAGTAAGCCAAGACTCCGGCATCCTTTTAGATTTGACTATTTCTTGGAAAATCATAAGAAAAATAGGGGCCCAGAATAAAGGATCATCCTTTATTAAACAAGGAGGGAGTCCATCAGGACCTGCACATTTAGAGCTTTTTAATTTCTGAATAGCCTCAAGTATGTCATTCTTTCCCCAAGGACAAACATTAGGAAGTAGATGGCAATCAGGTGGAGTATCAAGCACGCTAAGATTTTCTGGGAGAGCATAATTAGCGAGAAAAAAAGAAGTCCAGGTTGCACTATCAATGCCAGAGACAAACTCACGCGCTGGTTCTTTGTATAGAGATTTTATCATATTCCATATGTCTTTAGTCTTGCGATTGCAAAGAAGAGTTACTATTTTTTGGTTTTGAAGCAGTTTGTTAGCATCATGAATCTCCCTTACTGCTTTTTTATATGAAAATAGAACCTTTTTTTACCGCAAAATACTCGGCATTGGAGCACCACGTAGACTTCTTTAACATCCGTATATGAGCGTTTTTCTTACTTTTTACAACTGCTATCTTAGCACAAAAGTCCTCTGTTATATTCACAGGAGAGATGCTCAGACTTACGAAAAACACCTTTAGCCAGATGTGTGGCAATCATTTTACAATTCCATTTTAGGATTGCAGAATTAAACATGCCATTTTGTGCTTTATCTTTCCAGAGGTCTCTATTGACAATAAATGTGAAATCTCTGCATAGAGCAGGAGACCAGTTAATTGAGGCACCTGGTCTGTGACTTTGAATTAGTGCTAAATGAGCTACTGGAGGACACAAAGTAAAATAGTTCCGAATTGAGGTGGTGATCATCACATGATCTCCCATATCAGTTGTAAGGGTATTTGTTTTAGTCATAGAACGAGAAAGTCCATTTGAGGCAAATATGTGATCGATCCATGAACTTGCATTTCCCCTTTTCCAAGTGACATTACAATGAGTGTCTGTGTGGGCAATTAAGTGTATATTCCAGGTTTTAAGGAATTTACACCAAATCTTTCCTTTTAGACTAGAGGCATGATGATGGTGTGAGTAGGAACTCTTAGAGATGCCATGGTATCCCATATGGGAATTAAAATCTCCTCCGATAAGGATTTCTGCATATGGTGCTTTGCAGAGTGCAAGATTCAGGGCATCACCTAAGATCTCAACCGCTTTTTCAATTTGGAGTTGAACGGGATTCCAATAAAGGGACACCAACAATAGATTTTCATTCGTTTTAACCATAAAGGAAATGTCCAACATGATGAACATATCCGATTCATATATATTATTGATGCTAACATTTAAACAGGTGTCAATCAAGATCACAATGCCACCAGTAGGTCTCCTTTTCACCCCTTTTTTAGCATGGTGGGAATAGGTTTTATAGCCATCAAATTGGATGTCTTTCATGGCCATAGACTCCTGAATAAGTAAGATGTTGGGTAAGATTTTATGTTCTGCCGCTCTTCTCCATTTCAGTAAATTAAGTAGCCCACAACAGTTCCACGACACAATGGCAAGGTCATGACTTTATGAAGAGGCTGTAGATGTACTTATATTAACAGCAGACTTTATGAGAGCCTCCAGCCATCTGAGCCTATTTAGGGCATTAGTCAAGGCAGAAAGTTGTTCCGACATGTTTTTGTTCGATGCATTATCCACAGATAGGGAATCTGTGTAGTCACTGTTTAGTTTCGGAGGAGGTGCTTGGTACTCCAGAAAGTCCATAGCAATTTTTATTTGTGGAAAACCAACCATAGCCAAACCAAGGATCAAAAGATCACTTTGGTGATCCCACATCAGTTTAGCAATTATGGGAGAAGACATTTTAGACAGCATCCTGCTGTTGTTCATATTCGATAATCTAATCCACTCTGTAATTTGTAACCAAATTTCTGAGTGGAGGAATTTTATATAAGGCATTCATAAGGAACGATCTGTTAATGCAAGCTGTCCCTTTGATTTTGACGTCACTGATCCAACCAATGGTATTTTTCATTTCCGAGGGGATATTCTGGAATTGCTGGATGGTTCGATTCTCTTCTACTTCATTAAGGCACTCTTGTTGAAAAGCCTCATCAGCACTCTTTCAATTCTTCGGGCAAATCACCCCCAGCATGGTAATTTGTTGTTCTAAGTTCAGCCCTTGTTTGACCATCCTGGTCTTGTTGTATGATTGCTTCTGGAAGGATGTTTTTAGCGAGGGTAGATACTGTCGAATCAGATATAGATTGACTAGGATCCTTCGTCTGCAGAACCTTTTCAATCAATTGACCTTGCATTATGTGAATATCTATGCAAGAGCCTTCTTCTTTGGGGATTGATTCTAGTAATATGGCGATTTTTTTCTAACACTTCTTTGCTATGCATGGTTTTTGAATGTTTTTCTTCTTCAATAGCAGTAGACGCAGTCTCTCCATAACTGTCCTCTTTACTTTTGAGAGTTATGTTTCTAGTGAACCCATCCGATTTTTTTTTTTTTGAGGAAATGTCGGTAAAAAACAAAGTTAAATGGGGTTGAACCATCAACTCAGACTGCACCTTGGATTCGATTTCCGTATGAGTTTTTCCTTTCATGTCAACGACTTCCACATTAGAACGTTTCACAAGCTGCTTCTGTGTTTTATTATTTTTGAGTAACCAGTTGATTCAGAGCAATTTCATGAATAGGAGATGGTTTCAATTGCAGGGCATTTTTGCTCTCCTCATTTAACTCATTTAAGTTTAATTTTTGTTCCGGAGAGCTCACCAAAATAGCACCTAGATTAGTGCTTATGGATTCTTTATTTCCACAAGAGAGTTCTTTAGACAGATCATGCATTTTTTTCTCATATTTGAGGGAAATTCCTTTATTTTTGGGACGTCTTTTTAAAGCTTGTAAGTGATTTTTCTTGGATCTTCGCAACGTTTAATAGAACTTTGCTTGAGATTCAGCGCTTTCTTGAAGCTCTTCTTTGGCCGTGGCTTTATCCATTAAATCAATCAAAATCGTAGGACTGTCCGATGTAAATTCTACCAAATTTTTACTGTCATTGGGGGTTTGATCCTCTTTTAGCACGTCTAAAATATTATTTTTGGAGTTCATCTGGACCAAGATGTTCTCGACTTTTATCAATCTTTCGTGTTGCAGTTTAGCAACTTCCAGATAATCAATTTTAGCAAATTCCGACGATGACTCCTTATCCTCTTCTTTTTCTACTTTTTCAACCTTACACTGCAATATTTGTGCAAAAGACACTGGTACACCGTTTAGTAGCATTGGTTCATCAGAGGTTTGCGTTCCCATTTGTTTTTTTTTCAACCTGCGGGATGTAGGTTTCTGCAGCATCCTTCACTTTGCAGTTCATGTGATAACCCCACCATGCTTCTTGTGCCAAGATGTAACCTTCAATTTTGGTGATGTGGGAAGTGTTTTTATCATTTCCCTTTGTAACTCTTGCAATAGAAGATGCGAGTATTCATGACCACGATCCAACAAGTTTAAAATTTTCATGAAGATAGGTAGATCATTGATTTTTTGTTCAAAGCAGTCCTCCTCAATAGTTCCTTGAGTCCGTGGCATGTCGGGCACATTGGAAAGATTAAACACAGGAGCCGAAGTATTCTGCTCAAAGAGTGGACTTTGTGTGAGTGGATTAGACACAGATCTCTTTGAAGGCGAACTGGTAGACGGAAATTCCACAACAATTTTCTCTGTGATATTTCCTGAGTCTGTACACTGATAATTGAACTCTTTGATGTTGGATTTGTGAAAGTGTACGTGCTCCATCCGCATGCCTTGAGTAGAAACTGGAGTGGAGGGGCTGAGTGATAAACGCACTCTTTTATCTAAGTCTGACATAATTACAGGTGCAAGCATAGAAATGTCAGAAATCAGTAATTATCTATTGTCATGGATGACATCGATTATGTTTTGAATGTTGCGAGTGTGTTCCTCTGTATCAAAAGGATTATTGGTTATAGTATCGTTTGCTTTTTTTAACGAACAAACTTCATCAGACCCAACGGGTACGATTTGTTTTTCAGACATAGTGTCAACTTCATCAAATGGTTTCAACGCATCGTCATGATTTGACATAGATAGAAACGATTGTTTACCATTAAGTGAGGTTACAGGGCTAAATTTTTTCTTTTTGTTTACGTTTTTTGGAGAGTCGGCGGAGGGAAGGGTTTTAGAGGAACACTCCCTCCTCTTTTTCCCATTTCTTAAAGCCAAATCCATAATACAACATTAATTGGCACAACAAACTCTAGAAGTTCTTGAACTATAAATAACACACAACAAGAATAATTAACCACTTGGTTTAAACAGGAATAAAAATCAATTTCCTACCCCAAGATTACTACTACATAAAGCAGAGAGCCAGTCCCCGCGAACCGCACAGCCAACAGTACTTCAGTGTACTTCACAGTGCGCGGCGCGGGTGCGCGAGGGATCTGGTATTTAATTCCAAAAAGGAGGTGGTGACCACCAGGAGGGCGGATTGGCAAATTAGGACACACCTCTAGGCAAAAGAAAAGAGAAGAAACAATCAGGGAAGGAAAAGACAAAACTAACAATTGTCAACGTGACTTACGTATGTACACGTGTGAAAGACACGTGTCATAGAATTTTAGAGCAGCACGGGGTCACAACGTGAAAATATTGCGTGACTTGTGGCACTTGAACAACACAATGTGAAGAGGACACGTACTATCAGGCTAACTACGTAAACACTATGAAAGTAGTGTTGTGTATATTAACAATAGTCCAGTAACCTTTTGGAGGTCAGGCAGCACAGTGTAGCAGGAAAAGACGTCTGTAAGGTTTCCGGCTCACAAGATCCTGGCAACTTTTCAAATGGTGAGAGCGCCCGCACGCAGCCCGCAGCCAACAGTACTTCAGTGTACTTCACGGTGCGCGGCGCGGGTGCGCGAGGGATCTGGTATTTAATTCCAAAAAGGAGGCGGTGACCACCAGGAGGGCGGATTGGCAAATTAGGACACACCTCTTTTGGCGGTCAGGCAGCACAGTGTAGCAGGAAAAGACATCCGTAAGGTTTCCAGCTCACAAGATCCTGGCAACTTTTCAAATGGGGAGAGGGCCTGCACGCAGCCCGCAGCCAACAGTACTTCAGTGTACTTCACGGTGCGCACTTTGGTGTTTCAGCTCTTCGCTACTACCGCAAATAGCAACACCACGGTTTCTGGCTGTCGAGATGGACTTTCCTTGCTTCTGGGGTCCTGCAATCTGTTGAGGGGGCTCACGCTCGTCAGTCCTGCTTCCTGCGAGTCCGGAGGATCTTCCTAAAACTCTTGGCCAACTTAAAAGCAACGCACACAATCTTGTGTTCCTCTCCCAGGCTGTTCGGTTTCCAGCAGCAACTCTGTGGAAATGCAGCTAGCTCTGAGAGAATGTCCAGGTGGCTTACTTTGGAGTTGATTGGTCCCACCAACTCAAGGGGAGAAGTTGTCCTTGCAGGGGCTTCTCTGTCGATACAGATTTGGAGTTTCAGCACATCAGCAGGGCTTCACCGGGCAAACCAACATTCCAGGAGTTGCAGCAGGCGTCCTCTTCAAGTTCTTCTTCGATTCCTTCGTCCAGAGGTCGACTCTGCCTTCCAAGCCAAGAGACTCGCCTTTTATTCAGTGCTCTCCCATTCATTCCAGCCTAGCTGTCGGTCACCGAGCAGGGTGGCTGTTCTTGCCGGACAGTAGCCGGCCAATCACTACAGAGTGCATTTGGGTCTCCTAGAAGACTAAGCACAGGGAGTTTCGGGCACCTCCCTCACTTCCTGCCCACCAGACACCCTGGAACCAGAGGCGGGCTTCACTTGTGAATCCCGCCAACCAAAGGCAAAGCGTACAAAGGGACCAATAAATCTCAATAAAGACCTTTCCACAAAGAAATGGTGAAAAAAGACAACAAGGGCCATTTTGACAAAAATGGCACCCTTGGGTGCTTTACTGCAGCTGCGGACGCAGCCCGCGGTAAATGCACACCACGGTAGTCAAAAGTAAACCACTGCCACCAGCCATTCAGTGAGGAAAGGGTAACATTAAAATGTTACATGAGAAGCTAGACAAAGGGGATACTAAGTTACCCCTCCAGCACCCTTTTGTAAGATAGTGTGGGCTGGGTCTAGAAAGTTACAAATGTAAATAGTCAATTTCACTTCACTGCTCTGGGAAACAGTAGTTTATCCCAGAGAAGGTATTTAAACCCTGGGAAATCTGGAAGACTTCCCTGTGTCACTGCACTGAAGGTGCTGTGTGACACAATGTAAAAGATGATGCCTGTGGAGTTTGTCAGACTTCACAACCAAAAGAAACGCAGTGTAAAAAATCACATTAAAATACATGAGAGAGTGGGGAAAAAAGGGTGTCATTCTCTCCAGATTAAAAAAATCAAATCCTCAAAATCCAGCAAAGTTGCCGGGGGTCTCTAAGGTGGAGGTGGAGGGAATTAGCACGTTTCTGAGAATTATACTAACCAACTGTATATTCTTGTTCTGCGCCCAGATACCTCCGGGTGAAGAGCGCATTATTAATAAATAAACAAACAAAGAAACCTTGATTCCTTTTTTTTTAACTCAGTTTATTAATTTCCAGCAGAAAGTATTCAAAAAACGACAAACTTGCAAAACTTTACCAATCCCCCCCCCCTGCCCAAACCCTTGTCCCTCCCTCCCTCCCCCCTCCCAGACAGGTACACGCACGCAAACTAAAAGAAAAATGGGGGCGGTCCAGCAAGCAGCTTAGGACAAGTCTAGTAGATTCAGGTGCTGAGGGCACCACTGGGCTCTAAAGTCTTCCCTGAGGAATTATTGTTCATCGCGTACGTTGCCCACTCCAGAACCACAAACTCCCAAATGTTCCATAACAAGTCTTGCACTGTGGGGTTGTTAGCCCGCTTCCAACTCTGTGCTATGAGGAGCTTTGCCGCCAAAGTAAGTACTGTTCTGGCCTTCCTCTGTGCCCTTGGTTCATCACCCTGTGACCCACCATCCACCCCTAGTATCACTTCCTCTGGGGGCACCCCAGCAGCCTTGCCAAACATCTAATTTCCCTCCAGAACGGCTTGGTTTTAGGGTACCTCCACCATGTATGGGACCAGGAGCCATCCCACCCCTACTTTCCCCCGCATTCCCTCCAACACGCCTTCAATGCCTCAGGGTATATTCTGTAGAGGCGGACCAGCGTGTAGTGCCACCTAAAAATCGTTTTATACCAGCACTCCTGTAGCGGAGAAGCCTTAACCATCTTGGGCGCCAATATCCACAACCTTTCCCAATCTCTCCTATCCAACTACCTCCCGATTGTCCTATCCCAGTGCCCCATATGAAAACCTTAACTAGTGAACAATATTACTCCTCATGATTTTCTTCATATACAATATAATTTAAACCTTATGTGCCTTAAATGTTTTTATTGATTTAAAGAATTTCAAATTTTTCTAACTGGAAGAATTTCATGGTTGTAAAAGGAAAATGACTCCTTGGAGCTGCCTCTTGATTAGACATACCCCATCTCATAAATACTTTTGTAAAGATAATTATTTCAATTAATCTTGGAAACTATATTCATAAATGTATAGGTTTTATACCTTCATATAATATTCATAAACTTGAACATTTATTTATGTATTGGTTATTTATATCGTGCGTGTACAACAAGGCAGTGTTTTGAAGTGCCATGGGGCCAAATAAAACATGGAAGTGACAATGAATAAATAAGAAAGCAAAGTCAATGGTCCTACTAGGCCTTGTGACATTCAGAACGTGCAAGTGCATAGAGAAAAAAAGGGGGTGCAGTGAGGGAGTAAGTGCTAAGGGCCCCTCGGCAGGGGGGGGGGAATAGGCTGTCGGATGGGGAGACAACAGTTAAGAGCATGAGGAGGCATCCCAAGCCAAGAGGGAGGTCTGATGCCCATCAGGTAAGTGTGGGGGCTGAGATAAACCACCCAACTAGTAGGTGTAGGCCCAGAGGTTAGTGAAGGTGTGGGTGGGGTGGAAGCTGGTGGCGATTGGGTAAATGGCCAGAATCCTATTTGACACTTGAGGGACCGGGCTGCCAATCTCAGCAGCTAAGGGATGGTTCGCACAGGAGAGGGAGAGAGAGAGGCGGAGGAGGCAAAATGAAAGGTTCTTGCGTTGTTTTGTCTGCATTTGAGGTGATCTAGTTCAAGACGGAGGAAAGGGAGACTGTTCAAGAAGAGGGAGCCATCCGAAGAGAGAGATCTGCCCCTAGGTCTCTGCTTGGAGAAGCGTTTGACCAGCAGAGAATTGGAGCCAGAAGATCAAAGGGATCTGGAGGGAGAGATTTTTTTGAGAGATAGTTGCAGGAAGCGTGGTTCCAGGTCCCAGAAAGCCGTATGGATGATGCAAAGGGTCTTGAATTTGATCCTTGCAGCAACCAGGAGCCAGTGGAGATATTTTAGGGCTGAAGAGAAATGGTACATGGGCTTGAGGCCAAGGATACGTTTTGCAGCCCTATTCTGGAGTAGTTGAAGAGGGCGGAGGGAAGAAAGAGTTGGGTTGAGAAAGAGGCTATTGCAGTAATCTAGCCTGGAGAGGACCAGAGCTCTAGTGACTTTGAGCTTCTGGGGGAAGGTGAGGAAAGGGAGAGTGCATCTAAGGAAGTGAAGTTGAAAGTGGCCCTTTTTGACAAAGTTCCGGATGTGAGGATTGAAGGAGAGCGAGGTGTTGAAGATGATGCCAAGGTTTCTGGCTGTAGTGGAAGGAGAGCCCATAGAGGGCGGCCAGAATGCAGGAGGGAGATAGGGAATCAGAGTCCTGATAGGAAGAATTTCAGTCTTTCTGGCATTAAAACAGAGATCATTGGAGGTGCAACGGGACTGGATAGTAGACAGGCCGTCTGGGATGATGGAGGAGGAGGAAGGGAGCTTGAAGAAGGGCTGTGTCATCTGCGTAACACTGGACAGGAGGCAAGGCGGCGATCAGGTGAGTAAGAGGTGCTGTGTAGATATTGAAGAGCCAAGGCGAGAGGATAGAGCCCTGGGGAACACCACATGTAGAGAGAGAGAGAGTGGTGGAGAAGGAGCCCAGGAGAACCTGGGAAGGGTGGTCAGTGAGGAAGGTCACCCAGTCAAGTGCTCGATCTGAGATACCAAGAGTAACTTGGAGCCGCTTTATGATAGAATGGTTGACCGTGTCAAAGGCAGAAGAGAGGTCACGGAGAATGAGAACAGCAGGGGAGTTGGAGTCAAGATTAGCAAGCAGTTCTTCACTGGTGTTCACGAGAGCAGCTAGCTCGGCGTCATACCAGCTGTTAGGCTTAGAGGCGGATCCTCATGACAGTGGTGAGAATGTCAAGAGTGTTAGTAAGATGAAGATTGGCAAGGAGAGAGTCAATGGGATAGTCGAAGGAGGAGGGATGAAGGTAGAGGCAAACGCAGCAACTGACACTCACTTCATTGGTCGGATGACCGCGAAAGGAGGCTGGCAGTGCTGGTGGAGGCTCGGTCACTGGGCCGAGAAGTCCCAGGTGAGGAGAGAGTGGTCAGACAAGGAGAGGGAGGCAGTGAGACGATTGGAGAGTGGGAGATCAGTCGGGATGAAGACTTCGAGAGTGTGTCCGGCAGAGTGGGTAGGGCTGGAGAGAGAGAGTGTGAGAGAGAAAGAGTGTGATCTATATATAAAGATGGATGTTGAAGTCTCCGAAGAGGAGTTTCGAGGTAGAGGTCAGAAGGGAGGAGGTGAAGTCAGCCCATTCAGAAAGAAAGTTTGAAACAGTGCCAGGAGGCCCATAGAGTGTTGCAAGGGTGAGAGAGAAAGTACGACAGACACCAAGCTTGCAGACAAGACTTTCAAAGGAGGTGTAGCGCTGGGTGGGTATGAGAGAGGTAGGGAACCACTCTGGAAATATCAGGGCTACTCCACTGCCAGGTTGTTTGGGCCGGGGCTTGGAGAAGATCTTGTAGTCGTCAGGGAGTCCAAAGCAGTGACTGAGCTGGCATTGAACCACGTCTTGGTGAGAGCGAGGACATTGAGATCAAAGTTTTTAAGAAGGAGGCATATGGGACGCTATTGCGTGGCGTGATGGAGTAGAGAGACTCAGACTCCGCTTTGGGAGCATAGTGGGGGGGGCTTGGGTGAGCCCCCACATCACACACTACTGTGTCAAAAGGTGGGGTGGGGACAGTGAGTGGACCTGGTGCAAGGAGCTGAACCAACTCCTGTACCGAGCTGCGAGGGCTCTACTGGCCACGGTGGTCAGGACAATGGCAGAGGGCACATTCCCTGCAGCGGCGGATAGGTAGCGGCATCCGTGGGGTGCCTAGCCAGGGCAATGTGTGTACTTGTTTTAGGGCCCCAGTGAGGACATAGACAGAGATTCCCTGCTCCAACTAACAGAGCATCACAACGAATGCGGCCATGCCACGAAGAAGCTGGCTGCAGTGTTCTGAACCCGCAGAGAGGGACAGCAGAGGAACGGCCTGACACAGAGGAAGGAGGGGTGCTGGCTTGGCTGCCCGTGATCCGGACTGAAGAGGGAGAAGTGGGGGGGGCTATATAAGGAGCAGCAGGGACTGAAGGTACATGAAGGTACATGGAAGGGCTCCCCCGTATCCCCTGCGGATGCCACTAGCTGGATAGCTCGCATTTTAAAACACCTGTGGCACATTTGCAGAGCGGGGTTCCCAGCATAGGAGGTTTGTTGCCTCACCCCACAGACTGGTGGTCGCGGCACACCCCCAGCAGCTCCCCCAGGGGAACTACAGCCGGGGATCCCCTGTAGTTGTACAGCTGTAGTTCCCCTGGGGGAGCTGCTGCGGGTGTGCCGCTTGGCAGTGCATCTCGCCAGAAGATACCAGAGTGCCATTACGAGGCCTGCCCACTCACACTCGAGGGGGTTCTAGGGATTATCCTGATGCCAGCCAGGAGGTCGGAGGCCCCCATAGTGGGGGGCATTGTCTGGGACCCACGGGGCAGTCCATGCAGACCAGCAAGGGCCACTGCAGATGGCTACAGAAGGCTGGTCGGAAGGAAGAGCCTAAGGGCAGCGGGGCCATCCGGAGAGTGTGGACCCACCAAGATGGCCAAAGAGAAGGCCAGGAATTACAATTTACAGGCAAAGATGGACGCTTACACACTTTCCCTTATGGGGGCTGTGACAGGGGGGGGGGCAAAACGACAGCACAGGAAAGTCAACCAATCCCCTCTGCCCAGGGCATCATCCGGGCTATACGCGATATCGAAAACGGCGCTGGCACAGAAAATCGACAGCATTGGGGAAGATATAACCTTACTGAGGCAAGACTTTCGTAACATGTCAGCCCAACTGGGGGAAGCGGAGCAGAGGATCTCCGATATGGAAGTCGCAATGGGAAAGATATTGAAGAGCTCAGGAACAGAACTAGTTTGAAATTGAGTGTCAGAGCATTCTTTCTAAATCAAAATGTCACGTCCCTGCCACCCACAAGTGCGCGCAGGGACTGACGGACACGCTAGGACCCGGAAGCGATGTCTGGGGAGAACGGGTACGTATATTTGTGCATGTGTGTGTTGTGTGTCTGTCTGTGTGTGTTTGGTTTGGGGGAGTCGAGGAGGGGGTAGGGAGGCGGTGGGGGCTGAGGGAAAGGGATTCGGGAGGGGAAATCCCCCGATTTCATAGAAAACCCGTAAGAGGGTGGGGGGGAAGCAACGTAGTCTTTTTTGATTTTGTAGGCAGCCTAAAAATGTTTGGGAAAAAAAATATCTTTTTGTTAGGCGATCTACAAAAAGCAAAAATAAGACCACGAACCGGCCAACCTGCTAGATGGAAGGCTGCCCGGGAAAGTGGTTACGACACTACCAGGTGATTCACAATTTTGCTACCCACCCCCTGAACAAACTGAAGGAACACTGGAAAAGGAACCTGGGGGCCATCTAAGAGCTGGACTGGGTGGGGATGCCGGGATCGGCAAGAGAGGCTGGGGTATCCAGTAGACTACTCCTCATTCAGTTCAAAGTTCTACATAGGGTATATTACACCAGGGTCCGGTACACAAGATGGAAAGAGTAATGGACCCCAACTGTCTGAGGTGTGGGGCACAGGTAGGCACTTTCATTCACACCATGTGGGCCTGCTCACAGATCCTGTGCTTCTGGGGGTAGGTGTGGGAAACGGTGACAAAAGTTCTGGGGAAACCTGTACCGGACTGTCCTAAGTTTTGTTTGCTCCACTTATGGGGAGACTCTAACTTCTCTTGTAAGGAACTATGTTTGATCAAGACGGCGCAGGTGGTGGCCAAGAGACATAGCAGCAAACTGGGTAAGAGGGGGGCGACGCCGGGGACCTCCGTATGGCTAGAGAGAATGGACCACTGCTGAGATCTAGAAAGGCGGTAGTATAAAAACAGGGGCTGCCACCATAAACATGAGCAAATTTGGGGGAAATGGCAGGAGATTAATAGATGATTTGTGGGGAGTTGGGGGAGGGGGTGGAATTTTAGGCAGTTGGGGGTGGAGGGTTGGAGTATCTTTGGGAGCTGTTTGGTACTTTTTTTGCTTGAACATTCAATAAAAATGGTTTATTGAAAAAAAGAAGGCAGATGTCCGAAGAATGTTTGACAGCAGATTGAGCGTTCAGAGTGACGAAATGTAGCCGGTCACCACCTTTGAAGGTTTTCCGTGGAGGGGTACAGGGAGGTGGTACACCCGTTGGAGGTGGTGAAGGGGGTGCAGAGAGAGAGGAAGCAGAAGAAGATAGCAAGTTGATGAGGGCAGGTGGGTGCCTGTCAAAGAGAAAAAGATTGATTTGAGGACCCTGGGCCACGACAGTGCCCTTGTGGTAGTCATTAATGATACACCTAGAGGATGCAAAGTATGCCAAGAGTACTTCCCATCTAGTGCCACCATTAATGGGTGAAGAGGAGAAAGGGGAGAGGGTAGAGATCAAGTGGGTGGTCCAGAGACGGGACTGTGAAGAGGATATCAGTGATAGTCTGTCTGGAAGTAGCACTGACGTAGGTGTCAGCAATAGGTAGGCCACGCTTAGAGGCCAGGAGATCTTTTAAAAACTTTTTTCTTCCAGACTTCGGGACAGAGGTAGGAAAGGTGATGGAAAAGTAGTTAGAATAGATAGGTGAGATAGTGCCAAGAGAGAAGTAAAGGGGAGAGCAAGATAGACAGGTGGGGCTGCACAGTGCACACACTCACCAAGTGGCCTAGCAGCCAGGCAGGTATAGATGAAGGACGTGTGCAATAGAACACAATTGGGCACATATTTAAACAGCACACCCACATTTGTCTTTCAGGCAGGGCACAAAATGCAGCAATTGAAAAAACACACCTAGATTTGAGTTTGCCAGAAAGCACTAGTACAACACAAAATGGAGGATGCAGCAATTTAAAAAGCACACCTAGTTTTCAGTTTGCCAAAAAGCACTGGTACAACACAAAATGGAGGATGCAGCAAATGAAAAAGCACACCTAGGTTTGAGTTTGGCAAAAAGCAGTAGTACAGCACAAAAAAGGGGCTAAAGATATTAAAAGCGCCTTTAAAGGAGGACTTACGGGTTTGACACGAACAGGCAGCAGAAAGCAATGCAAGACAAAAGACATCAGCAATTAAGTAACAGGCCCACATGTGAGATGCAGAATTTGGTTAGACCTACAATGTGGCTCAGAGGCAGAAGATGGGGAACTCGTGCAGAGACAGTTGAAGTGGTGAGCGAAAAAGCAGTGGGGTTAGAGGAGAGCAAATGGAGTCATCTGAAGAGGGGTAGCAAGGCCGAGGCGGTCGCCATAATAGGGGGAGGCAGTCAATCAAGTCCCGCATGAAGGAACATATTGGAGAGAGGCGCAGCCTCAAGGCAGGACAGGAGCGCTTAAAAAGTACACAGCAGAATGGCTTTTCCTGGCAGGGCCGGGTGACTCCACATAAGTGAAGATAGGTTGTGGGCAACTGGAGTACAGGCAGTTCAGGGTAGGCTACGTTTACCAGTACTTCCAGTAAATGGATTGGTGTGGTGAAGCATCCTCCAGGCCCGGACAGGGCCAGACAGGTAGGGATATGGCCCTTAAAACGTCTATCCTGTTGACAGTTCACCTAAAGATATAGGGCCTCATAACGAGTTAGTCCAAGAATCAACGGTAATTCTGCTGCTGTGGAATTTACCACCGTGTCCTACAGCTGAATTACTGCTGTAATCCAACATGGCAGGCGCGTGCGCACAGCATTCACGGTAACGGTACAGCCCAGCAGAATTATTGCCAAAAACGGTGGATGTGTGTGGAATTTCCACCACAAATCAGCAGAATTACTGTTGCCGCCATGCAGAATGGTGGAATTTCTGGAATTTGGCGAATTTCGCTAACAGAGAAAAGTCACCGCTATAAAAGAAAGCACAGCAGCCCCCATTTTGGAAATCACAATCCGTTGGATAGCACGTGCCATCCAAACCACCACTGACAATCAAAATCATGTCAGGAGGAAAGGGGAAAATCAGGTTCCCAAATATGAGGCTCAGGAAGCCCAAATTCATGGAGAATGGGCTAACAGTACTCGCTGAGCAGGCGGTGGCCCACTCAAAGTCATCATAGGGGGCGCATCACAGAAAAAGAAGTCAGCGGAAGAAAATTGTCATATGGGGTGACAATAGGGAAAAGGTGGTGGCCGTGGGCCATGTGCAACGAGGGACAGATGGTGGAATGACCTTAAGGCCAGCGTAAGGAGTCTCATCTCCATCCACCGAAGGGAGACAGCAGCTATTTGTGGTAGAAGTGTGGAACCCCTCGAACTCTCACCCTGGGAGGAGATGGTGAGCAGAATCCTACATATGGCTGGCATTGATGGCGTGGGCACAGCAAGATCGGAGCCAGCAGCCAGGGTAAATACCTGTGGGAATGAGGGCCCCATAGAAGTACAACCATGAAAGCATACACAAATGCAGTGGCTGCCATGCATGCATGCAACAGCAACAATGCATGAAGCATCCATGTAAGACAGCAGGCCACAACTACATGAGCCACTGAAGCCATGACACCCCAACCATGGCAAGGAGGCAGAATGGGGAGAGGATGAGGCAGCCAAGCGCCACCATGGCACGGCAAGATGGAAGAAACAATGCACATCCACAATGCACTACACAACGACCCCTTGGCCGCACACTGGTCACCCATGCACAGTCAACACAGCAATGACTCAGTCCATGTCCAACACTGAACACCAGTGGACATGTGTGACAGCCCTACAAGCCGAGCAACTCCAACGTACCACACATCAACATGATGACCGACATCAAGTCAATATGACCCTCACGGTACACAATATAACCAATAAGCTGACGGCACCACATGCAAACAATGCATCGACCTTTCCCGATGTTCATGTGCACAGGTTACCCAGTGGGGCAATCAGTCCTTGGTCCGGAGTAAGTGAACAAGCAGGTCACCCCGCACCAAACACATGGATGCCCTAATTAAACGCTTGCTACCCCAACACTGCCAGTCAAATGAGTCATCACCCGCTGCAGACGCAATACGCTGTGAGGGGAAAGTAAAAGTGACCATGTATGTTGACTTGTGCACAGCTAGACCATTATATTTATGCACGAATCGATGTCTCCCAACAGGCACTCAAGACACCCAGGAGCCATCTGGTGAGCCCGGACTGTCCACTACACCAGCACCAAAAGGTGCCCCGCAGGCATACTGGACAAGATAAGGCACAGAGCGGCAGTGTGCCATCAAAAAAAGGCTCCTTGCGATTGTGCCACCTACTGCAGTCAACTGCAGCAAAGGACACAGACACAACGCCTCAACAGGCCACAAATGTGCATACAGCTCACCGGTAACGGGCAACCACCACAGCTGTGGAGTCTGCAGACGCACACCTGGGCCTGAGTCAGGACGACAGTCTGCAAGGCCAAGAGCCCATGACTGCTGCAGCAGATGTGCACAAAGAGTCCACTCCCCCACCATCAAGCCATGCACATTCACCCGTCCACCATTTCTCCCCTGAGTCCTCACCCCTGCGCAGCCCTTCGCCACTAGACACACCTCCTTCCACACAGTCATCCCGTTGTGCACTGGATTACCTCCAGCATGGGATGTTGTCCATGGCCATGCACAATCCCCACAGCCAGTTCCAGCCCCCACAATGCAGGCCACCTGGTATCAACTCAACTGCATCAAGCACGGGCAGGCCCAGGTGCACTCAATCGTGCAAGAACAATTCGAACATTCACAGCAATGCGGGATGTCATTCAGGGGTCAGCAAGACTGATGTTCCGAGCCATGGCACAACTGTGCAGGAGCACAGTAAACAGTAATGCTAGCCATATCCCTGTGAGCCAGAGGGTGAAGGAGTTGGCCTAGCAGCTATCAGCCTCCAATGAGACCCTGTTGCGAGGCATCATCCTCAAAATGGAACACCTCTGGGGCAGTGTACAGGAGAGTTCTGTGTCCACCACCCTTACGGAGGGGTCAGTGGCAGGCACACCACCCAGGCGGCCACAGCGCATCACCTCACATGCCTCCCAACCTATGGACAAAGGGCACAAGAGAAAGCAGTAGTGGGAGATGCTGTTGGGGCTAGGGGTGGGGGGAGGGGGGAGTTGCTGTTGGGGCTGGTGGTTCCTTGTTAAGAATAAACACTGTTGAATCCAGATCATCTTGTTCATTTTTAATCAAATGCAATTGAGACATGTGCATTCATTGCTTGTACGGGCTGCATGTGTCCCATTTCAAAAGTAATTGTCCATGAGGTCCTGGCGTACCATTTGTCATTCCTACACATCCCCACGCATGTCCTGTGGTGCCCTGTTCACGTCATAGTCTTCCTCTTGAGAGGTATGCAGGTTATGGTCCTCATCTGGAGGAATTTCAATGTTCCTACGTATGCACAAATTGTGCAGCATTGCGCATGCGACTACAATTTTACTATCTTTCTCGGGGCTGTACATGAGGGTACCGCCTGTGTGGTGAAGGCATCTGAATCTTGATTTGAGCAATCCAAATGTCCGTTCAATGCATGGCCTGGTCCTCCTCTGCACCTAGTTGGGCTATCTTCTGTGGTGTGGCAGGGTTTCTTAAGGGTGTCATCGGCCATGGTAACTGCGAGTAGCCAGAGTCACTGGCAAAACATGAATGGACTGTGTGAGACATGGCTGTGTGTGGATGTAGGTAGATGTTGATGGTCCTGATGTGTCTACCCCTTTTGTGCATTACACAGTGTATTGTGCATGTTGCACTTTGTGTGCATCAGAGTTGATGAGACTTGGCCCACATTGTTAACTTGCAGTCATTTACATTGTGGGAGTCAACAGTAGTAGTAATGGATGTTCTGATGTTTGTCAATCTGCTTAGAATCACATGTTGTGCATATGGTCCGACATCCAGTGGTAACCGCGGAGTATTGCACCTTGTGTTTCGAGAATCGAAAGGGGACGTCGACATGGGCGTGGCTATAACACTTTCCCTACTTGACGTGTAGTGTACCCAAGATCCCTCACACGTCGAGGTCCCTCAGATTGATTTTTTCCGCCCAGCATACTGGTCGCCTTGATGCGGAGCTCGTCAAAGACTTTGCTTATTGTCCCCTTGACCTTTGGTCAAATAATTATATAAGAATAATCAGATTACCCTATCCGTCCCTTATTTCGACGGCTGTTACAGACCTCAGCCAAAGACCTTCAGAACTCGACGGATGGTGATCCAGTCGGCGCTGCCGACCACGTGGCCGGGCCTTCCGCTGGCCTATACAGTAGGGAGAGTGGGGTTGTGCTGGACATTTCTATACAAACTGAGAATGCCTTTCCCTTTCGTTCCTCTTTCCCTTTTGGTCTTCGTCACTCTACCCATCCTCAGCTATGGAGAGGACTCCATTTAGGGTTTTCCCTATTTGTAAGAGCAAATTCCCTTGGAAAGATGAGCATAGACGGTGTAACCGGTGCTTGCCACTCGATCACAAGGAAGAAGGATGCGCGGCTTGTAAGCTCCTCCGTCCTAAGACATTAAAGGAGCCTAAACTCAAGCGGTGGGTGGCCTACGGTAAGTCGAAGGCCGAATTTTCTCCCGCTGCCACAGCCACCGAATGTGACGATGGTGATAGTGGCGATCACATCTTTCGACGGAACGCTTGCGTTCCGCATCATCTGTCCCCCAGCCCGCTAGGCACGGCTTAGGCACTGCTATGGGGAAGTCACACCATGGCGACAAAGACGGACATGTACACAGCACAAAGCGCACAACCACAAGTCAATCTTCGGCCAAGTCGAAGAAGACTTCAGTGTCAACGGGTACACTGGAAGCTCCGGCCGCACCCGCCAACCGTCAGGGTCAGCAGCCCTCCTCGCAGCTGCATATGCGCCTAGTAATCGGGCCATTGAAGACAAAGGGCATTACCCCTAATATACCATTTTTCTTCGAGACGCATCGCAAGAAGGCGTCCGGCAACGATAGGGTTCCGGTTCCGCTGAAGAAGGCGGTCACAGAAGACAAGGCCCCGACACCGCCGAAGAAGGCAGCCCTGAGGACAAGGCCCCGGCACAGCCGAAGAGGACTCCTTCGCAATCGCAGGCTGAAGCTACGCACTTCCTGACCGCGGAGGACGTCGCCGGCAGCTTAGCTAGGATTGTTGCTGCCGATTCTCAGACCCGGCAGTCTGGGGATGCTCTGAGGCCTACGGAAAAGGCCAAGGATCCGCCGAGGTCCAAGGATGGCCTAAGGGGGGGGGGGGGGTATCGGAACCCACCCATAAGTCAAAAGAGAAGCACAGAGGCGTCTCACCTCTGTCGGTACCTCAGGAGGAGTTCTCTGAGGGCGAAGGACTGTTCTCGACGCTTTTCGACGGATGAACACGCTCAAGACCTTTTTCCACCTCTAGACCATTCTAGGTCCTCGGTTTGGACTAGAGAAAAGTTTGAGAACTGCATGGAAAGGCTGGACAGGTTTTTTCCCGTTCAGAACAACCCACGCCAAGGGATGAGAGCCCTGTGGACCCCAAAGCTAAAATTCCAAGGCTTTTTGACCCCTCTTTGGAAGAGGATTTATACAACTGAGGATGACATTCCTGCTGACACTCAGGAGGAGGAATTAATCAACCCGGAGGACATGCATGTTCCCATAGAGGGCTGGGAGGAGAACCCAGATGTGGGTGACCCTCAACCATGGCAGTCCCCGGATCCTCAAGATCCTGATGCCCTGTCTCTGGATTCTCCCCAGTCCACCCCCACTAGGCAACAACCCTCGCCAGTGGATAATCAATTGACTTTTAACGTAATGTTGCGTAAAGCAGCTTATCACTTTAAAATTGCTACAGAGAAAGCAGTCCCCGAAGCGGACTTCCTGGAGGACATCCTCAAGGCGAAACCACCGGCCATTCAGGCTATTCCTCTCCTCAATTCAATTAAGAAACGTCTGGTGCCCTCCTCATCAACACCTGCTCTCACAAGAGGTGTCAAACCATAAATGGAAAAACTCTTTCGTCCTTCGCCATCAGATCCTCTCTATATCAGAGGTCATTCCACCCCAGACTCCCTGGTGGTGACTACTACACGAAAGAGGGCAGGGGTCCCTTTGTCAACCGGCGAGGCACCCCCTGATGAGGAAGGTAAACGGCTCTACGTCCTTGGGAAAAGGATCACGGTCGCAGTAGCGTTCTCAACGCGCATTGCCAACAACACAACCTTGTTGACCAGCTACGCCGATGCCCAGTGGGCCTTACTACAAGAAGGCATTCAGGCGGTTCCTGAACCCCTACGTACTTGTCTCCTCACCACTGTCACTGAGGGCAGACAGGTGAACCAAAGCATTCTTAAGAATACTTTGGATTCTGCAGAAACGGCTGGTTGATCCTGGCTCAGGCCACACTCCTGAAGAGACATGCGTGGCTGCGGAACTCTGGTTTCAAGCCAGAGACGCAAGCGTCACTGATAAACAGACCCGTGGAAGACTCCAACCTCTTTGGGAAGGTGGTAAGTGAGGCCATCAAGACTGCAAAAAAGGAGCATGACACCCTAAAAACACTAGACCAAATTACACAAAGACCCTCTACAAGACGAGGATCTGGGTCCAGACGGCTTCCCATAACAACAATATTCCTTGGCAACAATTGGAATCCTCCACAGGGAAATAGCGGATACACCACCCCGTATCCCCAAAGCAGTCAGGATCGTGGCAAAGGGAGAGGCCGGAACTTTACCTCCAGAGGCTCCCCGGCCTCAGGTTCGAAATGACCCAACGATTCGGGTCCCCTCCCATGCCTCCCCGGTCAGGGGCCGGCTAACATCATTTCTTCAGGCATGGAAGGGAATAACTACAGACCAGTGTGTGCTAAAGACCGTGGCCCCATGGGTACTGTATAGAGTTCAACCGGTCCCAAACATTCAGACCTCCACGAGCAAGACGACCGACACCAGACCATCTTTGCATTCTTCTTCAGGAAGTCGAGACACTACAGGAGAAAGGAGCCATAGAAATCGTACCTCTGTCACAGGTAAAAGAAGGTATTTATTCAGTTTACTTCCTTGTACCCATAAAGGATCTAACCATGCACCCTGATTTAGATCTGTGCCCAGCGAACAATTTTGTAAAGCCACTAAAGTTCTGCATGGTCACTCTGCAGGAAGTAATTCCGCTACTATCACAGGGAGATTACATGGCAACACTGGACATGAAAGATGCATACTTTCATATTTCAATGTTGCCAGCGCACAGGAAATACCTTAGATTTATGATACAAGACACGCATCATCAGTTCAAAGTACTGTCCTTCGGCATAGCATCTGCACCAAGGGTATTTACAAAAGTACTAGCGGTGGCAGCAGCACATCTGCGCAGGCAATCCATCCCGGTCTATCCTTACCTCGATGACTGGCTCATAACAGGGGACTCTTACAAAACATGTCTTTCAAATACCCAAAAGACGATGGATCTTTTATTTAGTATGGTATTCTCTATCAACGAGAAAAAATCCAGCCTAGACCACAGTCAGGTCAAACAGTTTCTAGGGGCTCTAATTCGAACAAAGGACGGCTTTGTCTTCCCCTCCAACGTGAGGGTCCAAAACATGTTTCAGATCCCTCGGTATGTAGCTAGTCGAGAGGTGACAGTACACAAGGCTATGCGACTGCTAGGAATGATGGCGTCATGTACCTACTTGGTTCCACACGCGCGCCTGCGCCCAATGCAAGAGTGTCTCAACAGCCAGTGGTGTCAGGCCAGCGGACAGTGGGACGATCTAGTGGTCGTCTCGCCGGCCCTTGGTCTCTCGCTGCAGTGGTGGTCCAGTGACAAACTCTTGAAAGGAGAATCCTTTACCACCCCTGCAGTGTAAGCCACTCTAACCACAGACGCGTCTCTTACCGGGTGGGGAGCTCACCTGCTTCAACAAACAGCGCAGAGTGTTTGGTCGTCAGACGTAGCATCCAACCACATAAACCTGTTTGAACTGTTGGCAGTGTTCAAACCACTAAAAGCTTTCCAGACACAACTGCAGAGGAAGACGATCCTGATCCTCCCAGACAGCACCACGGCCATTTACTATCTGAACAAACAAGGGGGCACTCATTCTCCAGGGCTGTCCAAACTGTCCCAGCATTTTTGGAAGTGGGCTGTCAAACGCAACATGTTCCTGTTATCACAACATGTTCCAGGGGAACTCAATCTTCTGGCAGACGTACTCAGCAGAGACTTTCTGTTGCCCAGGGAGTACACAGAGACATAGTCTCCAACATTTTCGCAGAATGGGGCTTCCCAGAGATAGATCTGTTCGCAACTCTGGAGAAAGCTCAATGCCAAATTTGTCTACGCCCCCCCCCCCCGACTCCCCTTCTCAACAAGATCGTGCACAACATGCACTAGGAACCAGTCACGATGATACTGGTGACCCCCATGTGGGCCCGCCGACCCTGGTTCGTTCATCTGATGGAGATGTCCCTATCTCCTCCAAACTGCCTTGCCCGTACAACATGTCGCAAGACAGAGAGGAGATGCTTCACCCATGCCCGAAGACATTGAACTTCGTGGCCTGGCTCCTGAGGTCATAGAGTTTAGACACCTGCCACTCCGTCAGAGATGTATGGACATTCTCAGGGAGGCAAGAAAACCAAACACCAGATACTGCTATTCCAGTAAATGGAAACGGTTTGTCATCTGCTGCAAGAGCATTAACCTGATTAATTGCTCTCCCACACACATTGTTTTATACCTAAATCATTTACTTGACTCAGGCCTGGTCTTTAACTCTATAAAGGTGCACCTAGCTGCGCTTTTAGCCTGCACTACATCACAACAGAAAGTGTCATGGTGGAAGATACCAGTAATTCTCCAGCATGGAGTCTGGCATGGATTCACATGCTCATGAATATTCCCCGTCGTCAGTCTGGGAATCCTTGGTAAAGAAAAAATCAGTTTCAGTTTTGTTTCTGAACTGTCTTTCTACTAATACCCAATCACTGGTCTCTGTGTCATACTGCCCCCAGCCAATGACTGCCCTCTACCTAAGCCCCTCCTCGGGCAGCCATCTTCAGATTTTCACCGCACGTTCAAGTGTTGGGAGTCCTCGTGCTGTAGCTCTCGAGCTTTTACTGCGAATTGCGTTTTTTTCGAAGAGTTTACTCTTATTATTTTGGTCAATTCGAGCCTCAAGCTGCACCAATTCTTCTTCCAATCAACGTGGACCCGTTTCAGAGTTTTCTACGCCCCTCAGGGGCGGATTTTCGTCGAATTACACTTGGAGGATTCCGGAAGGCCTTTGAGGCCTACCCCGATTCAGACATGGCCCAGGACAAAGGAGATTCGATGCCTACTGGATCCAAACTGTTCAGGAACTGCTCAGGATGTGGACTGCAGAACGTCTTTAAAGAGGACCAGCACTCCCGGTGCCTCTACTGCCTACACGCCGACAAGTCACACGTGGAGGAGGACTGTACGTTCTGCAAGCCATGGCCGATCCCGACGGAGAAAGCCAAGGGGGGGGGGACCATCTGGTGACCCTCCCCCCTAAGGTGAAGGCCTCAGACGCACCCAAGGTCGTGAAGGCCCTGATTCACCCAGCGAAGGCCTCGATTGAAGGAGTTGTGCCGGCCCTGGCGAAGCCTGTGGAGGCTACGCCAGTGGAGACTACTTCTGTGCCTAGAGTTTCCCTGCCACCCCGGAGGGAATCATCTTTCCAGCCTATCGAGAAGACCCCCGTGAAACCCCGGGGGGAGAAAGAGGTGGGGGCACGGTAGCCTTAATGGACACAGATACCACCGCTGAGGATGAGCTGGCTGGCGTCAAAGCTATCCTGGACAAGAAATTCGAGGCCTACGGGAGGGTTCCCGACGAGGCGGACGTAGAGAGCAACAGAGCTGACGAGAAGCCGCAGGCCATGGGGAAAACAGAGAACGCCCGCGCCCCAGCCATCGCTCCTGTCGCAACGGATGCCTACGCCACAGGACAATTCAGGAGAAATCTTGATAGCTTTGCAGACCCTGTGTACGGAGATAAGGACAAGGTTGCCCTTACCCCCCAGCGGACGATCCAGCAGCGCCTGGCCCGTCTAGGAGCCCAACGAGCAAGCAGAGGCGAATCCATCCTCCCCCTCCCTTCCGTTCTTCACCTCCCTTCCATCCTCCACCTCCATCCCCTCTACCGAGGGATGAGACGGGAATGGGGACGGACGACGACGGTGGTGACAGCGGGACGCATCTCTCATCCCCCCCCCCCCTGCCTGGGCCTCCCCTCCCGACGAAATTGGTTCCTCGCGATCATGGTGTGAAAGGGCACCAGAGCTTTTCCAGCTATGCCACGAAGAGCAGAAGAATGAAGGTTTCCTCTACCAACGACGGGAAGCCAAGAGGAAGACCGTCCTGTTACTGGTCAACATTTGGGACGAAGGACTGTCCCTGCTGAAGAACCCATCCACGGCCCCTGTGAAGAGGGACCGGTACGAGAAGTAGTACCGGGTCCCAGACTCCGCTCCTATGTGCTTCAGGGCACAGCCATCCCCGGATTCGGTGGTCTCCGCGGCTTGCAAGAAGAAATCGACGGGGGCGACGGCATCAACTTCCACTTCCCCACCTGACAGCGAGGGGAAGAAGCTGAACGCCATGCGACGATGGGTCATCTCGTCGGCAGCGACGCCTATCAAGGCGGCCAACGCCCTTGCAATCGTGGCATGCTACGGCAGGGAGCTGTGGTTCAAGATAGCTGCCCTCCTGGACTTCCTCCCAGACGACAAGAGGGCGGAAGCCCTTGAAATCCTGCAGGAAGGCGAGGTGGCTACAGACCACGCTATCACGGTGGCCACTGACATCGCTGACACCGGTTTTTGCCACACGGGCAACAGCGTTTGCCTTCGCTGGCGCGGTTGGCTCAGGGCCACCGATTTCCGTCAGAACGCGCAGACCAGGGTACTGGACATGCCCTTCAACGGGAACAACCTGTTTGGCAAGGCAGTGGAGGAGACAGTGCAGGCCATCAAGGCGGACACCGAGACAGCCTGGACCTTGGGTTCTCTCCATCAACGACGGCCATCCTTTCGGACTTCCGGAGGCAAGTCTCAAGGTGCCTCCAAAGGATTCGGCGGCAGTTCCTCATCGTACCGCCAGGCGGCCCGCTCCTCGTCACAGGAAGCCTACAGAGGCTGCAACAAGACCAGAGGACACCGTCGTCGCCGCCAAGGAGGCGAAGGTGGCAAGGCCTCGGCGAAACAAGATTGAACCGGCCGTGACGTCGGGCCCCCAACCGAGCACCCCGGTGGTAGGCCGGCTTGCAAATTTCATCAGCGTGCGGGAGTCCATCTCCACCGACCGTTGGGTGCTAGATGCCCTGGCCCACTGGCACACTCTGGAGTTCCAAAGAAAGTGTCCCTGTTTACCAACTGTGGCCAGGAAGGAGAACCACGTGCCACAGCTGCTTCTGGAGGTATGAGCAATGCTAAAAAAGGGCATGATAGAACTCGTTCCGAAGAGGCTCCGGAGTATACTCGCGGTACTTCTTCGTCCGAAAGAAGACCGGCGGCTGGCGGCCCATCCTAGTCCATTGCCGCCTCAACAAATATATCAAGTCGCAAAAGTTCCGGATGGTCACCCTTCAGCACGTGCTGGGACAACTGGAGGAGGGCGACTTCCTGTCGTCGCTGGACTTGGAGGATGCCTACTTCCACATCCCCATACACAAAGGGCATCGAAAGTTCCTACGATTCGTGGTCCAAGGGCGGCACTACCAGTTCAAGGCCCTGCCCTTCGGGTTGAAGTCGGCGCCAAGGGTCTTCACCAAGTGCCTGGCACCGGTGATGGTGCGGCTGCGCCTGCAGGGGATCCACGTATACCCCTACCTGGACGATTGGCTCATCCGAGCAAAGTCAAGAGAATTTGCTGTCGATCACACAGCGAAGACTGTCCACCTGCTCACGGATCTGGGATTCTCGATCAACTTTGCGAAGTCCCACTTGGTACCGTCGCAGGACCCTCTGTTCCTGGGAGCCAGACTTGACACGGGTGCACGGTTGGCTTCACCGTCGGAGGAGAGGACGAAGGCCATTCTGGGCAAGGTACAACGGCTGTTGACCATGGAAGTGGCCAGGGTGAGGTCCATCAAGTCCCTGCTCAGCATGATGTCATTGTGCATCTACCTTGTGCGTCTGTGCAGGTTGCGGATGCGGTCACTGCGGGAGTTTGACCCCCGTTGGATGCATGTGGCGGGCAGCTTCGAAGACAAGATCTCCCTCAACGAGACTTTCCATCAGGCGATCTGGTGGTGGGGCACCCGCTTGCATCTCGCGGCGGGCATGGACTTCCCGACCCCAGCGCATCAGGAAACTGTGACGACGGGCGCCGCCCTGGAGGGATGGGGAGCGCACGCCGGAGATCTCCACGCAAAAGGCCTTTGGCTCCCGGAGGAGAGGTCCCTGCACATCAAAGTCCTGGAGCTCCGGGCCGTGTTCTGGGCCCTCAGGTCTTTCCTTCCGTCCCTCAAGGCCAAAGTTGTAAGGGTCTTCACCGACAACACCACCACGATGTTCTACATCCGGAAGCAGGGGGGGCACCAGATCCCCAGCCCTATCCAAGGAAGCGCAGGATCTGTGGCACTGGGCCGTTGCTCAAGGGATGTTCCTGGTACCCTTCCATCTGGCAGGAATAAAGAACACCATCGCCAACTTACTCAGCAGGGAGCTGCGCTCTTTCCACGAGTGGGAGCTTCGGCAGGACAAGGTGGATCTCCTATTCCGACGAGGGGGCAATCCCCAGATCGATCTATTTATGACGGCGACGAACACCAAGTGCAGGAGGTTCGCCAGCAGGTTTCCACAGCCGGGGAGCATGGGCGATGCTTTCTCATTCCCCTGGGGCGGCCTGTTCCTGTATGAGTTCCCACCGTTGCCAATGCTGCTGCGACTCAGTCAACTCAGATGGTCCTGGTGCAGGATGATCCTCGTCGCACCGGCGTGGCCGAGGCAGATTTGGTTCCCGGACCTTCTGGACATGTCAGCATCCCCCCCAGTCAAACTGCCGTTGGACGCGGATCTTCTCGCCAGGGAAAGAGGCGCCATCCTACATCACGACCCGGGATCGCTGAACCTGCAGGCCTGGCTCCTGCAGCACTAGAGTTCGTAGGCTACGATATCCCGGCGGACTGCAAGGAGGTGCTTGCAAAGGCCAGGACATCCTCGACTCTTAAGTGCTATGGGCATAAATGGAAGAGGTTCTCGGTCTGGTGCCGTGCACAGAAGATCAACCCTCTGCGAACCACGGCCCCTCAAGTGCTGTCGTACTTGCTGTCGCTGGCCAAGGCGGGGCTGGCTCATGCCTCCATCAAAATCCATCTGGCGGCGATCTCCCGCTACACCAGAATTCCGGGGCGGTCATCGCTTTGGTTTCATCGCATGGTGAAGGAGTTCATGAAAGGACTGTTCCGCTCGTTCCCGCCGGTGAAGCCTCCGGCCCCGGCGTGGGAGCTCAACGTGGTGCTGACCAGGCTCATGGGTCCGCCATTCGAGCCGCTATATTCGGCACAGTTGAAGTTCCTATCGTGGAAGACAGCGTTTTTTGTGGCCATCACCTCCGCACAACGAGTGGGAGAGATACAGGCCCTCTCCTGTAAACCTCAATATCTGACATTGAACGAGACGAGGATAGTGCTGAGGATGCACCCCTCCATCATGCCCAAGGTGCCATCGGGCTTCCATCTCAACAAGCCCTTGGTGTTACCTGTTTTCTTCCCGTCGCCTTCGTCGCCGGCTGAGAGGACTTTGCACTTGCTGGATGTGGCTAGAGCGCTGAAGTTCTACGTGGACCGCACGAAGAGTTTTCGGAAGACATCACAGCTGTTTGTGAACTTTGGCCCTGTAAACCAAGGGAAGGCCCTCTCTAAGGCTAAGGAGAAAGAACCCTGCACACACTGGATGTACACAGAGCTGTCATGTTCTACATGGAAAGAACTCAACCACTTAGAAAGACTAATCAGTTTTTAGTTTTGGTGGCGGCAGGATGAGAAGGAGACGCAGTCTCCAAATCCACCATCTCTAGGTGGATTGACAAATGCATCACACTCTGCTACACTCTTGCTAAGAGAGAGCTGCCCTTCAAGCCTAGAGCACATTCCACTCAAGGCACTGGGGCATCCATAGCATTCATTGCAGATGTTCCTCTTGAATCCATTTGCAAAGCGGCAACCTGGAGTTCTGTACACACCTTTACAAAACACTATTGCCTAGATACTCATTCTAGTTCTGATTCTCAGGTGGGACAGGCAGTACTAAGACATCTTTTCACTACTGTTCCTTCTCACAACCCACCTCCAACCTCCAACTCCGGGTAGTGCTCTCTATTCTCTGCACAGCATTTTATTCTAAGCAGATTATCAAACATCAGAAGACATGCATTACTTACCGTAAAAGCATTTCTGATGGTTGTATCTGCTAAGATTCACATGCGCCCACCTTTCCTCCCCGCTCGGATGGAAGGAACATAGACGTCTTACCACTCTCTCTTTTCTGTACTCACTCACGATAGTCATAAGGCTCCCTCTCGGCAGAAAAAATACAATCAGAGGGACCTTGACGCGTGAGGGACCTTGGGTACACTACACGCCACGTAGGGATAGTGTTACAGGCACCCCCATGTCGACGTCCCCTTTCGATTCTCGAAAGACAAGATGCAATACTCTGCAGTTACCACTGGATGTCGGACCATATGCACAGCATGTGAATCTAAGCAGATACAACCATCATAAATGCTTTTACGGTAAGTAAACCATGTCATACCTTTCATCAGCAATTAAGCTTGACAGGGGGGAACGCCCCGTGAACCTGGAAGTCCCTCCCTAGCGGAAGTCCCTGTCCAGAAGTGACATCATGCGGGTGACCCAGAAGTCCCACCCTAGCGGCTACTAGCAGTCATGAGGTATATGTCTATGCACTGGTCATATATGGTGTTGCAGTACACCATGTAGGGTCCAGGGCAATGCTTTCATGGGTTGGACGTTGCCCTGATTATGTTGTGCTGCCTTGCATGGCAGGATGCCTTGGGTCGTCAAATGGTTCAAGTCTGTGTGCTGGATGGGTCAGTAAAGCTCTAGGCCTGTTCTGTGCATTTCTGTTGCATCATCAAACTTGTAGTTGTTTCCACTTTGCTACTACTTACGTACCCCAGGTGTGTGTCAGTGATTCTGGCAGTCTGTTCTGACTGCTGCAAGCCAGGTGAGCTGTCCTCTGTGCCTGTCCATGTACGCAGGTAGGGTGCTGTTACTTGGTATCATGGAATCATGTGTGGCCGCAGGGTATCGGGCACAGCAGTGGCTGATGGTGAGGTCCACATCGCAGGTCATTTGTACATTCATGGAATGTTACTGTGTCCTGTTTCCGGTATGCCTGTTCTGTTTACTGGAGGGGTACCAATGCCACATATGTGCAATCCAATGCAGCTATGGTATTGGGCAATGTTGTAGAAATGTTCCTTTGCTGCATGCACCTGTGCCTGGATGATGGGCATGGAGATGTGCAGATGGGCATGCTTCATGAGCGCATCCAGGACCTGGTCCAGCACCTTGAAGTTGTGCTCTGCCATCCCATGCAGTATCCCAACTGTGTGCTTGAATCCACCCGTGCCACAGAAGTGTAAGACTGCCACACACTTCAGCAGGGGGGGGTTGGAACTTCTGATGGCACTAGCACTTTGTTGTTCTACCTGTATCAGGGTGAACAGTTCTGTGATGGTGGGATGGTCCAACCAACATAGGGTCACTAATTGAATGTCCGTTGGTGTCCATGGCGATGGGCAGACCCGTGGTATGGGTTCCCTCCACTGCATAAGTCTCCTGCGCCTTTGTGGTGCTGGTCTCTTTCCCTGCAATGGTCCTGCACGCTGCTGTAGCTGGATGTAAAGTATCAGTTTGTAGAGGCCATAATCGACGTCTGCTTGTGGCTGCATGTTGCTTGGATGTTCGTTTGGGGTAGGTGTGCCCTTTTATACTCCTCCTGTGTGGTTCTGGTGTATATGTGCCTTGATTTGTAACACCTGTATTCATTTACGGCCACTTTTTTTCTGGAGGTAACTATGCTGTGTTTTTGGCAGAAATTCTTCCAATTTCTGGAGGTAATTCCATTGGCGGAATTACCACTGGCAATAATTCCGCTGGTGGAATAAACGCCAATTTATTTGGGAAGTCATAATTTGGTGTAGTGATAAATTTGACGGTAACAGATTCAGCACCAATTTTACCACTTAACGCCATACTTGTAATGAGGCCCATAGTCCTTTATCTAACACACTTATTAGACTCTGGTCTTGTTTTCAACTCTCTAAGTCCACCTCACTGCTCTCTCTGCGTATAACTCATCTCAGAGCAAGGTTGTGGGGTGGAAGATTCCCATAATTAAGGCATTCATGGAAGGGGTAAAAAGACTGCACCCTCCTATTACTAACCCAACTCCTGGATGGGACTTGAATATTGTTCTTACAAGATTAATGTGGCCTCCTTTTGAACCAATGCATAAGGCTGGTCTTAAAACCTTAGTGGCTTTACTTCCATAAGAAGAGTTGGTGAACTGCAGTTCAAGATCTATTTACAATGTGGTACTGCGCACACACCCAAGATTTGTGGCAAAAATTCATTTCTAAGTCCCACGTGAACCAATCAATCGAACTTCCTACTTTCTTTCAGAATCCAACTAACTCTGCTGAAAGAAGCCTACATATACTCGATGTTAGGAGAGCAGTAGTGTACTAGCTTGAAAAGACTAAACCAATTTTTTGTCTCTCTGGCAGCTGGTAGAGAAGGGGGATCCTGTCTCTGTCATGATGCCTACCCCCGGGGACCCAGACCAAGTCCAGCAACCCCGGAAGCAGGCATCAAGTTATTCTAAGCAAGCCCAACAACCCCTGCCAGGGGCTATTTGGGTGCAGTCCTGGCACCTATGGCGCCAGGCTCATATGGAGAGTCAGTCCTGGCGCCATAGGCGCCAGGCTCATAGATTAAAACTTATCTGATGCAGACCATGCTGCAAGAGCTCCAAGCCAAAAGAGGCTTGGAAGGGACTACTTTACCTAGGGGCTGGGGAGGAATACTTACCTGGGACTACTTTGGGGGCTATTTAAACCACGCCCGAGGAGCAGCACACGCTTCGCGTTCTTCTGCATCCAGCAGCGTAACGCTCACCATGCCTGCAAGTCTGCCTCCAGTCTTCTGCCACACCCGCCTTGAGTTTTGAGCTCCTGGAAAAAGGGAGAAAGAAGGAGAAAAGGTTAGAACAAGAGCAATACCTTTGATCCTTACCTGAATTCCTGATCCATCGCGCCTTCGAGCTAGAAGAAGGAAGTTATTTTTTGCTTGTCGCCTCGCCTGTGGCAGCGCCGCGCTGAACTCATCGGCCTTCACAGCATCTTCACATTCCACCGCATCCTCCTGCATGTTCCCGGCCGCATTCCGGCACCTAAGGAGAAGACAAGAACAGCAAGGTGAGCCAAGGGAATACACAGAGGAATATTAGTTACCCCTCCATAGACTTATCTGATTTTACCACTGGGAGTACTATTCCTCTTCACGGGTCGGCGCAGCTTCCACTGCACCTTCGTTGGACCCCGGCCCCTAAGGGGAAACAAAAGGACAGCAAGGTGAAACAAAGGGACTATCAAGGGGAACCCTCCTCACCACAATAGACTTACCTGATTTTACCGCCGGAGGTATTATTCCCCGCGACTTCATACTTTCTCTTAGTGCCTGAATAAGGGAGAAAGCAACAGGTTATATATTGACATTATTTTATCGAACTGTGTTGGAAAATACAAATCCTTACCAGAATATTACCGGTTGCCACGATGAACTCTTCACTAGTGTCAAGCTGCAACCTGCAAGGAATCGGACAAGAGAAAGTCAGGCATTTGAACTCTTACGAACTACATACTTTTCGGAGTCAATATTGTTCTGGAACTGACCAATTCCTTCGAGCCAGTGAAGCAACTGGTTATCAACGCGCCCCTGCGCTCAATGCAGGATGGAGAGCTCATCTTTTCAAACCATCAGGTGAGACTATAAGAGGGGACATCAAAGGTGATCTGTGGGGAGAACAGCGGGGGTGGGCGGATTTACACTCAACTCCATGGGTGGTTAATTCCCTTTCTCCATTTGCAGAAGAATATTCCTACGGGCCAAGCAAACGAAGCTAGGTGGGCCAGTCCAGTCCGTCATCTTGGCCCTATGCGTCACATAGGTGGAGACCGCAGCTGTCCAGTTCAGATCGACGCCTCTGTGGGAGCCAGGTGAGCATAACACTCTAAATCGGCTCTTTCCAAATGGATAGTTAAATGCATCACACTGTTTTACTCTCTTGCCAAAAGAGACGTACCCTTTATACCTAGAGCTCAGTCTACTAGGGGCGCAGGAGCTGCTATAGCCTTTATTGCAAATGTTCCTCTTGATTCCATTTGCAAAAGCAGCTACCAGGAGTTCTGCTTACACCTTTACTCTCTGCCCTACACCTACGCTAAGATGCATGTGGCACCAGTCCAAGATGGATGCCTAGCAGCAGCAGAGCCCCGTTTCCTGGCTTTGACCCACCCCACCCTGCAGATCACTCGGATTGGCTGACGCTGGCTAGAACTTAGCCAATCCAACGCCGGGAGGCGTGAGCCGGCCATCTTGACTACGGCCGTGGACGCAGGCAAACACCCGACCAGCCTGTTCACTCCAACGTTCCTCGGAGCAGGAGCTTCCCTCCATCAAGGTAAGGCCCCCTGATCACAGCAAACGGCGCAGCCCTTCCGCCATCATAAATTTTAATTTTGGTTGAAAGCGCTGCTAAATGCGCATCGGCACCTGCTGCATCCTTCGGGCCGTGAATTATTCACATGTCGGCCCCCCATCACAGATGTACGCCGTACCTTCTGCCCTACACCTACGCTAAGCTGCATGTGGCACCAGTCCAAGATGGATGCCTAGCAGCAGCAGAGCCCCGTTTCCTGGCTCTGACCCACCCCACCCTGCAGATCACTCGGATTGGCTGACGCTGGCTAGAACTTAGCCAATCGAACACAGGGAGGCGTCAGCTGGCCATCTTGACTACAGCCGTGGACGCAGGCGAACACCCGACCAGCCTGTTCACTCCAACGTCGTTCCTCGGAGCAGGATCTCCTTTCAACCGTGCGGGAGCAGTGCACCTTGAGGAGGCGAAGTCGGAGCTTCCCTCCATCAAGGTAAGGCCTTTGAACACAGCAAACGGCGCAGCCCTTCCGCCATCATAACTTAGCCAATCCAACGCCGGGAGGCGTGAGCCGGCCATCTTGACTACGGCCGTGGACGCAGGCGAACACCTGTCCTAGCCTGTCCATGCCGGTACCTGCTGCCTCCAGGAACCCTGCATCGCACGATTCGCTGCCTGGATGTCTCCAGCCTCAGGTTCTGTGCCCAGAAATACCCCACTCCGGCCTTAATTACTCTTGTGAACACCAACTTTGCTTCATTGTCGTGGCCCAACACGACCCACGGCTACAAGACGCTCTCTGTGCAAAGAGACTACTTTGGTCCACCACACTTGGTGCCACTGCCGTGAACTGCCTCTAACCTACACTGCCTAAACAATCTGCACTGCTATATATGTATACCTAACCTTACATTGCGCCACCTCCAGTTTATGCTACGCTGCGGCATAGCATGCATATACTACTTATCCTGCCTCTGAATGACACGTTGTGCTGCATGCCATCCCTATAACAGATCCATCCATTGTTACCACTTTTTAACTCGCAGTCCTAGACTCAAAAACCTCTCCTTTCACAAACCCATCACCTGCGCCCTAACTCGTGTTCTGATCCTTGAATGTATGTGAACCCAATTGCTGAAACTAGCCACGCTGTCTTCACCTCCATACCTATGATGTAATTTTCGAATCTAGGTGAACTCCATTGCTAAAACTAGAGCAAATGTGCTTTCAATTAGCTACATGCTTTTTCAATCATTATTGTGATTTTCAAATCTAGGTGAACTCAATTGCTAAAACTAGTGTGAATGTGCTCTCAAATAGGTACATGTGTTTTCATCTAATGCTGTGATTCTCAAAACTAGCCAAATTAAGTGTACCCTATCACAACTGTTTTCACTATTACACTAGCTCAGTGCCTGCCACCTAACTGCCTCACCCAAAATGAGTAAGACAACTAACACCCTGTCCCTTATTATCACGGCCAGCTTCACTATCATCATGGCTTCCGCCACCTACAATACCAGCCCACCTTTAGACAGAAACATGAGACTCAGGTCAAGACTACCATGTATCTATGAACCGAAAAGAAATCAAATAACACCACTGGACCCGCACCCACCCCCTACCACTCGGCCAAGCGAGTGCAGGCAACTCATCGATCCACCCCAATCTTAGTGACAGATCGCTCTCACTTAAAGAAGCACCCGATACAAAATAATCACTTAACTAACCCTGCTCAGAATCCAAACCTCAAGAGCTCTCTAATGTTAACAGGATCTCTCATTAATGCTAGATCTATGGTTGCGCATGCCACAGACATTGCAGACTTATTAAACAATGATAACCTGGACCTACTGGCCATAACAGAGACCTGGCTCCACAAGGCTGCAGGACCCACCCTGATGATAGCCATACCGGACAGCTACCAGATCCTTAGGGTAGATAGACCGAATACTAAAGGAGATGGCCTAGCCATTATTTATAAAACCTCCTTGCCAATTAGGCTTGTCACCTCTCCCTCGTGCTCCTCCTGTGAATTGCTCACAGCCAAACTGCTGTTATCTCACAACCGCACGTTGGCCATCCATTTGATTTACAGGCCACCGGGACCATTGGGGACCTTCGAAGATGACATCACCAACCTTATAACGAACTCTCAAAACCACTCCCAAACATTGCTGCTGGGTGATTTCAATATTGGCCTTACTGACCCTGATAACAAACATGCTGACTCTATTGTAGCCCTACTCGATGACCACGGGCTCACCCAAAAAGTCCTCGCCCGACTCATATCAAAGGCAGAACCCTCGACTGGGTATCTGACCTCAACTGCAATATTGCTATCACTGACATTGTCCCACAAGCTTGCACGGACCATTTTTTAATAAACTTCACCGCCTCTTGAGCCCCAAAATTATCAACACGACACCCCCTACTAGAAGTAAGAAAGACATTACTGCAGAAAAACGAATCCCTCTCCTCCTCCCAACCATTAATAGCCTTGACAACAACACTGACCCCGACACTTTAGTGGACACCTTTAACAAAGCTATGACCACCGCATTAGACACCATTGCACCAATCAAACTGCGCAAAGGTAAGCAGGATGCTCACCTGAATGCCTGGTTCACACCCCAATTTAAGGACCTAAGAAAGCTTCAAGCCATCTGGCGCAATTCTCCTACCGAAAACAAACTAACCCAACTATCCAAACTCTATAAGAAAGAAATCACTAATACAAAAAAAAACTCTAACGACAGAATCACCAAAGCTAAGTCAAATACTAAGGAACTCTTCTCCAGCCTCCGTGAAATGGAATCCCCCTTACAACCTATAGACACTACTCCCAAGGATAAGATATGGTGTACTAACATACAAACCGCCCTATCTAACAAAATTACTACCCTCCAACACAAAATAACACAAAAAAGGACTCCCTGCCTCTCCCTGATCATAAACCACCACCCCCCCTTCGAATCCAACACTATCCCTCCCTTCAGTTTCAAAACCCTATCTGTTGTGGACACTGAAAAAGTGATTCTCTCCCTGAAACCGTCTAATTGTAAGGGAGACAGTTGCCCAGTGCAATAAAGGACGCAGCCAGGGATCTAGACCCTTTCATCTCGAAGCTTATAAACTCCTCATTTAAATCTAACGCAGTACCAACTAACCTTAAAGAATCCTGGGTCCTCCCCTTACTTAAAAAACAAACCCTCTACCCATCCATCCCCACTAACTACAGACCCATCACGAAAGTGCCTTTCCTTCTCAAAATTATTGACACAGTGGCATAATTACAAATCCAGGACTACCTGGAAGCTAACCCCCTGCTAGGCACCCGGCAATCGGGCATCCGTCCCCTCCATGGCACCGCAACAGCCTTGCTTGACCTCAAGACAATAATTGAGGAACTGAAGGATAGCGGAAAAATGCCCCTGCTTCTCCTACTGGACCTGTCGGCCGCCTTCGATCTGGTGGATCATGCAGTCCTATGCAACCACCTCAAGATTGTTGCCAACTTCACAGCGGAAGCTATAGCATGGGTCCAATCCTTTCTAGCTAACCGGACTATGAGAGTCTTCTCAACATCAACTTGTGCTGATCCAATCCAAATAACATGCGGAGTCCGACAGGGCTCTTGTGTCTCATCCACTATGTATATCTTCACCAAGCCACTGTTTTACTTGTTGGACAGGCTGGGTATCACCTACACAAATTATGCAGATGATACCCAGATCCTCATACCCCTTTCGGGCAACTATGAAACAGACCTGGCCTTGGTGAACAAGATATACATCCTCATTCAGGCATGGATGGCGACCCATGGCCTCTGCCTGAACGACGATAAAACGGAGATACTACTCCTCGGATCCGCCTCTAACCTAAAAAAACTACCCCCAAACTACACATCCTTCAATATTGATAAGAATACCATCACAGTTTTGCCTGTAGTAAAAACCCTAGGTTTCTACTTGGACTCCGCCCTCACCCTCAAAAAGCAAGTTAGCTCCCTCGCCTCCTCAACAGCTTACACTTGCAAGATAATCCGCGCTGCCAGATCTTTCCTCTCTAGCACTAGTTGTACTACCCTGGCCAATGCATTAATTATGTCTAGACTAGACTATTGCAACGCCCTGTACTCTGGAGCGAACAAATCCATCACAGACAAATTACAACAACTGCAAAATAATGCCCTAAGAGCAGCACGGAATGTCCCAACCTGAGACCACATCTCTATATTAGGAAAGAAACCCACTGGCTAAAAATAAAAGACAGAATCTTCCTCAAAACTATCTCCATAACTTCCAAATGCCTAAACAACTTAGCTCCCTCATACCTAGCGGAATAAATTCTGAGGAAATCCACAAGCCGACCTACCAGGTCCGCCAATTCATTCATGCTTGAAACCCCACGATTTAAGCGTTCCACGGCTGCAGGAACTAGCTTCCCAGTCAAAACTGTGCATTATTGGAACACACTCCCAATTGACCTCAGACGCCCACTACCTTACACCAGCTTCAGACACAGCGCTATTAACTGGCTCCGCACTAACGACCCATAACCCTAGTCACCTCACTATCCCCACTGGACTAGCCTGGCCTCTAACTTGCACCTTGGTCAGCAAGCTCTGATACCTTACACTGTATTGTATGATCTGCACTCACACATAAATATTGTATATTCTGTACTGAGCTGTACCTAATCAGGTATACCTCTCTGTATTATATACTGTATTCCATTGCATTTATGACTGTACTTTATCTACATGTATGTACTTGCCTACAACTGGCATTGTAACCAAGCCTCGAATTCTTTTACTGCTGCGCCCGTCTACCTGAGGGTTTGGTGCGCATTACCAAATTCATAAAGAAACAAACAAATCAACATTACTGATTAGACACACACTAAGTCTGTATGATCTCAGGTAGGACAAGCAGTGCTAAGACATCTCTTTGCTACTGTTCCTTCCCACCACCATCTCCTGGTACTGCTTGCTAGTCTATGCACAGCACTTGATTCTAAGTAGATTAACAAGCATCACAAGACATACATCATTCACCGTAATCGTATTTCTGATGATTGTATCTGGTTAAATTCACATGCGCCCACCCTTCCTCCCCTCTTGGAGTAGAAGGAACATAGACATTTTACACCTTCTTTCTTCTTTGCTCACTCACGCATTCTGTAAGACTCGCTCACAGCAACAACAAACAAATAGTGGGACTTCGACACGTGAATGATTTTGGGTACACTACATGCCGACGTCCCTTTTCAATCTTCAAAATAAAGATGCAAAACTCTGCCATTGCCACTAGATGTTGGACTATAATATGCACAGCTAATCTACGCAGATAGAATCATGAAAAATGCGATTACGGAGAGTAATGTATGTCATGTGCATCTCCATTTACATGGAAAATACCCCCAGTTTTATTCTTTTGATCCACATATTTGTCTTTTCATTTTATGATTTTACAAGACATTTAGCAGTTTCGCAACAAGTTCAGTGAAGTCTCAGTGATGCTTCTAATTGATCTCCCCCTGCATACATTATCTTCTGCATTTACTTTGCCTTTTTTTCTAGTTATATTCTTGTTGGAGGGATATTCTAATTCATCAAATGGGCAGATATGCTTCTTTTGGCATCAGATGTTCATATTCTTCCAGTGGTCCATTTGCAATTGAAGCAAATGAGCTCAATACCAAATTGAGGGTGGAAATAGCAGGGGAGTTTAGTTTGATATCATTGTCCAATTCTCTTAGTGTATAATGGATAGCCCCCTGAACCTCAGCCCCATTTGTTGAATATTCTGCCAACAAAGAGGAGAGTTCATCCAAGTCGTGATTATTGCCCAAACCATTACAGTTGCTGACTGTTTCCATCCCCCCTCAAATCTTTTATATTTTTTTATTTAATCTTTTTATTGAAAGTTACGGAACTTTCATTGGGAAGCATGAAATCAGGCATATTCCATTTGGGATTGATGCGACAAATCAAATCATGAGCATATCAGAATATTAACTGCCAATCACACAAATCAAGCACATAGGCATAGTCGATCCCACCATCTTCGAAACCCCATCAACAACTTAGAACAGTCCCTGCCCCACCCCCAACATATCCCCCCCCCCCACTCCACATGTGACTTGCATCTACCATTATTTGGGGAAGTTAATATCTCTACACATAGGTACAAAACAGGGTCCGCTAATTACTGATTTCTTCATCCATTCTCTTTTGAGGGCACTCGCTGTCTGGGGGTGTGCGCATCTGCTTTACTGTGTGGGATTACAACATGTATTTCTCCCTGCATCGCGCTTGTCACCAGCATAGGCCATCGGCGGGTGAGCATAGCGATACCTAGAGCAGTGTCCATTAATTCGCTAAAGCTGTCTGCTCGAGGTTGAGACTTTGCTTTCCTGATATTAGCCCGTTCCAAATCACTAATCCTTGCTTGCAGATTCAGCCACATCTGCTTGCCCAGCACCAGAGCAGCCTTCCAATCAATCAATATAGCCTTTCTAGCTGAAAATATGGTGATTTGCAAAAACGGACGCATCAAGGAATCGTCGTGCCAGTCTTCGTCCTGAAGGCCAAAAATCGTCAGTGGTGTCACTGGGACTTTGCAGTTAGCAATTTTGGTCAGGCGCTGTAGCACATAGCCCCAAAAAGTCTTTATAGCAGGGAATGCCCACAGAATGTGCCCGATAGTACCCACCCCCCCCCATACTTTCTCCAACAACGGGGAGATTGGTATAAGACCATGGCATGTAGTTTGGCGGGTGTATAATATAATCTGTGTATCAGTTTATATTACATTTCTGTATCACAGACTACAGGACATTGTGCGCATCGCGTCAAATGCCTTGTATATCCGCAGCGCAAAATGGTGTTGCTGTATCGTTGGACCAGCTCTCTGCCAGAGTAACATTTCTGTTAAGGTTTTGTTATGCAAAAGTCGTAGAAAGTCCGAAGCTTGGGTCACCCGGATGTATCGCGCCCAAAATACGACTCCCAGGTCGTTGGCTCTCTACCACTAGTCTACGCTGTGGTAAGTTTAGTCATAATTGACTGTATAGATAGGTATGCTAGTAACTCTGAGTCCGCAAGGCCCAATATATCTTTAGCGGACTGGAATGGTAATATAGTATGTTCATCACAGAGGTCCATTACCCGGACATCATCCCAATGTGCGTTTTGCCGGATATGTACTTTTAGTAGTCTCGAAGGTTATCAATGCTCTGAGGCTAATCCATGTTGCTATTTGCTGCATCTGTGATCCAGTAAGGGCACATAATCGGTGCCATTGCACCAGCGTGGGGCCTATGGTAGGGTGGGTCTTAAGCCTGCGTGGGAGCTGCCTGGGTGGAAAGGCTAATATTTCTCATGGTGTGTATGGGCTCGTTATTCGCAGCTCCGTCTCCTGCCAGCTAGCTGTTAGTGTCATTGAGCCAGCATTTGGCCCAGGCCACCTGTGCAGCTAGATAGTAAGTACCCCATAACCCCAGTTGGCTTTAGAGGCCTGGAGAATTACCTTACTTAATCGAGACTTCTTGCTTCGCCGAATAAACTTTGCTACTGCTTTATCCAGGGCGGTGTATAGGCAACGCAGAGGGGGCGCAGGAATGGTAGTGGCCAAATAAATGAGTTTGGGCATCAAGCTTATCTTTACGGCATTGATCCTGCCAGTAAGGGAGAGTGGCGGTACGTACTAACCCTCCAAGTCAGCCTGTATTTTCTGCACTATGTCAGGGTGGTTTAGGGCACCCAGAGCAGAGATGTCCGCGCTTACATTAACCCCTAGATATTTAATATGTTGGGTCTGCAGCCAAAATGGTGCAGCTCTGCCAGGGTCCCAAGGTATGTCTGGTCTAAGCAGCATAACTTCTGACTTATCCCAATTAACGCAATAGCCTGCCACTGGCCTATATTCCAATAGAATAGCCTGAATTCTGGGCAGGTAGCGCGGCCAGTCGCTAATATATAACAGGATGTCATCTGCATAGAGGAAGCCTCTGTTCTGCCAATCCCTTTGTGAGTCCCGCCCACCCCTCATCCATACATAGCTTAGTAGCTAAGGGTTCGCTGGCCAGTGCATATAGCAAGGGGGACAATGGGCAGCCCTGCCGTGTGCCGGTGTGCAGTGGCAAGGGCTCAGATGAATAGCCGTTGGTAATCACTGTACCATGTGGTGAGCCAGATAGCAATTGTATCATACTCAAACTGTCCCAAGAACCCAAACTCCTGGAGAACCGTAAACGTATAATCCCACTGCACCCTATCGAATGCCTTTGCAGCATCCAGTGACAGTATGACATTGCCAGGTTCTGAGAGGCCCTCGATTGTATGCAGTAGGGGACGTACGTTATCCGCAAAGTGTCGATTTAGCATAAAGCCTGTCTGATCCTGATGGACCAGGGCGGGCATTTATCTCTGTAAGTGCTGCACAAGGCATTTAGCGAGCACTTTTGCATCAGCGTTTATTAAAGAGATCAGTCTGTGTGCGCTACATTGGAGTGGGTCTCGTCCCTTCTTATGAAAGAGGATTTTGCTGGCTGTGAGTAAGGTGACCCACCTCAGTCGAAACATCTGTCCCAGTTTAGGTGCTATGACATCCTCTAGGCGTTTGTATACAACAATTAGCAGGCCATCGGGGCATGAGGCCTTAACAGCAGAGGAGCCTCTGATCACTGTAGCCAATTCTTCAGCCGTAATTGGTGAATTGATCATGTCCAAATCCCTGGGATATATATTCGGTAGGGGTAAAGGCTGCAAAAAGGTGCATACCAGTTCCATGTTCCTGTACCGGTGGTTCGGCGTATAACTCGCTGTAGTATTCCGGAGAGCGATGAATCGTTTTATCCCTGGACAGTATATTTCCTGCATTATCCCTTATGGCCTCAATAATCTGAGCGCGCCGTTTGTCCCTTAGGACCAGTGCTATAAGCCGGAGTGGTCTGGCCCCTTCCATGTATAATCTATGAGCCCACCTACGCTGTTTGTGCTCTGTGTAGAAAGTCGCGCGAGTTCCACTCTAAAGCAGGTAATGTGTGCATAGCTAGCCAGGTCCCGTATCATCTTGTGTTGTCGCTCATCTACCACTAGGTTCTCAGCGAGTGTCTTTCCTTGTGCCTGCCATGTACACAGTTTATGTGCCCACCGTGAAATACATTGGCCCCGTAGATATTCCTTAAATGCATCCCAGCATCTTACTACAGAGAATTCATTTGAGACGTTAACCCTCCAAAAGCCCTCTGCGGCTTCTGTAAGGTGTTGAACAACGTCGGTATGTGTTAGCGTCATTAGGTTGAGGTGCCAAGAGGAGGGGGCACGCTGCGGTTCATCCACGTGTGTGATGTGCAGTAGGACAGGAGCATGGCCGGGCAAGGTTGTTGGAAGGATAGAGCATGTCTCAACCCTATGCATGGCATTGCAGGGCAAGAGCCAGTAATGTAGTCGTGAGTAGCTGCAGTGAGGGTGTGAGAAGTGTGTAGTCCTTTTTCCCGATATGGGTTTGTCGCCATATGTCCGTCAGTCGGAGTTGGACCATCAACGTTAGCAGTGTGCATACTTTTTTCAGCTGTTGGAGCACTTTTTGCTGTAGTTTGTCTGTTGGGTCGAGAGCAATATTGAGATCTCCCCCGATTAATGTTAGGTGGCCAAGAAAGGGGGCACAGACGGATGAGGTGTGGGTGAAGAACTCTGGCGTATCTGTGGTTGGGGATAGATGTTCATAAAGGTAATGCGTTGGCGGTATAGGGTGCCATGTGTCGGCACAAAACTACCTTCCTTGTCTGTCTTGGTATCTAGGATGGTAAGGGGGAGCCTTTTATGGACACCCCATGTTTCCTGTGGTATGGGGAGTGGGCCGCACCCCCACCAACCCCCTACAGAGCTTAGCAGATTCAACAGCATGTAGGTGCATTTCCTGAAGCAATAGGACGTCCTCCTGAAGGTCCCTGACGTAATTGAGAAGCCTTCTCCCTTTTATCGGATGCCAGAGCCCTTGAATATTGAGTGTAATACATTTAAGAGACATCATCCTCAATTTGGGTGTAAGTGGCTCAGTGCAATGAGCTGACGTCAGAACATTTTAAGCACCCTACACCAGTTCTGCACGAGCTCACACAGCAGGGGCAGTCTACAGAAAGCATAGACTACACAGACACACCCGATTTCCCTGCCCAAGGGCAGTTACACGTCTCCGGTATCATTTGGTACATAAGAGGGACCCCTGCTATCGCTCTGGATTAGTGTATCAAGAATGGTAAGTCAGCAAACTTGATTGTGGACAAGTGCCTAGCCTCTGTGTGATGCACATGTGAATCAAACAACCCCAAAAAAAACAAATCACAATGCATGTGAACATAAACCTACTAATTCCAAGAAACGGCTCTAAGTAGGCAATATTGGGACCAGTAAACAAGGATAACATAGTGAGAGCCATTGCCGTGGGTGGCGGGTGCAGCCAGTAGGATCCAGCACTGGCCCACGACAAGCGGTCCACCCCAGGCCAGTGGTAGTGGGCAAAATATAGGAGAATGGCCCGGGCTACACCCATTTCTCCAGCACGGGGTCTGGCATGGATTCACATGCTCATGAATATTCCCCGTCGTCAGGCTGGGAATCCTCGGTAAAGAAAAATCAGTATCAGTTTCGTTTCTGATCTGTCTTTCGTAGTAGTAACCAATCACTGATCTCTGCGTCATACTGACCACAGCCAATGACTGCCATCTCCCTAAGCCCCGCCTCTGGCAGCCATCTTCAGATTTTTACCGCACGTTCAAGTGTTGGGAATCTCGTGCTATTGCTCTCGAGCTTTAGTGCTTTTTTCGCATTTTTTCTTAGGAACATTTTCTCTTTTTCGGTCAAAAGATCCTCAAGCTCCACCGTTTCTTTATCCGATCAACGGGGACCCGTGTCGGATTCTTCTACGCCCCTCAAGGGTGAAGATTTCGTCGAGCCACGCTTTTGGAGGACTCCAGAAGTTTCTCAGGCCCATCGCGATCATGGCCCAGGAGAAGGGAAGCTCGACGCCCGGAAAGCTGTTCAGGGTCTGCCCTGGATGCCAGCTTCAGAATGTCTTTAAGGAGGACGAACACTCCCTTTGCCTCTACTGCCTGCATGAGGCCAAGACGCACGTGGAGAAGGACTGTGCGTTTTGCGACAATATGTCGGAACGGACCATGAAGGACCGCCATCTGCGTCTCGCCAACTGGCTGGAAGGGAAGAGCCCGTCAGGCGAGAAGAAGTCGTCGTTGTCGTCCGAGCGGTCTTCTAAGACCTTTGAGGGCGCCCCGGTGACGGGGGTCCAACAGAAGGCCAAGCACCGCGAGTCCGCTGGCACCGGGAGTGCCGAACGGTTGGGCTCTACGGGCGCCAGGCAGGGCGCTTCCTCCCCGGCGCCATCAACCACGAGCCAACGCTCTGGCTCGGGTAAGAGGAAGGCCGAGCACCCGGCGAAGTTCCTGGAGAGACCCCGGTCGAGCTCGAAGGCCCCATCGGAGGGGGAGCGAGGCGGTGACCCTCCCCCCAAGGAGAAGGCGGTGAGCGCACCTAAGGTGGTGAAAGCCTTGATCCACCCATCCAAGGCCTCTATCGAGACAGTCGCGGCGGCCCTGGCTCAGCCTGTGGAGGCTACACCAGTGGTGGTGACCTCGGGGCCCAGAGTCTCCATGCCACCGCGGAGGGAGTCCTCTTTCATGCCCATCGACAGGACCCCCGTGAAACCTCCGACGGAGAAGAAAAAGGGGGGGCAGGAGGTTGTCGTGGATTCGGCCTCAACCTCTGAGGAGGAGCTGATCGAAGTCTTAAGCCACGGCGTTGGCGTGGAAGAAGACCAGCCCGTCGGGAGGGACCCCGACGTAGGAGACGATGAGAACGTAGAGGGTGCCGACGGGGCTCCTGACCGCCTGTCGGAATCCCCTCAACCAGTGCCGCAAGACAACTTGGCGGCCATTTTGTTGGCTATACATTCCTTATGCTCGGAGATGAGGACGAGATTGCCGTTACCACCAACGGAGGAACCTCTCCCGACAGGGGACCCGGAGCCAGGCCCTTCTGGGAGCCCTCCTCCTAAGAGAAGAGGGATTCATCTTCCACCTCCTTTTCAACCATCGCGCCCTGCTCAGCCCTCCTCCCCGTCCACGACCCGTGGGGATGATACAGGGACTGACACGGCCGCGACGGGTACAGACGACAAGGTTTACGACGAGGATCTCCCGTCGTCACCTCCTCCCCGGGCTTCCCCGCCCAACAAGATTGGATCGTTTCATGCCATGATCGCCAGGACATCCAAGCTTTTCCAGCTCTGCCCGGAAGAGAAGAAGGAAAGTTTCCTTTATCAACGGCGCGAGACCAAGAGGAAGACGGTCCTCGCTGTACCTCTACTGGACGATATCTGGGATGAGGGTCTCGCCCTCCTCAAGAACCCATCCACAACGCCTGCGAGAAGGGATGGGTACGAGAAGAAGTACCGGGTCCCGGACGTGGCCCCCTTGTGCCTTCGGGCACAGCTGACCCCGGACTCGGTCGTCTCTGCGGCGGCCAGGAAGAAAGCGGGGGGGGGGGCCTCGGCCTCTACGTCAACCTCCCCGCAGGACGGCGAGGGAAAGAAATTGGACACGATGGGACGCAGAGTCATCTCATCGGCAGCGACGACGATTAAGGCTGCCAACGCCTTGGCTATCGTAGCCCGCTACGACAGGGAGTTGTGGTACAAAATCACCCCCCTGCTGGACTTCTTACTTTGTAACCGCGCGTACGACCAAGAGGACGCCGCCGTGTTACAGCTCGACACCGCCGACGAAAGCACAGGCATTTTACCGGAAGTCGTGGATGACACCAGATCAAACTAACAACAGCGGATCACGAGAGATCGAAAGGAAAGAAAATAAAGCCTTCTGAAGAGTCAACCACTCCCCTTTTACATTCGGTTCCAGATACTGGAAAATACGAAAGATATCCGGCATCTACAGCTCCAAGGTCTGCAATAATACAAGTCGACCATAGATTCGTCGTTTTGTATGAGGAAAAGGGGAATGAAATTAAAATTCAATATTAGCACGACTGTCCTGAAGATGGCCCAATACCTACCATATTGACCATCGCAGACTACGATGGTACTTGAAAGAAGGGCCGAAACATATGTCGACCTAGAGGAAATTCCAATGTGTTTTCCGTTGTCATGCATACTGTAAACAGCCAATATGCTTAAAAAATTGTAATCTGTTTAACCCCTAGTCCATATAATATATGAATTGGAATGAAAGGTGTGATTGATGAATGAATTATCCAATGATTGTTTTTATGTTAAGGCTTTATGTAACTATTAAAGTGATTTACAATTTTGTATCCATCGGACTCAGTCACATAACTGGCTCACTAAAGGTCTGTGGGACTGTAAAAATATAAAACAGTTCTATTGCACTTTCACCTGTGTCATCGACAGGCCGTAGAGAGAGGGGTAGTCAGTTTGGTTTGTTCCTTTTTCTTTTCAATAAACCTCCCTGTTTACATATCTGACCCCCCGAGAACAAAAAATCTGGGAGGACCCATTTATATTACTTCTTACCAGACGACAAGAGGGCGGAGGCCCTAGAGATCTTGCAGGAAGGAGAAGTGGCATCGGACCACGCCATTACGATAGGGACGGACATCGCTGACACTGGATTTCGCCAGTTGGGCAACGGCGTGTGCCTTAGATGGCGTCGATGGCTCAAGGCAACTGACTTCCGTCAGGACGTGCAGACCAGAGTCTTGGACATGCCGTTCGACAGGAGCAACCTGTTTGGGAAAACAGTGGACGATTCCCTACTAGCCATCAAGACGGAGACGGCCCGGGCCCTTGGTGTTCTCCAGCAACGACGGCTGCCCTTCCCCCCCCCCCCGTGGCCAGGAAGGAACATCACGTCCCTCAACTTCTCTTGGAGGTAAAGGCGATGCTCAAGAAAGGCACCATCGAGAAAGAGGCTTCGGGGCTCCGGAGTTTACTCAAGATATTTCCTCGTGAAGAAGAAGACGGGAGGATGGCGTCCCATCCTGGACCTACGACGACTGAACAAATTCATCAAGGCACAGAAGTTCCGGATGGTCACCCTCCAGCACGTCCTGGGTCAACTGGAGGAGGGCGATTTCCTGTCGTCGTTGGATTTGGAGGATGCCTACTTCCATATCCCCATCCTAAAGGGACACCGAAAGTTTTTCAGATTCGTGGTCCAAGGGCGTCACTACCAGTTCAGAGCCTTTCCCTTCGGATTGAGGTCGGCACCCAGGGTGTTCACCAAGTGCCTCGCACCGGTGGCGGCACGGCTGCGCCTAGAGGGGATCCACGTCTACCCCTACCTGGACGACTGGCTCATCCGAGCAAAGACAAAGGAGCTCGCCGCGGAGCACACGCGAGGACCGTCCAACTACTCACGGACCTGGGATTCTCCATAAACTACGCCAAGTCCCACCTGGTGCCCGCGCAAGACACACTGTTTCTGGGAGCGAAGCTCGACACAGTGGCGCTTCTGGCCTCTCCGTCGGAGGAAAGGACGAGGGCCATCTTGGGCAAGGTGCAGCGGATGCTGGTTGCGGACGCGGCCAGGGTGAGGTCCATCAAGTCCCTCCTCGGAATGATGTCTTCTTGCATTTATCTCATATGCCTGTGCAGGCTTCGGATGCGCCCGTTACAGGAGTTCCTGGACGCTCGCTGGATCCAGACGACAGGCAGCTTCGAGGACAGGATCACACTCGACGAGAGCTTCCGATGAGCGATCCAGTGGTGGGGCACCCACGCGCATCTGACGGCGGGCATGGACTTCCAGACCCCGGGCCACCAGAAGAGTGACCACGGATGCCTCCCTGGCCTGTCCAAGGAGGCTCAGGTTCTGTGGCATTGGGCCGTCGCCCAAGGGATGTTTCTGGTGCCGTTTCATCTGGCAGGGATAAAAAACACCATTGCCGACTCGCTCAGCAGAGAGCTGCGCTCGTGCCACGAGTGGGAACTACGACAGGATCTAGTGGACCTCCTCTTCCGACGGTGGGGCACACCCCAGATCGATCTGTTCGTGACGGCGACAAACTCCAAGTGCCAGAGGTTCGCCAGCAGGTTTCCCCAGCCGAGTAGCATGGGCGATGCTTTCTCGTTCCCCTGAAAGTGCCTGTTCCTATATGTGTTCCCTCCATTGCCGCTGCTGATCCGGCTCATCAACCAGCTCAATAGGTCACGGTGCAGGATGATCCTCGTCGCACCTGCGTGGCCGAGGCAGATATGGTTCCCGGACCTTCTGGACTTGTCGGCGTCCCCGTCAATCAAGCTGCCAGTGGACGCGGATCTTCTCTCCAGGAAAGGAGGCGCCATCCTCCATCACGACCCGAAGTCGCTGAACTTGCAGGCCTGGCTCCTGCAGCATTAGAGTTTGGAGGTTACGACATACCGGCCGGAAGAGGGTCTCTGTCTGGTGCCACGCACAGAAGATTAACCCTCTACGGATTACGGCTCCTCAAGTACTGCCGTACCTGCTGACGCTGGCCAAGGCTGGACTGGCGCACGCTTCCATCAAGATTCATCTTGCTGCGATCTCCTGATACACCAGAACCATGGGACGGACGTCTTTGTGGTCTCATCGTCTGGTGAAAGAATTCATGAAGGGACTGTTCAGATCGTTCCTGCCGGTGAAGGCCCCGGCCCCGGCGTGGGAGCTCAACCTGGTGCTGACCAAGCTCATGGGACCTCCGTTCGAGCCTCTGCACTCAGCTCCGTTGAAGTTCTTGTCATGGAAAACAGCGTTTCTTGTGGCCATCACCTCCACACGACGGGTGGGAGAGATCCAGGCCCTTTCCTGCAAGCCCCCGTACTTGACTTTTCACGACACGAGGGTAGTGCTCAGGACGCACCCCTCCTTCATGCCCAAGGTGCCGTCGGACTTCCACCTCAACGAGCCCTTGGTGTTGCCCGTTTTCTTCCTGTCGCCTTCGTCGCCGGCTGAAAGGACTTTGCACTCGCTGGATGTGGCTAGAGCGCTGAAGTTCTACGTGGACCGCACAAAGAGTTTTCGGAAGACGTCACAACTTTTTGTGAACTTTGGACCCGTCAATCAGGGGAAGGCTCTCTCGAAGGCTTCCATTTCCAGATGGCTCTCCGGCTGTATCATGTACTGTCATCGGTTGGCAAACCGACCGCTGCCTGGCCGTCCGAGAGCCCATTCCACCAGAGCGATCGCAGCTACCACGGCGTTCCTATCTGGTTTGCCCTTGCTGGACATCTGCAGGGCTGCTACGTGGAGGTCAACGCACACCTTCACGAAATTCTACTGCGTCGATCGGGATTCCAGGGAGGAGTCAAGGGTCGGCCAAGCAGTGCTGCGCAACCTGTTCGCCTAAGGTGAGCCTGGTGAGGAGGTAAGAATTGCTTAATGCTGAGTTTTGGATGTAATGCTTAATGTTGAGCCTTTGCCACCTCCCGTGGTTGTGTATGTGTGTACTGCTATGTATTCTTTTATTCATGAGCATGTGAATCCATGCCAGACCCCATGCTGGAGAAGGAACAAGTTACTTACCTGTAACTGTTGTTCTCCAGCATGGGTCTGGCATGGATTCACATGCGAACCCTCCCGCCTACCCCTCTGCGGCTCTTCACTTGGTCATACTGCCACTTCACGTGCTACCAAATCTGAAGATGGCTGCCAGAGGTGGGGCTTAGGGAGATGGCAGTCATTGGCTGTGGTCAGTATGACGCAGAGATCAGTGATTGGTTACTACTACGAAAGACAGATCAGAAACTAAACTGATGCTGATTTTTCTTTACCGAGGATTCCCAGCCTGACGGGGAATATTCATGAGCATGTGAATCCATGCCAGACCCATGCTGGAGAACAACAGTTACAGGTAAGTAACTTGTTCCTTTTTGTGGCGTTTGTGCTCATCTGTAGGTGCATTTCGCACGTGTGAGTTACAGGTAGAGTGCACTTTTTCAGAGTTGTAGCAGCTGGAGCTCTCCCCTCCATCAATTAAAGCATAGCAACAGTGTTCAATGACCGTCGAGAGTCTCTTCATATGAGCAGAGCACCTGTGCAGCCCGCACATCAGCCAGTCGCTGCGTGTATTATGTTTCCCGGGCCAGAGGCGCCACCAAGCCTCGACATTCTCGACTATGAATGTCTCTGCCCATTCCTCGCTGCGGAAGGTGGCAATAAGACTATCAAGTCACTCCCCTTTCCATATTCCCTCTGCTGTGTCCCATTCTCCTTGGGTGCCTACCGCTCCTTTTTATTCGAGCATTTGCTGTGTGGGTCTCCTGGCTGGGGAACCGCCCCGGTGCGGGCTGGGTCTTATTCTGGTTCCTCGGGAGGAGTATCGGCGACAACCAGGTCATGTAATTTTAGGAATTTCACGCTTCCTTGGGGTCATCGAAAAAGTGCCATTGCCTCTTAAATTGGATAGTCCATATAGCTGGGAATTTAAGGTAATGTTGATGATCGGTACCACACACAGAGAGCAGTGAAGATCGGGTTAAAGCCTCTGCAACGCCTCAATACTTCCCCTGAATAGTCGTTGAAGAGGCGCACTGTGGCACCTCCGACTTGTACTGTGCCTGTTGCTCGAAACGCTCTCAATATGGCCACCCTGTGCTGGAAATTGAGCGGTTGAATTGTGATGACCCCAGGGTCTCTCCCCGGCCTGCGGCTTAGGGAAAGGATCCCGATGGGCACGTTCTATGGTGAATGTGCGTTGGTCAGTGAGCCTCAACTTATCACCAAAGAGGCCATAGAGAAAGCTGTCCATGTCCCTGTCTTCCAGGCTTTGAGTAATGCTTACCAGGTGCACGTTATTCCGGTGTGACCGGTTTTCTTGGTCTTCGCTGAACCGCTTATTAGTGTGTCTACATCTGTGGTTGTCGATAAGCACACTGATTCGCCTCTCATTATCTACTGCTTGTTTGGCCTGCAGATCGAGGGGCCCCTAATGTCCTTCAGTTCTTTCATCACCTCCTGTACAGTGCCATGAGTCTCCTGGGTGCGTTGTCCGAAGGGCTTCATCTCAGCCAGAATGGCCTGAACCTGGGCCGGGACGTCCATGTCCTCCGTGCGCCTCTTGGACCAACGTGGGGGCATAGTCAGTTTTAATGTCAGTGTATAAACCTCTGAATCTGATGACTGTCGGGGCATAGCCCACGAGGGCCGTTTCAGATCTGATTGTAGTGGTCTTCAGATCCAGAGGGCATCACAGCTGATCTTCCCCTCGGGCCAGTCCATACGCCCGTCCCTTCTGCCAAATGTCCACCAGGTAGGCTGAGAGCGAGTCCCCACACCACCAGCTGTCCCAACCTCTGGCTCCGCTCACTCCTAGTTAGGGGGGCACACTCTAGCACCCAGTGTGTCCAGTATATAAGAGGGTTTGAGAGCACACATACGTGCAAAGTGTCTGTGGGCCACCTTGCAACTATGGATCACACCCAGCAGTTAGTACCTTATCGTTGGTCTCCTCATCCAGAACCATGCGCATCAAAGCAGGGTCCCCAGAACTGTGTTCCAGGACAAAGTGGTAGCTAGGTGGTGTGGGTGCGCTTAAAATGTCCAGAGGCAAAGGGTGCAGCATACATATATTTCACTGAGACCGATGGCAGCCCGGTGGCGATCTGGTATGCAGAGCTGGCATTCTATGGTGCTCATATGCAGCTTTATACTGAAAGTGCCTACTCACACACAGGACTTCAGCGGGGAACCAGGACTTCTCTGCTTGCTCCGGAGGGTGGTCTCCTCATGTAGCAACCAAAAGCTCTACACAGTGCTTGGCAGAGTACCAATTCACCAACAGCCACGGCTCAGGCATGGGTCCCGTTGGAGGTGTTCATGTCCTCCATAGGTGGAGGAGCGGCTTCCCGCTGCACACGTTGACCGGTTGCAGCGTTCTTCATGGGGGGGGGGGGTGAAACAGCTCCACCAGCAAAAATATCCCCTCCACCCCTGGGGGCACAAACACATACTGCAGCTGGCCAGTGGTGCAGCATGGTCCTCGGCGGTCCCCGTCACCCCTGCCGCAACCTTGTTATCAAAGCCACCGACCCAGCTCGCATGAGCTTAGTGCGAGCTGTATGGTGAGCGGGTCCTCGGCAAGCTTCCCTTTCCGCTTGATGCGCCGGTCAAGCCGTTCCACCTCGATCGCAGATATCCTCTCTGCATGTGCCCACGGGTCAGCACAGCTCTTGATCTACACCACACTCTGACGACCCAGAGCGGGCATAATTCGGATGGGCCTTCCCATCCACCAGGGAGCAGCGTTAGCACACAGCCATGTTGCTCGGGCTCTCGAGCGCACCCTCCCTCAAATCTTTGATATTTCCACCGAGTGCCTCGTTAAGAGATTTAGTTTAAAGACTCTTGTCCATGATGCATTCATCATAACTAACTTCATGACAATCCACCCTTTTTGTCAACACACGTCTATCTGTACTTGTGCTTGCACATGGAAATAAATCTTGCATAGATGTTTGATTATTTTTTTGGGTGAGCCACTCTTCTTGGGCCTTTGTCATGTGACCAGGTCCTTTTCTGAGTATTGCATTAGTTTCCACTCCCTCTTGCCCATCCTTATCTTTTTCCCGTTCATTAGGCCCTGTATGCTCAGGGCCAGAGGAAGGGAGTTCCATGATATTATGCAGCACCTCTTTCTTGTTGTACAACAGGGGGATTATCGCCTTGAAGTATATCAAACATTACATAGGGCTGTGCTGAGCTTATTCCTTCAGTACTAGTTGGTTGGCTCCGATCGTACAAGAAGAAAACACAATCTGTTAACACTCAGCAGATCCTCGGTGCTTTTAGTGGGGCTAGTACTCACTTTTGAGTCCTCTGTTCCACTGTGACTACCAGATCTGCCATTTCTGCTCACACACTACACAATTCCTCCGTAGTTTCTCGTCATTTTTTACACTGCCCAAATAAAGTTTCAGAAGGATCTGGTAGGGAATCCACTTGGGAAGCAGCTTTAGGGGCTGGTTGATGCTCAGTGAGTAGTTGTGCATTGATTGTAATCCGATTTTGGCCTATTTTATGTACTGGAGGGGTTTGAGTGCTTTTTCAATCGTTTATGTAGAGCAGTTTGTGCTATAATGGTGGGTTTCTCTAGTGTTTTTGTGGCTTCTGACCCTGTTTTTCTGTGCTGGTCTGCATCTAGAGTGTGCAGTCCCTGGGGTGTTGTCCTTTGTGTCTGGCTTTCTCCAAGTCCCGAACCTCCTCCTGATTGGTACGTCCACCTGGTCATAACTGACCTTCCCAGGGCAGCTCTCTGCCTGTGCAGCTCCTGCGGATAAGTGCTCCCAGGCAAAGGACTGCTCCCACAGAGGCGGCTCCAGATTGTGTCTGCAGGTGTCAGCAGGAGAGGCCAGCCATCGACGAGCAGCAACCATCAAGGTAGATGTGGCCTGGGTGGGGGAGTATAGCAATCACTCTTCTCTGGAAGCCCTTCCCTCAGACCATAGCTTCTCCACAGAAGCCCTCCAAAGTAGTGGCACTCCCACTGGGGTACTTAGAAGGGGTGGAGGGGGATTTAGGCACCCTTGACTGAGTTGCCTAGGCAACTCAAGTCGCACTCCGTCCTGATTGGCCCAAGTGGTGAGCCGGCTGGCTCACCACTTAGCATGTTTGAGTGACAGCTAGGCTGAGTGAATGGGGGTTTTCTGCATAAAAGCAGGGCTTTGGGGACTGGAACTTCAGAAGTCGCCACAGGACCTAAGAATCCGACGAGGGAGAAGCTGAGCCGACCTGCCACGACGCCACCACCGGTGGAGCACTGCTGGACCGTCTCACCACTTTTCCCAACGACAGAGGAGATCTCCCGCCGGAGAGTCTTCTTCCTTTGACTGGTGGGGATAACCAGTTTCACCGTCTTTTCGCCTTCCCGACGTACCTCGTGGCCGCCTTGCCTGTGCCAAGCACCCCGGCAACCGGGATACCACGTTTTACCACGACCGCGAACAAAGGTACCACCTTTAACCGGAAAGCTCTGCGGCTGGTTTCTTCCCTGGTAGTGCAACGACCTTCATTTTTCCTCCAAGTCGAGATCTTCTCTTCCCCTTGACGACGACGCACCTTGCAGCCACTGCCAGGAACAACTGCCACCGCTGGAGGATCCTTCCCACTTAAGGTACCGTGTCCCGCCTGGCTTCCCTTGCTACCGACTGTACGGGGTAGATTTAGCCCCCGGCTTTCGAACTTGGGTTAGCCTGGGACACCCTGGCTAAACTTTCCTAAGCCTCTCTAAACTCTTTTTGAACCCTCTACAAGACTTTCTAAGCCCAGTGTAACTGTGTGATCTTGGGCGCATTTGTGCTCTGCTCTCTCTAAGAGTGGGCCCAGCCTTTGGACTTTGGCTCACCAGTGACTTTTGCTCTTCTGCCTTGCTAACAGTGTTCCTGAATCTTAGAGTGGTGTACCTTTCCATATTCTGTCTTTTTCCCTCCCTTTCTCACAAACTTATTGGAGTGCCATCTAGTTAAGCGCTCACCTCTGTATGAAAATAAGTGGTGTTTTACTGTGACTTATCTGATAAGGAAAAAGGGGTGTATATATTACAATAGTAACTGTGTTTAGAATATTTTACAACAAGAGTGCTGGAGTGTTTCAAACAGTGTGTTTTTAAATAAATAATTATATACTTTGATACCAAAGCTCTGGTCAGTGTTTGCTTGTTTTGGTGTGTCTGAGTGCCTATTGTGTATACTTTGCATACTGCCTAACACTTCTTGAGAGAAGTATGACTGCTCAGCCACAGCTACCAAGTAAATCTGGGTGGTACAGACTGCTACCAATTGGGTTAACTCCTAACACCTGTAGTCCTAAATCTTTTGTAGTGTTCCCTAAGGGAACTGTACAGGTTTCTGCCTAACATCGGTACAAATATCCTTTAACAGATATCTGCTCCGAGATAAGCTTACTGCGTAGGTTATACATTGACGTCAAAGTGAGCAGGGATTGATATACTCATTTTAAACTTGCGTTTACAGTAGCCTGGAGATAAGCCAGAGATAACGTTATGCACCAAAGTTAGAGCTTTAAGTTTAACTCTTTGGGGAAAAAGACAGCCAGTGCAGTTTTCGTAGGATAGGGGACATATATTCACTACGGTCAGTGTAAGTAATAGTTCTCTCTATGCCATTACTGATGGCCTGTTACTGATTTAGTAGATAAAGTGCAGCTCCTAAAAAAATGAATTTCCATAATCCAATCTGGAATTTATAACCGCTGATTTGAGAAAGGGTTTCACCTGTCAAAGTAACATGAGATGATGCGCAGAGGTACTAGTAATTTGATAGGCATATTTTGTCATTGAAAGTGGAGTCAAACCAAATTCTGTTTATTTTTCTTTTTTTTTTTTCTGTTGCACAGAAACTGCCTTGTATATTCAGATTCTTAAATACTGTGAATGTTTCATGTGAAGATGTGTTCAACGAAACTAAGAGGGTTTCAGTTTTTGATGTATTAAGACATAGCCAATTTTCTCTCATACATTTAGACTGATCTTATATAAAACATCTGGCAATTGTCCTCGAAATTCAAACATAAGCTATGTATCGTCTGCAAAATGTCATGGTCCAATAGTATGTCATGCAGGGCTTTAATATAGATACTAAACAGAAGGGATCACAAACATGCAACCTGTAGAACACCACATTTCAAGGGAGAAGAATGTGAAACAAGTCTAAATAAACCCTTTGTTGTGCATCCAACAAAACATGCTTCTCCAGCATGCGGTCTGCCATGGATTCACATGATATTCCCCGTCGTTAGGCCGGAAATCCTTGGTAAAAGAAAAAAGTTTCACTTATAAACTGTCTTTCTCCTCTAAACCAATCACTGTACTCTGGGTCATACTCCCCCAGCCAATGACAGTCCTCTCCCTAGGCCCCTCCTCTTGCAGCTATCTTCAGATTTGTACAGCACGTTCAAGTGTTGAGAGTCCTCGAGTTTTTGCTCCGTGAGCTACTTCTACAGTTTTTTCGACGGAAAAATATTCTTCTTTTTGTAAAAAAAAAAAAATAAGCCTGTGTGCTCTTCTCTCCATCTGCCGACAGTGGGAACAGTTTGTTGTGAATTTCGGCACCCCTCAAGGGCAAGTATCATTGAAGTTTCCAGAAGGCCATCGTGCTTACTCCGCACCTGACGGAGGAGAAGGAAGATCGATCCATTTTCAAGCTCTGCACCAGATGCGGACTACGGAATGTGTTTGTGGAGGACAAACACTTTCTGTGCCTCTGCTGTCTTCATCGGACCACAAAGGAGAGTGCAAGATCTGTCTCTGCTTCTCCAAGAAAACAATAAAGGATCGACAAAGTAGACTGGCGATGTGGCTAATCTGCCCCGTGCCCTAAGCAGGGTCATGCCTCACCCAGGACTGGCCGGTCTGAGGAGCGGGCTTCTAAGTGCTTTGAGGGCGCCCCATCCGACATGGCAAGAACTGTGCATCCGGTTCCATCTGGGTAGCCGCGCAAGCGGGTCCTGCGAAAGACGGGGCGTGATCAAAGTCACCACCTGCCTCAATTGCCTGCCAGTGATCAAGCTCCTCCTCAAAAAGGAACTTGTCCAACCCAGCTAAGCTGCGGGAGAAGCCAGAGAAGTCCAGAACAGGGGTAAAGGCGGCCGACCTGCCCAAGGAGGCCTAGGTAATGCAGGAGAAATCTTTGACGATTGAGCTGGTGGCGGCTGCTCTCTCAAAGGCCAAAGGGGATGACCCCGTGAAGGTAACCCCTACTGTGCCCCGGGTGTTCCTGCGCAGAGGCGGGAGGCATCAACAGGGGTGGTGGCAAAGCCTGCTGGCACACTGGAGAAGAGGATGCCGTTTCTGAGCCCGACCCCTATGGGTGCCAAAAGGGGAGGGGATGGGCAATGAAGTTCCAGGCCAGCCACAGGCCGTGCCCCAGGCCATGGAAGTTTCATCCATGGACGACTAGGACCTAGAGTCCCTATGCACAGTCTATGAGGACATGGAGGACGACGACGACAGCGGAAATAGCGACGATGCAGGGCCTAGTGTTATGACTACGCCAGCTCAGCTGAGAGATGTATCTCTAGACATCCTTTCGACCCTACACACGTTGGTGTTAGAAATCCAGAATAGGATGCAGCAGGGCCCGGTCCCTGTGGCCCCCGATCAGCCTCCGGCTAAAAAAAAGGAAGCGCCATCCGACGTCCCTGTATCAACATCTGCGTCAGGTGCCCTGCCACCCGGTAGGCACGGGGACGGCCATGGCAGCGACGATATCGTCACGGCGGGCAGTTCTTCGCAACCAAGGGCATGGGGTTTTTTCATTCCATCATTGCCAAAGCTTCCGAGCTTTTTCAGCTTACGCCCAAGAATACCAACAAGGAGGATTTCTTGTACCACAAGGCGCAAGGCCAAGAGAAAGACCATCATGGCAGTACTCCTCCTGGACGACGTTTGGGAGGAGGGCCTGGCCCTCTTGAAAATCCTTGCACGTCCCCAGCCAAACGGGATAGACTAGAGAAAAGTACTAGGTGCCGGAGTCCGCACACAGGTGCCTATGGTTGGAACCATGGCCGGACTCAGTGGTTTCAGCACCCGCGAGGAAGACTTAGTCGAACCTTTCCTGGTTGTCTTCAGTCCCTCCGGACAGCGAGGGGAAGAAGTTGGATGCCATTGGGTGGAAGGTTATTTACACCACATCGTCGACCATCAGGGCCAACGCACTGGCGATCCTGGCCAGGTACGACAGGGAACTGTGGTACAAGCTGGGAGTGATTCTGGAGTTCCTTCCAGGTGACAAAAGGATGGAGGCGATCGCCCTCTTCCAGGAGGGGAGAGGTGGCTTCAGACCATGCCATCACAGTGGCACTGGACATCGCCGACACAAGGTTCCGGCAGATGGGGGAATAGTGTCTGCCTCCATCATTGGTAAGGCCGTCCACGAGTCCATGCAGGCCGTCAAGGCGGATACAGACGGCCCGTGCCCTGGGCACTCTCCAGCAACACCGCTCTTCTTTTCACGCCACCAGAGGAAAGCCGGGAAGGTCGACGAAAGGTTTCACCTTGTCATACCGCCAGTCCTCCAAGTCCATGACCCAGAAGGCCTACAGAGGCAGTTACAAGGCCTACGGTCGAGATGGTCAGCGCTGTCGTCCTCTAGGACTGAACTGGCCAAGATGTAGGGCCCTCACCCATGCACCCTGGTTCGTAGGCCGACTGACTGGATTCATCAACGAGTGGGAGAAGATCTCCACCGACAAGATGGGTGCTGGACGCTCTCGCCCACGGACAGGCCCTGGAGTTTCAGCAGGATCCCTTCTGTGGGCCGGCAGGAGCAGCACATCCCTAAACTCTTGGGGGAGGTACAGGCCATGCTACGAAAAGCGAGGATAGAGCTGGTTCCAAGACGACTCTGGGGCTCCGGAGTCTATTCCAGATACCTTTGAGTGAAATAGATAACCGGTGGCTGGCAGCCCATTCTACACCTGCGGCATCTCAACAAGTACTTCAAGTCCCATAAATTCAGGATGATCACGTTGCAGCACGTGCTCGGCCAACTGAAGGAATAATACCAAACACATGAGTACCAGGGCATACAAAGAGGCAATGGCATATGAGGAGAGTGTAGATCTATTATGTCATACCTCCAAATAAGATGCTTGAACCTAGGAATATGGTTGCAGTATTTGCATAAAGAGAGAACCTTGGCAAATCCAGTAATTACTCTGCATATAGCAGGAGTACTGGTGAATAACATGACATAACACTGACATGGAAAAGGATGGCACTACTTGGGCATACAAGGCCAATATGTAGTATCCTTAGCAAGTGTCTGGCTGTATGATGGCAATATATTCTGTGTGTACCTGACCTATTGGGGAAGTAACTGGACACACCAGCAACACCTAGTTACAGAGTGCAATTCCTACAGTAGCATGCTGATAACTGTTTATAAAACAAATTGAACTATACATACATCTTCTACAACGACACATACAAATACCATATCCAAACACAACCAGCCACTCCCAAATAGCACACACCATCATACTCTAAACACCATATAAACTCCAAATATGCCAGACCTGTCCTTCATCGCACACCATCTACCCTGCAACCTTACTTACTGAAAAATAGGGGCTCCTTCTACTCACCCTCCTTTCCTGCTCCTCGAGCACGGGAGGCCAGACAATTAATCAGCCAATCTCTGATAATGCAGTGTCCCAGCATCTCCCATGTGCATGCTCCACATTTGCGTGGTCTGTGTGTGATAGTTACATTTTCCCTGCACAGAGTAAATGCCACCTTGGTCTTAGAATGACCTAAAGATTCTCAAATGTACAGAGTGCTTCCTGTGTGTGGATATTTTCTTATGTGCATAAATGTCATCAGTCAGTCACAAACTAAAAAACACATAAATGTACATGGCGACTGGGCCCATGTTGCAAATGAACAGGTGATGTATGGCTTGAAATGAATGCATGTTTGCAGCCAAGCACATACAGTGCGAGCACTAGAACACATATGGCAATACCTGGCCTATAGTGATTTGTGAAAAACCAGAGGGTGATTCACAGCTGAGTCCCCGGGATAATCCCGTATTCGGGTGGCCAGGGAAAGGCCATCGCTTTTGGATCCCGGCCCTGGTGGTGGACAAGCAATGTGGGATCACCTTGTTAGGGGGTCTTTGGGAAGTTGGGGAGAAACACCCCATTGTGAGATATGGTATACCCCCTTTTTCCACAACCCATCAAACCCCTATCCCTGCTTATTTTAAGGGAAACTACAACTCCCATAATTCCTTCCCACTCTATCTTGACAAAAGTACTGCACCAAGGAAAATGAGGAATGAGGCTAGAGATTACCTCCCCTGACTTGCATTGGCCCTGTCCATGAGGCCAGGCAAAGTCAGGCATGTAGCTCTAGAAATTTACACCTGCCACTTAATAGCACTCCCTGTGAAGATAAAAGATGGCGCGCACAGGCACAATTTGAGCGAGGCTGGGTACGAAAAGGAACAGCTCTTCCGAGGCTGATGCGGATCGGACAGTGGAAGTTGGAAGGCCAATGGGCTGATAAACAGTTGAGAGGATCAAGAGAAAGCCTGGCAAGATTTCCATGCTTTCAAGAAGCTCTGAGTGTTCGGAAAGCAAAGCTGAGCGAGCGGAGGAAAGAAACCTTCAAGGTACCGGACAGTGCCCTGCGACCCTCCCGGGTGAACGGCAGAGTTGGAGAGGAGCAGAGGCTGCGTGTGTAACAACCTTGAGCTGCATGAAAATATGAAAGACATCCAATTAATACGATCGGTGAGTTATCAAGGGTAACAAAAGTCTGGCTGATGTTAAAGGAAAAGTGACTGTAATTTTGCAAGTTGAAGGTTGCACATGTGCTGATGAAATGCGATTGAAGAGAACCATTGTTAAAAGAAAAGTATACAAAGTAGCAGAGTGGTCATGCAAGGTGAACTCGTAGATTCAAAAGTCTCTGTGAAATGTTATGAATTGTGAACATATTAAAGCGGATATCAAAGGAAATAAAGTTGAACAGGTGCAAACTGAAATATGTGAACTGTGAATACGCCAAGGTCGCAAAAGCAAAATATAAGAACTTTGGGAAAAGGCCAGAAAGGCAATTGAAATAGAATAAGAACTACAAATGCCAAGAGGCATTGGTGCTGCAAGAGAAGATTGAATTGAAGGATTGTTGAGAGAGGTCGAAGTGGTCATGCAGAGGTCTATGGAAAGTCCTTGCAGTTTCGAAAGTCTTCCACAGTGAAAAAGATACCTTAAATAAAACGTGGGGAAGGGAACTCCCACGAAGGAAAGACTGGCTCGAGCCCGGCAGAGGGAAACCTGTGCAGAAGTGAGAAATTGAGAAACATGTGAACTGAGTTTTGATGGCAAGGCGGGCAACGCCTAAAGAAAGTGATTGAACTATCGTAAATTGGAAGACTAAGATTGAACTGTTGAAATTGTACCAGTAAGCCAAAGTGTGCAAGACTGAGAACTGTGCCATCCACCTATCTTTCTTTTTCTTGAAAGACTCTCTAGACCCCATGGGGTTGAATCTAGGGAAGGGAGTGGGTACTGAAGCCATTCTGGCATTTCTTTTTGAGACATTATTTTCCTATTGTATTCCCCTTACACTTTTCTTTATTCTGAGAAGGAGGGCAAGGTTTGGTTTTCTTGGTATAGGCCTTTTATTTTGACCAGACTGACTTCAACGTATTTGTTATTGTTTAATGGTCGGGATCACTCCTATTGTAGAGGTGGGGCCGGTTAGGAATTCTACATCCCAATCAAAACATTGAATAGAGATTTTCAAAACTTGTATCCATTGTGTCTGTGTCTACTACTCGATACCATGCTTTACTCATATGTTGCAATTACCTGGCATTTGACATGATGTATATCGCATATTGTCAGATTACCGGCTGCATAATCCTTGTTTCTGGCTTTTGAGCGCAGTTCATGACCATATTGCTACCCTACTTGCCATATTGTGCCATTCGTCCACTGCAAAACTGATGCACATAAAACATGTTTACACTCCGAAACCAACTCCAGAACATAAAAGCAGTCTGCAAACCACTCATCCAGGCACTCCACCAGTGCACACATTTATATGCTAAACTACACATACACTTAACAAGCCAGGCATATTGGTCTTGACTTCTTTATTCCCTTTCAGCAACATAGAACATCCACAATGAGCTAAACAATTATATTTGTGCGTCCACTTTCATATGTACTCTGTGAAACAGCCATAGTTTTCTGTGCTAGAGGTCTCAACTTCCTCCTGCAGAAGTTGATGGAGGCTTAAAGGGTAGTTTTAATAGGGATCCTATTAAAACTTTTATTTAAAGTCTTGAAAAGAAGAATGTCAATGGTACATTTTACTTTTACTGGTCAAAACATACATGTTTTTAATCTCTTGTCTCTGTATATGTTATGACTGAAGCAGAGCAAGAACGGCTGGATCTTATTGGGCGAAGAAAAGCTGAAATTGCACGATGCTGGATTAAGTACTGTTTGAATCTCCTACAAGATGCCACGAAAAAGCTTGAGGTAATGATTTCTTCTGGATTCAACTGCAAGGGACTCAAATTCACTGGGTTGGTTTTTATGTCCCTAAAACATAAGTTAGTTTTACAAAATGCCCCTCTCCTTTTGTCTTTCTAGATGTGGTGGCATCTGTAACATTGTACTATTATGGCATGGATTACTACCTAGTACTTCTTTAATATATTAACATGAAGGATTCCCTTGTATGAGACAGATTCACTAATGTGATAAATCAATGGAATGTGTCCCCTCTCCTAACGGGGGAGTCAACACCTTTGGGACTAGGGAGGTGAACACTCTTAAGTTTAACAACCCCTAGGCTACAAAGCAAGTGGGATCCCACTGGGGGGAGACACCCACTTAGAGGACAGGAGAGTGATGTTGGTTCTCCCCCTTGTATCAAGATCCTAATTTCTGATGTTTGTTAATCTGCTTAGAATCACATGCTGTGCATAGTCCGACATCCAGTGGTCACTGCAGAGTATTGCATTTTGTTTTTCGTAGTCGAAAAGGGGACGTCGACAAGGTGTGTCTGTAACACTATCCCTATAGTGACGTGCAGTGTACCCACAACCCCTCACGCGTCGAGGTCCCTCAGATTGTTTTTTCCGCCCAGTTATTGGTCGCCTTTATGCAGAGATCCTCGAGAGACATTGCGAAATCATTTCCTCCACCCTTGGTCGTTTATTATTATTATTATTAATTATAACACATAGATCCCTCCCTCGACGTAGCTGCCAAGCTGTTCTCCGCCGAGCAAGATCTTCGACGGAGGGACGAGTGGAGGAGATCCTTCGGCGCTGCCGAACACGTGGCCGGGCCTCGCCGGCCTAACACAGTAGGGAGAGTGGGGTTGTTGGTAATTTCTTTGTTAACACTCTGAGAATGCCTTTCTCTTTCCCCTCCCTATCTTTCGAGGTCGTAATCACATTTCATGCCCTCAGCTATGGAGAGGACGCCCTTTAGGTTTTGCTCGCGTTGCAAGGGCAAGTTTACCTGGAAGGACAAGCACAAACGGTGTAACCGTTGCGTGCCCCTCGATCACAAAGAGGACGGCTGTGCGGCCTGTAAATTACTTAAACCCAAAACTTTAAAGGACCGAAGGGTCAAGAGGTGGGCAGCCTATGCGATGTCTAGGTCTGACTCCTCGCCAGCTGCCGCCGCCGCCGAATGTGACGAGGACAGTGATTACATGGCCTCTGCAACGGAGGTTGTAGACCTCTCGAAGGAGCGCTCCCGCTCCTCGTCGTCCGTCCCCGGCCCCGATAAGCCCGGCTCACGCCCCGTTTATGGGGATGAACACCCCGGCGACAAGGACGTACACAGGAAAACACATAAGCACATACCTCACTGCACGCATTCGTCGAAGACGAAGGAGGCCATAGCGTCAACAGAGGCATCGGGCCCACCGGCGTCTTCCGCCGACCGTAAGGGTCGCAAGCCCTCCCCGCCACTGCTTCCGCGACCGGCGACTGGGCTTTCTGTAAATAAGGGCGCTAACCCCAAATTCTCAGGCAACGCGCCTCGCAAGAGTGCGTACGTTGCCAGTAAAGACTCGGCACCGCCTAGCGCGACGGCGAGCGATCCCTCGACGGAGAAGCTGATCGCCGATAGCCTCGCGCGTATAGCTTCTAAAGACGGCCAGAGACGGACGACGGGTGACACGTCGAGAACCGCTCACAAGGCCAAAGAAACGCCAAAGACGCCGGAGGGTAGGCTGGGACAGCTTCCACCGTCGACAGAAGACCCTAGCCAGCGAGAGGGTTGCTCAAAAGGCGAAGCGACTCTATCTTTGACGCTATGGGGCAGAACTAAGCAACTACAGGGAGAAGGAACTCCCTTTGCACTCCCAGACCGCTCTGGCCTACCTTACTGGACTGCAGAGAGGTTCCAGTCATGTATGGACAAGCTAGACAGGTTCATGGCCATCCCAGAAAATAGGACACCCAAGAGGCCAAGGGAGGTACTCCAGGAGGGGCCAGGGGCTAAATACCCGAAGCTCTTTAACCCCCTACAGGAAGACATGAACTCTTACGACCTCACTGAAGAGGACTCTCACTTCCTGGAAGAGGATGAGTTTGTGAATAATGAAGACCAACAAGAGGGAGAAGGTTTTCATGATGACACTAACATAGGTGAGGAGGGCTACGAGGAGGACCCAGGTGAAGGTGGCTTACAGCCCTGGCAGTCGTCATCAGGGTCTACAGACCCCGACATTATAGACCTTTCTTCTCCTCAGACCACACCGGTCAGGAACCCATCATCCCACCTTCAATGCGCTACTGAGGAAGGCAGCAGCGCATTTTGAAGTTGAAACTGGGATAGGTCACCCCAGATACTGATTTCGTCTAAAGGATTATTAAAGAAAAACCTCCCACTAGTCAAACTATTCCTATCCTCGCCTCGGTTAAGAGACGACTCACCCCATCGCTGTCCACCCCCGCGCTGTTAAGAGGGGTCAATCCAAGAATTGAGAAATTGTTCTCACCCTCTCAGTCAGACCCATTATATATCAGGGGTCACTCAGTCCCGGACTCCTTAGTGGTGACTAACACAAGGAAGAGGGCTGGGGTTCCACTGTCAACCAGCGAGGCACCCCCAGATAAAGAAGGGAAAATGCTTTATGCCTTGGGCAAAATAATTTCTGCCTCAGCAGCGTTTTCAATTAGGATTGCCAATAATATACATTTTTGGTAAGCTATGCTGATGCTCAATGGGGAAAGCTTAAGCAGGACATCGAAGAAGCCCCTGAACCTCTAAGAACTCGCTTATTGGCTACAGTTACAGAAGGAGCTCTGGTCAACCAGAGCATCATTAAGAACACTCTTGATGCGGCAGAAACTGCTGGCCGTTCTTTGGTGCAGGGAATTCTGCTGAAGCGTCACGTCTGGCTTTGCAATTCCGGTTTCAAGGCAGAAACGCAGGCATTACTCATTAATAAGCCAATAGAAGAGTCAAATCTCTTTGGAAGGGCAGTGGACAATGCACTGGAAAATGCGAAGAAAGAATTCGACACCATAAAGACCTTAGACCAAATCGCAAAGCCTCCAAACAGGCGGCGATTTGGGAACAAGCGCTTTTTTCGTGGCCAATGCCAACAACAGCAGCAATAGCATTACACTGCGGGCAACTGGCCCTCTAATCAGGGTACCAGTAACCAGTATAACCAAAGAGGACAACGCCGTGGCAAGGGCAGAGGCCGGGGCTCCAGCCCCAGAGGCACCCCGGCAAGTAACGCCAAATGACCCGAAGGTTCGGGTCCCCTCCCATGCGTCTCCGGTTGGGGGCCGGATAACATCGTTCCTTTCAGCATGGGAGGGAATAACATCAGACCGGTGGGTATTGTCAACCGTAGCCCACGGGTACTGTATAGAGTTCAATCGGTCCCCCACCTACAGACCTCCAAGGGGACGACGCCTGTCACCAGAACACCTCGTCATCCTCCTGCAAGAAGTAGAACAGCTGACGCAGAAAGGAGCAATAGAGGTCGTGCCCCTATCTCAGGTAATGGAAGATATTTATTCAGTGTACTTCCTTGTACCCAAAAAGGACCTAACCATGCGCCCTGTACTAGATCTGCGCCCAGCGAACGAATTTGTAAAACCACAAACATTTCGTATGGTAACATTACAGGAAGTAATTCCCCTGCTATCTCAGGGGGACTACATGACAACACTAGACATGAAAGATGCATACTTTCATATTTTTATGTTGCCAGTGCACAGAAAATACCTCAGGTTCATGATAGAGGGCAAACACTACCAGTTCAGAGTGCTACCCTTCGGCATAGCGTCTGCACCAAGGGTATTCACGAAGGTACTGGCAGTGGCAGCTGCCCACCTGCGCAGGTTGTCCATACCGGTATACCCTTACCTCGACGATTGGCTCATAACAGGGGAGTCCTACTAGACATGCTTCTCAAACACCCAGAAGACAGTAGACCTTTTGTTCCAACTGGGCTTCTCCATCAACGAGAAGAAGTCCAGCTTAGACCCCAGCCAAATCAAACAATTCCTAGGGGCTCTAATTCGAACAAAGGACTGCCTCGTCTTCCCCTCCAACGAGAGGGTCCAAAATATGCTGTTTCAGATCCCTTAATATGTGGCCGGTCGAGAGGCGATGGTACGCAAAGCAATGCGCTTGCTAGGAATGATGGCGTCATGTATTTATTTGGTACCTCACGCGCGCCTGCGCATGCGCCCAATGCAAGAGTGGCTCAACAGCCAGTGGTGTCAGGCCAGCGGACAATGGGACGATCTAGTGGTGGTCTCGCGGGCCTTGGTTCTCTCGCTACGGTGGTGGTCGAAGGAAAACCTGGTAATAGGGAAACCATTCGCCACCCCCGCAGTGGAAGCCACTCTAACCACAGACGCATCCCTTACAGGATGGGGGGTTCACCTATCCCATCAGACTGCTCACGGAGTGTGGACTCCGAGTTTAGCATCCAAGCATATAAACCTGCTGGGACTACTAGCGGTGTTCAAAGCACTGAAAGCCTTTCAGGAACACTTACAAGGAAAGACAGTGATGGTCCGCACAGACAGCACCACAGCCATGTACTACCTCAACAAGCAAGGGGGCACTCACTCTCCAGGACTGTCCAAGCTGTCCCAGAACATCTGGAAGTGGGCTCTCAGACACATGTTCCTATTGTCACAACATGTACCTGGGGAAAACAATCTGCTAGCAGACGAACTCAGCAGAGACTTCCCTCTGCCCTCAGAGTACGAATGGCGGTTACACGAAGACATCGTCTTTGACGTCTTCAACCAATGGGGCTTCCCAGAAATAGACCTGTTCGCAACTCTGGAGAACTCACAATGCCTAGATTACGCCTCCAGATACCCACAGAACCGCTCCAAAGGGAACAGTCTCTGGATACCATGGTCAGGGAAATTTGTTTACGCTTCCCCCCCCCCCCCCCGACTCCTCTGCTGAACAAGATAGTGCACAAGATGCACCAGGAACCAGTCACCATGATACTGATAGCCCCGATGTGGGCCCGCCAACCATGGTTTGCGCACCTGATGGAGATGTCCCTGTCCCCACCAGTGAAACTGCCCTGCCCGTACAACTTGCTGTCACAGGACAAGGGCAAGACATTACACCCATGCCCACAGAACATGAACTTAACAGCCTGGCTCCTGAGGTCATAGAGTTTGGCCATTTACAACTCCCTCGGAGATGCATGGATATTCTTAAAGAAGCTAGAAAACCCTACACTCGCCACTGCTATTCTAGCAAGTGGAAGAGATGTGTCATCTGGTGTAGAGGTAAGAGCATCAACCCAGTCCACTGCTCTCCCACACAAATTGTCCTTTACCTGACCCATTTACTGGACTCCGGTCTGGTGTTCAATTCTATTAAAGTCCATCTAGCGGCACTTTCTGCATACACCACCTCTCAGCTTAAGGTGTCATGGTGGAAAGTCCCAGTTATCAAAGCCTTCATGGAGGGGGTAAAGAGGATACACCCTCTGATAGCAAACCCAGCTCCCGGCTGGGACCTTAATGTGGTACTTACCAGGCTCATGGGCTCACCCTTTGAACCCATGCACAAGGCAACTCTTAAGGACCTCACCCTTAAGACTGCTTTCCTAATAGCTATCACCTCCATTAGGAGAGTAAGTGAACTACAGGCTCTTTCTATTCTAGACCCCTTCGTAACAGTTCACAAAGATAAGGTGGTTCTACGCACACACCCAAGGTTTGCACCGAAATTCATATCGAAATTCCATGTCAACCAGTCAATAGAACAACCAACGTTCTTTCAAAACCCTTCCAATTTGGGAGAAAAGAGCCTGCATACACTAGATGTACGCAGAGCTGTCATGTTTTATATGGAAAGAACTAGACCACTGAGAAAGACTAATCAGTTCATTGTCTCAGTGGCAGCAGGAAGAGAAGGGGATGCAGTCTCAAAGTCCACTATATCTAGATGGATTGTTCAATGCATCACTCTCTGTTACACTCTTACTAAGAGAGAACTACCCTTCAAGCCAAGAGCACACTCTACTCGAGGCACTGGGTCTTCCATAGCATTCATTGCAAACGTTCCCCTTGAGTCCATTTGCAAAGCGGCAACCTGGAGTTCTGTACACACCTTTACAAAACACTACTGTCTAGATGCTCACTCTAGATCTGATTCCCAGGTGGGACGAGCAGTATTAAGACATCTTTTCTCTACTGTTCCTTCTCACAACCCACCTCCAACTCCGGGTACTGCTCGCTAGTCTATGCACAGCATGTGATTCTAAGCAGATTAACAAACATCAGAAGACAATGCATTACTTACCGTAAAAGCATTTCTGATGGTTGTATCTGCTTAGATTCACATGCACCCACCCTTCCACCCCGCTCGGATGGAAGGAACATAGACATCTTTCTACATCTCTCTCTCTTTTCTGTACTCACTCACATATAGAAGGCTCCCTCAGGGCAGAAAAAATACAAACAGAGGGACTTCGGCGCATGAGGGGTTGTGGGTACACTGCACGTCACTATAGGGATAGTGTTACAGGCACGCCTTGTCGACGTCCCCTTTTCGACTAAGAAAAACAAAATGCAGTACTCCGCAGTGACCACTGGATGTCGGACTATGCACAGCATATGAATCTAAGCAGATACAACCATAAGAAATGATTTTACGGTAAGTAATGCATTGTCATATTGGTTAGCTATGGGAATTTACGTGTGTGATGACTTGAAACTGCCTGTATGCATAGCTGGTATGGTTTCTGATCCTCTGTGTCCTCCATCCTCGCCTGGAGCGAGGGAGCAGTGGATAGTCCCACCCCCTAGGAGAGGGAAAGATAAAGAACCATTCAGAGCTCGGGTGGCGGGTGGAAGAGAAACCCACAGAGCTCCTGAAGCAACCCCATGGGAAGTGTGCCAAGAATGTGGGTGCATTAGCCAGGCATGGAGGACCCAGCCATGGCTGAGACTGCTGAACACCGGGTCCCTGCCGGCCCAGGAGCTGGAAACGCCTGACTCAGAAGGACATTGCGGAGTGTACAACGCTTGCCAAAGGGGCGATGCCCCACCAGAAGCCAGCAGGAAGAGAGGGCAAGGTCCGATTGACTTGGAACACTGAGAAGAACCCAAGAAAGCAGTGACGAATCGCCAACCTTCCCAAAACTCCAGAGGAGCTCAGCCCAGGGAGTAGGGGTACGCAATAGCTCTGGGTAAACAGGAGGTTGACAAGGAGGTCCAACGAGACCCCCAAGGTAGGGTGACAAAAATGAGGAACACCCTGTACCCCACAGGTTGGGTGACAGAAACGAGAATCCCAAGGCTGGGGTGAGAGAAATGGGCACCAAGGTATGGGTAGGATAAGAGAAACCAGCTCCCCAGGTATGGTGAGGGAAACCATCCCCCAATGTGGGTTGAGATGAAACCATCCCCCAATGTGGGTTGAGATGAAACCAGCCCCAAATGCGGGGTGAGTTAGTCAATGCCACAACACTGGGTGAGAGGAATGAGAACCCATGGTGGGGTAAAGACTAGGAACTGCCCATGTGAATAGAACGCCAGGACTTTGCTTAATAAGAAAAACTAAGGCGATCCAAGGAGACCCCCAGGGTAGGGTGACAGAAACGAGACCCCCAAGGTGGGGGGGGGTGACAAAAACAAGATCCCCCCTGCCTCCCCAAGGCTGGGCGAGAGAAACAAGAACCCCAAGGCTGGGTGAGATAAACCAGCTCCCCAGATAGGGTGAGAGAAGCCAACTCCCCAGATAGCGTGAGAGAAACCAACTCCCCAGATAGTGTGAGGGAAACCAGCCCTCAATGCAGCGTGAGATGAAACCAGACCCCAACACGGGATGAGGGAGACGAGGCCACAACACAGGGTGAGAAGAATGATAACCCAAGATGAGGTAAAGGCAAGGAACTTCCCACGTGAAGAGAACACCAGGACTTTGTTTAATAAGAAAAACTAAGAAGTGGGGACACGAAACGGGTATCCAAGTGGAAAAAGAGGATGAGAGACATTTAGTGTACTTATTTGAACTGTGCCAAGGAGAAAAAGATTTTGATCTACCACTCCCGTTACCCCTCCCCTTTTCTGTGCAAAGTACAGTAAGAGACTGGTTTCAGAATGTCTGGACAGTTCTCCGGCATGGGGTCTAGCATGGATTCACATGCTCATGAATGTTCCCTGTCAGGCCGGGAATCTTCGGTAAAAGAAAGTTTCACTTGCATTCATAAACTGTCTTTCACCTATAAACAAATCACTGAGCTCTGGGGACATACTGCCCCCAGCCAATGGCTGCCCTCTCCCTACGCCACTCCTCTGGTAGCCATCTTCAGATTTTTACCGCACATTCAAGTGTTGGGAGTCCTTCTGTTTCGCTCTTCGAGCTTTCTGCGTTTTTCATGCTTTTTGGTAGGAAAACCCATTTTGTTCAATCGAGCCTGTGTGCTCCATCGTTTCTTCATCCGATTAACGGGGATCTGTTTTTCGGCATCTTTCATCGCCACTCAAGGGCGGATTCGTCAAGTGTTTCTTCTTGGAAGTTTCCAGAAGGCCATCAGGCCTACACCACGGCGGTTCATGTCGGAGGAGGACAGAGCTTCCCTCTTCAAGCTCTGCACCAGCTGCAGTTTACGGAATGTTTTCATTGACGACCAACATTTAAGGTGCCTTTGTTTTCACCCGACCCACAAGGAAGAGGATTGCAAGATCTGTTGTGGCTTCTCGAAGAGCACTATGAAGGATTGGCACATCAGACTGGCTGCGTGGCTCAAAGCCAAGGCTCATGCCCCATGTGGTTAACAGGGGCATGCCTCCTCTGGAGCCAGCCAGCCAGCCAGCCAGAGCAGGCTTCTAAGTCCTTTGAGGGCGCTCCATCTGTGGGGGACCAAGACGAGGCCTAGCACCACAAGTCCGGTTCTGTCGGGGTCGCCGCGCAAGCGGGTCCCGCGTCGGTCAGGGCGTGTCCATCTCCAGCGACCCTGCTCTCCAACCACCAAGCCAGCTTTTCATCGACGAGAAAGTCGGCTACCCTGGGGAAGCTATGGAGAAACCGGAAGAAGGCCAAGCAACAGGAAAAGATTGCCGACCTGCCCGTGAAGGTCCAGGTGATGCAGGCTAAGTCGTCCGCATCCATCGAGCTGGTGGCGGCTGCCCTTTCGAAGGCGAAAGGGGCTGGCCTGGTCCAGGGTACCACTACGGCGGCAAGGGTGGCTTTTCCTCCCAGGCGGGAGGCTTCGGCCAAGCCAGTGGAGAAGACCACGTAAAAGAGGATGCTGTCTCTGAGCCCAAAGCTGACCCCTCAGCACCCAAAGAAGGGCGAGTGGGGGAGTGACGTGGCAGACGAGGGCTCCGTCCACTCCATCCCGGAGGACGTTGGATACGACGGAAACATCGAGGAGGTGCCCGTCGGGGAGCCAGACATAGGTGCTGGGCCCAGCAAGCCTGCTCCTCAGGCACCTCCCAGAGATCTGTTGCATGATATTCTCTCGACTCTCCACACGCTGGTGTCAGAGATTCAGAAGAGGATGCCGGCGGCGATTCCGCCCGGTCCACTGGCGATGACCCCGTTGACACCCGGGGCCACCACTGCCAAAGAAGAGGCACCCTATGTCTCCAATCCAACCGCCGATTGCCCTCCCCCCTGCCTCCAGGGATACGGGGATGGACACAGTGTTAGGGAGAATTCTCATTCTATGGCTAATTTCCCTTACCTATAGAGTCCCCCAGCAGCTTTGCTGGATTTGAAGGGTTTGTTTTTTTCTCCTGCTAAGAGTGAGACTCTTTTTCCCCACTCTTAGGCATTTTTGCTAGGTGTGTTCTAGGCTATTTTTGTTTTTAATGTCTATGGGGTTTTTCTCACCTCCATAGGAACCATCTTTATTCACATGGGTTACACGGCACCCTCCATGCAGTGACCTAGGGGAGTCGTAGCTACCCCCAAACATAGACTCCATACCCTGGGACTGACTACTGTCTCCCAGGGCATGTAAAGTCCCCATTGACTTTACTAGTCAATTTTTATGAACTAAACCAGTACAACCCATCTTACTATGGTGGTACTGGAAAGGGTTAATAGTTTTTTCCTTAGGTTCATTTTCGAGAGGGTACCATACAGTCCCTCTCTCTAAAGTTTCTGGCTGGTGGCAGTGGTTACTACCGTAAATATTCGACCGTGAATATTTCCCTATGGGATTTTCTGTTACGCTCACCTGGTATCCACGGGGATGCCACCCAGCCCTGGTTGGATGATTTGCACTCTCGAACCCTCTCCCGGTCCCTTGGTAAGGCGTCTGGTTAAAGATGGGTCTGCAATATAGGAGAGCTGGATTCAATACCAGATTCTTTGTTTTCCCACCTCCCTTGGCCTCAACTCCTTTCTCCCCCTTGGGCCTTCTCCTCACCTTAATATTGTAAGAGGTGGATTCTCCGTCCTGCTCCTCGTGGCAGGGGTGCGTAGATGTGGGGGGCGAGCAGCGACCAAGTTACTTCACTGGTGCAAGCCCCCTGTGGGAATCCAGGCCTGCTGCGACTCCGTAGGTTTGCTGCTTTACAGTCTTTATATGCAATTCTTATGTTCCTCTTAGTTCGAATAATAATGTCTTGCTTCTTTGCTTTTAGGTATGGAAAGGTATTTTGGTGTTGTCATGCAGTTTGAAGATGATCATGGGCCGGTAGGCGAACGCGCCGTGTTCGTGATGCTGTCCGGTGAGTAATGCGGGATACGCAGCGCTGTTTCGCCCTTTATATTGCTAACCTGTGTCTTTTCTCTCCTTGCAGGTTGCGATGGTCCTCGCCGAGCGCCGTAATGTTCCAGCAATGATACTGACCAGGAGATGACTACCCAGGTAAGAATTGTGTGGCTTTCTTCATTCGGGAGGAAACGTGAGTAAACGCTTACTAATGCGGTCGGTCTTTCTCCTCTTTCCAGGTTATGGTATTCCAGGATGCATGCAGTCCCGGGTGATGGAGTTTGTACCTTCAGGTGAGTGGAACTGAAGTCAGCAGTGGATTGAAGACAGGATACTGTTCCAGGTATGTTTCGTAGTGTTCTTTCGAGGGGATTGGGTCTTCCGACGTATTCCATATCTTTGACAGTAATCACCACAGCTGTGCTGCAGTGATTACTGTCAAAGATATGGAATACGTCGTCGGACCATCCCATCGAAAGAACATTACCAGGTAAGAGAGTAACTTGTTCTTCTCTCTCTGCAGGTCCTTGGTTTCAGGTAAGCTGGCATCAAAGAACTGGACACGGTGAGCGTTACGCTGCCCACAGCAGAATAACGCAAAGCATGTTTTGCTGTTTGGGTGTGGTTTAAATAGTCTGAGGTAAAGTAGTCCCAGGCCTGCCACACCCAAAAGACTAGACCACATAGCTCAGTTCCTTGTAACTGAGCTTTGTGTGTGCCTCCATGTTGGCTGAACCCCCCCACCCTCTCCAAGTTAAATAGTCCCAAGTAAATGGTCCCATTCTAATGTTGGTCTTCATGATGGTTATGAGCCTGGCGCCAAAGACGCCATATAAATGTGTACAAAAGGAGGTATTGTCCTGGCTGTAACAGACTAAGCTAATTGCAATTTATTCAAATGCAAATAAAATCTGTTGTGTATTCACTACCTATTTGTGGCACTATTTATGCATATCCATAGGTAGGTGTACATAAAAGACAATACTAATACACATGCGCTTACTTTTTCCTCTTTTTGAGGGGAGGTACAGCTTTTATTAAATTGCTGCCCTCATCTACTTAAGCATTTGTTTTATGCAAATACAATATAGAAGGGTGCAGTCCTTCAGCATATTTAGCAATCATAAATGAATAGGAACTAAATGACAAACATTGCATAGAGTCAAACAAATTAATACAAGAGTATGCTGCATAATGGCTACTATAGAGAGAGACATGCATATAAACTGCTTCTAATACATCCTTTCCTATAGTTCCTATTCATTTATGATTGCTAAATGTGCTGAAGGACTGCACCCTTCTATATTGTATTTGCATAAAACAAATGCTTAAGTAGATGAGGGCAGCAATTTAATAAAAGCTGTACCTCCCCTCAAAAAGAGGAAAAAGTAAGCGCATGTGTATTAGTATTGTCTTTTATGTACACCTACCTATGGATATGCATAAATAGTGCCACAAATAGGTAGAAAATACACAACAGATTTTATTTGCATTTGAATAAGTTGCAATTAGCTTAGACTGTTACAGCCAGGACAATACCTCCTTTTGTACACATTTATCTATAGCCCTCAGTCCTGGACTTGTATTGGGCACTCCCTCCTGTTAAACCTGCCAAAGGCGCCAGGACTGACTCCATGAGTCTTGGATGAGGTTTTAAGGCCTTTGACCTGGCCCTAACTGGAAGGCTGACTTGCCAGTGAGGGCCAGGGGCAAGGGTCATGACATGTTATGACAGCCTCTACCATACTGCCGGTTTATTTTTATATTAACTTTACCCCGGTGGGTTTTATTTGCCAGAACTTTAATATAAATTCTTTCTTGTGTCTTTCTCTAAATTCCTAACCCAGGTCGGGGATCCTTTGTTCGTCCTTTTGGCAGGCTTCTGCCAAAAAGCCCTCCTTTCGGCGCCACTGTGTGGGAGGGGGAGTAGGACCTCTGGACAGGGTTGCCTCAGCAACCCATGTCGCACTCTATCCTGATAGGCTGGAGGGTCTCCCACCAAGGTGACCACTTGTCCTAACTTGATGGTCGTGTAGATAAATAATACCTCCGTCCCCAAGAGCCACACGAGTAAGAGCAAAAACACTACTGAAGCAATCTTTGAGGCCACAGGTGTAGTGTCGTCAGCCTGGAACCGGGAATGCCGGAAGAACCCCATGACCACTGTAAGGCAATGAAGGGTTATGTTAAGTAGTGATAATTGGCAACAATGATAGGGACATTAGTGACAATGCAGCAGCAGCTTACCTATAGTGGGCAGATGGGAAGCTGTAGGCGTAGGCAGGTAGTAACGCTGACAGCAGCAGCAGGCTGAGGTGTTCTGAAGGCACTCCGGGAGACACCGGAGTTTGGTAGGGAACAAGAACGTAATCCGTGATCAATCCAAAACATAATCCGAGGTCAGGAGCCAAAAAGTCAGAACTGGAGACATGGAAATCCAAGTACCAAGTCCAGTATCCAAGCCAGTGGTCAATAATCGAAAATCCAAAAGACAGTCCAAGCAAACGTTCCGTGATCGAGGTAGTAGGAGAATAACATGAATAACCAAAACGCCAAGCAGTTCTCCGTGAAGAAGCTGTGAAGCAATGTTTCCGCGTTTGCTCGCCCTTTTTCAAATACTAGCGTGGGCATGTGACGCGGTCACGTGACCGCAGCTGCGTGTCACGTGGAACGCAACGCAGACAGGGATTGGTGTTGCAGGCGTCTTCCGGGCATGTGACGCGTGGTTTTCCATATGCCCTTCTTTCGCCGCGGAGCGTGAAGGAGTCGCCATGGCAACCGCCACCGTGAAAAGGGGCACAAAGACACTGGTCCACCAGCCGGAAAACCCCTCCGACTGTGCTGCTGTCGCTGCCGTTGGGAGTGTATGTGGGAACGGGGGACAGTAGCAGGTGAATGTGTGGGAGAACAAGGAACAGTAGTAGGCGAGTGATTGGACATGACACCACTCAACTGTGTGAGTGACAGCTAGGTTGTATGAATGGGGCTCTTTTTGCATAAAAGCAGGGTCATGGGGACTGGAAAAGCAAGATGTCGCCACTGGAACTAAGCAGCCGAAGAGGAGAGAAGCCAAAGACATCTGCAACGACTGAACCACCGGTGAAGCCCTGCTACAGTGTCTCACCACTTTTCTCCACACGACGAGAGAAGATCTTCATCTGCAAGAGCCTTCTTCCCTTGAGCTGGTGGGGCCAACCAGTTTGCCAATCGCCTTCCTGGACCTGCCCTGGTCGAATCGCCAGTACCCTGTACTCGGAGACCGGATAGCCAGGCACCCGTCCACCCGGATCGCGATTCAAAGGAGCGTACCTTTTATTTGTTTGGCAGCACCGCGGCTGGTTTCATCCCTGGATAGTGCAGTACCTTGAACCTTCCTCCACGACGAGAGCCTCTCTTCCTCTGCTGGACCCCTCGAACTGCAGGAACTACCAGGAACAACCGCCCCCGCAGGAGCCACTTCTTCATCAAGGTACATTGTTCCGCCAGGCCGCCCTTTTTCTGCGTGGTACTGCTAAAGGTGTTTTAAATCCTTTAGCTACCTGTTGGGTTGGCCGCCCCTCTCGTCTAACATTGCCTTTCACCTTCTGCATCTGCATTTTCAAATCGTTAACCAAAGACTGGCCGGTTGGCGGGGACGCTGGTATTTAGATGGGGCGTACACTGCCTTTGTCTCACCCCTCCGTGTAATTTTGGCAGGATGCGGTGCTGCATACGGTAAGTTCGTTGTGAGTATTGAGGGGTGGCGTGGGGCAGTTTTGCTGCTTCGGCTAAGGCTGGAGGTTTAAGCGTCGAAGCGGGTCAGCGCCAGGGCCGATATTCTTGTGGACGGGGTGTCCGCTCTGGTCTGCCACCCCCTCCACTCCCGACTCCAGCAGGCCCGGGGAGGGGCCACCCGGCGGGGAGAAGTGATTCCTCCGTGGGGGACCGGCTGCGGTATTATGGTTGGTGCGGACGAAAAGAGGGGGGGGTCCGGCTCACCTGGTGTATTTTCTTTACTTCGAGTCCCCTCGCCCCTTTGGCTGTTTCGCAGGTCTCGAGGTGCGTCTAGGAGCTCCAGGCCAGGCGCGCAGTCTCAGGGACGCCGTGTCGGGGCTCCACCCCTCCAATCCTCCCGCCCGGGAACGCCAGTCGCTGGGTCTGTGTGCTCCCGACGAGATGTCCGCTCGGCAGCCGCAAGACCGCCTGGCGGGTCCCCCCAACCGCCACAGAGGCTGCGGGCGGGGTATCGGCGGCGTCCCGGGCGTACGGTGGTGTCAGTGTCTCGCCCTCCTCTCTGGCAGCACGCCGGATGTCGACGCGGGTGACCGCCTCGGCGCGCACCTCGCAGGCCCCAGGCCCGTTCGGGGGTTGTGGAAGGTCTTGCAGCCCATGCTGGCTCACGACCCGCCTTGTACCACCCAGGACTGATTTTTAGATCACCGGGGGGGTGTAAGGCCCCTGGAACCGTGCTTTGTCACAGGATTAATTCGGTGCGCTCACGGAGCTCACATTAGAGCCGCTATCTTGGTTGCGCTCTAGCGCCCTCTACTTCACCAGACACCTTTAATTATTCACTTCTAGTGCGAGGGTCAGATACCTTTTGGCTACAAGGACGATTAGTATAATTTTGACGACAAAACACAGATTGATCTTTAGTTTACTAGGTAGGGAAACCCTCTTTTGGATAGGGACAGAAAGGGATGTCTGATGTTGAAAAACATACAACTTTGTGTCAGCCTCTCGTTTCTGACCCCTCACGCTGCACTAAACGTTTAGCTGTCTTCTGTGATTTGTTTTCTGGTGGACATCTGCGAAACCCCCCTGCCTCAGTAAACCTTTTTCTAGATGGGCTGCATTACTAGTCTGTGGCTAGTTTTTAAGCACCCCATTTTGGTTCCAGAGGGAATGTGTGCTTGGTTGTACACTGGTGACAACTGTACTGTTTTGACTACACTACGGTTTGTAGCCATAGCCAATACGGTACCCATTTGAGTATTAAGGCATTTGTCGAAGTCCTACTGCCAACCACTTTGTTTTGTGGCCTTTCTACGTTTCAGTAGACCATAAGGAGGGCTTAACAGCCATTGTCCTGACATACGCTCATCTTGAGCCCACGGAAGCTCCCAGGTTGTGGTTTAAACGGAAGTAGACTGCTTTAAAGCCCCACAGATATCCAAATCTACATCCTGGATGGCAATGTATGTTTGGCTGTTAATAAGGCTAGTCTGATTGACTGGCCTCAAATGCCCTGTGTTCTGCCTCATTGTATTTGTCAGAATGGCTTAGCCAGCCTGTGTTGAATTTGATCATAGGTTGGACACCCTGAACATTTCTCATCTGTTCCTGAACTTGCATGAAGAATACATTAGAAGTTACTCACCGTAGTGACTAACCTACTCTTAGTCCCCTTTCCTCCATACTGCATGGGCGTCCCTTCCAAGGGACTGGAGCCATAACCTTTTCACCAGAAAAAACCTTCTCCTTTAAATTTAGAGGCGTCTGGGGGTGCAGCCCTGGGAGCATGTGCTGCCCTGACTCCGCCCTCCGGCGCCACACCTCAGTCCCCATAGACGCGTCGACAATAGATTAACATTGCCTAATGACACCAGTTTTATTAGGGGGGAGGATGGTGGGACTTATGGAGGAAAGGGGACTAAGGAAGAGTATGTAGTCACTACGGTGAGTAACTTATAATTACTATTACGTCCCGTCCCCTTTCCTCCATACTGCATGGGTGATTGCAACTGCGTGTAGCCCCAGGATGGAGAGGAGACCCTCTTAAGCAAACAGGTTCCTAAGAACCGCCTGTCCGAAGTCCGCGTCTGATCTAGAGCTGGCATCCAAACAGTAGTGCTTGCAGAAAGCCGAAGTGGTGGCCCATGTGGCCGCCCTGCTTATGACTTGCCAGTGGACATGCCGCTGGAAAGCTGTGGCCTTTGCCTTGGCTCTAACCGCGTGGGCGTGCATGTTGGGCGGCAGTGGCTTATGCTGTTCCCCGTAAGATTCTTTGATGGGCGAGACCATCCAACGGGCTATGGAGGCCTGGTACCCGGTCTTGATCCACCGAAGGTGACAAAAAGAGCGTCCGACTTGCAGAAGCTCTTGGTCCTGTCCAAGTAGAATTTCAGGGCACGCCTGACATCCAGGCAGTGTAGAACTCTCTGCATCGTCTTTGGGCTCAGCAAAAAACATAGGCTACACTATTTCCTCATTCAGATGGAATGAGGAAGTACCTTAGGTAGGAATGCTGGGTGTGTCCGTAGGACTACCCTGTCCTTGGGAAATGTAGTGTATGACTGAGGCGACCAGCGCCTGGATTTCGCTGATTCTGCGAGCCGAGGTGAGGCCAACTAACAAGGCCGTCTTAATGGTAACCAGCCTGATGTCCGCAGACGCCATAGGTTCAAATGGTTTGTGCGCCAGCGCGCCCAAAACTATGTTGAGGTCCCACATGGGATGAGGCCTCTTGATGGGTGGGTTTCTTGACAATCTGGTTGGAAGAGGAAAAAATCTCCTCCTCCGAGTTTCTATATGCTCCAATGGCAGCCAGATAGGTGCGGCAAGTGTCTACCTGCACGCCTGAATGGGCGAAGTGCGCCGAGGAGGAGACCATGTCGTCCAGGGTACATGCCAGGGGGTTGATACCCTTGGAGTCTGCCCCGTGGCAGAACCTGGTCCACTTGCTCTAATACTGGGCCCTGGTAGACTTGCTCCTGGTGCCCTGTATGATCTCTAGATTAGCCTGGGAGGGGCTGAGGTGACCTGTTCAGGAACCATGCAGTGAGGGCTAGTTTCTCTGGTGCGGGTTTGATGACCCTGCCCCCCCCCCTGCTGAACCAGAACATGTGCTGGGCCTGTCGGAAGGCGAATGGGAGGCCTTTCCGAGAGGCTGAGCCGCTCTGAGAACCATGGCCTGGCTGGCCACCATGGAGCTATTAGAATTATGCTGAGGTGGCGAGACTCCTTGATCTTCCATATCACCCTCTGAATCAGCGTCCCACTGGATCTGGAATACATCGCCCAGAGAGCCTTGGCCCTGACCCTGCTAGAAGGCGAACAGTTGGCACTTCCTGTTGCCCCAGGAGGCAAAGAGGTCCACCTGAGGATGTCCCCATTTGTAAAAGATCTCCTGCAGCACTAGGTCATTCAACTGCCACTAGTAGTTGTCTGCTCCAAGTCTGCTGAGCCTGTCTGCCACCAAGTTGGATTCCCCCGGCAGGTGGATGGCCGTGAGGTAGATGTTGTTCTCCAGGGCCCACTCCACATGCTGACTGCCCAGCCCTCGAAAGGAGTCCGTGGTGATGGTGACCTGTGGGGTAAGTTGCCAGAAAGGCTTGCCCGTCCGCAGGTTTCAGTCCCTGGACTGCCATGTGAGGTCCGGGTGAAGCGACAGAGGAACGGTGATCATCTCTGGCTGAGCGCCCAGCTCCTGGCTTCAAGATGCTGCAAAGTGCAGCTGTATCCTCCTCATTCTGAGTCTCGTGTGGGGGACGGCCAAGAGGACAGCTGCCATGAGACCCAATAGGTGTTGGTACCACCAGGCTGAGGTGAGGAAGTGCGCTGTGTCCCTCTTGATGGCCGTGATCTTGTCCTCCAAGGGAAAAACCTTCTCAGAGCACATCTCCCAAATGAGACCCAAGAAGGTCAGTCTGCGTAGGTTGCAGCTGCAACTTCTTGAGGTTCAGTGAAAAACCCAGCTTGTGCAGTGTGTTCATAAGAGCGTGGGAAGTGTGTTGCACCGCTTCCGGAGATGTCACCCTGACGAGCCAGTCGTCGAGGTATGGGTAGATGTGGTGGCCCTGAGGAGGGCCGCCACTGTATTCATATGCCTGGTAAAGACCCTGGGGGCAGAGTTGAGGCTGAAATGAAGCACGTTGTATTGGAAATTATAGCCCATGATCCTGAATCGTAGAAAAGAACAATGAGGCTGCCATATCGGGACATGTAGGTACACGTCCTTCAGATCCAAGGAGCACATCCAGTCTCCCTTGCACAATCTCTCCGCTATCAAAACTGGCGTAACCATCTTGAATTTTTGTAGAGGTAGGGAGAGGTTGAGGGTGGAAAGGTCCAGCACAACTCTCAGGCCCGCCTGGTTCTTTTTCTGAATGGTGATCCGGCCGTAAAAGCCCAAGCCTCGCTGGGAGGCTAGAACGCCCACCATTGCCTGGGTCTCGACGAGCGACCGGATCTCCGCCAAAAGATTTGCTGTCCCAACTTGTGGGAGTGGAGGTGAAGAGGGAGGAGAGGCTGGGATGGGGAGGCGGTACCCTGTGGATACTACAGAGGATCCAGGGGTCAGCAAAATTCTGGTGCCACAAATGTGCATGGAGAGCAAGCCTGTCCCCCCACTGGAGACACGTGGACCCGGAGGGGCGTGTCATGCTTTCTTTTCCTCTGAGGCTTTTAAGGAGGAGGGCGACTGTAAAAAAGTCCTTACTCCCACTCCCCCACCCCCCTTTTTGTTTGCACTGATGCTGGGTTGGCAAATGGTCAGGCTGCCTGGACCTCCCCTCTTGGAAGCTGCAGAACCCTCCGTACGTACACCCCTTGTCAGAACGCTGCTGTGACTGGGTGTACATTTTGGGTGTGGTCTTTGTAAGGATGGATAAAGACTTGGCCATTTGTGAACTGTTTTTCTTTTTGTCCAGCTCCTTGTCCGTTGTGGAGGTCCCCCCAAACCCCCTTCGAACGGAAGGTCTAAGAAGCGTACCTGGACATCCGGGTTGAATTTCGTAGCAAAGAGCCAGGCCGTTCTTCTCATGTCCGTGGCAATGCAGATGGAACGGCCAGAGGTGTCAATGTGGGACACAGTGGACTCCATGATGTCCTGCACCACCATCTTGCCCTCTGCCAATCCCGCCTTGAATCGTGATTGGCTCTGTGCCGGAAGCTCTGGGAGGAAATCCGCAATTTCCCGCCAAAGCCTCTGGTTAACGGCTGCCAGCATGGCATCCGCGTTGGCTTGACGAAGGTGCAAGGACGCGTTGGAATACAGCTTCTTCCCGTACGCCTCTAAGATCTTCTCCTTGCCTAGCAGCACCACAGAGGAGGCTGAGGACGACTGAGGCTTGGAGTATAGTGATGCTGCAGCGATCACCGAGGACTGTGGCTGAGGGTGGGCCGACAGCAAGAGTGTATTCCACCTCCATCTGCCTGTACTTGGTGTCCAGGCGTTTATTCACAGGCTGGATTGAGTGAGGCTTGAGCCAACCCTTCTTGGCCAAAGTGACTACGTCCTTCTGATCCGGAATCCCCGTTCTGGCCACGGGACGTAGCGTGAGGACTTCTCTGAGGACCCCCTCTGCTGGTTCCTTGACCTCTGGTTGTGGAAGGCCCAAGTACTCTGCCAGCCCTGCAAGACGTTCGTGGAAGGCCTTGGCTGAAGATGGTGTGTCGGGGTCCTCCTCATCTGTGTCCAGCTGAGGGTCCGGTTGGTCCGGCACCAGGGGAGGGGTGCTGGGAACCGAGGGCTGAGGTGTGGAGGCCGGAGCCGGAGGCTTCAGCAGAGGCTGGTACTGAAATGCCTGCACAATCAGTTGGGGGGGGGGAGGCGGAGCGGGCTGCTGAGGCTGAACAGGGGCGCCTGTAAAAGGGGCCTGCAGCATCAGACCCTTGGCGGGAGCACGTCCCTGATGGTGTACCTGAGGATGACCTCTTTCCCAGGATATTTCATGAGCCTGAGGAACGTTGCAAAGAATCTGTCCTCGCAGGCCGGAGTGGTGGTAGGTGATATTGGCGGGGTAGCAAGCGGTTGCTGGAGCCGCTGCGTGCCCTGCCCGTACGGACGCAGCAGGAACCTGCCTTGCGCGAAGGAAGGGTAAGCTGTAGGCCACATAACTGGTTGACACCAGTCCCACCTTGACACACGTTCCTCCGCCTGCTGCCTACCTTGGAGCAGCATCGGCCGGATGTCTGGCACTGCGGCCATTTTGTCGAGCGGCCCTCCACGTGCCTGCATCGTGTTGCTCGACTCACTGGGCCCCGCCCAGGACTCTTGAGTATGGATCATGGCCTCAGGCCGAAGCCTGGTAGGCATTTTGCCCTCAGCGTATCTGCCGGTAGAACTGCGTATAGGCGCCCCCTCTGACATTTTGCCGGTACTAGGGCGTAGCCCCTCGGGTGAATACCCAGTAAAAGAACCTTCTGTTCCCTCAGCACTATCACCGGGAGGATCCACTGATGCCTCGGCCTGCCGGTAGCTGATTCAGCCTTGGTACTTGTGCTGGTAACAGGACCTGAGCGGTACCTTCCACGCGGGCGAGTCCTTGGGCAGCAGTCTCCCTTGCGGGGTGCCCTGGAAAAGAGTAGCCCTACCTTGGGCGTGGATCGATGATAGACTAAGTCCTTTAGGTCCTTTGGAGGCTATCTCTGGAAGAGCTCCCTCCATCTGGTTAGTCTGTTCTTCAGAGAACTCTTTAGTCGGAAAGAGCCCATCGCAGGATGGACACCTTCTGAATCCTGTAGAAGTCGACATGCGCCGGGGAGGAGCATGACGCCTGATTACCTGAATGATAAAAAGACAGAAAAGGAGAAGTATCCACACGTGGAATTACATGGCCAAAGGCAAACCAAGGAGCGCTGGTGAATTCGGTCCATTCCCGTCGATGCTGAAAAGGTGACCGGTGTGTGGCGCGAATTCAGGGAAGTGCATGCCCCCACGGTTGTTCTGGTCAAAAAGGTTCCGGCTCCTGTCCCTTGGAAGGGACACCCATGCAGTATGGAGGAAAGGGGGCGGGACGTAAGAGTATGAGGAGATGAGGCTGCTGCTGAGAATCATGGTGTGGCCACAGTGTGTACGCAATGGGTTATTTGCCCTTTGCATCGCTATATCTCTTGACTGGTAGACTCTCTTGCTGGGCTTCCTTTGCTTTTTCAGGCCATTTGCTTGCTGGCTGGTCTCCTTCTTGCCTGCAGCTTCTGATTTCCTCGGAAGTCCTTGCCCAACTGCCTTGAGGTGCGAGTCCTTTCTGTTGTCCCTGTGTCCCTGGCCTGGCAATAGAGTGGCTGCCTGCTACTCCTTTTCCGCTCCACTTGGATCTCCTGGGTCGACTCCAGCACTGCCTCTGTTGTGGTGATGTCTTTGTTGATACAGAGCAAAAAGTTGTCCGGTGAAAGCTTCACCAGACCTGGGCTCGTGCATATAGTCTGACATCTAGTGGTTACCGCAGAGTATTGCATCTTGTCTTTCGAGGATCGAAAGGGGACGTCGACATGGGCATGCCTGTAACACTATCCCTAACGTGACGTGTAGTGTACTCAAAATCCCTCACGCGTCAAGATCCCTCAGATTGTTTTTTTCCCACCCAGCTAGCTGGTCGCCTTATGCGGAGCTCGTCCAAATAATTGCAATATTGTCATTTCCTGACCTCCGGTCATTTCTTTTCATCTTCCTGGCTCCCTTCGGCGGCTTATTCCAGTACCGCCCCTGAGGACTGAATTTCGACGGCTGGGGCTCCGGTCGTCGCTGCCGACCACGTGGCCGGGCCTTCTGGCCGGCCTAGACAGTAGGAAGAGTGGAGCCTGGGGGTGTTATATTCTTTCGAGAATGTCTTTACCTCTCTCTGTTCCTCTGGTTTTGTCGTCACTTTTACGATCCTAAGCTATGGACAGGACACCATTTAGATTTTGTCCTTCCTGGAAGGCAAAATTCCAGCAGAAAGACCAGCACCGCCGGTGCAATAAGTCTTTCCCTCGATCACAATGAGGCGTCCTGTGAGGCCTGTAATCTTCTACATCTTAAAACCTTGAAGGAGCGTTGATTAAATCGGTGGCAGATCTACACGATGTTGCGTGCTGAAAGTAACTCCCCTACCGCCACAGCTGCCAGGTGTGACGAGGGTATAAGTGACGACCAAGGCTCCACTTCGGACGCCATTCGCCTTACTCGGGAGCGTTCTCGCTCCATGCCATCCGTCGGCGGCCCCGATAGGTGCGACGAGAGACCCGCTATGGGGAATAAATATCCCGGCGACAGGGACGCACACGATCCCCACAAAAAGGACACAACGCCTGGTTCTGCTTTGACATTTCAGTCGGCGCGCTCCAAGGCGTCAACGGGTATGTTGGCCAGTTCGGCAGTACCCGCCGGTCCCAGCGATTGGCAGCCCTCCCCGTAACCGCGTCGGCGGCATGTGTCCAGACAGTCCAAGAGTAAGGGCTTCAGCCCCAAAAGCCATGCAGCCGTCGAAACGCCTCACAAGTGCACCGACACCGCACAAAGGTCCAGTTGCACCGAAATCCACTGCGCAACCGCCTACACAGTCCCTACACCTCCCTGTGACGCCGAGCATTAGCAATAGTATCTCAAAGATCGTTTCGGCGGTGAAACACAAAGAACGGGCGAAAGACGCTTTGATGGACATGTCGTAAGGCCAGGAGGGGCGAAAAGATTACTCTGAGAGCCCTCTATCCTTATCTCAGGCTCTAAGTGAGAAATCCCGATGTTCTAGGGAAGAAGAGCATCCTGAAGAGCCATTTCCTCTTCTAGGTCCCTCTGGTTCCTCTTCATGGACCAGAGAGAAGTTTAAGGGGTGCATGAATAGACTAGGAAAGTTTGTTGAGTTTTCTGAAAAGTTTGCTCCAAAGAGGCCTCATGAAGAGAGCCCTCATACGCCTGTGGCCAAATTTCGAAGGAATTTTGATCCACATCATGAAGACATTTTGGACATCAGTGATGATTAATTCCATGTTGATACATATGTACAGGATGATGCCCCCTTTGGTGATCCTGCTGATGACCCTTCTGATCCCAATCAGGGGCGGGACGATGAACATCCAGTTGATAATCAACTTTGGGCGTCCCCTAACCCGGAACCCGACGCCTTGTGTATGGACTCCCCTCCCTCCCCACCAGTTCGTCAGGCATCACCTGTTGACGACCAGATAGCGTTTAACGCTATCTTAAAGAAGGCAGTGGAACACTTCCAAATTGCCACACACGAGGCAGTGCCAGATTCTGACTTGGTTGAGGACATTCTCAAAGAAAAGCCTCCTGCCAGCCAGGCGATCCCATTGTTAAATTGTATAAAAAGGCGCCTTGCTCCTTCGTTAATGCCCGCTCAGACCAGGGCGGTTATTCCACAAGTGGGAAAGCTTTTTCGACCTTCCCCTACTGACCACCTTTACATCAGGGGTCATGCCACTCCGGATTCGTTAAAAGTTACGACAACGAGGAAGAGGGCATGTGTCCCTTGGGGAGGCACCGCCTCATAAAGATTGTAAAAAGCTGTACGCAGTGGAAAAAGGTTGCTACTATTGCTGCAGCATACTATACACGCATAGCCAACAATACTACACTGTTGGCTAGCTACTCAGACGTTCAGTGGAACCTACTGCAGGAGGGCCTTCAAGAAGTCCCTGAACCTTTGCATACTCGCTTGTTTGCAATTGTATCTGAAGGCAAGCAGGTGAATCACAACATTCTAAAGAATACTTTGGATGCTGCTGAAACAGCGGGAAGGGCGCTAGCCCAGGGCACCCTATTAAAACGGCACGCCTGGTTGAAGAACTCTGGGTACAAGCCAGAAACCCAGGCATCTTTAATCAACAAGCCAGTGGAAGAAGCCAACTTGTTTGGCAAGGCTGGTGACTAAGCACTGGAGACAGCAAAAAAGGAGCATGAGACTCTGAAAAGTTTGTTGAAAAGGTCAATTTGGTTCAAAGAAGTGGAGGTTCTCGTTGCTCCTTTCGTGGCCAGTCTTATTCCCGCTCTCCTCACAACCAGTACAATTCTGGAAACAATTGGTCCTTAGGTCAGGGATCTACCTCCACCACCATGTACCCACCTAGGGGACAACGCTGTGGAAAGGGAAGGGGGCGTCATTCCACCCCAGAGACTCCCCGGCCTCAGTCAAAAATGACTTCCAGATCCTGGTCCCCTCCCGTGCCTCCCCGGTCGGGGGAAGTTTAACATAATTTCTGCAAGCATGGGAGGGGATTACATCAGACCAGTGGGTCCTCAAGACCATCGCCCACGGGTACTGCATCGAGTTCAGCCGACCACCTCGATTCAGACCTCCGAGATCAAGACGCCTAACATCGGAACACCTTAGTATCCTGCTGCAAGAGGTTGAGATCCTGCAGGAAAAGGGCGCTATCAAAGTCATCCCTCTTCTACAGGTAAACAAGGATATTTATTCAGTGTACTTCCTTGTAGCCAAAAAGAATCTCGCCATGCTCCCTGTGCTAGACTTGCACCCAGCGAACAAATTTGGCAAACCTCAGAAGATTTGTATGGTCACACTGCAAGAAGTAATTCCTCTGCTGACACAGGGGGTTTACATGGCAACATAGGACATGAAAGATGCATACTTTCATATTTCAATGTTGCCGTCACACAGAAAATACCTAAGGTTTGTGATAGAGGACAAACACTATCAGTTCAAAGTACTTCCCTTCGGCATTGCCTCAGCCCCAAGGGTATTTAAAAGATACTGGCAGTTACAGCAGTTCATCTGACCAGGCAAGCCATTCCAGTTTATCCCTACCTCGACGACTAGCTCATAGCAGGGGACTCCTATGAAACATGCCTGTCAAATACTCAAAGACAATAGACCTCTTATTCAGTCTGGGATTCTCCATAAACGAGACGAAATCCAGCCTAGACCCCAGTCAAGTCAAGCAGTTTCTGGGAGCTTTAATTCGGACTGAAGACGGCCTCGTCTTCCCCTCCAATGAGAGGGTTCAAAACATCCTGTTTCAGATCCCTCAGTATGTAGCCAGTCAAGAGGTTATGGTATGCAAGGCCATGCAACTGCTAGGTATGATGGCGTCATACATTTACTTGGTGCCTTGCGCGTCTGCGCATGCGTCCCATGCAAGAGTGGCTCAGCAGCCAGTGATGTCAGTTCAGCTGACAAGGGGACGATCTAGTGGTTGTCTCAGCAGCCCTCATTCTCTCTCTGCAGTGGTGGTCGAGGGAGAACCTCTTGAAGGGGAAAGCCTTCACCGACCCCGCAGTAGAAGCCACTATCACGACATACGCATCTCTCACGGGGTGGAGGGCTCACCTGCTCCAGCAGACAGCGCACAGGATTTGGACACCAGAGGTAGCATCCAACCATATAAATCTGTTGGAGCTCTTAGCCGTATTCAAAGCACTGATAGCCTTTCAAACACAGTTGCAGGGAAAGACTGTCCTGATACTCACAGGCAGCACCACAGCCATGTACTACCTGAACAAGCAAGGGGGCACTCACTCTCCAGGGCTATCCAGACTGTCCCAGAATATTGGAAATGGGCTCTCAGACACAAGATGTTCCTGTTGTCCCAACACGTTCCAGGGGAACTCAATCTACTGGCGGACGAATGGAGTACGAATGGTGACTACACAAAGACATTGTCTCCGTTTTCGCAGAATTGGGCTTCCCAGAGATCAACATGTTTGCAGCTCTGGAGAATGCGCAATGCCAAGATTACACCTCCAGGTACACACAGAACGGATCCAAGGGGAATGGTCTCTGGATAACATGGTCAGGGAAATTTGTTTACGCTCCCCCCCCCCCCCCCCCACCCCTCATCCCCCTGACTCCCCTACTCAAGAAGATAGTGCACAAGATGCACCAGGAACCAGTCACTATGATCTTGGTGGCCTTGATGTGGGCCCGCCAACCCTGGTTCTCGCATCTGCTGGATATGGCTCTTACAACATGTTATCTCAGGACAAGGGGGAAACACTTCATCCATGCCCGCAAACTCTGAATTTAGCGGCCTGGCTCCTGAAGTCATACAGTGTAACGCTCACCTGATATCCACGGGGACGCCACCCAGTCTGTCTGGACTGCTTCCGACCTGGACTCACCCCCCCCCCACCCCCCCGTGGGCTCTTGTTCGGCTGAGGATCAGGTCTGAAAACACAGGAGTTTGCTTTGTCTCTTCTAGCCCAGAGCCCACCTCCCTTGTGGACCCCAACAACCCCTTAGTGCTCTCTTCACCTTGCTTTTTGGTATGGTGCGCTCTCTGTCCTGCTGTTCTGTGCAGGGACGCGTTGTGGATGGGTGCGTCGCAACCTAGTTGCTTCACTGGTGCGGGCCCCTCAGAGTCCAGGCCTGCTGCGACTTAGTTCGCCAGGTATGTTTGCTGTTTTGGCTGTTTGCCCTTTAATTTGCAATTGCCCCTATTAATGTCTTTCCTTCTTTCTTAGGTGCGGAAGGGGTTCTGGTGATGCCGTGCTGCTTGGGGCTGTGCACGAGATGGTAAGCAAAAGCACGAAGCGCGGTGCTATGTGCCTTTCTTGTGCTAACCTGTACGTTTTCCCTTTCTTGCAGGCTGCCGCGATGTCCCGGACTGTATGTTGCCGAGAAGATGGAGAGCAGTGAGTAAGCGCTGCACAAGCCGCTTTCTTGAACTTCTGCATGTTAATCAGCCTTTTCTTTCTTCTTTCAGGTCGTTAAATGGCCCGGAATGGACGTGGACCAAGAGCAAGTCAATTTCAGGTAAGCGTGCGCCTTTTGGGTTGTTTTCCAATGTTGAAGAATAAACGCTTACTAATGCTGCTTCTCTGTTCTCTTTCTTGCCAGGTTGCTGCTTTCAAGATTGAGCGAGCGGTCACCGAGATGTTTGATGTTCGGGATTCTGGAGCAGAGGACAGAAGCAGGGCTCACTGGTAGTTAAGTGAATACTAAGTGTTCTTGTTCTTGCAGGTAATCAGGCCAGGAATGCAGATGAGGATTCCAACAGACCATGGTGAGTGTCACGCTGCGACCAGCAGAGTAACGCAAAGCATGTTCCCCAGCTTGGGCGTGGCTTATATAGCCTGCAGGTATCCCAGGTGCCCCCAGGCCTGACCACACCCTAGATGCTAGACCGCATGGCTCAGTTCTGGAACTGAACCATGCGGGGGGCAATCCATGTTGTGTAAATGCTATTTTAAGTTCCAGTTCTCTGGCTTCCCATATGAGCCTGGTGCCAAAGGCGCCAGGACTGACTCCAAGAGCGTCTTGGGGGACAAGATGGGGCCCTTGAGGTCATGATGGAAGACTGTGGTGCAGCCTTGATGGCCTGTCTGCCAAGGCCAGGGGCAGGGGTCATGACAGCACTCCCCCCCCCCCCACCCCTCCTCCCCCAAGCCCCCTCTCAGGGTGGTTCTGCCATTTGGTTCTGGCTTGGGATAATCACGATGGAAACGCTGTATCAAATGTGGTGCATGGATATAGTCACAGGGTTCCCATGTCCTATCCTGCGGGCCATACCCCTGCCAGTCCACTAGATAGTATAGTTTCGCTCTGACGTACTTTGAGGATGTTCTTGACCTCAAATTCTGGTTTTCAATTGACCATTACTGGTTCGGGTGGTATGGTTACCCGGTTCCAGGTTGGACTGGTTTCAAGAAAGACACATGGAACACAGGATGAATATGCATGTTGGCAGGCAAGGCCAGTTTAACTGCTGCTGGGTTTATAATAGATTTGACGGTGAAAGGTCCTAAATATGTTGGGCGAAATGTCCGCGTTCCTTTTATAGGCACATGTTTTGATGTTAACCAAACTTTGTCTCCCACCTGGTAGTTGGGAGCCCTTTCACGACGCTGGTCTGCGTATTTCTTTTGGCGGTCTTTGGCTTGACATAAATGTTCGACGGCTCATGTGCAAGGTTTTATTTTTTTTTTATTTTTAAATTTTCAAGAAAACCAATTGATCCAACAGTAATAAGACAAGGGGAAGGAGCACGTACATCAATTCATCAAATTTTCAGTCCAGAGTACCCTCCCTTGAGTCCATCTCCATTCAGCGAAGCATAACGTTGCATTATCAATTCATCAATTCAATTTTAACTAGATCATGAACAAATTCATTTATCAACAATCAATTGGAGAACAATGAAAGAATAAACAAACAGAAGAAGCGGGAAAGAGAGGGAAAAAAAATTCAATAAATTGGAGCCTTTGAAATTCGTAGCAATATCCTTTCTGTGCAAAGTACGCAGTTTGAAGTCTGTCAGGAGTTCATGAAGTGCCTCATCAGATTCGGCCTAAAGTACAGCTGCTCCACATAGTCCAAGAAAGGGTTCCAGATCCGTCTGAACCTCGATAGCTTCCCTTCTAGCGTAGCAGTGAGCTTTTCAAGACCCATCAATTCCCACACCTTCACCCACCAGTATGCCACCTGTGGTCCCTCCACCGCTTTCCAAAATCGAGCCCTGGTGATTCGTGCCGCAGTAAGTAACTGCGCAATTAGGGCTGCTCTGGACCCCGTCATCAGGAAGGACCCATCTTCGGGCACGTCACCTAGGATTAGTATACGCGGGTCCATAGTAAGCAGCGTGCCAGTAACATCCTTGATCTTGGAACGGACCTCTAACCAATAGTCCTGGATGACCGCACAATGCCACCACATATGCCCTTGATCACCCTTTTCACCACACCCATGCCAGCATGTATCCGGATACCCGGGGTTCATGCCATGCAATCTAGTCGGTGGGAAGTACCAACGAAAGCATATCTTAATTGCATTTTCTTTTACCAATGTACATCTGGAGCTCTTGTGGGCTCTATGCCATATGCGCTGCCAGGATTCCTCTGGGATTTCAACTCCTAACTCTATTTCCCACGATAACATGTAGGGGAGCTTTTCACCCTCGGAGACATTTTCTAGAAGGCCATAACAAGCTGCCAGCCTATGAGAGCTCTGCCCCTCAAGAATTCTCAGTTCTATACCAAATGGCGCTCTGCTGACAGCTTGGCGAGTTTCCCTATTAGTCAACCAGTGTATGTACCTAAACCGTTCCCCCTCCGACAGCCCAAACTTCTCCTTGCACTCCTGAAATGTCAGTGGTTCCTGATCTACATATAAGTCCCTAAGCCTCAATGGTCCATTTGATTCCCACCCTTGAAATGAGCTGGGGGCTAGTCCCGGTGTAAATGCCGGATTTTGTGCCACAGGGGACAACGGACCCAGACCCAGAACTATCCCCCTTTGCGCACTCGCCTTATCCCAGCTTTGAAGCGTAACAAGCGTTGTGGGCAGAAGTCCCCCCTGATAGTTTTGCGCCTCCTTGGGCAGGAAAGGGAAATACTCTAACAGCAATGGAGAGGCTTCCTGCTCTATTTCCTGCTATTTAGGAGATTCAGTGGAACTCCCCCAGGCTAACATTGGAGCCACCTGCGCCGCCCTGTGGTAGCGCTGAACCGAAGGCAGACCTATACCCCCCAGTATCGCCTTTCTCGTCAAGAGTTTATAGGGTATTCTAGGCCTCTTGTTTCCCCACTCAAAGCGTCCTATCTCCTTCTGCATATCTATAAGATCCCTCTCAGGAATCCGTATCGGCAACGAAAGGAAGGCATATAGCAGCTTCGGGATAAGAGACATCTTTACCGCACTCACCCTGCCCAACCAGGACATTTCCTGTGAATCTCATCGGCGAAGCCATTCTTTAGTCTCTCTAAATATTGCTGGTATATTTGCTTTAAATAGGCCTGCATAGGTCGGGGTCAGTGTAATCCCTAAGTAGGGAATGTTTGTAGAAGACCAGGGAATGGGAAAGGCCGCCTCTATCTCCGCCAGATTCTCCGGGGGCTCAGTTAATGCCATACCCACCGATTTATTTGCATTCACGCCAAAGCCAGACATTTTTTCAAAATTGGACAATAGCGCATCAGGGGCGGCATGGACTTAGTTGCATCCTTCAGGAAACATAGCTGGTCATCAGCGTATAATGCTATTTTATGGCATTGTCCTGCAAATTCAAAGCCCATGATCTCCCTACTCAATCGGACATGTTGTGCTAAGGGCTCTAAAGCTAATGCAAAAACCAAAGGGGATAGGGGACAACCCTGCCTAGTGCCCCTATACAAACGGATCGCTGGGGTCATGTTCGCATTCACTTTGACTTTAGTGGAGGGAAACTGGTAATTGGAGAGAATCAACCTCAAAAATCTGGAGCCAAACCCGAACCTCTCTAGCACCAACTGTAAGTAACTCCAAGACATACTGTCAAAAGCCTGATGGGTATCTAATGATAACAGCAACAATTTACCTGGCAGTCTAGGGGCCAGAGCTATCAGATCTATCGTCCGATGTATATTATCTTGAGTCGAACGGTTCCGTATAAACCCTGTTTGGTCTTTCTCCACTAGCGTCGGAAGAACCTCCCCTAGGCGCCCTGCTATCACCCTACTTAGTAGTTTTGCATCCGTATTTAGTAAAGTAATTGGTCGGTAAGATGCGCATTCAATCGGATTTCTTCCGGGTTTCAAAACCAGTGTCGTAGTGGAATCTGCCATAGACTCCGAGACCGACCCCGTTGCCCAGATGTTATTAAAGAGTTTTGCAAAATAAGGGGAAAGCTCAGCCCTAAAGGTCTTATAGAATTTATTTGCGAACCCGTCAGGCCCTGGGGCCTTACCCAGAGGAAGGGAGCGAATCATGTTTTCTATCTCCTCCCTTGTAATTGGCTCCTCTAAAAGCTCACGGGTTGCTTGAGGCAACTGTGGCAAATGCGCATCTCGTATGAACCCCTCCGCCATACGTACATCTGTTCAGTGGGGGGCAGAGTGAGCCCTAAATTACTCCTCCACTACGCGAAGTTTCTCTCTCTCTGATGTGACCCTCTTTCATTCCCCATCCACCAGTGCCTCAATACTATTGCGGCTCTCCCGTAGTTTCAGCTTGACTGCTAATAGCGATTGGCCTTGTTACCTTTAGAATAGTAGTATTGCTTAACTCTCATCATACTATACGCTGCACGGCTCATGTGATGAGTCTCGAGGTCTCTCTGGGCTATCCTAACCTCTCGTTTCCGACTCTGAGTAGGTCTATACCCATGTGCCTCTTCTCTCTTCCGGAGCTCCAGCTCCAGCTGGGGTTGTATTTGTTTTCTGGCCCTACCTTTCCCCGCCGTGTAAGCAATTACCTGCCCCCGAAGCACAGCCTTCGCTGCATCCCATATCTTTGTATACAGCAGTGCCTCTTTCTCATTCTTATTAAAATAAAGGTTAATAGCCTCTGAAATACATGAGTGGAACTGGGGGGTCCTCCAGGAGGAATTCATTCAATTGCCAGGACCGTGGTGGGCTTGGCCGGGCCTGAAGAGAGGCCAACGTGAGTAGGACCGTGGCGTGATCTGACAAAGCCTTGGGCAGTATATCTATGTCAATTGCTTGGGCTATTAACTTATCGGACACTAAGAACATATCCAACCTGGAGAATCCCCTGTGAACCACAGAATGTGTATTCTCGCTCTTCTGGATGACAGAATCTCCATACCTCTATAAGGGAATGTTCCCGCAGAAGCGTAGTAAGTGCCAAAAAATAATTTTGATCAGCGCTAGTTGGGGGGAGAGTTTTATCCATCAGAGGGTCAATTACAGCATTGAAATCACCCCCAATTATTATTTCACCCTCCGCATGTTCAAACAGTAGCTTCGAGACAGATTAAAAAATCGTGTCCTGCTGTGCGTTGGGCGCATACAGAGAGACCAGTGTCACCTTCCTCCCGGTAGATCGGCTACCACTAAGACATCGGCCTCCCACATCCTTCAGCGTCTTACAGACCCCTAACGAGATTCCTCTGCGAACCAGGATGGCCACCCCAGCTCTCTTACTCCCTGAAGAAGCGCACAATTTTGTGGGATATAATTTACTGTTAAGCCGGATTTCATCCGACGGGAGCAAGTGAGTCTCCTGAAGAAACAGGATCGAGGAGTCTAAGGTGGCCATGCGGTGCATCAATGCCCTTCTTTTAATCGGAGAATTCAACCCCTGCACATTCAGGGAGAGACAGCAACAAGTTGGGGTGGTCATCATTATCTCCTTCCAGTGATCGCCCCTCTTCCTTCTCCAGTTGAATTGACTAGACATAAATCCCCCTTCTCCATCTCCCTCCCCAGTCTCCCAACCCCTCTGACTCAAAAGGTCCCAGCATAACCAGGAGCAAATTCCTATCTATCGCCAACTCCACCATTTGTTTGCCCCCTGCTGTAAATCAGGCATTCTGCGGAAGCTCCCATAACACCTCAAACCCTGCAGACCAATGCAAACCTCACCACAACCTTCGATGATCAGGCTCCCCAAAAGACATAAAAAGAAAGGAAGAAAAATAACTAAATATAAATTATCAAATGCTTGCCAAACTCGTAACATAACTGATTCGAACAGTAACCCTTCCAGGGTAACAATGTCAGGCATAATCCGTATGACGGGCCCCAACTTCCAGCTCCCAGAATCGTTCCCATATATTCCCCAATTTACGATAATCGCGCAACCAATGAGCGTACATATACATCCCCCTTAAACCTTGTTCCATCTTTACATGTTCTAGAACACCGATGCCAGGATCTGGGACAGGCAGACCTCCTATCGGTGTACTTGCGCTGCTGTCTTATTTAGTCATTTCAGGGTCCCACACCCTGTCCCACTTCCGCAGACACCATATGGCCGTGCCCGGAGCCGGCGAATGTACATCAGTATTAGCCCAGTTTATTCGAGTGGCCATCCCCCCCTGGGGAGCTCCGCGACCATGTCCACTCGCTTCCTATCGGTCATCCTGCTGGCATCTTTCATGTCTGAATGCAGTTACGTGCCACTGAGTAAAGCACCTGCCTATCATCACTCACCCAGCCTGCTGTATTCCCATAATCCCTTTAAACTCCATGCTGAGGCGTATGAACTCTTCATGTCAACTTTCATCATCCATTCCAGGGGGAGTGCTGCCCCTCTGCTCCATGTCCTCCGGTATCTTGCGTGCCTTAACTAGTGTCCAACCCCTGGGTCTTCGCCTCATATCCTTCACCGTGGGGCTAACCATCAGCCCTCTCTCCGTGACAGTCCCTGTGCCGTCTGTCTCGCCCGCAGCGCTTTGCAACCACTCCTCTGCCTCTCCCTCGGAGCCAATGCTGCAGGGGTGGTTTTGATATTCCGGTGCGGTATCCGCATCTGTAGCAGATCTTTTTCGCTTGCAGCCAGGCAGTGATTTTCTGGAGGCGTCTGCGGTTCGCTAAGGTGTATGGTGAGAGGTCCTGAAACAATGATATGGCAGAGCCACGGAATTCCACCTTTTCCACCTTTCTAGCCGCCACCATTATCTCCTCTTTTTGCCGAAAGAAGTGGACCCTCGTCAAGACATCCGGGAGGAGATTACGCTTTTGCTGGATAGAAGAATATACTCGATGGGTCCTGTCCAGGATCAGTTCTTCAGAATCCGGAATTTTTTACAAAGTCTTAAAGAGATCCCGCACATATTCAGCGAGTTCCTGGTCCTGGACCTGTCGCGGCACCCCTCGGATCCTAATGTTATTTCTCCTTGAGCGGTTTTCCAAATCCACCTGTTTTGCCACCATTTCCTCCAGTTTGCTCTCCACATTCTGCATCCTTTTGGCGAGGTCCTCATTGTCCCCCACTTGCTCACATGCCATATTCTCCAGCTCATCAACCCTAGTCTCGAGACCACCCAAGTTGGAGCTCATTTCCGCAATAGACCATGCCAGCGAGTCCTTTGAGGATTGGATCTCCATTGTTATTGCCGTCGTAATGTCCTGCTTAAGTGTTCTCAGCATTCCCCTCTAGTTCGTGTCTGGATAGGCCCGGGTCAAGGATTGAATCAGACCCCTGTGAGGCATGGACCTCTGCCACGATCGTTTCCATCTTCTGTGGGGTAGGCGTTGCTGCAGTCAGGTAATTTGTGATTTTTACTCTCTCTGTTCTTATTTCCTGTTTTGGGCATCGCCAGAGAGAGGTTGCTCAAGTCAATAGAGTGCCCCTCGAAGTTCCCTTGAAAGCTGTGCCCAGAGGTGTGTGCGCCTACCACATAAGCTTCTCATCCAGCACCCAAACACCTGCTTACACCAGGGTCTCGTTTTCCTTAACAGCCAGCTTGTCGAATCCGTATCGTCAAGGTCTCAGCTTCCAGGTTAGGCTTCAAAATGTTGCTGTTAGGTCGCAATACAACCAGCGGTTCCTCCGTCGTCCATCACCACACCGCTCCTCAACTTCAGGGGTGGGCGTTCTCCAGCTCTGTGGAGTCAGCGGCCTCAGGCAGCCCAGCGCGAGCCGCCCAGCGCCACCTCCCCCCGAGCCGACAGCCTGCAGGTAAGGGGAGGCGCGCCCCGGCCCGATCCGCGCCTCAGTACTCCACTGCTACACCTCCCCGGGCCGCTCGCTCCAGCGTCCCTTCTCCCTCCTGGGCTCCCACTCTCCGATCGGCCAGCCCGCGAGTTTCCTCAGTCTGGCTCTCCCAACCTTCGCTCCTCCAGCCGCAGACTCCTCCAATACGCCTCCCCCCCGCTTTGCCGGGGATCTGCCTCCTCGTTCCGGCTCCGCTTTTGCTGGGCTTACAGGGTGTCGCGGGGCGCCGCGGCTTCTCCACGTCTCCCGCGGCTACTGACTACCTTCGCCTCGGGCTGCACGATCAGTCCGCAGGGCACAGTCCCCTCTCCGGCGCCCCTCAGCTCACAGCAGCGCTCCTCTCCCACCGACCTGCACAATCTTCAGGCCCTGTTTACTTCTTCAGGGCTCCCGGCCCAACTCAGCTACCACGCGCCCGCCATCTTGCGCGCCATCAGCTTTCCTCCGCTCGGCTCCGAATCTCGGGATAAACAGCTCGCAAGCGACTACAAGCTTCACATCCAGTCGCTGCCACACCACCAGGCACTCTCTGCAACTTCCATGTCAAAATTTAGGGGACTAAAGGGCACTTAAAAGCTTTTACATTGGGGCCCGTCTCGGAGCTTACAGCAGGCATGTCTTCATGGTGCCCTGCCTGGCCACGCCCCCCCCCATGTGCAGGGTTTTAATGGCCAGCATTTCCAGAGTCGTGGGGATGTCCAATTCGGAGGTGCGTGGATGTGTGCCGTATATTGTGTAAAATGGGGTCTGTCCCGTACTGCTGTGCAGGGAATTATTATAAGCATACTCGGCTATCCACAGCAAGTCTTTCCAATTCCCTTCCACTTGATGTAACCTACAGCGCAGGTACTGTTCAAGCGTTTGGTTCGTTCTCTCTGTTTGGCCATCCGTTTGGGGGTGGAGGCTAGTGGATAGTCTGTCAATTTGAGCCGTTGAACAGCATTTTCTCCAGAAGTTAGATAGGAATTGAGTACCTCGATCAGAGATCAGCACTGACGGGAACCCATGAAGTGGTAAAATGTGTTGAAGGAACACCTTTGCCAGGCTAGATGCATTTGGAAGACCTTTAAACGGCAGGAAGTGGGCCTTTTTAGAAAACAAGTCTACGACCACTAGAATGGAATTGTATCCTTGACTGGATGGTAGGTCGGTGATGAAGTCAAGAGATAAAGTATTCCAGGGTGCCGGTGGGATTTCCAGTGGTCTAAGGAGTCCAGCTGGTTTCTGCTTCGACAACATATTTTGTGCACATACGCCGCAAGAGATGAATTGAATGACGTCCTTACGCCACGTGGGCCACCAGTAGCTTTGCTTTACCTTGGCTAGAGTCTTAGCAATTCCAGGGTGGCCCTTGATTAGGGAGTCATGATACCCAGAGACAACCTATTTCTGAAGCTCTTTCTTGGGCAATAATAGACGGTTCCTGAAGTATGGTAGTTGGTCTTTGACTGCATAGTATTCTCCCCGCGAATTCCATTCTTGTAACAACTCGGGAGTCATCACGTGTCGAATCTCTTGCAGCAGTTCGTCCCGAGTCATCGTGGTTGTAATGCCCAGGAGCTTGTCACTCGAGATGATGGCCACGGAATCGGGGGTCGTGTATACCAGTTCATCAGTACCCATGCGGGAAAGTGCATCGGCTTTTCCATTTTTGACCCTCGGTCGAAACGTGATCACATAATCATACTCCACAAAGAAAAGGGCCCAGCGTAGCTGTCGTGAGGATTGAGCCTTCGCTGTTTTCAGATATTGTAGATTTCGATGGTCGGTTATCACGGTCATAGTGTGCCTGGCACCTAGAAGATGGTGTCGCCAGGCCTTGAAGGCTGATTTGATGACTAGGAGCTCCTTGTCCGTGATAGCGTAATTGAGTTCAGGTGGTGAAAACATACGCGACCAGAAGGCTACAGGATATAGCTGGTCGGTTTGTTGGTCGCTGTGCGAGAGCACAGCACCCATCGTCATGCTAGAGGCGTCTGTTTCCACCACATACGGAAGATCTGGGTGGGGTTGTCGTAAAATTGGGGCAGAAGTGAACCTCACCTCGAGTTCTTGGAAGGCCTTTTCTGCCTCTTCCGTCCATTGGAACTTCTTGTTGCACTTCCTCAATAATGATGTGATCAGATGCACTATTTGAGAAAATTCCGGAATAAATCGGCGGTAAAAGTTTTCAAAGCCCAAAATGCTCTGGATCCCTTTGAATGAACTTGGAGCTGGCAAGTTTAGAATGGCATCAACCTTGTGTACATCCATTCGGATTCCTTTTGGGGTGAGCTTGAAGCCGAGGAACTCTACCTCGGTGACGTGAAATTAACATTTTTCAAGTTTGGCATACAGGTGATGTTGGCGGAGCTTCGTAAAGACGGAACGAACATGCTTGACGTGGTCCTGTTTTGAAGCCGAGTATACTAAGATGTCATCTATATAGACCAGGACACAGACGTCAATCAGCTCTCTCAAGACATCGTTCCTGAAATACTGAAATGCAGCAGGGGGGGGGGGGGGGGTGTTGCAAAGGCCAAATGGCATTACCTGGTATTCGTATAGGCCATATTTGGTACGAAACACGGTCTTCCATTCATCCCCCTTTTTAATCCGGACAAGATGGTATGCTCCTCTATGGTACAATTTCGTGTAGATTTGGGCATCTTTGACTTGGTCCAACAGTTCCGGAATAAGCAACAGTGAAAATCAAATTTTATTAGGTTTCGCACCTGTGTTAGAACAATGCAGAGCATATTTAAACATGAATGAACAGGAAACCAGTTATAACCCCTCACCCTCACCCCTTCCCACTCCCCCAAACCCCACCAGTTCAAGTTCCCAATAATTGCGTATTTGACAGGTTCCGAAAAGAGCATAGCAAAGTCTACATGTTGTGCACTTGGCACGCCGAAGTCATGGGCCGAGCTTTGAAGGGTTCGGAGTTGGACCGATGAACGCTGGCCTGGGGCCCCCAGAGGGGGTTCTCCAGGTCCGGAGCCTAAGATTACACTGTGCGGCCGTATTTTTCGAAGAAGGGGAGTCATATTTCCTCGATGTTGGATCTAGATTCGTCAAGTAAATGGCTGTACCTTGGTTACCCATGCTTTTTCCCCAGGCATTCCAGGGTTCTTCCATTTTTGTGCCAGGCAGCACCTGGCCGCCACCAACATGACCTGGAGCATGTGGTCATGGGTATTTTCATGATCGTCCCCGATGTCCATTCCGAAGAGAAGAAGCCAGGGGCAGGAAGGCCGTTCCACCCCATCTATCCCCTTAATCCATGTCAAAACCTCCTCCCAGTACTTTTGGACCATCGGGCACCTCCACCACATGTGAATATAATCCCCCCCTTTCGGTCCTACACTTCCAGCAATGTGGATCGTACCCCGGGCTCATTCTAGCAATCCTCTGCGGGGGGTAGTGCCAGCGATGTAATACATTGAGGGCCTTGTGGCAATACTGGAGTGAGGCCGTGGAGCGGTTGGCCCGCCTGCACATCTCCCTCCACCTCTCGTCATCGATCTCCACACCCAGGTCCTTTCCCCATTGTGTGCGTGCTGGTGGGGGGGTCTCGCGGGACAGAAAAGAGGAAGAGCTTGTAGAGGCGGGATATTATTCCCTTGGAGCCCCTCGCCGAAAGGAGGAGTTTTTCGAAATCTGTAAGGTCTCTCCTGAGGGTGTCCCCCCAGAATGGCTCGTCAGGACTCCCGTAAGATGGAGACAGGGTGCCTATCCCCAGGGGCTCCTCCAGATCTTTCAGGGGTAAGAAAGAGCCCCCCACCCAGAGGTGACCAGTCCTGCTAAGGCCTGCCTCGAACCACGTCTGGTACGCCGCTGGCTCCGCTATCTTGGCCAGGAAGGGGGGGCCCAAATGCAGCTCAGGGGGGAGGGCCAGGTTGTGAGCCAGCGGTAGTAACCCCCTCCCTCTTTCCATAGGGACCACAACACTTTTAGGACTGGGTGATACAAGACACTTCTGGGGATCTTTTTCCTCGGGACCCAGAGCCATTCCTCTATGGTGACGGGCGCGAGAGGCCCGTTGTCCATGGCCACCCATTGTTTTTTCATCCCCGGGACAAAGTGGCCGACCAGGACCCTCAGTTGGGAGGCCCTATGGTATGTTTCAAGGTCAGGGTATCCCACCCCTCCATCCTCCTTCGGTCTGGTCAGTACCTCGTAGGAGATTCTGTGTTTCTTCCCTGACCAGAGAAAGTTGAGGAGGACTCGCTTTGTTTCTTTGATAAAGGTTTTGGGGATCAACACCGGGAGCATTTGGAAAAGAAATAAAAACTTTGGAAGGATTACCATTTTTATGAGGTTGAGGCGTGCCATCCAGGAGAGCCCCGACCCTGACCATCGCTCTGTCTTTCCGGATTGCTGACCAGAGGCGGGGGGGGAATTGGCCGGGTATAGGCCCTCGGGGTCGCGGGTGACCTGGACTCCAAGGTACCGGAATCCGTCGTCTCTCAGCCTGAAGGGGAGCCCATTAACAAAGGTCATCTCTGCATCTGATAAATTACCCCCTACGAACGCCACCGATTTCTCCAGGTTAACTTTGTACCCCGATAGGTCCCCATAGCACGAGAGGCCCTGCAGCATTCAGGGGACTGTTTGGGTTGGGTTTGTGATATAGAGCAGCGCATCGTCAGCAAAAAGGCAGACTTTGCATTGCATTTCTCCGACCTGTACTCCCCTGATGGCCGCAACGTTGCGGATCGAGATTGCCCATGGTTCCATCACAAGCGCGTAAATTAGGGGGTACAAAGGACATCCCTGCCGTGTACCACGCTCGAGGGGGAATGTCCTTGACTCCGTCCCATTTGCCACCACTCTAGCGGAGGGGGAGGAGTAGAGCGCGGAGATCCAACCTAGCCACCTCGGGCCCATACCCAGGGTCGTGAATACCTCCCTCATAAAGGCCCAGCTGACCCTGTCAAAGGCCTTCTCCGCGTCAAGGGCCAGCAGAAGCGTGCCTTGGTCGCGGACCCCTCTCGAGGCAAGCACATGGAGCGTCTTCCGCATATTATCAGAACCCTGCCTATTCAAGACAAATCTCGCTTGGTCGGGGTGTACCTGGCGCGGGAGGCAGCTCTCAAGTCTGGTGGCCAAAATTCTGGCAAAGATCTTAGCGTCCAGATTGAGGAGTGAGATGGGTCTATAAGACCCACATTCCGTCTGGTCCTTGCCGGGTTTGGGTATAACAGTGATGAGGGCCTGCAAAAATGTCGATGGGATGGACTCCCGGTTCCTGATCTGGTCAAACAGTTTGGCCAGGGGCTTCAACAGGACGGGTTGGGTCTGTTTGTAAAAATCGGCTGTGTAGCAGTCTTCCCCCGGTGCCTTTCCCACCTTCAGTCTTTTGATGGCGCCCTCCACCTCCTCTTCCGATATCTCTCTCTCCAGGACTTCTAGCTCCCCATCGAACAGCCTAGGCAGAGGGTGTTCCGCCAGGTAGGCGCGGATATCCTCCAGTGATTCGCCTGCCTTTTTGGAATAGAGTTTGCTGTAATAGTCAGCGAAACACTCCACTATTTCCTCGCGGCCCCCGTGAATCCCGCCCACTCCATCCCTGAGACGAGTGACTCCCCTCTCAACCCTGCATCCCCGAGCCCTCTGCGCCAGTAGAGTCCCCACCTTATCTCCCCATTCGTAGTACCTCTGCTTAGTGTATCTCATTTTCTTGATGACTTCTCCTATGAGGACCGTATGGAGTTCCTGTCTTTTGCCCTGCATCTCCTCCAGGAGAGCCCCTCGATCTACCCCCGGGAGGCCCAGTCTGGCTCGCAGAGCGCCCAACTCTGCTCGGAGTTTACCCTCGATTAGGCCTCTCTCCCGCTTACGTCTCGAACCCTCTGCTATGAGAAGGCCCCTGAAAGTGGCTTTTGTGGCATCCCACACCATGGACATGTCTGTCTCGCCGGTGTCGTTTGTCTCAAAATAGGCCAGCATTTCCTGCCTCATGAAATCACGAAATGCTGGGTCCCTGAGGAGAGTGTCATTGCAACGCCATCAGGAAGATCTTGGGGAGATGGGCAGTGACCAATTCGCTATGAGGAGTTTGTGGTCCGACCAAGTTATGGCTTCCACCTTCGGCTGTTGTGCCACCCCGCTCCCCTCTTCCGAGATTAACAAAAGGTCGATTCTGGTGTAGGTGCAATGAGGGGGCGAAAAGGTGTACCCACCCTGGTTCGGGTTTGCTGTTCGCCAGATGTCCACCCAGTAGTGCTCTCTGAGGAGGGTCTGCTCTGCAGGGCCAGATTGTCCTTGGAGACGCCCCTGGGTGTCCCCCCTCTCGCGGACCACCAGACAAGCCTCGGGTCCATTATGAGGTTGAAGTCCCCCCCCCCCCCCAGTATCATGGCTCCCTCTGCCCACTCGTCCATGACATGAAAGACCTGGGTGAGAAAGTATATTTTTTTTGAGTTGGGTGCGCATGGAGTGGCCAGGGTAACACGCTCTCCCTCACAGGTTCCCTTAATGCCCAGAAAACGACCACCAAACCCCCTCTTGGTTTCTATGTCTGTGAGATGGAACACCCTGCTCAGGAGGATTCCCACCCCTTCCTTCTTAGAACTTCTGTGTGAGACCCAGTAATTGCACACAATGTCTTTCCATTTGATCTTCGATTCCCTGCCTTGCCTGTAATGTGTCTCCTGTAGGAAAAGAACCGTTAGGTGTTGCTTACGGAACATGTTGCTCGTGAGAGATCTCTTGTTCTGGGAGTTAAGGCCCTTGATGTTCAACGTGCCTATCTTTGCTTCAATCATTGTCATTTTTCGTTACGTGCACTGAAATCGCCTCTTAAGTGTCTGCTCCTCGGAGCCCGTTGCAAAAAAAGTGTCCATAGACAGAGCTGGTTTTCCCTTTCCCCTCAAGCCCCACGGGGGGGCAACCCCCCCCCTTTGACCCTTCCCCCCCTTACCCGTTTTGTGGGGCGTTCGCCGCCGGGTCCCCGAGTGGGGATGTTACTGCCAACGAACCACCAGGGTCGCTTCCCTGGCCCCGGGAAAACATTTTCCTAGGTGTAGCGCTTTCCAACCGTCTTCGTTAAGCGCCGGCCCTTTCTGATCCGCGGCGGGGAACTGGCTGTAGCGACTCCCGAACCAGGCCCCCCCGGCCCTGGTACCTGGTCGTGTCTCCTGTGCCCCTGGCGGGGGGTGTATCACGACATGAGGCCTGGAGAGGCGCCGGCCGTTGTCCGTGTGGAGTCGCCATGCATCTTCCAATAAAACCATACAACAGCCTCTAAATGGGCAACACTTCAACCCTGACCGAAGTAGATTAAACAAAGAACCCTCCACAGGTCATGGGTCAATAACACCATGAACGCCGGGCTCCATGAATCGTCGCATTCTCCCGTGGGGTGTGGATCAGGCCTTCTGTACTGAAAGGCGAGCCTTGGTTGCTGCTCGTATGCTCATATAGGATCTCCTCGGTCTGTGGGTCGAGGGGCACGAGGGCGGTCTCTGTTGGTTTCGTCACGATTTTCTGATGGTCCCGCGATGTCACCTGTGAGATCTTCGGTGGCCCTTCGGATTTCCACCTCTGTGACTAGTTGATCTCTGGCCCTGCCATTCAAATGCTAGGTGGAATGGGTGGCCCCAGCGATGGCGTGTCCCCTTTTCTTGTAGCCATCTGGTGATAGTGCTGCATTTCTTTCGCATCTGGAGAGTGAGGGCCGAGAGATCCTGGTAAATCGTCACCCTGGAGTTACCATGTTGAATGTCCCATAGGGTCCTAGCCCTCTCCAACACCCTAGCCTTGTCCTTATAGTAGTGAAATCTTGCAAGAACTGAGCATGGACCTCTACCCCCCCCCCCCCACCGTCCCGATGGACTCTATCAAGCAGGAGGGTCTCCCCCGAGTCCAACCCCAGGACAATCCTGATGATGTCTTGGATTTTGCTTTCAAGACCAACATGGGTCTCTCCCTCTGCTTCCTCAAGGCCAAAAATTCTCAAGTTGTTTCTCCTCTCCCGGTTCTCCATGTCGTCGACCTTGAGCCGGAGGTGGTCCTCGCGGCGGAGCAGTTCCTGAAATCTAGTTTCCATTTGTGCCTCGAGGATGTCCGTCGATGCCTGGTTGCACTCGACCCGTTCTACCCGATCCTCTAGCGTTGAAACCTTGGCCGTGAGGTCCGCCAACTTGGCCCCCATGTCTGTCCTCATACCCCTAATCTCTTCTAGGATCGTTTGGATATTACTCTGTATTGCATTCATGTCCGGGGGTTGTGAGGCTACAGGGCCGGTCTCCATTTCGAGGGACCCAGGCGTGTATTGGTACTGCGCAAGGGTCTCCCTCCAGTTCATGGGGTATCGATCGCACCAAGCTATAGGGTTCTCCTGGGGTGTCTGCCAGGTGGCGGGGTGGCCCAGGCGCGCTCCCGCGACTGCCTGAGCCTTCTCCGGTGGTCAGGTGGGCGCCTCTGCCACTAATCTGGAGCCCCGTGGGGGCTGTGGGGAGGTAGGCCGTTGGGGCGGTGGTCAGCTGCGGAAATGTGGGCCGTTGAGATGGTTCCGCGGTGCGCAGCCGCGTCGGCTCGGGCACGGACAAAGCACTGGTGGTGAGAGCGGTAGGTGTGGCGGTGGTGCCCCCGTATCCCCAATGATGGATGGGCCCCGTCGCCGGCAGCCGTTGGAACTTCTCCGAAGGCCCGCCCGGCGTTGGGCCCTGTGTGTTGAATCAAAGCGGGTGGAGAATTTGACTCCTCCCACTGCTACGCAGCTAGGCGATGTGCGGCGCCCAACCGGGGCCTTCCCTCGGGCGCAGGGGGGGGCGCTGTTCACAGGTCGTTATCTCGGGAACGGGGGCATCTACGAAGTCCAGACCAGCTTCTGGGTAGTCCACAGCGGTTCCCCTTCTCAAGCATCGCTGATAGATGGGGTTAAAAAGCACTTAAGGCATGTTTTTCCATGAGTTTCCTGGGGCCATGCGGGGAGCTTGAGATTCAGGCGGCCATCTTGCCTGCGCCCCCTGGTGGCCTCTCCGGTAACGATTTCTAATGGTGATTTGGTTCAGGGCGCGATAGTCGATGCAAGTCCTCAAATCTCCTCCTTTCTTCGGCACGAAGAATAAGGGAGATGATGCTGGTGACTTCGAGGGGCGGATAAAACCATTAGCCAGGTATTGATCTAAGTAGGACTTCAAATGTTGATTCTCTGGTTCTGTAAGCGCATAGATTCGACCACAAGGGATTTGTGCACCAGGTACCAGATCGATCTGGCAATCATAGGGTCTGTGTGGCAGCAAGGTGTTAGCTTGTTCCTTTTGAAATACATCTTGAAAGTCCTGGTATTCACTTGGTAGGTTACCGATTACACCCAGGGTTATTTCTGCTGTTCCATGGACAGATGGGCTTGTATTTGTTGACTTCCTTCCTTTGCAATAGCAAGTGTGAATACAGCCTTCGGAAAAGACCAATTCCCTTGCACACCAATCAATATGCGGATTGTGTACGAACAACCATGGCATCCCTAGGATCAACCGGAACTGTGGTGCCTTGATGAGATCGAAAGCAATAGATTCCCGGTGGCCATCCTGACACAGAAGGGTTGGAACGGTTGTGCATTTGGATACTGGGCCGGAAGCTATTTCTATACCATCAACAGTGGTCACTGTCTCGGTGGTCGACTTAGGACACAGAGAGAGCCCCATCTTTGCTGCAAGATCCTGGTCCATATAATTCCCAACTCCTAGACGGCTGCTGGTGACTGATTAGGATCACGGGCAACGCAAAATGGGAGGTCTGTAGTTGACTTTCATTGCTTGTCAAACGGACCCCTACATTTGCCGGGCTTGGTAGTTTTCCGACTCTTCATTCGCGTTTTCCTTATCCGTGGCTCCTACGGTTCTTCTTGGTGGCTTTACTGGACACTCTTTGAGGAAATGACCTGCTTTTCCGCAGTATAGGTATAGCTGCTATTCCCTTCTCTTGTTACTTTCAGCTTTGGTTAAAGGGGGTCTTACCCCTCCCAGTTGCATTGGTTCCACCAAATTGTCTGCCACTCGTGGGACATGGTCCTTTGACCGCACGAACATAGGGCGGGTGTCTGGTCTGCGTGTTCCAGCTGAATCCACGCTACCTGTATTTTCCTCGAAGAAATTCACGATCTCCTCCCTCAGGTCTTCTCTAAAGAGGGGGTCTCTCAGTGCCTCCGCTCGCAGGTGCCATGTCGGAATCCTCGCTCTCAGAGGGCTATATCGCCAATTGAGAATCGGGGGCGAGTGGTCCGAAAGAACCCTTGCTTTGTATTCTATTTGTACCAGCTCTGCTGACACTTCAGACGTGGTAAAGAAGTAATCCAGCCTCGTATGCAGCTGCTGTGGGGCAGAATAATGTGAGTATTGCCTTTCTCGGGGATGACACATTCTCCATGCGTCCACTAGCCCAAAATCATTCAACAATGGCTGCAGTGCTTTGGCCGCTGGGGCAGGTCTATCCATCTTCCCATCCAACCTATCTACCCTTGGGTCAAGTACGCAGTTGAAACCCCCCCCAAAATCGCATCACCCCCCACGCAGGTGTTCACGTTGGTACACATCGTCCTGATGTATGCCGCCGTGTTCTGGTTCGGGGCGTATGTATTTACTATGCTTATTTCCCTATTTTCCACCAGTCCCCTCAGAATAACCATCCTCCCATCTGCCTCCACCACCTCTTGTAACCATTGGAATGGGACATGCGGCACCACCCAAATAAGCACTCCCCTAGCATAAGCAGAATATGATGAGCTCACCATCACTCCCTTCCACTTCTTAGCAATCGTATCTGCTTTCTCACATGTCAGGTGAGTCTTCTGTAGCAATGCAATGTCTACTTTTTGCCTACGCAGGTAGAGCATAACCTTATTTCTTTTCAAGTAACTATTTAGCCCCTGTACATTCCATGTTATAATTCTAAGGTCACCCATGGCTTCTCCAAGTGCTATTCCACCTCCCACAGGTGCAGTCCGACTCTAAGGTCCATGTTCTTCTACATAGGCTCAGTCCCCAATCCCAACTCCCTTTAACCAAAAACACGCCAAACTCCCCACTCCCCTCCCCCCACCCCTTCCATTCCCCCCTGTCCCTCAACGAACCACTGCACACAACCCCTTCCCTCCCACCCCAAAAAATGCCCAGCTCCATCCCTGGATCTCAGGCTCCCCCACGTTTGGACCTCCCCTGGAACCCCAGGCCAAGACCCCAGCAGGGTGTCACCACACTATTGATGACCTAACTAATACTATAAATCGGGTGTTAGTGTGTTCGCCCTGCCGCTCCTGTTCGCTTCAGTTTCGATACGCTCAGCTGCACAATTTACGCGTTCCTACTTATTGCTAAATTCCAGCCCTCAAGGTTCATTCCAGCCAGAGGCTTCTTGATGAAGTGTTGACCACACGTAGGCGCCTCCAACAGTGTCAGGCCTCAGCTATGCACTACTGTGGTGCTCGTGCTGCACCTAATAAGCATGCACACAATGTACCAGTCAATTATCATGTCCCTCTTGCGTCTTCTCCGCATCTTGCTCCGGGCAGCCCTGCAGGTCCTGCCATGCTGTAGCTTCTCCAGGCGAGTCAAAAAAATACATTTTACCCTTGTGCATCACCTTCAATCTAGCAGGGTACAGAAGCATGTATTTTACGCCGGCCGCTCGTAGCCTCCTTTTGATCGGCACATAATTGTACCGCTGTCTTTGGACCAGCATTGTATAGTCAGGATACGCTGTAACCGTGCTTGAGGCCCTCTCAATCGTCCCTCCTTTTCGAAAAAACTCCAGTATTTTCTCGCGATCTCTGTAATTCAGGATTTTGGCAATAATCGGTCGGGGAGGGGCCCCAGGCCTAGGCTTCCTCATAAGGGCTCTGTGTGCGCGCTCCACTACAAATCCCTGCGAGAGTTTCTCGGCCCCTATTTCCTGCAAGAGTAGATTCTCAATGTAGTCCGTCGGGTCTTGTCCTTCCTCTCCCTCCGGCAGTCCCACCACGCGTATATTGTTCCTTCTCGCCCTTCCTTCCTTCCGCCTCCTCCGCTCGAGTCTCCAAGTTAGCTACCTGCTGCTTGAGTATGTGGATCTCCTTTGCATTGCTAGTGCTGCTGTCGGTATTGGTTTTGACCACACTTTCCAAGCTGCTCATCCTCTCCACCAGCCCCCTGACATCTTGCCTCAACAGGGTAACCTCCACACCCACTGCGTCTATTTTAGCTTCCAGGGAAGTGCGCAGGTCCGACATCGCTGTCCCCCATGAGTCTCGCAGCTCCGTTATGGCCGCCAGTACTTGATGATTGTCAGTGACTGCGACACTCTCCCATGGTGCTGTCAAGCCTTTGGGCATTGTGGCCGCTGGAGATTGTTGCACCTTGGCGAATGCCTCCATCGTAGGTTGCCTGTTCTTGTTTTTGCTCACGGCCCCTCACCCCGACATCTTGCGGTCTTTATCCTGCTCCAGAGGCCAGTTGGCCTTAGATGCACGACCTTGCTTTTCTGCGTGAGCCCGGCACCAGCGCACCCCCCCCCCCCCCGGGTTTGATGTGAGTGACCCAGAGGTGCCTCAGCGCCAGCTTCTTTGTGTTAAGCCCCAAGCTATGTCCTCCTGCGCATCAGGCGTCACACTACATCCAAGGGGCCACCCTATGCTGGTGTGGTCACGTGGCTTCCAAGCTCTTTGCACTCAGCACCCACCGCTTATGTTCTCAGCCGGCTGGACCCGCAGTGCAAGCATCCCGTGATGGCAACCCTTGTGCCTCTTCTGGGCCCACTGGTCACTACCAGCAGGGCCTATGAAAACCTCTTTAGTGAATTCCGCAGTCACTGCTGCCAGGCGTCCACCCGATAAACTGTGCATAAATTCACCATCATGCTGCGAGCGCCACTCCTTCCAGTCATATTAGAATAAGAATCAGTAATGTCGGGCCCATCGACATGCAGATGGTGAAGTGGGCCAGGAAATCACCCCAGCCGCCTGCCGCGGTGTCCTCGCGCAGACGGGGACCCGCTACCGTGCAGCCCGGGTCTCCGATCCTTCCTCCGTCGCCCCACTCGCGCACGCGAAGCCAAGGCCCCGCTGCACATGGCGGGGGCAGCACAGCTCCATGCGCCAGCTCTCCCCGCTGCGCGCACCCTCCACTCCCGGGCTCTCACCTTGGAGGCTGCTCTCCAGTTCAGTCTGCGTCGCGGGCCAACAGACTTCAGAGGCTGCCTGCAGCTCACCGTCGCGGGGGCCTCGGCCTCCACCCGCACACCAGTAGCCCGCTCGAAATCGCTGGGACAGCTGATCGTGTGCTGCCCAGTGCTCGCTGCCTTCTTCAATCTTCTACCAGCCCAACGGGGCCGCTTCGGTGGTCTTTGCTCTCCTCCCTTTGTTGGCGGCCATCTTGATACAATTTATCTCTCGGTCGCAGTCCTTGCATGGTGGATACCTGTTGGCAGCAGCGACTGAATCCCTTGATTCTCACGCTGTGCACAGAGCACATGTTCCGACAGCTGTGCTGTTATTTGTAAGAGCCGTGAGGCATTTTTTCCGCGTAGTTTCAACGGATCATTGTCAGATCCTCCGGAGCTTCTCAGGACGCACGTCCTACACCATGGCTGTCCAAGCCACGCCCCCCGCTTCCATAGCATTCATTGCAAATGTTCCCCTGAAATCTATTTTCAAAGCAGCAAACTGGAGTTCTGTACACACCTTTACGAAACACTATTGCCTAGACCCTCATTCTAGGACTTATTCTCAGGTGGGACAAGCAGTACTAAGACATCTTTTCTCTACTGTTCCTTCTCACAACCCACCACCAACTCCGGGTACTGCTCGCTAGTCTATACACAGCATGTGATTCTAAGCAGATTAACAAGCATCAGAAGACATGCATTACTTAACATAATAGCGTTTCTGATAACTGTATCTGCTTAGGTTCACATGCGCCCACCCTTCCTCCCCGCTCGGATGGAAGGAACATAGACATCTTACTACTTCTTCTCTCTTTCTGTACTCCCTCACGACAGTCATAAGGCTCCCCACGGCAGAAAAAATACAATTGGATGGACCTCGACATGTGAGGGATTTTGGGTACACTACATGTCACGTTAGGGATAGTGTTACAGGCACGCCCATGTCGACGTCCCCTTTCGATCCTCGATAGACCAGATGCAATTCTCTGCGGTTACCACTAGATGTCGGACTATATGCACAACATGTGAATCTAAGCAGATAGGATCATCAGAAATGCTATTACGGTAAGTAATGCATGTCATTCGATTTCTGTGAAAAGAGCGAGTGTGTATAAAAAGATGCACGGATTTGGAACGTTCATATAACATGCACAATTAGAAGACTGGAAATGCAATACATATTTCTTACCGCCGTGTAGCAGGGTGCATCATATTCTGCAGGTAGACCAAACTTGTGGATGTCACGAAGAGGTGCGGTGAGAGCGTAGCGTGCCTGTCATGAAAGATCATGTGCGTGAATATCTGGTATCTCTATATTTATCGGGCTGCTGGCCGTACGTAGTAATCTGGGTGGTTAGGGCTCTGCTTACCATGTTTGCAATTTGACGCGTCTCAAGGGCTTGACAGGCTGCCTCGTGTCTTGGAGGAAATGCGACTGACGGGCACATTGGTTGTTTATAGGAATACCGCGCATTAGTGCGTAATTTTGAATCGCCCAGGTTTACGGCTCGTGAGGTTGCCTAGGCAACCTGTAAATAGTACGAAGGAGTGGAAGAGCCGTCTAATGATAGAATGCTTCAGCAAAGGCATAAATCTTTGGGATTGAAATGCACAATAGGCATGCAAGATGCGCCGTGTGGGAGCATGTAATGCAAACAATATGCCTATCTATGAATCTGTGTGGGATAGAAACCCAGTTTAATATGAAGTAGCCTGAATATGTAAGTATGTACTGCTAATCGGCAATGATAATGACTACATTTATCATTGTGACTCATCATGCAATCAGATTGAAGAAATAAGTATACTTATGACAGGACGTAAGGTCAATGGTAATGCTCCCATGTAATTGCTTAAATACGTGTGAGACAACCGGAAAAGACAACAAAAATGGTAAAGAGTGTGTATCACACACAATCTAATCCTTGATGGTCTACAAAGGTCAGGGGTGTAAGTCCCATAGTAATGTGGCAAAACTGATAGAAAAACTATCTTGATGTATCCGCATAATGTATGTATGTATTTCAAGTATGAAAACAAGGAGCTGCCAATGGTATAAAAATGATGCATAGATCACTGTTTTGTGAGAGTCATTTTTACGCAATTGATAAATGTCACTACTGGAACATACAGTTATGGCCTGTTTTTATAGTTATTGGTCAAATTTCAGATGTTACCTCAGGAGAGTCTATATTATAAATGAGAACATTGCTGGAAGTGCCAGTCAATGGTTACAATGTACAAGCATCGTTAACACATTTGGAATCAATTTACAGAAAACAGTACAAATTTAGTTCCTCATTCAAACCGTTAGGAGAAACGGTGTCCGGTTTTTCTATCCAATATGCTCCTTTGTTCCAGATTTTTGGTGAGATTCATTCCCAGAGGGGTAAAGTTAACGACCTCCAAGATCTGAAATCTCATTTGTGACAATTGTTCAAAACGTCTTGTAACTGGGGATTTTTGGTTTTTCGTTCTGCTGTTTGATTTATGTTCATTCCATGTAAGTCTGGCTTTTCTGCTTGTTTGCCCTATGTAAAGAAGCCCGCAGGGACATTTGATTGAGTATGTGTCGCTCCTCGAGATGCTCATGTTGAAAAATTTCTAATGGCAATCTATTCTCCTGTCGAAGGGTGCGTTACCGAATTGCCTTTGATGCTATTACAATTCCTGCATGACATACATGGAAAAGTTCCTTTCTCCAGCATGGGGTCTGGCATGATTCACATGCTCATGAATATTCCCCGTCTTCAGGCCGGGAATCCTCGGTATAGAAAAAAAAATCAGTATCAGTGTCGTTTCTGATCTGTCTTTCTTAGTAGTAACCAATCACTGGTCTCTAGGCCATACTGCCCCCAGCCAATGACTGCCCTCTCCCTAAGCCCCGCCTCTGGCAGCCATCCTCAGATTTTTACCGCACGTTCAAGTGTTGGGAGTCCTTGTGCTGTAGCTCTCAAGCTTTTGCTGCGTTTTCGCGCTTTTTTCAGGAGATTTTTTCTCATTTTTCGGTTAAATAGAGCCTCAAGCTCCACCGTTTCTACATCCGATCAACGGGGATCCGTTTCAGAGTTTTCTGCCCCCCTCAAGGGTGAAGATTTCGTCGAGTTGCGCTTTTGCAGGATTGCAGAAGTTCCGAGGCCTACCCCAGACATGGCCCAGGAGAAAGGAAGCTCGACGCCCGGGAAGCTGTTCAGAACCTGCCCTGGATGCCAGCTTCAGAATGTTTTCAAGGAGGACGAGCATTTGTTATGCCTCTACTGTCTCCATGAGGACAACACGCACACGGTGAAGGACTGTGCGTTTTGTGGGAACATGTCGGAGCGGACCATGAAGGATCGCCACCTCCGTCTCGCCAACTGGTTGGAAGGGAAGAGCCCGTCAGGCGAGAAGAAGAAAAAGAAGTCTGAGCGGTCTTCTAAGTCCTGTGAGGGCCCCCGGCGACAGGGGCCCAACAAAAGGCTAAGCACCGCGAGTCCGCGGGCACAGGGAGCGCCGAATGGTCGGGCTCCTTGGCTGCCAGGCAGGGCGCATCCTCCCCCGCGCCATCAACCACGAGCCAACGCTCTGGCTCGGGTAAGAGGAAGTCCGAGAACCCGGCAAAGCTTCTGGAGAGGCCCCGGTCGATCTCGAAGATTCCAGCAGAGGGGGAGCGAGGCTCGGACCCTCCCCCCAAGGTGAAGGCCCCAGGCGTCCAGAAGGTGACGATGGCCTTAATTCACCCTGCTAAGACCTCGATTGAGGATGTCGCCGCGGCCCTGGCTCAGCCTGTGGAGGCTACACCAGTGGAGGCGACCTCAGGACCCAGAGTCTCCCTGCCACCGCGGAGGGAGTCGTCTTTCAGGCCCATTGAGAAGACCCCCACAAAGTCCTCGTTGGAAAAGGTGGGGGAGGGGCTGGTGGCCATCGTGGATACCGACAGGACCTCTGAAGAAGAGCTCAACGAAGTCATGAAAGAGGCCCAGCCCATCGGGAGGGATCCCGACGAGGGCGACGACGAGAGCGACTGTGTCGCCGACGAGGCTCCTCAAGAGCCCTCGTGCCCATCGTTTCCGGCGCCGCAGGACCCTTCGGCGGCCATTTTGTCAGCGATTCAGTCCTTATGCTCGGAGATGAGGACAAGGTTGCCCCTCCCCCCCGACGGAGGTACCCGAGCCAGACCAGACGGGGGAACCGGAGCCAGGACCTTCAGAAAGTCCACCGCATAAGAGGACGACGCATCCTACGCCACCTCTCCCACCTCTGCGGCCTGCTCTGCCTTCCGGTCTACTACCCACGGGGGTGATACAGGCACGGACACGGCTATGACAGGTACAGATGACGACAGAGGCGACGACGGGACGTGTCCCCCGTCGCCCCCTGCTCGGGCGTCCCCGCCCGACGAGATTGGATCCTTTCATGCCATGATTTCCAGGGCATCCGAGCTCTTCCAGCTCTGCCCAGAAGAGAAGAAGGAAGGGTTCCTTTACCAACGGCGCAAGGCTAAAAGGAAGACGGTCCTCGCCGTACCGCTTCTTGATGACATCTGGGATGAGGGGCTCGCCCTCCTCAAGAACCCTGCCACGGCACCGGCAAAGATGGATGGGTACTAGTAGTAGTACCGGGTCCCAGACGCTGCCCCCTTGTGCCTTCGGGCGCAACATACCCCGGATTCGGTCGTCTCGGCGGCGGCAAAGAAGAAAGCTGGGGGGGCATCGGCCTCGACATCAACTTCCCCGCCGGACGGCGAGGGCAGGAAGCTGGATACGATGGGACGACGGATCATCTCATCCGCAGCGACGACCATCAAGGTGGCCCATGCCCTGGCTATCATTGCCCGCTACGACAGGGAGTTGTGGTTCAAAATCGCCCCTCTGTTGGACTTCCTTCCGGACGCTAAAAGGGCTGAGGCCCTTGAAATCCTACAGGAAGGTGAGATTGCTTCGGACCACGCCATCACGGTGGCAACGGACATCGCCGACACCGGTTTCCGTCAGTTGGGCAACGGCGTTTGCTTGAGACGACGAGGATGGCTCAAGGCCACGGATTTCCGCCAGGACGTACAAACCAGGTTTTGGACATGCCCTTCGACGGGAACAACCTGTTTGGGAAGGCGGTTGATGAGTCCCTTCAGGCCATCAAGACAGACACAGAGACTGCCCGAGCACTGGGAGAGCTCCAACAACGACGGCCGTCCTTTCGGAGCTCCGGAGGCAGACAAGGTGCCTCCAAGGGATCCGGTAGTGGCTCCTCCACTTACTGCCAAGCGGCAAGATCTTCGTCCCAGGAAGCCTACAGGGGACGCGGCAAGTCGGGTGGTGCCTGTCGTAGTCGTCGACAGGGAGGTCAAGGAGGCAAGGTGGCCTCCAAACAAGATTGAACCGACCGTGGGGTCGGGCCCCCCTGCCGAAGCACCCCGGTGGGAGGCCGGCTGGCGAGCTTCGTCAGCGTGTGGGAGTCCATCTCCACCGACCGTTGGGTGCTGGACGCCCTGGCCCAAGGGCACGCCCTCGAGTTTCAGAAGAAGTGCCCTCACGTTCCACCTGTGGCCAGGAAGGAAAATCGCATCCCTCAACTACTGTTGGAAGTAAGAGCGATGCTCAAGAAGGGTGCCATCGAGCTCGTCCCAAAGAGGCTTCGGGGCTCTAGAGTTTACTCAAGGTACTTCCTCGTAAAAAAGAAGACGGGAGGATGGCGCCCCATCCTGGACCTGCGACGACTGAACAAGTACATCAAGGCACAGAAGTTCTGTATGATCACCCTCCAGCATGTGCTGGGACAGCAGGGGGAGGGCGATTTCCTGTCATCGTTGGACTTGGAGGATGCGTACTTCCACATCCCCATTCTAAAAAGACACCGAAAGTTCCTCAGGTTCGTGGTCCAAGGCCGGCACTACCAGTTCAAGGCCCTCCCGTTCGGATTGAAGTCGGCACCCAGGATGTTCACCAAGTGCCTCGCACCGGTGGCGGCGCGGCTGAGCCTGCAGGGGATCCACATCTACCCCTACCTGGACGACTGGCTCATCCGGGCAAGGACAAGGGAGCTTGCCGTGGAGCACACTGCGAAGACCATCCAGCTGCTCACCGACCTGGGATTCTCCATCAACTTTCCAAAATCCCACCTGGTTCCGTCGCAAGTCGCCCTGTTTCTGGGAGCCAAGCTCGACACAGTGGCGCGGCTGGCCTCGCCGTCGGAGGAAAGGACCAGGACCATTCTGGGCAAGGTGCAGCGTCTGCTGACCACGGACATGGCCAGGGTAAGATCCATCAAGTCCCTCCTCGGGATGATGTCCTCCTGCATTTATCTGGTGCGCCTTTGCAGGATTTGGATGCACCCCTTACAAGAGTTCCTCGACGCCCGCTGGGTCCAGTCGACGGGCAGCTTCGAGGACAGGATCCCTCAACGAGACGTTCCGTCAGGCGATCCGGTGGTGGGGTACCCACTCCCATCTGTCGACGGGCACGGACTTTCAGACCCCAGCTTACCAGGTGACGGTGACGACGGACGCCTCCCTGGAAGGTTGGGGAGCGCACTCCGGAGATCTTCACGCGAGAGGCCTTTGGCTCCCGGGGGAGAAGTCACTCCCCATCAACATCTTGGAGCTCCGCGCAGTGTTCTGGGCCCTCAGGTCCTTTCTTCCGTTCCTCAAGGACAAGCTGGTGAGGATCTTCACCGACAACACCACCACGATGTTCTACATCCGGAAGCAGGGCGGAGCCAGGTCCCCGGTCCTATCCAAGGAAGCCCAGGATCTGTGGCATTGGGCCGTCGCCCAAGGGATGTTTCTGGTGCCTCTTCATCTGGCAGGAATAAAAAACATGATCGCTGACTCACTCAGCAGGGAGCTGCGCTCGTCCGACGAGTGGGAACTACTCCAGGATCAAGTGGATCGACTCTTCCGACGATGGGGCGAACCCCAAATCGATCTCTTCGCGACGGCGATGAATTCCAAGTGCCGGAGGTTCGCCAGCAGGTTCCCCCAGCCGAGGAGCATTGTCGATGCTTTCTCATTCCCCTGGGACGGCCTATTTCTTTATGCGTTCCCCCCGCTGCCGTTGCTGCTCCAGCTCATCAACCAGCTCAAGAGGTCCCGGTGCAGGATGAACCTCGTCGCACCGGCGTGGCTGAGACAGATCTGGTTCCCGGACCTTCTGGACTTGTCAACATCCACACCAGTCAAGCTGCCGACGGACGCAGACCTTCTCTCCAGAGAAGGAGGCGCCATTCTTCACCACAACCCGGAGTCGCTGAACTTGCAGGCCTGGCTCCTGCAGCACTAGCGTTTGGAGGGTACGACATCCCGGCCGACTGCAGAGAGGTTCTTGCAAAGGCCAAGGTGTCCTCAACTCTCGTGCTACGGACATAAATGGAAGAGGTTTTCTGTCTGGTGCCGTGCACAGAAGATTAACCCTATGCGGATTACGGCCCCTCAAGTACTGCCGTACCTACTGTCGCTGGCCAAAGCTGGACTGGCTCACGCCTCCATCAAAATACATCTGGCTGCAATCTCCCGATATACCAGGACTACGGGACGGGCGTCCTTGTGGTCTCATCGCCTGGTGGAAGAATTCATGAAGGGACTATTCCGATCATTCCCGCCAGTGAAGGCTCCTGCCCCGGCGTGGGAGCTTAATATGGTGCTGACCAGGCTCATGGGGGCCCCATTCGAGCCTATGCATTCGGCGCCTTTGAAGTTCCTGTCATGGAAGACCGCTTTCCTCGTGGCCATCACCTACGCACGACGAGTGGGAGAGATCCAGGCCCTATCTTGCAAGCCTCTTGACTTTTCATGACACGAGGGAGGTGCTGAGGACGCACCCCTCCTTTATGCCCAAGGTGCCGTCGGACTTCCACCTCAACGAGCCCTTGGTGTTGCCAGTTTTCTTCCCGTCGCCTTCGTCGCCGGCCGAGAGGACTTTGCACTCGCTGGATGTAGCTAGAGCGCTGACGTTCTACGTGGACCGCACAAAGAGTTTTCGGAAGACGTCACAGCTGTTTGTGAACTTTGGGACTGTGAATCAAGGGAAGGCTCTCTCGAAGACTTCCATTTCCAGATGGCTCTCCGGCTGCATCATACACTGTCACCGGTTGGCAAACCGACCGCTGCCCGGCCGTCCAAGAGCCCATTCGACCAGAGCGATCGCTGCTACCACGGCGTTCCTGTCTGGTGTGCCCCTGCTGGACATCTGCAGGGCTGCGACGTGGAGGTCGACGCACACCTTCACAAGATTCTACTGCGTCGATCGGGACTCCAGGGAGGAGGCCAGGGTCGGCCAAGCAGTGCTGCGCAACCTGTTCGCCTAAGGTGAGCCTGGTGAGGAGATAAGAGATGCTTAATGTTGAGTTGTTGTATTGCTGTAATGTTGAGCCTGTTGCCACCTCCCGTGGTTGTGCATGTGTGTACTGCTATGTATTCTCTTATTCATGAGCATGTGAATCCATGCCAGACCCCATGCTGGAGAAGGAACAAGTTACTTACCTGTAACTGTTGTTCTCCAGCATGGGTCTGGTATGGATTCACATGCAAACCCTCCCGCCTACCCCTCTCGGGTCTTCACTTGGTCATACTGCCACTTTACGTGCTACCAAATCTGAGGATGGCTGCCAGAGGCGGGGCTTAAGGAGAGGGCAGTCATTGGCTGGGGGCAGTATGACCCAGAGACCAGTGATTGGTTACTACTAAGAAAGACAGATCAGTAACGAAACTGACCGATTTTTTTTTTTCTATACCGAGGATTCCCGGCCTGACGACGGAGAATATTCATGAGCATGTGAATCCATGCCAGACCCATGCTGGAGAACAACAGTTACAGGTAAGTAACTTGTTCCTTCTTGTTGCTTTATTTTTGTGGTTTGCTTGGGATGTGTCTTAACAAGGAGATCTCACAGATTACTGCTACTTTGGAATCCGAAGATCGGTTTATCCTTGAATAGATCTTGAATTATGTTGTCACATGCCAATAGAGGCCAATGTTTCAATTTTCTTTTTTTATTCTTGTTGTTTGTGTACTGTACTTGCTGAAAAATACCAGTGGGTTGCCAGAATTGGTGGTACTTTTAGTAGAAGTCAAGAGACATGTTGCTGCTTTGTCGGCAGCCAATGTCAATTCATCTTCTTTGTAACCTCTTTCCTTAAACGTCATTGTATTCTTTTCATATTCATACATTGTCTCTGTATTAATTATTCTTTTGACACGTAATAGTTGACTGTACGGCAAGCTCCTGCTGTTTGCCAGAGGGTGTAAACTCATTCTGTGCAAAAGATTAGAAATAATACAAAAGTATCCCCTTTGCACTGCATTGGAAGATGCATTGGGCAACATGAAAAAGTTACCCAAAATATATGGCATGTAAAAAGAAAAAGGGAAATCTAGTTTACCAGTACTGACAGTCTGAAGGACTAGTCTGTTTCCCCATGACAAATGAGCAAAAGGCCAGTGAAGTGAAGCTGAAGACTTCACTTCACTATAAAGTCAGGACATGGTGTAAAAACAAAAGCAAAAAGTTTGGGGGCACATAGAATATGGAGGTGCCACGCTTACCTGATCTGTGCGGGAGCATCAAGAGCCTCTTTTCATTGGGTGCTGTGGGCAGCCTAGCCAGTGCTAAGTGCAGCTTCTGTAAAATGCAAGGGGCACAAGTCACTATCTTCTGGATTCCCAACTCTATCCTATTCTCGTACAGGTGCTGTTCTTCTCCCTGCTGGTGCGTGGAGCGCTTAGCTGTATGTCTTGTTTTGAGGTAAGTTTGTCTTTGATATGCCCCCATCATGGTGCGCGAGATTCAGTCATTGTTTGCTAGCTGTATGTCTTGTTTTGAGGAAGGTTTGTCTTTGATATGCGCACCCTGATGGTGCACGAGATTCAGCCGTTGTTTAATTCCCTGTGCCTTTTCCCTTGTGCAGATGGGTGTGCGACTGGTCGCGGTGCCAGGCGTATTATCCTTTGGAACACGCGTTGCTTAAAAGGTCAGTGTTAGTCCTTGGAATGTGAGCGTAGTAGGGCGTGACTTGCTGCCTCACAGAAAATATTGAGTTTGCTTGCCTTGCGAATGCGCTTGGTATTTCTGCGCAATTTGCTGTTTTTTCGTAACTGTTAACTCTCTTTACCTTCTTTTCTTCCTAGTCGGCGGGAGAGGCCACCAGCCAAAGTAGCGAGGTGCACCGGGAGCCGGAAAACGAAGGATCCAGGAAGTTGTGAAGGTGAAGAACACCGAGCCCAGCTTTAAGATGAAGGCCGGTGGATCCGCAACGTAACTAGTAAGTAGAATCAGATGCCTTGTACTTGCAATGTTCGTATTTGTCTAACTGTGCCTTTTTTCTCTTGCAGGTTCGGACAGGAGCATCGGTAAGCGTTGCACTGCACTCTGCAGTTCAACACAAAGCACGTGTGACGCTCTGGGCGGGGCTTAAATAGGCCGCCTTGCCCAGAGATTAGTCCTCTCCTCAATGAGATCTATGGACAGCTGAGCGGCCATCTTGAGGGATTGAGGAAGTCCTACTCCTCCCTTGAGTCTTAATGGTGTTGTGTGCCTGCAATTGTGAGGAATGCCAGGAACGCCAGGCAAGGACCCATCTAGCCCCCATCTGAGCTCTGCTAATGCCATGCGAGGGATGCCCTAGCAGAGGTAGTCCCTTGGTGATCATGACAGTTCCAACCCCCCCCCCCCCCACCCCTCAAAGCCCCTCCCAAGGCTGAATTCCCATACCCAGGCTTGGTTGGATGGTTCTGATGGAATGGTTTGAGTAACCGGGGAGCGTGAATATTATCACAGGGTTCCCATGTTCTATCTTGTGGTCCATACCCCTTCCAATGTACCAGGTAATACAATTTCTTTCTGGCTATCTTGGAGTGTAGTATGTCTTTTACTTCATATTCTGGTTCACTTTCTACTTGAGCTGGGGGTGTCTGCACCCAAGTTCCTGGGTGGATGGGTTTTAACAAGGAGACATGAAACACTGTGTGTATCCGTATATATTGGGTGGAAGAGCCAGTTTCATGGCCACAGAGTTAATCACAGCTTCTATGGTGAATGGGCCATAAAACTTGGGATGTCATTTTCTTGGCCCCTTCCATGAGACATGTCTGGAAGCCAACCACACTGCATCACCCACTTGCTACATCAGGGCTTCCTTGCGATGGCGATCTGCAAATTTCTTCTGTGTCTCTTTTGCTGCTGTCAGATGTGTTGTGGCCTTCTTCATTGCTTGAGAAATGTTATCATGTAGGGTCTTAACTGCTGGTATCTCCAGAGATTCCGGTGGATCATGAACAGAGGTCTGTGGGTGTCGCCCGTGTAGAGTGTAGAAGGGGCTGAGTCCTGTGGATGTGTGCAGAGTTGTTATATGCGTACTCGGCCAGCCATAGTATGTCCACCCAAGTGTTATCTGTTTGATGGAGGAGGCATCAGAGGTATGATTGGTACATTCTGTTTGCCCATCCGTTTGGGGGTGATGACTTGTAGAAAGGCGCACCTCTATCCTTGCCAGGTCACAGCACTGCCTCCAAAATTTAGATATAAACTGACTACCTCTATCAGACACCATCGCAGACGAGAAACCATGGAGCTTCACAATGTGTTCTAAGACTACCTTAGTCAAGGTGGGCGCAGTTGGAATTCCCTTCAGAGCCACAAAGTGAGCCATCTTGGAAATCAGGTCCACCACGACTAGTATGGTGTTTAATCCGGCGCAGGGGGGCAACTCTGTGATAAAATCCATGGCGATGGTGTGCCATGGTGTCATGGTATAGCTAAGGGTAGAAGGAGACCTGCTGGTTTCTGGTTTTGTCTTGTTCTGGGCACAGATCCCACATGATCGAATAAAGTAGATATCATCATTTCACCAGGTTGGCCACCAGTATAATTGCTTGATCTTTTCCATAGTCTTAGTCACTCCTGGATGGCCCTCCATTGGAGCGCCATGGTAGTTGGCTATGACTTGCTCTTGTATGGATTGCCTTGGTAGGTACAGGGGTCCTTGATAATACGGGAAGTTATCTTGAATAGAATATCGGGGCTCTTTAGCCTTCCAGGCTTGCAATTCCTCAACCGACATACTGTATCTTACTACTTCTCTAAGGTCTTCTAAAGGGGAGCTTGTGGTTCCTAGAATCCCAAGAAGCGTTTCTCCCGGAATGATGTCCACAGGGTCGGGAGCAACATAAGCGTTGTCGCCTTTACCATTGCAGGATAATGCGTCCGCCTTGCCGTTGCGTACCCCTGGTTGGTAGGTGATGACAAAATCATACTCTGCGAAAAACAGAGCCCTCTTGAGCTGTCGAGACGACTGAGCTTTCTCAGTACTCGGGTACTGCAGATTCCGATGGTCGGTGATGATTTTAATGGTGTCTCTAGCTCCTAATAATGTCGCCATTCCTTGAGAGCATCCTTGAAAGCCAGCAGTGCCTTGTCGGTTACAGCATAATTTAGCTCGGCTGCGGAGAACTCCTTTGACCAAAAGGCCACTGGGTGCAATTGACTGGCATCTGGGTTTCTCTATAATAGCACGGCCCCCATAGCAACGCTAGATGCGTCAGTCTCGACCACATATTGGAGGTCGGTTCGCGGATGTTGTAGGACCGGTGCCATGGTGAACTTGCCTTTCAGAGCTTGGCACGCCTCTTCCGCTTCTGTCCATTCAAACTTTGTTTTCGAAGCAGAGATGTGATTGGATGCAAAACTGTGAGAAACCAGGTACAAACCAACAATAGAAATTCACGAAACCAAGGAAGCTTTGGATCCCCTTCACAGACGTGGGGGAGGGACCGGTGTGAATTGCACCACTTTTCGATTGTCCATTTTTATGCCCTGTGGTGACAGCACGAAACCCAGAAACTCGACTTCCATTATGAGAAAGGAGCATTTCTCCAGTTTAGCGTAAGATGATGTTGCAGTTTTGTGAGGACAGCGCGTACATGTGATATGTGCTCCTGGACCATAGCTGAGTAAATCAGGATGTCGTTGATGTACACCATCGCACATACGTCCAACAACTCCTGTAACACATCGTTCATGAAGTATTGGAATGCCGCATGGGCATTACACAGCCCGAAGGGCATCACTTGATGTTCGTAGAGGCCGTACCTGGTACGGAAGGCAGTCTTCCACTCATCGCCTTTTTTTGACTTGCACCACATGTTATGCCCCCCACCTGAGGTATAGTTTGGTGAAAATCTGCGCCTGCTTGACTTGGTCCAAGAGCACTGGGATAAGTGGGAGCGCATACCTGTTTTTGATCATGATCTGGTTTAGTGCGCTGTAATCTATACATGTTCTTAAGTCCCCCTCCTTCTTTGGCAAGAAGAAGAGGGGAGAGGCTGCGGGTGATTTTGAAGGCCGGATAAACTCATTTGCCAGGTACTGGTCTAGGTACGTCTTCAGTTGTACGTTCTCCTGTTCGTCAGTGCATAGACCCGACTGCACGGAATTTGGGATCCTGACATAAGGTCGATCTGGCAATCATATGGCCGATGCAGTGGTAGCGTGTTTGCTGTTTCTTCTCAAACACGTCCTGGAACTTGCGATATTCGGGAGGCAAAACTCCCACCAACCCTAGGGTAGATCCAATCTTCTGGATGGTCTGTTCTGGACTTCCGGGTGCACCTTCTTCACCATAACACGAGTGTTTACACTCATCGGCGAATTCCAAGGTTCTTGTGCGCCAGTCGATGTGCGGGCTGTGCGCTTATAGCCAGGGAATGCCTAGGATGATCTGAAATTGCGGGGCACTGATAAGGTCAAACAAGATCCTCCATGTGTCCAGCCTGGCAAAGCAACGTGATCTTGTCAGTGCACTGTTTCACCGGCCCCGACACTAGTTGGGTGGCATCAACTGCTGTGACATTCTCAGCCGCTGATTTAAAACGGACCGAAATCCCAATCCTGCACACCAGACTGTGATCCATGTAGTTGCCTATAGCCCCGCTGTCCACAAATACTTCCAAGGCGTGCATTTTGGAGGGTTGCTGGTGGCAAATCAGGATTATGTGGACAAGGAAATTTGAGGTCTGTGATGCCTTTTCTGTGCTCTACAAGCTGACCTCAATGCTTGTCCGGCGTTGGAGTTTTCCGAACAGTCCACTTCCTCGCTGTTATCCAGACCCCCCAACGTCTTTTGGGGTTGCTTTACCGGCCAGTCTTGGAGAAAGTGTCCTGACTTTCCACAATAAAGACATAGCTGCTGTTGCCTTCTTTTCTCCCTCCAAGCACTCGTGATGAGGCCCCAAACTCCTCCCAATAGGCTCCGGTTGGATATCAGGTGTATGCCGGACCGGGTTTTCTTTTGGGCGAACGTAATTTGTCCTGCTCTCCGAGCGTGTGCGATCCGCCCTGCGGTCTTGCAGTCTGTAGTCCAGTTGTATGGTCAAGTCGATATTCTCTGCACACCCCTCAGGAGGATTTACCACCTGAGCCAAAATGTCTTTTAGTTCTCCCCGCAGGCCTCAGTAAAACAATTGTCCAGCCAATTTGGTTCCGCGATCAACCGATTAAAGGTAACCACAAAGGCCAGCACGTCCTGACTACCCTGTCGCAGTGACAATTTATTGTCCAGTGCCTGTCCCTGAGTATGGCGGGCGAAGAGATTCTCAAGTTCCTGCTGGAAACCAGGAAAATTACATAGCAAGGGATCGTCCCCGTTTGCTAATGGAATTGACCAATCTGCCACATGACCCCACCCCCAGATAAGACAGCACAAAGGCTACTTTCGATTGATCAGTGGGAAAAACCCTAGGTCTGCAGAGAAAATGTAAGCAGCATTGGTTCATGAAAACCGCAAACCTCTTAGGATCCCCAGTGAACCGTTCTGGAGGTGCTAGCGGAATATTCCTGGGTACTACCACCTGAACTGGGGCCATGGGCGGTGGTGTTGGTGCTGGTGGGGCTCCTCCCGGAAGGGGAGACTGCCGGCTTGCGTCTGTAATAGTTGTTGGGCCAATTCGTCAGTCCGATCTCTGTTTAGTCCCAATTCTCGCTGTAGGGCGTTTGTCTCTGACCGAGCTGCATGTACTCTGCACGCAGCTCACCCAACAGGTGGGACAAGTGACTAAACTCTGAGATCTCCATAACGGTCAGGCAGAGTGTTTTTGAGTGTGGCTTTGCATTCTGTCACGCTTACCTGGTGCCAGCGGGAGCGTTACGAGTCTCTTTTCAGTGGGTGCTGTGGGTGAGCTAGACGGTGCTAAATGCGGCTTCTGTAAAAAGCAAGGTACACAAGTCACTATCTTCTGGATTCCCAACTCTACCCTACTCCTGTGATCCAGCCCCCTTGAACTCCCCGGGATTTAACTGCGTCCTTCACTCACCTGCATGTTGTGAAAGATGAGCTCTCCATCCTGCTGTCTTGCAGGGGCACTATGTTCCTGGAGAAGGCAGTTGCCAGTTACCTCACTGGCGCTCAAGCTCAGTCCTGCTTTGGCTTGAGGCACGGCCTCGTTATGTGAGGGTAGTTCAACTTTGTGCAGGTGCTGTTCCTCTCCCTGCTGGTGTGTGAAGCACTTAGCTGTATGTTGTGTTTTGAGGTAGGTTTGTCTTTGATATGCATGCACTGATGGTGCGTGAGATTCTGCCGTTTAATTCCCTGTGCCTTTTTCCCCTTGTCCAGATGGGTGTGGGAATGGTCAGCGGTGCCAGGCGTATTATCCTTTGGAACTTGTGTTGCTTAAAGGTGTTAGTTCTTAGAATGCAAGCGTAGTAGGGCGCGACTTGCTGCCTCATAGAATTGTTTGTATATTGAGTTTGCTTGCCTTGTGAATGCATGCATTAGTGTTGCACGATTTTCCGTTTTCGTAACTGTTAACTCTCTTTACCTTCTTTCCTTTCTAGTCGGCGGGAGAGGCCAGCAGCCAAAGTAGCGAGGTGCGCCGGGAGCCAAAAAACAAAGGATTCAGGAAGTCGTGAAGGTGAAGAACACTGAGCCCAGCTGTAAGATGAATGCCATAGGATCCCCAACGTGACTGGTAAGTAGAATCAGATGCCTTCTGCTTGCAAGTCTTTATCTAACTGTGCGTTCTTCTCTTGCAGGTTCGGACAGGAGCATCGGTAAGCATTGTACTGCACTCTGCAGTTCAACGCGAAGCACATGTGACCCTCTGGGCGGGGCTTAAATAGGCCGCCTCGCCCAGACTCAAGTCCTCTCCTGAATGAGGTCTATGGCAAGCTGAGTGACTATCTTGAGGGAATGAGGAAGTCCTACTCCCTTGAGTCTTAATGGTGAGGTGTGCCTTCAATTGTGAGGAATGGCAGGAACGCCAGGCAAGCACCCATCTAGCCCCCATCTGAGCTCTGCTAATGCCATGCGAGGGATGCCCTAGCAGAGGTAGTCCCCTGGTGATCATGACAAAGGAAAAGTTGTTCCATGAGAACTTTCCTAACAGCGTGTGGTTAAGTCAGACTCGGGAGGCGACAACTGGTCATTGTTACAATGTGACTTTTCTTTAAATTAAATAGGACTATGTTAACCATACATCTAAGGTGAAATGGTTCTCGTCGGGATGTCTCACAAACCTGGGATAGTCCTCTGTCCCAAAAGCCTAATATAACCTGAGCAGTGGCCCAAACACTGATAAAACAAACTATATGACGTTGACCAGAATAGGTCCCTAACACCTTTCTTCCTCAAGACTGGACTAGTGGTTGGCTTCTGACCCCAACACAATTACCCATCTATTACATTTCCAGAGCGTGTGCCTCACTCTATAGTTCGAAGTTCTAGCAAGAATGTCTTTGAGTCCCTCTAATTTTCTAGTATAACAGTCTATGATTTTACCAAATAAATGATAAGTGCTCCGCCCTGGAGTACGTTTCTATTCACTCATTCTTGGGTTTGTGTGTCATTTGCCCCTTCTTGGGGTAGTTTGACCAAGGGTTCTCGGGTTCCTCACCCCACCATGGGTTATCACTCACCCCTTCTTGCCCCACCGTGGGTTATTGCCTGGTCTTTCCACCCTCCTCCCTGGAATAGCCGCAGACTTTCTTTGTCACAGCGGTGTTCTTTTGAGGATGTGGCCTCTAAGGCTGTTGCAGCACCACAGGGCACTTCTTCCTGCTCTCCACATGTCTAGATCCATTTCAGCTCCTCGCCTCACTGGTTCGTTGGCGCTGGTTCTCCAGCTCTGGTGTAGGTGAAGCATATCCGTTCGGTTGCGCTCAACTGGTTCCAGAACGGTTTGGAACTGGCCATTTTCCACAGGCTATTTGCTTCCCCTTCCTGTGCCTTCTCCTCTGATGTTGCTCTTGCGTCAGCTTTAAAGGTCAAGCTGAAACGAGATTGGATGTTCAATTGACTGTATTTCTTGAAATGATAGTCTGATACATGGGTCAGACACCATGCCTTCCTAAAGAACCATAGGTATAATCATACTGCTCAATCACCATTTAGACAACAAACACAAATGACTTTTCACATGAAGGAGAATGAATAAAATCCCTTTCTGGAGATTCCTAATTCACCAACTGGCCCCTCTTTGCCTGCTCCCTACAGGGTGTTAGTGGGCTCACCTCCCTAGTCCCAAAGGGAGTGGCTCCCCTTGGGGAGAATGGATGAATTCCCTGTATTAGTCACCAGAACCGTGGAGTAGAGTGGAGAACCAAGAAGTAGACTTGCACAGTAGGCAGGTGAGGTGTCAACAGGTTTTCCAAATGTTTAGTAGGTTGAGTCCGGCTATGGTGGCAGTGACCATGATGAAGTTCAGTCAAAGAGAATCGGAAAATTGTGAGCCATGGGCGAGAGGGTCAAAGGGGAGTGAGATGGTAGAAGGGAGAATGAGACTTGGCATAGGCTCCTGGGAGAAAGATAAATCCAGTCTTGGAGGAGGTGAATTGGTCAAGCACTGGAAGCTAGTGGGAGTGAAGGAGAAGATTGTCTGAGTTTCATCGGCAAATATGTAATAATTAAAGCCAAAGGAGGAAATGTGTTTTCCAAGGGATTTAGTGTAAACCAGTGGATGCCTAGTTCTCAGCCTTTGGTAATGCCCATGTGGAAGACTGTTGGGGAAGAAGGTGCTGGAGTTTCATGAAATGGAGGAGTGTTGTCGAAGATGGGATACTAGTCAGTTGTATCTTTGAAGACGAGGAGGGAGAGAGCTTGAAGAAGGGAGAGTGAACAAGTGTGAAAGGGCTGCAGACAGGTCAAGAAGAATGAGTATCGAGGAGGGGTGAGTGTTGGACAGTTGTTAAGAAGTTGGAGGGGTGAGTGACCGCTGTATCTGTTGACTGTTTGTGATCCCCCTACAATCTGGTTTGCAGTTCAGTGAGTGAGCCTTGTGATAGTTTATCTTGATGAAGGCAACGCTTGACGATTGGAGTGGCGTTCTAGGAAAGAGTCGGGTCGATAGAAGGGGTTGTATGGGTTAGCACATGATTTATTTAGAAAATGTAGGACTGTAGTAGGTTTATAATTGGCTGGGAAGTTGTCAGTTGAGAAAGAGAGGTTGAATATGGCAGAGGTGTGAGCGGAGGTGGCGGGTTTAATTTCCTCAAAAGTTTGTGGGACAAAGGCAGAGTTGGCAGAGTAAAGAATGGGTAGGAGTGGTCTGGGGAAGGTTGGGGAGAGGTTGGATGAACGCATTTGGGAAAGCACACAGGGAGCTTGGACATTGTGATATGTATTTGGGATTTTAGAGTAGAAGTAGGAGGCAAAGTAGTCCGCACAGACTGAAAGGAAGACGTGGAGATTTTTTGGAGGGGAGTGGCATGGCCTGGAGGGTCAAGGATTTAGCTGCATTCAGAGTGGTGGTTAGGGTCTGTATTGTCTCTGCCATAGGTGATAAGTAGAGTATGGAATGTAGCTCTGTTCCAGCATTGTATGCAGCAATGCTTTGTGACTTCAGCAGTTTGATTTTTGTGGTTATACATGGCTGTGAGCGGGAGAGGTGAAAGAACAGGCTGCATATTGATTGTTAAAGGGATGGACAGTACAGAGTTGAACTAGAATAAAGGCAAAATTAATAGTGAGCAAGTGGCAGAGAAAGTGCCCTAAACAAGACTCTCGCCTAGTTGAAGAATGGTCCATGGAGTCAGTCTTGAATTTGTTTAGTGATAGATTTGTGAGAGAAGAGTGAGGGCGTGGTGCGGACCAACCAAGCTGACTGTGGACTTGCTACCCCCGTGGCACCAGAAATTGAGATGGACAACAACAGATAAGTTCTATGTATATGCACACCACTTAAGTAAACCATAAAGGGTCTGGATAATCTGTTTCCTTTTCTGCCCAACTGCCTTCGCCCCCTTCACAGATGGTGCCTTTAAGTCTCCCTCCATTTTGTGTTCATCTCGCTCGGTTTCCCAGTAATCTCTCTCCTCATCTCCAAAACTCTTTTTCCATGTTCTCCTCCAGGTCCAAAATGATACCCCTTGTTTCCCTCAACAATCTGGTAAATATTTGCTACTTTACTATGGGCCTCATCACAAGTTGGGTGGTAATGGTATGAGTGCCACCAATACCACTCTGCTCGATTACGGGTCGGCGCAAAAACCGATGAACCTAAAAGGAACCAGCGCTATTGCAGCCAGAGCAAATGGCACCAACAAGACAAAACACAATCACAGCTGTATCACAAGTGCATGTACGGCGGTATTCGTGCCGAATACCAGCAAGACTCCCCCCCCCCCCCCCCTGCCTCAAGCTGGAGGTAAATGAATCCCAGGTACCAGGAATCAAGCCACAGGTGTAAACAGTTCTCACTAGAGGGCTATATAAGACACACTCGGGCCCCAGACACTGATTCCAACACCATGCTGTCTTTCATTACTGTAGGCTGGGCCAGGCAGCTGCTCATGCTGCACCTGGACCTCACGTTTCATGCCAACCAGGCCTGGGCACAGCAGAGGGTGGGGGTGGAGATGATGATGAGGAGGAGCAGAGCAGCCCCAGCAAGGCGAGCACCCACCCCCAGTGTCAGGCCATCACCCTGAGCCCTCAGTAACACCCAGCTGGTAACTGAGTACCGCCTGAACAGAGAGACCATCTCAAAGTTGCTGGTCACAATTAATGAAGACATTGGGAGCAGGAGCAACATCCGTACAGCCGTTCCACCACTGTTGAAGCTGGTGGCAGTTCCTGGGGACAGGCACTTTCCAACACTCATGATGCACAGCATGGCGCAGCCCACATTCAGTGCAGTCCTGGGCCGGGTGCTGGATGCCCTCCTGCGCAATGTGAATCGACATACTGCACTTCCCAGGCCCAGGTCAACGACATTAAGGCAAGGTTCCATGCCATTGCACAACTGCCTAACGTCATAGCAGCCATTGACTGTACCCATGTTGTGTTAGTGGCGCCCCTAGGCCCATGAGGCCATATGCAGAAACTGGAAGCACTACCACTCCCTCAACGTGCAGGTGACCAGAGGCCTGACCTCATCCGCTACTGCTGTGCCCGCTAACCAGGTTACACCCATGTCGCCATGGTCCTCCACAACAGCACACTGCCAGGATACATGGAGAGGCACAGAGGACAATGGACCTGGATAATGGAGAAGTACAATCCCTGCCACACATGCACAGTGAATATCCAGACCAAAAAGGGGGGGGGGGTTGCAACACAGAAAGCATGGCATGAAAAGTGGCAGCACCTGCACCAACGGCACAGGCCATACAAGGGAGCAGGCACACATCAGACACACCTGGACACACATGCTGTCAGGGACAGTCTGCTGCCATCCTGACACACTACACCACATGCACCAGGAATGTGGCACAGCGCAGATTCACACAGCAGCCCACCACAGCAAGCCCACCCGGGCCACATCCATGTGCCCATGTGCAATCCCCATGGACCCGCCACAGAGCACCTGCCACATTGCCACAGGGTGCATGAGCAGGCAAAGAAATGCATGCCACCATTTACAAATGCTGCACAGCCATCACACATTCTCATTGCATTGGTGGGAAGCACACAGCTAACAATGCCCCATTACCTTTAGATATCAAAACCAAGTACGAGACAATTGACTGATCTCTGAATGCCACCCCATGCAGGTGAGACTGGCTATCCGCTGCTGGCGTGGCGGCTGACCCATGTGCGTGACCCATGTACTACACCACACGCGACCGCCTACAACCATGCCCACTGCTGGAGCCGTTTATGCATGGAGCGCTCCGTCGTACTCCTCAAGGCACGATTCCGTTGATCGCACTGGTGGAGCCCTAATGTATGCCCCTGACAAAGTTGGGAAAAGTAAACTGATGTGTGCAATACTCCATAACATTTGTTTGAGGAGGAATATGCCACTCGTGAGGCAGGAGCCAGAGCAGACACTTGCAGTGATGACACACTCACAGGGATGACGTGAGGGAAGGGAGACCGGCCTGGCAGGCACTAATAGACAATTCCCTCTAGAACTACACCCCACCTCTGTCTACTGCTAGCACTGTCAATAAATTGCACGCCCTTGTACACGAACATTGTGCATGAAGCGGGCTTGGAAGCTATGGATTGGCTCCTACCCAATTCTGACTCATTTCAGACAGACTGGGTCTTCGTTCTGAAGTTGGTCTTAATAATTTGTTCAAGTTTGAGAAGAGGTACTGTCTTCAGGTGTCAGGAACTAGTATGGGGCAGCAATGGCCCATAGTTATGCAAACACGTTTATGTTCTATTTGGAGACGCAACATATCCTGAAATCAGCTAGGTGGAGACAGCATTTGTCGGTCTATGTATGCTACATAGATGACGTTTCTGGCGTTTGGACAGGACCATCAATGAGTTAACCAACTTCTACGAAATGATGAATAAAATACACCCACACATCAAGTTCACCAGCCAGTATAGCGACAAGAGAATGCATTTTTTGGCCATAGAGATACCATGAAAACCATCAACTTAAGAGGATTTTCATGAAACCTACTGACAGGAACAGCTCGTTACTTGCCACCAGCTTTCATCCGAAGCGTACTATTGACAGTGTACCATTGAACACATTTCTGAGGTACCAACAAAATATTTAAAACACAGATGAGTACAAAGGCCAGTCCAGGAACTACAGGTCAATTTACAGGAAAGGTTATACAATAAGGACTTGATTAAAGGGATATCGGAGAAAAGTTGCGAGGGTACCTAGCGCATCCCTCCTTGCAACTAAACCACCTAAGACCTGTCCGTCTTTAGTGTATGTGACCACGCACTCAACCCAAAGCTCTAGAATCAAGAGAATGATCAAACACTGGGAAATGCTGTGGATAAGACCCTACCTTACAGAGACTTTCTGGAATCTCGTACTTTTGCCCATAGGAATAGTCGGGCACTCTGCAACACACTGGTGAGAGCAGACATAGGGCACCTCAATAAATCCGAAGAGACATATGGGAACACAACCATGCTGCAATTGCCAACACTGCTGCAATGCTATAAAGGGGAACCCGATCACACACCCGTACTCTGGGAAGAAAATGGAGCCGAGGCAATCCTGCACATGTGACTCTATGAATGTATTATACACACCGAGGTGCCCCTGTGGGAAATACTATGTAGCTATGACCACGAGGAAGGCCAAAACTCGGTGCACCAAACACAAGTTCAATTTAAGAACAAAAAACCTGAACTCACTAGTGGCGTCAAACTTTTTGAGGCTAGACACAGACGGAAGTAGCATGGATTGAACCATTGGACTCGCTCACCCCTAGGGGAATGAACTGCAACTGGCATCTGATGCATTTTGTTTAGACTGTGAGCAGGTATTCTTGAGAGCAATATTACTCTTTTATATTATCTGGAAATAATTATGTATGAGCACAGGACTTGATGTGTAAATGAGCACCTGTAGCAGTAACACGCCCGCTGCCAGTGCAAGCTCTTGTACTAAATTCAATAGAATGTGCACAGGCTTGACCTCTGAGGTGATATGTAACCTAGATGCAAATCTGAACTATGGCTGTATTGATGGCTAGGACAATACATCTAGCCCTTTATCCTGATGAGATATGCCACATGGACATAAGAAATCGAATAGATTTTTGGTCAGATGTACCCTGGTTAGTTACTTAGACCCAAGTAGTACAATCTATTCCACTTGGAGTGATGAGGCAGTGGGTAGTTAGCTTGTTGAATGCCCCAAGTTATTTTAACTGCCTCCACTAAGGAGGCTCTCATGGACTCTGAAGATGGCCACCGTGTTGGGCTAACGCCCTTGCGCATGTGCGGAGGGCGTTGCCATGGCGACACCAGTTACTAACACAGCCGTGGGACACCCGACCGGTAATCCCAGTCGCCTGCCTCTCGGTCCGCGTCTACAGCACACACTGGTGAGTGACAAATGCATAAGCTGCTGATTAGCAAATTTTCTCCTGATTTGGGACACAAGAATACAACGGAACACGCGATAGCCCTTGGAATTTAAACTTGATTAGCAATGCTTTGACAGCAGCGAGGTACTGATGTGCAAAGTGCATGGTAGTTGGTTTAGCCCAATCACGAGAGCACAGAGATGGAAAATATTGTGTTAACACTTATAGTCTTGGTGGACGCATGCAGGGGCATGTCTGATACAATCCTCTTCTGAATACTGCCTACAATAGAGTAATAGTACCAAGGGGACTACTAAAATGGCAATGGTGACACAAACCCTGTCACTTGGGGATCCATTCTAGAAGATATATATTGTTTTTTCTTGACAGCGTTATTTATAGCAGGATACCAGTGAGACCACTTGGACAACAACATAATACCTGGCAAGCTAGATTTGAAAGAAGCTGAGTGAGTGCATTGGGCAATTTTGTTTCACTTTGAACAGTGTAGCATTATTGCAGCACCTTGAGACTGCTTTTATGTAGCTACCGTCATGATAGTAATGCATACATTTCTTTACAGGACAGACCCACTCACGACTATGAGTAGAGGTTAGTTACTTTCTGTCTTTTACTCAGATGTTCTGTGATCCACAGACTAACAGGCCCTGGGCTAATTATAACCCATTACATACTTTTAGGTTAACAGATGAACAATAAGAGACTTGACTTGGTTTATGAAGGGAAACTCAAAGCCCTGAAGATGGATATTGTGCAATATCCGAAACTTTTTGGCTAATTTATTCAACCCTTTGAGTTGACTGTAGCAAAATTATTATATGTGAATGATATTAGTGTGAATGTTGAACACTTGTACTTGGACCTTTTGTTTGATTGGTTTAAGAAAACCTGTGTAACTTCAACTCCTGATACCCTTGGAGCCCGTTGTTTTTGGGCAATAGTGTAATCACCAGTTAGGATTAACTTGTTTTTGGAAAGCTTATTTTTATTGAAATCTGTCACACATAAAACCTAGCTCAAAATAGTTCTAAGAAAATTGTATAGAAGTACACTGTCTGACAAGAGTGCACATGGATCTCCTGTGGGCAACTGCAGGCTTTCTTCTTTTTGTTCCTCATACAGGGCTGTCATTGGCCTGATGACCATACCCATATGCACCTGAAATTTAAGAAATTGTAACAAAATACCCTTGAAAAGTAAGACGAGTTAGTGCTCCTCCTCCCCCTTCTATAAATAAATTGCACTTGTAAACAATCAGGAATGTCCCTGCATTATTGATTTTTAAACTAACCTTTATCTGACATTTAGCACCTATTATCATCCCTCCCCACCACCAACTCCCCAGCACACAATCCCCCTCACCTGCCACCAATTCCCCAGCACACAATTCCCCCCCTCCCACTTCCAACTCCCCTGCACACAATCCCTCCTCCCCTGGCCCCCAAGGTGTCCATGGCATGGCTGCCCAGCCCAACAAGTCATGCCTTTTAGGATGGCCTTGTCCTCTTCCCTCCACTCCCAGGAGCTGGTGAGCGCAGCTGGCTCAGGGACTGGCGCATAGGGGTGCTCTGCCACAATTCCTGTTGCCGTGTTTGAACTGGAGGGTATTGAGGCTGCCACCTGCAGCTGTTGCTGTTGGAGGTCATTGGTTTCCCGGATCTGCTCAACAAGTGCTGAGACACCCGCAGACATTTTGCGCACCCTTTGGCCAAAACCAGTCAGTAATGCGGTGCATGCATTTACAACCCTCCATGTCTGGGCATTGTCACGTGCCATCCTCTGTGTTCCATGGATGGCGTCCCGGATTGAGTGCATGTGATCGGATTGGACGTTGCCGATGGACTCCATCCGCCTTTGCCTTGCTTCTGTGTCATCCATCATCTGCATGACCATGCTCAATGTGACGTAGGAAGCGATGGTGAGAGGGTGCATTTTCTGGATGGGCTGGCAACAGGGGAGCCACAGTAGGGGGGTGTCCGTTTTGGGTTCTGAAGAGTGGCAGCGCGGTGGTGGGCTCTGGGCGCTTTGGCTGCGCTCTCAGCAGTGTGGTGGGATTTAGGGTGTGGAGCTGGGTTGCCAGCGCAGACTACAGCTTGGGGTTGCTGGCACTGCAGCCTGGTCGCTGTCACTGGTGCGGTGCCCTTGTTCCTCCTGTGTCATGGTCAGCAGTGGCGTATCCTCTCTGGCTGTGACAACGGCGGCAAAGGTGTTGTCTGTGCCAAGCGGTGTGCTCCTGGTGGACAGGGCTGGTAGTGTGTGTTTGGTACTGCTGTGGTGGCGTGTGGCGGGGTGGGTCTTGTGCCTATCGGTGACATGTCTGCCCCTTTGCGGGGTGGTGGTGTCACATGATGGCGCACTCCCAAGAGGCCAAGCTGCTTACTCATCCTCCGACGCCTCTGGTGAAACTTGAACATATTCTCCCACGTGCTTTGGCATGCACAGCGATGTATGCATGGTGATGTGTGTGGCACCGGGCTGTTGGACTGATGCACAAGCCTAGTTTGGGGCTTTTGCAAGTGGATTGCCTACAGTGGGAACAGGTGCAGGAGGGCGAGGGGCACATGGGGGGGGGGTGGCAAGGGTACCTTGGTGGGGTAGCCGTTGCTCGTCTTGCATGCTTCTGATCCACATGGCCCACCGTTCGGGACATATACACTATATGATATTTTGATATATTTTATTTATATCGCTCCTATACACAAGTGTTTCAAGATATTGGGGGGGCTGGTACTTGTCACTTTCAGGTCCCTATGGGGCACTGTGTGCTCCCGCCATGGGGCTTGGATGTGTCACTTGGCTGCCCTTGCCACTGCTCGGGCTCACAGGGGTGGCCTTGGTGCACTGGCACATGGATGCAGCAGTAGGTGCCTGTGATGACTCCCACACACTGCCCACAGTCACAATGCCCGGCTCGTGAGTCGTTAAACTGGGGAATACTGTGATAGGCTGTTGTTGCATGCACATGTTGGGAGGGGTGGTTCTCACCTTCTGGCTGCCGGGACCTGCCTCTGCACCGCAGACACCCTTGATTCAATCCATGTCGAGCACCGAGCTGCACTTCTCCCACAACATGCTAGTGACGGCGGTCAGCCTCCCCTGTGGCCATGGTGTCCTGCCTGTGCTGGGACAGCAGTCACCGGACACGCAAGTCATTTGGGATGCCTTGCCCCTAATCCTCGCCTCGGAAATTTTTGGTGATTGTGGAGTGTGGATGACTGCCAGGGACTCTGATTTGTAATGGATTGTGATTTCCAAAATGGCCGTGCAGAGCTTCCCTTTCCGGCGGTGACGCATTTCCCACCGGCACTAATGGCATGGGTGCTATTTGCACCGATGGTGATAGCGCTAAATGCACTGGATCTTTGCGCGGTAGCCCGGCTTTTGGCGCTGTTCCCACCGGATGTAATTAGCGTTACCGCCGGGCAGAATGCGCCTGCTTGCGCCCTTATGATACAGTGCTATTTGAGCCACTGGTCCTGGCGGTAATGCTATTTCTGCTTGGCGGAAATGGCTCCCGCTTACCGCCCAACTAGTGATGAGGCCCCATTTCTCTTCCTTCTTTTCTGAACCCCTTGTTTTGGTCATCAAATAGGTAACCTTCCCTTCTAGGGACCCTCGCTGTACGAAAACAGATCTTCTACCTTGCAAAAGGTCCTCGCTGCAGTGCTTCGCTGTCACACTCCCAGTGGTAACTCTGCTCCAGGCTTCCCAGGTAATGCGGCTTTCCAATTGCCAACTCTACACAGGTTTGTATTCTTCCTCCTACTTCTCTAGGCAACCGTGCTTACTTGGCTTCTCCCATGATCTGGCTTCCTTCACAAAAATCTTCTCAACTGCTTGGGCTGGTTACTTTTTATTTGGTGTCTGCTCTGCCTCGGATGTAGGTTTCAACAGAACAGACTGAACCCACCTACCTATGTGATGGGGCAGGTGATTTCCCCTTATTGGACCATGTGACCCTGGTCAGGTGGATGTTCAAGCGGCTGCCCTAAAGCTATACAGTGGCATTTTTGTTTTTATATTGGCCTCTGCTGTGGGTGTTTTCACCCCATCTCCTGATATCTCTTTTGAGGATGCCCGCTGCTGTGTGTATGCCTCTCTATATCCAGCAAATGTGTTTTCCTTTTACAGAAACCCTGTAGTTAGAGTAGGGAAGTGTTGGTTACATTTGTTTCCACTGCTGATGGTTTAGAGGGTCCCAGTCTCACTTCTTTACCCAGAGAGTGGGTCCACATATAGGAACCTTTATACCTCTTATGCATATTGGCCTGAGAGGATGTTAGGTGGTCGATGTAGCTTCTGAGTGGGATTTGTAATTGGCATCTACACTCAGAAATGCTACCTCAGCACAACGGTGGAACAGAAGCGGTGCAGTGAATGAGCATGTTATAAGAGTGGGAGGAGTCGATTGGGAGTGTTACAAACTTTTTTATTTTTTGCAACTTTCCGTCATTCATTTCAGTGGAGTCCCTCAGCATACCTGATTTTTGTATGGATCCTTATGGATTTGTGGGATGAATGCAGCTCTGTTGCCTTAATCTACTGATTCTCTTCAAATATTGGGTGCACTGGCCGGTTTCTATGCCTACCAGTGCAAGGAATGTGTCTCCCTTTGTTTTTTTACCTTTTATTTTGTCATAAATGGATCAAGAAACCGCAGCATTCAAGGACAGTTGAAGGGTTTTTATTGAACTTTCGATGGGCCCTCAGGACGTCCTTCTTGCCTTGGTTATTAGGGGCCAATTGCTTCTCCCTCGGTATGCTAAGAGCTATTTTAGTTGTGACGATTGCCTAAAAGCAAACTGCCTTGACTCCTCAGCGACTTACTAAAAGTGTCCCTACTGCTTACAGTGGTTACAGTTCCACAGGGACAGGGAATGTGCTTGATTTGCTCTTGCGTCTACCAATCTCACGCTCTTCTCTCACTCTCCCTGTCTGTACCACACACTAATATCCTCCAACTCCTCCCACCTCCAGTCTCTTCCCGCTCTCCTCAGTCACTCCAATGTTCCTCGTTTGATCTATGCTCTTCCTCCACCACCCACCTCTCCTCTACTCCCTCTTCCACACTACAACTCCCTTTTCCATACTACAACTCCCTCCTGCACACTACATCCTCCTCTACACTGCAACTACATTCACCCTCCTTTCACCCAGTTAGATTCACTTCACTGTCACCCTTTACACTCATTTAGCTAACCACACATGCCACATTAACACACACATTCACATTGCAGTACCACTTGCACTTTCTAACAAATCCCCACAATCCACTGCTCTTTCCTTCGTCCTTCTGTTCTCTTGGTCCACCACTCCCCTTTTCCCTAACCTCACCCGAACCTCTCGGAAGGAAAGGTCAGGGTCAACACGCTCGCCTTGGAAGCAAGACAATGTGGAGCAACACAGGTTCGATCCGCAGGTCCACACTTAGAAACCTCCGGGTTTTAAGCGCGTTATAAATGACCAACTAAAAATACAATTACCCACACGCTTCTGCTTCCTGTTCCCTTTTTTATCCCTCTCCTGGTTGGTGATCTGTTCCTGTCCAAATGGGCTCTGCTTTCCCCGACCCGGGAGGGAAATGTGGTGGGTCGGAAGAAGGAGGGCATTGTGAATTTGGTTTATTCAAAAAATAATAATGCCTAACTTTCCTATTGCTACAGGTGTTTCCCAGCCTATATAACTAAAGCTGCTTGTTGTTGGTCAGGAAGTCCGAACTGAAAGTGTCTGTCCAAAAACGACTCATGGTAACTAACTTAATTTAGATTTGGAGAACCTCTCCCCTGTTCTAGTATTCTGGTATGCCAATGTCTCTATTCACTTGATAGTTCTCTTCTTAGAGATATCTTCAAATAGTCTCTTTCAACCTTGTTGACCATATCTTGGAGTTCCTGTACAATATATGTAAGGTTGGTTTCTCTTCTTGGGGTAAGTATTGCACAAGACTTGGTACCATTTCTTATTACTTTTTTATTGAGGTGTACATATTCTTTTTAATTTTGGTGATTCTAGAATATCCTTGATATTTTTACTTCCCAGCCCCTTCTTGTCCACAACTGGTTATTTCATTTTAATCCTCAGCCAAGTCAATCGCCCTTGCAATATCCTTCATATCTGATAATCCCATAAATGCCACAATGGTGGGGGGCTTGGTGAATTCCTCACAGGAAAGGGAGTCCTTGTCCCCTAAGGTGGAGTCTCTCACAGTGATGTCCCACTTGCCCAGAACCCTAGGCAGGAGGCAGGATCTTGCGGAGCAGGCTCATCTCCCTAGCCTCAAAGGCTTGATGCCTCCACTCTTCCCCCCCCCCCCACCCCCGCCGGAGAAGGGATGAATACTTGCAATTCGTCACAGATTTTAGCTACTTCAGGTTTCAGATACTGGATTAAGCGCTGCCTGTTTTCTCAGTGCGGGGCCGTTTCTGGGCAGCATTGGTGGCCTGTGTTTGGCTTTGTTCCAGTTCGACATAGGGGCTTGGTGGTGTTCCCCTTTTTAAGGTAGGTCTTGTCCCCTTTGAGACGTTCAATGTCTGCTTTAGTCTCTGGTGGTTTAGCGGCCCCCAGGCAACTCTTCCTTTCAGAGCTTTTGCTCTGTTTCAGTTGCAGCGTTGGCCCAGAACTCATGTGTGCAGCAAGCGGAGCAGCATCCCCTCTCTTGGGTTTTGTTGAGTTTGTCAGGTCTGGAATAGAACGTTGCCTAGGGGGGATGTTTGTCTTCTGCTGGGCTGCTCTTCTTCCTGCCTTACTCTCTCCATTCTAAAACCACAAGGACTCTGCCTGAAATGTTGTTCATAGAGTTTGGGGAATGCAATTCAGTACTGCAAAAATTAGGCTAGCATTTGGGAGGGTTGGGGGTGAGCCCCCTAAACTGCCATCCTCCTATTAGGGTTAGGGCCAGCTCTGTAGGTCTCCCTGGTTGACCTCCCACCCTCAACAAAGAGGTTCCCACCCCCTCTTGACAAATCCAATGTACTAAAGCTGAAAGTACACCAGAGACCCGCCTGAGGACTGATGCTTCAGCCAGCATTGATTGGCCAATCCAACTTGCTTTTATATTGACCTCTTCCTTCAAATCAACTGAGAATACCTGATCCCGATTCGTTCAAAACTTCAAATAAACAGAACAAAAAAGGAGGAGGCATCGCAATAGCATTCAAAGAACACCTAAAAATAAGGACAGACAAACCACTCAACACCCTCAACTGCGAATCCTTGGTCATACACTTAACAGTGAGCCCAAAAACCAATATCACATTCATCTTGGTGTACAGACCACCAACTTATGATGCATCCTTCGTCGAGAACTTCATAGAAGCCATCACCAGCATAGCCATCAACCACGAACACCTAATCATCCTGGGGGACTTCCACATCTGGTTCGAAGACAATCACGCCAACTCCCAAAACTCACTGATTGAACAACTCACCACCATGAAATTTTGACAACTAGTAAAAGGGGCAACACACTCAGCAGGACACACCCTAGATGCAATTTTCGCAGAGGAAAGACTCATTATCACGGCACCGCCAATACAAATACTGTGGAGCGACCATCTCACCATCCCATTCGTGATCACTCTGCCTACTCAAGTCTGCATCCAACCTCCTAAACTAACATCCACCACAAAAAGAAACTGGAAAGACGTCAAAGAAAGCAACCTATTTGAACAACTGGAGTTAACCAAACCCTCAACTACAGAACTAGAGCTAGCTGACCTAGATGGGAAACCCGAGATACTACATAAATGGATTGCGGATACAATTGACAAAATAGCCCCAGAAAAACCATTCAGACAACAAAAAAGAGCGATGGCAAAATGGTTCACCCCACTATTAAGCACCATGAAAAAGGAAAACAAAAAGATGGAACTGCAATGGAGGATAAAATACAACCCAGACAAAAAAAAACACTGTTCCAGAAACAAATCCGCGCATACAAGAAGGAAATTCAAAAGGCAAAGAGAAGTCATTATGATGACAGAATCACAAATGCCACTAACACTCAAAAAGAAATGTTTATCATTAAAGAAATGAGAAACCCACCAGGATGTGACAACACCCCAATCCCCTCGGAGAAACTCTGCAACGACCTGGCAGACCACTTAAAAAAAAAAAAAAAAAAAAAAAATCAATGACATCCGACAAACCATTCAACAGAGACCAACCAACAGCAACATACATACAACCAAACGAACCTAACTGAGAACCTCAGCACAAACTCAAAATCGTTCCTGAAATATCAGCAGAGGCATTCACAGTGCTGGTAAAACACAGCAAGAAAGCTGGTTCACCCATGGATCCCTGTCCCCTGGACATCTACAAATCAATCCTTTCACAAGGAACGCCATCAGAATATTACAGAAAACTTCTAAATCTATCACTAACAGGAACCCTACCGAGGATCTTCAAATCAGCTCACACCCAAACCACTTCTAAAAAACACAAGCAGCGACCTCTCCAACTACAGACCGATCTCAAACATCCCCTACCCGGCAAAACTCCTAGAAACCTGCGTATAAAAACGAACCCAAGAATATGTTGAAAAACACCACCTGCTAGACCAAGTTCAAGTCGGCTTCAGACCCACAAGAGGAACAGAAACAGCACTACTATCCATCTGGTACGACCTAAAAACTAACGCAGACTCCGACACAACCTCAACCCTTATTCTACTCGACCTCTCAGCAGCCTTTGACACAGTTAGCCATGACACCCTAACCAAAAGACTAGAAGACATAGGCTTAGCAGACAGCACTACGCTGGACTAAATCATTCCTAGCAGACAGAACAGAAACCGTATGGATTAAACCCTTAAAATCCACCCCACGAGTTAACGACTGTGGAGTACCACAAGGATCCTCACTATCACCACTGTACTTCAACATGTACCAAACCCGTTTTCAGAATCTTCAAGAAACATTATATGCTACAACTACGCAGATGATACTCAAAACTACAAAATCAAAGACACCCAAGCCGATCATTCAAAAGTAACCGACTGTCTAAAAGTCATCAACTGGGTGAATGCCAACAACCTGAAAATCAACCCAGAAAAAAAAGAAATCATGATCATATCCAAAGACCAAGAGAACAAAACCACTATCCCATGGCCAACGGAAATGGGAACTGCACCATCACAGTCTAAGGGGGTCCTGATGGACAAAACCCTAACCTTAGAACCGGAAATAAACGCAACAGTCAAGAAATGCTTCTTCCTCCTCCACACGGCAAGAAGAATCCTACCTTTCCTCTCCTTCACGCACAAAACTCTCATCATCGTCGCCCTCATGTCAAAAATCGACTATGCGAACAGCCTCTACCTCGGAATACCTGCTGAAGAAGCTACAACGGATCCAAAATACAGCAGCCAGACTACTCCTCAAACTGTCCAGAAGAGACCACATCACCCCTACCCTAAAACCACTACACTGGCTCCCAGTAAAACATTTTATCACCTTCAAAACAATGTGCATAACGCACAGGGCAATCTGCGGACAAGGAGCTGAATTCATACAAAAGAAAATAATCTACAAACCAACGAGACCCCTTAGGTCAAGCAATGAAATCCGCCTGGAACTAAAGCCATACATCAAGAAAAAATTCGGAGGCACCGCCTTCTACCACCTAGCCGCAAAAACCTGGAACAACATCCCAAAAGAAATAAGAAACACCAAAGATCATCTAAAATTCAGGAAACTACTAAAAACCTGGCTTTTCAATACCACAGACTAAAAAAAAAAAAAGGAAGCAGCAGAAAGGAAAGGAATGACTAAACCGGAAAGGACACTGACAAGCCCCCAGAACTGACTGAGAAGCACCGACGGCACCTGGACGGATGACATAGGGCAGAGTGGAACACAAGCGACACCCAGGGAGACGGAATCAACATCCCCAGCTAACACTAAACCGACATCTTCAACCGCCCCTAGCTGCTACTAGATACCACTGGGTTGTGGAACTCTCGAGACTGAGGTGTGGACACTGGCAGGTGCACTGGCCATATAAGTGGGAGTGAGTAACATGCAGGGTTGTTGGGGAGGCTGCTGGAGGTGGCAGCGAAATGTGAATGGTTCTCGAATTCAGAACGGGCCCAGACCGAACCAGAGGCACAGGGTGCACACGTACTCCATCTGTGAGAGATTACGCAAGCCCAACTCTTCAATTCCGGATAGAGATGCCAACTAGCCAATTCCACTAACAATTTTCCTCCTCTGCATACACCTCTCAAACTCGAAACCAAACACAACCACAAACCTACAGCACAACAAGCCGCACAAACTTCACTACACTGCAACAAAAAAACAAAAAACACACACAGACTCGCACAACAGTACATGACGACTACCGGCCGCAAACACCCCAGGCCCAGCCAACGGACCCACCGCGCTGAGGCCGCCAACAACACCACTAAACTCTTGCACTTTTCCATCCTCCCCCCACTAACCCACCCTCCCTCCATCTTTCAGAGCCGCCAGAGCGCCAGGGGACCACTCCGGTGGTGATAATGTTAAAGGACATTTGTACCGCGCACTAACATTAAATTAGTAGTAGCAACCAATCTTAAGCCTTGATCTGCATCCAACATTGTTTAAATGTCGGAAATGTCACAAAGTTTGTATTTGGACTGCACCCGACAAATTGATTTGCAGCTTATCATGGGCCTTTTCATCCTTGCTGAAATCCTCACGGCTCTGACTGGTGCTCTCCAACCTGATGCTGTCTCACCTTGAGGAAGTGTCTGCTGGATCTCAATCTTACTGTGCCTTCTGCCGAGAGCCTGCCGACCCTATCCTGGGGTCACATCCCTTCTGCGTCCACGTCCACTGCCTTCTGCTGCGCCCCACTCCCCCCCCCCCCCCCCCATACTGCTGGGACCAAAATTAAGCAGTCTCCACCATGTCCAAGAGTCTCTGCGAACCTTGGTGTCCCTAACAATTCTCTGTCCCATTGTGTCTGGCGTTTCATGTGTCTATATCTCTCTAAGCGCCCATATCCAAACTTACTTTCATTGGGCATAAAGCCCTTAAGTTAAAAGTAGCATCTTGCCTGTCAAAGGCAGTGCAGCCTGGAAGTGGAGTCCTCTCTTCTGTGATCTAGGGCCGAGAGACTGATAGTGTACACCCTGCATAACTGGAGGACTAACTAGGAACTTGGTACAGTAACTTTTTTTATAAGAAACCTGCTTAATAAGATCACGTTCCTCTATCAGACTGAATTCTGGAAAGGCTAGGGATGAACAGCTACCAGCTATGCACTGTTCTAATGTGTTAAGATGTACAAGCCAGTTTATGACCTGTACAATTTCTCCTAAGCATCTTATTTGTCCCCCCACACACACTTCAGCTTTAACTTCACATTGTATATTTCTGAAAGTAACTTTCATTTTAAAGTGGTAGGTAACATGTATACATATTTGATAGTGCTTTTTTCCTACTATATTTTGTACTTTACTGTGTGGACGTCTGATACTTATGTCAGACCTGGGTAGCTGTAGAAGTGGACCTTGCACCCATAAGAATGAATAGAGAACATGAGCACCTTAAAATAGTTATGTAACAATGAATTCTGGTCAAACAAAACTGTCCCAGTTAAGTTATAGCTTTTGGGGATAAACACTCATGCTAATGGTTATATCCTTGGAAGCCCATGGGTTATGAGCGCAGAGTCTTCTTGGGATGACAACCGATTCCGGCAATTTGGCAGTTCCATTTTCCGTCAAAAAACTTTCATGAATTGAACACCCCTTGACTGGACCTGGCTGAAGCAGCAGGAAGGAGTCTGTGATTACGTCCATGATGCTGGAGGACCCCTATTACACCTTCAGATGCGTGGAGTTACCTGGCATGGGGTCAACAGGAGCGAAGAAGAAAGGGGCATGGAAAGCTGCTCTCTTGGACAAAGAGCAGCCCCAGCAGAATGATGAGACTCCAGTGCCATGACTACGGTGCCATGCGAAAATTCTGTCCCCATGACTAGAACAGGTTCATGTAATAGTGAAGTCTCTTATTCAGTGGACCTAAGATACAGGCTCAACGACTCTTCTGAGCACGAGGCCAGCAGAGCAGGACTCCAGAATAGTTAAGTCCACCCATCGATGAAGAGCACAATTTTGCTTCTGCAGTGGATTGCTTGGTCATTCAACATCCTTCTGTGGTCGGTTCGCGGTACAAAGGCCAGTAACAAAACACTGTCCTTACCAATTCCAGATCAAGAAGGCAGCATCTGCAAGGGTAGCCTTTTGTTCCCGAACCCTTTTGGGGGTTCCCCCCACATCTGCCCCCATCCTCACTGCATGGCAATCCCCATTCCTCAGCCACCACCTGTCCCCGCTCACCTCCCCACACTTACCTGTTGTGCTCTCATGCACTCGTCCTGGCTTTCTTCTATGCTTCGCCCCCTGCAGACCTAGATACAGGAGGCGGCCTTATGTTTGCAGCTTTTCATGCATAGGCCTTTAGCGGGTGTGGCCTAGAGACCACAAACGCCAGTGGTTAAATCTTGAATGGCTCCAGATCACTCTCCTAATATGTGAAATGCTGGGCAACATGACCCCAGCCTACCAGTAGAAGGACCTGCATCATTCCAATAGTTGATGGCTAACCATTCCTGTACAGCCAGTTCCTTATCAACAGCCCAGCAAACATGCCATCACTCTGGCTGGAGTGTTAAATTGGGAAATCTACATCCCTCTGCCAAGTTCCAGGTAGTTCACTCACACTGGGCACTTTCCTGTGCTTCTTGCAAGAAGCCTGCAAAACTGCATGACCATATAAGACCCTTTCCATCCCAGGCCGGGATGAGGAATGCCAACAAAGGCACAATTGCAAAGACCATGCTTAAAACACAAGGTTTAGTCATTTTGGGCCACCATTGTGGTAAAACAGCTACCATGCCGTAAAGATCTGTGCACCCTAAAATGGTTTATAGCGATACGTACCACTGCCACCAGACTTCCAGTGTTGTTCTGGAAAGTGTATGTCACAGATGGCCTTAAGATTATCAATATCCCAGAAGATGGTTCAGTGGTTTTAATTTCATCAAATTTAAATCAGCCTGGCTGTTGTTGGTATACGAGGGAAATGGGACAAACCAAAGGCCATTTCCTTTATGCTTCCTAACTCCCTAGCCAAGGCTTCCCGATCACCCTAGTTGACCTCTAGAGGTCGGAAACCCCTACTGTCTGGAATACTAACTGAAGTGATGGCCTAAGGGCCTCTTCATTCTCACTCTAGCCCTTGGAGTTATTCTAGGTGTAATTTATCTTAACTCCCCAGGAATATCTAAGTCTCAGTGGGATGTGGTGCCGTTCTCAACTGCTCAGTTTAACTTAGTCTCCCTTTTTCACGCGTTTATGTTCCTGACCTTGATGTTCATTTTCTCATTCTCTTTCCCTCCTATTTCAGTCCCTCCCCCTCCTCCCACTGTCTTTCTCTCCCCTCTCTTACTCCTTCTGTCTCTACAATGTGCACACAACACCCCCCTACTACTCTCTCCTCTGCACTAGTCTACTCTCTAATTTCCTACTCTTTACCCACTTATATTCAGCCCAGCCCCATCTCACACTCACCCACACTCAATAATTCTCCTACACTTTCACTTAGCTTCACTCACCCTTCTCTCTCATCTTCCACACACTTGCACCCAAGTACCACGTTCTCTCACAAACCAACAATACACTTTAAAAAGATCTCGATCAATCGCCTCCATGCGCCACTCCACTGTCCTTCCGCCGGCTGGTTTCTTGGTCAGTCTCCTCTCATTGACCTCACAGAACCCACCCTCCCTCGTTCTGCTTGTTCCCTTATGTACATCCTCTTGTGTGGTTTTGCCTCCTCCTTCCATTGGCTATCATTCTCACCTGGTTCCCCAGGCCAACCTCTACCAGACTTTTCCCATGGGGTTACACAGGTGTGATGTTACAAAATGCCCCTGAAGGTCTGCTGGTTGTTCGTGATGTGTGCTCTGTTATCATTGTGGTTTTCAGAGTTGATTCGCTTCAGTGTCGGAGTGTCTTTGATGTCAATATATAGTGTGCAATGTTCTGGGTCAGGCGCGTGCGCGTCATCCTTCCCTGCAAGCTTTTCTGCACTTTGTAGTTCAAAAACGAAGAGTGAACATTGGCCAGCATGGTGTAAGGCGGGCATTGGGTGATTGACAGTGGTACTCCCCAACTACAACCAGACACATGATGGGGAAGGTGAGGTACAGAGACTGCGGTCCTAATTCCCTCACCCCACCTCTAGGGCATGTCTGGCAAACACCCTGGAATAACTCCTTGGCCAGGTTGAGAGGTGAGCCTGTCACACGTACCAAATACACTTAAAAAGAAATTAAAGGGGAAACCATGTGTCACTGCAGTATTTTCATAGGGGGGGAAAAGGCTTTAAATGGGGTACATAAGTGATACTCCATTGGTAGCCATAGGAATGTGCCATTTATTGAACAAGCAAGCATGAGTTGGAAAAAGGCCACTCCAAAAATGAGTTCAGGATCACACAATCCCTCTGCTGATATGCCCGAGTGACCAATTGAAGTAGATGGGAAAGCTGCAAACTACCTAACTACATGTAAGGAGTTTTACATAGCGCTAAACTAGCTTGGCTGCAAATGAATGCTGTGCAACAGAGTGGAATCGGCACATAATATAGATAAGGACGTGGAGGTCAGACATGCCATAGACCCTCTGATCAGCAGAGGCCCGCATGCATGAAGTAGCCTTGCTATTAGCAGCTGACATGGAGTTTCTGTATTCTTTTTATTGGGATTTAGTTATTGAAAATGGGACTACATACATTATATAATTGGTTAAAATAGAAAACATTTTTCTTTAGAAAATTGTTCTGGGTAACCGCTCATACGCACAGCTATTCAACTGTTTAACTTTGTTCTTGTATGAACATATTACAATAACATTTTCTTAATACAGGTGACCTGGTATCCTATGTACTTCCAGTTTTCCATTTAGAAGCTTTTTTCACATTTTCTTTTCCATTTCAGGACAACATAGGAGAACTTGATGCAGATAGACAGTGTGATCTGAAAGCACAACGGACTACAGAGGACAAGGAGGGCGAAAGAAAAAAGGCTGTGCTTTTTGGTTCTAGTGATATATATGATTCTATTTTGGCAGCAGAAGAGAAGGTGGCATGTACATACCCACTGGATTTTGAAGAAGCAAGAGAACTATTTTTAGTAGGACAGCATTATGTTAATGAAGCTAAACACTACTTTCAGTTGGATGGGCATGCCACAGACTATATTGAAATCCTTCAAGACCATAGTGCCCTTTTTAAAGTGCTTGCTTTTTTTGAGGAAGATTATGAGAGGCGTTGTAAGATGCACAAGCGTAGGATAGATATGCTGGAACCTGTGTGTAATGATCTAAACCCTCTGTACTACCTCTTGATTTGTAGACAACTTCAATTTGAATTAGCAGATACTTTTTATGAAATGATGGATTTAAAAATTGCAATTGGTAACAAACTCGAGGAGCTTGATTGTCACACCATCAAAAAAATTAATTTACTTGCACTATCAGCAATCAAGTACTATGAGATGTTCTTAGACTCACTGAAGAGCCCAGATAAGAAAGTTCCAGAAAGACTGGAGGAGGATGTTGTACGCCCGGCATTGGTGGCAAAGTTTCATATCGCGCGCCTTTATGGCAAACTTATTACTGCAGATGGAAAAAAACAACTAGAAAATATGCAAACTTCTTTGGAATATTACTCATTTCTTGTAGAATATTGTGACAAAAATGAAGATGCTATCAAAGTTGTAGAAACTGAATTGGAACTCAGTAAAGAAATGGCTACTCTCCTCCCTACCAAAATGGAGAGACTAAGGGTAAAATTAGCATCTTTCCGTTAAATGACCCTTTACCTTAAATTATGTTGAAAATGTAATGTACAACATTAAAGCCTTAAATCTCAATTTACTTGTGCATTTGCCTCACTTTCTCTTGAATTGAAACTAAAAGAAAGATGCCAACAATGTATTACCACAATTCCAAAGGATAAAGGCCAAGAGCCTACTAGCTTGAACAGGTATCCATTATAACCCTATGAACTACGTTTTTGTTGCAAGCTTTTCTTGGCTTTAACACATTGTCCCAGTGTTTCAGCCTAACACCCTTCTTGCATCGTATTTGATTGCAAAACTCATTTAATCAGAATACATGAGTTACTCAGACTTCTTTTTCCTTCTAGCCAACTGATAGGATATCATTGCTAGTCTAGGCAGAGTCAGAAGGGCTCTCTATAGAATGCCAAGTGCCCCCTGCAAACATGTACTTGAAGCTGCCTGTCCAAACTTCTTCCCCTTCCCACGTGTTGACAAACGCGTCTGCCCCATTACTCTTTTTCCTATCTGCGGGAGGGATCAACACTCCCGGGCCTCACCTTACCCTTTTGCAGGAACTTTGATGATACGGTTTTTCATCAGTAGTAGTTCTGCTCCTCATACGACCATTACTTTTTTTTTTTTAAAGATTTTGATTGCCTGACATAAAAAATAGCAAAACAACATGGTGTATTCTCTCCATATATACTTTGCTTGACGTACACAAGTTCAGTGGCTGGCTCCTCCCTAGCATGCTTGGTCTATTTGACAGATCTGCATCTAGCAAGTTCTGGTTCGTTTTGCATGCTGTTAGCACCAAAGTCTGAGAAATTGCTTTTTGTACACACGTGCTTATTTTTTCTTAAATTATTTATTAGCATTTATATAGCGCACAGCAGCCCGGAGGCATTGTGGCGCTGTTACAGTGAACATATCAGGTTACAATGATCATAACAGTCAGACAGATACATGAAATGAACAGACTTAATTAAAGACTGTCTGTTTGGTTATGCATACTTAGTTCCAGTCAATACGGGGGGAGCGTAGGAGGAAGGGGAGGGAGTATCAATTGAAAAGTGTAGTTTGAGACTTTTGCGGAAGGTAGAGAGGGAGGATTCCGCTCGAAGGGCGTTGGGTAAGGCGTTCCACAGTTTGGGGGCTAGGTGGGGAAAGCCTATACCCCCTGCTTTGGCTCATGTAATGGGTGGGATGTGCAGTTGGTTAGCGTGTTGCGCTCTTTTGGTGCGCGCAGAGGTGTGTCTGTTGATGGCTTCGGATAGGTAAGGGGGTAGAAAGGCTAAGGCATTTATGGGTTAAGCTAAGAGTCTTGAATGTAATTCTTTCCTTAACTGGGAGCCAATGTGATGACGTCCTCTGCCTCATTCTGGGGACATCTAGTAGCGTTGTTAGGCAAAGTGTGTATGCAGTACCCTCTGGAAACACTACAAACAACTATGACTACAGGTATAGGAAACCCAACCTTTGGTATAAGCTTGTACTACACAGTTTTGGTAGCGTGTTGAGCAGCCAGGCTCATCTCAAGAGGGGTCAATGTGAGCTGTAGTGGAGTGGCGATACTACAAATGAGCAACACAGGGGGTCCTCATTTTTTGGAGGCCATGTGGATGAGCACCAAAACACTTATTAACAAACACAATTCCACACTACGGCTACCCACTCTTCATACATTCAGACTGTGCTTAGCCCACTCCACCAGGTCCGTTAGAGCTGTCATATATTTCAGACAGACGGGCACAGGGTATTTCAAAAAGATTTAATATTTTAATCTCTATACAAAACACAAAGAATGATCAATAAAAACATATAAAATACAGATTTAGATTGTAAAGCAACTCTATATCCAAACTGCATCGTCCCAACCCTTTATACACATATGCATTACTTGTGCACAGGAAGGGAGTGAGGTTAGTATTGAGGAGTGAGGGACGTTATTCCAAACACATATCACTATGTTTGCCCTCTCTCGTTTTGTTCAATACTGAATGTGTCAACACTGGGTGCTTTTATCGTGTTTCTGGGTCCAAGCGTTGAAGTCTACTGTTGACTAACTCTACAATGTACACTTTCTTGGGCCCGTCTTCAGGACACTTCTCCTTTAGGCACACATCAGACACTTCTGCGCATTTTAAAAGGTATACGAGGAGTTTTGCAATGGGTTCTGTAAAAGACCAAAAAGTCCCCATTAAAAACATTACACTACCTGTTTATGAACACTATAGTCTTAGGTGGGGGAATATTGCACTAACCTTCAATTACTTTGGAGTGTATAGGAGAACATCTTTCAGGTATCATTGTTCTGAAGATCTTCCATCAGTGGTACTCGTTATCACACTAATGGGAGAAAGACAGGGCAGCTTTATGTACCTGGTTTTCAACACTTTAGAACACATCTTTTTACCCAACAAAAATTTGGGAGAGGGCATATTTCATTTCCCATTTTCTACAAATGTCTCACAACCGAGCCGTCTCGCGTACTATGTGTGTGCTTTACATGTCATTTTCTATTCATATACGTGTTATTAGACGTTTAGGGTACTTCCGCCAATTCTTTTTTTTTTTTTATAAATCGCAGATATTTCCATCATGGCATTCATATTTTTTTGGGAGCCATTTTGTCCTTGCTTATATGCCACTCATCTAGCATTAGCAAGCAATCTTCTATGTCAGAGATGTCCCTCTTCATGTTTACATGGCTCTCTTTAGCGTATCATGAGCGCATCTACTCACGTTGCACTTACTGGATGGTTGTAAGGTTCCTTTCCTTTTTATGTACGCCTTTATGGCTTGTAAATTAAGCGTCCACAGGTGTTTGCCAATCATTTAGGGCTGATTTTCTTTCCTTTGTGTTTGTCGCCGCTGCTTTTTTTAAGCGTTTGCCAACGGGGCGAATCTAGTGACAAACATGTCGATAGATCTGATTACCATCTTCATTAAATTCATCATTTGGACGGCAAACACCATATTGCTGGTCCCAACACATGCACTTACTTTCCGTCCTCCTTTCGTTCTGTTCACTCTCACCGGATGCAACGTGACAGCGTCCGGATGTTCCAACAGCCCAGGTCAAGTGTTCCATCATGCAGCATTATACCGCTGCCTTCCCTTGTTCAAGGTGTGTACTCACTGCTATGTTGGAAGTAGTGCGTGTGTGTTGACACTACAGGGAGATTGCCTGCCCTTATGTCTTCGATATTCATTAAGTGCTAAGTCAATGGGCTTACAATGTTTTTCCCCAGTTCTTTTCTTTGTTACGTGTCGCGTTTAAATATATTTTTCTATTTAAACAACCCAGATTTCGTTGTTTAAATTATTTAGCATTTTTCAGACTTCCCTACTATCAAAATCAGCCGGTACAGGCACTGCGTCAGTTATTCTATATACATTTGCGCCCGATGTAAACAGCATCTTTTTACATTGCATTTGCGCCTGATGTAAACGGCGTCTTTTTAAATTGAATTTTTTGAAAATTAAAAAATTACAAAGTTCACAGATCGAGCATGTTTATATGATCTGTTGGCCATTTTCTCTATATATTTAAGTCTTTTTACAGTTTTCATCCCCAGACCTTTCATAGTCTAGGGGTATCAAAGGGGGATCAGTGCCACCGATATTAATGCTCAACAGATTAAGCCTTCTTCAGAAGGGAGCAATAGAACAGTAACACTCAAATACACTTCATGAAATACACTCTCTTAATATCTCTTAATCAGTAGATAACCTTTTGGGATGGCCCACAGACACTACCTACACCCTCAAGTGACTTCAATTGCTAGGGTGCTGGGGACATTAATATATCACTGTTGCATTTAGAATCATATTAATAAGTCAAAGGAAAAGATTATTTAGAACATGTTAGGAAAGATTTCTTAATTGTAGGTAATTTTCCTTCCATGTGGCAACCCCTAAACTTTTTGCTGTTGTTTTACACCCTGATCTAGACTTTGCCAGAGAAGCGCAGCCTTCTGCCACACTCCTGTGGGCTTTCGCTCCATTCTTACGGGGAAACTGACATGCCCTTAAGACGGTCAGTACCGGGAAACGTTTTCCGTAGTTCTTTTCTCATGTTGCAGCTTTCGCGCAACATGACACAAGAGGGCACTGTAAGCTAAATTACTGCTCTCTTGGGTCTCTAGTCACTCTACAGGCCCTAGACACTCTCTTTGGATTGTTAACGAACGGTGCAAGTGAATCACGGGACGGAACTGGTGGCAGCGATCGTTTCTTTGTGTTTTGAGCTCCATTTGGCTGTTTAAGCGTGTTTCTCGCGCTTAGCCCAAAATGGTGGCCTGGCTTTCAAAATGGCCAGACCACCAGGCTTTGTCCTGCCCGCTGACCCTCTTGCCCCCTTCACCTTCCCCAGGTCGAGCCGACCCGGGGGCCTTCCTTATTTGGGCATGTACTTTCCCGCGAAACACAGATCCTTTTGCAGCCTTCTAGAGGCCTTGTGTGTGCCTCCAGGATGTGGGCTGGGATGTCTGGTCCCAATACACATCCTGGGTGCCAGAGAGTCTAGTTAGTCTTGAATGCCTGGGACCACAGTGGTCCGTGATAGGTCCATGTATGGTGTGAGTGTTTTGTGAGCAGATCTCCCATTGGGTCCTCTCAGTTTTGGCGCGAAGGGAACTCTGGATAAGAGGAGGCTGGAAACACCACCACCATGTCGATCTCCTGAGTTCTCACGAACGACGAATGAAGGAGCCAAGTATCCTGCAACCAAGAGGCTGAACCGAGGAATCGCTGCTAACCCGGTGAAGGACTGCTCCTCTGCACTGCTGTCGCCCTGTGAGACCGTTCGGCCTCTGATCGAATGAGAAGGCCTGTACTGGTACTTCGACCCTTTGGTATAGTGTGAACAACTATTCTCGGCATCTTCATCATCTCCTGCACGTAAGCCTTCGGAAGTGTCCCTGGGCCATCCAGTGGACTGACCAGCCTACCCAGGAGCCTTGCTCTGTCACCGCCGTCAGGTTGCTGCTGTATTCCGAGTCCTTAGCACTCTCACACGATTCGTACACTTGGCATTCCCAGGTCTGAAGTGAGAAGTGTGCATTGGGTTGAAATACACACAGCCGCTGCGTTGCCCTGCTGTAGTAACAATCTGTGCGGGTTCACTGCGTTTGGGACATCCTCAACTCTAACTTCTGCTGCTGCGGAATCTACACGACGCCGAGACGTCCCCTGCTCGTATCTGAACCTGCCAGCACTGAAACTGACGCGGAGAAGCCTGGGTCTGCCTGCATCGGGGACCGGTGAGTAGCAACTCTAGGAACCGGTTGCCCTCCTGCACTAGCCTGTAGCTTTTCCTCGTTGTGTTAAACAGCACGCCTTTTTCGCACTCGCGCTCTGCTTCTGCCCACAAGTGGAGGCCGCGCTTGGGTAGCAGAGATCTGTTTGTCCTCATTTGTTCACCGCTCTGAACTGCCTGATTTCCTTGAAGAGACTCCCCTTGGCCCGTTGGCACCAGCGTGTGCAAGTACTTTTGAGCACAAGGCTCCACTCTTCGTAGGGCTCGGACTTCCTTCTAGTTAGGTGGCCTCTGAAGGCGAACTGGGTCTAACGATTACTTACACTGCCTGTTTTCCTCCCCATCTAGGTGGTCTGCATATTTCATGCTTCTAACTCTTTAGACCCTTCGGCAATTGTATATATATTGTATTTGATTGTGATGTGTTGGTTTACTTGAGTTTTACAAAGGCCTTGTATAAATATGTCTATATTTTTAATATAACACCTGCTTGGAGTGATTTGTAAGTGTCCTTGCTTTGTGTGCTCATTACGGGCTTTCAGTGACCCTCACCCCTCTTGAGACCTAGTCTTGACCGCCGCCATCGCTACTCTGGCTTGTCCAGAGGTTACCCTGTTCCAAGAAACTAGGCTGGCCTTCTGAACTTCTGCCCCTCCAGGACTGAGTTCAGAAATCCATCTTAACAGAACATACAAGAGACCACAAATATTCTTAAGCAGGCAAATACTTTCAGAACCCCCAATAAGAGTCATTCAGTGAAAAGAGGTGAAGCCAAAGTCAATGGGCAAAAGTCTAATGAGCTGAAGCACTTCTTTGTAGGTAAGTAGAAAGTCTTTGCACAATGTTTTAGAAGTCTTTGAAGAAAAGGAGAATCAAATGTAGGGCCACAAGCTGATTAGACTTGTGAGTAGTAGAAGATGCAAGCAACTCTACAGTAAGAGGTGAGTTCTGTGACTTTTACAGTACCTTTAGAATGAAGAAAAGTGCAGCAGATGATTTCAGTTCCTGTGCAGCTTTGCATATCTCACTGTTCCGGGGTCTCAGTCGTGGGGACAAGAGGGAGGACTTCTGGGGACTCCTGCCCTGCAATGGGACGGTCACCGCTCGCAACCGGCAATCTTCAATTCAGTGGCTGTTCAGTGTTTCAGCTTCTCGCGTGTACTGCAAATAGCAACACTGCGGTTCCTGGCTGTCGAGATGGACTTTCCTTGCTTCTAGGGTACCGCACTCTGTTGAGGGGGCTCATGCTCTGTCAGTCCTGCTTTCTTGGGAGTCCGGAGGATCTTCCTGAAGCTCTAGGCCAGCTTAAAAGCAAAGCACACAATCATGTGTTCCTATCCTTGGAGTTTCGGTTTCCAGCAGCAACTCTGTAGAAATTCAGCCAGCTCTGAGAGAACGTCCAGGTGGCTTACTTTGGAGTTGATTGGTCCTACTAACTAAAAGGGGGAATTAGTCCTTGCAGGGGCTTCTCTGTCGATACAAATTTGGAGTTTCAGCACAGTAGCAGGGCTTCAACGGGCAAACCAACGGTCCAGGAGTTGCAGCAGGCGTCCTCTTCAAGTTCTTCTTCAGTTCCTTTGTCCAGTGGTCGACTCTGCCTTCCTAGCCAAAAGCTGCGCTTTTTATTCAGTTCTCTCCCATTCATTCCAGCCCAGCTGTCAGTCACCCAGCAGGCTGGCTGTCCTTGCCGGACAGTCAGCCGGCCAATCACCACAGAGTGCATTTGGGTCTCCTAGGAGACTAAGCATAGGGAGTTTCGGGCACCTCCCTCACTTCCTGCCTACCCCAGACACCTTGGAGCCAGAGGCGGGCTTCACTCGTGAATCCCACCAAAGTCAGAGAACAATGCGACCAAACCTAGTTTGGCGCGCAGAGTAAATCTCAAGAAGGGCCTTTCCACAAAGAAATGGCGAAAAAAGAAGTTTGGGGCCATTTTGACAGAAATGGCACCCTTGGGTGCTTTACTGCAGCTGCGAACGCAGCCCGCGGTAAATGCACACCATGGTAGTTAAAACGAAACTACTGCCACCAGCCATTCAGTGAGAAATGGGTAACATAAAAATGTTACATGAGAAGCTAGACAAAGGGTATACTAGGTAACCCGTCCAGCACCCTATTGTAAGATTGTGTGCTGGGTCTAGAAAGTTACAATGGTAGGTAAAGTCAATTTCACGTTACTGCTTGGGGAAACAGTAGTTTATCCCAGAGAAGGTATTTAAACCTTTAGGAAATCTGAAAGACTTCCCTGTGCCACTGCACTGAAGGTGCTGTGATACAATGTAAAAGATTATGCCTATGGGGTTTGTCAGACTCCACAACCAAATGAAACGGTGTAAAACATCCCATTAAAATACACAAGCAAGTGGGGCAAAAGGGTCTCCCTCGCTCCAGGTTAAAAAAAAAAATCAAGTCCTTAAAATCCAGCAAAGTTGCTGGGGTCTCTAAGGTGGAGGGAATTAGCACATTTCTGAGAATTCTCCCTAACAAGCGTGATCAAGGACACCAGGTACTTCTGCAGGTTACCAGATAATGGAGCAAGGGGAGAATCCCCTGGTCAGGTCTACTTAGACCTCTTCTAGGGAAAGGGACCATCACACAACACCAACTGGGGACAGGAGCACCATCTAAATCTACATTCGGAAAAGGAAACGCAAGTCATCCGGCCATCCACGGCACAAGGCTCCACATCTGCACTATTACGAACGGATAGGCTAAGGGAGTTTACACCGGGACAGGATTAGGGCATAACAGCCACAGAAAGAATTGCACAATATATATATATATAAGATTGGTGTTTGGAGGTTGGAACGTTCAATTTGAGCCACTTAATAACCAAAAAGGTATCCAAGATATAGAGGATGAGATTTGAGAAATCTTCAATGGTCAAGATCTCACAACAAACAAAAACACTCTTCCCTTGACACTGCTATTTGTAAATTCAGGAATGAGGGCCAGCAACTGCAACATGCCTGGTGGTATACCAGTTAAACTGACCTTTGGGATTGTGGGCGCAAAGAGTCAACTTGCATCCTGATTGACACTCCCAGTATACTAAAGAACGGAGGGTATTTATTTTTTAATTTTAATTTTGTTTTTGGTAGTAAAATTTAATTTACACCTTTACAAAACATCTCTCAAACAGTTAAAAATAATTTACATATGAAAAAAAGAAAGGAAAGAGAAGAAAATTCATTGTTCATTATATAAAACAAAGCTATAAAATCACAATATATCATAAATCGAGTATTACAAGTCATCACACAATTCGTCGCACATTTACTAACACAAATCATAATACCATTTTCCAACACTATTTAACGTGTAAAGAAAAAACACACAGCTAACCTGGGGTCACAATAATTCTAAACGAAATGTTGTCCTCAACGATTCCAATTTCTACATTCACACATTCTACAATCATTCTCCATTCAATAAAATCAAAAAACAAGAAACAATAAAACAAGACAGGTAATAAAATCACCTCGTTATTTCCAATCTCCTCAGTACCAACATCCCTGTGTGGTATTTGGAGGCGTGAATCACTTTTGCGAGTACTTCATCCTTAGCATTGTGCAAACAGTCATTTAGTAACTGCAGATCATACTCTATTAGGTTCACAAGTCTCACAGTTGCCAGAATGATAGAGTTGCACTGGCCCCACATACAGCGCAGCCAAACCATATTACGTTCATAGTGAGAATTGGATCCTAAAAAGGATCCCAGACAAGTAAGCCTTTGTGCTTGAAAGTGTACACAATACATAAATAGGTGTTCAAGGGTTTCGGGCTCCTTGGCTTTAACACAAAACCTACAGTACTCCCAAGACCCGGACTATTTGTATCCTGACCAGTTCCTAATATGGGAGCCCGTGTGGATAAGATCCAGACGGAATCTCCTATAGGTCCTTCTGGCGTTCTTATCCGGAAAACACAGTATATAGGGCAGACGTGGCGAGAAGCCATGTCTAAATTTGGCATACGAGCTAAATGATGAATAACCTACAATTAGGTCAGAGTTACGTGCCCATGCATTCCTAAAGAACCTTAGTTTGGCTTTCCCTGGGGACTCAATTGAGTCCTGCTTTGACATGTTCAAGGAACTTAGGACTAAAGACATACGTTTTTGAAATGCAGAGATGGATGCTGGGTGATCAACTTGGAGCATTGACCTAAAATCCTCATAAAGAGAATTAGCTGGTGGCGAGAGCATTTTGCTATAGATGTTAAACATACGCCATTCATATTTATCAGCCAATGGCTGTAAACCTAATTCATGTAGCAAAATGGCATTCGGCAAATACCCAGGGAGACCTAAGGCCTTTTTCCAAATTTTACCCTGGAGTAGGTTCAACGAGGGACCCAAGTTCAACAAATATGCATCCAAGCAATACAATAGGATGGACTCTACTTTCATAATATAAAGGTGTATCAGGGGCATGAGGGAGTACTTGCAGTGCCTGGAGAAATTAATTCTCATCTGTGCAGAGAGATGAATCAATTTGTTGTCTAGAATTGCTCGCCATTTGCTGATAGATGTTCCGTTTGATATATGGTAACCCAAATAGATAATCTCACCCATAATGGTGATTGGTTTAGAGTTCACAACGTATTTCTACCTCTGGGGTTTCTTCTTCGTCGTGAAAGCTATAATCTGTGATTTAACCAAATTGATTGTCAAGTTGTTACACTCACAATATTCTTGGAAGATGTTTAGTTTATTCTGTAATCCGAAGGGTACCTTGTGAAACAGAATGACGTCATCCAGTGCAGGCGCAACTCGCCCAGACTAACTGGAAATATATTTGTTCCTTCCCATATTTTCTCGATATCTGCCAGGTACAGATTTAAAAGTACTGCAGCCAAATTACAGCCCTGCTTTACTCCGATTCCCGTCGGGATGCTGTCAGAAAGGAGACCCTCTGCGTTGATCCGAACTCGGTATGTCTTTTGATGGAGTGCCGCGATTATTGTTACCAGATAGGAAGGGATTCCACAGGATAACATCTTCCGCCAAAGGCGGTTCCGCAAGACACTATCAAACGCAGCCGATAGATCTAAGGATGCCATGTATATGGTACCGTTGGCCTCATTACGTGAGGATGATAGCAAGTGGGCAAGAATCGTCGCGTTGAGTTGCGTGCCCATAGCCCTTCGGAAATCCACCTGTGCTTTTGAAAGTATTCCAGCAGCAGTGATGTAATCCTCCAATTCACACAAGACTAAGCGTGCAAACATTTTTGCCGCTATGTCTATTAAGGCAATTGGCCTGAAGTTAAGGGGATCATTAAGGGCACCCTTTTTGTGTATGGGTACTACTATGGCCATAAGCCAGGATGCTGGTATTTTGCACTTTTTGTAGATCAATTGGTACCGAGGAAAAGTGGGGGTCGTCCTTAAAGACGCAAGGAGGCAACCCATCGGGCCCCGCAGCTTTTGAGAACTTCAATTGCCCAAGTTATGTCCTTGAAATCCCAAGGGCATTTGGCTGGGAACTGCAAATGCAAATTGATGGATTCCAGCTTTCTCTGCTGGACAGGTAGTTCTTATTTTTTTTTTTAAAAAAGGACTGCCATTCAGAACCAGATATAGTCGAGGCCATACACTCGTCAACCTTGCCGACGGGATTTCTTAAGATGGACCACATTTCCCTGATGTTTCGCTTGCAAGGTTGTGAGCGGCGACCCCTTTTTCTTATACCTTGATGCAATTAGGTTTTTTACTGACTTGTAAGAAGCTGCAGTCTTATATAGGCGTCTTGCCATGCGAAGCTCGTTTTTTAAAAAAATGTTTTAAGATGGCCACCTCTTTCAGGAATGGGCGACCAATGTTGGAAGAATTTTTACTGAGACATTCTTTTGATAGGCTCACCAGATGCCCGTGGGTCATCAACAGATTGTTTGTTGACCTTCTCCATAAGGTCGACGGATAACTGATCGTCATGGCACACCATCAAGTCCCTATTTACCAGGAACACCATTTTTCGACATACACTGGGGTGCCATCTTACTGACAAAGCGTGTCTATCACTTTCGACCAGTACCACCGGCACCGCACTTTTGAGCGGTTCAACCCCAATATGGAGCCTTGTACTCAACATACGGTGGTCACCCAAGCCCACCTTCAAGATTGAGATAGGGTCAAGCAGTCCCGAACATGCCACCGACATAGTCCACTAAAGATGAAGAATTACAGCGCTGCCAGGAAGCGTGAAGGCTGTGGGTCGCGAGTGAAATTGGGTAGATACCCCAAGCTTCAAAAAACTCGGCGCATAGCTTTCCTCTCCTGCAGGCCTGTTGTGCATATAGGTATGAGTGATAGGTTAGCGGCGTGTTTCCATCTTGGTCAAGGCATGAGTTGAGGCCCCCTCCAAATTAGGATTTTGTGCTTTGGAAAAAGTAGCAAGGCATTGACTAAAATCCAATTTAGCTCCACTAGGGCTGAATCCAAGGAAGCAGCACTGGGATTCCAATAGATTGAGAACAAATGAAATGCTTGGAACTTGCTACTTGGCGACAACATTTCCACCAGTGTGAAGGTATCCGCTCTTGTCCCTTAGGCATGTAGACGCATTCAAACTATTTTTAATGAGAATGGCGGTGCCACCACTAGGGCGGCCTAACTTTTGCCGTCTTGCCGGGGAGCTAAAAGAAGTGTACCCATCTAGCACAATTTCGTGCAGGGCCATCGTTTCCTGGAATAGTAAAATTTCGGGGACGTTGTGAGTCCCAACCCATTCATGCCAGGCCGAGAGATTTCTCATGCCACAGCAGTTCCAGGACGTAACAGCAATACTTGTAAGTTATAAGTTTGCAGGTTCTACTTTTATAGATGCCGCCACATTAATCAGGGGCTCCAACCATGAGAGGCCACTTAACGCCTGGGTCAGCAAGGCTAGTTGCTGTGATAGTTCCTTGGTGTGTGACTCGAATGGGGCCAGTACTGCAGCTCCCATAGACTCCTTTGATACGGGTGTGACAAAGTCTAAAAACGACCATGCACTCTCCATGTTCCCAAACAGATGGGGGGGGGGGGACAGTCCCAGTGTTTCAAAGTCGTCTTTAAAGTCCAAGATTAGTTTTGTAATTATTTGTGATTGGACTTTGCACAACACTCTGTAGTTGTTATGAGGTGCTAGTTTTACCCAATCCAGGTCCTTGGATGCCAAGTTTCTTAAAGAAGGAATCTGAAAGAAAGAGTTCATCAAAAATGACCTGTTAATCGGTGCAAGGCCATTTATAGCCGGGTTGCTTACCCATCCAAGTATTAGTCTCATTTCCTTGGGGGTCTCCAAAAAGGACAGCGTATCGTTGGGGGGGCGTCCACTAAGGACACATTCCCAGGTACTTCCTCCTCATCCTCATGTATAGCCTTACTCGCCAAGGCTGGGTGGATCTGCGAGTCCACTGGCCCAATGGCACTCTCGTCGCGTGTTGCTTCAGCAAGATGACCAACTTCGTATGAGACTGGACCATTGATACAGCTCTCACTGTTAGATACCAATGGCAAGGTCCCATTTTCTTTTTTTGGTAAATTTGCACCGACTGCTTCTTCTTGAGACAAAACAGCTGCTTTTTTTGCTTTCAATACTTGGAAAGAAGCTATGTAGCTGTGGTCGAGACTTTCCAATTGAGGTCCTAAGAAGTTTTGAGGTCAACACCTGCACAGTACCACTTTTCAAAGCCTTAATCTGAAGATGTTTCTTGCTTTCCTCGTTTAAATCCGGAAGGTCTAGGGCTAGATCGTCCATGCTCACCTCTGCCTTACAACTCGCAACAGGCAAGGCTTCCTTAGAAGCATGGGAGCAAGTCTCCAGCATACCTTTTTTTTGGACTTTCTTCTGGTTTGTTTTGGCGAGATTTTGCCGTTTTTGAGCCCTCAAAAAGGACTTCCTCGCCTTACGAGAGATAAACTGCCTTTCTCCTTGGCCAGAGCTTCCCGCACCTGCTGGGAGTCGATAATATCAGTCAGAGCAGAGGGACTGTCTGGCAGAGAGGCACGCCCAATAGCAGACCCCATTACACCACCAAGGGACTCTGGGGTCGTAACAGATTGGGATTTGGTAACTACATTAAACAGCAGTTGCTCTACCTGGAGCAAACGATCGTAATGAAGTTTGGCTAACTCCAAAAGATTGATAGCCTCAGTGCTGCCATGCTCTATTACAGACATGTCTACTCCTTGCAACACATGCAAATACAATATTTGCGACAGGTGGACATTACTTGCCACGTTGTCAGTTTGGGTTCCTTGAGACCGTGAGTCAGAAGTGGGAGCAACTGGACTGGCAATGGCGACAATGCTTGCCACCATGTTTTCAAATTGGGAAAAGAATGCTTTCGAGTGCTCCTCAGCCAATATGAAGCCTTCTAATTTTGTGATTTTTTTTTTTCTCTCATAGAAGCCAGGGAGCCCTGCATTTCCCTAATAGACAAATGGGTTAGTTTGTGACTTTTGTCAAGAAGATTGAGTATTCTCGAGATCACTGGAAAGTTGAAAGGGTCATGTGAAAAGATATCAGAAGGGGAATCCTCAGGTGTCGATGCTGACCTTGCTTCCCCTTTGGGAGCAACCTGGCTTACACCATCATTCCCTACTGGCAGTGCCTCCATTCCGGAAGGCAAGAGGGACCCAATCGCCTCTGCAAGGCTGGCGTTGTGGCTCCCAAGATCTAAAGTCGACTCCCCTCCCAAACCCTGGGATACTATGCCTGGGGGTCCCTTCCATGTTCACCAAGATCTTTAAGACTAGGTTCATCCGGGAGGTGAAAATGTACTTTTTCACGAAAGGGATAAGACCTAGAAGCAGGTGAAGAGGGACCAAGAGAGCCGCACCCGTTTCCCTAGTTCACTCATAATCGATGGTGCATGCATAGATGTATCAGAACCATGCACAAAGCCTTCCTGCACTTGCATTGGGGTACAGTTGCAATCAATTACATGGGGGTAGTCACGAGCTATCTGCCCGTCGTCTTGAACAGAGAATGATGATTGAATCTGGCCCAAGGATGCCACCTTTGACACATCCTCCATTCCAGACGCCAAACATGGCATTGGGGATGCACCGGGAACCCCCTCTTGATTACATGACGAGGGCGCCTCGACTGTAGATATCGACATTGAAAGTAGTGATTTTTTTGCTGGAGTGTAATGCGGGTAACGTGCTGTTTAACTGGGTATTCACACAAATCTTCCCAAGAACCTTGGAAGAATTGCCAGCCTTGTTGCCACTTCTCAGTGCGCGGCGCATGATCTACTTCAAGGCTGCAAGTATTACCAATTTACTTAAACAAGGACAAGCACCCACCCACCAAAACTAACACTACCGAGGCTGTGCGTTTGTACTGCATAGGCAGTAACAGCCATCCTTCACTGGTTGTCACCACAAACCAGCTTACCAGTATCAAAAGTCACCACCACAACACCCCCCTCCCAATTATATAGTTTACACAGGATAGCAAAAAAATCAGCACAGGGTGCACTAGTTTCAGCAGAGTATGGTAACATTGCAACTCAAGGAAAGTCATAACTCCCAGTTTCCTTTTACTCATTTGTGGTTGTTGAGAATAAAAGTAATCAAGAACTGAGGGTATAGCCATGTCCTAAGAGTTACCACAATTTAGTAGTTATAACGCAGAGTATACGTTCAGAGCAATTTATTATGCCAAAATTCACTTTGTAGTGTAATAATATTGTATCTACTATTAACTGCTGCTTATTAAAATGGGACCAACTGGAACAAAGCTCTTCAATAATTCCACTGTTGACCACATCACTGCATGACATAACAAGAACCTAACACCAAGGATCTGATCTTTTATGATAGGTGAGTGACACTGGTATGACAATACCAAACTCAACCATGTTGCAATGTGAGACGGTGTATGATCTTAGGTGCGCCATGGTACGATAAAGAATGTAGAGATGTGAAAAATAATCTCTTCTGCACTAAAACATTACTATGGTGATAAGGTAGTATATGTTAAGGTTCGATTTAGAAAACACTAATAAAAAAAAAACAAAAACATGAAGACTCAGTGTTAGGGAGAATTCTCATTCTATGACTAATTTCCCTTACCTATAGAGTCCCCCAGCAGCTTTGCTGGATTTGAAGGGTTTGTTTTTTCTACTGCTAAGAGTGAGACTCTTTTTTTTCCCACTCTTAGGCATTTTTGCTATGTGTGTTCTAGGCTATTTTTTGTTTAATGTCTATTGGATTTTCTCAACCCCATAGGAACCATCTTTATTCACATGTGTTACACAGCACCCTCCGTGCAGTGACACAGGGGTGTTGTAGCGACCCCCAAACATAGACTCCATACCCTGGGACTGACTACTGTCTCCCAGGGCATGTAAAGTCCCAATTGGCTTTACTAGTCAATTTTTACGAACTTAACCAGTACAACCCATCTTACTATGGAGGTACTGGAAGGGGTTAATAATTTTTTCCCTAGGTTAATTTTCAAGAGGGTACCGTACAGTCCCTCTCTCTAAAGTTTCTGGCTGGTGGCAGTGATTACTACCGTAAATATTCGACAGTGAATAATCCCTATGGGATTTTCCCATTGTTCGAGGCTACCACATTTTCTGACAGCCTCTAACATACCTCCGGTTTATTTTAATATTAACTTTACTCCGGTAGGTTTTATTTGCCAGAACTTTAATATAAATTCTTTCTCGTGTCTTTCGCTAAATTCCTAACCCAGGTCGGGGATCCTTTGTTCGTCCTTTTGGCGGGCTTCTGCCAAGAAGCCCTCCTCTCGGTGCCACTGAGTCTGGGGTGGGTCCACTGTGTGGGAGGGGGAGTAGGACCCCTGGACAGGATTGCCATAGCAACCCATGTCGCACTCTATCCTGATAGGCTGGAGGGTCTCTCGCCAAAGTGACCACTCCACTGTGTGAGTGACAGCTATGCTGTATGAATGGGGCTCTTTTTGCATAAAAGCATGGTCCTGAGGACTGGAAGAGCAGAACGTTGCCACTGGAACTAAGAAGCCGAAGAGGAGAGAAGCCGAAGACATCTGCAACGACTGAACCACCGGTGAAGCCCTGCTGCAGCGTCTCACCACTTTTCTCCACACGATGAGAGAAGATCTTCCTCGGAAAGAGCCTTCTTCCCTTGAGCTGGTGGGGCCAACCAGTTTGCCAATCGCCTTCCTGGACCTGCCGTGGTCGAATCGCCAGTGCCCTGCACTTGGAGACTGGATAGCCAGGCAGTTATCGACCCGGACCGCGTTTTAAAGGAGCGTAACTTTTAACTTCGTTTGGCAGCACCGCGGCTGGTTTCATCCCTGGGTAGTGCAGTACCTCGAACCTTCCTCCACGAGTGCCTCTCTTCCTCTGCTGGATCCCCCGAACTGCAGGAACTACCAGAAACAACTACCACTGCAGGAGCCACTTCTTCATTTTAACGGTACATTGTTCCGCCATGCAGCCCTTTCTTTGCGGTAGAGCTAAAGGTGTTTTAAATCCTTTACCTACCTGTTGGGTTGGCCGCCCCTCTCTTAACATTGTCTTCCAACTTCTGCATCCACCTTCTCGAATTCGTTAACCAAAGACTTGACTGCAGCTACAAGAACATTTTGCTCCTGGGCCCTTGCCCTGTACCACTGACTCTGGCACAGGCCTACTGACTCTGGCTACATTTGTTAGAACTGCCTTCTTTAGATTGATTATCAACTAGACTTGTGTTGGTGCACCCATTTCTTATAACCATCCTTTTCTTCCCCTGTCTAAACCTTGTGAAATGCCATTTTGCTCAGTTTTTATTTAAGTATTGCCTATACTGATGCACTGACTTGCTGAATCTGGTTCACAAACTTATGGGAAGTGTTGCTAGGGTGTGTAAGAAACTATTTCTATATAACTTGTGCTTTCCCTACCTTGTAAGGAATTGATAGAGTATCCCTTGTGTGTGGTTTTCACTGTGCCGTTTTGCTCAGTTTTCACTCTGGTTCACTTGGTCTACAATTTAACTTGGGAGTGTGTATATTTTTCCATTGACTTAATTTAACTTGCTTGATGACTGTGATAAATGTATTTTACTAGAAGTATGTAAAATAAATATATAACTACTTTTGAATACAAAGCTTTGGTCAGTGTTTCCTTGAACCATAATACTACTCATCTCCCTCTTGAGATACATCTGGCTGCTCAGCCACAGCTACCAACTAAATCTTTGTGGTACAGACTGATACCAAAGGGGATTTATTGCTCTCACCTGTAGTCCTAATCTGCTGTAGTGCTCCCTAAGGATTCTGCCTAACACTCGGTAAGAACATGGGACCAACTGAGCATGGCAGGGGTAGAGCGGGATCATCCCACTTTTTGGAAGCTGGTCAATTGTACCACAACCGTTTCATGCACCCCATCTAAGGCAATCCTTGAGAGTGTTTGGCTTAACGATTTTACTGAAAATGGGGTGGTTAATGCAATTTTGCAGAGTCATTGCCAAGCTATACGATTTCCAACATTCAAATCACATCTGTTTGTTTCAAGAAGGGAAGTGGGCCGTGCATTCAAAACCTAGTGTTAAGGTTGCATGGCCAGGTGAACCTTCCTATTGATTTATTTCAATCAAACCCACTATTTGGTGCCCAGTTCTGACAACATTATTTAACTCAATCAACAATTACTAACCCTGCCAATAATGGAGGTATGTAGAGATTGTCCCTTTCTATAAGATTGGGCAATTATTTTGGTCCGTGTATTTGTCTGATGGATGGTGTGTAAAATGTACGAGAATGTGCTGGATAGGAGCTTGAACAATGGGGTGACTGAATCTAACATGTGTAATCATGTCCAGGCCGGATTATGAAGGTGGGTACAAAACATTCAGTTAAAAACTAAAAAATCTAGGGACGCTGTTGCACGATGGTGTGAGTGGGCTGCAGAGTCAAGTCCCTCTGCTCCAGAAGGGCTGTCCCCTTCACTGAAATGCTGTCCTGTGGCTGAGATCGGGGTTGTGGGAGTAAGGAAAGGTGGTTAAGGATGGGTGGCAAGCAACTGTGGTAAAAGCAGGAAGAAATAGCCTGAAACCTCATCAGAGAAGCTGGGGCAAGCACCCGAGTAGGAGCGTACCAAGATGGCCACTGGGCCGGAGAAGAGGTGGTGACCACTGCAGCATCGCAGAGAAGTGAAGAAGCGTGGTGGCCCCGGGCGAGTGTCCCCATCCTGGACAAGTGTTCCTTCCCTAGCTGCAATAATCTGCAGCGTGGCAGATTGGGGCGCAGAGAGCCCGTGAAACAGAGCCCCAGGAACTTGGAGGCCGTGAAGCAGGATTACAAGCAGAGCCTGCCGAGGCTCCAGAGTGGGATACATATAACACACAGATCGCTACACTAGAGCAACGGCGCCTGGGCACAGAAAATGCCAGTTTACCAGCATTGATGCCATTGTCCAGTGCAGCCTGATGGTGTCCAGCAGGGTCAGAGGTGGCACGTCAGTGCCTGCTGGGTGGAGCGGTGTACACCGCTTTAGAGGGGGCCAGGTGCAGGTCGGGAGCGCCTGGGCTGCGGAATTGACTCCAGGGTGGCTTTCTACCACAGCTGACTTGGGCCTTTCTCTGTGACTATACCAACACCTAACCAACCACCTTGCTCTCCCCCTCCAAGCAGGCTCCTTAGGGAGACAACAAGGAATCAAAGAAGGTGAGAAGGGGTGGTCGCCAGCATAATCAGACTTGAATGTCCAGGGTGGCGGGGGCCGGGGTGACGTATCCCTGAGACGGAGCCAGGGGAGGCCGGCTGGGGGTGGGGGGCATTTCTCAAAGAATAAAGAAAGAAAGAGGAGCAGATTTGAAGTGGCTGGACCCCTCAGATAACGATAAACTAGGAGGGAAGAGGAGGTGGACCCACCAGGATGGATGCATTTACCGTTGCCAGTCCATGACACTGGGGGGGTGGTGCTGCCCCTTGAAGGGGCGTGACATTGCACGCCGCCGCGTGCAGTATAAATAAAAGGGGCGTTCCCGGCCCCAGCAGTGCAACCGGGAAGCCTGAGCAGTACAGACGTGTGTTGTGAGTCTGTGCTTGCTGGGGGGCTTACGGGCATCGCAAGGGGGTTTAGGACCAACCCCCAACAGTGGCGACGAAGTGGGGATGATGCCTGGGCCCGGCAGTGATTGAAGGATCAATTTTTTTTCCCTAAAGCGGAATCTTGATTACATTTCGCTTCATGCCGTAGGCCGTGCATCGACCACGTGGCTGGCGGCCATTTTGGATTTCAGCCGTGGAACTTCACCGAGCTCCGGTTTGGGCGGTGAGTGGCATCCAGGCCAAATTGTTTGACACACTGTTAGCAGGCAGTTATACCTGCATGCCCCCACCCGATTTTTGAGTTTTCCTTGATTTTTGGGCCTCCTACGTCGAGTGCAAGCGAGGAGGAGGGTTATAATGGCTGGGCCTGCTTAGCTCAAATTCTCCTTGACTCAATTTTTGGAACTCCTGTGCCTACAAGGTGCTGCTGCAGCTGAGGATTGGGTTCTTCATCATCCTCTTCATCATCAGGCTGGAGATCTTATTCTTCTTCATCCTCTTCATCATCAGTGAGGACTGCTGCAGCTGTGGCTCTTCCATTCTCTTCATCCTGTTCATAATCACATCTAGCTGCTGTGGCTGTGTATGAGGCTGTCTGGAAAAGGGGATACTCGCCATCATCCCCTTCGCTCCCAGGTTGGACATTTAATTTGCCTGGGTGTGTGTCTGGACTGTGTTGTGGTGGTGGGAATGGAGTTGCGGCACCCAAATTTCACACTGGGGGTGCCTGTGCGCTCAAGCCCATGAGTGGGGCTGGTGATCAAGTCGGTGGACTGCCAGCAGTTCAACAGCAGCTGCCTCAGGACTGTGGGCAAGCAGCGGCCCAGCAGCAGCCTCCCCTGGACGGCGGACAACCAGCAGCTCTACAACAGCCTCCTCAGGCTCAAGCAGGACGTCAGGCTCCATTGCCTCAGGCGCCGCCAGTGGTGCAACCGGTTGCTCAGCCAGTACATCCCGTCATGGCTGAGGCACGAGCCCATGCGGCCCTGCAGCCCATCCCTGAATTTGACGTCTCGGGCCCGCCGTCCAGCCTAGAGACCAGATGGAAGAGGTGGGTAGACTGCCTCGACATGTACTTTAGGGCTGCACAGGTGACAGATGATGACAGCATTCTGCCAACCATGTTATACTCGGCGGCACCCTGGGTCCAGGAGATAATTGAGTCGCTTCCACCAGGGGATGGATCCTACGTGGCGGCGAAGGCAGCACTCCAGGCTCATTTTCTGCCCCTTGCCAACTAGGACTACGAGCGATTTGTGATGCTATTCGCAAGGCAAAGGGAGGATGAAACTTTGGACACCTTCTATGGACGCCTAAGGAGCCTGTCACTGGCTTGTGCATGGGGCGTTTGTTATGCTTGAGCTAAAACATGACGCTGGTGCACAGTGTATTCTGGGAGCACTCACAGCCATAATGGATATTTACTTCATGCCGCAGTGAAAAGCTGTACTCATTTTGCTGAGAGCTAGATTTACTATGCTGAGGAAAACATGCTTTCCAAACCTGGTAAGCAGTCAAGGACATTCTGCTGGGAAAGCTAGCTTTGTTATGTCTTGTTATGAGTTATGGTACTGTTTTCCGTGGTGCTTGTTTTTAGAGGAGGGAAGCACTTTGCTCCTTGAGGTTACTGTCGGTTGACCCAGCTGACCACCAACGGCTGCCTATCAATGTGCAAGTGCGTTGCCAGAAGTTTCGAGAAATTACCACCCCTTTTTGAGGAGTGCATATATGCGGAACCTTTAACGGTCAGACGGGACCTCAGTCGGAAGGGGGACGCTTCCGTCCGGCATACCTGTGGGATGTTGTGCTCTCGGCCTGGCTGTCATCGGGTTTTCCAGCCGCTTCTGGTGAGATGAGGGATCCAGTTATGCCCACGGTGATGTATTTTCTTTTGAATTCTCTGTTTCTTCTGTGATTTATTTCTATGTTATCACTTGTTGCTTCCAAGCTTGGAATAAATAGCCGTATAAGTGCTCATTATTTTCTAAGAGTGGGTGTGGTTGCAAGTTATTGCGTCTGCCTGCGTTTAAAGTATTGGCTTTGTAATTGCACTGGTGATTAATGACTGTCCGTGCACTCTGGGCGAGCAATACAGCGATGCAGAGGACATAAGAACAATGCTCATCCAGGCGTGCTCCTCAGGCAAGCACGGAAGACAGGTCCTAAGAGAGCCCGGCACCACGTTGCCCCGCATCCTTGAGCTGGGGTGGTGCCATGAGGTGTCTGAGGCTCGGGCAGCTAGGATGGAGGCTGGGTCGCGCGCCGTCAAGACAGAGAAGGTGTGTGCCATGTGGCGAGGTGGAAGAGGCATCAGAAGACCTGGTGCTGGACCCTGTGGCAGAGCTGGAAGAGCTGGTGAGTCCTGCCAGAAGTGCGGGTATGACCTTCCCCACCCAACAGAGTGCCCAGCGGCTGGAAGGACGTGTGGAAGGTGCGGGCTGCCTGATCACATTTCCCAGGTGTGCAAGGCAGCCCTGCCCCTGATGGTGCCAAGAGGCCCGGCCCGGGTTCCTTCGCCAGAATCGCCTGTCGAATGTTGCCCAGGTGGACCAGAGCGAAGAAGATGCCCCGACGGAGGAGGTAGACGAAGAGGAGGAAGAGAACATTTTCTTCGTCTCCAGTGTGGGGGCCCTAAAAGGGAAGAACAGGAGACAGCCGAGGTGTGTGTTGGAGGTCAACAAGTCACCAGTCCCGGTCCTGGTAGACACGGGAGCGTCAGTCAACGTGATGGCCCGTGGGCATTACGCCATGGACACACCTCCTAAACTGGTCACACCGAAAGCTCGCATCTTTGCATTCGGGGGTCTGGAACCTATCCCCTTGGACGGTGCCTTTGTGGCGAAGGTGGAGCATGATGGCTCGCAGATCACCGCACGATTCTATGTAACGCCGGTAAGCACCAACACCCTGTTGAGCTGTGCAGCAGCCGAGGCCCTCGGCATTGTCAGTTTTGCTTACTCAGTGTACCTGGAGGACGTTAACGACCTGCTTGACAAGTATGCCGCCCTATTCAATGGAATTGGACAGATGGCCGACGACCCAGTGAAGTTGCATATAGACTAGTCCGTGCAACCCATCGCCCTAAAACACTGCAGGGTGCCCTTTCACCTTCATGAGCAGGTGGACAAGGAGCTGGACAATCTCGTTAATCTCAACATAATTGAGAAGGTGGAGGGTCCGACTCCCTGGGTGTCCCCGATTGTGGGGGCGAAGAAACCCAAATAACCAGACTCTGTCCGAATCTGTGTCGATATGAGGCTGCCGAATAAAGCCATCAAAAGGGAGAGGCACCTTACCCCAACGATTGCTGCCATCATCGCAGAGGTACAGGGTGCTCGCTTCTTTTCTAAGCTGGACCTCCGTGTGTGCTACCATCAGGTGGTCCTACACCCAGAATCGAGGTACATCACCACGTTCACCACCCACCGCGGAATATACCGCTATAAAAGACTTAGCTTTGGCGTGTCTTGGGCAGCGGAGGTCTTTCAGAATATCATCCGGGGCGCCCTCGCAGACCTAGAGGGCGTTTTGAACATTAGTGATGATATCCTGGTGTTTGCCAGGACGGAGGTGGACCACCTGTGGATGCTGGCAAAGACTTTTGAGAGGCTGCAGTCGCTGGGCCTCACCCTTCACGGGGAAAAATGTGATTCCTGCGCCCGTCCATTGAGTTATTTGGCTTTGTTTTTAAAGAGGGGGGTGTGTCGCCGGATCCCAAGAAAGTCCAGGACATCAAAAAGGCACAGCCACCCAAGTCGGTGTCTGATGTGAGGAGTTTCCTCGGCATGGTCATGTGCTGTGGACGTTTTTAAAATCTTGCCTCGAGATCGGAACCCCTCAGGGCCCTAACGAAGAAGGAATCCACCTGGCACTGGGGCCCGCTTGAGCAGGTGGTGTTCGAGGACATCAAGGGTGCGCTGGCGGCTGAAGACACTATGGCATTCTTTACCATCGGAAGTCATTGTGGATGCCAGCCCGTTTGGCCTGGGCGCCGTGCTAACTCGGATTGATCGTGATGGGGGGTGTCCACCCGGTGGCCTACGCCAGCAAGGCGCTGTCTGAGATGGAACAGTGGTATTCGCAGATTGAGCGTGAGGCGCTGGCGGTGCTCTGGGGCTGCAGGCATTTCAGGCTACATGTCCTGGGTCACCCGGTGACAGTCGTGACGGACCACAAGCCATTGCTTCCCATTCTGGCAGGGTCGTCGTCCAAGCCGCCGGCGAGGATCGAGCGGTGGATGCTCACTCTCCTGGAGTACGGGGTCACCTTGGTGTATTGGCCGGGGGCGAACAATGCGGCAGACTATCCATCTCGACACCCGGGTGCACATGGGGGAGAAGAGTATGACACGTGCTGAGGAAGCATATGATCATGTCTGCATGGTGGTGGAGGCGGCCACGCCTAATGCGATGCCCCTGGGGGAGCTAGAGGCAGCAGCAGCAGGAGATGAGTGCTTCAAAATTCTGAGACACTCCATGCAGCGAGGATCCTGGCTGTCAGTGCTGGAGTCCCTGGCGGGGCGCACTCAAGAGGCCAAAACGTGACTGGAGCAGCTGTGGAAGGTCAGGGAAGAACTCTCATTCTTGGCGTCCGGTCTGCTGCTCAGAGGTGATCGCATCGTCGTTCCTCAGTCCAAGGTGATCACTCTTGCTCCCCAAGGACACCAGGGCACTGCAAAGACCAAGGCCAGGCTACGACTGAAAGTATGGTTCCCTGAACTTGAGCGGAAGGTGGATGACTTTGTGGATTCCTGTGTCTGGTGTCAGGCGGCGTCTCCTCTGCAGCGAGAGCCGACCATAGAGGCGATGCCTAGAGGGACGCGACCCTGGGAGTTGGTCCATGCGGACTTCAGATCTACAACGATGGGCACCCACTTCCTAGTGATGGTCGATGAATACTCCAGGTACCCTGAGGTGGAATTCGTCGAGTTCGGGGCCTTCGAGCACATGGTGGTGGCCGTGGAGAAGGTGTTTGCGGCCCATGGATTCCCCACACGTTGTGCTCTGACAATAGGGCGTCGTTCCAGAGTGAGCGGTTCTCTGAACTGATGGAGAGCTGCGGGGTACAACATCGAAAGATTACGCCCCTATGGCCGAGGGCGAACGGAGAAGCCGAACAGCTAATGAGGACTCTGAACAAGACCTTCAGAATTGCCCAAGGCCAGGGACAGTCCCTACAGAGAGCCCTCTATCAGTTTCTGCGGGTGTACCGCACCACCCCGCATGCCTCACAGGGGTGGCCCTGGCCGAGGCTCTATTCAAGCTTTGCCCTCAGGGTTTGCTGCCCGAGGTGGGGGAGAAGGAACCGGGGGTGATTGATAACCAACAAGTAGAGGTGGACTGGTGATTGAGGATTGAGCAGGAAAACGTAAGGAGGGGGCTCCGCCCGCAGCAGCTGGAGCCAGGCGACAGTCCTCATCCGAAACAGACACCCCCATGGAAAGCTCTCCCTTCCTTACGAGCCTGAGCCGTTGGACGTCGTGGCGGTCAAGGGGTCCATGGTGACCGCCTCGGCCAGAAGGTCAGCCGTCACCCACAACGTGAGCTTCTTCAAGAAGCTAGGAGACCCGAGAACTGACCTTCCCCCTGATCCGGACTTAATGGAGGTACCCGACAACGGAGGAGACCAATCCGGTACACCTGAGTCCCCCGCCCGGGGAATGCCTGTGGACAGACTACCCGTGCCGGAGGTAAGCGGGAGGTACCCCCAGAGGGCTGGGCGAGGGAAACCCGCTTACCTCAGTGATTATGTGTTGGGACATTTATCTGATCGGCCAGAGTCTTTGGACTGTTAAGTAAGGGGACCCGAGTGGATGCTAATAAAGGGGCATGTGGTGAAGCTGTTTTCAAGTGTTGTATTAGTACAGTTATTTAGTATGTGGTGTGTGTTATTAAAGCATTTGTTGTTTTCCTCCCGAAAAAGGAGGAGTGTGGTGCTGCCCCTTGAAGGGACGCGCATGCGGCAGCGTGACGTTGCACGCCGCCGCGTGCAGTATAAATAAAAGGGGCGTTCCCGGCCGTGGCAGTGCGACCAGGAAGTCCGAGCAGTACAGATGTGTGTTGTGTGAGTCTGTGCTTGCTGGGGGGCTTACGGGCATCGCAAGGGGGTTTAGGACCAACCCCCAACAGGGGGGGGGGGGTGGGGAGGAGTAGCCATGGTGGAAAAAACAACCCAGACGCAGTGGGTGACGGGGATCACACCATGAAAGACATTCTTGAGGCCATCTAGGAGGCAACTATGACTTTGGAGCGGAAAATAGACGCGATCGGAGCAGATGTGGGACATGACCTCCACAAAATGTCTGATAGAATAGGCGAGGCGGAGAAAAGAATCTTCATCATCTGCGTTCAGGAGTGAGGAATCGGCCTCCTGCAGCTCACCGCATGGCAGGAGGAGGCCACTGCCTTTTTCTTTGTTGCTGGAGCAGATGCTCCATTGAAGATGGCCGACACTGCAGCATGTCTCTGACCATAGAGACTGCAACCTGTTCAGCCCGCAACGCTCTACATCAAGCATTCACATCTATTGCTGCTTATTAGAGCCGTGGTTGGAGGATTGATGAAATAACGTAATTGTTATCCAGCCGTCCGGGCTCTATGCTACTTTTGCCCGACTTCCTGCTGCACCTATCCTCTTCACCAGCACGTGGCTTTGACGCTTTGCAACCCCACCTTGATGCTCAGAAGGTAATGAAGGCTGGTTATATCCCCCTTCCACTCCCCATCTGGACTTTTACCTGTGTTCCTCTACTTAACGTTCTGCTCGCCATCCAGCATGTGTCACTGGGGCAGTGCCACTTTCCTGGAGCGCTCTTTTTCCCACTCGCTCATCCTTGCAGCATTGACTCTACATTAACTCTTCAAATTCAATTGTATCTGCTTCTGGCCTGCCTGTTTTGTTTCTCTGATGTGACACTACCTGCATCTTGCTCATTGAGGCAGGTGCACCATTCTGTATTCCTACCTTCTTTCTTGTGGCCTCATTTCCTTTTGTACACCTTACTGCTGCTGACTCAGTGCCTTGTTCATTTCTCAAATGTTCAACCATCATTGTGTATGTTTCAGCCTTGTGCCGTCATATTTGATATTTGATTTAATCACCTGTGCATGCTGGTATGACTTTCCCTTATGCTCACATCATTATGTGCCTAGAGCTTCTGCATCGTTTGACCTGCATTCTCCTAACTCTGGTATTACTCAGCCTATCCTTCTTTGTCACTATGTGTTTGCTGTCTCCTTCCTGTCCTCTACTATGCCCTCTTTCCTTTTTATTTTATTTTCCCCCTGACCTTACTCCTGGTGTATCCCATCTTTCCCGAGGTGTGGTGCCTCTAACCCGCCGTCACCTACCTGCCTAGTCGTAAGTGTTGTCTGATGTAGCTCCTCACTCCTTGAGGTGAGGCTTTTCCAGCGTGTACTCACGCATACCTGATTGTCTTCATTTTATTCTGGGTTCCTAATGAAATCTACCTACCTGTTCCTATATTTTGTACCTCTCTCCTCTTCCCCTGTGCACATCCCTTCCTCCCCCTCACCTTTTTTTTATGTTCCTCACTTGCACATTCCAAATTGTCTCACGACCTAGTCGGAATGTTTTTGTTTGTAAGCTCCCTTCTACCGACCCTCGCCCTCCCTCCCGTACCTTGCTCTCTTGTCTTGGCACTTGCACGTTCCAAATGTTTCCAGACCTCTTAAGAAGATTTTATTTTTTATTTTGTACTTTCTTTTCCCCTCTTGAAACACTTGTGTATAGATGCGTTATAAATGCCATATCATATTATCCCTATCCTCCCCTCCTTGACTAGATGCGCCTCGAAACACAATTATCCCCGCTACGCTTAGTTATCATCAGTCCTCTTCACAAACCCCACAGAGGCTTGGGACTGAGCAGATACCACACACCCAAATAGGGACTGAAAACAGAGACCCCTCGAGGAGAGACTTGAAGACTGGTGAAGGGGCCAAGCTCAAGGAAGAACACAAGTCCTCCCCAAGTATAGCTGAACAAATGGATTGTCTAAATCCTGCGGATTACATGGGATCTGGAGAGGCAGTTCTCCCGCTAATGAGAGGAATATCAATCGGGACGGATATATATATATTCTCTCTGAGGCTTGTGCAATCTGCTTAGATCACATACTATGCATAGGCTGACATCTAGTGGAAGCTGCAGAGTATTACAGTTGTTTTCGAAACTCGAAATGGGACGTCGATGGGGCGTGCCAGTAATCCTATCCCTAGTGTAACCATTTGCTTATGGAAAATTAAGACTAGTTACTCTTTCTGTCCTTTTTTCCTAACCGACTTAGACTACTTCGACGCGGTGGAAAGGATGACCGTCGAGTGAAAATCCAGACTTGACAGACCCCATCGGGCTTGGAAGGCTGCACCGGGCCTAGGCACTAACAGTAGGGAGAGTGGGAGGCGGTCATTGTAGAATACATTTTCCCCTCCATTCCCTTTCTCGCCTGGCTGCCATTCCCGATCGACATGGAGAACACTCCATTTAAGTTTTGCTCCACGTACAATAAAAAATTCCTGTGGATAGACTAGCACCGGGTGTGCAACTTGTGTCTAGCGCGTGACCACGAGGGGCATTATCGAGCCAACAAGCTCTTCAAGCGAAAAACCTCTGAGACTGAAGAACTAAACGCTGGGCCCATCACGCCCTGCTGGCCGAGGCCGCCATGGACGTGGAAGGAGCCTCCAGTTATGGCAGCTTTGTGGTCTTTACAGACAGCGAAGGCAACGGGGAACCGTTAGGTTCCCAAGTGCAGGCCCCCAACCTCAAAAGACAGGCCGGTGGCTATGTTACGGGGATGACACCTGGCAGCGAAAGCACTACCACGACCCCCGGCACTAAGCACATAACCGTGGCAAGGAATCGACATTGTCGACCAAACGCCCACACACAGTGTCAAGGGGGAGGTCTACAGAATCCCTGTCCTCTTGGCACTCGAGGTCCCGATCGCCACATGAGAGGCCCCATAACTTTAAAGACGGACCAGACTCTGTGCCTAAAACATCGACCGAACTTCGGGAGACGAGGCTACGGACAATCCCACCGCCGAAAGTCAACATCCCACATCGAAAACTGCTGTAAGCTCTAAAACCACTAGTTTGGCCCACCTAGTGAAAAAGCTTGTCCCTGAGACCTCGTGAAGTTCAAACACTCTAAGAAACACTCCTCCAAGAGCCCCAATCATAAGTAAAAGGCTAATAAGGACAACTATACCTCTACTCAGAGGGAGAAACACTCTGTCCCCCAGGAGGAAGGTTCATTGGCAGTAGCCTAAAGGCCTGCCTCAGACGCCGGCCCAGTCTACACCCCAGAGCCATTCTACACCCCTAGGACAGGACACTACTCCTCATTCCCTTGTTTCATTCCCAGTCCAGCCACATGGACTGCCGAAGACATAGACAGGGTCATGACTAGGATGACCTTTTATTGCCAATATCTTATAAAACAACCTACAGGCATACCAGAACTTCCAAACCACACCTCCTACAGCCGAGGCTTCCACCTCACAGCCCCCAGTTAAGAAGGCTCGGATCGGACGCTCTTCTTATTTCAAGTCCAGTCCAACCAGTCCTGAGCGATCTGTATGATGATCACACAGACACTGATGACAATGAAACCTGCCAGGAGACAGATCATTACTATGATGATGATGAAGAGGAGGAGGAGGTGTATAATCTAGCCTCACCAATTCAGCAGGTATTCAACAGTTGACAATCAGCCTCTCCATAATGATATGTTAATTAAGGCAGCTGAACACTTAGGGATCCAAACCCACGAGACCCAGCTTGATAGGGACTTCGTAGAAGATATATTGGCGGGGACAAGAAGGCCGCCACCCAATTCATCCCTATTCTACAATCAGTCCAAAGAAGGATTCAACCGTCCCTGGAAACACCGAACCAGACACGTGCAGCCAACCCGCAGGTTGAAAAACTTTTCCGCCCAGCACCGTCTGACCCACTCTACATCAGGGGCCAGCTTAAGCCTGATTCGCTCGTGGTTACCACAACCCGTAAAAGGGCAGGAACACTGTTAGCCTCATCAGAGGCACCCCAGATAAGGTGAGCAAAAAACTCAACACTATGGAGAGAAAGGTAGCCACTTGGGCAGCTTTCCAAACAAGGATCGCCAATAATTTGATGCTGTTGGCAAGCTATATTTACCACAAATGGGACGAGATAACTACTGTGATAGCTCCTGCTCCCGACCCTCTGAAGCTGCTAATGGCCCTGCTAGCAGCGGGTGGCAAGGCAACATCCAGCTGCATTCTGAAAAACAACCTAGATGCAGCAGACAATGCGGTCAGGATTATTGCCGAAGGGACCATAATCAAGCGCCACGCATGGCTACGCCAATCTGGCTTCAAACTTGAGACCCAAGCTACACTCTTTAATATGCCGGTGGAGCCTAACGTCTTAGTCGGGAAAGCCGTAGAAGACGTGTTAAAGTCCGTCAAGGAGGAATATGACACCCTAAAGTCTCTAGGCCAGCTGACAAACAAACCACCAGGCCAGAGAGGTGGAAGTGATTTTCGTCGGTTTTGTGGCCAAAACTCTGAGAGGCTCTGGTTACGGACAGGGTCAGGGCTCTTCCTGGAGTAACAACCAGGGCCAAGCCTTGCAAGGATTTCAAAGGGGCCAGCGCCGATCTCATGGCTGGGGGAGGTCCTCCACATGTAGAGGTAGAGGTACACCTCCTAAACAATGACAGCCTGCTACAGGTCCCCTCCCTTACCTCTCCAGTAGGAGGGCGCATTTCACACTTATGCATCAGAGGGAATCACCACAGACAAGTGGGTGTTATCAACCGTGGCAGGAGATTATTGTGTGGAGCTCATCCAAAAACCATCGAACCATCCACAGTGTCAAAGAAAATAATTGGAAGAAAAACTCATGCTTCTCGAGGAGGTCACCGCGCTGCTACTCAAGGATGCCATAGAGATCGTACCAGCGAAAGAGGTAAAAAAAGGTTATTTATTCAAGCTACTTCCTTGTGCCAAGAAAATCTCTATGCTCCCATTGTTAGACTTACGCCCTGCAAACACTTATGTAAAACCACAAAAATTCTGCCTGACAAGGCTACAAGAAGAAACCCCTATGCTAAAGCAGGGACACTACATGGCAACACTGGATATGAAAGATGCCTATTTTTATATTTCAATGTTCCCAGCGCACAGAAAACTCTTGCGTTTCAAAATATCAAACCAGCACTACCAATTCAAGGTGCTACCCTTTGGAATAGCATCTGCCCCAAGGGTATTCACCAAGGTACTGGCAGTGGTGGCAGCGCACCTGCGTAGTGAGGCAATCCCAGTGTACCACTACCTGGACGACTGGCTGATCACAGGGGAATCACCCCATCTTTGCAAACAAAACATGCAAAGAACCATAATCCTTCTCTTCCAATTGGGCTTCTCAATAAACGAGAAAAAGTTAAGCCTTGTGCCAAACACAACAATGCCTAGGAGCTGTCTTGAACATCAAAGCAGGGTCTTTTCATCCGTGGAAAGAGTTCAAAACATGCTACGACAGATACCTCGGTATCAAGCCGGTCGCCAGATAAGCGTACGCAAAGCAATGTGTTTACTTAGCATGATGGTGTCATGCATATACCTGGTCCCACACGCACGTCTGCGCCCCATGCAGGAGTGGTTGGTGAAACGATGGTCTCAGGCAAGCGGTCAGTGAGACGATCTAGTGGTCGTTTCACCAACACTAGTACAAAACCTACGCTGGTGGACAAAGGAAAACCTGTTAAAGGGAAAACCCGTCCACGACCCGGTAACGCAAGCGATTGTTACAACAGACTCATCATTCTCCGGGTGGGGAGCACATTACCTTCACCACACAGCACATGGTCTGTGGACTCACAGCACAGAACCACATTAACCTACTAGAACTCCTAGCAGTATTCAAAGCGCTTCAAGCATTCGAAGCAAAGCTTACAAACCAGTCAGTTCAAATCCTAATGGACAACACCACTGTGATGTTCTATATCAACACGCAGGGGGCACACACTCTCCAAATCTGTCCAAGCTGCCATAGAGAGTATGGATATTGGCACTCAAACGTGGGATGTTCCTATCCTCCCAACATGTTCCAGGGGTACTCGACACTCTAGCAGACTCTCTGAGCATAGTCCCCTACCTGAGGAACACGAGTACCAACTAGACTCAAGCATCGTAGACCACATCTTCTCACAGTGGGGTTACCCCACGCTAGACTTGTTCGCTACAGGAGAAAACAAGCAATGTCCAGACTTCGCATTCAGGTTCCCCCAACCAGACCCAAAGGGGAACGCCCTATGGATGAGCTGGTCAGGGAAATTTGCTTATGCTCCCCCCCCCAACTCCTTTAATGAGCAGGATAGTGAACAAGATTCACAGAAAACAGATGACGCTCATTCTAGTTGCTCCTATGTGGGCAAGACAGTCATGGTATGCACATCTGCACAAACTGGCGATGTGCGATTTCCATCAAACTCCTGTGCCAAACCAACTTATTGACCCAACACGGGGGAATAACAGTGCATCCTCAACCACACTCAGTGAACTTGGCAGCATGGCTCCTGAGATCATAGAGTGCAGATATCTTAATCTACCACAACGGTGTATGGATCTCCTCAAAGAGGCACGTAAACCAAACACTGTTATTTCAACAATTGGAGAAGATTTGTAATCTGGTGCCTGTCTAAACAAATAAACCATGTAGAATGTACTCCATCTCACATTCTAAATTCTATGCTCCACTTGTTAGACTCGGGGTTAGTATTCAACTCCATAAAGGTCCACCTGGCGGCTTTATCAGCGTATACCACCTCTCAAAGTAAGGTATTGTGGTGGAAAGTCCCAGTCATTAAAGCATTCATGGAGGGAGTAAAGAGACTCCACCCTCCAATTTCAAACCCACTGCCAGGCTGGGATCTCAATGTAGTACTCGCAAAGCTCATGGGACCCACATTCGAGCCTATGCATAAGTGAAGTCTTAAACACCTGACATACAAAACTGCCTTCTTAGTGGTTATTATTTCCATAAGAGTTAGTGAATTACAAGCATTGTCAGTGCAGGATCCTTTCTTTGTCATACACAAAGACAAATTGGTTTTACATACACATCATAGGTTCTCTCCTAAATTAATTTCCAAATTCCACTTGAACCAGTCCATTGAGCTGCCGGCCTTCTTCCAGAATCCAACTAGCTCAGCTAAAACTCCACACACTGGATGCAAGGGCGGGTGGTCCTTTACTATGTAAACAAGACCAGATTGCTTAGGAAAACAGACTGTTTGTCTCCGTAGCAGTAGGCAGAGAAGGAGACCACATTTCCAAAAATGCCATCTCCAGATGGATAGTCAGCTGCATATAACTGTGCCATTCATTATCAAACAAAACACTGCCTTTCACACCAAGAGCTCACCCCACAAGGAGCACAGGAGCTACTCTGGCATTTATCGCAAATGTCCCCTTAGACAGCATTTGCAAAGCAGCTACATGGAGCTCAGTACACACTTTCACTCACCACTACTGCATTGAGACTCACTCCAAAGCAGATACACAGGTGGGACAATCAGTGCTAAAACATCTATTTGCCGCTGAACCTTCTCACAACCCACCACCTTCTCCTAACACTGCTCGCTAATCTATGCATAGCATGTGATCTAAGCAGACTCCACAAGCCTCAGAAGGGATACATTACTCACCGTAATCGTAGTTCTGATGCTTGTATCTGCTTAGATTCACATGCGCCCATCCTTCCTACCCTGAGAGAAAGTGCATAGATGTTATATGAGCTGCTCTGATATCTACTTCGATACACCTGTACTTGCGCTACACTTCATGCTACCTCATGTCGGAAACAAAACAATCTGAGGGATCTCGACGTGTGAAGGAACATGGGTACAGTGGACATCACACTAGGGATAGTATTACTGGCATGCCCTGTCGACGTTCCTTTTCGAGTTTAAAAACAACTGTAATACTCTGCAGCTTCCGCTAGATGTCGGCCTATGCATAGCATGTGAATCTAAGCAGATACGAGCATCAGAAATACGATTACAGTGAATAATGTAGGAAAGTCCATTTGAGCCAAGTCGCACATTCCACACCGCCACCTAGTAACCATCGCTGGAAGTTCACCTCCAGTTCTGAGCCACAGCAGCAAGGCATTCTGGGTATACAAATTAGCTCAAATGCAAACCTTTTTCTCCAGGAAATTCTTTGTCTAAGAAGGCAGTGCTACTTTATACATAGCTTAATCAACCCAAGACAGACATTTGCAAGGCTGCCAGGACAACTACAAACCTGGTTTCACCCTTATTAGGGATCATCAGTATAATATAGTCCTGACAGCCTTGTGGTTGGAGCATTTGGCTAGGCTGTCACGACTATACTGACAATCCCTAATAAGGGTGAAACCAGATAGGTAGTTCAAACTTTTTTAAACCGACCATAACTTTCTTGGTGGTGTTTGTTTGTGTGTGTGTGTGTCTGTGTGTGTATATATATATTCAGTGAAAAAACATTGTTAAAGGGACGTTATGGTTCAGTTGCCCTAACAAAAACCTATCAAATTCAGTGCAAAATCTTTAAGGGACATTATAGTTACTTTGCACTAATAACCTATCCATATTATGCTTATTACAAGTAAAATCGAAAACCCCCAGCAATTCGCCAATTATGGTAAGCTAAGCAACCATAACTCGCGCCACCACCGTGCACTGCTAAAGCTAAAGCCCATGACATCAAAGATGACATCACAAATGTCATTGATGACACACATGTGCATTTACTTTTCATGAAAAGTCTCTACAAGGGATTCTTATTATAATGTTGGCAAAAAAGTGTCAAGGGTCATTTGGATAAAAATCATGAGTTACGTGCCTGTCTGCAATCAAAATGTAGGCGTCGGTAGGACATTGCATGTCTGGAAAGTTGTGACGCACCTTTAATTTGTTTGGGGAGCCCACCCATGTCCGCTGGACACCTGGACGCATGGGCATCTCATCCCCTGGGTCCTGTGAACATCGTCCTTGTCCGGCATGTCTGCAAAGTGATGACGTACTTTGATTCGTTCGGGGAGCCCACCCATGTCCGCTGGACACCTGGATGCATGCGCATCCCACCTTCTGGGTCATACGAACACTGCGCCTGTTTGGAACTGTCCGCTGCACGTGTGTCGCACTTTTAATTAGTTCGGGGAGCCCAACCTTGTCCATAGGATACCATGCACATGCGCGCAATGGATCCCACGCAATAAGTGTCCTACGGATAGCTGTCCCATTCGTGAACATCCGTGATGTCACCATGTGACCGCAGCCATGCTGAGCATAGGCCCTTATTTGCTGACCGGGTCTGGGCCCCCAGCACCAATAAAGTATTTTTTTGGGCAATTCAATGTGTTTTACTGTGAAACTTCACCTTTGCAGAGGTCCCAGACTATGTCCCGGGCTATCTGGATACTTTTTAGAAACTTTTGAGCCTGCTTTGGGTTTTGGAATGTCTGCAGAGCGGACCCCAGAACCCCTATAAAAGGCCACACCCCAGAGCTGCTCCTCATTCTATTTTTGGATACCAAGGACTATTGAGCACTGCTGCAGATTGCTGTTGTCTGTTTTGCAGATTGCTGTCTTCCTAGTTCCTGATACCTTTGATGATGGCATCCATGGCTGCTACTGCCTCTGCCTCAGCAACACCCCCACCACCTTCCCAAGGGCCTGGGGGAGGGGAACAGGCATGCTGATGTAGAGTGGGATAAAGAAGAGGAGGATGAGGTAGTGGAAATCCCCACTACCAGCAGCCAGCGTGAGTCTTGGGTGTGGAGGCTCTTTACCACCGTTGGAGCCATGCCCAAAGCTTGTGCAAACAAGGTGCACTGAGTGCGACATGGTGCTCAGTTGCGGCAAACCTGGGCTGTACAGCTACAGCACCACCTCCATGCGGCGACACCTGAGGTCCAACCACAAGGCGGCAGTTCGGAGGGTCGTCCCCTTCGAACAGGGTAGTAGGTTAAGTTCCTCAGCAGCATCCTCTGTATCTGCTCCTGTCACCACAAGGGACACTCCTGTGGGTCAGTGAATCCCTGAACCAGCCTCGTAGGCCATACGCACCGCAGCAGACCCTTACCTTTGAGGGTCACTGTATTGTGCATGTACTGTGATGCGGTACTCCGCAGGGGGGAGCAATTTTGAAGTGCTTTCGAGGCTATGGTCTAGGAGCATGAGAAACTGCCACCTACCTAAGTGAGCCCCACCCAACATCCTTCTCTCTCCACCTGCCCTTTCATATCCATGTGGTTGGTGCCTCTTCCCTACCTTTCCTTGTGTGTCATGTATAAAAACACCAAAAAAATACAAAACAACAAAAAACAAAAAAAAGCTCTTTTCAGAGCCACCTTTCACAGTTTAAAAATAGAAGTGCCAATGAAATGATGCAGGACCCTGCGCAGTCCACAAAGTCCGCAGACAGCGCGGTAGTCCGCAGACTTCTGAAATAATGCGATGGGTGTCTCCATCAAAAACATTGCCCTCTATTCCGGGAGAAAGTGGTGGCTCTGAAAAGAAGCTCTCAAATGGATTTTGTCCTCCAACGTATTCCTCATCTTTGACATGTAATGTCCAGCTTCGGCTGCTTCGGAAATAAAATGTCAGTGGGCGCCCTGCATCGATGGCGTCGAGTCTGTTAGACAGAATTATCTGCAGTACCCTTGGGGAACACCACACACAATTAAGACTACAAGTGACAGTACAAATTCACCTTTGATACAAGCCTGTACTACACAGTAAAGTGGTAGCAATGGCTGAGCAGCCAGACTTATCTCAAGAGTAAGTGAGCAGTATCAAATAGTTACACAAAGGACAGCAATTACTATGATTCAAACAAACACTGACTCAAGGCTTTCAAGTAAAAGAATATACATTTATTTTACTCTTCAGTTGTATAACATTTCACTATTCTTAGCAGTTAAAAAACCACACTCTTAATACACCACACAACTCCCAATATGTTCCCGTTAAGTTAAGCTCACAAAATGAAGTGGGAGCAAAATGTCATTCCAGCAATTTAAAAGGGAGGGAAAGACAAAGTTAATAAAAATTGAATTACACCAACAGGTAAGTACTCGGGGCAGTTGAGCAAGAGGAACTACAATGATAGAATCAGGTAGAAAAGGTTTAGGACCAAAGCCAATAGGACAAAAGTCTTTTGCTCAAGATCACACGGTTCAGAGTAGTTCGCGGTAAAGTTCTTGCCACGGGTTCCGGACGAGGTTGGTTGGCAGAAAAGTTAGTTCAAAGAGAAGAGCAGGACAAGCCCTCGGATTGGAGAAAGATTTCACACACTTTCACCGCGGCTGAACGAAACGAACAACCGGATTTGCACAATACCTTTAAAACGGAGAGGGAGCTGTAGCTGAGGCAGACGTTCTGGTAGTTCCTGCCGGCTCACGGTTCCTGAAGCGACTGTCAGTCTGACAAGAAGTAGGAAGACTGGAGGGTCCTGCACTACCCAGAGAAGAAACCAGCAGCAGAGCAAAGCAACAAATAAAAGGTGTGCTCCTTAAATTCCAAGCAGGGTTCGACCTTCCTGGCTATCCGGCCCACTGTAGCTCTGTACAGTGAATTTGACCAGAGGAGGGATCCCGGCTTGAAGTTTGGGCGAACTGGTTGGTCCCACCAGCTCAAGGGAAGAAGATTCCTGGAGGATCTTCTCTGTCGTCAGATTCTGAAGATTCGGACCTGCAGCAGGGCTTCACCGGGCGGTTCAGTCGTTGTAGGGGTCATCTTCTGTCAGCTTCTCGTTGGTTCATTCGTTCCAGTGGCGACTAGGCTCTTCCAGTCCCAGAGACCTGCTTTTTATGCAGTTTCCCCCATTCATACAGCCTGGCTGTCAATCAGACAGCAGTGTGGCTGTCCTGGCAAGGACAGTCTCCCAGCCAGTCAAACAGGCATGCGACTTGGGTTACCCAGGGAACCCATGGCAGGGGTCCTAAGATCCCTCCCTCACATCCTGCCTACCCAGACTTTCAGGTGTCTTAAGAAGGGCTTCTAGTTAGTTTATCATTTAGTTTATTATGTGTAGTGCGCTCCAGACCCGAGGGTATTCAGGCGCAAGGCAAAAGGATACTCAAAGCTTGGTTACAACATGTAAAATACATTTAGGTGCAGGTGCCAATTGGTTACATGTAGGTACAGTGATTCTGTGCAGAGGCCCGCGAAAAGACGGCGAACAAAGGAACCAAACCTGGTTTGGCACGCAGAGTAAAACACGAGAAAGACATTTACAAAAAGAAATGTGGAATAAACCCAGACAGAAACGTAATTATATATATATATATATATATATATATATATATATATATATATATATATATATATATATATATATATATAGCGGGTTTATGTTTGAGGCTAATATAATAGGCGAAACAATACAATGGTTATTTAAGATAACCGCGGTATACAAGATAGGGTAGTTACCACTGCCACCAGCCAAGTCTTGATGTAAAGGGAGTGAAACAATGCTCCAAGAGACACAGACAAAAAGGGATAACTATTAACCCTTTCCAATACTCCTTATAAGATGGGGTGTACTGGGTCTGTGTTTAAAGAGACTAAAATAAAGTTAATGGCAACTTTATCTTTTCTGGGGGACAGTAGTCAGCCCCAGAAAATGGAGTCAGTGGGAAGTCTCAAAGACGATCCTGTGTCACTGCACTGAAGGTGCTGTGTAACACACATGAAAAATATGATGCCATGTAGTAGTTGAGGCTCCATTGCCCAAGATCACACAAGAAGCAGAAATACACACAGCAAAACACATGTAAGAGTGGGAAAAAGACTCACACTCTTACCAGGTGAAAAAAATAAAACCCTAGAAATCCAGCAAAGCTGCTGAGGGACTCATTGGGTAAGGGAATTCAGCCATTTATGAGAATTATCCCCAACACTTACCCCCCCGCCCCCAGACTAAGGGACAGGATGGTTTAATCCACTCCTGGATGAATCTCTACCTCTAGTCGGTTAAAAACATCCTAGAGAAACAATCAGCATTTTGGTGGTGACATCCTACTCTGTGCTCAATGGTGAAATCAAACCCTTGCAGGCAGATTGACCATCTTAGACGTTTTTGGTTCTCCCCTTTCATTTGCATTAACCATCTCAAGGGTTGGTGCTCTGTCTGAATGACAAAAGTAGATCCATACAAGTATGGTCTAAACCTCTTCAGAGACCACACAATGGCAAAACATTCATGCTCTGTGGTTGCCCACCTGGTTTCTGGTACCTTCAGTTTCCTACTGGTGAAGCAAATGGGGTGCTCCCTACCTTTCTCATCCAGTTGACTAAGGACTGCACCTATACCTATATTGGAGGCATCTGTCTGCACAATGACGGGTTGGTGGTAATCGGGAGCACTTAGGACTGGAGCTTGACAAAGGGCTTTCTTCAGTTTTTCAAAGGCTTGAGTGCACTCCTCATTCCATCTAACATTTTTAGGGAATTTAGGAGAGGAGATCACATTCAAGGGAGAAGCTATGGTCCCATAGTTCTCTATGAAATTCCTGTAGTACCCAGTGAGACATAGGAAAGCTCTCACTTGGGTTTGAGTAGTAGGGGTGGCCCGGTTTTGTACAGCCTGTACTTTGCTAGGCAATGACCTTATTTCACCTCCTCCTACCTCATGACCAAGGTAGACCACTTTACTCTGACCAATTTGACATTTGCTTGCCTTTATGGTCAGACGGGCATGCTCAAGAGCCTGCAAAACATATCCCAGGTGATCAATATGTTCTTTCCATGTAGGGCTGAACACTGCAATGTCATCCAAGTATGCCATGCAGAAGTCCTCCATCCCATTCAGAACTTGATTAACCATCCTTTGAAATGTAGCAAGTGTATTCTTTAGTCCAAAAGGCATAACCTTAAATTGGTAGAGGCCCGCTGGGGTGGAGAATGCAGTTTTCTCCTTGGCATGGTCTGTCAGGGCTATTTGCCACTAGCCTGAGGTTAGGTCAAATGTACTGAGGTACTTGGCGGAACCAAATCTATCCACCAGTTCATCTGTCCTTGGCAAAAGATGGGCATCAGTCTAAGTGACTGCATTTAGAGCTCTATAGTCCGCACAGAATCTCAACCCCTTGGATCCTGCCTTTGGTTCTAGAACAACTGGTCTAGACCATCGACTTGTAGATGGCTCTATAACCTCGAGATCAAGCATCTTGTTGACTTCTCCTTTGATGTGGGATCTCACATGTTCTGACATTCTGTAACCTCTGCTTTTCACAGGTATAAAGTCACCAGTGAGAATATCCTGCTGGCCCCAAGCGGTCAAGCCTGGTAATAGTGAAAACAGGGAGGCAAACTGATTCAACAGAACTTGCACTCCTCCTGTTGCTCAGAAGTCAGCTGAGAAGAGAGATTAACTCCTACTTTTGATCTAAAGGTTGGCCTCTGAGGAGGTCAGGCAGAGGCTCACTCTCCTCTTCCTCTTGAGCTGAAGCTAGAAGCAAAGCTCCCACTTCTGGTCTTGAGACATAAGCCTTTAAACGATTGGTGTGAAAGACTCTGGGAGCCTCCTTAGGTCTGCCTAAATCCACCAAATAGTTCCTCTCCACGTTTGCCCACAACCTTGAAGGGTTCTATCTATTTGTCCTGCAAGGCCCTCTGCCTTGTTGGCACCATAACTAATACAAGCTGGTCTTGAGTAAACTCAACCATGCTTGCCTTCTGCTCATGCCAATGTTTGACCAGAACCTGACCTGCTTTCAAGTTATCACTTGCTTCTGCCATCATGTGTGACATTCTCCTCCGGAGACCTATTACATAGTCAGTCACTCTGACTGGCTTGGCGGAAGGAGCACTCGCCAACCCCCCCTTGATCAGGGCCAATGGACCTCTGACTGGATGGCCATAGAGCCGTTCAAAGGGACTCTCCCTCCTGAGGGACTTCTCTATGTGCAAAGAGAAGGCATGGCAGTAGAAGGTCCCACTTTTTCTTAAGGGGTTCCTCTAAAGCACCTATCATGCTCTTCATAGTACGATTAAACCTCTCTACCAGTCCATTTGTCTGTGGATGGTAGGCTGTAGAGAACTTGTAAGTGACACCACAGTTTATCCACATGGATTGCATGTAGTGGGACATAAAATTAGATCCCCTGTCAGATATCACTTCCTTAGGAAACCCTACTCTGGTACAAATACCATGTAGAGCCTTAGCCACACCCTGAGCCGTAACAGTTCTAATAGGTATGTTTTCTGGGTATCTTGTAGCATGTTCTACTACAACCAGGATAAACCTGTTCCCTGAAGATGTGGGAGGGTCCAGGGGACCGACGACGTCGATACCCACCCTCTCAAAAGGATCTCCCACCACTGGGAGAGGCACCAGGGGTGCCACATTCTTGGCTCCACTCTTGCCAGAGGTTTGGCAAGTGTGACAGCTCCTACAGAATTTGTCAACTTATGAACCCGTTTTAGGCCAGTAGAAGTAAAGAGAGAGCCTTTCCTTGGTCTTGACCAGCCAAAGGTATCTCATGGGCTAACTGTAGGAACTGGAGTCTGTTGCCAAGGGGCACTACAATTCTTTTGCAGTCCCCAGGGATAGACTCAGTCTGTTCACCGTCGAAGAGGCCATCTTCCCAGCTTAACCTGTGCTTCCCATCTTCTTTCCCATCAAGTTGGTTAGCAGCCTGTTGTCGAAGACCTTCAAGAGTAGGACACTCTCTCGGTCCTTTACTGAAGTCTGCCCTGTTGGGTCCACCTTCTGCCAGTAAAGAATGCAGCTCAGGATGGTCAACAGGGTCAAGATCTCCAACTAAGACTGTCTCTTCTCCCAGATCTGATTCTTCAGAAACTGGCTCAACCACACAAGGTTGCACCTCACACTCTGCCTCAACAGGTCGAGGGATCACAGGTGTGAACTTGGACAATCTCGGTGATGTCCTTGTTGGTAGCACAGGGGTGCTGTCTGTCTTTTTCCTGGAGGTCTTGGGTTTTCCCCTTGCCTCTGTTTTCCTAGAAATAGCAGTGAGCAACTTCTGTGGAGTGGGAGTGATAGTTTCCTCTATCAACTCCTCTGGAGAGCCTCTCAAGGTTCTCTCCCTTGCAGACCTAGTGAGCTCCTGTTTCCTTTTACTGGGAGGCCTCGGTGTGCTTGACAAAACTCCAAGAGTTTTCAGGTCATTACCCAACAGGACTCTCCCAGGCACTTCACTCGGAAAAATTAACAGGGATTTTGACGAGGGCGCTGTGACACGCTGAACAAGATGGTCGCCCAGCCCCGGACCCCCAAGACTAGCAACCTCCTGAGTTTAATAATCCTGCGGATAGACTTCGTTGCTGTGAATATCAGGCACCGGAGAGATTGTTTAAACCCCCCTGCACACTTTGATGCGAGCGGGGGTGAAATCCGCCCACTCGTTGTGAAGAACCGCAAATGTGGGGGAGGGGACCCGCCCGACGGCAGAGTGAGGCGGCGCCTAATCTAGGCCCCTGCCGCAAGGAAAACCTGTGCCCCAGCTGTCTGCAATCAGCGCGGCTCGGCCGAAACCTCGGGCTGGTCTCACCCAATCCGAGAGCCGACAACGGGCGCGGGCACCAGCGACCCCTAATTCAGCCTGCTTGCCCGTCCAGAGCGGACACAAACCTGCACATCCCGGAACTCTTCTCAGACCGCCCTGCTCCCGGGGCCGCTCCACTCAGAACATCTGGATCCTCCCCCAGACCCGGCACGGCTCTCTTACCTGGTCGCTGGACACAAAGTGCTGCGCCACCCGAGGTCAGATGAGACCGCCTTCCTGATGCTCCCTGCACACCATCTCTACTCCGCCTACCTGCTCCCTGTCGGGGATCTCTCCTGCCTGATCATTGTCCCGGGCGGGACCGTGCCACGATGCTGGACGGGGCCGCCTCTCTCCCATATAGCACCCCTGTTGAACCCTGGAGAGACAACCACAGCCTGGCCCCCGGGTAGAAGCGGGCCCACATCCCTGCACACCCCGAGCCGGCCTTCGGGGTGGCCCGCTCCCCGGCGCCAGTGAGGACACCAAAGATCAACAAAAATGCACTGAATAAGGTACGTGCGCGGCGGCGGGTGGACGCGGCCCCATAGCTGCCAGCGATTGTTCAGAATCATCCACCCCTAACCAGCAAAACAGAGGGCTGGGTCTCCCTCCCCCACCCCCCCCCCCCGCCCCCTGGACACAGGATAAATATTGGGTCAGAAACTAACCCATCCACAATACAGCCGCCACTATATCCAGCCACTACTGGTCAAAATACGGTGGGGAAGGGAACCACGTGGCCGGCAAGTCACACCATAGAATATCGGACTTGAACATTTAACTATATACCTTCAGAAATAGTGAGCTACGTCAAATACCCTGTGGAACACACTGCATCCAATAAGAACCCAACCGCAATAAAACCTGCACTTCCACCCTTTGCAAAAATGGCTGGAGGTGCCAAAAATAAAGACAAAAAAGGGGTCCCATGGATGCATTTGCCAACTCCTCAAACCAAGGACACGACAATGACAATGCAGAATCCCCCAAAACATCTGCATCAGATCCCACAATTCCTTGAAGATATGCTGCACTCCCTATTTCCGGAGGCACAGTTCTCCAAACAGTTCCTGGTGGAGTGAGCGTGCAGAGCACTTACCGTGCCTCCAAGCCAGGGGCACCACCACGTACTATAATAGCAAGGCTGCTCAATTATCGTGTTCAAGACCTGGTGCACCGCCTGGCGCATGAACAAGGCCCCTCTCCTTCAAGACCAACCGAATCCACATTTATCCGATTTTTCAACGGGGGTACAGACAGCTCGAAGATTCTTTGACCCAGTGAAGAGAGCGTTGAGAGACCGAAAAACCAAATATTCCATGATGTTCCCGGCAAGGCTCCGCATCCAACACGCGGACAAGACACAATTCTTTGATTCACCTGATGAAGCTATCGCATATATAGAGAACCACATCCCGGCAATACCCCCAGGGACCTGACTAACAAACTCCTATCCACCGGACCTGACAAGAAACTAGACTTACTATCTTGAACATTAAATAAGGCAGCACCGCGCCTATCCACACGAACACTGAATATAGTCCCGGAGAGGAGGCTGGGCCACGCTGCCCCCGCGCTCCCTCAAGGTCTACCGCAAAGTAGCAAATGGTTTATTGGGAGACACCGTCCGTTTGGGGGGATGTTAAGGGTGGGGGTGGTTGTACGAACAGGCCCATTGCCTGGTTAAAATAGCAAGATGCAGTAGTTATTTTAAACCGCAACCGACAAGTTGGTTTGGTTACAAACAGTTGGAATAAAAACAAAAAAAAAACGGACATTTTCGTAGGAGGAGAAAGACCCTCGAAATACAGCAACGTCAACACACACATCACAGAAGGAAATTGAATGGCATCTCAACAAATTACCAAAAGCACTAGACTTCTATCCTGGAATGTAAGAGGACTCCTTAATCCAATTAAGACCAGGAAAGTAATAGCATACGCCAACAGACACAGAATAGACATCCTACTATTACAAGAAACACACACCAAGTCACAAAACACTTATTCACTTGGTCGCTCTTGGGGTCCGCAGGTATATACGACAAATTACTCGCCTCAATCACGAGGGGTCCTTAAATGAATTCATCGCAGACTGGGACTCAGGATCCATAACGCCAAAATAGATGCGGAAGGTAGATTTGTTATACTTTGGGGTACACTACAAGGCCAGGAACTGATACTCATAAACACATATGGCCCTAACATAGATTCCCCGGAATTCTATCAACAAATTGTAAAACTAGTATCCTCAGTAGAAAAAGCAATAATAATATGGGGAGGAGACTTAAATACCATCCTCGATCCTGCCCTCGACAGGACATCAACGGGCGAATGAGTTATCACCAAAGCAGCACTAGACTTAAAGCAGGCCATGATCACTGTCCCACTGGCCGATGCCTGGAGGGAAATGCATCCTACCACTAGAGACTAAACATTCCACTCATACGTCCATGGATCAAGCTCCAGGATAGACTACTGGCTTTGTTCCACACGCTGCACTGCTGACCTACAAGAATGTACAATACTACCCAGAACTATAGCCGACCACTCGCCAGTGATCCTCGACATCCAGATTGGGACTCCTATTCCTGAACACCGCTTATGGAGAATGCTTCCAGATCTCCTTAGAGACACCTCAATACACGAGTCACTCCGCATAGAAATGCAGGACTTCTTCAACCGTAACAAAGACTCAGTAGAATCAAATCACACGATATGGGAAGCCTTCAAGGTTTGGATTAAAGGTCATCTGATCTCCCAAGTGCATGGCACCCTCAAAGACATACGGGCCCAACTGGCCTTAACCGAATTCCAAACCAAAGAAGCAGAAAAAGTATACATCAGAACACCAACCCCAGCAACATTATCCCCTTTGAACGAAGCTCTGAACAAGTTTAAATCACTGGCAGAACAGGAGGTATGGTATACATCCCAACCAATCAGAGCCAGGAAATATGGCAAAGGTAATAAATCTGGGAAAATGCTATCAAACCTTATTAAGACTGAACAGGGGCACAGACAAATTACCAGCATAATGGATGACCAAGGCTCAACCCATGTGGATCACTCAGAAATTAATGAGGTGTTCCGACTTTTCTACAGCAGGTTGTATTCAAACGCAGACCAAGCACCACCAGAAGCATTGCGAGGTTATCTCGACTCCTTCCCTCTTCCCAAACTCACCCCGGAAGAAAGTGGTAACATGGATCTGCCCCTAACCCTCGAAGAAATAAAGCAAGCGATTAAAGATCTCAAGACAGGCAAGTCACCAGGGTCGGATGGCCTACCAATGGATCTATACAAAATGTATATAGACAAACTTGCTCCACGACTGCTAGAGGTATGGGATGAAGCCCTGGAAATCGGTACACTCCCGCCATCAATGAGGGAAGCCATCATTACGGTGCTGTTGAAACCGCACAAGCCAGCCCATTCCCCATCCTCATACAGACCGTTGTCCCTCATCAGTGTGGATACTAACATTTTTGCCAAGGCCATGGCCAATAAACTGAACCCCTACATGACTAAACTGGTACACCCTGACTAGACTGGTTTTATTCCAGGCCGCTCCACCGCTCTGAACCTTAGACGCTTCTTCGCTATCACATCCCAATAGGATCAACGAGTACAGGCGGTGGCGGTCTCATTAGACGCGGAAAAAGCGTTCGACTCCATCTCCTGGAAATTCATGTATGGTATCATAGGGAAAATGGGCTTCGGACCAGGATTCCTCAGAACTCTAAGACTACTGTACCACAACCCCATGGCCAGAGTACACACCAACAATACCCTTTCACCCGTAATCACTCTTGGTAGAGGCACCAGACAGGGCTGCCTGCTTTCCCCGCTAATATTCGCACTAACAATAGAGGGAATGGCCGCATGTCTACGATACAACCACGCCTGGAGAGGGATCCGCATACTGGGAAAACCTCCGTTTATATCGCTCTATGCAGATGATACGATGTTATACATCAGGAACCCAGAAATCCACTTACTGCCTGTGCTACGAGACATTACCGAATTCACCAGATACTCTGGATACAAAATCAACAGGACCAAATCCGAAATAATCCCTCTCACAGTGGCCATAAATCAATCTGCAACTATGGAAGATTTACGGAGGTCCCCCACCTCAGCAAGATATCTGGGCATAATAATGGCACCAGACAAAAAAACACTGTTTACCAAGAATTGCGCCCCATACCTTGCTCAAATAGAATGCAAACTCAACGCCTGGATCAACCTACCACTGTCGCTGTACGGTCCCTGCTGAAAATGCTTATAGTTCCAAAACTGCTGTACCTATTCAACGGCATACCGATCTGGCCAGGCGTGAAATTCTTCGACACGCTGCAAAAATGTGCCACTAGATTTGTATGGGGAGGCCGACAGCCCAGACTTAGCTGGACCAAACTCTGCAAGAACTACGACACACGGGGCCTGGCTGCTCCGGACTTTCAGCTGTATTACCACTCGGCGCAAGCACACTTCACCAAATACTGGCCCGATAACACAGAACAATACGCCCATATACATGCAGAGCAGTTTGCATCTTCTCCATCGAACCTTAAGAGTATGATGTTTGCCAAGGTATTTGGAGAAAGACCACTGGCTGACCCTATGGAAACAACAGTAAGAGCATGGGCACAGATCCTGAAAAGAGTGAAATGCGAAATACCTTATTGGCCGCACCTCCCCTTATGGCAATACCCAGGCCTGGAACCCACAATGGATCGCACCATACAGATACCATGGGACCCCAACAAACAGGCGAAGGTCGGAGACCTCTTCCCAGAAGGAACGTTCCTCATGCTGAGGGAAATCCAAAAGAGAACAGGGAAAAGCCTAACCACAACATTGCACCACCAACAGCTGAAGGCTGCGTGCAATAAAAAATGGCCATCCTTCCCCAATGCGCCCCCGACACATACATTCCTAACCAAAATTCTCACTGAAGAAGGCTTTACAGGTAATGTATCCACCCTATACAGAACTGTGCAATCAAATACACCATCCAAGAACAATATGAAAACCAAATGGGAAAAAGACCTGAACATCCAGATTGAGGAACAACAATGGACAAACTACTGTAAATACACCAAAGCCAAATCCCTATGTGCTAACTTTAGACTTATACAATTCAAAATCCTGAACCAACTCCATATAACACCTAAAGAAATAACCCATTTCGATCCCGACAAGCCACAGCCGTGCCCCAAATGCGGGACACTCAATGCAACTCAATGTACTGGGAATGCTCACCAAACAAACAATTCTGGACAGAAGTGGCCAACACAATGAATCTCATACTAAACACCAATATCCCAGCCACACCGCTGAAATATCTCCTTGGAGATATCGGAAAGGCTTCCGCCAAGACCCGAAGACTATTCGCAATAGGAGGCGCAGAGGCCAAACAGAATATCCTTAAGAAATGGAAATCTAAAGACCCCCCCCACACACCAAAACTGGATAAAAGACTTAATCAATACACAGGAATCTGGAGAGTTATACGTCCGGGGGATAAATTCGACCTCGAGACCTAAGGACATATGGGCCCCACTCATGTCATACCTGCTTGCCGAAGAAGAGACGAGGAGAGCCGCAGCATCCCCTGAATGATATTCTATCCTATGTCCTCTACCTCCCTCCCACTCCCTCCCCCTCCCCCCACGTGTATATAAATTATAATAAGTGTCATAAAACAATATGCTATATACATAAGCTGTTCTACATGATTGAAACATATCCTTTGTTCAAATACGAAAGTGTCAGTAATAAAGATTTTGTTTTTTAAAAAAACGGATTTTGACAGTCCTATCATTACACTGGATGAGAGCTGGTAACTGGGGAAGCATTTGCACAGGGCCTGCAGCTAACTCGGTGAGGCGTTTTGGTGCCTTAGCAACATCCTCCACCTTGAAAATGATTCATCCACCTCAGTTATGCTGGCTCCAGTGTCTCTGATGGCAGGGGTCTCCTGACCATTCACAAGAACACTATCTTTATAATACTCTTTAGTATTATCTGGGATGGAATTATAGACATTTAAATTCTGTTGTTCCCACAAGCCAGGGACACTAAAGAAACACTAGCTGAGACTCTCATGGGTTCATCAGCCAGTAGGTGAAAATTTCCACTTGCCATAGGTACTTCTTCCTCTGGGGAGAACGCTAAGGAGACCGTGTGGACCCCTGAAAGTTTACCCTTATATCTGGGATCCCCTTTCACATGGTCAGTTGACCCACAAACATAACATTTCCCAAATGTCTGGATGAATGGGGGTTTGTTCTGACCTCCATCTGGTTTGGGTCCAGATGGTGCACTAGCCCGTTTTGGTTTCCCTTGTGGTTTACCCCTATGTTGCTATTTGTGGCCCTCTTTTGGATTGGAGGTATTAGAATTCTCTTTGTTGTCTTTCTTTGGCTGCTTTCCCTCATCCTTCTTCTGAGTAGCCTCAGAATCCTTGTGAGTAGCCCTGTTAGCAACCCAGAAGTCAGCAGCTTTAGCTAACTTATTTGGTTCTATCTCCATAGAATCAGCCAAGTGCTGTCTGACTCCAACATAACAAGATTTCTCATTCCTTCATAAGTGTTTACTCTGTAACCCTTAATCCAACCATCTACGTTTTTCGAACATTCACATACCCAGGTATCCCAAAGGGTACCAATCATGCTTTTTGAGGGTCCTAAACCTCTTAAGGTACTGGGAAGGGGTCTTCCCAAATCTAGCTATTAAATCTAGCTTCACACACTCATAATCCATCCTATCCACCTCCCCCAACTCCATCACAACATCAGATGCAACAGTGGGTAGCCTAGAGAAGAGCCAGGGAAGCAACTGATTCCCTGTAAGACCTTGAATACCGTGGTTATATTCAAACATTGCCAACCAATCCAAAATATCAAGCTTAACCTCATACATACCCACAATTTCTTTAGGCATACAGGGTCTCTTAGGACTGGAAGACCTAGAAGACTCTGGGAGAGAAGCATTCTCAAGGGATAACCTTTTCATTTCTAGGTCATGATTCAACTCCATTTCTCTGAGTTTCAGTTCTTGATGCTTTTGTTCAGTTTGAGCATTTAACCGTTTGAATTCCAGTTCAAGCCTCATTTTCTCTAGAGCAATGAATTCAGGACTGAGTGTAGGACCTGTGGGGGTCCCAGTGGACAAGGGTTGAGGTTGCTGAGCAGTATCACGCTCACCTGATTCCCACGGAGGCGCAGGTCTGGCTTCGAGTGCTGATGCTTCTTCAATGGTGAAGCGCAGGACTCTGAAGATGGACAGGAAGGGCCCCTCTACTCTGGCTTTTCTGGCTCGCAGGAATATTCCCCTGTGTGTGAAAAGGGAGTATTACCTACTGACGGAATAAAGCTCAAGCCTCCCACTCCCTTCCAACCCTCCACGATTCCTCGTGAAGTCTCACCTTAGGGTCTGGAAGGATGAGTTCTCCATCCTGCTTCTGATGCAGGGGCGCTTTGAAACCCAGTTACTTCACTGGATAGAGGTTTGATGGGAGTTCAAAATAAGCTTGACTATTCAGGTGAGACGCTGTAAGAGTTCTGTTGCAAGTTCAAAAGTTCAAGCTTAATAATAATGTTCATTGTCTTATTGCAGAAAGCGCTAACGCTTATGTCTTTTTCCCCTTAGGGGCCGGGGTTCGGAATGCCGGAGATATGGCGCCGACCCGAAGTGAAACGTGCAGTTCCAGTAAATGACAGGTAAGTTCTGGATGAGCGTTCGGGTAATGTCTTTGCATTCGCTCATTCACTGTCTTTGTCTTTTTTCCCCATAGGGGCCGGGGTCCGGAATGGCAGGAAGCGGCAGGACCCGAAATGAAATGGGAATGACCCAACAGGTAAGTCTTAGAAGGAAACTGAGCTTTTCCTATTCCCTTCCTTCTCTCACCTTGTGTTCTTGTCTTTTTCTCTCTAGGCTCTGGGAAGTGGCTGCGGATCCGGACGATCGCTGCTGAAGATGGAGGTGCCCAGGAAAGGTGAGTCAAATGCAGCGCTGCAGCGATCGAAGCGAAATGGTTTTAAAAATGATGTCTTCCCTTTCAGGATCGTCGGTGTGATGTCTCCGTGATGTAGCTTTAGCAGGTAAGGTCTTCTTTCTCTCCTATTCTCTCTTATCTCCCTTTGCAGGTGACCCAGGATGCTGACAGGCGTGGCTGAAGTCCGGATGCAGGAGCTGACACGGTGAGCGTCCAGCTGCGAGGAGCAGAACAACGCGAAGCGGGAGTTGCTGATCGGGTGTGGTTTAAATAGCTTTGTAAGAAGTTCCAGGTATGTATCCTTCCCCGACCACACCCGGGTGGAAAGTAGTCCCACAGGTAAAGTAGTTCCATTCAAGCCTCAAGAGGGCCTGGATGTAGCAGCATGGTCTGCATCAGGTAAGTGCACATTAAAACACTTGAACACATGTCTAGCTTTATGAGCCTGGTGCCTAAGGCGCCAGGACAGGGGTCCAACATGAGCCTGGCGCCTAAGGCGCCAGGACTGTGTCCAAAGGGCCCCAGCTTGGGCCCGCTGGCACTTCCCTGGGGGGAATGATGCCTGCCTCTGGGGTTGCTGGGTCGGACCTGGATCCTTGGAGGTAGGCATCATGACAGTACCACCCCCCCAAGGTTGTTCCCTCCGAGGGTTTTGGCTTGTTCGGAAATCTCTGGTGGAACCTTTGTATTAATCGAGGTGCGTGAACATGGTTACTAGGCTCCCATGATCTCTCCTGAGGTCCATATCCCTTCCAGTCAACAAGATAGAAGAGTTTTGACTTTAACACCTTGGAGTCTAAAATGTCTTTAACTTCGAATTCTAATTCCCCTTCAATTTGAACTGGGTCTGGAGGCTTAGACAGTCGGGTCCCTGGTTGTACTGGCTTCAAAAGTGATGCATGAAAAACTGGATGAATACGCATGTTAGACGGTAAATCCAGTTTAAAGGCCACGGCATTGATTATAGCCTTGATGGGATAAGGTCCTATGAATCTGGGATTGAAGGTTCGCGGGCCCTTGAGGGGTGAATGTTTCGTTGCTAGCCATACCTGGTCTCCTACTTGGTAAGGAGGAGTTTTACTTCGGTGCAAATCAGCGTTTTCTTTATACTTTTTCTTGGCTTGCTGTAAATGAGTTGCAGCTTCTTTGAAGGCTCGGGTTATTGTGGAATGCTGATGATTTACTGCGGGCATTTCCAGGGTCAGAGGTGGATCTAGGTCAGAGGTCCGAGGATGGTGACCATATAAAGTATAAAAAGGGGTTTGTCCGGTTCCAGAATGCACTGAATTGTTGTATGCATATTCTGCGATCCAAAGGATGTCTTTCCAATTAAACTCTGATTGGTGTAACATGCACCGTAGATATTGCTCGAGAGTCTGGTTCTCTCGGTTTGTCCGTCGGTCTGAGGGTGGTGGCTGGTGGATAACCGCACATCTATTTGTGCTAGATGGCAACACTTTTTCCAAAAATGGGAGATAAATTGACTTCCACGATCCGAGACTAATATGGAAGGGAAACCATGTATGCGAACTATATTCTCCAGAAATTCCTTGGCCAAGGTGGAAGCTGAAGGCAAACCTTTTAAAGGGATAAAGTGGGCCATTTTGGAGAATAGATCCACACTTACAAGGATAGTGTTGTAACCAGCACAAGGAGGCAGGTCAGTTATAAAGTCCATTGACAAGGTGTGCCATGGTGCCGGTGGAATATCCAAGGGTTGAAGTAGGCCGGCTGGCCTTTTCTTTTGACCCTTGTTTTGGGCGCAAATTCCACAAGACAATACAAAAGACTTTGTCTTTTCTCCAAGAAGGCCACCAGAAGTGGCGTTTGATTTTTTTCCTCCGTTTTAGCGATACCAGGGTGTCCTTCCATTAATGATTCATGATGATGGGCAATAACAAGTTCTTGCAATTCTTTACTTGGCAGAAACAACCGCTCCTGGAAGTAGGGTAAATCATCCTTAACGGTGTAATGAGGACCCTTTTGACTCCATTCCAGTAAGGCTGAAGAGTCTAGAAGTTGTTTTATTTGCGTTTGGATGACCTCAATAGTTTGCAATGAAGTTAGGCCTAAGATCCTTTGTTCAGGTATGATTGGCACAGGTTCTAAACTCGAATTGGGTTCTTCCATGCCAATCCGGGACAAGGCGTCCGCTTTACCATTCTTGCAGCCAGGGCGATAGGTAATTACAAAATCAAATTCCGCAAAGAATAGAGCCCAACGGAGTTGTCGTGAAGATTGAGCTTTGGCCGTCTTTAAATACTGTAAATTTCTGTGATCCGTAATTACGGTGATGGTGTGTCTTGCCCCCCAGAAGGTAGTGACGCCAAGCCTTGAAAGCAGATTTAATAGCCAGTAACTCTTTGTCGGTAATTGCGTAGTTGATTTCAGAAGGAGAAAATTTCCTGGACCAAAAGGCCACAGGGTGTAGTTGGTTAGTTTCTGGGTCTCTTTGCGACAGGACAGCTCCCATGGCCGAACTGGATGCGTCGGTTTCCACAATGTAAGGGAGAAATGGGTGCGGGTGCTTCAATACAGGTGCAGAGGTGAATTTGGTTTTCAGGTCCTGAAAGGCTTGTTCGGCCTCAAGAGTCCATTCAAAGCGTTTGTTTTTCTTTAGGAGAGCTGTGATGGGTTGGACTGTTCGGGAAAATTCCGGGATGAATCTTCGATAGAAATTGGCGAAGCCGAGCATGCTCTGAACTCCTTTCACCGAGCTAGGAGATGGCCATTTGAGGATGGCGTCCACCTTTCGCGAGTCCATTCGGACTCCTTGGGGTGTCAGGATGAATCTGAGAAACTCTACTTCTGTGGTATGAAAAACGCATTTTTCGAGCTTTGCAAATAGTCTGTGCTGGCGCAATTTCTCAAGAACTGCCCTGACATGTTTTCTGTGATCGGATTCTGAAGAAGAGTACACCAGAATGTCGTCAATGTAAACAATGACACAGACATCGATAAGTTCCCGAAGAACATCATTCATAAAGTACTGAAAGGCGGCAGGTGCATTGCACAAACCGAAGGGCATCACCTGATATTCAAAGAGCCCAAATTTGGTGCGGAATGCAGTCTTCCATTCGTCGCCTTCTTTTATACGCACCAGGTGATAAGCTCCTCGGAGATCTAACTTGGTGTACACACAAGCGTCTTTCACCTGGTTGATAAGCTCAGGGATCAGGGGCAGAGGATAACGATTCTTAATCGTTATTTGATTTAGGGCGCGATAGTCTATACATGTTCTAAGGTCGCCCTCTTTTTTCGGCACGAAGAACAGAGCTGAGGAGACTTGGACGGGCGAATAAAACCATTGGCTAGGTACTGATCTAAATACTGACGCAAATGCAGGTTCTCAGGTTCCGTAAGAGCATAAATCCTACTACAAGGTAGTTGAGCATTGGGTACCAGATCGATTTGGCAATCATAAGACCGATGGGGAGGTAACGTGTTCGCCTGTTCCTTCTGAAAAACTTCTTGGTATTCTGACCGTAGCTGTACAGGGGTGGAAGTTGCTGAGGCTAGACCCATAACTGGATTTCTTGGATAACAAGTTGGTTCACAATTAGGAAAACTTATCTTCTTTGCTTGCCAGTCAATTCTGGGATTGTGTTTCTAACCAAGGAATTCCAAGAATTACTTGAAATTGTGGGGCCTTGATCACATCAAACACGATTGCTTCCCGATGTCCATCCTGACCCACCAGTGTCATTTCAACAGTGGAATGCGTTACAGGCCCTGAGGCTATTTCGGTTCCATCTACTGTAGTAATGACATCTTGGGTTACTTTCGGGCGGAGAGGGAGCTTAATCCTGGAAGCCAATTCACGGTCTATGTAATATCCAATAGCTCCACTGTCGATGTACGCTTTTATAGCATGCAACTGCTGAGGCTGTTTTGGATCCACGAGCACCATTGGCATGACAAAATGCGAGGTCAAAGAGTTTGTTTTCAAGCTCGGCAAGCGGACCCCTATGCTTGTCGGGCTAGGTCGTTTCCTGAATCAGGTGTCAATAAATCGTTATCAGTGGCTCCAACCACCTTCTTAGGTGGTTTAACCGGACAATTTCGAAGAAAGTGACCTGAAGTCCCGCAATACAGACAAAGTTGCATTTGCCGCCTTCTCTCTCGTTCCTTCTGCATTAATGGTCCTTTAACACCGCCGATTTGCATAGGTTTGGATACGTCGGTACTCTTGGAGTTAGTGTGGGTTTTGATCGGTACTCGGGTTTCGTACTTGAACCGATCTGCTTTTCTATTTTGAAGTCTGTGATCAAGTTGAACCACCAAGTCTATGTAGTCTGGGCAGACCTGGGGTGGATCTACTATCTGAGCTAGAACATCCTTAAGCTCGCCGCGCAGGCCTCGATGATACAATGTGACCCTTTTGTTTTCTGGCCATCCAGTTTCCACAACCAGTCTATTAAAGGTGGCAACGTAGGACAGGAGATCCTGATTACCTTGTCGTAAGGATAGCAGTTCGTTATCAAGGGCCTGTCCTTGAGAGTGTCAAGCAAACAATCTTTCCATGCTGGCCTGGAATCCCTGAAAATCCTGGAGAATGGGATCATCCTGATTTACCAATGGAATAGACCAATCGGCAGCACTGCCACTGAGGTAAGATAGTATAAAGGCTACCTTGGTCTGGTCGTTAGGAAAGGCCCCGGGTCTGCATAGAAAGTGTAAACGACATTGGTTCATAAAGACGGCATATTTCTTGGGATCCCCCGCAAAATGTTCAGGCGGGGCCAAAGGCAGGTGTCCAGGTAGATTGATTTGTACCGGTTTATTCAAACCCATTGATGTGGAAGTACCTCCGGAATTAGGTAAAGGAGTGTGCCCTGCCTGGGCCTGCAATAACCTTTTGGCCAGGTCATCTGTTCTCTCCTTGGATAGGATCAGTTCTCTTTTGAGAGCGTTATTCTCCTGGCGGGCTGAGTGCACCTCTGCCCGTAATTCCCCTAAAAGCTGGGCCAGCTGATCTGTCTCAGAAGGTTCCATAGCGCCCGGGTGGGAAATTGTGGGTAGGCTTCGCGTTCTATCACGCTCACCTGATTCCCACGGAGGCGCAGGTCTGGCTTCGAGTGCTGATGCTTCTTCAATGGTGAAGCGCAGGACTCTGAAGATGGACAGGAAGGGCCCCTCTACTCTGGCTTTTCTGGCTCGCAGGAATATTCCCCTGTGCGTGAAAAGGGAGTATAACCTACTGACGGAATAAAGCTCAAGCCTCCCACTCCCTTCCAACCCTCCACGATACCCTTCCACGATTCCTCGTGAAGTCTCACCTTAAGGTCTGGAAGGATGAGTTCTCCATCCTGCTTCTGATGCAGGGGCGCGTTGAAACCCAGTTACTTCACTGGATAGAGGTTTGATGGGAGTTCAAAATAAGCTTGACTATTCAGGTGAGGCGCTGTAAGAGTTCTGTTGCAAGTTCAAAAGTTCAAGCTTAATAATAATGTTCATTGTCGTATTGCAGCAAGCGCTAACGCTTATGTCTTTTTCCCCATAGGGGCCGGGGTCCGGAATGCCATGAAGCGGCAGGACCCGAAATTAGATGGGAATGACCCAACAGGTAAGTCTTAGAAGGAAACTGAGCTTTTCCTATTCCCTTCCTTCTCTCACCTTGTGTTCTTGTCTTTTTCTCTCTAGGCTCTGGGAAGTGGCTGCGGATCCGGACGATCGCTGCTGAAGATGGAGGTGCCCAGGAAAGGTGAGTGAAATGCAGCGCTGCAGCGATCAAAGCGAAATGCTTTTAAAAATGTCTTCCCTTTCAGGATCGTCGGTGTGATGTCTCCGTGATGTAGCTTTAGCAGGTAAGGTCTTCTTTCTCTTCTATTCTCTCTTATCTCCCTTTGCAGGTGCCCAGGATGCTGACAGACGTGGCTGAAGTCTGGATGCAGGAGCTGACACGGTGAGCGTCCAGCTGCGAGGAGCAGAACAACGCGAAGCGGGAGTTGCTGATCGGGCGTGGTTTAAATAGCTTTGGAAGAAGTTCCAGGTATGTATCCTTCCCCGACCACACCCGGGTGGAAAGTAGTCCCACAGGTAAAGTAGTTCCATTCAGGCCTCAAGAGGGCCTGGATGTAGCAGCATGGTCTGCATCAGGTAAGTGCACATTAAAACACTTGAACACATGTCTAGCTTTATGAGCCTGGCGCCTAAGGCGCCAGGACAGGGGTCCAACAGGAGCCTGGCGCCTAAGGCGCCAGGACTGTGTCCAAAGGGCCCCAGCTTGGGCCCGCTGGCACTTCCCTGGGGGGGGGGAATGATGCCTGCCTCTGGGGTTGCTGGGTCGGACCTGGCTCCTTGGAGGTAGGCATCATGACAAGCAGGCAAGGGAGCAGAGGCCTACATTAGGAGACACATCTGCCTCTTCCAACTCATCAGTAACAGACATATTATCATCCTCAATACTTTCCACATTTGCTAGGGAGTCAGGCATTTCAGACCCACTCCCCAGACTTGGACTCTTTAACAACTTTTCAATCAATTCAGACTTTTTGCCTTTGGCAGGGAGTTTCCTTTCTTTACACATGTTTCTTAAATAATCAGCAGTGTAACTCAGAAGGGTCTCCTGACTGTGGCTTTCCATATCAGACATGATTAATATTGCTTTTTTAGTGATGTTAGCCTTGTGGTTAGTTGATCCAAGGTAATAGCAGCACTCTAAGTGTAATTACTATACTTGATCCTCACCGCTGTACACCAGTGCTAGGCAGAATTATATGCAGTACCCTTTGGGAACACCACACACAATTAAGACTACAAGCGACAGTACAAATTCACCTTTGGTATAAGCCTGTACTACAAAGTAAAGTGGTAGCAATGGCTGAGCAGCCAGAATTCTCAAGGGTAAGTGAGCAGTACACAAAGGACAGCAATTACTATGATTCAAACAAACACTGACACAAGGTTTTCAAGTAAAAGACTTTACATTTATTTTACTTTTCAGTTGTATAACATTTCTCTATTCTCAGCAGTTAAAAAAACACACTCTTAATACACCACACAACTCCCAATAAGTTCCAGACAAGTTAAGCTCACAAAATGAAGTGGAAGCAAAATGGCACTCCAGCAATTTAAAAGGGAGGGAAAGACAAAGTTAATAAAAATGGAACCACACCAACCGGTAAGTACTCAGGGCAGTTGAGCAAGAGGTACTACAATGATAGAATCAGGTAGAAAAGGTTTAGGACCAAAGTCAATAGGACAAAAGTCTTTTGCTCAAGATCACACGGTTCAGAGTAGTTTGCGGTAAAGTTCGTGCCACGGGTTCCAGAGGAGGTTGGTTGGCAGAAAAGTTAGTTCAAAGAGAAGAGAAGGACAAGCCCTCGGATTGGAGAAAGATTTCACACACTTTCACAGCGGCTGAACGAAACGAACAACCGGATTTGCACAATACCTTTAAAACGGAGAGGGAACTGTAGCTGAGGGGGACGTTCTGGTAGTTCCTGCCGGCTCACGGTTCCTGAAGCGACTGTCAGTCTGACAAGACGTAGGAAGACTGGAGGGTCCTGCACTACCCAGGGAAGAAACCAGCAGCAGAGCAAAGCAACAAATAAAAGGTGTGCTCCTTAAATTCCAAGCAGGGTCCGACCTTCCTGGCTATCCGGCCCACTGTAGCTCTGTACAGTGAATTCGACCAGAGGAGGGGTCCCGGCTTGAAGTTTGGGCGAACTGGTTGGTCCCACCAGCTCAAGGGAAGAAGATTCCTGGAGGATCTTCTCTGTCGTCAGATTCTGAAGATTCGGACCTGCAGCAGGGCTTCACCGGGCGGTCATTGTACGGGTCATCTTCTGTCAGCTTCTCGTTGGTTCATTCGTTCCAGTGGCGACTAGGCTCTTCCAGTCCCAGAGACCTGCTTTTTATGCAGTTTCCCCCATTCATACAGCCTGGCTGTCAATCACACAGCAGTGTGGCTGTCCTGGCAAGGACAGTCACCCAGCCAGTCAAACAGGCGTGCGACTTGGGTTACCCAGGGAACCCATGGCAGGGGTCCCAAGATCCCTCCCTCACATCCTGCCTACTCAGACTTTCAGGCGCTTTAGGGAGGGTTTCTGTGCAGAAGCCCATTGAAAGATGGCGAACAAAGGAATCAAAACTGGTTTGGCACGCAGAGTAAAACACGAGAAAGACATTTACAAAAAGAAATGGTGAATAAACCCAGCCAGAACCGTAATAATATATATATGGTCAAGGGGGTTTTGTAATATAATAGCCTAAAACAATACCATGGTTATTTAAGATAACCGCGGTATAAAAATAGGGTAGTTACCACTGCCACCAGCCAAGTCTTGAAGTAAAGGGAGCGAAACAATGCTCCAAGAGAGACAGACAAAAATGGATAACTATTAACCCTTTCCAATACTTTATGTAAGATAGGGTGTACTGGGTCTGTGGTTAAAGAGACTAAAATAAAGTTAATGGCAACTTTAGTCAGCCCCAGAAAATGGAGTCAGTGGGAAGTCTCAAAGACAACCCTTAGTCACTGCACTGAAGGTGCTGTGTAACACACATGAAAAATATGATGTCATGGAGTAGGTGAGGCTCCAGAGCCCAAGATCACACAAATTGAAAAAATACACACAGCAAAACACATGTAAGGGCAGTGCCACCAGGGGGCGCACAGGCGATGGCTGCCTGAAGACGCCGCTCCCGCTGAAACTGAGCCGTATTGAGGGATTGAGCCCCCCCGTGACCTCCCCACGAAACAGCTGCGGTTCTCAGTGGCGGTGAATCCCAGGAGACCCCCCCCGGGCGAAAGAGCGACGCTGAAAGACCCTCGGACGCCTAAGAACGAGGCCCTGTGGCCCAACGAGAGAATCCGTGGGAGGCCCCGCCCATCTCTAGAGCTGCGCGGGGAGACGTGGCACGCAGTAGCCGTTGAGGCCTGCAAGCGCACCTGACCCTCCACCCTACTCCCGTCACAAAGCATGCCAGCGCTTCGGCGGGGACCCCACCGTCGGGGCCCCGCGGCATGTGGGGAAGGTACCAACCAATCCCCGCCAGAGGTGAGACAGCCCGCTTGACCCGAGCTCCCGAACATGGAGTCGAACAACAGGGGCGCCGAGACCCCGACCAACGGACCCTGGCAAGGGCCAACAGAGCGGTGTACTGCCGACAACAGCGGGGCACGGCGGGTGAAGAAGGTGAGAGACTTATACAGGTAGTGGCCGCCTGGAGACGAACTCAGAAGAAAACATGGCCGGTAGTACCTTACCCACCCGGCCTGGACCCTCATCCGATCACAAATTTGATACTCATCGCCGTCACAGGGACAGACGACCACAAGCAGCGGGGAAAAAGCGTGTGTAGAGAGTGTGAGGCCCCTGCCGGAGACTGGTGGGGCGTGTGCCCGCTCAAAGATAGCTCCACACGGAGCGGTTTTTGCCCGAAGAAGCGAGGGCGGTCTCCCAGCAGGATCATCGCGCTTGGCCCCCGAAGACCACTACCGGAGGGAGAGAAAGGGAGATCGGATGAGCTGGCGCCAAACCCTCCAGGAGTATCGCTACCGGGACGCCAGAAGGGAGAATAGTGGCCTGGATCGGACGACTAGAATGTCCCAGCCCGAGACCTCGCCCCCGCCCACCCTTACAATGGAAAAGGGCTTTGGCTCGGTCCTGCAGGAGATCAGAGACATGCGGGCGGACATTGCCCAGAAAATGGAGGACATGGACCGCAGGGTGGACAAGGTCGAGGACAGACTGTTGCAGCTGGAGATCAACCAGTCCTCAGCAACGACCCAAGAGATGGACATGTCCATGAGAATAGCTACGCTAGAGAAAAGAGACGAGGAGAGGGACAGGCAAATGGACGACTTCGAAAATAGGGAACGGAGGAACAACCTCAGAATTTTTGGGGTCCCGGAGTCGGAGGGAGAAACGGAAAGAGAACTGAACCGGACGGTGAGGGACATCATCACCCTCCTTTTCTCGGACGAGATGACGACTGAACCAACGTTCGACCGGATCCACAGAGCGGGGGGCCCCCGGTCAATCCTGGTCCGCTTTTATTACTACACCGAGAAAGCGAAGGTTCTGGAGGAGGCCAGAAAGGCACTGGAAATAACTTATAACAACGCACAAGTGTCCATTTCCAGGACCTCTCTTCATACACACTGGCCAAACGCAGGATGTGCCGCCCTCTGACACAAATGCTAAAAGAGAAGGGGGTGTGCTATAGATGGGGGTATCCCTTCTCCCTCTCGTTTGAATACGAGGGCCAACGGTCGACCCTGATTACAGAGGAGGACATAAGGGAAGCCATCCAAGGGTATGTGTCGGACCCGGCCCCTCGGAGAGAACCCATGGGATTTGCAGTGGAAGGAGCCAGGGAACGCAGCTCACAAGGAGAGCGGAGAAAGAAGACTGGTCCACGGAAATTTAAGAAACTGAACCCGCCGTCCCCGGCGACGGACAGGGAAGACGCCGACCCCGGCCAGGGAGGAGCAGGCCGGTCGAGCCCGGGGTAGCCTGGAAGTACAAAAGGGTACGGGGAAACTGGGCAAAGAACTCAATCCACGATCACAAACGTACGGTCTGGCACAAGGACGAGTAGACTTCCAGGACTACGGGGTCTGGGGACGTAAGGGGCCTCCCAGAACAGCAAGTATGTCGGTTACCTGGGGGAGGGGGCTCGGTGGGGGGGTGGGAAGGACAAGGGGGGGCTCAAGGAGGAGTAATTTCCGACATTAGCCCAGCCGGAGGCGGTAGGCTGGTGGTCCGGCCAATTACCAGCAATGGTGGAACTATTTGGCTGGACGCCGGGGGGGGTGAAGGAACAGTTAGGGTTGTTCAGTTTGGGGGGGGACCAGGGGGCAGTTGGGGACAGGCTTAAGGCCCACCTGGGGGAGGGGGGGTAAGGGAGATCAGGTTGTAACCCAAAAGGAGCAGGAAAGGAAAAGTGCCACGAGCCAGCTACCCAGTAAGATGTTGACCATAGACGATGGCTGAGGAATTACTGGGGTGCGCGGGAAGTTCCACACGCGATTTCAGCAGGGTACGTGTATTACTGGGGTGCGCAGGAAGTTCCACACGCGATTTCAGCAGGGTACGTGTATTTCTGGGGTGTGGGGAAGTTTAACACGCGATTACAGCAAGGTACGTGTATTACAGGGGTGCGCGGGAAGTTCCACACGCAATTTCAGCAGGGTACGTGTATTTCTGGGGTACGGAGAAGTTTAACATGTGATTTCAGCAGGGTACGTGTATTACTGGGGTGCGCGGGAAGTTCCCCATGCGATTTCAGCAGGGTACGTGTATTACTGGGGTGCGTGGGAAGTTCCACACGCAATTTCAGAAGGGTACGTGTATTTCTGGGGTGCGGGGAAGTTTAACACGTGATTACAGCAGGGTACGTGTATTACAGGGTTGCGCAGGAAGTTCCACATGCGATTTCAGCAGGGTACGTGTATTATAGGGGTGTGCGGGTTGTTCCACACATGATTTCAGCAGGGTACATGTATTTCTGGGGTGCGGGGAAGTGTAACACGCAATTTCAGCAGGGTACGTGTATTACTGGGTTGCGCGGGAAGTTCCACACGCAATTTCAGCAGGGTATGTGTATTTCTGGGGTGCGGGGAAGTTTAACACGCGATTACAGTAGGGTACGTGTATTACAGGGGTGCACGGGAAGTTCCACACGAGATTTCAGCAGGGTATGTGTATTTCTGGGGTGTGCGGGAAGTTCCACACGCGATTTCAGCAGGGTATGTGTATTACTGGGGTGCACGGGAAGTTCCACACGCAATTTCAGCAGGGTACGTGTATTACTGGGGTGCGCAGGAAGTTCCACAAGCGATTTCAGCAGCGTACGTGTATTTCTGGGGTGTGTGGAAGTTTAACACGCAATTACAGCAGGGTACGTGCTTAACAGGGATGCGTGGGAAGTTCCACTCGCGATTTCAGCATGGTACGTGTATTTCTGGGGTGCGGGGAAGTTTAACACGCGATTTCAGCAGGGTACGTGTATTACTGGGGTGCCCAAGAAGTTCCACACGCGATTTCAGCAGGGTACGTGTATTTCTGGGGTGCGGGGAAGTTTAACACGCGATTTCAGCAGGGTACGTGTATTACTGGGGTGCCCAGGAAGTTCCACACGCGATTTCAGCAGGGTACGTGTATTTCTGGGGTGCGGGGAAGTTCCACACGCAATTTCAGCAGGGTACGTGTATTACTGGGGTGCGCGGGAAGTTCCACACGCGATTTCAGCAGGGTACGTGTATTTCTAGGGTGCAGGGAAGTTTAACACGCGATTACAGCAGGGTACGTGTATTACTGGGGTGCACGGGAAGTTCCACACACTATTTCAGCAGGGTACGTGTATTTCTGGGGTGCAGGGAAGTTTAACACGTGATTACAGCAGGGTACGTGTATTACAGGGGTGCGCAAGAAGTTCCACACGTGATTTCAGCAGGGTACGTGTATTTCTGGGGTGCGGGGAAGTTTGACAAGCGATTTCAGCAGGGTACGAGTATTTCTGGGGTGCGGGGAAGTTTAACACGTGATTACAGCAGGGTACGTGTATTTCTGGGGTGCGGGGAAGTTTGACAAGCGATTTCAGCAGGGTACGTGTATTTCTGGGGTGCGGGGAAGTTTAACACGCGATTTCAGCAGGGTACGTGTATTACTGGGGTGCGGGGAAGTTTAACACGCGATTTCAGCAGGGTACGTGTATTACTGGGGTGCCCAGGAAGTTCCACACGCGATTTCAGCAGGGTATGTGTATTTCTGGGGTGCGGGGAAGTTCCACACGCAATTTCAGCAGGGTACGTGTATTACTGGGGTGCGCGGGAAGTTCCACACGCGATTTCAGCAGGGTACGTGTATTTCTGGGGTGCGGGGAAGTTTAACACGCGATTACAACAGGGTACGTGTATTACTGGGGTGCACGGGAAGTTCCACACACTATTTCAGCAGGGTATGTGTATTTCTGGGGTGTGCGGGAAGTTCCACACGGGATTTCAGCAGGGTATGTGTATTACTGGGGTGCACGGGAAGTTCCACACGCAATTTCAGCAGGGTACGTGTATTTCTGGGATGCGGGGAAGTTTAACACGCAATTTCAGCAGGGTACGTGTATTACTGGGGTGCGCGGGAAGTTCCACAAGCGATTTCAGCAGCGTACGTGTATTTCTGGGGTGCGTGGAAGTTTAACACGCAATTACAGCAGGGTACGTGCTTAACAGGGATGCGCGGGAAGTTCCACTCGCGATTTCAACATGGTACGTGTATTTCTGGGGTGCGGGGAAGTTTAACACGCGATTTCAGCAGGGTACGTGTATTACTGGGGTGCCCAAGAAGTTCCACACGCGATTTCAGCAGGGTACGTGTATTTCTGGGGTGCCCAGGAAGTTCCACACGCGATTTCAGCAGGGTACGTGTATTTCTGGGGTGCGGGGAAGTTTGACAAGCGATTTCAGCAGGGTACGAGTATTTCTGGGGTGCGGGGAAGTTTAACACGTGATTACAGCAGGGTACGTGTATTTCTGGGGTGCGGGGAAGTTTGACAAGCGATTTCAGCAGGGTACATGTATTTCTGGGGTGCGGGGAAGTTTAACACGCGATTTCAGCAGGGTACGTGTATTACTGGGGTGCGGGGAAGTTTAACACGCGATTTCAGCAGGGTACGTGTATTACTGGGGTGCCCAGGAAGTTCCACACGCGATTTCAGCAGGGTATGTGTATTTCTGGGGTGCGGGGAAGTTCCACACGCAATTTCAGCAGGGTACGTGTATTACTGGGGTGCGCGGGAAGTTCCACACGCGATTTCAGCAGGGTACGTGTATTTCTGGGGTGCGGGGGAGTTTAACACGCGATTACAGCAGGGTACGTGTATTACTGGGATGCAGGGGAAGTTCCACACACTATTTCAACAGGGTACGTGTATTTCTGGGGTGCGGGGAGGTTTAACACACAATTTCAGCAGGGTACGTGTATTACTGGGGTGCGCGGGAAGTTCCACACACGATTTCAGCAGGGTACGTGTATTTCTGGGGTGCAGGGAAGTTTAACACGTGATTACAGCAGGGTACGTGTATTACAGGGGTGCGCAGGAAGTTCCACACGCGATTTCAGCAGGGTACGTGTATTTCTGGGGTGCGGGGAAGTTTAACACGCGATTTCAGCAGGGTACGTGTATTACTGGGGTGCCCAAGAAGTTCCACACGCGATTTCAGCAGGGTACGTGTATTTCTGGGGTGCGGGGAAGTTTAACACGCGATTTCAGCAGGGTACGTGTATTACTGGGGTGCCCAGGAAGTTCCACACGCGATTTCAGCAGGGTACGTGTATTTCTGGGGTGCGGGGAAGTTTAACACGCGATTACAACAGGGTACATGTATTACAGGGGTGCACGGGTTGTTCCACACATGATTTCAGCAGGGTACATGTATTTCTGGGGTGCAGGGAAGTTTGACAAGCGATTTCAGCAGGGTACGTGTATTTCTGGGGTGCGGGGAAGTTTGACAAGCGATTTCAGCAGGGTACGTGTATTTCTGGGGTGCGGGGAAGTTTAACACGTGATTACAGCAGGGTACGTGTATTACTGGGGTGCGCGGGAAGTTCCACACGCGATTTCAGCAGGGTACGTGTATTTCTGGGGTGCGGGGAAGTTTAACACTCAATTTCAGCAGGGTACGTGTATTTCTGGGGTGCCCAGGAAGTTCCACACGCGATTTCAGCAGGGTACGTTTATTTCTGGGGTGTGGGGAAGGTTAACACGCAATTTCAGAAGGGTACGTGTATTACTGGGGTGCGCGGGAAGTTCCACACGCGATTTCAGCAGCGTACGTGTATTTCTGGGGTGCGGGGAAGTTCCACACGCAATTTCAGCAGGGTACGTGTATTACTGGGGTGCGCGGGAAGTTCCACATGCGATTTCAGCAGGGTACGTGTATTTCTGGGGTGCGGGGAAGTTTAACGCGCGATTACAGCAGGGTACGTGTATTACTGGGGTGCACGGGAAGTTCCACACACTATTTCAGCAGGGTACGTGTATTTCTGGGTGTGGGGAAGTTTAACACGCGATTTCAGCAGGGTACGTGTATTACTGGGGTGCCCAGGAAGTTCCACACGAGATTTCACCAGGGTACGTGTATTTCTGGGGTGCGGGGAAGTTTAACACGCGATTTCAGCAGGGTACATGTATTACTGGGGTGCGCGGGAAGGTCCACACGCGATTTCAGCAGGGTACATGTATTTCTGGGGTGCGGGGAAGTTTAACACGCAATTTCAGCAGGGTACGTGTATTACTGGGGTGCGCGGGAAGTTCCACACGCGATTTCAGCAGGGTACGTGTATTTCTGGGGTGCAGGGAAGTTTAACACGCAATTACAGCAGGGTACGTGTATTACTGGGGGGCGCGGGAAGTTCCACACGCGATTTCAGCAGGGTACGTGTATTTCTGGGTTGCAGGGAAGTTTAACACGCGATTTCAGCAGTGTACGTATATTACTGGGGTGCGCGGGAAGTTCCACACGCGATTTCAGCAGGGTACGTGTATTTCTGGGTTGCAGGGAAGTTTAACACGCGATTTCAGCAGTGTACGTGTATTACTGGGGTGCGCAGGAAGTTCCACACGCGATTTCAGCAGGGTACGTGTATTACTGGGGTGCCCAAGAAGTTCCACACGCGATTACAGCAGGGTACGTGTATTTCTGGGGTGAGCGGGAAGTTCCACACGTGATTTCAGCAGGGTACGTGTATTTCTGGGGTGCGGGGAAGTTTGACAAGCGATTTCACTAGGGTACGTGTATTTCTGGGGTGCGGGGAGGTTTAACACGCAATTTCAGCAGGGTACGTGTATTACAGGGGTGCACGGGAAGTTCCACACGCGATTTCAGCAGGGTACGTGTATTTCTGGGGTGCAGGGAAGTTTAACACGCGATTACAGCAGGGTACCTGTATTACAGGGGTGCGCGGGAAGTTCCACACGCGATTTCAGCAGGGTACGTGTATTTCTGGGGTGCGGGGAAGTTTAACATGCGATTTCAGCAGGGTACGTGTATTACTGGGGTGCGCGGGAAGTTCCACACGTGATTTCTGCAGGGTACGTGTATTTCTGGGGTGCGGGGAAGTTTGACAAGCGATTTCAGCAGGGTACGTGTATTTCTGGGGTGTGGGGAAGTTTAACACGTGATTACAGAAGGGTACGTATATTACAGGGGTGCGCAGGAAGTTCCACACGCGATTTCAGCAGGGTACGTGTATTTCTGGGGTGCGGGGAAGTTTAACACGCGATTACAGCAGGGTACATGTATTACAGGGGTGCGCAGGTTGTTCCACACATGATTTGAGCAGGGTACATGTATTTCTGGGGTGCAGGGAAGTTTAACACGCGATTACAGCAGGGTATGTGTATTACAGGGGTGCGCAGGAAGTTCCACACGCGATTTCAGCAGGGCACGTGTATTTCTGGGGTGCGGGGAAGTTTAACATGCGATTTCAGCAGGGTACGTGTATTACTGGGGTGCGCGGGAAGTTCCACACACGATTTCAGCAGGGTACGTGTATTTCTGGGGTGCGGGGAAGTTTGACAAGCGATTTCAGCAGGGTACGTGTATTACTGGGGTGCGGGGAAGTTTAACACGTGATTACAGCAGGGTACATGTATTACTGGGGTGCGCGGGAAGTTCCACACGCGATTTCAGCAGGGTACTTGTATTTCTGTGGTGCGTTGAAGTTTGACAATCGATTTCAGCAGGGTACGTGTATTTCTGGGGTGCGGGGAAGTTCCACACGCGATTTCAGCCGGGTACGTGTATTTCTGGGGTGCACGGGAAGTTCCACACGAGATTTCAGCAGGGTACGTGTATTTCTGGGGTGTGCGTGAAGTTTAACACTCAATTTCAGCAGGTTATGTGTATTGCTGGGGTGCGCGGGAAGTTCCACACGCGATTTCAGCAGGGTACGTGTATTACTGGGGTGCGAGGGAAGTTCCACACGATTTCAGCAGCGTACGTCTATTTCTGGGGTGTGGGGAAGTTTAACACGCGATTACAGCAGGGTACGTGCTTAACAGGGATGCGCGGGAAGTTCCACACGCCATTTCAGCAGGGTTCGTGTATTACTGGGGTGCGCGGGAAGTTCCACACGCTATTTCAGCAGGGTACATGTATTTCTGGGGTGCAGGGAAGTTTAACACGCGATTACAGCAGGGTACGTGTATTACTGGGGTGCAGGGAAGTTTAACACGCTATTTCAGCAGGGTACATGTATTTCTGGGGTGCGGGGAAGTTTAACACGCAATTTCAGCAGGGTACGTGTATTACTGGGGTGCGCGGGAAGTTCCACACGCAATTTCAGCAGGGTACGTGTATTTCTGGGGTGCGGGGAAGTTTAACACGCGATTACAGCAGGGTACGTGTATTACTGGGGTGCACGGGAAGTTCCACACACGATTTCAGCAGGGTACGTGTATTTCTGCGGTGCGGGGAGGTTTAACACGCAATTTCAGCAGGGTACGTGTATTGCTGGGGTGCGCGGGAAGTTCCACACGCGATTTCAGCAGGATACATGTATTTCTGGGGTGCAGGGAAGTTTAACACGCGATTACAGCAGGGTACGTGTATTACAGGGGTGCGCAGGAAGTTCCACACGCAATTTCAGCAAGGTACGTGTATTTCTGGGGTGCGGGGAACTTTAACATGCGATTTCAGCAGGGTACGTGTATTACTGGGGTGCGCGGGAAGTTCCACACGCGATTTCAGCAGGGTACTTGTATTTCTGGGGTGCGGGGAAGTTTGACAAGCGATTTCAGTAGGGTACATGTATTTCTGGGGTGTGGGGAAGTTTAACACGTGATTCCAGCAGGGTACGTGTATTACAGGGGTGCGCAGGAAGTGCCACACGCGATTTCAGCAGGGTACGTGTATTTCTGGGGTGCGGGGAAGTTTAACACGCGATTACAGCAGGGTACATGTATTACAGGGGTGCGCGGGTTGTTCCACACATGATTTCAGCAGGGTACATGTATTTCTGGGGTGTGCGTGAAGTTTAACACTCAATTTCAGCAGGTTATGTGTATTGCTGGGGTGCGCGGGAAGTTCCACACGCGATTTCAGCAGGGTACGTGTATTTCTGGGGTGGAGGGAAGTTAAACATGCAATTTCAGCAGGGTACGTGTATTACTGGGGTGCGTGGGAAGTTCCACACGCGATTTCAGCAGGGTACGTGTATTTCTGGGGTGCGGGTAAGTTTAACACGTGATTACAGATGGGTACGTATATTACAGGGGTGCGCAGGAAGTTCCACACGCGATTTCAGCAGGGTACGTGTATTTCTGGGGTGCGGGGAAGTTTAACACGCGATTACAGCAGGGTACATGTATTACAGGGGTGCGCAGGTTGTTCCACACATGATTTGAGCAGGGTACATGTATTTCTGGGGTGCAGGGAAGTTTAACACGCGATTACAGCAGGGTATGTGTATTACAGGGGTGCGCAGGAAGTTCCACACGCGATTTCAGCAGGGTACGTGTATTTCTGGGGTGCGGGGAAGTTTAACATGCGATTTCAGCAGGGTACGTGTATTACTGGGGTGCGCGGGAAGTTCCACACACGATTTCAGCAGGGTACGTGTATTTCTGGGGTGCGGGGAAGTTTGACAAGCGATTTCAGCAGGGTACGTGTATTACTGGGTTGCGGGGAAGTTTAACACGTGATTACAGCAGGGTACATGTATTACTGGGGTGCGGTGAAGTTTGACAAGCGATTTCAGCAGGGTACGTGTATTTCTGGGGTGCGGGGAAGTTCCACACGCGATTTCAGCCGGGTACGTGTATTTCTGGGGTGCACGGGAAGTTCCACACGAGATTTCAGCAGGGTACGTGTATTTCTGGGGTGTGCGTGAAGTTTAACACTCAATTTCAGCAGGTTATGTGTATTGCTGGGGTGCGCGGGAAGTTCCACACGCGATTTCAGCAGGGTACGTGTATTACTGGGGTGCGAGGGAAGTTCCACACGATTTCAGCAGCGTACGTCTATTTCTGGGGTGTGGGGAAGTTTAACACGCGATTACAGCAGGGTACGTGCTTAACAGGGATGCGCGGGAAGTTCCACACGCCATTTCAGCAGGGTTCGTGTATTACTGGGGTGCGCGGGAAGTTCCACACGCTATTTCAGCAGGGTACGTGTATTACTGGGGTGCCCAGGAAGTTCCACACGAGATTTCACCAGGGTACGTGTATTTCTGGGGTGCGGGGAAGTTTAACGTGCGATTTCAGCAGTATACGTGTATTACTGGGGTGCGCGGGAAGTTCCACATGCGATTTCAGCAGGGTACGTGTATTTCTGGGGTGCGGGGAAGTTTAACGTGCGATTTCAGCAGTATACGTGTATTACTGGGGTGCGCGGGAAGTTCCACACACGATTTCTGCAGGGTACGTGTATTTCTGGGGTGCGGGGAACTTTGACAAGCGATTTCAGCAGGGTACGTGTATTTCTGGGGTGCGGGTAAGTTTAACACGTGATTACAGAAGGGTACGTATATTACAGGGGTGCGCAGGAAGTTCCACACGCGATTTCAGCAGGGTACGTGTATTTCTGGGGTGCGGGGAAGTTTAACACGCGATTACAGCAGGGTACATGTATTACAGGGGTGCGCAGGTTGTTCCACACATGATTTGAGCAGGGTACATGTATTTCTGGGGTGCAGGGAAGTTTAACACGCGATTACAGCAGGGTATGTGTATTACAGGGGTGCGCAGGAAGTTCCACACGCGATTTCAGCAGGGTACGTGTATTTCTGGGGTGCGGGGAAGTTTAACATGCGATTTCAGCAGGGTACGTGTATTACTGGGGTGCGCGGGAAGTTCCACACACGATTTCAGCAGGGTACGTGTATTTCTGGGGTGCGGGGAAGTTTGACAAGCGATTTCAGCAGGGTACGTGTATTACTGGGTTGCGGGGAAGTTTAACACGTGATTACAGCAGGGTACATGTATTACTGGGGTGCGCGGTAAGTTACACACGCGATTTCAGCAGGGTACTTGTATTTCTGGGGTGCGGGGAAGTTTGACAAGCGATTTCAGCAGGGTACGTGTATTTCTGGGGTGCGGGGAAGTTCCACACGCGATTTCAGCAGGGTACGTGTATTTCTGGGGTGCGGGGAAGTTTAATACGCGATTACAGTAGGGTACGTGTATTACAGGGGTGCACGGGAAGTTCCACACGAGATTTCAGCAGGGTACGTGTATTTCTGGGGTGTGCGTGAAGTTTAACACTCAATTTCAGCAGGGTACGTGTATTACTGGGGTGCGAGGGAAGTTCCACACGCGATTTCAGCAGCGTACGTCTATTTCTGGGGTGTGGGGAAGTTTAACACGCGATTACAGCAGGGTACGTGCTTAACAGGGATGCGCGGGAAGTTCCACACGCCATTTCAGCAGGGTTCGTGTATTACTGGGGTGCGCGGGAAGTTCCACACGCGATTTCAGCAGGGTACATGTATTTCTGGGGTGCAGGGAAGTTTAACACGCGATTACAGCAGGGTACGTGTATTACTGGGGTGCCCAGGAAGTTCCACACGAGATTTCACCAGGGTACGTGTATTTCTGGGGTGCGGGGAAGTTTAACACGCTATTTCAGCAGGGTACATGTATTACCGGGGTGCGCGGGAAGTTCCACACGCGATTTCAGCAGGGTACATGTATTTCTGGGGTGCGGGGAAGTTTAACACGCAATTTCAGCAGGGTACGTGTATTACTGGGGTGCGCGGGAAGTTCCACACGCAATTTCAGCAGGGTACGTGTATTTCTGGGGTGCGGGGAAGTTTAACACGCGATTACAGCAGGGTACGTGTATTACTGGGGTGCACGGGAAGTTCCACACACGATTTCAGCAGGGTACGTGTATTTCTGCGGTGCGGGGAGGTTTAACACGCAATTTCAGCAGGGTACGTGTATTACTGGGGTGCGCGGGAAGTTCCACACGCGATTTCAGCAGGATACATGTATTTCTGGGGTGCAGGGAAGTTTAACACGCGATTACAGCAGGGTACGTGTATTACAGGGGTGCGCAGGAAGTTCCACACGCAATTTCAGCAAGGTACGTGTATTTCTGGGGTGCGGGGAACTTTAACATGCGATTTCAGCAGGGTACGTGTATTACTGGGGTGCGCGGGAAGTTCCACACGCGATTTCAGCAGGGTACGTGTATTTCTGGGGTGCGGGGAAGTTTGACAAGCGATTCCAGCAGGGTACGTGTATTTCTGGGGTGTGCGGGAAGTTTAACACTCAATTTCAGCAGGGTATGTGTATTACTGGGGTGCGCGGGAAGTTCCACACGCGATTTCAGCAGGGTACGTGTATTTCTGGGGTGCGGGGAAGTTTAACACGCAATTTCAGCAGGGTACGTGTATTACTGGGGTGCGCGGGAAGTTCCACACGTGATTTCAGCAGCATACGTGTATTTCTGGGGTGCGGGGAAGTTTAACATGTGATTAGAACAGGGTACGTGCTTAACAGGGATGCGCGCGAAGTTCCACTCGCGATTTCAGCATGGTACGTGTATTTCTGGGGTGCGGGGAAGTTTAACACGCAATTTCAGCAGGGTACGTGTATTACTGGGGTGCGCAGGAAGTTCCACACGCGATTTCAGCAGCGTACGTGTATTACAGGGGTGCGCAGGAAGTTCCACATGCAATTTCAGCAGGGTACGTGTATTTCTGGGGTGCGGGGAAGTTTAACACGCAATTTCAGCAGGGTACGTGTATTACAGGGGTGCGCGAGATGTTCCACACACGATTTCAGCAGGGTACGTGTATTTCTTGGGTGCAGGAAAGTTTAACAGGCAATTACAGCAGGGTACGTGTATTACAGGGGTGCGCGAGATGTTCCACACGCGATTTCAGCAGGGTACGTGTATTTCTGGGGTGCGGGGAAGTTTAACATGCGATTTCAGCAGGGTACGTGTATTACTGGGGTGCGCGGGAAGTTCCACACGCGATTTCAGCAAGGTACGTGTATTTCTGGGGTGCGGGGAAGTTTGACAAGCGATTTCAGCAGTGTACGTTTATTACTGGGGTGCAGGGAAGTTTAACACGTGATTACAGCAGGGTACGTGTATTACATGGGTGCGCAGGAAGTTCCACACGCGATTTCAGCAGGGTACGTGTATTTCTGGGGTGCGGGGAAGTTTAATATGCGATTTCAGCAGGGTACGTGTATTTCTGGGGTGCGGGGAAGTTTGACAAGCGATTTCAGCAGGGTACGTGTATTTCTGGGGTGAGGGGAAGTTTAACACGTGATTACAGCAGGGTATGTGTATTACAGGGGTGCGCAGGAAGTTCCACACGCGATTTCAGCAGGGTACGTGTATTTCTGGGGTGCGGGGAAGTTTAACACGCGATTACAGCAGGGTACGTGTATTACTGGGGTGTGCGGGAAATTCCACACGCGATTTCAGCAGGGTACGTGTATTTCTGGGGTGCGGGGAAGTTTGACAAGCGATTTCAGCAGGGTACGTGTATTTCTGGGGTGAGGGGAAGTTTAACACGTGATTACAGCAGGGTATGTGTATTACAGGGGTGCGCAGGAAGTTCCACACGCGATTTCAGCAGGGTACGTGTATTTCTGGGGTGCGGGGAAGTTTAACACGCGATTACAGCAGGGTACGTGTATTACTGGGGTGCGCGGGAAGTTCCACACGCGATTTCAGCAGGGTACGTGTATTTCTTGGGTGCAGGGAAGTTTAACACGCAATTACAGCAGGGTACGTGTATTACAGGGGTGCGCAGGAAGTTCCACACGCAATTTCAGCAGGGTACGTGTATTTCTGGGGTGCGGGGAAGTTTGACAAGCGATTTCAGTAGGGTACGTGTATTTCTGGGGTGTGGGGAAGTTTAACACGTGATTACAGCAGGGTACGTGTATTACAGGGGTGCGCAGGAAGTTCCACACGCGATTTCAGCAGGGTACGTGTATTTCTGGGGTGCGGGGAAGTTTAACACGCGATTACAGCAGGGTACATGTATTACAGGGGTGCGCGGGTTGTTCCACACATGATTTCAGCAGGGTACTTGTATTACTGGGGTGCGGGGAAGTTTAACACGCGATTACAGTAGGGTACGTGTATTACAGGGGTGCATTGGAAGTTCCACATGAGATTTCAGCAGGGTACGTGTATTTCTGGGGTGTGCGGGAAGTTTAACACTCAATTTCAGCAGGGTATGTGTATTACTGGGGTGCGCGGGAAGTTCCACACGCGATTTCAGCAGGGTACGTGTATTTCTGGGGTGCGGGGAAGTTTAACACGCAATTTCAGCAGGGTACGTGTATTACTGGGGTGCGCGGGAAGTTCCACACGCGATTTCAGCAGCATACGTGTATTTCTGGGGTGCGGGGAAGTTTAACACGTGATTACAGCAGGGTACGTGCTTAACAGGGATGCGCGGGAAGTTCCACTCGCGATTTCAGCATGGTACGTGTATTTCTGGGGTGCGGGGAAATTTAACACGCGATTTCAGCAGGGTACGTGTATTACTGGGGTGCGCGGGAAGTTCCACACGCGATTTCAGCAGGGTACGTATATTTCTGGGGTGCGGGGAAGTTTAACACACAATTTCAGCAGGGTACGTGTATTACTGGGGTGCCCAGGAAGTTCCACACGTGATTTCAGCAGGGTACGTGTATTTCTGGGGTGCGGGGAAGTTTAACATGCGATTTCAGCAGGGTACGTGTATTACAGGGGTGTGCAGGAAGTTCCACACGCAATTTCAGCAGGGTACGTATATTTCTTGGGTGCGGGGAAGTTTGACAAGCGATTTCAGCAGGGTACGTGTATTACTGGGGTGCGGGGAAGTTTAACACGTGATTACAGCAGGGTACGTGTATTACAGGGGTGCGCAGGAAGTTCCACACGCAATTTCAGCAGGGTACGTATATTTCCGGGGTGCGGGGAAGTTTAACATGCGATTTCAGCAGGGTAAGTGTATTACTGGGGTGCGCAGGAAGTTCCACACGCGATTTCAGCAAGGTACGTGTATTTCTGGGTGCGGGGAAGTTTAACATGCGATTTCAGCAGGGTACGTGTATTACTGGGGTGCGTGGGAAGTTCCACACGCGATTTCAGCAGGGTACGTGTATTTCTGGGGTGCGGGGAAGTTTAACATGCGATTTCAGCAGGGTAAGTGTATTACTGGGGTGCGCGGGAAGTTCCACACGCGATTTCAGCAGGGTACGTGTATTACAGGGGTGCGCAGGAAGTTCCACACGCAATTTCAGCAGGGTACGTGTATTTCTGGGGTGCGCGGGTTGTTCCACACATGATTTCAGCAGGGTACATGTATTTCTGGGGTGCGGGAAGTGTAACACGCGATTTCAGCAGGGTACGTGTATTACTGGGGTGCGCGGGACGTTCCACATGCGATTTCAGCAGGGTACGTGTATTTCTGGGGTGCAGGGAAGTTTAACACGCGATTACAGCAGGGTACGTGTATTACTGGGGTGCACGGGAAGTTCCACACACGATTTCAGCAGGGTACGTGTATTTCTGGGGTGCGGGGAAGTTTAACACGCAATTTCAGCAGGGTACGTGTATTACTGGGGTGCGCAGGAAGTTCCACACGCGATTTCAGCAGGGTACGTGTATTTCTGGGGTGCGGGGAAGTTTAACACGCGATTACAGCAGGGTACGTGTATTACTGGGGTGCACAGGAAGTTCCACACACGATTTCAGCAGGGTACGTGTATTTCTGGGGTGCGGGGAAGTTTGACAAGCGATTTCAGCAGTGTACGTGTATTACTGGGGTGCGGGGAAGTTTAACACGCGATTACAGCAGGGTACGTGTATTACTGGGGTGCACGGGAAGTTCCACACGCGATTTCAGCAGGGTACGTGTATTTCTTGGGTGCAGGAAAGTTTAACACGCAATTACAGCAGGGTACGTGTATTACAGGGGTGCGCGAGATGTTCCACCCACGATTTCAGCAGGGTACATGTATTTCTGGGGTGCGGGGAAGTTTAACATGCGATTTCAACAGGGTACGTGTATTACTGGGGTGCGCGGGAAGTTCCACACGCAATTTCAGCAGGGTACGTGTATTTCTGGGGTGCGGGGAAGTTTGACAAGCGATTTCAGCAGTGTACGTGTATTACTGGGGTGCGGGGAAGTTTAACACGTGATTACAGCAGGGTACGTGTATTACAGGGGTGCGCAGGAAGTTCCACACTCAATTTCAGCAGGGTACGTGTATTTCTGGGGTGTGCGGGAAGTTCCACACGCGATTACAGCAGGGTACGTGTATTTCTGGGGTGCGGGGAAGTTTAACACGCGATTTCAGCAAGGTACTTGTATTACTGGGGTGCGCGGGAAGTTCCACACGCAATTTCAGCAGGGTACGTGTATTTCTGGGGTGCGGGGAAGTTTACCACGCGATTTCAGCAGGGTACGTGTATTTCTGGGGTGCGGGGAAGTTTAACACGCGATTACAGCAGGGTATGTGTATTACAGGGGTGCAAGGGAAGTTCCACACGTGATTTCAGCAGGGTACGTGTATTTCTGGGGTGCGGGGAAGTTTAACACGCGATTTCAGCAGGGTACGTGTATTACTGGTTTGCGCGGGAAGTTCCACATGCGATTTCAGCAAGGTACGTGTATTTCTGGGGTGCGGGGAACTTTAACATGCAATTTCAGCAGTGTACGCGTATTACTGGGGTGCGCGGGAAGTTCCACACGCGATTTCAGCAGGGTACGTGTATTTCTGGGGTGCGGGGAAGTTTGACAAGCGATTTCAGCAGGGTACGTGTATTACTGGGGTGCGCGGGAAGTTCCACACGCAATTTCAGCAGGGTACGTGTATTTCTGGGGTGCGGGGAAGTTTGACAAGCGATTTCAGCAGTGTACGTGTATTACTGGGGTGCGGGGAAGTTTAACACGTGATTACAGCAGGGTACGTGTATTACAGGGGTGCGCAGGAAGTTCCACACGCGATTTCAGCAGGGTACGTGTATTTCTGGGGTGCGGGGAAGTTTGACAAGCGATTTCAGCAGGGTACGTGTATTACTGGGGTGCGCGGGAAGTTCCACACGCAATTTCAGCAGGGTACGTGTATTTCTGGGGTGCGGGGAAGTTTGACAAGCGATTTCAGCAGTGTACGTGTATTACTGGGGTGCGGGGAAGTTTAACACGTGATTACAGCAGGGTACGTGTATTACAAGGGTGCGCAGGAAGTTCCACACGCGATTTCAGCAGGGTACGTGTATTTCTGGGGTGCGGGGAAGTTTAACATGCGATTTCAGCAGGGTACGTGTATTACTGGGGTGCGCAGGAAGTTCCACACGCGATTTCAGCAGGGTACGTGTATTTCTGGGGTGCGGGGAAGTTTGACAAGTGATTTCAACAGGGTACGTGTATTTCTGGGGTGAGGGGAAGTTTAACACGTGATTACAGCAGGGTACGTGTATTACAGGGGTGCACAGGAAGTTCCACACGCGATTTCAGCAGGGTACGTGTATTTCTGGGGTGTGGGGAAGTTTAACACGCGATTACAGCAGGGTACGTGTATTTCTGGGGTGTGGGGAAGTTTAACACGCGATTACAGCAGGGTACATGTATTACAGGGGTGCGCGGGTTGTTCCACACATGATTTCAGCAGGGTACATGTATTTCTGGGGTGCGGGGAAGTGTAACACGCGATTACAGTATGGTACGTGTATTACAGGGGTGCACGGGAAGTTCCACACGAGATTTCAGCAGGGTACGTGTATTTCTGGGTGTGCGGGAAGTTTAACACTCAATTTCAGCAGGGTATGTGTATTACTGGGGTGCGCGGGAAGTTCCACACGCGATTACAGCAGGGTACGTGTATTTCTGGGGTGCGGGGAAGTTTAACACGCGATTTCAGCAAGGTACTTGTATTACTGGGGTGCGCGGGAAGTTCCACACGCAATTTCAGCAGGGTACGTGTATTTCTGGGGTGCGGGGAAGTTTACCACGCAATTTCAGCAGGGTACGTGTATTACTGGGGTGCCCAGGAAGTTCCACACGCGATTTCAGCAGGGTACGTGTATTTCTGGGGTGCGGGGAAGTTTAACACGCGATTACAGCAGGGTATGTGTATTACAGGGGTGCAAGGGAAGTTCCACACGTGATTTCAGCAGGGTACGTGTATTTCTGGGGTGCGGGGAAGTTTAACACGCGATTTCAGCAGGGTACGTGTATTACTGGTTTGCGCGGGAAGTTCCACATGCGATTTCAGCAAGGTACGTGTATTTCTGGGGTGCGGGGAACTTTAACATGCAATTTCATCAGTATACGCGTATTACTGGGGTGCGCGGGAAGTTCCACACGCGATTTCAGCAGGGTACGTGTATTTCTGGGGTGCTGGGAAGTTTGACAAGCGATTTCAGCAGGGTACGTGTATTACTGGGGTGCGGGGAAGTTTAACACGTGATTACAGCAGGGTGCGTGTATTACAGGGGTGCGCAAGAAGTTCCACACGCGATTTCAGCAGGGTACGTGTATTTCTGGGGTGCAGGGAAGTTTAACACGCGATTACAGCAGGGTACATGTATTACAGGGGTGCGCGGGTGGTTCCACACATGATTTCAGCAGGGTACATGTATTTCTGGGGTGCGGGGAAGTGTAACACGCGATTTCAGCAGGGTACGTGTATTACTGGGGTGTGCGGGAAATTCCAAACCCGATTTCAGCAGGATACGTGTATTTCTGGGGTGCGGGGAAGTTTAACATTCAATTTCAGCAGGGTATGTGTATTACTGGGGTGCGCGGGAAGTTCCACACGCGATTTCAGCAGGGTACGTGTATTTCTGGGGTGCGGGGAAGTTTAACACGCGATTTCAGCAGGGTGCGTGTATTACTGGGGTGCGTGGGAAGTTCCACACGCGATTTCAGCAGGGTACGTGTATTTCTGGGGTGTGGGGAAGTTTAACACGCGATTACAGCAGGGTACGTGTATTACAGGGGTGCGTGGGAAGTTCGACACGTGATTTCAGCAGGGTACGTGTATTTCTGGGGTGCGGGGAAGTTTGACAAGCGATTTCAGCAGGGTACGTGTATTTCTGGGGTGAGGGGAAGTTTAACACGTGATTACAGCAGGGTACGTGTATTACAGGGGTGCGGGGAAGTTTAACATGCGATTTCAGCAGGGTACGTGTATTACAGGGGTGTGCAGGAAGTTCCACACGCAATTTCAGCAGGGTACGTATATTTCTTGGGTGCGGGGAAGTTTGACAAGCGATTTCAGCAGGGTACGTGTATTACTGGGGTGCGGGGAAGTTTAACACGTGATTACAGCAGGGTACGTGTATTACAGGGGTGCGCAGGAAGTTCCACACGCAATTTCAGCAGGGTACGTATATTTCCGGGGTGCGGGGAAGTTTAACATGCGATTTCAGCAGGGTAAGTGTATTACTGGGGTGCGCAGGAAGTTCCACACGCGATTTCAGCAAGGTACGTGTATTTCTGGGTGCGGGGAAGTTTAACATGCGATTTCAGCAGGGTACGTGTATTACTGGGGTGCGTGGGAAGTTCCACACGCGATTTCAGCAGGGTACGTGTATTTCTGGGGTGCGGGGAAGTTTAACATGCGATTTCAGCAGGGTAAGTGTATTACTGGGGTGCGCGGTAAGTTCCACACGCGATTTCAGCAGGGTACGTGTATTACTGGGGTGCGCAGGAAGTTCCACACGCGATTTCAGCAGCGTACGTGTATTACAGGGGTGCGCAGGAAGTTCCACACGCAATTTCAGCAGGGTACGTGTATTTCTGGGGTGTGGGGAAGTTTAACACGCGATTACAGCAGGGTACATGTATTACAGGGGTACGCGGGTTGTTCCACACATGATTTCAGCAGGGTACATGTATTTCTGGGGTGCGGGAAGTGTAACACGCGATTTCAGCAGGGTACGTGTATTTCTGGGGTGCGGGGAAGTTTGACAAGCGATTTCAGCAGGGTACGTGTATTACTGGGGTGCGGGTAAGTTTAACACGTGATTACAGCAGGGTATGTGTATTACAGGGGTGTGCAGGAAGTTCCACAAGCGATTTCAGCAGGGTACGTGTATTTCTGGGGTGTGGGGAAGTTTAACACGTGATTACACCAGGGTACGTGTATTACTGGGGTGCGCGGGAAGTTCCACACGCGATTTCAGCAGGGTACGTGTATTTCTGGGGTGCGGAGAAGTTTGACAAGCGATTTCAGCAGTGTACGTGTATTACTGGGGTGCGGGGAAGTTTGACAAGCGATTTCAGCAGTGTACGTGTATTACTGGGGTGCGGGGAAGTTTAACACGTGATTACAGCAGGGTGCGTGTATTACAGGGGTGCGCAAGAAGTTCCACACGCGATTTCAGCAGGGTACGTGTATTTCTGGGGTGCAGGGAAGTTTAACACGCGATTACAGCAGGGTACATGTATTACAGGGGTGCGCGGGTGGTTCCACACATGATTTCAGCAGGGTACATGTATTTCTGGGGTGCGGGGAAGTGTAACACGCGATTTCAGCAGGGTACGTGTATTACTGGGGTGTGCGGGAAATTCCAAACGCGATTTCAGCAGGATACGTGTATTTCTGGGGTGCGGGGAAGTTTAACATTCAATTTCAGCAGGGTATGTGTATTACTGGGGTGCGCGGGAAGTTCCACACGCGATTTCAGCAGGGTACGTGTATTTCTGGGGTGTGGGGAAGTTTAACACGCGATTACAGCAGGGTACGTGTATTACAGGGGTGCGTGGGAAGTTCGACACGTGATTTCAGCAGGGTACGTGTATTTCTGGGGTGCGGGGAAGTTTGACAAGCGATTTCAGCAGGGTACGTGTATTTCTGGGGTGAGGGGAAGTTTAACACGTGATTACAGCAGGGTACGTGTATTACAGGGGTGCGGGGAAGTTTAACATGCGATTTCAGCAGGGTACGTGTATTACAGGGGTGTGCAGGAAGTTCCACACGCAATTTCAGCAGGGTACGTATATTTCTTGGGTGCTGGGAAGTTTGACAAGCGATTTCAGCAGGGTACGTGTATTACTGGGGTGCGGGGAAGTTTAACACGTGATTACAGCAGGGTACGTGTATTACAGGGGTGCGCAGGAAGTTCCACACGCAATTTCAGCAGGGTACGTATATTTCCGGGGTGCGGGGAAGTTTAACATGCGATTTCAGCAGGGTAAGTGTATTACTGGGGTGCGCAGGAAGTTCCACACGCGATTTCAGCAAGGTACGTGTATTTCTGGGTGCGGGGAAGTTTAACATGCGATTTCAGCAGGGTACGTGTATTACTGGGGTGCGTGGGAAGTTCCACACGCGATTTCAGCAGGGTACGTGTATTTCTGGGGTGCGGGGAAGTTTAACATGCGATTTCAGCAGGGTAAGTGTATTACTGGGGTGCGCGGTAAGTTCCACACGCGATTTCAGCAGGGTACGTGTATTACTGGGGTGCGCAGGAAGTTCCACACGCGATTTCAGCAGCGTACGTGTATTACAGGGGTGCGCAGGAAGTTCCACACGCAATTTCAGCAGGGTACGTGTATTTCTGGGGTGTGGGGAAGTTTAACACGCGATTACAGCAGGGTACATGTATTACAGGGGTGCGCGGGTTGTTCCACACATGATTTCAGCAGGGTACATGTATTTCTGGGGTGCGGGAAGTGTAACACGCGATTTCAGCAGGGTACGTGTATTTCTGGGGTGCGGGGAAGTTTGACAAGCGATTTCAGCAGGGTACGTGTATTACTGGGGTGCGGGGAAGTTTAACACGTGATTACAGCAGGGTATGTGTATTACAGGGGTGTGCAGGAAGTTCCACAAGCGATTTCAGCAGGGTACGTGTATTTCTGGGGTGTGGGGAAGTTTAACACGTGATTACACCAGGGTACGTGTATTACTGGGGTGCGCGGGAAGTTCCACACGCGATTTCAGCAGGGTACGTGTATTTCTGGGGTGCGGAGAAGTTTGACAAGCGATTTCAGCAGTGTACGTGTATTACTGGGGTGCGGGGAAGTTTGACAAGCGATTTCAGCAGTGTACGTGTATTACTGGGGTGCGGGGAAGTTTAACACGTGATTACAGCAGGGTGCGTGTATTACAGGGGTGCGCAAGAAGTTCCACACGCGATTTCAGCAGGGTACGTGTATTTCTGGGGTGCAGGGAAGTTTAACACGCGATTACAGCAGGGTACATGTATTACAGGGGTGCGCGGGTGGTTCCACACATGATTTCAGCAGGGTACATGTATTTCTGGGGTGCGGGGAAGTGTAACACGCGATTTCAGCAGGGTACGTGTATTACTGGGGTGTGCGGGAAATTCCAAACGCGATTTCAGCAGGATACGTGTATTTCTGGGGTGCGGGGAAGTTTAACATTCAATTTCAGCAGGGTACGTGTATTTCTGGGGTGCGGGGAAGTTTAACACGCGATTTCAGCAGGGTGCGTGTATTACTGGGGTGCGTGGGAAGTTCCACACGCGATTTCAGCAGGGTACGTGTATTTCTGGGGTGTGGGGAAGTTTAACACGCGATTACAGCAGGGTACGTGTATTACAGGGGTGCGTGGGAAGTTCGACACGTGATTTCAGCAGGGTACGTGTATTTCTGGGGTGCGGGGAAGTTTAACACGTGATTACAGCAGGGTACGTGTATTACAGGGGTGCGCAGGAAGTTCCACACGCGATTTCAGCAGGGTACGTGTACTTCTGGGGTGCGGGGAAGTTTAACACGCGATTACAGCAGGGTACGTGTATTACTGGGGTGTGTGGGAAATTCCACACGCGATTTCAGCAGGGTACGTGTATTTCTGGGGTGAGGGAAGTTTAACACGCGATTACAGTAGGGTACGTGTTTTACAGGGGTGCACGGGAAGTTCCACACGAGATTTCAGCAGGGTACGTGTATTTCTGGGGTGTGCGGGAAGTTTAACACTCAATTTCAGCAGGGTATGTGTATTACTGGGGTGCGCGGGAAGTTCCACACGCGATTTCAGCAGGGTAGGTGTATTTCTGGGGTGCGTGGAGGTTTAACACGCAATTTCAGCAGGGTACTTGTATTACTGGGGTGCGCGGGAAGTTCCACACGCGATTTCAGCAGGTTACGTGTATTTCTTGGGTGCAGGGAAGTTTAACACGCAATTACAGCAGGGTACGTGTATTACAGGGGTGCACAGGAATTTCCACACTCAATTTCAGCAAGGTACGTGTATTTCAGGGGTGCGGGGAAGTTTGACAAGCGATTTCAGTAGGGTATGTGTATTTCTGGGGTGTGGGGAAGTTTAACACGTGATTACAGCAGGGTACGTGTATTACAGGGGTGCGCAGGAAGTTCCACACTCGATTTCAGCAGGGTACGTGTATTTCTGGGGTGCGGGGAAGTTTAACACGCGATTACAGCAGGGTACATGTATTAAAGGGGTGCGCGGGTTGTTCCACACATGATTTCAGCAGGGTACATGGATTTCTGGGGTGCGGGGAAGTTTAACACGCGATTACAGTAGGGTACTTGTATTACAGGGATGCATTGGAAGTTCCACATGAGATTTCAGCAGGGTACGTGTATTACTGGGGTGTGCGGGAAGTTTAACACTCAATTTCAGCAGGGTATGTGTATTACTGGGGTGCGCGGGAAGTTCCACTCGCGATTTCAGCATGGTACATGTATTTCTGGGGTGCGGGGAAGTTTAACACGCGATTTCAGCAGGGTACGTGTATTACTGGGGTGCGCGGGAAGTTCCACACGCGATTTCAGCAGGGTACGTATATTTCTGGGGTGCGGGGAAGTTTAACACACGATTTCAGCAGGGTACGTGTATTACTGGGGTGCCCAGGAAGTTCCACACGTGATTTCAGCAGGGTACGTGTATTTCTGGGGTGCGGTGAAGTTTAACATGCGATTTCAGCAGGGTACGTGTATTACAGGGGTGCGCAGGAAGTTCCACACGCAATTTCAGCAGGGTACGTATATTTCTTGGGTGCGGGGAAGTTTGACAAGCGATTTCAGCAGGGTACTTGTATTACTGGGGTGCGGGGAAGTTTAACACGTGATTACAGCAGGGTACGTGTATTACAGGGGTGCGCAGGAAGTTCCACACGCAATTTCAGCAGGGTACGTATATTTCTGGGGTGCGGGGAAGTTTAACATGCGATTTCAGCAGGGTAAGTGTATTACTGGGGTGCGCGGGAAGTTCCACACGCGATTTCAGCAAGGTACGTGTATTTCTGGGGTGCGGGGAAGTTTAACATGCGATTTCAGCAGGGTACGTGTATTACTGGGGTGCGCGGGAAGTTCCACACGCGATTTCAGCAGGGTACGTGTATTACTGGGGTGCGCAGGAAGTTCCACACGCGATTTCAGCAGCGTACGTGTATTACAGGGGTGCGCAGGAAGTTCCACACGCAATTTCAGCACGGTACGTGTATTTCTGGGGTGTGGGGAAGTTTAACACGCGATTACAGCAGGGTACATGTATTACAGGGGTGCGCGGGTTGTTCCACACATGATTTCAGCAGGGTACATGTATTTCTGGGGTGCGGGAAGTGTAACACGCGATTTCAGCAGGGTACGTGTATTACTGGGGTGCGCGGGACGTTCCACATGCAATTTCAGCAGGGTACGTGTATTTCTGGGGTGCAGGGAAGTTTAACACGCGATTACAGCAGGGTACGTGTATTACTGGGGTGCACGGGAAGTTCCAATCACGATTTCAGCAGGGTACGTGTATTTCTGGGGTGCGGGGAAGTTTAACACGCAATTTCAGCAGGGTACGTGTATTACTGGGGTGCGCGGGAAGTTCCACACGCAATTTCAGCAGGGTACGTGCATTTCTGGGGTTCGGGGAAGTTTAACACGCGATTACAGCAGGGTACGTGTATTACTGGGGTGCACAGGAAGTTCCACACACGATTTCAGCAGGGTACGTGTATTTCTGGGGTACGGGGAGGTTTAACACGCAATTTCAGCAGGGTACGTGTATTACTGGGGTGCACGGGAAGTTCCACACGCGATTTCAGCAGGGTACGTGTATTTCTTGGGTGCAGGAAAGTTTAACACGCAATTACAGCAGGGTACGTGTATTACTGGGGTGCGCAGGAAGTTCCACACGCGATTTCAGCAGGGTACGTGTATTTCTGGGGTGCGGGGAAGTTTGACAAGTGATTTCAACAGGGTACGTGTATTTCTGGGGTGAGGGGAAGTTTAACACGTGATTACAGCAGGGTACGTGTATTACAGGGGTGCACGGGTTGTTCCACACATGATTTCAGCAGGGTACATGTATTTCTGGGGTGCGGGGAAGTGTAACACGCGATTACAGTATGGTACGTGTATTACAGGGGTGCACAGGAAGTTCCACACGCGATTTCAGCAAGGTACTTGTATTACTGTGGTGCGCGGGAAGTTCCACACGCAATTTCAGCACGGTACGTGTATTTCTGGGGTGCGGGGAAGTTTACCACGCAATTTCAGCAGGGTACGTGTATTACTGGGGTGCCCAGGAAGTTCCACACGCGATTTCAGCAGGGTACGTGTATTTCTGGGGTGCGGGGAAGTTTAACACGCAATTACAGCAGGGTATGTGTATTACAGGGGTGCGAGGGAAGTTCCACACGCGATTTCAGCAGGGTACGTGTATTACTGGTTTGCGCGGGAAGTTCCACATGCAATTTCAGCAGTGTACGTGTATTACTGGGGTGCGCGGGAAGTTCCACACGCGATTTCAGCAGGGTACGTGTATTTCTGGGGTGCGGGGAAGTTTGACAAGCGATTTCAGCAGGGTACGTGTATTGCTGGGGTGCGGGGAAGTTTAACACGTGATTACAGCAGGGTACGTGTATTACAGGGGTGTGCAGGAAGTTCCACAAGCGATTTCAGCAGGGTAGGTGTATTTCTGGGGTGTGGGGAAGTTTAACACCTGATTACAGCAGGGTACGTGTATTGCAGGGGTGCGCAGGAAGTTCCACACGCGATTTCAGCAGGGTACGTGTATTTCTGGGGTGTGAGGGAAGTTTAACACTCAATTTCAGCAGGGTATGTGTATTACTGGGGTGCGCGGGAAGTTCCACACACGATTTCAGCAGGGTACGTGTATTTCTGGGGTGCGGGGAAGTTTAACACGCGATTTCAGCAAGGTACGTGTATTACTGGGGTGCGCGGGAAGTTCCACACGCGATTTCAGCAGGGTACGTGTATTTCTGGGGTGCGGGGAAGTTTAACACGCGATTTCAGCAGGGTACGTGTATTACTGGGGTGCCCAGGAAGTTCCACACACGATTTCAGCAGGGTACGTGTATTTCTGGGGTGCGGGGAAGTTTAACACGCGATTACAGCAGGGTATGTGTATTACAGGGGTGCGAGGGAAGTTCCACACGTGATTTCAGCAGGGTACGTGTATTTCTGGGGTGCGGGGAAGTTTAACACGCAATTTCAGCAGGGTACGTGTATTACTGGTTTGCGCGGGAAGTTCCACACGCGATTTCAGCAAGGTACGTGTATTTCTGGGGTGCGGGGAACTTTAACATGCGATTTCAGCAGTGTAGGTGTATTACTGGGGTGCGCAGGAAGTTCCACACGCGATTTCAGCAAGGTACGTGTATTACAGGGCTGCACGGGAAGTTCCACATGAGATTTCAGCAGGGTATGTGTATTACTGGGGTGCGCGGGAAGTTACACACGCGATTTCAGCAGGGTACGTGTATTTCTGGGGTGCGCGGGAAGTTCCACACGCGATTTCAGCAGGGTACGTGTATTTCTGGGGTGCGCGGGAAGTTTAACACGCAATTTCAGCAGGGTACGTGTATTACTGGGGTGCGCGAGAAGTTCCACACGCGATTTCAGCAGCATACGTGTATTTCTGGGGTGCGGGGAAATTTAACACGCGATTTCAGCAGGGTACCTGTATTACTGGGGTGCCCAGGAAGTTCCACACGTGATTTCAGCAGGGTACCTGTATTACTGGGGTGCAGGGAAGTTTAACACGCGATTACAGCAGGGTACGTGTATTACAGGGGTGCGCAGGAAGTTCCACACGCGATTTCAGCAAGGTACGTGTATTTCTGGGGTGCGGGGAAGTTTAACATGCGATTTCAGCAGGGTACGTGTATTACTGGGGTGCGCGGGAAGTTCCACACGCGATTTCAGCAGGGTACGTGTATTTCTTGGGTGCGGGGAAGTTTGACAAGCGATTTCAGCAGGGTACGTGTATTACTGGGGTGCGGGGAAGTTTAACACGTGATTACAGCAGGGTACGTGTATTACAGGGGTGCGCAGGAAGTTCCACACGCGATTTCAGCAGGGTACGTGTATTTCTGGGGTGCAGGGAAGTTTAACACGCGATTACAGCAGGGAACATGTATTACAGGGGTGCGCGGGTTGTTCCACACATGATTTCAGCAGGGTACATGTATTTCTGGGGTGCAGGAAGTGTAACACGCGATTTCAGCAGGGTACGTGTATTACTGGGGTGCGCGGGAAGTTCCACACGCGATTTCCACAGGGTACGTGTATTTCTGGGGTGCGGGGAAGTTTAACACGCGATTACAGTAGGGTACGTGTATTACAGGGGTGCACGGGAAGTTCCACATGAGATTTCAGCAGGGTACGTGTATTTCTGGGGTGTGCGGGAAGTTTAACACTCAATTTCAGCAGGGTATGTGTATTACTGGGGTGCGCGGGAAGTGCCACATGCGATTTCAGCAGGGTAGGTGTATTTCTGGGGTGCGGGGAAGTTTAACACGCAATTTCAGCAGGGTACGTGTATTACTGGGGTGCGCGGGAAGTTCCACACGCGATTTCAGCAGCATAAGTGTATTTCTGGGGTGCGGGGAAGTTTAACACGTGATTACAGCAGGGTACGTGCTTAACAGGGATGCACGGTAAGTTCCACTCGCGATTTCAGCATGGTACGTATATTTCTGGAGTGCGGGGAAGTTTAACACGCGATTTCAGCAGTGTACGTGTATTACTGGGGTGCGCGGGAAGTTCCACAAGCGATTTCAGCAGGGTACGTGTATTTCTGGGGAGCGGGGAAGTTTAACACGCGATTTCAGCAGGGTACGTGTATTACTGGGGTGCCCAGGAAGTTCCACACGCGATTTCAGCAGGGTACGTGTATTTCTGGGGTGCGGGGAAGTTTAACACGCGATTTCAGCAGGGTACGTGTATTACTGCGGTGCGTGGGAAGTTCCACACGCGATTTCAGCAGGGTACATGTATTTCTGGGGTGCAGGGAAGTTTAACACGTGATTACAGCAGGGTACGTGTATTACTGGGGTGCACAGGAAGTTCCACACACGATTTCAGCAGGGTACGTGTATTACTGCGGTGCGCGGGAAGTTCCACACGCGATTTCAGCAGGGTACGTGTATTTCTTGGGTGCAGGAAAGTTTAACACGCAATTACAGCAGGGTACGTGTATTACAGGGGTGCGCGAGATGTTCCACACGCGATTTCAGCAGGGTACGTGTATTTCTGGGGTGCGGGGAAGTTTAACATGCGATTTCAGCAGGGTACGTGATTACTGGGGTGCGCGGGAAGTTCCACACGCGATTTCAGCAAGGTACGTGTATTTCTGGGGTGCGGGGAAGTTTGACAAGCGATTTCAGCAGTGTACGTGTATTACTGGGGTGCAGGGAAGTTTAACACGTGATTACAGCAGGGTACGTGTATTACAGGGGTGCACAGGAAGTTCCACACGCGATTTCAGCAGGGTACGTGTATTTCTGGGGTGCGGGGAAGTTTAATATGCGATTTCAGCAGGGTACGTGTATTTCTGGGGTGCGGGGAAGTTTGACAAGCGATTTCAGCAGGGTACGTGTATTTCTGGGGTGAGGGGAAGTTTAACACGTGATTACAGCAGGGTACGTGTATTACAGGGGTGCGCAGGAAGTTCCACACGCGATTTCAGCAGGGTACGTGTATTTCTGGGGTGTGCGGGAAGTTTAACACTCAATTTCAGCAGGGTACGTGTATTACTGGGGTGCGCGGGAAGTTCCACACGCGATTTCAGCAGGGTACGTGTATTTCTTGGGTGCAGGGAAGTTTAACACGCAATTACAGCAGGGTACGTGTATTACAGGGGTGCGCGAGATGTTCCACACGCGATTTCAGCAGTGTACGTGTATTTCTGGGGTGCGGGGAAGTTTAACATGCGATTTCAGCAGGGTACGTGTATTACTGGGGTGCGCGGGAAGTTCCACATGCGATTTCAGCAGGGTACGTGTATTTCTGGGGTGCGGAGAAGTTTGACAAGCGATTTCAGCAGTGTACGTGTATTACTGGGGTGCGGGGAAGTTTGACAAGCGATTTCAGCAGTGTACGTGTATTACTGGGGTGCGGGGAAGTTTAACACGTGATTACAGCAGGGTACGTGTATTACAGGGGTGCGCAAGAAGTTCCACACGCAATTTCAGCAGGGTACGTGTATTTCTGGGGTGCGGGGAAGTTTAACACGCGATTACAGCAGGGTTCATGTATTACAGGGGTGCGCGGGTTATTCCACACATGATTTCAGCAGGGTACATGTATTTCTGGGGTGCGGGGAAGTGTAACACGCGATTTCAGCAGGGTACGTGTATTACTGGGGTGTGCAGGAAATTCCACACGCGATTTCAGCAGGATACGTGTATTTCTGGGGTGCGGGGAAGTTTAACATTCAATTTCAGGAGGGTATGTGTATTACTGGGGTGCGCGGGAAGTTCCACACGCGATTTCAGCAGGGTACGTGTATTTCTGGGGTGCGGGGAAGTTTGACACGCGATTTCAGCAGTGTACGTGTATTACTGGGGTGCGCGGGAAGTTCCACAAGCGATTTCAGCAGGGTACGTGTATTTCTGGGGTGCGGGGAAGTTTAACACGCGATTTCAGCAGGGTACGTGTATTACTGGGGTGCCCAGGAAGTTCCACACGCGATTTCAGCAGGGTACGTGTATTTCTGGGGTGCAGGGAAGTTTAACACGCAATTTCAGCAGGGTACGTGTATTACTGCGGTGCGTGGGAAGTTTAACATTCAATTTCAGCAGGGTATGTGTATTACTGGGGTGCGCGGGAAGTTCCACACGCGATTTCAGCAGGGTGCGTTTATTACTGGGGTGCGCGGGAAGTTCCACACGCGATTTCAGCAGGGTACGTGTATTTCTGGGGTGCGGGGAAGTTAAACACGCGATTTCAGCAGGGTACATGTATTACTGGGGTGCGCGGGAAGTTCCACACGCGATTTCAGCAGGGTACGTGTATTTCTGGGGTGCGGGGAAGTTTAACACGCAATTTCAGCAGGGTACATGTATTACTGGGGTGCGCAGGAAGTTCCACATGCGATTTCAGCAGTGTACATGTATTTCTGGGGTGCGGGGAAGTTCCACACGCGATTTCAGCAGGGTACGTGTATTTCTGGGGTGCGGGGAAGTTTAACACGCGATTACAGCAGGGTACTTGTATTAATGGTGTGCACGGGAAGTTCCACACACGATTTCAGCAGGGTACGTGTATTTCTGGGGTGCGGGGAAGTTTGACAAGCGATTTCAGCAGGGTACCTGTATTACTGGGGTGCGGGGAAGTTTAACACGTGATTACAGCAGGGTACGTGTATTATAGGGGTGCGCAGGAAGTTCCACACCCGATTTCAGCAGGGTACGTGTATTTCTGGGGGGCGGGAAAGTTTAACACGCGATTACAGCAGGGTACATGTATTAGAGGGGTGCGGGGGTTGTTCCACACATGATTTCAGCAGGGTACATGTATTTCTGGGGTGTGGGGAAGTGTAACACGCTATTTCAGTAGGGTACGTGTATTACTGGGGTGCGCGGGAAGTTTAACACGGAATTTCAGCCGGGTACGTGTATTACTGGGGTGCGCGGGAAGTTCCACACGCAATTTCAGCAGGGTACGTGTATTACAGGGGTGCGCAGGAAGTTCCACAAGCGATTTCAGCAGGGTACGTGTATTTCTGGGGTGTGGGGAAGTTTAACACGTGATTACAGCAGGGTACGTGTATTACAGGGGTGCGCAGGAAGTTCCACACGCGATTTCAGCAGGGTACGTTTATTTCTGGGGTGCGGGGAAGTTTAACACGTGATTTCAGTAGGGTACGTGTATTACAGGGCTGCACGGGAAGTTCCACATGAGATTTCAGCAGGGTACGTGTATTTCTGGGGTGTGCGGGAAGTTTAACACTCAATTTCAGCAGGGTATGTGTATTACTGGGGTGCGCGGGAAGTTCCACACGCGATTTCAGCAGGGTACGTGTATTTCTGGGGTGCGCGGGAAGTTTAACACGCAATTTCAGCAGGGTACGTGTATTACTGGGGTGCGCGAGAAGTTCCACACGCGATTTCAGCAGCATACGTGTATTTCTGGGGTGCGGGGAAGTTTAACACGTGATTTCAGCAGGGTACGTGTATTACTGGGGTGCGTGGGAAGTTCCACACGCGATTTCAGCAGGGTACGTGTATTTCTGGGGTGCAGGGAAGTTTAACACGCGATTACAGCAGGGTACGTGTATTACAGGGTTGCGCAGGAAGTTCCACACGCAATTTCAGCAAGGTACGTGTATTTCTGGGGTGCGGGGAAGTTTGACACGCGATTTCAGCAGTGTACGTGTATTACTGGGGTGCGCGGGAAGTTCCACAAGCGATTTCAGCAGGGTACGTGTATTTCTGGGGTGCGGGGAAGTTTAACACGCGATTTCAGCAGGGTACGTGTATTACTGGGGTGCCCAGGAAGTTCCACACGCGATTTCAGCAGGGTACGTGTATTTCTGGGGTGCAGGGAAGTTTAACACGCGATTACAGCAGGGTACGTGTATTACTGGGGTGCGCGGGAAGTTCCACACGTGATTTCAGCAGGGTACGTGTTCTGGGGTGCGGGGACGTTTAACACGTGATTACAGCAGAGTACGTGTATTACTGGGGTGCACAGGAAGTTCCACACACGATTTCAGCAGGGTACGTGTATTACTGGGGTGCGCGGGAAGTTCCACACGCGATTTCAGCAGGGTACATGTATTTCTTGGGTGCAGGAAAGTTTAACACGCAATTACAGCAGGGTACGTGTATTACAGGGGTGCGCGAGATGTTCCACACGCGATTTCAGCAGGGTACGTGTATTTCTGGGGTGCGGGGAAGTTTAACATGCGATTTCAGCAGGGTACGTGTATTACTGGCGTGCGCGGGAAGTTCCACACGCGATTTCAGCAAGGTACGTGTATTTCTGGGGTGCGGGGAAGTTTGACAAGCGATTTCAGCAGTGTACGTGTATTACTCGGGTGCAGGGAAGTTTAACACGTGATTACAGCAGGGTACATGTATTACAGGGGTGCGCAGGAAGTTCCACACGCGATTTCAGCAGGGTACGTGTATTTCTGGGGTGCGGGGAAGTTTAATATGCGATTTCAGCAGGGTACGTGTATTTCTGGGGTGCGGGGAAGTTTGACAAGCGATTTCAGCAGGGTACGTGTATTTCTGGGGTGAGGCGAAGTGTAACACGTGATTACAGCAGGGTACGTGTATTACAGGGGTGCGGAGGAAGTTCCACACGTGATTTCAGCAGGGTACGTGTATTTCTGGGGTGCGGGGAAGTTTAACACGCGATTACAGCAGGGTACGTGTATTACAGGGGTGCGCAGGAAGTTCCACACGCGATTTCAGCAGGGTACATGTATTTCTGGGGTGCGGGGAAGTTTAACATGCTATTTCAGTAGGGTACGTGTATTACTGGGGTGCGCGGGAAGTTCCACACGCAATTTCAGCAGGGTACGTGTATTACAGGGGTGCGCAGGAAGTTCCACAAGCGATTTCAGCAGGGTACGTGTATTTCTGGGGTGTGGGGAAGTTTAACACGTGATTACAGCAGGGTACGTGTATTACAGGGGTGCGCAGGAAGTTCCACACGCGATTTCAGCAGGGTACGTTTATTTCTGGGGTGCGGGGAAGTGTAACACCCGATTACAGCAGGGTACATGTATTACAGGGGTGCGCAGGTTGTTCCACACATGATTTCAGCAGGGTACATGTATTTCTGGGGTGCGGGGAAGTTTAACACGCGATTTCAGTAGGGTACGTGTATTACAGGGCTGCACGGGAAGTTCCACATGAGATTTCAGCAGGGTACGTGTATTTCTGGGGTGTGCGGGAAGTTTAACACTCAATTTCAGCAGGGTATGTGTATTACTGGGGTGCGCGGGAAGTTCCACACGCGATTTCAGCAGGGTACGTGTATTTCTGGGGTGCGCGGGAAGTTTAACACGCAATTTCAGCAGGGTACGTGTATTACTGGGGTGCGCGAGAAGTTCCACACGCGATTTCAGCAGCATACGTGTATTTCTGGGGTGCGGGGAAGTTTAACACGTGATTACAGCAGGGTAGGTGCTTAACAGGGATGCGCGGGAAGTTCCACTCGCGATTTCAGCATGGTACGTGTATTTCTGGGATGCGGGGAAGTTTGACACGCGATTTCAGCAGGGTACATGTATTACTGGGGTGCGCGGGAAGTTCCACACGCGATTTCAGCAGGGTACGTGTTCTGGGGTGCGGGGAAGTTTAACACGTGATTACAGCAGAGTACGTGTATTACTGGGGTGCACAGGAAGTTCCACACACGATTTCAGCAGGGTACGTGTATTACTGGGGTGCGCGGGAAGTTCCACACGCGATTTCAGCAGGATACGTGTATTTCTTGGGTGCAGGAAAGTTTAACACGCAATTACAGCAGGGTACGTGTATTACAGGGGTGCGCGAGATGTTCCACACGCGATTTCAGCAGGGTACGTGTATTTCTGGGGTGCGGGGAAGTTTAACATGCGATTTCAGCAGGGTACGTGTATTACTGGGGTGCGCGGGAAGTTCCACACGCGATTTCAGCAAGGTACGTGTATTTCTGGGGTGCGGGGAAGTTTGACAAGCGATTTCAGCAGTGTACGTGTATTACTCGGGTGCAGGGAAGTTTAACACGTGATTACAGCAGGGTACGTGTATTACAGGGGTGCGCAGGAAGTTCCACACGCGATTTCAGCAGGGTACGTGTATTTCTGGGGTGCGGGGAAGTTTAATATGCGATTTCAGCAGGGTACGTGTATTTCTGGGGTGCGGGGAAGTTTGACAAGCGATTTCAGCAGGGTACGTGTATTTCTGGGGTGAGGGGAAGTTTAACACGTGATTACAGCAGGGTACGTGTATTACAGGGGTGCGGAGGAAGTTCCACACGTGATTTCAACAGGGTACGTGTATTTCTGGGGTGCGGGGAAGTTTAACACGCGATTACAGCAGGGTACGTGTATTACTGGGGTGTGCGGGAAATTCCACACGCGATTTCAGCAGGGTAAGTGTATTTCTGGGGTGCGGGGAAGTTTAACATGCTATTTCAGTAGGGTACGTGTATTTCTGGGGTGCGGGGAAGTTTAACACGCAATTTCAGCCGGGTACGTGTATTACTGGGGTGCGCGGGAAGTTCCACACGCAATTTCAGCAGGGTACGTGTATTACAGGGGTGCGCAGGAAGTTCCACAAGCGATTTCAGCAGGGTACGTGTATTTCTGGGGTGTGGGGAAGTTTAACACGTGATTACAGCAGGGTACGTGTATTACAGGGGTGCGCAGGAAGTTCCACACGCGATTTCAGCAGGGTACGTTTATTTCTGGGGTGCGGGGAAGTTTAACACCCGATTACAGCAGGGTACATGTATTACAGGGGTGCGCAGGTTGTTCCACACATGATTTCAGCAGGGTACATGTATTTCTGGGGTGCGGGGAAGTTTAACACGTGATTTCAGTAGGGTACGTGTATTACAGGGCTGCACGGGAAGTTCCACATGAGATTTCAGCAGGGTACGTGTATTTCTGGGGTGTGCGGGAAGTTTAACACTCAATTTCAGCAGGGTACGTGTATTACTGGGGTGCACAGGAAGTTCCACACACGATTTCAGCAGGGTACGTGTATTTCTGGGGTACGGGGAGGTTTAACACGCAATTTCAGCAGGGTACGTGTATTACTGGGGTGCACGGGAAGTTCCACACGCGATTTCAGCAGGGTACGTGTATTTCTTGGGTGCAGGAAAGTTTAACACGCAATTACAGCAGGGTACGTGTATTACTGGGGTGCGCAGGAAGTTCCACACGCGATTTCAGCAGGGTACGTGTATTTCTGGGGTGCGGGGAAGTTTGACAAGTGATTTCAACAGGGTACGTGTATTTCTGGGGTGAGGGGAAGTTTAACACGTGATTACAGCAGGGTACGTGTATTACAGGGGTGCACGGGTTGTTCCACACATGATTTCAGCAGGGTACATGTATTTCTGGGGTGCGGGGAAGTGTAACACGCGATTACAGTATGGTACGTGTATTACAGGGGTGCACAGGAAGTTCCACACGCGATTTCAGCAAGGTACTTGTATTACTGGGGTGCGCGGGAAGTTCCACACGCAATTTCAGCACGGTACGTGTATTTCTGGGGTGCGGGGAAGTTTACCACGCAATTTCAGCAGGGTACGTGTATTACTGGGGTGCCCAGGAAGTTCCACACGCGATTTCAGCAGGGTACGTGTATTTCTGGGGTGCGGGGAAGTTTAACACGCGATTACAGCAGGGTATGTGTATTACAGGGGTGCGAGGGAAGTTCCACACGTGATTTCAGCAGGGTACGTGTATTTCTGGGGTGCGGGGAAGTTTAACACGCGATTTCAGCAGGGTACGTGTATTACTGGGGTGCGCGGGAAGTTCCACATGCAATTTCAGCAGTGTACGTGTATTACTGGGGTGCGCGGGAAGTTCCACACGCGATTTCAGCAGGGTACGTGTATTTCTGGGGTGCGGGGAAGTTTGACAAGCGATTTCAGCAGGGTACGTGTATTGCTGGGGTGCGGGGAAGTTTAACACGTGATTACAGCAGGGTACGTGTATTACAGGGGTGTGCAGGAAGTTCCACAAGCGATTTCAGCAGGGTAGGTGTATTTCTGGGGTGTGGGGAAGTTTAACACCTGATTACAGCAGGGTACGTGTATTGCAGGGGTGCGCAGGAAGTTCCACACGCGATTTCAGCAGGGTATGTGTATTTCTGGGGTGCGGGGAAGTTTAACACGCGATTACAGTATGGTATGTGTATTACAGGGGTGCACGGGAAGTTCCACACGAGATTTCAGCAGGGTACGTGTATTTCTGGGGTGTGAGGGAAGTTTAACACTCAATTTCAGCAGGGTATGTGTATTACTGGGGTGCGCGGGAAGTTCCACACACGATTTCAGCAGGGTACGTGTATTTCTGGGGTGCGGGGAAGTTTAACACGCGATTTCAGCAAGGTACGTGTATTACTGGGGTGCGCGGGAAGTTCCACACGCGATTTCAGCAGGGTACGTGTATTTCTGGGGTGCGGGGAAGTTTAACACGCGATTTCAGCAGGGTACGTGTATTACTGGGGTGCCCAGGAAGTTCCACACACGATTTCAGCAGGGTACGTGTATTTCTGGGGTGCGGGGAAGTTTAACACGCGATTACAGCAGGGTATGTGTATTACAGGGGTGCGAGGGAAGTTCCACACGTGATTTCAGCAGGGTACGTGTATTTCTGGGGTGCGGGGAAGTTTAACACGCATTTTCAGCAGGGTACGTGTATTACTGGTTTGCGCGGGAAGTTCCACACGCGATTTCAGCAAGGTACGTGTATTTCTGGGGTGCGGGGAACTTTAACATGCGATTTCAGCAGTGTAGGTGTATTACTGGGGTGCGCAGGAAGTTCCACACGCGATTTCAGCAAGGTACGTGTATTACAGGGCTGCACGGGAAGTTCCACATGAGATTTCAGCAGGGTATGTGTATTACTGGGGTGCGCGGGAAGTTACACACGCGATTTCAGCAGGGTACGTGTATTTCTGGGGTGCGGGGAAGTTTGACAAGCGATTTCAGCAGGGTACGTGTATTACTGGGGTGCGGGGAAGTTTAACACGTGATTACAGCAGGGTACGTGTATTACAGGGGTGCGCAGGAAGTTCCACACGCGATTTCAGCAGGGTACGTGTATTTCTGGGGTGCAGGGAAGTTTAACACGCGATTACAGCAGGGAACATGTATTACAGGGGTGCGCGGGTTGTTCCACACATGATTTCAGCAGGGTACATGTATTTCTGGGGTGCAGGAAGTGTAACACGCGATTACAGTAGGGTACGTGTATTACTGGGGTGCGCGGGAAGTTCCACACGCGATTTCAGCAGGGTATGTGTTCTGGGGTGCGGGGAAGTTTAACACGTGATTACAGCAGGGTACGTGTATTACTGGGGTGCACAGGAAGTTCCACACACAATTTCAGCAGGGTACGTGTATTACTGCGGTGCGCGGGAAGTTCCACACGCGATTTCAGCAGGGTACGTGTATTTCTTGGGTGCAGGAAAGTTTAACACGCAATTACAGCAGGGTACGTGTATTACAGGGGTGCGCGAGATGTTCCACACACGATTTCAGCAGGGTACGTGTATTTCTGGGGTGCGGGGAAGTTTAACATGCGATTTCAGCAGGGTACGTGATTACTGGGGTGCGCGGGAAGTTCCACACGCGATTTCAGCAAGGTACGTGTATTTCTGGGGTGTGGGGAAGTTTGACAAGCGATTTCAGCAGTGTACGTGTATTACTGGGGTGCAGGGAAGTTTAACACGTGATTACAGCAGGGTACGTGTATTACAGGGGTGCACAGGAAGTTCCACACGCGATTTCAGCAGGGTACGTGTATTTCTGGGGTGCGGGGAAGTTTAATATGCGATTTCAGCAGGGTACGTGTATTTCTGGGGTGCGGGGAAGTTTGACAAGCGATTTCAGCAGGGTACGTGTATTTCTGGGGTGAGGGGAAGTTTAACACGTGATTACAGCAGGGTACGTGTATTACAGGGGTGCGCAGGAAGTTCCACACGCGATTTCAGCAGGGTACGTGTATTTCTGGGGTGTGCGGGAAGTTTAACACTCAATTTCAGCAGGGTACGTGTATTACTGGGGTGCGCGGGAAGTTCCACACGCGATTTCAGCAGGGTAGGTGTATTTCTGGGGTGCGGGGAGGTTTAACACGCAATTTCAGCAGGGTACGTGTATTACTGGGGTGCGCGGGAAGTTCCACACGCGATTTCAGCAGGGTACGTGTATTTCTTGGGTGCAGGGAAGTTTAACACGCAATTACAGCAGGGTACGTGTATTACAGGGGTGCGCGAGATGTTCCACACGCGATTTCAGCAGTGTACGTGTATTTCTGGGGTGCGGGGAAGTTTAACATGCGATTTCAGCAGGGTACGTGTATTACTGGGGTGCGCGGGAAGTTCCACATGCGATTTCAGCAGGGTACGTGTATTTCTGGGGTGCGGAGAAGTTTGACAAGCGATTTCAGCAGTGTACGTGTATTACTGGGGTGCGGGGAAGTTTGACAAGCGATTTCAGCAGTGTACGTGTATTACTGGGGTGCGGGGAAGTTTAACACGTGATTACAGCAGGGTACGTGTATTACAGGGGTGCGCAAGAAGTTCCACACGCAATTTCAGCAGGGTACGTGTATTTCTGGGGTGCGGGGAAGTTTAACACGCGATTACAGCAGGGTTCATGTATTACAGGGGTGCGCGGGTTGTTCCACACATGATTTCAGCAGGGTACATGTATTTCTGGGGTGCGGGGAAGTGTAACACGCGATTTCAGCAGGGTACGTGTATTACTGGGGTGTGCAGGAAATTCCACACGCGATTTCAGCAGGATACGTGTATTTCTGGGGTGCGGGGAAGTTTAACATTCAATTTCAGCAGGGTATGTGTATTACTGGGGTGCGCGGGAAGTTCCACACGCGATTTCAGCAGGGTACGTGTATTTCTGGGGTGCGGGGAAGTTTAACACGCGATTTCAGCAGGGTGCGTTTATTACTGGGGTGCGCGGGAAGTTCCACACGCGATTTCAGCAGGGTACGTGTATTTCTGGGGTGCGGGGAAGTTTAACACGCAATTTCAGCAGGGTACATGTATTACTGGGGTGCGCAGGAAGTTCCACATGCGATTTCAGCAGTGTACATGTATTTCTGGGGTGCGGGGAAGTTCCACACGCGATTTCAGCAGGGTACGTGTATTTCTGGGGTGCGGGGAAGTTTAACACGCGATTACAGCAGGGTACTTGTATTAATGGTGTGCACGGGAAGTTCCACACATGATTTCAGCAGGGTACGTGTATTTCTGGGGTGCGGGGAAGTTTGACAAGCGATTTCAGCAGGGTACGTGTATTACTGGGGTGCGGGGAAGTTTAACACGTGATTACAGCAGGGTACGTGTATTATAGGGGTGCGCAGGAAGTTCCACACCCGATTTCAGCAGGGTACGTGTATTTCTGGGGGGCGGGAAAGTTTAACACGCGATTACAGCAGGGTACATGTATTAGAGGGGTGCGGGGGTTGTTCCACACATGATTTCAGCAGGGTACATGTATTTCTGGGGTGTGGGGAAGTGTAACACGCTATTTCAGTAGGGTACGTGTATTCCTGGGGTGCGCGGGAAGTTTAACACGGAATTTCAGCCGGGTACGTGTATTACTGGGGTGCGCAGGAAGTTCCACAAGCGATTTCAGCAGGGTACGTGTATTTATGGGGTGTGGGGAAGTTTAACACGTGATTACAGCAGGGTACGTGTATTACAGGGGTGCGCAGGAAGTTCCACACGCGATTTCAGCAGGGTACGTTTATTTCTGGGGTGCGGGGAAGTTTAACACGTGATTTCAGTAGGGTACGTGTATTACAGGGCTGCACGGGAAGTTCCACATGAGATTTCGGCAGGGTACGTGTATTTCTGGGGTGTGCGGGAAGTTTAACACTCAATTTCAGCAGGGTATGTGTATTACTGGGGTGCGCGGGAAGTTCCACACGCGATTTCAGCAGGGTACGTGTATTTCTGGGGTGCGCGGGAAGTTCCACACGCGATTTCAGCAGCATACGTGTATTTCTGGGGTGCGGGGAAGTTTAACACGCGATTTCAGCAGGGTACGTGTATTACTGGGGTGCGCGAGAAGTTCCACACACGATTTCAGCAGCATACGTGTATTTCTGGGGTGCGGGGAAGTTTGACACGCGATTACAGCAGGGTACGTGTATTACAGGGTTGCGCAGGAAGTTCCACACGCAATTTCAGCAAGGTACGTGTATTTCTGGGGTGCGCGGGAAGTTCCACACGCGATTTCAGCAGCATACGTGTATTTCTGGGGTGCGGGGAAGTTTAACACGCGATTTCAGCAGGGTACGTGTATTACAGGGTTGCGCAGGAAGTTCCACACGCAATTTCAGCAAGGTACGTGTATTTCTGGGGTGCGGGGAAGTTTGACACGCGATTTCAGCAGTGTACGTGTATTACTGGGGTGCGCGGGAAGTTCCACAAGCGATTTCAGCAGGGTACGTGTATTTCTGGGGTGCGGGGAAGTTTAACACGCGATTTCAGCAGGGTACGTGTATTACTGGGGTGCCCAGGAAGTTCCACACGCGATTTCAGCAGGGTACGTGTATTTCTGGGGTGCAGGGAAGTTTAACACGCAATTTCAGCAGGGTACGTGTATTACTGCGGTGCGTGGGAAGTTCCACACACGATTTCAGCAGGGTACATGTATTTCTGGGGTGCAGGGAAGTTTAACACGCGATTACAGCAGGGTACGTGTATTACTGGGGTGCGCGGGAAGTTCCACACGCGATTTCAGCAGGGTACGTGTTCTGGGGTGCGGGGACGTTTAACACGTGATTACAGCAGAGTACGTGTATTACTGGGGTGCACAGGAAGTTCCACACACGATTTCAGCAGGGTACGTGTATTACTGGGTTGCGCGGGAAGTTCCACACGCGATTTCAGCAGGGTACATGTATTTCTTGGGTGCAGGAAAGTTTAACACGCAATTACAGCAGGGTACGTGTATTACAGGGGTGCGCGAGATGTTCCACACGCGATTTCAGCAGGGTACGTGTATTTCTGGGGTGCGGGGAAGTTTAACATGCGATTTCAGCAGGGTACGTGTATTACTGGCGTGCGCGGGAAGTTCCACACGCGATTTCAGCAAGGTACGTGTATTTCTGGGGTGCGGGGAAGTTTGACAAGCGATTTCAGCAGTGTACGTGTATTACTCGGGTGCAGGGAAGTTTAACACGTGATTACAGCAGGGTACGTGTATTACAGGGGTGCGCAGGAAGTTCCACACGCGATTTCAGCAGGGTACGTGTATTTCTGGGGTGCGGGGAAGTTTAATATGCGATTTCAGCAGGGTACGTGTATTTCTGGGGTGCGGGGAAGTTTGACAAGCGATTTCAGCAGGGTACGTGTATTTCTGGGGTGAGGCGAAGTGTAACACGTGATTACAGCAGGGTACGTGTATTACAGGGGTGCGGAGGAAGTTCCACACGTGATTTCAGCAGGGTACGTGTATTTCTGGGGTGCGGGGAAGTTTAACACGCGATTACAGCAGGGTACGTGTATTACTGGGGTGTGCGGGAAATTCCACACGCGATTTCAGCAGGGTAAGTGTATTTCTGGGGTGCGGGGAAGTTTAACACGTGATTACAGCAGGGTACGTGTATTACAGGGGTGCGCAGGAAGTTCCACACGCGATTTCAGCAGGGTACGTGTATTTCTGGGGTGCGGGGAAGTTTAACATGCTATTTCAGTAGGGTACGTGTATTACTGGGGTGCGCGGGAAGTTTAACACGCAATTTCAGCCGGGTACGTGTATTACTGGGGTGCGCGGGAAGTTCCACACGCAATTTCAGCAGGGTACGTGTATTACAGGGGTGCGCAGGAAGTTCCACAAGCGATTTCAGCAGGGTACGTGTATTTCTGGGGTGTGGGGAAGTTTAACACGTGATTACAGCAGGGTACGTGTATTACAGGGGTGCGCAGGAAGTTCCACACGCGATTTCAGCAGGGTACGTTTATTTCTGGGGTGCGGGGAAGTTTAACACCCGATTTCAGCAGGGTACATGTCTTTCTGGGGTGCGGGGAAGTTTAACACGCGATTTCAGTAGGGTACGTGTATTACAGGGCTGCACGGGAAGTTCCACATGAGATTTCAGCAGGGTACGTGTATTTCTGGGGTGTGCGGGAAGTTTAACACTCAATTTCAGCAGGGTATGTGTATTACTGGGGTGCGCGGGAAGTTCCACACGCGATTTCAGCAGGGTACGTGTATTTCTGGGGTGCGCGGGAAGTTTAACACGCAATTTCAGCAGGGTACGTGTATTACTGGGGTGCGCGAGAAGTTCCACACGCGATTTCAGCAGCATACGTGTATTTCTGGGGTGCGGGGAAGTTTAACATGCTATTTCAGTAGGGTACGTGTATTACTGGGGTGCGCGGGAAGTTTAACACGCAATTTCAGCCGGGTACGTGTATTACTGGGGTGCGCGGGAAGTTCCACACGCAATTTCAGCAGGGTACGTGTATTACAGGGGTGCGCAGGAAGTTCCACAAGCGATTTCAGCAGGGTACGTGTATTTCTGGGGTGTGGGGAAGTTTAACACGTGATTACAGCAGGGTACGTGTATTACAGGGGTGCGCAGGAAGTTCCACACGCGATTTCAGCAGGGTACGTTTATTTCTGGGGTGCGGGGAAGTTTAACACCCGATTTCAGCAGGGTACATGTATTTCTGGGGTGCGGGGAAGTTTAACACGCGATTTCAGTAGGGTACGTGTATTACAGGGCTGCACGGGAAGTTCCACATGAGATTTCAGCAGGGTACGTGTATTTCTGGGGTGTGCGGGAAGTTTAACACTCAATTTCAGCAGGGTATGTGTATTACTGGGGTGCGCGGGAAGTTCCACACGCGATTTCAGCAGGGTACGTGTATTTCTGGGGTGCGCGGGAAGTTTAACACGCAATTTCAGCAGGGTACGTGTATTACTGGGGTGCGCGAGAAGTTCCACACGCGATTTCAGCAGCATACGTGTATTTCTGGGGTGCGGGGAAGTTTAACACGTGATTACAGCAGGGTAGGTGCTTAACAGGGATGCGCGGGAAGTTCCACTCGCGATTTCAGCATGGTACGTGTATTTCTGGGGTGCGGGGAAGTTTAACACGTGATTTCAGCAGGATACGTGTATTACTGGGGTGCGTGGGAAGTTCCACACGCGATTTCAGCAGGGTACGTGTATTTCTGGGGTGCAGGGAAGTTTAACACGCGATTACAGCAGGGTATGTGTATTACAGGGGTGCGCAGGAAGTTCCACACGCAATTTCAGCAAGGTACGTGTATTTCTGGGATGCGGGGAAGTTTGACACGCGATTTCAGCAGTGTACGTGTATTACTGGGGTGCGCGGGAAGTTCCACAAGCGATTTCAGCAGGGTACGTGTATTTCTGGGGTGCGGGGAAGTTTAACACGCGATTTCAGCAGGGTACGTGTATTACTGGGGTGCCCAGGAAGTTCCACACGCGATTTCAGCAGGGTACGTGTATTTCTGGGGTGCGGGGAAGTTTAACACGCGATTTCAGCAGGGTACGTGTATTACTGCGGTGCGTGGGAAGTTCCACACGCGATTTCAGCAGGGTACATGTATTACTGGGGTGCGCGGGAAGTTCCACACGCGATTTCAGCAGGGTACGTGTTCTGGGGTGCGGGGAAGTTTAACACGTGATTACAGCAGAGTACGTGTATTACTGGGGTGCACAGGAAGTTCCACACACGATTTCAGCAGGGTACGTGTATTACTGGGGTGCGCGGGAAGTTCCACACGCGATTTCAGCAGGGTACGTGTATTTCTTGGGTGCAGGAAAGTTTAACACGCAATTACAGCAGGGTACGTGTATTACAGGGGTGCGCGAGATGCTCCACACGCGATTTCAGCAGGGTACGTGTATTTCTGGGGTGCGGGGAAGTTTAACATGCGATTTCAGCAGGGTACGTGTATTACTGGGGTGCGCGGGAAGTTCCACACGCGATTTCAGCAAGGTACGTGTATTTCTGGGGTGCGGGGAAGTTTGACAAGCGATTTCAGCAGTGTACGTGTATTACTCGGGTGCAGGGAAGTTTAACACGTGATTACAGCAGGGTACGTGTATTACAGGGGTGCGCAGGAAGTTCCACACGCGATTTCAGCAGGGTACGTGTATTTCTGGGGTGCGGGGAAGTTTAATATGCGATTTCAGCAGGGTACGTGTATTTCTGGGGTGCGGGGAAGTTTGACAAGCGATTTCAGCAGGGTACGTGTATTTCTGGGGTGAGGGGAAGTTTAACACGTGATTACAGCAGGGTACGTGTATTACAGGGGTGCGGAGGAAGTTCCACACGTGATTTCAACAAGGTACGTGTATTTCTGGGGTGCGGGGAAGTTTAACACGCGATTACAGCAGGGTACGTGTATTACTGGGGTGTGCGGGAAATTCCACACGCGATTTCAGCAGGGTAAGTGTATTTCTGGGGTGCGGGGAAGTTTAACATGCTATTTCAGTAGGGTACGTGTATTACTGGGGTGCGCGGGAAGTTTAACACGCAATTTCAGCCGGGTACGTGTATTACTGGGGTGCGCGGGAAGTTCCACACGCAATTTCAGCAGGGTACGTGTATTACAGGGGTGCGCAGGAAGTTCCACAAGCGATTTCAGCAGGGTACGTGTATTTCTGGGGTGTGGGGAAGTTTAACACGTGATTACAGCAGGGTACGTGTATTACAGGGGTGCGCAGGAAGTTCCACACGCGATTTCAGCAGGGTACGTTTATTTCTGGGGTGCGGGGAAGTTTAACACCCGATTACAGCAGGGTACATGTATTACAGGGGTGCGCAGGTTGTTCCACACATGATTTCAGCAGGGTACATGTATTTCTGGGGTGCGGGGAAGTTTAACACGTGATTTCAGTAGGGTACGTGTATTACAGGGCTGCACGGGAAGTTCCACATGAGATTTCAGCAGGGTACGTGTATTTCTGGGGTGTGCGGGAAGTTTAACACTCAATTTCAGCAGGGTATGTGTATGACTGGGGTGCGCGGGAAGTTCCACACGCGATTTCAGCAGGGTACGTGTATTTCTGGGGTGCGCGGGAAGTTTAACACGCAATTTCAGCAGGGTACGTGTATTACTGGGGTGCGCGAGAAGTTCCACACGCGATTTCAGCGGCATACGTGTATTTCTGGGGTGCGGGGAAGTTTGACAAGCGATTTCAGCAGGGTACGTGTATTTCTGGGGTGAGGGGAAGTTTAATACGTGATTACAGCAGGGTACGTGTATTACAGGGGTGCGGAGGAAGTTCACACGTGATTTCAGCCGGGTACGTGTATTTCTGGGGTGCGGGGAAGTTTAACACGCGATTACAGCAGGGTACGTGTATTACTGGGGTGTGTGGGAAATTCCACACGCGATTTCAGCAGGGTACGTGTATTTCTTGGGTGCAGGGAAGTTTAACACGCAATTACAGCAGGGTACGTGTATTACAGGGGTGCGCGAGATGTTCCACACGCGATTTCAGCAGGGTACGTGTATTTCTGGGGTGCGGGGAAGTTTAACATGCGATTTCAGCAGGGTACGTGTATTACTGGGGTGCGCGGGAAGTTCCACATGCGATTTCAGCAGGGTACGTGTATTTCTGGGGTGCGGAGAAGTTTGACAAGCGATTTCAGCAGTGTACGTGTATTACTGGGGTGCGGGGAAGTTTGACAAGCGATTTCAGCAGTGTACGTGTATTACTGGGGTGCGAGGAAGTTTAACACGTGATTTCAGTAGGGTACGTGTATTACTGGGGTGCGCGGGAAGTTCCACACGCGATTTCAGCAGGGTACGTGTATTTCTGGGGTGCGGGGAAGTTTAACACGTGATTACAGCAGGGTACGTGTATTACAGGGGTGCGCGGGAAGTTCCACACGCGATTTCAGCAGGGTACGTGTATTTCTGGGGTGCGGGGAAGTTTAACATGCTATTTCAGTAGGGTACGTGTATTACTGGGGTGCGCGGGAAGTTCCACACGCGATTTCAGCAGGGTACGTGTATTTCTGGGGTGCGGGGAAGTTTAACACGTGATTACAGCAGGGTATGTGTATTACTGGGGTGCGCGGGAAGTTCCACACGCGATTTCAGCAGGGTACGTGTATTTCTGGGGTGCGGGGAAGTTTAACATGCGATTTCAGCAGGGTACGTGTATTACTGGGGTGCGCGGGAAGTTCCACACACGATTTCAGCAGGGTACGTGTATTTCTGGGGTGCGGGGAAGTTTGACAAGCGATTTCAGCAGGGTACGTGTATTACTGGGGTGCGGGGAAGTTTAACACGTGATTACAGCAGGGTACATGTATTACTGGGGTGCGCGGGAAGTTCCACACGCGATTTCAGCAGGGTACTTGTATTTCTGGGGTGCGGTGAAGTTTGACAAGCGATTTCAGCAGGGTACGTGTATTTCTGGGGTGCGGGGAAGTTCCACACGCGGTTTCAGCCGGGTACGTGTATTTCTGGGGTGCACGGGAAGTTCCACACGAGATTTCAGCAGGGTACGTGTATTTCTGGGGTGTGCGTGAAGTTTAACACTCAATTTCAGCAGGTTATGTGTATTGCTGGGGTGCGCGGGAAGTTCCACACGCGATTTCAGCAGGGTACGTGTATTACTGGGGTGCGAGGGAAGTTCCACACGATTTCAGCAGCGTACGTCTATTTCTGGGGTGTGGGGAAGTTTAACACGCGATTACAGCAGGGTACGTGCTTAACAGGGATGCGCGGGAAGTTCCACACGCCATTTCAGCAGGGTTTGTGTATTACTGGGGTGCGCGGGAAGTTCCACACGCTATTTCAGCAGGGTACATGTATTTCTGGGGTGCAGGGAAGTTTAACACGCGATTACAGCAGGGTACGTGTATTACTGGGGTGCCCAGGAAGTTCCACACGAGATTTCACCAGGGTACGTGTATTTCTGGGGTGCGGGGAAGTTTAACACGCTATTTCAGCAGGGTACATGTATTACCGGGGTGCGCGGGAAGTTCCACACGTGATTTCAGCAGGGTACATGTATTTCTGGGGTGCGGGGAAGTTTAACACGCAATTTCAGCAGGGTACGTGTATTACTGGGGTGCGCGGGAAGTTCCACACGCAATTTCAGCAGGGTACGTGTATTTCTGGGGTGCGGGGAAGTTTAACACGCGATTACAGCAGGGTACGTGTATTACTGGGGTGCACGGGAAGTTCCACACACGATTTCAGCAGGGTACGTGTATTTCTGCGGTGCGGGGAGGTTTAACACTCAATTTCAGCAGGTTATGTGTATTGCTGGGGTGCGCGGGAAGTTCCACACGCGATTTCAGCAGGGTACGTGTATTACTGGGGTGCGAGGGAAGTTCCACACGATTTCAGCAGCGTACGTCTATTTCTGGGGTGTGGGGAAGTTTAACACGCGATTACAGCAGGGTACGTGCTTAACAGGGATGCGCGGGAAGTTCCACACGCCATTTCAGCAGGGTTCGTGTATTACTGGGGTGCGCGGGAAGTTCCACACGCTATTTCAGCAGGGTACATGTATTTCTGGGGTGCAGGGAAGTTTAACACGCGATTACAGCAGGGTACGTGTATTACTGGGGTGCCCAGGAAGTTCCACACGAGATTTCACCAGGGTACGTGTATTTCTGGGGTGCGGGGAAGTTTAACACGCTATTTCAGCAGGGTACATGTATTACCGGGGTGCGCGGGATGTTCCACACGCGATTTCAGCAGGGTACATGTATTTCTGGGGTGCGGGGAAGTTTAACACGCAATTTCAGCAGGGTACGTGTATTACTGGGGTGCGCGGGAAGTTCCACACGCAATTTCAGCAGGGTACGTGTATTTCTGGGGTGCGGGGAAGTTTAACACGCGATTACAGCAGGGTACGTGTATTACTGGGGTGCACGGGAAGTTCCACACACGATTTCAGCAGGGTACGTGTATTTCTGCGGTGCGGGGAGGTTTAACACGCAATTTCAGCAGGATACGTGTATTACTGGGGTGCGCGGGAAGTTCCACACGCGATTTCAGCAGGATACATGTATTTCTGGGGTGCAGGGAAGTTTAACACGCGATTACAGCAGGGTACGTGTATTACAGGGGTGCGCAGGAAGTTCCACACGCAATTTCAGCAAGGTACGTTTATTTCTGGGGTGCGGGGAACTTTAACATGCGATTTCAGCAGGGTACGTGTATTACTGGGGTGCGCGGGAAGTTCCACACGCGATTTCAGCAGGGTACTTGTATTTCTGGGGTGCGGGGAAGTTTGACAAGCGATTTCAGTAGGGTACATGTATTTCTGGGGTGTGGGGAAGTTTAACACGTGATTCCAGCAGGGTACGTGTATTACAGGGGTGCGCAGGAAGTTCCACACGCGATTTCAGCAGGGTACGTGTATTTCTGGGGTGCGGGGAAGTTTAACACGCGATTACAGCAGGGTACATGTATTACAGGGGTGCGCGGGTTGTTCCACACATGATTTCAGCAGGGTACATGTATTTCTGGGGTGTGCGTGAAGTTTAACACTCAATTTCAGCAGGTTATGTGTATTGCTGGGGTGCGCGGGAAGTTCCACACGCGATTTCAGCAGGGTACGTGTATTTCTGGGGTGGAGGGAAGTTTAACATGCAATTTCAGCAGGGTACGTGTATTACTGGGGTGCGTGGGAAGTTCCACACGCGATTTCAGCAGGGTACGTGTATTTCTGGGGTGTGGGGAAGTTTAACACGTGATTACAGAAGGGTACGTATATTACAGGGGTGCGCAGGAAGTTCCACACGCGATTTCAGCAGGGTACGTGTATTTCTGGGGTGCGGGGAAGTTTAACATGCGATTTCAGCAGGGTACGTGTATTACTGGGGTGCGCGGGAAGTTCCACACGAGATTTCAGCAGGGTACGTGTATTTCTGGGGTGTGCGGGAAGTTTAACACTCAATTTCAGCAGGGTATGTGTATTACAGGGGTGCGCGGGAAGTTCCACACGTGATTTCAGCAGGGTACGTGTATTTCTGGGGTGCGGGGAAGTTTGACAAGCGATTTCAGCAGGGTACGTGTATTTTTGGGGTGCGGGGAAGTTTAACATGCGATTTCAGCAGGGTACGTGTATTACAGGGGTGCGCGGGAAGTTCCACACGCGATTTCAGCAGGGTACGTGTATTTCTGGGGTGCGGGGAAGTTTAACATGCGATTTCAGCAGTATACGTGTATTACTGGGGTGCGCGGGAAGTTCCACACACGATTTCTGCAGGGTACGTGTATTTCTGGGGTGCGGGGAACTTTGACAAGCGATTTCAGCAGGGTACGTGTATTTCTGGGGTGCGGGTAAGTTTAACACGTGATTACAGAAGGGTACGTATATTACAGGGGTGCACAGGAAGTTCCACACGCGATTTCAGCAGGGTACGTGTATTTCTGGGGTGCGGGGAAGTTTAACACGCGATTACAGCAGGGTACATGTATTACAGGGGTGCGCAGGTTGTTCCACACATGATTTGAGCAGGGTACATGTATTTCTGGGGTGCAGGGAAGTTTAACACGCGATTACAGCAGGGTATGTGTATTACAGGGGTGCGCAGGAAGTTCCACACGCGATTTCAGCAGGGTACGTGTATTTCTGGGGTGCGGGGAAGTTTAACATGCGATTTCAGCAGTGTACGTGTATTACTGGGGTGCGAGGAAGTTTAACACGTGATTTCAGTAGGGTACGTGTATTACTGGGGTGCGTGGGAAGTTCCACACGCGATTTCAGCAGGGTACGTGTATTTCTGGGGTGCGGGGAAGTTTAACACGTGATTACAGCAGGGTACGTGTATTACAGGGGTGCGCAGGAAGTTCCACACGCGATTTCAGCAGGGTACGTGTATTTCTGGGGTGCGGGGAAGTTTAACATGCTATTTCAGTAGGGTACGTGTATTACTGGGGTGCGCGGGAAGTTCCACACGCGATTTCAGCAGGGTACGTGTATTTCTGGGGTGCGGGGAAGTTTAACACGTGATTACAGCAGGGTATGTGTATTACTGGGGTGCGCGGGAAGTTCCACACGCGATTTCAGCAGGGTACATGTATTTCTGGGGTGCGGGGAAGTTTAACATGCGATTTCAGCAGGGTACGTGTATTACTGGGGTGCGCGGGAAGTTCCACACACGATTTCAGCAGGGTACGTGTATTTCTGGGGTGCGGGGAAGTTTGACAAGCGATTTCAGCAGGGTATGTGTATTACTGGGGTGCGGGGAAGTTTAACACGTGATTACAGCAGGGTACATGTATTACTGGGGTGCGCGGGAAGTTCCACACGCGATTTCAGCAGGGTACTTGTATTTCTGGGGTGCGGTGAAGTTTGACAAGCGATTTCAGCAGGGTACGTGTATTTCTGGGGTGCGGGGAAGTTCCACACGCGGTTTCAGCCGGGTACGTGTATTTCTGGGGTGCACGGGAAGTTCCACACGAGATTTCAGCAGGGTACGTGTATTTCTGGGGTGTGCGTGAAGTTTAACACTCAATTTCAGCAGGTTATGTGTATTGCTGGGGTGCGCGGGAAGTTCCACACGCGATTTCAGCAGGGTACGTGTATTACTGGGGTGCGAGGGAAGTTCCACACGATTTCAGCAGCGTACGTCTATTTCTGGGGTGTGGGGAAGTTTAACACGCGATTACAGCAGGGTACGTGCTTAACAGGGATGCGCGGGAAGTTCCACACGCCATTTCAGCAGGGTTCGTGTATTACTGGGGTGCGCGGGAAGTTCCACACGCTATTTCAGCAGGGTACATGTATTTCTGGGGTGCAGGGAAGTTTAACACGCGATTACAGCAGGGTACGTGTATTACTGGGGTGCCCAGGAAGTTCCACACGAGATTTCACCAGGGTACGTGTATTTCTGGGGTGCGGGGAAGTTTAACACGCTATTTCAGCAGGGTACATGTATTACCGGGGTGCGCGGGAAGTTCCACACGTGATTTCAGCAGGGTACATGTATTTCTGGGGTGCGGGGAAGTTTAACACGCAATTTCAGCAGGGTACGTGTATTACTGGGGTGCGCGGGAAGTTCCACACGCAATTTCAGCAGGGTACGTGTATTTCTGGGGTGCGGGGAAGTTTAACACGCGATTACAGCAGGGTACGTGTATTACTGGGGTGCACGGGAAGTTCCACACACGATTTCAGCAGGGTACGTGTATTTCTGCGGTGCGGGGAGGTTTAACACTCAATTTCAGCAGGTTATGTGTATTGCTGGGGTGCGCGGGAAGTTCCACACGCGATTTCAGCAGGGTACGTGTATTACTGGGGTGCGAGGGAAGTTCCACACGATTTCAGCAGCGTACGTCTATTTCTGGGGTGTGGGGAAGTTTAACACGCGATTACAGCAGGGTACGTGCTTAACAGGGATGCGCGGGAAGTTCCACACGCCATTTCAGCAGGGTTCGTGTATTACTGGGGTGCGCGGGAAGTTCCACACGCTATTTCAGCAGGGTACATGTATTTCTGGGGTGCAGGGAAGTTTAACACGCGATTACAGCAGGGTACGTGTATTACTGGGGTGCCCAGGAAGTTCCACACGAGATTTCACCAGGGTACGTGTATTTCTGGGGTGCGGGGAAGTTTAACACGCTATTTCAGCAGGGTACATGTATTACCGGGGTGCGCAGGAAGTTCCACACGCGATTTCAGCAGGGTACATGTATTTCTGGGGTGCGGGGAAGTTTAACACGCAATTTCAGCAGGGTACGTGTATTACTGGGGTGCGCGGGAAGTTCCACACGCAATTTCAGCAGGGTACGTGTATTTCTGGGGTGCGGGGAAGTTTAACACGCGATTACAGCAGGGTACGTGTATTACTGGGGTGCACGGGAAGTTCCACACACGATTTCAGCAGGGTACGTGTATTTCTGCGGTGCGGGGAGGTTTAACACGCAATTTCAGCAGGATACGTGTATTACTGGGGTGCGCGGGAAGTTCCACACGCGATTTCAGCAGGATACATGTATTTCTGGGGTGCAGGGAAGTTTAACACGCGATTACAGCAGGGTACGTGTATTACAGGGGTGCGCAGGAAGTTCCACACGCAATTTCAGCAAGGTACGTGTATTTCTGGGGTGCGGGGAACTTTAACATGCGATTTCAGCAGGGTACGTGTATTACTGGGGTGCGCGGGAAGTTCCACACGCGATTTCAGCAGGGTACTTGTATTTCTGGAGTGCGGGGAAGTTTGACAAGCGATTTCAGTAGGGTACATGTATTTCTGGGGTGTGGGGAAGTTTAACACGTGATTCCAGCAGGGTACGTGTATTACAGGGGTGCGCAGGAAGTTCCACACGCGATTTCAGCAGGGTACGTGTATTTCTGGGGTGCGGGGAAGTTTAACACGCGATTACAGCAGGGTACATGTATTACAGGGGTGCGCGGGTTGTTCCACACATGATTTCAGCAGGGTACATGTATTTCTGGGGTGTGCGTGAAGTTTAACACTCAATTTCAGCAGGTTATGTGTATTGCTGGGGTGCGCGGGAAGTTCCACACGCGATTTCAGCAGGGTACGTGTATTTCTGGGGTGGAGGGAAGTTTAACATGCAATTTCAGCAGGGTACGTGTATTACTGGGGTGCGTGGGAAGTTCCACACGCGATTTCAGCAGGGTACGTGTATTTCTGGGGTGTGGGGAAGTTTAACACGTGATTACAGAAGGGTACGTATATTACAGGGGTGCGCAGGAAGTTCCACACGCGATTTCAGCAGGGTACGTGTATTTCTGGGGTGCGGGGAAGTTTAACATGCGATTTCAGCAGGGTACGTGTATTACTGGGGTGCGCGGGAAGTTCCACACGAGATTTCAGCAGGGTACGTGTATTTCTGGGGTGTGCGGGAAGTTTAACACTCAATTTCAGCAGGGTATGTGTATTACAGGGGTGCGCGGGAAGTTCCACACGTGATTTCAACAGGGTACGTGTATTTCTGGGGTGCGGGGAAGTTTGACAAGCGATTTCAGCAGGGTACGTGTATTTTTGGGGTGCGGGGAAGTTTAACATGCGATTTCAGCAGGGTACGTGTATTACAGGGGTGCGCGGGAAGTTCCACACGCGATTTCAGCAGGGTACGTGTATTTCTGGGGTGCGGGGAAGTTTAACATGCGATTCCAGCAGTATACGTGTATTACTGGGGTGCGCGGGAAGTTCCACACACGATTTCTGCAGGGTACGTGTATTTCTGGGGTGCGGGGAACTTTGACAAGCGATTTCAGCAGGGTACGTGTATTTCTGGGGTGCGGGTAAGTTTAACACGTGATTACAGAAGGGTACGTATATTACAGGGGTGCGCAGGAAGTTCCACACGCGATTTCAGCAGGGTACGTGTATTTCTGGGGTGCGGGGAAGTTTAACACGCGATTACAGCAGGGTACATGTATTACAGGGGTGCGCAGGTTGTTCCACACATGATTTGAGCAGGGTACATGTATTTCTGGGGTGCAGGGAAGTTTAACACGCGATTACAGCAGGGTATGTGTATTACAGGGGTGCGCAGGAAGTTCCACACGCGATTTCAGCAGGGTACGTGTATTTCTGGGGTGCGGGGAAGTTTAACATGCGATTTCAGCAGGGTACGTGTATTACTGGGGTGCGCGGGAAGTTCCACACACGATTTCAGCAGGGTACGTGTATTTCTGGGGTGCGGGGAAGTTTGACAAGCGATTTCAGCAGGGTACGTGTATTACTGGGTTGCGGGGAAGTTTAACACGTGATTACAGCAGGGTACATGTATTACTGGGGTGCGCGGTAAGTTACACACGCGATTTCAGCAGGGTACTTGTATTTCTGGGGTGCGGGGAAGTTTGACAAGCGATTTCAGCAGGGTACGTGTATTTCTGGGGTGCGGGGAAGTTCCACACGCGATTTCAGCAGGGTACGTGTATTTCTGGGGTGCGGGGAAGTTTAACACGCGATTACAGTAGGGTACGTGTATTACAGGGGTGCACGGGAAGTTCCACACGAGATTTCAGCAGGGTACGTGTATTTCTGGGGTGTGCGTGAAGTTTAACACTCAATTTCAGCAGGGTACGTGTATTACTGGGGTGCGAGGGAAGTTCCACACGCGATTTCAGCAGCGTACGTCTATTTCTGGGGTGTGGGGAAGTTTAACACGCGATTACAGCAGGGTACGTGCTTAACAGGGATGCGCGGGAAGTTCCACACGCCATTTCAGCAGGGTTCGTGTATTACTGGGGTGCGCGGGAAGTTCCACACGCGATTTCAGCAGGGTACATGTATTTCTGGGGTGCAGGGAAGTTTAACACGCGATTACAGCAGGGTACGTGTATTACTGGGGTGCCCAGGAAGTTCCACACGAGATTTCACCAGGGTACGTGTATTTCTGGGGTGCGGGGAAGTTTAACACGCTATTTCAGCAGGGTACATGTATTACCGGGGTGCGCGGGAAGTTCCACACGCGATTTCAGCAGGGTACATGTATTTCTGGGGTGCGGGGAAGTTTAACACGCAATTTCAGCAGGGTACGTGTATTACTGGGGTGCGCGGGAAGTTCCACACGCAATTTCAGCAGGGTACGTGTATTTCTGGGGTGCGGGGAAGTTTAACACGCGATTACAGCAGGGTACGTGTATTACTGGGGTGCACGGGAAGTTCCACACACGATTTCAGCAGGGTACGTGTATTTCTGCGGTGCGGGGAGGTTTAACACGCAATTTCAGCAGGGTACGTGTATTACTGGGGTGCGCGGGAAGTTCCACACGCGATTTCAGCAGGATACATGTATTTCTGGGGTGCAGGGAAGTTTAACACGCGATTACAGCAGGGTACGTGTATTACAGGGGTGCGCAGGAAGTTCCACACGCAATTTCAGCAAGGTACGTGTATTTCTGGGGTGCAGGGAACTTTAACATGCGATTTCAGCAGGGTACGTGTATTACTGGGGTGCGCGGGAAGTTCCACACGCGATTTCAGCAGGGTACGTGTATTTCTGGGGTGCGGGGAAGTTTAACACGCGATTACAGTAGGGTACGTGTATTACAGGGGTGCATTGGAAGTTCCACATGAGTTTTCAGCAGGGTACGTGTATTTCTGGGGTGTGCGGGAAGTTTAACACTCAATTTCAGCAGGGTATGTGTATTACTGGGGTGCGCGGGAAGTTCCACACGCGATTTCAGCAGGGTACGTGTATTTCTGGGGTGCGGGGAAGTTTAACACGCAATTTCAGCAGGGTACGTGTATTACTGGGGTGCGCGGGAAGTTCCACACGTGATTTCAGCAGCATACGTGTATTTCTGGGGTGCGGGGAAGTTTAACACGTGATTAGAGCAGGGTACGTGCTTAACAGGGATGCGCGCGAAGTTCCACTCGCGATTTCAGCATGGTACGTGTATTTCTGGGGTGCGGGGAAGTTTAACACGCAATTTCAGCAGGGTACGTGTATTACTGGGGTGCGCGGGAAGTTCCACACGCGATTTCAGCAGGGTACGTATATTTCTGGGGTGCGGGGAAGTTTAACACACGATTTCAGCAGGGTACGTGTATTACTGGGGTGCCCAGGAGGTTCCACACGTGATTTCAGCAGGGTACGTGTATTACTGGGGTGCGGGGAAGTTTAATACGTGATTACAGCAGGGTACGTGTATTACAGGGGTGCGCAGGAAGTTCCACACGCAATTTCAGCAGGGTACGTATATTTCTGGGGTGCGGGGAAGTTTAACATGCGATTTCAGCAGGGTAAGTGTATTACTGGGGTGCGCGGGAAGTTGCACACGCGATTTCAGCAAGGTACGTGTATTTCTGGGTGCGGGGAAGTTTAACATGCGATTTCAGCAGGGTACGTGTATTACTGGGGTGCGCGGGAAGTTCCACACGCGATTTCAGCAGGGTACGTGTATTTCTGGGGTGCGCAGGAAGTTCCACACGCGATTTCAGCAGCGTACGTGTATTACAGGGGTGCGCAGGAAGTTCCACACGCAATTTCAGCAGGGTACGTGTATTTCTGGGGTGTGGGGAAGTTTAACACGAGATTACAGCAGGGTACATGTATTACAGGGGTGCGCGGGTTGTTCCACACATGATTTCAGCAGGGTACATGTATTTCTGGGGTGCGGGAAGTGTAACACGCGATTTCAGCAGGGTACGTGTATTACTGGGGTGCGCGGGACGTTCCACATGCGATTTCAGCAGGGTACGTGTATTTCTGGGGTACAGGGAAGTTTAACACGCGATTACAGCAGGGTACGTGTATTACTGGGGTGCACGGGAAGTTCCACACACGATTTCAGCAGGGTACGTGTATTTCTGTAGTGCGGGGAAGTTTAACACGCAATTTCAGCAGGGTACGTGTATTACAGGGGTGCGCGAGATGTTCCACACACGATTTCAGCAGGGTACGTGTATTTCTTGGGTGCAGGAAAGTTTAACAGGCAATTACAGCAGGGTACGTGTATTACTGGGGTGCACGGGAAGTTCCACACACGATTTCAGCAGGGTACGTGTATTTCTGTAGTGCGGGGAAGTTTAACACGCAATTTCAGCAGGGTACGTGTATTACTGGGGTGCGCGGGAAGTTCCACACGCGATTTCAGCAAGGTACGTGTATTTCTGGGGTGCGGGGAAGTTTGACAAGCGATTTCAGCAGTGTACGTTTATTACTGGGGTGCAGGGAAGTTTAACACGTGATTACAGCAGGGTACGTGTATTACATGGGTGCAAAGGAAGTTCCACACGCGATTTCAGCAGGGTACGTGTATTTCTGGGGTGCGGGAAAGTTTAATATGCGATTTCAGCAGGGTACGTGTATTTCTGGGGTGCGGGGAAGTTTGACAAGCGATTTCAGCAGGGTACGTGTATTTCTGGGGTGAGGGGAAGTTTAACACGTGATTACAGCAGGGTATGTGTATTACAGGGGTGCGCAGGAAGTTCCACACGCGATTTCAGCAGGGTACGTGTATTTCTGGGGTGCGGGGAAGTTTAACACGCGATTACAGCAGGGTACGTGTATAACTGGGGTGTGCGGGAAATTCCACACGCGATTTCAGCAGGGTACGTGTATTTCTGGGGTGCGGGGAAGTTTAACATGCGATTACAGTAGGGTACGTGTATTACAGGTGTGCACGGGAAGTTCCACACGAGATTTCAGCAGGGTACGTGTATTTCTGGGGTGTGCGGGAAGTTTAACACTCAATTTCAGCAGGGTATGTGTATTACTCGGGTGCGCGGGAAGTTCCACACGCGATTTCAGCAGGGTAGGTGTATTTCTGGGGTGCGGGGAGGTTTAACACGCAATTTCAGCAGGGTACGTGTATTACTGGGGTGCGCGGGAAGTTCCACACGCGATTTCAGCAGGGTACGTGTATTTCTTGGGTGCAGGGAAGTTTAACACGCAATTACAGCAGGGTACGTGTATTACAGGGGTGCGCAGGAAGTTCCACACGCAATTTCAGCAGGGTACGTGTATTTCTGGGGTGCGGGGAAGTTTGACAAGCGATTTCAGTAGGGTACGTGTATTTCTGGGGTGTGGGGAAGTTTAACACGTGATTACAGCAGGGTACGTGTATTACAGGGGTGCGCAGGAAGTTCCACACGCGATTTCAGCAGGGTACGTGTATTTCTGGGGTGCGGGGAAGTTTAACACGCGATTACAGCAGGGTACATGTATTACAGGGGTGCGCGGGTTGTTCCACACATGATTTCAGCAGGGTACTTGTATTACTGGGGTGCGGGGAAGTTTAACACGCAATTACAGTAGGGTACGTGTATTACAGGGGTGCATTGGAAGTTCCACATGAGATTTCAGCAGGGTACGTGTATTTCTGGGGTGTGCGGGAAGTTTAACACTCAATTTCAGCAGGGTATGTGTATTACTGGGGTGCGCGGGAAGTTCCACACGCGATTTCAGCAGGGTACGTGTATTTCTGGGGTGCAGGGAAGTTTAACACACAATTTCAGCAGGGTACGTGTATTACTGGGGTGCCCAGGAAGTTCCACACGTGATTTCAGCAGGGTACGTGTATTTCTGGGGTGCGGGGAAGTTTAACATGCGATTTCAGCAGGGTACGTGTATTACAGGGGTGTGCAGGAAGTTCCACACGCAATTTCAGCAGGGTACGTATATTTCTTGGGTGCGGGGAAGTTTGACAAGCGATTTCAGCCGGGTACGTGTATTACTGGGGTGCGGGGAAGTTTAACACGTGATTACAGCAGGGTACGTGTATTACAGGGGTGCGCAGGAAGTTCCACACGCAATTTCAGCAGGGTACGTATATTTCCGGGGTGCGGGGAAGTTTAACATGCGATTTCAGCAGGGTAAGTGTATTACTGGGGTGCGCGGGAAGTTCCACACGCGATTTCAGCAGGGTACGTGTATTACTGGGGTGCGCAGGAAGTTCCACACACGATTTCAGCAGCGTACGTGTATTACAGGGGTGCGCAGGAAGTTCCACACGCAATTTCAGCAGGGTACGTGTATTTCTGGGGTGTGGGGAAGTTTAACACGCGATTACAGCAGGGTACGTGTATTACTGGGGTGCACGGGAAGTTCCACACACGATTTCAGCAGGGTACGTGTATTTCTGGGGTGCGGGGAAGTTTAACACGCAATTTCAGCAGGGTACGTGTATTACTGGGGTGCGCAGGAAGTTCCACACGCGATTTCAGCAGGGTACGTGTATTTCTGGGGTGCGGGGAAGTTTAACACGCGATTACAGCAGGGTACGTGTATTACTGGGGTGCACAGGAAGTTCCACACACGATTTCAGCAGGGTACGTGTATTTCTGGGGTGCGGGGAAGTTTGACAAGCGATTTCAGCAGTGTACGTGTATTACTGGGGTGCGGGGAAGTTTAACACGCGATTACAGCAGGGTACGTGTATTACTGGAGTGCACGGGAAGTTCCACACGCGATTTCAGCAGGGTACGTGTATTTCTTGGGTGCAGGAAAGTTTAACACGCAATTACAGCAGGGTACGTGTATTACAGGGGTGCGCGAGATGTTCCACACACGATTTCAGCAGGGTACATGTATTTCTGGGGTGCGGGGAAGTTTAACATGCGATTTCAACAGGGTACGTGTATTACTGGGGTGCGCGGGAAGTTCCACACGCAATTTCAGCAGGGTACGTGTATTTCTGGGGTGCGGGGAAGTTTGACAAGCGATTTCAGCAGTGTACGTGTATTACTGGGGTGCGGGGAAGTTTAACACGTGATTACAGCAGGGTACGTGTATTACAGGGGTGCGCAGGAAGTTCCACACTCAATTTCAGCAGGGTACGTGTATTTCTGGGGTGTGCGGGAAGTTCCACACGCGATTACAGCAGGGTACGTGTATTTCTGGGGTGCGGGGAAGTTTAACACGCGATTTCAGCAAGGTACTTGTATTACTGGGGTGCGCGAGAAGTTCCACACGCAATTTCAGCAGGGTACGTGTATTTCTGGGGTGCGGGGAAGTTTACCACGCAATTTCAGCAGGGTACGTGTATTACTGGGGTGCCCAGGAAGTTCCACACGCGATTTCAGCAGGGTACGTGTATTTCTGGGGTGCGGGGAAGTTTAACACGCGATTACAGCAGGGTATGTGTATTACAGGGGTGCAAGGGAAGTTCCACACGTGATTTCAGCAGGGTACGTGTATTTCTGGGGTGCGGGGAAGTTTAACACGCGATTTCAGCAGGGTACGTGTATTACTGGTTTGCGCGGGAAGTTCCACATGCGATTTCAGCAAGGTACGTGTATTTCTGGGGTGCGGGGAACTTTAACATGCAATTTCAGCAGTGTACGCGTATTACTGGGGTGCGCGGGAAGTTCCACACGCGATTTCAGCAGGGTACGTGTATTTCTGGGGTGCGGGGAAGTTTGACAAGCGATTTCAGCAGGGTACGTGTATTACTGGGGTGCGCGGGAAGTTCCACACGCAATTTCAGCAGGGTACGTGTATTTCTGGGGTGCGGGGAAGTTTGACACGCGATTTCAGCAGGGTACGTGTATTTCTGGGGTGCGGGGAAGTTTAACACGCGATTTCAGCAGGGTACGTGTATTACTGGTTTGCGCGGGAAGTTCCACATGCGATTTCAGCAAGGTACGTGTATTTCTGGGGTGCGGGGAACTTTAACATGCAATTTCAGCAGTATACGCGTATTACTGGGGTGCGCGGGAAGTTCCACACGCGATTTCAGCAGGGTACGTGTATTTCTGGGGTGCGGGGAAGTTTGACAAGCGATTTCAGCAGGGTACGTGTATTACTGGGGTGCGGGGAAGTTTAACACGTGATTACAGCAGGGTACGTGTATTACAGGGGTGTGCAGGAGGTTCCACAAGCGATTTCAGCAGGGTACGTGTATTTCTGGGGTGTGGGGAAGTTTAACACGTGATTACAGCAGGGTACGTGTATTACTGGGGTGCGCGGGAAGTTCCACACGCGATTTCAGCAGCGTACGTGTATTTCTGGGGTGTGGGGAAGTTTGACAAGCGATTTCAGCAGTGTACGTGTATTACTGGGGTGCGGGGAAGTTTAACACGTGATTACAGCAGGGTGCGTGTATTACAGGGGTGCGCAAGAAGTTCCACACGCGATTTCAGCAGGGTACGTGTATTTCTGGGGTGCAGGGAAGTTTAACACGCGATTACAGCAGGGTACATGTATTACAGGGGTGCGCGGGTGGTTCCACACATGATTTCAGCAGGGTACATGTATTTCTGGGGTGCGGGGAAGTGTAACACGTGATTACAGCAGGGTACGTGTATTACAGGGGTGTGCAGGAAGTTCCACACGCGATTTCAGCAGGGTACGTGTATTTCTGGGGTGCGGGGAAGTTTGACAAGTGATTTCAACAGGGTACGTGTATTTCTGGGGTGAGGGGAAGTTTAACACGTGATTACAGCAGGGTACGTGTATTACAGGGGTGCACGGGTTGTTCCACACATGATTTCAGCAGGGTACATGTATTTCTGGGGTGCGGGGAAGTGTAACACGCGATTACAGTATGGTACGTGTATTACAGGGGTGCACAGGAAGTTCCACACGCGATTTCAGCAAGGTACTTGTATTACTGGGGTGCGCGGGAAGTTCCACACGCAATTTCAGCACGGTACGTGTATTTCTGGGGTGCGGGGAAGTTTACCACGCAATTTCAGCAGGGTACGTGTATTACTGGGGTGCCCAGGAAGTTCCACACGCGATTTCAGCAGGGTACGTGTATTTCTGGGGTGCGGGGAAGTTTAACACGCGATTACAGCAGGGTATGTGTATTACAGGGGTGCGAGGGAAGTTCCACACGTGATTTCAGCAGGGTACGTGTATTTCTGGGGTGCGGGGAAGTTTAACACGCGATTTCAGCAGGGTACGTGTATTACTGGTTTGCGCGGGAAGTTCCACATGCAATTTCAGCAGTGTACGTGTATTACTGGGGTGCGCGGGAAGTTCCACACGCGATTTCAGCAGGGTACGTGTATTTCTGGGGTGCGGGGAAGTTTGACAAGCGATTTCAGCAGGGTACGTGTATTGCTGGGGTGCGGGGAAGTTTAACACGTGATTACAGCAGGGTACGTGTATTACAGGGGTGTGCAGGAAGTTCCACAAGCGATTTCAGCAGGGTAGGTGTATTTCTGGGGTGTGGGGAAGTTTAACACCTGATTACAGCAGGGTACGTGTATTGCAGGGGTGCGCACGAAGTTCCACACGCGATTTCAGCAGGGTACGTGTATTTCTGGGGTACGGGGAAGTTTAACACGCGATTACAGTATGGTATGTGTATTACAGGGGTGCACGGGAAGTTCCACACGAGATTTCAGCAGGGTACGTGTATTTCTGGGGTGTGAGGGAAGTTTAACACTCAATTTCAGCAGGGTATGTGTATTACTGGGGTGCGCGGGAAGTTCCACACACGATTTCAGCAGGGTACGTGTATTTCTGGGGTGCGGGGAAGTTTAACACGCGATTTCAGCAAGGTACGTGTATTACTGGGGTGCGCGGGAAGTTCCACACGCAATTTCAGCAGGGTACGTGTATTTCTGGGGTGCGGGGAAGTTTAACACGCGATTTCAGCAGGGTACGTGTATTACTGGGGTGCCCAGGAAGTTCCACACACGATTTCAGCAGGGTACGTGTATTTCTGGGGTGCGGGGAAGTTTAACACGCGATTACAGCAGGGTATGTGTATTACAGGGGTGCGAGGGAAGTTCCACACGTGATTTCAGCAGGGTACGTGTATTTCTGGGGTGCGGGGAAGTTTAACACGCAATTTCAGCAGGGTACGTGTATTACTGGTTTGCGCGGGAAGTTCCACACGCGATTTCAGCAAGGTACGTGTATTTCTGGGGTGCGGGGAACTTTAACATGCGATTTCAGCAGTGTAGGTGTATTACTGGGGTGCGCAGGAAGTTCCACACGCGATTTCAGCAAGGTACGTGTATTACAGGGCTGCACGGGAAGTTCCACATGAGATTTCAGCAGGGTATGTGTATTACTGGGGTGCGCGGGAAGTTACACACGCGATTTCAGCAGGGTACGTGTATTTCTGGGGTGCGCGGGAAGTTCCACACGCGATTTCAGCAGGGTACGTGTATTTCTGGGGTGCGCGGGAAGTTTAACACGCAATTTCAGCAGGGTACGTGTATTACTGGGGTGCGCGAGAAGTTCCACACGCGATTTCAGCAGCATACGTGTATTTCTGGGGTGCGGGGAAATTTAACACGCGATTTCAGCAGGGTACCTGTATTACTGGGGTGCCCAGGAAGTTCCACACGTGATTTCAGCAGGGTACCTGTATTACTGGGGTGCAGGGAAGTTTAACACGCGATTACAGCAGGGTACGTGTATTACAGGGGTGCGCAGGAAGTTCCACACGCGATTTCAGCAAGGTACGTGTATTTCTGGGGTGCGGGGAAGTTTAACATGCGATTTCAGCAGGGTACGTGTATTACTGGGGTGCGCGGGAAGTTCCACACGCGATTTCAGCAGGGTACGTGTATTTCTTGGGTGCGGGGAAGTTTGACAAGCGATTTCAGCAGGGTACGTGTATTACTGGGGTGCGTGGAAGTTTAACACGTGATTACAGCAGGGTACGTGTATTACAGGGGTGCGCAGGAAGTTCCACACGCGATTTCAGCAGGGTACGTGTATTTCTGGGGTGCAGGGAAGTTTAACACGCGATTACAGCAGGGAACATGTATTACAGGGGTGCGCGGGTTGTTCCACACATGATTTCAGCAGGGTACATGTATTTCTGGGGTGCAGGAAGTGTAACACGCGATTTCAGCAGGGTACGTGTATTACTGGGGTGCGCGGGAAGTTCCACACGCGATTTCCACAGGGTACGTGTATTTCTGGGGTGCGGGGAAGTTTAACACGCGATTACAGTAGGGTACGTGTATTACAGGGGTGCACGGGAAGTTCCACATGAGATTTCAGCAGGGTACGTGTATTTCTGGGGTGTGCGGGAAGTTTAACACTCAATTTCAGCAGGGTATGTGTATTACTGGGGTGCGCGGGAAGTGCCACATGCGATTTCAGCAGGGTAGGTGTATTTCTGGGGTGCGGGGAAGTTTAACACGCAATTTCAGCAGGGTACGTGTATTACTGGGGTGCGCGGGAAGTTCCACACGCGATTTCAGCAGCATAAGTGTATTTCTGGGGTGCGGGGAAGTTTAACACGTGATTACAGCAGGGTACGTGCTTAACAGGGATGCGCGGTAAATTCCACTCGCGATTTCAGCATGGTACGTATATTTCTGGAGTGCGGGGAAGTTTAACACGCGATTTCAGCAGTGTACGTGTATTACTGGGGTGCGCGGGAAGTTCCACAAGCGATTTCAGCAGGGTACGTGTATTTCTGGGGAGCGGGGAAGTTTAACACGCGATTTCAGCAGGGTACGTGTATTACTGGGGTGCCCAGGAAGTTCCACACGCGATTTCAGCAGGGTACGTGTATTTCTGGGGAGCGGGGAAGTTTAACACGCGATTTCAGCAGGGTACGTGTATTACTGGGGTGCCCAGGAAGTTCCACACGCGATTTCAGCAGGGTACGTGTATTTCTGGGGTGCGGGGAAGTTTAACACGCGATTTCAGCAGGGTACGTGTATTACTGCGGTGCGTGGGAAGTTCCACACGCGATTTCAGCAGGGTACATGTATTTCTGGGGTGCAGGGAAGTTTAACACGCGATTACAGCAGGGTACGTGTATTACTGGGGTGCGCGGGAAGTTCCACACGCGATTTCAGCAGGGTATGTGTTCTGGGGTGCGGGGAAGTTTAACACGTGATTACAGCAGGGTACGTGTATTACTGGGGTGCACAGGAAGTTCCACCCACGATTTCAGCAGGGTACGTGTATTACTGCGGTGCGCGGGAAGTTCCACACGCGATTTCAGCAGGGTACGTGTATTTCTTGGGTGCAGGAAAGTTTAACACGCAATTACAGCAGGGTACGTGTATTACAGGGGTGCGCGAGATGTTCCACACGCGATTTCAGCAGGGTACGTGTATTTCTGGGGTGCGGGGAAGTTTAACATGCGATTTCAGCAGGGTACGTGATTACTGGGGTGCGCGGGAAGTTCCACACGCGATTTCAGCAAGGTACGTGTATTTCTGGGGTGCGGGGAAGTTTGACAAGCGATTTCAGCAGTGTACGTGTATTACTGGGGTGCAGGGAAGTTTAACACGTGATTACAGCAGGGTACGTGTATTACAGGGGTGCACAGGAAGTTCCACACGCGATTTCAGCAGGGTACGTGTATTTCTGGGGTGCGGGGAAGTTTAATATGCGATTTCAGCAGGGTACGTGTATTTCTGGGGTGCGGGGAAGTTTGACAAGCGATTTCAGCAGGGTACGTGTATTTCTGGGGTGAGGGGAAGTTTAACACGTGATTACAGCAGGGTACGTGTATTACAGGGGTGCGCAGGAAGTTCCACACGCGATTTCAGCAGGGTACGTGTATTTCTGGGGTGTGCGGGAAGATTAACACTCAATTTCAGCAGGGTACGTGTATTACTGGGGTGCGCGGGAAGTTCCACACGCGATTTCAGCAGGGTAGGTGTATTTCTGGGGTGCGGGGAGGTTTAACACGCAATTTCAGCAGGGTACGTGTATTACTGGGGTGCGCGGGAAGTTCCACACGCGATTTCAGCAGGGTACGTGTATTTCTTGGGTGCAGGGAAGTTTAACACGCAATTACAGCAGGGTACGTGTATTACAGGGGTGCGCGAGATGTTCCACACGCGATTTCAGCAGTGTACGTGTATTTCTGGGGTGTGGGGAAGTTTAACATGCGATTTCAGCAGGGTACGTGTATTACTGGGGTGCGCGGGAAGTTCCACATGCGATTTCAGCAGGGTACGTGTATTTCTGGGGTGCGGAGAAGTTTGACAAGCGATTTCAGCAGTGTACGTGTATTACTGGGGTGCGGGGAAGTTTGACAAGCGATTTCAGTAGTGTACGTGTATTACTGGGGTGCGGGGAAGTTTAACACGTGATTACAGCAGGGTACGTGTATTACAGGGGTGCGCAAGAAGTTCCACACGCAATTTCAGCAGGGTACGTGTATTTCTGGGGTGCGGGGAAGTTTAACACGCGATTACAGCAGGGTTCATGTATTACAGGGGTGCGCGGGTTGTTCCACACATGATTTCAGCAGGGTACATGTATTTCTGGGGTGCGGGGAAGTGTAACACGCGATTTCAGCAGGGTACGTGTATTACTGGGGTGTGCAGGAAATTCCACACGCGATTTCAGCAGGATACGTGTATTTCTGGGGTGCGGGGAAGTTTAACATTCAATTTCAGCAGGGTATGTGTATTACTGGGGTGCGCGGGAAGTTCCACACGCGATTTCAGCAGGGTACGTGTATTTCTGGGGTGCGGGGAAGTTCAACACGCAATTTCAGCAGGGTGCGTTTATTACTGGGGTGCGCGGGAAGTTCCACACGCGATTTCAGCAGGGTACGTGTATTTCTGGGGTGCGGGGAAGTTAAACACGCGATTTCAGCAGGGTACATGTATTACTGGGGTGCGCGGGAAGTTCCACACGCGATTTCAGCAGGGTACGTGTATTTCTGGGGTGCGGGGAAGTTTAACACGCAATTTCAGCAGGGTACATGTATTACTGGGGTGCGCAGGAAGTTCCACATGCGATTTCAGCAGTGTACATGTATTTCTGGGGTGCGGGGAAGTTCCACACGCGATTTCAGCAGGGTACGTGTATTTCTGGGGTGCGGGGAAGTTTAACACGCGATTACAGCAGGGTACTTGTATTAATGGTGTGCACGGGAAGTTCCACACACGATTTCAGCAGGGTATGTGTATTTCTGGGGTGCGGGGAAGTTTGACAAGCGATTTCAGCAGGGTACGTGTATTACTGGGGTGCGGGGAAGTTTAACACGTGATTACAGCAGGGTACGTGTATTATAGGGGTGCGCAGGAAGTTCCACACCCGATTTCAGCAGGGTACGTGTATTTCTGGGGGGCGGGAAAGTTTAACACGCGATTACAGCAGGGTACATGTATTAGAGGGGTGCGGGGGTTGTTCCACACATGATTTCAGCAGGGTACATGTATTTCTGGGGTGTGGGGAAGTGTAACACGCTATTTCAGTAGGGTACGTGTATTACTGGGGTGCGCGGGAAGTTTAACACGGAATTTCAGCCGGGTACGTGTATTACTGGGGTGCGCGGGAAGTTCCACACGCAATTTCAGCAGGGTACGTGTATTACAGGGGTGCGCAGGAAGTTCCACAAGCGATTTCAGCAGGGTACGTGTATTTCTGGGGTGTGGGGAAGTTTAACACGTGATTACAGCAGGGTACGTGTATTACAGGGGTGCGCAGGAAGTTCCACACGCGATTTCAGCAGGGTACATTTATTTCTGGGGTGCGGGGAAGTTTAACACGTGATTTCAGTAGGGTACGTGTATTACAGGGCTGCACGGGAAGTTCCACATGAGATTTCAGCAGGGTACGTGTATTTCTGGGGTGTGCGGGAAGTTTAACACTCAATTTCAGCAGGGTATGTGTATTACTGGGGTGCGCGGGAAGTTCCACACGCGATTTCAGCAGGGTACGTGTATTTCTGGGGTGCGCGGGAAGTTTAACACGCAATTTCAGCAGGGTACGTGTATTACTGGGGTGCGCGAGAAGTTCCACACGCGATTTCAGCAGCATACGTGTATTTCTGGGGTGCGGGGAAGTTTAACACGTGATTTCAGCAGGGTACGTGTATTACTGGGGTGCGTGGGAAGTTCCACACGCGATTTCAGCAGGGTACGTGTATTTCTGGGGTGCAGGGAAGTTTAACACGCGATTACAGCAGGGTACGTGTATTACAGGGTTGCGCAGGAAGTTCCACACGCAATTTCAGCAAGGTACGTGTATTTCTGGGGTGCGGGGAAGTTTGACACGCGATTTCAGCAGTGTACGTGTATTACTGGGGTGCGCGGGAAGTTCCACAAGCGATTTCAGCAGGGTACGTGTATTTCTGGGGTGCGGGGAAGTTTAACACGCGATTTCAGCAGGGTACGTGTATTACTGGGGTGCCCAGGAAGTTCCACACGTGATTTCAGCAGGGTACGTGTATTTCTGGGGTGCAGGGAAGTTTAACACGCAATTTCAGCAGGGTACGTGTATTACTGCGGTGCGTGGGAAGTTCCACACACGATTTCAGCAGGGTACATGTATTTCTGGGGTGCAGGGAAGTTTAACACGCGATTACAGCAGGGTACGTGTATTACTGGGGTGCGCGGGAAGTTCCACACGCGATTTCAGCAGGGTACGTGTTCTGGGGTGCGGGGACGTTTAACACGTGATTACAGCAGAGTACGTGTATTACTGGGGTGCACAGGAAGTTCCACACACGATTTCAGCAGGGTACGTGTATTACTGGGGTGCGCGGGAAGTTCCACACGCGATTTCAGCAGGGTACATGTATTTCTTGGGTGCAGGAAAGTTTAACACGCAATTACAGCAGGGTACGTGTATTACAGGGGTGCGCGAGATGTTCCACACGCGATTTCAGCAGGGTACGTGTATTTCTGGGGTGCGGGGAAGTTTAACATGCGATTTCAGCAGGGTACGTGTATTACTGGCGTGCGCGGGAAGTTCCACACGCGATTTCAGCAAGGTACGTGTATTTCTGGGGTGCGGGGAAGTTTGACAAGCGATTTCAGCAGTGTACGTGTATTACTCGGGTGCAGGGAAGTTTAACACGTGATTACAGCAGGGTACGTGTATTACAGGGGTGCGCAGGAAGTTCCACACGCGATTTCAGCAGGGTACGTGTATTTCTGGGGTGCGGGGAAGTTTAATATGCGATTTCAGCAGGGTACGTGTATTTCTGGGGTGCGGGGAAGTTTGACAAGCGATTTCAGCAGGGTACGTGTATTTCTGGGGTGAGGCGAAGTGTAACACGTGATTACAGCAGGGTACGTGTATTACAGGGGTGCGGAGGAAGTTCCACACGTGATTTCAGCAGGGTACGTGTATTTCTGGGGTGCGGGGAAGTTTAACACGCGATTACAGCAGGGTACGTGTATTACTGGGGTGTGCGGGAAATTCCACACGCGATTTCAGCAGGGTAAGTGTATTTCTGGGGTGCGGGGAAGTTTAACACGTGATTACAGCAGGGTACGTGTATTACAGGGGTGCGCAGGAAGTTCCACACGCGATTTCAGCAGGGTACGTGTATTTCTGGGGTGCGGGGAAGTTTAACATGCTATTTCAGTAGGGTACGTGTATTACTGGGGTGCGCGGGAAGTTTAACACGCAATTTCAGCCGGGTACGTGTATTACTGGGGTGCGCGGGAAGTTCCACACGCAATTTCAGCAGGGTACGTGTATTACAGGGGTGCGCAGGAAGTTCCACAAGCGATTTCAGCAGGGTACGTGTATTTCTGGGGTGTGGGGAAGTTTAACACGTGATTACAGCAGGGTACGTGTATTACAGGGGTGCGCAGGAAGTTCCACACGCGATTTCAGCAGGGTACGTTTATTTCTGGGGTGCGGGGAAGTTTAACACCCGATTACAGCAGGGTACATGTATTACAGGGGTGCGCAGGTTGTTCCACACATGATTTCAGCAGGGTACATGTATTTCTGGGGTGCGGCGAAGTTTAACACGCGATTTCAGTAGGGTACGTGTATTACAGGGCTGCACGGGAAGTTCCACATGAGATTTCAGCAGGGTACGTGTATTTCTGGGGTGTGCGGGAAGTTTAACACTCAATTTCAGCAGGGTATGTGTATTACTGGGGTGCGCGGGAAGTTCCACACGCGATTTCAGCAGGGTACGTGTATTTCTGGGGTGCGCGGGAAGTTTAACACGCAATTTCAGCAGGGTACGTGTATTACTGGGGTGCGGGGAAGTTTAACACGTGATTACAGCAGGGTAGGTGCTTAACAGGGATGCGCGGGAAGTTCCACTCGCGATTTCAGCATGGTACGTGTATTTCTGGGGTGCGGGGAAGTTTAACACGTGATTTCAGCAGGGTACGTGTATTACTGGGGTGCGTGGGAAGTTCCACACGCGATTTCAGCAGGGTACGTGTATTTCTGGGGTGCAGGGAAGTTTAACACGCGATTACAGCAGGGTATGTGTATTACAGGGGTGCGCAGGAAGTTCCACACGCAATTTCAGCAAGGTACGTGTATTTCTGGGATGCGGGGAAGTTTGACACGCGATTTCAGCAGTGTACGTGTATTACTGGGGTGCGCGGGAAGTTCCACAAGCGATTTCAGCAGGGTACGTGTATTTCTGGGGTGCGGGGAAGTTTAACACGCGATTTCAGCAGGGTACGTGTATTACTGGGGTGCCCAGGAAGTTCCACACGCGATTTCAGCAGGGTACATGTATTTCTGGGGTGCGGGGAAGTTTAACACGCGATTTCAGCAGGGTACGTGTATTACTGCGGTGCGTGGGAAGTTCCACACGCGATTTCAGCAGGGTACATGTATTACTGGGGTGCGCGGGAAGTTCCACACGCGATTTCAGCAGGGTACGTGTTCTGGGGTGCGGGGAAGTTTAACACGTGATTACAGCAGAGTACGTGTATTACTGGGGTGCACAGGAAGTTCCACACACGATTTCAGCAGGGTACGTGTATTACTGGGGTGCGCGGGAAGTTCCACACGCGATTTCAGCAGGGTACGTGTATTTCTTGGGTGCAGGAAAGTTTAACACGCAATTACAGCAGGGTACGTGTATTACAGGGGTGCGCGAGATGTTCCACACGCGATTTCAGCAGGGTACGTGTATTTCTGGGGTGCGGGGAAGTTTAACATGCGATTTCAGCAGGGTACGTGTATTACTGGGGTGCGCGGGAAGTTCCACACGCGATTTCAGCAAGGTACGTGTATTTCTGGGGTGCGGGGAAGTTTGACAAGCGATTTCAGCAGTGTACGTGTATTACTCGGGTGCAGGGAAGTTTAACACGTGATTACAGCAGGGTACGTGTATTACAGGGGTGCGCAGGAAGTTCCACACGCGATTTCAGCAGGGTACGTGTATTTCTGGGGTGCGGGGAAGTTTAATATGCGATTTCAGCAGGGTACGTGTATTTCTGGGGTGCGGGGAAGTTTGACAAGCGATTTCAGCAGGGTACGTGTATTTCTGGGGTGAGGGGAAGTTTAACACGTGATTACAGCAGGGTACGTGTATTACAGGGGTGCGGAGGAAGTTCCACACGTGATTTCAACAGGGTACGTGTATTTCTGGGGTGCGGGGAAGTTTAACACGCGATTACAGCAGGGTACGTGTATTACTGGGGTGTGCGGGAAATTCCACACGCGATTTCAGCAGGGTAAGTGTATTTCTGGGGTGCGGGGAAGTTTAACATGCTATTTCAGTAGGGTACGTGTATTACTGGGGTGCGCGGGAAGTTTAACACGCAATTTCAGCCGGGTACGTGTATTACTGGGGTGCGCGGGAAGTTCCACACGCAATTTCAGCAGGGTACGTGTATTACAGGGGTGCGCAGGAAGTTCCACAAGCGATTTCAGCAGGGTACGTGTATTTCTGGGGTGTGGGGAAGTTTAACACGATATTACAGCAGGGTACGTGTATTACAGGGGTGCGCAGGAAGTTCCACACGCGATTTCAGCAGGGTACGTTTATTTCTGGGGTGCGGGGAAGTTTAACACCCGATTACAGCAGGGTACATGTATTACAGGGGTGCGCAGGTTGTTCCACACATGATTTCAGCAGGGTACATGTATTTCTGGGGTGCGGGGAAGTTTAACACGTGATTTCAGTAGGGTACGTGTATTACAGGGCTGCACGGGAAGTTCCACATGAGATTTCAGCAGGGTACGTGTATTTCTGGGGTGTGCGGGAAGTTTAACACTCAATTTCAGCAGGGTATGTGTATGACTGGGGTGCGCGGGAAGTTCCACACGCGATTTCAGCAGGGTACGTGTATTTCTGGGGTGCGCGGGAAGTTTAACACGCAATTTCAGCAGGGTACGTGTATTACTGGGGTGCGCGAGAAGTTCCACACGCGATTTCAGCGGCATACGTGTATTTCTGGGGTGCGGGGAAGTTTGACAAGCGATTTCAGCAGGGTACGTGTATTTCTGGGGTGAGGGGAAGTTCACACGTGATTTCAGCCGGGTACGTGTATTTCTGGGGTGCGGGGAAGTTTAACACGCGATTACAGCAGGGTACGTGTATTACTGGGGTGTGTGGGAAATTCCACACGCGATTTCAGCAGGGTACGTGTATTTCTTGGGTGCAGGGAAGTTTAACACGCAATTACAGCAGGGTACGTGTATTACAGGGGTGCGCGAGATGTTCCACACGCGATTTCAGCAGGGTACGTGTATTTCTGGGGTGCGGGGAAGTTTAACATGCGATTTCAGCAGGGTACGTGTATTACTGGGGTGCGCGGGAAGTTCCACATGCGATTTCAGCAGGGTACGTGTATTTCTGGGGTGCGGAGAAGTTTGACAAGCGATTTCAGCAGTGTACGTGTATTACTGGGGTGCGGGGAAGTTTGACAACCGATTTCAGCAGTGTACGTGTATTACTGGGGTGCGAGGAAGTTTAACACGTGATTTCAGTAGGGTACGTGTATTACTGGGGCGCGCGGGAAGTTCCACACGCGATTTCAGCAGGGTACGTGTATTTCTGGGGTGCGGGGAAGTTTAACACGTGATTACAGCAGGGTACGTCTATTACAGGGGTGCGCAGGAAGTTCCACACGCGATTTCAGCAGGGTACGTGTATTTCTGGGGTGCGGGGAAGTTTAACATGCTATTTCAGTAGGGTACGTGTATTAATGGGGTGCGCGGGAAGTTCCACACGCAATTTCAGCAGGGTACGTGTATTACAGGGGTGCGCAGGAAGTTCCACAAGCGATTTCAGCAGGGTATGTGTATTTCTGGGGTGTGGGGAAGTTTAACACGTGATTACAGCAGGGTACGTGTATTACAGGGGTGCGCAGGAAGTTCCACACGCGATTTCAGCAGGGTACGTTTATTTCTGGGGTGCGGGGAAGTTTAACACGCGATTTCAGTAGGGTACGTGTATTACAGGGCTGCACGGGAAGTTCCACATGAGATTTCAGCAGGGTACGTGTATTTCTGGGGTGTGCGGGAAGTTTAACATTCAATTTCAGCAGGGTATGTGTATTACTGGGGTGCGCGGGAAGTTCCACACGTGATTTCAGCAGGGTACGTGTATTTCTGGGGTGCACGGGAAGTTTAACACGCAATTTCAGCAGGGTACGTGTATTACTGGGGTGCGCGAGAAGTTCCACACGCAATTTCAGCAGCATACGTGTATTTCTGGGGTGCGGGGAAGTTTAAAACGTGATTACAGCAGGGTAGGTGCTTAACAGGGATGCGCGGGAAGTTCCACTCGCGATTTCAGCATGGTACGTGTATTTCTGGGGTGCGGGGAAGTTTAACACGCGATTTCAGCAGGGTACGTGTATTACTGGGGTGCGCGGGAAGTTCCACACGCGATTTCAGCAGGGTACGTGTATTTCTGGGGTGCGGGGAGGTTTAACACGTGATTTCAGCAGGGTACGTGTATTACTGGGGTGCGTGGGAAGTTCCACACGCGATTTCAGCAGGGTACGTGTATTTCTGGGGTGCAGGGAAGTTTAACACGCGACTACAGCAGGGTACGTGTATTACAGGGGTGCGCAGGAAGTTCCACACGCAATTTCAGCAAGGTACGTGTATTTCTGGGGTGCGGGGAAGTTTGACAAGCGATTTCAGCAGGGTACGTGTATTCCTGGGGTGCGGGGAAGTTTAACACGTGATTACAGCAGGGTACGTGTATTACAGGGGTGCGCAGGAAGTTCCACACGCGATTTCAGCAGGGTACGTGTATTTCTGGGGTGCGGGGAAGTTTAACACGCGATTACAGCAGGGAACATGTATTACAGGGGTGCGCGGGTTGTTCTACACATGATTTCAGCAGGGTACATGTATTTCTGGGGTGCGGGAAGTGTAACACGCGATTTCAGCAGGGTACGTGTATTACTCGGGTGCGCGGGAAGTTCCACACGCAATTTCCACAGGGTATGTGTATTTCTGGGGTGCGGGGAAGTTTAACATGCGATTACAGTAGGGTATGTGTATTACAGGGGTGCACGGGAAGTTCCACATGAGATTTCAGCAGGGTACGTGTATTACTGGGGTGCGCGGGAAGTGCCACATGCGATTTCAGCAGGGTACGTGTATTTCTGGGGTGCGGAGAAGTTTGACAAGCGATTTCAGCAGTGTACGTGTATTACTGGGGTGCGGGGAAGTTTGACAACCGATTTCAGCAGTGTACGTGTATTACTGGGGTGCGAGGAAGTTTAACACGTGATTTCAGTAGGGTACGTGTATTACTGGGGCGTGCGGGAAGTTCCACACGCGATTTCAGCAGGGTACGTGTATTTCTGGGGTGCGGGGAAGTTTAACACGTGATTACAGCAGGGTACGTCTATTACAGGGGTGCGCAGGAAGTTCCACACGCGATTTCAGCAGGGTACGTGTATTTCTGGGGTGCGGGGAAGTTTAACATGCTATTTCAGTAGGGTACGTGTATTAATGGGGTGCGCGGGAAGTTCCACACGCAATTTCAGCAGGGTACGTGTATTACAGGGGTGCGCAGGAAGTTCCACAAGCGATTTCAGCAGGGTATGTGTATTTCTGGGGTGTGGGGAAGTTTAACACGTGATTACAGCAGGGTACGTGTATTACAGGGGTGCGCAGGAAGTTCCACACGCGATTTCAGCAGGGTACGTTTATTTCTGGGGTGCGGGGAAGTTTAACACGCGATTTCAGTAGGGTACGTGTATTACAGGGCTGCACGGGAAGTTCCACATGAGATTTCAGCAGGGTACGTGTATTTCTGGGGTGTGCGGGAAGTTTAACACTCAATTTCAGCAGGGTATGTGTATTACTGGGGTGCGCGGGAAGTTCCACACGTGATTTCAGCAGGGTACGTGTATTTCTGGGGTGCACGGGAAGTTTAACACGCAATTTCAGCAGGGTACGTGTATTACTGGGGTGCGCGAGAAGTTCCACACGCAATTTCAGCAGCATACGTGTATTTCTGGGGTGTGGGGAAGTTTAAAACGTGATTACAGCAGGGTAGGTGCTTAACAGGGATGCGCGGGAAGTTCCACTCGCGATTTCAGCATGGTACGTGTATTTCTGGGGTGCGGGGAAGTTTAACACGCGATTTCAGCAGGGTACGTGTATTACTGGGGTGCGCGGGAAGTTCCACACGCGATTTCAGCAGGGTACGTGTATTTCTGGGGTGCGGGGAGGTTTAACACGTGATTTCAGCAGGGTACGTGTATTACTGGGGTGCGTGGGAAGTTCCACACGCGATTTCAGCAGGGTACGTGTATTTCTGGGGTGCAGGGAAGTTTAACACGCGACTACAGCAGGGTACGTGTATTACAGGGGTGCGCAGGAAGTTCCACACGCAATTTCAGCAAGGTACGTGTATTTCTGGGGTGCGGGGAAGTTTGACAAGCGATTTCAGCAGGGTACGTGTATTCCTGGGGTGCGGGGAAGTTTAACACGTGATTACAGCAGGGTACGTGTATTACAGGGGTGCGCAGGAAGTTCCACACGCGATTTCAGCAGGGTACGTGTATTTCTGGGGTGCGGGGAAGTTTAACACGCGATTACAGCAGGGAACATGTATTACAGGGGTGCGCGGGTTGTTCTACACATGATTTCAGCAGGGTACATGTATTTCTGGGGTGCGGGAAGTGTAACACGCGATTTCAGCAGGGTACGTGTATTACTCGGGTGCGCGGGAAGTTCCACACGCAATTTCCACAGGGTATGTGTATTTCTGGGGTGCGGGGAAGTTTAACATGCGATTACAGTAGGGTATGTGTATTACAGGGGTGCACGGGAAGTTCCACATGAGATTTCAGCAGGGTACGTGTATTACTGGGGTGCGCGGGAAGTGCCACATGCGATTTCAGCAGGGTAGGTGTATTTCTGGGGTGCGGGGAAGTTCCACACGCGATTTCAGCAGCATAAGTGTATTTCTGGGGTGCGGGGAAGTTTAACACGTGATTACAGCAGGGTACGTGCTTAACAGGGATGCGCGGGAAGTTCCACTCGCGATTTCAGCATGGTACGTGTATTTCTGGGGTGCGGGGAAGTTTAACACGCAATTTCAGCAGTGTACGTGTATTACTGGGGTGCGCGGGAAGTTCCACAAGCGATTTCAGCAGGGTACGTGTATTTCTGGGGTGCGGGGAAGTTTAACACGCGATTTCAGCAGGGTACGTGTATTACTGGGGTGCCCAGGAAGTTCCACACGCGATTTCAGCAGGGTACGTGTAGTTCTGGGGTGCGGGGAAGTTTAACACGCGATTTCAGCAGGGTACGTGTATTACTGCGGTGCGTGGTAAGTTCCACACGCGATTTCAGCAGGGTACATGTATTTCTGGGGTGCAGGGAAGTTTAACACGCAATTACAGCAGGGTACGTGTATTACTGGGGTGCGCGGGAAGTTCCACACGCGATTTCAGCAGGGTACGTGTTCTGGGATGCGGGGAAGTTGAACACGTGATTACAGCAGGGTACGTGTATTACTGGGGTGCACAGGAAGTTCCACACACGATTTCAGCAGGGTACGTGTATTACTGGGGTGCGCGGGAAGTTCCACACGCGATTTCAGCAGGGTACGTGTTCTGGGATGCGGGGAAGTTGAACACGTGATTACAGCAGGGTACGTGTATTACTGGGGTGCACAGGAAGTTCCACACACGATTTCAGCAGGGTACGTGTATTTCTGGGGTGCGCGGGAAGTTTAACACGCAATTTCAGCAGGGTACGTGTATTACTGGGGTGCGCGAGAAGCTCCACACGCAATTTCAGCAGCATACGTGTATTTCTGGGGTGCGGGGAAGTTTAAAACGTGATTACAGCAGGGTAGGTGCTTAACAGGGATGCGCGGGAAGTTCCACTCGCGATTTCAGCATGGTACGTGTATTTCTGGGGTGCGGGGAAGTTTAACACGCGATTTCAGCAGGGTACGTGTATTACTGGGGTGCGCAGGAAGTTCCACACGCAATTTCAGCAAGGTACGTGTATTTCTGGGGTGCGGGGAAGTTTGACAAACGATTTCAGCAGGGTACGTGTATTACTGGGGTGCGGGGAAGTTTAACACGCGATTACAGCAGGGTACGTGTATTACAGGGGTGCGCAGGAAGTTCCACACGCAATTTCAGCAAGGTACGTGTATTTCTGGGGTGCGGGGAAGTTTGACAAGCGATTTCAGCAGGGTACGTGTATTACTGGGGTGCGGGGAAGTTTAACACGTGATTACAGCAGGGTACGTGTATTACAGGGGTGCGCAGGAAGTTCCACACGCGATTTCAGCAGGGTACGTGTATTTCTGGGGTGCGGGGAAGTTTAACACGCGATTACAGCAGGGAACATGTATTACAGGGGTGCGCGGGTTATTCCACACATGATTTCAGCAGGGTACATGTATTTCTGGGGTGCGGGAAGTGTAACACGCAATTTCAGCAGGGTACGTGTATTACTGGGGTGCGCGGGAAGTTCCACACGCAATTTCCACAGGGTATGTGTATTTCTGGGGTGCGGGGAAGTTTAACATGCGATTACAGTAGGGTATGTGTATTACAGGGGTGCACGGGAAGTTCCACATGAGATTTCAGCAGGGTACGTGTATTACTGGGGTGCGCGGGAAGTGCCACATGCGATTTCAGCAGGGTAGGTGTATTTCTGGGGTGCGAGGAAGTTCCACACGCGATTTCAGCAGCATAAGTGTATTTCTGGGGTGCGGGGAAGTTTAACACGTGATTACAGCAGGGTACGTGCTTAACAGGGATGCGCAGGAAGTTCCACTCGCGATTTCAGCATGGTACGTGTATTACTGGGGTGCGCGGGAAGTTCCACACGCAATTTCAGCAGGGTACGTGTATTACAGGGGTGCGCAGGAAGTTCCACAAGCGATTTCAGCAGGGTATGTGTATTTCTGGGGTGTGGGGAAGTTTAACACGTGATTACAGCAGGGTACGTGTATTACAGGGGTGCGCAGGAAGTTCCACACGCGATTTCAGCAGGGTACGTTTATTTCTGGGGTGCGGGGAAGTTTAACACGCGATTTCAGTAGGGTACGTGTATTACAGGGCTGCACGGGAAGTTCCACATGAGATTTCAGCAGGGTACGTGTATTTCTGGGGTGTGCGGGAAGTTTAACACTCAATTTCAGCAGGGTATGTGTATTACTGGGGTGCGCGGGAAGTTCCACACGTGATTTCAGCAGGGTACGTGTATTTCTGGGGTGCACGGGAAGTTTAACACGCAATTTCAGCAGGGTACGTGTATTACTGGGGTGCGCGAGAAGTTCCACACGCAATTTCAGCAGCATACGTGTATTTCTGGGGTGCGGGGAAGTTTAAAACGTGATTACAGCAGGGTAGGTGCTTAACAGGGATGCGCGGGAAGTTCCACTCGCGATTTCAGCATGGTACGTGTATTTCTGGGGTGCGGGGAAGTTTAACACGCGATTTCAGCAGGGTACGTGTATTACTGGGGTGCGCGGGAAGTTCCACACGCGATTTCAGCAGGGTACGTGTATTTCTGGGGTGCGGGGAGGTTTAACACGTGATTTCAGCAGGGTACGTGTATTACTGGGGTGCGTGGGAAGTTCCACACGCGATTTCAGCAGGGTACGTGTATTTCTGGGGTGCAGGGAAGTTTAACACGCGATTACAGCAGGGTACGTGTATTACAGGGGTGCGCAGGAAGTTCCACACGCAATTTCAGCAAGGTACGTGTATTTCTGGGGTGCGGGGAAGTTTAACACGTGATTACAGCAGGGTACGTGTATTACTGGGGTGCGCAGGAAGTTCCACACGCGATTTCAGCAGGGTACGTGTATTTCTGGGGTGCGGGGAAGTTTAACACGCGATTACAGCAGGGAACATGTATTACAGGGGTGCGCGGGTTGTTCTACACATGATTTCAGCAGGGTACATGTATTTCTGGGGTGCGGGAAGTGTAACACGCGATTTCAGCAGGGTACGTGTATTACTCGGGTGCGCGGGAAGTTCCACACGCAATTTCCACAGGGTATGTGTATTTCTGGGGTGCGGGGAAGTTTAACATGCGATTACAGTAGGGTATGTGTATTACAGGGGTGCACGGGAAGTTCCACATGAGATTTCAGCAGGGTACGTGTATTACTGGGGTGCGCGGGAAGTGCCACATGCGATTTCAGCAGGGTAGGTGTATTTCTGGGGTGCGGGGAAGTTCCACACGCGATTTCAGCAGCATAAGTGTATTTCTGGGGTGCGGGGAAGTTTAACACGTGATTACAGCAGGGTACGTGCTTAACAGGGATGCGCGGGAAGTTCCACTCGCGATTTCAGCATGGTACGTGTATTTCTGGGGTGCGGGGAAGTTTAACACGCGATTTCAGCAGTGTACGTGTATTACTGGGGTGCGCGGGAAGTTCCACAAGCGATTTCAGCAGGGTACGTGTATTTCTGGGGTGCGGGGAAGTTTAACACGCGATTTCAGCAGGGTACGTGTATTACTGGGGTGCCCAGGAAGTTCCACACGCGATTTCAGCAGGGTACGTGTATTTCTGGGGTGCGGGGAAGTTTAACACGCGATTTCAGCAGGGTACGTGTATTACTGCGGTGCGTGGTAAGTTCCACACGCGATTTCAGCAGGGTACATGTATTTCTGGGGTGCAGGGAAGTTTAACACGCAATTACAGCAGGGTACGTGTATTACTGGGGTGCGCGGGAAGTTCCACACGCGATTTCAGCAGGGTACGTGTTCTGGGATGCGGGGAAGTTGAACACGTGATTACAGCAGGGTACGTGTATTACTGGGGTGCACAGGAAGTTCCACACACGATTTCAGCAGGGTACGTGTATTACTGGGGTGCGCGGGAAGTTCCACACGCGATTTCAGCAGGGTACGTGTTCTGGGATGCGGGGAAGTTGAACACGTGATTACAGCAGGGTACGTGTATTACTGGGGTGCACAGGAAGTTCCACACACGATTTCAGCAGGGTACGTGTATTTCTGGGGTGCGCGGGAAGTTTAACACGCAATTTCAGCAGGGTACGTGTATTACTGGGGTGCGCGAGAAGTTCCACACGCAATTTCAGCAGCATACGTGTATTTCTGGGGTGCGGGGAAGTTTAAAACATGATTACAGCAGGGTAGGTGCTTAACAGGGATGCGCGGGAAGTTCCACTCGCGATTTCAGCATGGTACGTGTATTTCTGGGGTGCGGGGAAGTTTAACACGCGATTTCAGCAGGGTACGTGTATTACTGGGGTGCGCAGGAAGTTCCACACGCAATTTCAGCAAGGTACGTGTATTTCTGGGGTGCGGGGAAGTTTGACAAGCGATTTCAGCAGGGTACGTGTATTACTGGGGTGCGGGGAAGTTTAACACGCGATTACAGCAGGGTACGTGTATTACAGGGGTGCGCAGGAAGTTCCACACGCAATTTCAGCAAGGTACGTGTATTTCTGGGGTGCGGGGAAGTTTGACAAGCGATTTCAGCAGGGTACGTGTATTACTGGGGTGCGGGGAAGTTTAACACGTGATTACAGCAGGGTACGTGTATTACAGGGGTGCGCAGGAAGTTCCACACGCGATTTCAGCAGGGTACGTGTATTTCTGGGGTGCGGGGAAGTTTAACACGCGATTACAGCAGGGAACATGTATTACAGGGGTGCGCGGGTTGTTCCACACATGATTTCAGCAGGGTACATGTATTTCTGGGGTGCGGGAAGTGTAACACGCAATTTCAGCAGGGTACGTGTATTACTGGGGTGCGCGGGAAGTTCCACACGCAATTTCCACAGGGTATGTGTATTTCTGGGGTGCGGGGAAGTTTAACATGCGATTACAGTAGGGTATGTGTATTACAGGGGTGCACGGGAAGTTCCACATGAGATTTCAGCAGGGTACGTGTATTACTGGGGTGCGCGGGAAGTGCCACATGCGATTTCAGCAGGGTAGGTGTATTTCTGGGGTGCGGGGAAGTTCCACACGCGATTTCAGCAGCATAAGTGTATTTCTGGGGTGCGGGGAAGTTTAACACGTGATTACAGCAGGGTACGTGCTTAACAGGGATGCGCAGGAAGTTCCACTCGCGATTTCAGCATGGTACGTGTATTTCTGGGGTGCGGGGAAGTTTAACACGCGATTTCAGCAGTGTACGTGTATTACTGGGGTGCGCGGGAAGTTCCACAAGCGATTTCAGCAGGGTACGTGTATTTCTGGGGTGCGGGGAAGTTTAACACGCGATTTCAGCAGGGTACGTGTATTACTGGGGTGCCCAGGAAGTTCCACACGCGATTTCAGCAGGGTACGTGTATTTCTGGGGTGCGGGGAAGTTTAACACGCGATTTCAGCAGGGTACGTGTATTACTGCGGTGCGTGGTAAGTTCCACACGCGATTTCAGCAGGGTACATGTATTTCTGGGGTGCAGGGAAGTTTAACACGCAATTACAGCAGGGTACGTGTATTACTGGGGTGCACAGGAAGTTCCACACACGATTTCAGCAGGGTACGTGTATTACTGGGGTGCGCGGGAAGTTCCACATGCGATTTCAGCAGGGTACGTGTTCTGGGGTGCGGGGAAGTTTAACACGTGATTACAGCAGGGTACGTGTATTACTGGGGTGCACAGGAAGTTCCACACACGATTTCAGCAGGGTACGTGTATTACTGCGGTGCGCGGGAAGTTCCACACGCGATTTCAGCAGGGTACGTGTATTTCTTGGGTGCAGGAAAGTTTAACACGCAATTACAGCAGGGTACGTGTATTACAGGGGTGCGCGAGATGTTCCACACGCGATTTCAGCAGGGTACGTGTATTACTGGGGTGCGCGGGAAGTTCCACACGCGATTTCAGCAAGGTACGTGTATTTCTGGGGTGCGGGGAAGTTTGACAAGCGATTTCAGCAGTGTACGTGTATTACTCGGGTGCAGGGAAGTTTAACATGTGATTACAGCAGGGTACGTGTATTACAGGGGTGCGCAGGAAGTTCCACACGCGATTTCAGCAGGGTACGTGTATTTCTGGGGTGCGGGGAAGTTTAATATGCGATTTCAGCAGGGTACGTGTATTTCTGGGGTGCGGGGAAGTTTGACAAGCGATTTCAGCAGGGTACGTGTATTTCTGGGGTGAGGGGAAGTTTAACACGTGATTACAGCAGGGTACGTGTATTACAGGGGTGCGGAGGAAGTTCCACACGTGATTTCAGCAGGGTACGTGTATTTCTGGGGTGCGGGGAAGTTTAACACGCGATTACAGCAGGGTACGTGTATTACTGGGGTGTGCGGGAAATTCCACACGCGATTTCAGCAGGGTATGTGTATTTCTGGGGTGCGGGGAAGTTTAACACGCGATTACAGTAGGGTATGTGTATTACAGGGGTGCACGGGAAGTTCCACACGAGATTTCAGCAGGGTACGTGTATTTCTGGGGTGTGCGGGAAGTTTAACACTCAATTTCAGCAGGGTATGTGTATTACTGGGGTGCGCGGGAAGTTCCACACGCGATTTCAGCAGGGTAGGTGTATTTCCGGGGTGCGGGGAGGTTTAACACGCAATTTCAGCAGGGTACGTGTATTACTGGGGTGCGCGGGAAGTTCCACACGCGATTTCAGCAGGGTACGTGTATTTCTTGGGTGCAGGGAAGTTTAACACGCAATTACAGCAGGGTACGTGTATTACAGGGGTGCGCGAGATGTTCCACACGCGATTTCAGCAGGGTACGTGTATTTCTGGGGTGCGGGGAAGTTTAACATGCGATTTCAGCAGGGTACGTGTATTACTGGGGTGTGCGGGAAGTTCCACATGCGATTTCAGCAGGGTATGTGTATTTCTGGGGTGCGGAGAAGTTTGACAAGCGATTTCAGCAGTGTACGTGTATTACTGGGGTGCGGGGAAGTTTGACAAGCGATTTCAGCAGTGTACGTGTATTACTGGGGTGCGGGGAAGTTTAACACGTGATTACAGCAGGGTACGTGTATTACAGGGGTGCGCAAGAAGTTCCACACGCGATTTCAGCAGGGTACGTGTATTTCTGGGGTGCGGGGAAGTTTAACACGCGATTACAGCAGGGTGCGTGTATTACTGGGGTGCGCGGGAAGTTCCACACGCGATTTCAGCAGGGTACGTGTATTTCTGGGGTGTGGGGAAGTTTAACACGCGATTACAGCAGGGTACGTGTATTACAGGGGTGCGCGGGAAGTTCCACACGTGATTTCAGCAGGGTACGTGTATTTCTGGGGTGCGGGGAAGTTAAACACGCGATTTCAGCAGGGTACGTGTATTACTGGGGTGTGTGGGAAATTCCACACGCGATTTCAGCAGGATACGTGTATTTCTGGGGTGCGGGGAAGTTTAACATTCAATTTCAGCAGCGTATGTGTATTACTGGGGTGCGCGGGAAGTTCCACACGCGATTTCAGCAGGGTACGTGTATTTCTGGGGTGCGGGGAAGTTTAACACGCGATTTCAGCAGGGTGCGTGTATTACTGGGGTGCGCGGGAAGTTCCACACGCGATTTCAGCAGGGTACGTGTATTTCTGGGGTGTGGGGAAGTTTAACACGCGATTACAGCAGGGTACGTGTATTACAGGGGTGCGCGGGAAGTTCCACACGTGATTTCAGCAGGGTACGTGTATTTCTGGGGTGCGGGGAAGTTAAACACGCGATTTCAGCAGGGTACATGTATTACTGGGGTGCGCGGGAAGTTCCACACGCGATTTCAGCAGGGTACGTGTATTTCTGGGGTGCGGGGAAGTTTAACACGCGATTTCAGCAGGGTACATGTATTACTGGGGTGCGCAGGAAGTTCCACATGCGATTTCAGCAGTGTACATGTATTTCTGGGGTGCGGGGAAGTTTAACAAGCGATTACAGCAGGGTACGTGTATTACTGGTGTGCACGGGAAGTTCCACACACGATTTCAGCAGGGTACGTGTATTACAGGGGTGCGCGGTAAGTTCCACACGCAATTTCAGCAAAGTACGTGTATTTCTGCGGTGCGGGGAGGTTTAACACGCAATTTCAGCAGTGTACGTGTATTACTGGGGTGCGCGGGAAGTTCCACACGCCATTTCAGCAGGGTACGTGTATTTCTGGGGTGCGGGGAAGTTTGACAAGCGATTTCAGCAGGGTACGTGTATTACTTGGGTGCGGGGAAGTTTAACACGAGATTACAGCAGGGTACGTGTATTACAGGGGTGCGCAGGAAGTTCCACACCCGATTTCAGCAGGGTACGTGTATTTCTGGGGGGCGGGAAAGTTTAACACGAGATTACAGCAGGGTACGTGTATTACAGGGGTGCGCAGGAAGTTCCACACCCGATTTCAGCAGGGTACGTGTATTTCTGGGGGGCGGGAAAGTTTAACACGTGATTACAGCAGGGTATGTGTATTACAGGGGTGCGCAGGAAGTTCCACACGCGATTTCAGCAGGGTACGTGTATTTCTGGGGTGCGGGGAAGTTTAACATGCGATTTCAGTAGGGTACGTGTATTACTGGGGTGCGCGGGAAGTTTAACACGCAATTTCAGCAGGTTACGTGTATTACTGGGGTGCGCAGGAAGTTCCACACGCGATTTCAGCAGGGTACGTGTATTACAGGGGTGCGCAGGAAGTTCCACAAGCGATTTCAGCAGGGTACGTGCATTTCTGGGGTGTGGGGAAGTTTAACACGTGATTACAGCAGGGTACGTGTATTACAGGGGTGCGCAGGAAGTTCCACACGCGATTTCAGCAGGGTACGTGTATTTCTGGGGTGCGGGGAAGTTTAACACGCGATTACAGCAGGGTACATGTATTACAGGGGTGCGCAGGTTGTTCCACACATGATTTCAGCAGGGTACGTGTATTTCTGGGGTGTGCGGGAAGTTCCACACGCAATTTCAGCAGGGTATGTGTATTACTGGGGTGCGCGAGAAGTTCCACACGCGATTTCAGCAGCATACGTGTATTTCTGGGGTGTGGGGAAGTTTAACACGTGATTACAGCGGGTAGGTGCTTAACAGGGATGCGCGGGAAGTTCCACTCGCGATTTCAGCATGGTACGTGTATTTCTGGGGTGCGGGGAAGTTCCACACGCGATTTCAGCAGGGTACGTGTATTTCTGGGGTGCGGGGAAGTTTAACACGCGATTACAGCAGGGTACGTGTATTACTGGTGTGCACGGGAAGTTCCACACACGATTTCAGCAGGGTATGTGTATTTCAGGGGTGCGCAGGAAGTTCCACACGCAATTTCAGCAAGGTACGTGTATTTCTGCGGTGCGGGGAGGTTTAACACGCAATTTCAGCAGTGTACGTGTATTACTGGGGTGCGCGGAAAGTTCCACACGCGATTTCAGCAGGGTACGTGTATTTCTGGGGTGCGGGGAAGTTTGACAAGCGATTTCAGCAGGGTACGTGTATTACTGGGGTGCGGGGAAGTTTAACACGTGATTACAGCAGGGTACCTGTATTACAGGGGTGTGCAGGAAGTTCCACACCCGATTTCAGCAGGGTACGTGTATTTCAGGGGGTAGGAAAGTTTAACACGCGATTACAGTAGGGTACATGTATTACAGGGGTGCGGGGGTTGTTCCACACATGATTTCAGCAGGGTACATGTATTTCTGGGGTGTGGGGAAGTGTAACACGCGATTTCAGCAGGGTACGTGTATTACTGGGGTGCGCGGGAAGTTCCACACGCGATTTCAGCAGGGTACGTGTATTTCTGGGGTGCAGGGAAGTTTAACACACGATTACAGTAGGGTACGTGTATTACAGGGGTGCATGGGAAGTTCCACACGAGATTTCAGCAGGGTACGTGTATTTCTGGGGTGTGCGGGAAGTTTAACACTCAATTTCAGCAGGGTATGTGTATTACTGGGGTGCGCGGGAAGTTCCACACGCGATTTCAGCAGGGTACGTGTATTTCTGGGGTGCGGGGAAGTTTAACACGCAATTTCAGCAGGGTACGTGTATTACTGGGGTGCGCAGGAGGAAGTTCCACACGCGATTTCAGCATGGTACGTGTATTTCTGGCGTGCGGGGAAGTTTAACACGTGATTACAGCAGGGTACGTGTATTACAGGGGTGCGCGGGAAGTTCCACACGTGATTTCAGCAGGGTACGTGTATTTCTGGGGTGCGGGGAAGTTTAACACGCGATTTCAGCAGGGTACATGTATTACTGGGGTGCGCGGGAAGTTCCACACGCGATTTCAGCAGGGTACATGTATTTCTGGGTTGTGGGGAAGTTTAACACGCAATTTCAGCAGGGTACGTGTATTACTGGGGTGCGCGGGAAGTTCCACACGCGATTTCAGCAGGGTACGTGTATTTCTGGGGTGCGGGGAAGTTTAACACGCGATTAGAGCAGGGTACGTGTATTACTGGGGTGCACGGGAAGTTCCACACACGATTTCAGCAGGGTACGTGTATTTCTGGGGTGCGGGGAGGTTTAACACTCAATTTCAGCAGGGTACGTGTATTACTGGGGTGCGCGGGAAGTTCCACACGGGATTTCAGCAGGGTACGTGTATTTCTGGGGTGCAGGGAAGTTTAACACGCGATTACAGCAGGGTACCTGTATTACAGGGGTGCGCGGGAAGTTCCACACGCGATTTGAGCAGGGTACGTGTATTTCTGGGGTGCGGGGAAGTTTGACAAGCGATTTCAGCAGGGTACATGTATTACTGGGGTGCGGGGAAGTTTAACACGTGATTACAGCAGGGTACATGTATTACAGGGGTGCGCAGGAAGTTCCACACGCGATTTCAGCAGGGTACGTGTATTACTGGGGTGCGCGGGAAGTTCCACACGCGATTTCAGCAGGGTACGTGTATTTCTGGGGTGCGGGGAAGTTTGACAAGCGATTTCAGCAGGGTACGTGTATTTCTGGGGTGCGGGGAAGTTTAACACGTGATTACAGAAGGGTACGTATATTACAGGGGTGCGCAGGAAGTTCCACACGCGATTTCAGCAGGGTACGTGTATTTCTGGGGTGCGGGGAAGTTTAACACGCGATCACAGCAGGGTACATGTATTACAGGGTTGCGCGGGTTGTTCCACACATGATTTCAGCAGGGTACATGTATTTCTGGGGTGCAGGGAAGTTTAACAGCCGATTACAGCAGGGTACGTGTATTACAGGGGTGCGCGGGAAGTTCCACACGCAATTTCAGCAGGGTACGTGTATTTCTGGGGTGCGGGGAAGTTTAACATGCGATTTCAGCAGGGTACGTGTATTACTGGGCTGCGCGGGAAGTTCCACACACGATTTCAGCAGGGTACGTGTATTTCTGGGGTGCGGGGAAGTTTGACAAGCGATTTCAGCAGGGTACGTGTATTTCTGGGGTGTGGGGAAGTTTAACACGCGATTACAGCAGGGTACATGTATTACAGGGGTGTGCGGGTTGTTCCACACATGATTTCAGCAGGGTACATGTATTTCTGGGGTGCGGGGAAGTGTAACACGCGATTTCAGCAGGGTACGTGTATTACTGGGGTGTGCGGGAAGTTCCACACGCGATTTCAGCAGGGTACGTGTATTTCTGGGGTGCGGGGAAGTTTAACACGCAATTACAGTAGGGTACGTGTATTACAGGGGTGCATGGGAAGTTCCACACTCAATTTCAGCAGGTTATGTGTATTGCTGGGGTGCGCGGGAAGTTCCACACGCGATTTCAGCAGGGTACGTGTATTACTGTGGTGCCCAGGAAGTTCCACACGCGATTTCAGCAGGGTACGTGTATTTCTGGGGTGCGGGGAAGTTTAACACGCGATTACAGCAGGGTATGTGTATTACAGGGGTGCGCAGGAAGTTCCACACGCGATTTCAGCAGGGTACATGTATTACTGGGGTGCGCGGGAAGTTTAACACGCGATTTCAGCAGGGTACATGTATTACTGGGGTGCGCGGGAAGATCCACATGCGATTTCAGCAGGGTACATGTATTTCTGGGTTGTGGGGAAGTTTAACACGCGATTACAGCAGGGTACGTGTATTACTGGGGTGCACGGGAAGTTCCACACACGATTTCAGCAGGGTACGTGTATTTCTGGGGTGCGGGGAGGTTTAACACGCAATTTCAGCAGGGTATGTGTATTACTGGGGTGCGCGGGAAGTTCCACACGCGATTTCAGCAGGGTACGTGTATTTCTGGGGTGCAGGGAAGTTTAACACGCGATTACAGCAGGGTACCTGTATTACAGGGGTGCGCGGGAAGTTCCACACGCGATTTCAGCAGGGTACGTGTATTTCTGGGGTGCGGGGAAGTTTGACAAGCGATTTCAGCAGGGTACGTGTATTACTGGGGTGCGGGGAAGTTTAACACGTGATTACAGCAGGGTACGTGTATTACAGGGGTGCGCAGGAAGTTCCACACGTGATTTCAGCAGGGTACATGTATTTCTGGGGTGCGGGGAAGTTAAACATGCGATTTCAGCAGGGTACGTGTATTACTGGGGTGCGCGGGAAGTTCCACACGCGATTTCAGCAGGGTACGTGTATTTCTGGGGTGCGGGGAAGTTTGACAAGCGATTTCAGCACGGTACGTGTATTTCTGGGGTGCGGGGAAGTTTAACACGTGATTACAGAAGGGTACGTATATTACAGGGGTGCGCAGGAAGTTCCCCACGCGATTTCAGCAGGGTACGTGTATTTCTGGGGTGCGGGGAAGTTTAACACGCGATCACAGCAGGGTACATGTATTACAGGGTTGCGCAGGTTGTTCCACACATGATTTCAGCAGGGTACATGTATTTCTGGGGTGCAGGGAAGTTTAACAGCCGATTACAGCAGGGTACGTGTATTACAGGGGTGCGCGGGAAGTTCCACACGCAATTTCAGCAGGGTACGTGTATTTCTGGGGTGCGGGGAAGTTTAACATGCGATTTCAGCAGGGTACGTGTATTACTGGGCTGCGCGGGAAGTTCCACACACGATTTCAGTAGGGTACGTGTATTTCTGGGGTGCAGGGAAGTTTGACAAGCGATTTCAGCAGGGTACGTGTATTTCTGGGGTGCGGGGAAGTTTAACACGTGATTACAGCAGGGTACGTGTATTACTAGGGTGCGCGGGAAGTTCCACACGCGATTTCAGCAGGGTACTTGTATTTCTGGGGTGCGGGGAAGTTTGACAAGCGATTTCAGCAGGGTACGTGTATTTCTGGGGTGCGGGGAAGTTTAACACGCGATTACAGCAGGGTACATGTATTACAGGGGTGTGCGGGTTGTTCCACACATGATTTCAGCAGGGTACATGTATTTCTGGAGTGCGGGGAAGTGTAACACGCGATTTCAGCAGGGTACGTGTATTACTGGGGTGTGCGGGAAGTTCCACACGCGATTTCAGCAGGGTACGTGTATTACTGTGGTGCCCAGGAAGTTCCACACGCGATTTCAGCAGGTTTTGTGTATTGCTGGGGTGCGGGGAAGTTTAACACGCAATTACAGTAGGGTACGTGTATTACAGGGGTGCACGGGAAGTTCCACACTCAATTTCAGCAGGTTTTGTGTATTGCTGGGGTGCGCGGGAAGTTCCACACGCGATTTCAGCAGGGTACGTGTATTACTGTGGTGCCCAGGAAAGTTCCACACGCGATTTCAGCAGGGTACGTGTATTTCTGGGGTGCGGGGAAGTTTAACACGCGATTACAGCAGGGTATGTGTATTACAGGGGTGCGAGGGAAGTTCCACACGTGATTTCAGCTGGGTACGTGTATTTCTGGGGTGCGGGGAAGTTTAACACGCGATTTCAGCAGGGTACATGTATTACTGGGGTGCGCGGGAAGTTCCACACGCGATTTCAGCAGCATACGTGTATTTCTGGGGTGCGGGGAAGTTTAATACGTGATTTCAGCAGGGTACGTGTATTACTTGGGTGCGCCGGAAGCTCCACATGCGATTTCAGCAGGTTACGTGTATTTCTGGGGTGCGGGGAGGTTTAACACGCAATTTCAGCAGGGTACGTGTATTACTGGGGTGCGCGGGAAGTTCCACACGCGATTTCAGCAGGGTACGTGTATTTCTGGGGTGCGGGGAAGTTTAACACGCGATTACAGCAGGGTACGTGTATTACTGGGGTGCACAGGAAGTTCCACACACGATTTCAGCAGGGTACGTGTATTTTTGGGGTGCGGGGAGGTTTAACACGCAATTTCAGCAGGGTACGTGTATTACAGGGGTGCGCGGGAAGTTCCACACGCGATTTCAGCATGGTACGTGTATTTCTGAGGTGCAGGGAAGTTTAACACGCGATTACAGCAGGGTACCTGTATTACAGGGGTGCGCGGGTAGTTCCACACGCGATTTCAGCAGGGTACGTGTATTTCTGGGGTGCGGGGAAGTTTGACAAGCGATTTCAGCAGGGTACGTGTATTACTGGGGTGCGGGGAAGTTTAACACGTGATTACAGCAGGGTACGTGTATTACAGGGGTGCGCAGGAAGTTCCACACCCAATTTCAGCAGGGTACGTGTATTTCTGGGGGGCAGGAAAGTTTAACACGCGATTACAGCAGGGTACATGTATTACAGAGGTGGGGGGTTGTTCCACACATGATTTCAGCAGGGTACATGTATTTCTGGGGTGTGGGGAAGTGTAACACGCGATTTCAGCATGGTACGTGTATTACTGGGGTGCGCAGGAAGTTCCACACGCGATTTCAGCAGGGTACGTGTATTTCTGGGGTGCGGGGAAGTTTAACACGCAATTTCAGCAGGGTACGTGTATTACTGGGGTGCGCGGGAAGTTCCACACGCGATTTCAGCAGGGTACGTGTATTTCTGGGGTGCGGGGAAGTTTAACACGCGATTACAGCAGGGTACGTGTATTACTGGGGTGCACGGGAAGTTCCACACACGATTTCAGCAGGGTACGTGTATTTCTGGGGTGCGGGGAGGTTTAACACTCAATTTCAGCAGGGTACGTGTATTACTGGGGTGCGCGGGAAGTTCCACACGCAATTTCAGCAGGGTACGTGTATTTCTGGGGTGCAGGGAAGTTTAACACGCGATTACAGCAGGGTACCTGTATTACAGGGGTGCGCGGGAAGTTCCACACGCGATTTGAGCAGGGTACATGTATTTCTGGGGTGCGGGGAAGTTTGACAAGCGATTTCAGCAGGGTACGTGTATTACTGGGGTGCGGGGAAGTTTAACACGTGATTACAGCAGGGTTCGTGTATTACAGGGGTGCGCAGGAAGTTCCACACGTGATTTCAGCAGGGTACGTGTATTTCTGGGGTGCGGGGAAGTTAAACATGCGATTTCAGCAGGGTACGTGTATTACTGGGGTGCGCGGGAAGTTCCACACGCGATTTCAGCAGGGTACGTGTATTTCTGGGGTGCGGGGAAGTTTGACAAGCGATTTCAGCAGGGTACGTGTATTTCTGGGGTGCGGGGAAGTTTAACACGTGATTACAGAAGGGTACGTATATTACAGGGGTGCGCAGGAAGTTCCACACGCGATTTCAGCAGGGTACGTGTATTTCTGGGGTGCGGGGAAGTTTAACATGCGATTTCAGCAGGGTACGTGTATTACTGGGCTGCGCGGGAAGTTCCACACACGATTTCAGCAGGGTACGTGTATTTCTGGGGTGCGGGGAAGTTTGACAAGCGATTTAAGCAGGGTACGTGTATTTCTGGGGTGCGGGGAAGTTTAACACGCGATTACAGCAGGGTACATGTATTACAGGGGTGTGCGGGTTGTTCCACACATGATTTCAGCAGGGTACATGTATTTCTGGGGTGCGGGGAAGTGTAACACGCGATTTCAGCAGGGTACGTGTATTACTGGGGTGTGCGGGAAGTTCCACACGCGATTTCAGCAGGGTACGTGTATTTCTGGGGTGCGGGGAAGTTTAACACGCAATTACAGTAGGGTACGTGTATTACAGGGGTGCATGGGAAGTTCCACACTCAATTTCAGCAGGTTATGTGTATTGCTGGGGTGCGCGGGAAGTTCCACACACGATTTCAGCAGGGTACGTGTATTACTGTGGTGCCCAGGAAGTTCCACACGCGATTTCAGCAGGGTACGTGTATTTCTGGGGTGCGGGGAAGTTTAACACGCGATTACAGCAGGGTATGTGTATTACAGGGGTGCGCAGGAAGTTCCACACGCGATTTCAGCAGGGTACATGTATTACTGGGGTGCGCGGGAAGTTTAACACGCGATTTCAGCAGGGTACATGTATTACTGGGTTGCGCGGGAAGATCCACATGCGATTTCAGCAGGGTACATGTATTTCTGGGTTGTGGGGAAGTTTAACACGCGATTACAGCAGGGTACGTGTATTACTGGGGTGCACGGGAAGTTCCACACACGATTTCAGCAGGGTACGTGTATTTCTGGGGTGCGGGGAGGTTTAACACGCAATTTCAGCAGGGTACGTGTATTACTGGGGTGCGCGGGAAGTTCCACACGCGATTTCAGCAGGGTACGTGTATTTCTGGGGTGCAGGGAAGTTTAACACGCGATTACAGCAGGGTACCTGTATTACAGGGGTGCGCGGGAAGTTCCACACGCGATTTCAGCAGGGTACGTGTATTTCTGGGGTGCGGGGAAGTTTGACAAGCGATTTCAGCAGGGTACGTGTATTACTGGGGTGCGGGGAAGTTTAACACGTGATTACAGCAGGGTACGTTTATTACAGGGGTGCGCAGGAAGTTCCACACGTGATTTCAGCAGGGTACATGTATTTCTGGGGTGCGGGGAAGTTAAACATGCGATTTCAGCAGGGTACGTGTATTACTGGGGTGCGCGGGAAGTTCCACACGCGATTTCAGCAGGGTACGTGTATTTCTGGGGTGCGGGGAAGTTTGACAAGCGATTTCAGCACGGTACGTGTATTTCTGGGGTGCGGGGAAGTTTAACACGTGATTACAGCAGGGTACGTGTATTACAGGGGTGCGCAGGAAGTTCCACACGCGATTTCAGCAGGGTACGTGTATTTCTGGGGTGCGGGGAAGTTTAACATGCGATTTCAGCAGGGTACGTGTATTACTGGGCTGCGCGGGAAGTTCCACACACGATTTCAGTAGGGTACGTGTATTTCTGGGGTGCAGGGAAGTTTGACAAGCGATTTCAGCAGGGTACGTGTATTTCTGGGGTGCGGGGAAGTTTAACACGCGATTACAGCAGGGTACATGTATTACAGGGGTGTGCGGGTTGTTCCACACATGATTTCAGCAGGGTACATGTATTTCTGGGGTGCGGGGAAGTGTAACACGCGATTTCAGCAGGGTACGTGTATTACTGGGGTGTGCGGGAAGTTCCACACGCGATTTCAGCAGGGTACGTGTATTACTGTGGTGCCCAGGAAGTTCCACACGCGATTTCAGCAGGTTTTGTGTATTGCTGGGGTGCGGGGAAGTTTAACACGCAATTACAGTAGGGTACGTGTATTACAGGGGTGCACGGGAAGTTCCACACTCAATTTCAGCAGGTTTTGTGTATTGCTGGGGTGCGCGGGAAGTTCCACACGCGATTTCAGCAGGGTACGTGTATTACTGTGGTGCCCAGGAAGTTCCACACGCGATTTCAGCAGGATACGTGTATTTCTGGGGTGCGGGGAAGTTTAACACGCGATTACAGCAGGGTATGTGTATTACAGGGGTGCGAGGGAAGTTCCACACGTGATTTCAGCTGGGTACGTGTATTTCTGGGGTGCGGGGAAGTTTAACACGCGATTTCAGCAGGGTACATGTATTACTGGGGTGCGCGGGAAGTCCCACACGCGATTTCAGCAGCATACGTGTATTTCTGGGGTGCGGGGAAGTTTAATACGTGATTTCAGCAGGGTACGTGTATTACTTGGGTGCGCCGGAAGCTCCACATGCGATTTCAGCAGGTTACGTGTATTTCTGGGGTGCGGGGAGGTTTAACACGCAATTTCTGCAGGGTACGTGTATTACTGGGGTGCGCGGGAAGTTCCACACGCGATTTCAGCAGGGTACGTGTATTTCTGGGGTGCGGGGAAGTTTAATACGCGATTACAGCAGGGTACGTGTATTACTGGGGTGCACGGGAAGTTCCACACACGATTTCAGCAGGGTACATGTATTTCTGGGGTGCAGGGAAGTTTAACACGCAATTACAGCAGGGTACGTGTATTACTGGGGTGCGCGGGAAGTTCCACACGCGATTTCAGCAGGGTACGTGTTCTGGGATGCGGGGAAGTTGAACACGTGATTACAGCAGGGTACGTGTATTACTGGGGTGCACAGGAAGTTCCACACACGATTTCAGCAGGGTACGTGTATTACTGGGGTGCGCGGGAAGTTCCACACGCGATTTCAGCAGGGTATGTGTTCTGGGATGCGGGGAAGTTGAACACGTGATTACAGCAGGGTACGTGTATTACTGGGGTGCACAGGAAGTTCCACACACGATTTCAGCAGGGTACGTGTATTTCTGGGGTGCGCGGGAAGTTTAACACGCAATTTCAGCAGGGTACGTGTATTACTGGGGTGCGCGAGAAGTTCCACACGCAATTTCAGCAGCATACGTGTATTTCTGGGGTGCGGGGAAGTTTAAAACGTGATTACAGCAGGGTAGGTGCTTAACAGGGATGCGCGGGAAGTTCCACTCGCGATTTCAGCATGGTACGTGTATTTCTGGGGTGCGGGGAAGTTTAACACGCGATTTCAGCAGGGTACGTGTATTACTGGGGTGCGCAGGAAGTTCCACACGCAATTTCAGCAAGGTACGTGTATTTCTGGGGTGCGGGGAAGTTTGACAAGCGATTTCAGCAGGGTACGTGTATTACTGGGGTGCGGGGAAGTTTAACACGCGATTACAGCAGGGTACGTGTATTACAGGGGTGCGCAGGAAGTTCCACACGCAATTTCAGCAAGGTACGTGTATTTCTGGGGTGCGGGGAAGTTTGACAAGCGATTTCAGCAGGGTACGTGTATTACTGGGGTGCGGGGAAGTTTAACACGTGATTACAGCAGGGTACGTGTATTACAGGGGTGCGCAGGAAGTTCCACACGCGATTTCAGCAGGGTATGTGTATTTCTGGGGTGCGGGGAAGTTTAACACGCGATTACAGCAGGGAACATGTATTACAGGGGTGCGCGGGTTGTTCCACACATGATTTCAGCAGGGTACATGTATTTCTGGGGTGCGGGAAGTGTAACACGCAATTTCAGCAGGGTACGTGTATTACTGGGGTGCGCGGGAAGTTCCACACGCAATTTCCACAGGGTATGTGTATTTCTGGGGTGCGGGGAAGTTTAACATGCGATTACAGTAGGGTATGTGTATTACAGGGGTGCACGGGAAGTTCCACATGAGATTTCAGCAGGGTACGTGTATTACTGGGGTGCGCGGGAAGTGCCACATGCGATTTCAGCAGGGTAGGTGTATTTCTGGGGTGCGGGGAAGTTCCACACGCGATTTCAGCAGCATAAGTGTATTTCTGGGGTGCGGGGAAGTTTAACACGTGATTACAGCAGGGTACGTGCTTAACAGGGATGCGCAGGAAGTTCCACTCGCGATTTCAGCATGGTACGTGTATTACTGGGGTGCGCGGGAAGTTCCACACGCAATTTCAGCAGGGTACGTGTATTACAGGGGTGCGCAGGAAGTTCCACAAGCGATTTCAGCAGGGTATGTGTATTTCTGGGGTGTGGGGAAGTTTAACACGTGATTACAGCAGGGTACGTGTATTACAGGGGTGCGCAGGAAGTTCCACACGCGATTTCAGCAGGGTACGTTTATTTCTGGGGTGCGGGGAAGTTTAACACGCAATTTCAGTAGGGTACGTGTATTACAGGGCTGCACGGGAAGTTCCACATGAGATTTCAGCAGGGTACGTGTATTTCTGGGGTGTGCGGGAAGTTTAACACTCAATTTCAGCAGGGTATGTGTATTACTGGGGTGCGCGGGAAGTTCCACACGTGATTTCAGCAGGGTACGTGTATTTCTGGGGTGCACGGGAAGTTTAACACGCAATTTCAGCAGGGTACGTGTATTACTGGGGTGCGCGAGAAGTTCCACACGCAATTTCAGCAGCATACGTGTATTTCTGGGGTGCGGGGAAGTTTAAAACGTGATTACAGCAGGGTAGGTGCTTAACAGGGATGCGCGGGAAGTTCCACTCGCGATTTCAGCATGGTACGTGTAGTTCTGGGGTGCGGGGAAGTTTAACACGCGATTTCAGCAGGGTACGTGTATTACTGGGGTGCGCGGGAAGTTCCACACGCGATTTCAGCAGGGTACGTGTATTTCTGGGGTGCGGGGAGGTTTAACACGTGATTTCAGCAGGGTACGTGTATTACTGGGGTGCGTGGGAAGTTCCACACGCGATTTCAGCAGGGTACGTGTATTTCTGGGGTGCAGGGAAGTTTAACACGCGATTACAGCAGGGTACGTGTATTACAGGGGTGCGCAGGAAGTTCCACACGCAATTTCAGCAAGGTACGTGTATTTCTGGGGTGCGGGGAAGTTTGACAAGCGATTTCAGCAGGGTACGTGTATTACTGGGGTGCGGGGAAGTTTAACACGTGATTACAGCAGGGTACGTGTATTACAGGGGTGCGCAGGAAGTTCCACACGCGATTTCAGCAGGGTACGTGTATTTCTGGGGTGCGGGGAAGTTTAACACGCAATTACAGCAGGGAACATGTATTACAGGGGTGCGCGGGTTGTTCTACACATGATTTCAGCAGGGTACATGTATTTCTGGGGTGCGGAGGAAGTTCCACACGTGATTTCAGCAGGGTACGTGTATTTCTGGGGTGCGGGGAAGTTTAACACGCGATTACAGCAGGGTACGTGTATTACTGGGGTGTGCGGGAAATTCCACACGCGATTTCAGCAGGGTATGTGTATTTCTGGGGTGCGGGGAAGTTTAACACGCGATTACAGTAGGGTATGTGTATTACAGGGGTGCACGGGAAGTTCCACACGAGATTTAAGCAGGGTACGTGTATTTCTCGGGTGTGCGGGAAGTTTAACACTCAATTTCAGCAGGGTATGTGTATTACTGGGGTGCGCGGGAAGTTCCACACGCGATTTCAGCAGGGTAGGTGTATTTCCGGGGTGCGGGGAGGTTTAACACGCAATTTCAGCAGGGTACGTGTATTACTGGGGTGCGCGGGAAGTTCCACACGCGATTTCAGCAGGGTACGTGTATTTCTTGGGTGCAGGGAAGTTTAACACGCAATTACAGCAGGGTACGTGTATTACAGGGGTGCGCGAGTTGTTCCACACGCGATTTCAGCAGGGTACGTGTATTTCTGGGGTGCGGGGAAGTTTAACATGCGATTTCAGCAGGGTACGTGTATTACTGGGGTGTGCGGGAAGTTCCACATGCGATTTCAGCAGGGTACGTGTATTTCTGGGGTGCGGAGAAGTTTGACAAGCGATTTCAGCAGTGTACGTGTATTACTGGGGTGCGGGGAAGTTTGACAAGCGATTTCAGCAGTGTACGTGTATTACTGGGGTGCGGGGAAGTTTAACACGTGATTACAGCAGGGTACGTGTATTACAGGGGTGCGCAAGAAGTTCCACACGCGATTTCAGCAGGGTACGTGTATTTCTGGGGTGCGGGGAAGTTTAACACGCGATTACAGCAGGGTGCGTGTATTACTGGGGTGCGCGGGAAGTTCCACACGCGATTTCAGCAGGGTACGTGTATTTCTGGGGTGTGGGGAAGTTTAACACGCGATTACAGCAGGGTACGTGTATTACAGGGGTGCGCGGGAAGTTCCACACGTGATTTCAGCAGGGTACGTGTATTTCTGGGGTGCGGGGAAGTTAAACACGCGATTTCAGCAGGGTACGTGTATTACTGGGGTGTGTGGGAAATTCCACACGCGATGTCAGCAGGATACATGTATTTCTGGGGTGCGGGGAAGTTTAACATTCAATTTCAGCAGCGTATGTGTATTACTGGGGTGCGTGGGAAGTTCCACACGCGATTTCAGCAGGGTACGTGTATTTCTGGGGTGCGGGGAAGTTTAACACGCGATTTCAGCAGGGTGCGTGTATTACTGGGGTGCGCGGGAATTTCCACACGCGATTTCAGCAGGGTACGTGTATTTCTGGGGTGTGGGGAAGTTTAACACGCGATTACAGCAGGGTACGTGTATTACAGGGGTGCGCGGGAAGTTCCACACGTGATTTCAGCAGGGTACGTGTATTTCTGGGGTGCGGGGAAGTTAAACACGCGATTTCAGCAGGGTACATGTATTACTGGGGTGCGCGGGAAGTTCCACACGCGATTTCAGCAGGGTACGTGTATTTCTGGGGTGCGGGGAAGTTTAACACGCAATTTCAGCAGGGTACATGTATTACTGGGGTGCGCAGGAAGTTCCACATGCGATTTCAGCAGTGTACATGTATTTCTGGGGTGCGGGGAAGTTTAACACGCGATTACAGCAGGGTACGTGTATTACTGGTGTGCACGGGAAGTTCCACACACGATTTCAGCAGGGTACGTGTATTACAGGGGTGCGCGGGAAGTTCCACACGCAATTTCAGCAAAGTACGTGTATTTCTGCGGTGCGGGGAGGTTTAACACGCAATTTCAGCAGTGTACGTGTATTACTGGGGTGCGCGGGAAGTTCCACACGCCATTTCAGCAGGGTACGTGTATTTCTGGGGTGCGGGGAAGTTTGACAAGCGATTTCAGCAGGGTACGTGTATTACTTGGGTGCGGGGAAGTTTAACACGAGATTACAGCAGGGTACGTGTATTACAGGGGTGCGCAGGAAGTTCCACACCCGATTTCAGCAGGGTACGTGTATTTCTGGGGGGCGGGAAAGTTTAACACACGATTACAGCAGGGTACATGTATTACAGGGGTGCGGGGGTTGTTCCACACATGATTTCAGCAGGGTACATGTATTTCTGGGGTGCGGGGAAGTTTAACACGTGATTACAGCAGGGTATGTGTATTACAGGGGTGCGCAGGAAGTTCCACACGCGATTTCAGCAGGGTACGTGTATTTCTGGGGTGCGGGGAAGTTTAACATGCGATTTCAGTAGGGTACGTGTATTACTGGGGTGCGCGGGAAGTTTAACACGCAATTTCAGCAGGTTACGTGTATTACTGGGGTGCGCAGGAAGTTCCACACGCGATTTCAGCAGGGTACGTGTATTACAGGGGTGCGCAGGAAGTTCCACAAGCGATTTCAGCAGGGTACGTGCATTTCTGGGGTGTGGGGAAGTTTAACACGTGATTACAGCAGGGTACGTGTATTACAGGGGTGCGCAGGAAGTTCCACACGCGATTTCAGCAGGGTACGTGTATTTCTGGGGTGCGGGGAAGTTTAACACGCGATTACAGCAGGGTACATGTATTACAGGGGTGCGCAGGTTGTTCCACACATGATTTCAGCAGGGTACGTGTATTTCTGGGGTGTGCGGGAAGTTCCACACGCAATTTCAGCAGGGTATGTGTATTACTGGGGTGCGCGAGAAGTTCCACACGCGATTTCAGCAGCATACGTGTATTTCTGGGGTGTGGGGAAGTTTAACACGTGATTACAGCGGGTAGGTGCTTAACAGGGATGCGCGGGAAGTTCCACTCGCGATTTCAGCATGGTACGTGTATTTCTGGGGTGCGGGGAAGTTCCACACGCGATTTCAGCAGGGTACGTGTATTTCTGGGGTGCGGGGAAGTTTAACACGCGATTACAGCAGGGTACGTGTATTACTGGTGTGCACAGGAAGTTCCACACAAGATTTCAGCAGGGTATGTGTATTTCAGGGGTGCGCAGGAAGTTCCACACGCAATTTCAGCAAGGTACGTGTATTTCTGCGGTGCGGGGAGGTTTAACACGCAATTTCAGCAGTGTACGTGTATTACTGGGGTGCGCGGAAAGTTCCACACGCGATTTCAGCAGGGTACGTGTATTTCTGGGGTGCGGGGAAGTTTGACAAGCGATTTCAGCAGGGTACGTGTATTACTGGGGTGCGGGGAAGTTTAACACGTGATTACAGCAGGGTACCTGTATTACAGGGGTGTGCAGGAAGTTCCACACCCGATTTCAGCAGGGTACGTGTATTTCAGGGGGCAGGAAAGTTTAACACGCGATTACAGCAGGGTACATGTATTACAGGGGTGCGGGGGTTGTTCCACACATGATTTCAGCAGGGTACATGTATTTCTGGGGTGTGGGGAAGTGTAACACGCGATTTCAGCAGGGTACGTGTATTACTGGGGTGCGCGGGAAGTTCCACACGCGATTTCAGCAGGGTACGTGTATTTCTGGGGTGCAGGGAAGTTTAACACACGATTACAGTAGGGTACGTGTATTACAGGGGTGCATGGGAAGTTCCACACGAGATTTCAGCAGGGTATGTGTATTTCTGGGGTGTGCGGGAAGTTTAACACTCAATTTCAGCAGGGTATGTGTATTACTGGGGTGCGCGGGAAGTTCCACACGCGATTTCAGCAGGGTACGTGTATTTCTGGGGTGCGGGGAAGTTTAACACGCAATTTCAGCAGGGTACGTGTATTACTGGGGTGCGCAGGAGGAAGTTCCACACGCGATTTCAGCATGGTACGTGTATTTCTGGCGTGCGGGGAAGTTTAACACGTGATTACAGCAGGGTACGTGTATTACAGGGGTGCGCGGGAAGTTCCACACGTGATTTCAGCAGGGTACGTGTATTTCTGGGGTGCGGGGAAGTTTAACACGCGATTTCAGCAGGGTACATGTATTACTGGGGTGCGCGGGAAGTTCCACACGCGATTTCAGCAGGGTACATGTATTTCTGGGTTGTGGGGAAGTTTAACACTCAATTTCAGCAGGGTACGTGTATTACTGGGGTGCGCGGGAAGTTCCACACGCGATTTCAGCAGGGTACGTGTATTTCTGGGGTGCGGGGAGGTTTAACACTCAATTTCAGCAGGGTACGTGTATTACTGGGGTGCGCGGGAAGTTCCACACGGGATTTCAGCAGGGTACGTGTATTTCTGGGGTGCAGGGAAGTTTAACACGCGATTACAGCAGGGTACCTGTATTACAGGGGTGCGCGGGAAGTTCCACACGCGATTTGAGCAGGGTACGTGTATTTCTGGGGTGCGGGGAAGTTTGACAAGCGATTTCAGCAGGGTACGTGTATTACTGGGGTGCGGGGAAGTTTAACACGTGATTACAGCAGGGTACATGTATTACAGGGGTGCGCAGGAAGTTCCACACGTGATTTCAGCAGGGTACGTGTATTTCTGGGGTGCGGGGAAGTTAAACATGCGATTTCAGCAGGGTACGTGTATTACTGGGGTGCGCGGGAAGTTCCACACGCGATTTCAGCAGGGTACGTGTATTTCTGGGGTGCGGGGAAGTTTGACAAGCGATTTCAGCAGGGTACGTGTATTTCTGGGGTGCGGGGAAGTTTAACACGTGATTACAGAAGGGTACGTATATTACAGGGGTGCGCAGGAAGTTCCACACGCGATTTCAGCAGGGTACGTGTATTTCTGGGGTGCGGGGAAGTTTAACACGCGATCACAGCAGGGTACATGTATTACAGGGTTGCGCGGGTTGTTCCACACATGATTTCACTAGGGTACATGTATTTCTGGGGTGCAGGGAAGTTTAACAGCCGATTACAGCAGGGTACGTGTATTACAGGGGTGCGCGCGAAGTTCCACACGCAATTTCAGCAGGGTACGTGTATTTCTGGGGTGCGGGGAAGTTTAACATGCGATTTCAGCAGGGTACGTGTATTACTGGGCTGCGCGGGAAGTTCCACACACGATTTCAGCAGGGTACGTGTATTTCTGGGGTGCGGGGAAGTTTGACAAGCGATTTCAGCAGGGTACGTGTATTTCTGGGGTGCGGGGAAGTTTAACACGCGATTACAGCAGGGTACATGTATTACAGGGGTGTGCGGGTTGTTCCACACATGATTTCAGCAGGGTACATGTATTTCTGGGGTGCGGGGAAGTGTAACACGCGATTTCAGCAGGGTACGTGTATTACTGGGGTGTGCGGGAAGTTCCACACGCGATTTCAGCAGGGTACGTGTATTTCTGGGGTGTGGGGAAGTTTAACACGCAATTACAGTAGGGTACGTGTATTACAGGGGTGCATGGGAAGTTCCACACTCAATTTCAGCAGGTTATGTGTATTGCTGGGGTGCGCGGGAAGTTCCACACGCGATTTCAGCAGGGTACGTGTATTACTGTGGTGCCCAGGAAGTTCCACACGCGATTTCAGCAGGGTACGTGTATTTCTGGGGTGCGGGGAAGTTTAACACGCGATTACAGCAGGGTATGTGTATTACAGGGGTGCGCAGGAAGTTCCACACGCGATTTCAGCAGGGTACATGTATTACTGGGGTGCGCGGGAAGTTTAACACGCGATTTCAGCAGGGTACATGTATTACTGGGGTGCGCGGGAAGATCCACATGCGATTTCAGCAGGGTACATGTATTTCTGGGTTGTGGGGAAGTTTAACACGCGATTACAGCAGGGTACGTGAATTACTGGGGTGCACGGGAAGTTCCACACACGATTTCAGCAGGGTACGTGTATTTCTGGGGTGCGGGGAGGTTTAACACGCAATTTCAGCAGGGTATGTGTATTACTGGGGTGCGCGGGAAGTTCCACACGCGATTTCAGCAGGGTACGTGTATTTCTGGGGTGCAGGGAAGTTTAACACGCGATTACAGCAGGGTACCTGTATTACAGGGGTGCGCGGGAAGTTCCACACGCGATTTCAGCAGGGTACGTGTATTTCTGGGGTGCGGGGAAGTTTGACAAGCGATTTCAGCAGGGTACGTGTATTACTGGGGTGCGGGGAAGTTTAACACGTGATTACAGCAGGGTACGTGTATTACAGGGGTGCGCAGGAAGTTCCACACGTGATTTCAGCAGGGTACATGTATTTCTGGGGTGCGGGGAAGTTAAACATGCGATTTCAGCAGGGTACGTGTATTACTGGGGTGCGCGGGAAGTTCCACACGCGATTTCAGCAGGGTACGTGTATTTCTGGGGTGCGGGGAAGTTTGACAAGCGATTTCAGCACGGTACGTGTATTTCTGGGGTGCGGGGAAGTTTAACACGTGATTACAGAAGGGTACGTATATTACAGGGGTGCGCAGGAAGTTCCCCACGCGATTTCAGCAGGGTACGTGTATTTCTGGGGTGCGGGGAAGTTTAACACGCGATCACAGCAGGGTACATGTATTACAGGGTTGCGCAGGTTGTTCCACACATGATTTCAGCAGGGTACATGTATTTCTGGGGTGCAGGGAAGTTTAACAGCCGATTACAGCAGGGTACGTGTATTACAGGGGTGCGCGGGAAGTTCCACACGCAATTTCAGCAGGGTACGTGTATTTCTGGGGTGCGGGGAAGTTTAACATGCGATTTCAGCAGGGTACGTGTATTACTGGGCTGCGCGGGAAGTTCCACACACGATTTCAGTAGGGTACGTGTATTTCTGGGGTGCAGGGAAGTTTGACAAGCGATTACAGCAGGGTACATGTATTACAGGGGTGTGCGGGTTGTTCCACAGATGATTTCAGCAGGGTACATGTATTTCTGGAGTGCGGGGAAGTGTAACACGCGATTTCAGCAGGGTACGTGTATTACTGGGGTGTGCGGGAAGTTCCACACGCGATTTCAGCAGGGTACGTGTATTACTGTGGTGCCCAGGAAGTTCCACACGCGATTTCAGCAGGTTTTGTGTATTGCTGGGGTGCGGGGAAGTTTAACACGCAATTACAGTAGGGTACGTGTATTACAGGGGTGCACGGGAAGTTCCACACTCAATTTCAGCAGGTTTTGTGTATTGCTGGGGTGCGCGGGAAGTTCCACACGCGATTTCAGCAGGGTACGTGTATTACTGTGGTGCCCAGGAAGTTCCACACGCGATTTCAGCAGGGTACGTGTATTTCTGGGGTGCGGGGAAGTTTAACACGCGATTACAGCAGGGTATGTGTATTACAGGGGTGCGAGGGAAGTTCCACACGTGATTTCAGCTGGGTACGTGTATTTCTGGGGTGCGGGGAAGTTTAACACGCGATTTCAGCAGGGTACATGTATTACTGGGGTGCGCGGGAAGTTCCACACGCGATTTCAGCAGCATACGTGTATTTCTGGGGTGCGGGGAAGTTTAATACGTGATTTCAGCAGGGTACGTGTATTACTTGGGTGCGCCGGAAGCTCCACATGCGATTTCAGCAGGTTACGTGTATTTCTGGGGTGCGGGGAGGTTTAACACGCAATTTCAGCAGGGTACGTGTATTACTGGGGTGCGCGGGAAGTTCCACACGCGATTTCAGCAGGGTACGTGTATTTCTGGGGTGCGGGGAAGTTTAACACGCGATTACAGCAGGGTACGTGTATTACTGGGGTGCACAGGAAGTTCCACACACGATTTCAGCAGGGTACGTGTATTTTTGGGGTGCGGGGAGGTTTAACACGCAATTTCAGCAGGGTACGTGTATTACAGGGGTGCGCGGGAAGTTCCACACGCGATTTCAGCATGGTACGTGTATTTCTGAGGTGCAGGGAAGTTTAACACGCGATTACAGCAGGGTACCTGTATTACAGGGGTGCGCGGGTAGTTCCACACGCGATTTCAGCAGGGTACGTGTATTTCTGGGGTGCGGGGAAGTTTGACAAGCGATTTCAGCAGGGTACTTGTATTACTGGGGTGCGGGGAAGTTTAACACGTGATTACAGCAGGGTACGTGTATTACAGGGGTGCGCAGGAAGTTCCACACCCGATTTCAGCAGGGTACGTGTATTTCTGGGGGGCAGGAAAGTTTAACACGCGATTACAGCAGGGTACATGTATTACAGAGGTGGGGGGTTGTTCCACACATGATTTCAGCAGGGTACATGTATTTCTGGGGTGTGGGGAAGTGTAACACGCGATTTCAGCATGGTACGTGTATTACTGGGGTGCGCAGGAAGTTCCACACGCGATTTCAGCAGGGTACGTGTATTTCTGGGGTGCGGGGAAGTTTAACACGCAATTTCAGCAGGGTACGTGTATTACTGGGGTGCGCGGGAAGTTCCACACGCGATTTCAGCAGGGTACGTGTATTTCTGGGGTGCGGGGAAGTTTAACACGCGATTACAGCAGGGTACGTGTATTACTGGGGTGCACGGGAAGTTCCACACACGATTTCAGCAGGGTACGTGTATTTCTGGGGTGCGGGGAGGTTTAACACTCAATTTCAGCAGGGTACGTGTATTACTGGGGTGCGCGGGAAGTTCCACACGCGATTTCAGCAGGGTACGTGTATTTCTGGGGTGCAGGGAAGTTTAACACGCGATTACAGCAGGGTACCTGTATTACAGGGGTGCGCGGGAAGTTCCACACGTGATTTGAGCAGGGTACATGTATTTCTGGGGTGCGGGGAAGTTTGACAAGCGATTTCAGCAGGGTACGTGTATTACTGGGGTGCGGGGAAGTTTAACACGTGATTACAGCAGGGTTCGTGTATTACAGGGGTGCGCAGGAAGTTCCACACGTGATTTCAGCAGGGTACGTGTATTTCTGGGGTACGGGGAAGTTAAACATGCGATTTCAGCAGGGTACGTGTATTACTGGGGTGCGCGGGAAGTTCCACACGCGATTTCAGCAGGGTACGTGTATTTCTGGGGTGCGGGGAAGTTTGACAAGCGATTTCAGCAGGGTACGTGTATTTCTGGGGTGCGGGGAAGTTTAACACGTGATTACAGAAGGGTACGTATATTACAGGGGTGCGCAGGAAGTTCCACACGCGATTTCAGCAGGGTACGTGTATTTCTGGGGTGCGGGGAAGTTTAACATGCGATTTCAGCAGGGTACGTGTATTACTGGGCTGCGCGGGAAGTTCCACACACGATTTCAGCAGGGTACGTGTATTTCTGGGGTGCGGGGAAGTTTGACAAGCGATTTAAGCAGGGTACGTGTATTTCTGGGGTGCGGGGAAGTTTAACACGCGATTACAGCAGGGTACATGTATTACAGGGGTGTGCGGGTTGTTCCACACATGATTTCAGCAGGGTACATGTATTTCTGGGGTGCGGGGAAGTGTAACACGCGATTTCAGCAGGGTACGTGTATTACTGGGGTGTGCGGGAAGTTCCACACGCGATTTTAGCAGGGTACGTGTATTTCTGGGGTGCGGGGAAGTTTAACACGCAATTACAGTAGGGTACGTGTATTACAGGGGTGCATGGGAAGTTCCACACTCAATTTCAGCAGGTTATGTGTATTGCTGGGGTGCGCGGGAAGTTCCACACACGATTTCAGCAGGGTACGTGTATTACTGTGGTGCCCAGGAAGTTCCACACGCGATTTCAGCAGGGTACGTGTATTTCTGGGGTGCGGGGAAGTTTAACACGCGATTACAGCAGGGTATGTGTATTACAGGGGTGCGCAGGAAGTTCCACACGCGATTTCAGCAGGGTACATGTATTACTGGGGTGCGGGGAAGTTTAATACGTGATTTCAGCAGGGTACGTGTATTACTTGGGTGCGCCGGAAGCTCCACATGCGATTTCAGCAGGTTACGTGTATTTCTGGGGTGCGGGGAGGTTTAACACGCAATTTCAGCAGGGTACGTGTATTACTGGGGTGCGCGGGAAGTTCCACACGCGATTTCAGCAGGGTACGTGTATTTCTGGGGTGCGGGGAAGTTTAATACGCGATTACAGCAGGGTACGTGTATTACTGGGGTGCACGGGAAGTTCCACACACGATTTCAGCAGGGTACGTGTATTTTTGGGGTGCGCGGGAAGTTCCACACGCGATTTCAGCATGGTACGTGTATTTCTGAGGTGCAGGGAAGTTTAACACGCGATTACAGCAGGGTACCTGTATTACAGGGGTGCGCGGGTAGTTCCACACGCGATTTCAGCAGGGTACGTGTATTTCTGGGGTGCGGGGAAGTTTGACAAGCGATTTCAGCAGGGTACGTGTATTACTGGGGTGCGGGGAAGTTTAACACGTGATTACAGCAGGGTACGTGTATTACAGGGGTGCGCAGGAAGTTCCACACCCGATTTCAGCAGGGTACGTGTATTTCTGGGGGGCAGGAAAGTTTAACACGCGATTACAGCAGGGTACATGTATTACAGAGGTGGGGGGTTGTTCCACACATGATTTCAGCAGGGTACATGTATTTCTGGGGTGTGGGGAAGTGTAACACGCGATTTCAGCATGGTACGTGTATTACTGGGGTGCGCAGGAAGTTCCACACGCGATTTCAGCAGGGTACGTGTATTTCTGGGGTGCGGGGAAGTTTAACACGTGATTACAGCAGGGTACGTGTATTACAGGGGTGCGCAGGAAGTTCCACACGCGATTTCAGCAGGGTACGTGTATTTCTGGGGTGCGGGGAAGTTTAACATGCGATTTCAGTAGGGTACGTGTATTAATGGGGTGCGCGGGAAGTTTAACACGCAATTTCAGCAGGGTACGTGTATTACTGGGGTGCGCAGGAAGTTCCACACGCGATTTCAGCAGGGTACGTGTATTACAGGGGTGCGCAGGAAGTTCCACAAGCGATTTCAGCAGGGTACGTGTATTTCTGGGGTGTGGGGAAGTTTAACACGTGATTACAGCAGGGTACGTGTATTACAGGGGTGCGCAGGAAGTTCCACACGCGATTTCAGCAGGGTACGTGTATTTCTGGGGTGCGGGGAAGTTTAACACGCGATTACAGCAGGGTACATGTATTACAGGGGTGCGCAGGTTGTTCCACACATGATTTCAGCAGGGTACATGTATTTCTGGGGTGCGGGGAAGTTTAACACGCGATTTCAGTAGGGTACGTGTATTACAGGGCTGCACGGGAAGTTCCACATGAGATTTCAGCAGGGTACGTGTATTTCTGGGGTGTGCGGGAAGTTTAACACTCAATTTCAGCAGGGTATGTGTATTACTGGGGTGCGCGGGAAGTTCCACACGCGATTTCAGCAGGGTACGTGTATTTCTGGGGTGCGCGGGAAGTTTAACACGCAATTTCAGCAGGGTACGTGTATTACTGGGGTGCGCGAGAAGTTCCACACGCGATTTCAGCAGCATACGTGTATTTCTGGGGTGCGGGGAAGTTTAACACGTGATTACAGCAGGGTAGGTGCTTAACAGGGATGCGCGGGAAGTTCCACTCGTGATTTCAGCATGGTACGTGTATTTCTGGGGTGCGGGGAAGTTTAACACGCGATTTCAGCAGGGTACGTGTATTACTGGGGTGCGCGGGAAGTTCCAGACGCGATTTCAGCAGGGTACGTGTATTTCTGGGGTGCGGGGAGGTTTAACACGTGATATCAGCAGGGTACGTGTATTACTGGGGTGCGTGGGAAGTTCCACACGCGATTTCAGCAGGGTACGTGTATTTCTGGGGTGCAGGGAAGTTTAACACGCGATTACAGCAGGGTACGTGTATTACAGGGGTGCGCAGGAAGTTCCACATGCAATTTCAGCAAGGTACGTGTATTTCTGGGGTGCGGGGAAGTTTGACAAGCGATTTCAGCAGGGTACGTGTATTACTGGGGTGCAGGGAAGTTCAACACGTGATTACAGCAGGGTACGTGTATTACAGGGGTGCGCAGGAAGTTCCACACGCGATTTCAGCAGGGTACGTGTATTTCTGGGGTGCGGGGAAGTTTAACACGCGATTACAGCAGGGAACATGTATTACAGGGGTGCGTGGGTTGTTCCACACATGATTTCAGCAGGGTACATGTATTTCTGGGGTGCAGGAAGTGTAACACGCGATTTCAGCAGGCTACGTGTATTACTGGGGTGCGCGGGAAGTTCCACACGCGATTTCCACAGGGTACGTGTATTTCTGGGGTGCAGGGAAGTTTAACACGCGATTTCAGCAGTGTACGTGTATTACTGGGGTGCGCGGGAAGTTCCACAAGCGATTTCAGCAGGGTACGTGTATTTCTGGGGTGCGGGGAAGTTTAACATGCGATTTCAGCAGGGTACGTGTATTACTGGGGTGCCCAGGAAGATCCACAGGCGATTTTAGCAGGGTACGTGTATTTCTGGGGTGCGGGAAAGTTTAACACGCGATTTCAGCAGTGTACGTGTATTACTGGGGTGCGCGGGAAGTTCCACAAGCGATTTCAGCAGGGTACGTGTATTTCTGGGGTGCGGGGAAGTTTAACACGCGATTTCAGCAGGGTACGTGTATTACTGGGGTGCCCAGGAAGTTCCACACGCGATTTCAGCAGGGTACGTGTATTACTGGGGTGCAGGGAAGTTTAACATGTGATTACAGCAGGGTACGTGTATTACAGGGGTGCGCAGGAAGTTCCATACGCGATTTCAGCAGGGTACGTGTATTTCTGGGGTGCGGGGAAGTTTAATATGCGATTTCAGCAGGGTACGTGTATTACTAGGGTGCGCGGGAAGTTTGACAAGCGATTTCAGCAGGGTACGTGTATTTCTGGGGTGAGGGGAAGTTTAACACGTGATTACAGCAGGGTACGTGTATTACAGGGGTGCACAGGAAGTTCCACACGCGATTTGAGCAGGGTACGTGTATTACTCGGGTGCACGGGAAGTTCCACACGCGATTTCAGCAGGGTACGTGTATTTCTTGGGTGCAGGGAAGTTTAACACGCAATTACAGCAGGGTACGTGTATTACAGGGGTGCGCGAGATGTTCCACACGCGATTTCAGCATGGTACGTGTATTTCTGGGGTGCGGGGAAGTTTAACATGCGATTTCAGCAGGGTACGTGTATTACTGGGGTGCGCGGGAAGTTCCACATGCGATTTCAGCAGGGTACGTGTATTTCTGGGGTGCAGAGAAGTTTGACAAGCGATTTCAGCAGTGTACGTGTATTACTGGGGTGCGGGGAAGTTTGACAAGCGATTTCAGCAGTGTACGTGTATTACTGGGGTGCGGGGAAGTTTAACACGTGATTACAGCAGGGTACGTGTATTACAGGGGTGCGCAAGATGTTCCACACGCGATTTCAGCAGGGTACGTGTATTTCTGGGGTGCGGGGAAGTTTAACACGCGATTACAGCAGGGTACATGTATTACAGGGGTGCGTGGGTTGTTCCACACATGATTTCAGCAGGGTACATGTATTTCTGGGGTGCGGGGAAGTGTAACACGCGATTTCAGCAGGGTACGTGTATTACTGGGGTGTGCGGGAAATTCCACACGCGATTTCAGCAGGATACGTGTATTTCTGGGGTGCGGGGAAGTTTAACATTCAATTTCAGCAGGGTATGTGTATTACTGGGGTGCGCGGGAAGTTCCACACGCGATTTCAGCAGGGTACGTGTATTTCTGGGGTGCGGGGAAGTTTAACACGCGATTTCAGCAGGGTGCGTGTATTACTGGGGTGCGCGGGAAGTTCCACACGCGATTTCAGCAGGGTACGTGTATTTCTGGGGTGTGGGGAAGTTTAACACGCGATTACAGCAGGGTACGTGTATTACAGGGGTGCGCGGGAAGTTCCACACGTGATTTCAGCAGGGTACGTGTATTTCTGGGGTGCCGGGAAGTTAAACACGCGATTTCAGCAGGGTACATGTATTACTGGGGTGCGCGGGAAGTTCCACACGAGATTTCAGCAGGGTACGTGTATTTCTGGGGTGCGGGGAAGTTTAACACGCGATTTCAGCAGGGTACATGTATTACTGGGGTGCGCAGGAAGTTCCACATGCGATTTCAGCAGTGTACATGTATTTCTGGGGTGCGGGGAAGTTCCACACGCGATTACAGCAGGGTACGTGTATTACTGGGGTGCACGGGAAGTTCCACACACGATTTCAGCAGGGTACGTGTATTTCTGGGGTGCGGGGAGGTTTAACACGCAATTTCAGCAGGGTACGTGTATTACTGGGGTGCGCGGGAAGTTCCACATGCGATTTCAGCAGGGTACGTGTATTTCTGGGGTGCAGGGAAGTTTAACACGCGATTACAGCAGGGTACCTGTATTACAGGGGTGTGCGGGAAGTTCCACACGCGATTTCAGCAGGGTACGTGTATTTCTGGGGTGCGGGGAAGTTTGACAAGCGATTTCAGCAGGGTACGTGTATTACTGGGGTGCGGGGAAGTTTAACACGTGATTACAGCAGGGTACGTGTATTACAGGGGTGCGCAGGAAGTTCCACACGTGATTTCAGCAGGGTACGTGTATTTCTGTGGTGCGGGGAAGTTAAACATGCGATTTCAGCAGGGTACGTGTATTACTGGGGTGCGCGAAGTTCCACACGCGATTTCAGCAGGGTACGTGTATTTCTGGGGTGCGGGGAAGTTTGACAAGCGATTTCAGCAGGGTACGTGTATTTCTGGGGTGCGGGGAAGTTTAACACGTGATTACAGAAGGGTACGTATATTACAGGGGTGCGCAGGAAGTTCCACACGCGATTTCAGCAGGGTACGTGTATCACTAGGGTGCGCCGGAAGTTCCACACGCGATTTCAGCAGGGTACTTGTATTTCTGGGGTGCGGGGAAGTTTGACAAGCGATTTCAGCAGGGTACGTGTATTTCTGGGGTGCGGGGAAGTTTAACACGCGATTACAGCAGGGTACATGTATTACAGGGGTGTGCGGGTTGTTCCACACATGATTTCAGCAGGGTACATGTATTTCTGGGGTGCGGGGAAGTGTAACACGCGATTTCAGCAGGGTATGTGTATTACTGCGGTGTGCGGGAAGTTCCACACGCGATTTCAGCAGGGTACGTGTATTTCTGGGGTGCGGGGAAGTTTAACACGCAATTACAGTAGGGTACGTGTATTACAGGGGTGCACGGGAAGTTCCACACTCAATTTCAGCAGGTTGTGTATTGCTGGGGTGCGCGGGAAGTTACACACGCGATTTCAGCAGGGTACGTGTATTTCTGGGGTGCGGGGAAGTTTAACACGCGATTTCAGCAGGGTACGTGTATTACTGTGGTGCCCAGGAAGTTCCACACGCGATTTCAGCAGGGTACGTGTATTTCTGGGGTGCGGGGAAGTTTAACACGCGATTACAGCAGGGTATGTGTATTACAGGGGTGCGAGGGAAGTTCCACACGTGATTTCAGCAGGGTACGTGTATTTCTGGGGTGCGGGGAAGTTTAACACGCGATTTCAGCAGGGTACATGTATTACTGGGGTGCGCGGGAAGTTCCACACGCGATTTCAGCAGCATACGTGTATTTCTGGGGTGCGGGGAAGTTTAATACATGATTTCAGCAGGGTACGTGTATTACTTGGGTGCGCCGGAAGTTCCACATGCGATTTCAGCAGGTTACGTGTATTTCTGGGGTGCGGGGAGGTTTAACACGCAATTTCAGCAGGGTACGTGTATTACTGGGGTGCGCGGGAAGTTCCACACGCGATTTCAGCAGGGTACGTGTATTTCTGGGGTGCAGGGAAGTTTAATACGCAATTACACCAGGGTACATGTATTACTGGGGTGCGCAGGAAGTTCCACACGCGATTTCAGCAGGGTACATGTATTTCTGGGGTGCGGGGAAGTTTAACACACAATTTCAGCAGGGTACGTGTATTACTGGGGTGCGCGGGAAGTTCCACACGCGATTTCAGCAGGGTACGTGTATTTCTGGGTTGTGGGGAAGTTTAACACACAATTTCAGCAGGGTACGTGTATTACTGGGGTGCGCGGGAAGTTCCACACGCGATTTCAGCAGGGTACGTGTATTTCTGGGGTGCGGGGAAGTTTAACACGCGATTACAGCAGGGTACGTGTATTACTGGGGTGCACGGGAAGTTCCACACATGATTTCAGCAGGGTACGTGTATTTTTGGAATGCGGGGAGGTTTAACACGCAATTTCAGCAGGGTACGTGTATTACAGGGGTGCGCAGGAAGTTCCACACGCGATTTCAGCAGGGTACGTGTATTTCTGGGGTGCAGGGAAGTTTAACACGCGATTACAGCAGGGTACCTGTATTACAGGGGTGCGCGGGAAGTTCCACACGCGATTTCAGCAGGGTACGTGTATTTCTGGGGTGCGGGGAAGTTTGACAAGCAATTTCAGCAGGGTACATGTATTACTGGGGTGCGGGGAAGTTTAACACGTGATTTCAGCAGGGTACGTGTATTTCTGGGGTGCGGGGAAGTTTAACATGCGATTTCAGCAGGGTATGTGTATTACTGGGGTGCGCGGGAAGTTCCACACGCGATTTCTGCAGGGTACGTGTATTTCTGGGGTGCGGGGAAGTTTGACAAGCGATTTCAGCAGGGTACGTGTATTTCTGGGGTGCGGGGAAGTTTAACACGTGATTACAGAAGGGTACGTATATTACAGGGGTGCGCAGGAAGTTCCACACGCGATTTCAGCAGGGTACGTGTATTTCTGGGGTGCGGGGAAGTTTAACACGCGATTTCAGCAGGGTGTGTGTATTACTGGGGTGCGCGGGAATTTCCACACGCGATTTCAGCAGGGTACGTGTATTTCTGGGGTGTGGGGAAGTTTAACACGCGATTACAGCAGGGTACGTGTATTACAGGGGTGCACGGGAAGTTCCACACGTGATTTCAGCAGGGTACGTGTATTTCTGGGGTGCGGGGAAGTTAAACACGCGATTTCAGCAGGGTACATGTATTACTGGGGTGCGCGGGAAGTTCCACACGAGATTTCAGCAGGGTACGTGTATTTCTGGGGTGCGGGGAAGTTTAACACGCGATTTCAGCAGGGTACATGTATTACTGGGGTGCGCAGGAAGTTCCACATGCGATTTCAGCAGTGTACATGTATTTCTGGGGTGCGGGGAAGTTCCACACGCGATTTCAGCAGGGTACGTGTATTTCTGGGGTGCGGGGAAGTTTAACACGCGATTACAGCAGGGTATGTGTATTACTGGGGTGCACGGGAAGTTCCACACACGATTTCAGCAGGGTACGTGTATTTCTGGGGTGCGGGGAGGTTTAACACGCAATTTCAGCAGGGTACGTGTATTACTGGGGTGCGCGGGAAGTTCCACATGCGATTTCAGCAGGGTACGTGTATTTCTGGGGTGCAGGGAAGTTTAACACGCGATTACAGCAGGGTACCTGTATTACAGGGGTGCGCGGGAAGTTCCACACGCGATTTCAGCAGGGTACGTGTATTTCTGGGGTGCGGGGAAGTTTGACAAGCGATTTCAGCAGGGTACGTGTATTACTGGGGTGCGGGGAAGTTTAACACGTGATTACAGCAGGGTACGTGTATTACAGGGGTGCGCAGGAAGTTCCACACGTCATTTCAGCAGGGTACGTGTATTTCTGGGGTGCGGGGAAGTTAAACATGCGATTTCAGCAGGGTACGTGTATTACTGGGGTGCGCGGGAAGTTCCACACGCGATTTCAGCAGGGTACGTGTATTTCTGGGGTGCGGGGAAGTTTGACAAGCGATTTCAGCAGGGTATGTGTATTTCTGGGGTGCGGGGAAGTTTAACACGTGATTACAGAAGGGTACGTATATTACAGGGGTGCGCAGGAAGTTACACACGCGATTTCAGCAGGGTACGTGTATTTCTGGGGTGCGGGGAAGTTTAACACGCGATTACAGCAGGGTACATGTATTACAGGGTTGTGCGGGTTGTTCCACACATGATTTTAGCAGGGTACATGTATTTCTGGGGCAGGGAAGTTTAACAGCCGATTACAGCAGGGTACGTGTATTACAGGGGTGCGCGGGAAGTTCCACACGCAATTTCAGCAGGGTACGTGTATTTCTGGGGTGCGGGGAAGTTTAACATGCGATTTCAGCAGGGTATGTGTATTACTGGGGTGCGCGGGAAGTTCCACACACGATTTCAGCAGGGTACGTGTATTTCTGGGATGCGGGGAAGTTTGATAAGCGATTTCAGCAGGGTACGTGTATTACTGGGGTGCGGGGAAGTTTAACACGTGATTACAGCAGGGTACGTGTATTACTAGGGTGCGCGGGAAGTTCCACACGCGATTTCAGCAGGGTACTTGTATTTCTGGGGTGCGGGGAAGTTTGACAAGCGATTTCAGCAGGGTACGTGTATTTCTGGGGTGCGGGGAAGTTTAACACGCGATTACAGCAGGGTACATGTATTACAGGGGTGTGCGGGTTGTTCCACACATGATTTCAGCAGGGTACATGTATTTCTGGGGTGCGGGGAAGTGTAACACACGATTTCAGCAGGGTACGTGTATTACTGGGGTGCACGGGAAGTTCCACACACGATTTCAGCAGGGTACGTGTATTTCTGGGGTGCGGGGAGGTTTAACACGCAATTTCAGCAGGGTACGTGTATTACTGGGGTGCGCGGGAAGTTCCACATGCGATTTCAGCAGGGTACGTGTATTTCTGGGGTGCAGGGAAGTTTAACACGCGATTACAGCAGGGTACCTGTATTACAGGGGTGCGCGGGATGTTCCACACGCGATTTCAGCAGGGTACGTGTATTTCTGGGGTGCGGGGAAGTTTGACAAGCGATTTCAGCAGGGTACGTGTATTACTGGGGTGCGGGGAAGTTTAACACGTGATTACAGCAGGGTACGTGTATTACAGGGGTGCGCAGGAAGTTCCACACGTCATTTCAGCAGGGTACGTGTATTTCTGGGGTGCGGGGAAGTTAAACATGCGATTTCAGCAGGGTACGTGTATTACTGGGGTGCGCAGGAAGTTCCACACGCGATTTCAGCAGGGTACGTGTATTTCTGGGGTGCGGGGAAGTTTGACAAGCGATTTCAGCAGGGTATGTGTATTTCTTGGGTGCGGGGAAGTTTAACACGCGATTACAGCAGGGTACGTGTATTACTGGGGTGCACGGGAAGTTCCACACACGATTTCAGCAGGGTACGTGTATTTCTGGGGTGCGGGGAGGTTTAACACGCAATTTCAGCAGGGTACGTGTATTACTGGGGTGCGCGGGAAGTTCCACATGCGATTTCAGCAGGGTACGTGTATTTCTGGGGTGCAGGGAAGTTTAACACGCGATTACAGCAGGGTACCTGTATTACAGGGGTGCGCGGGAAGTTCCACACGCGATTTCAGCAGGGTACGTGTATTTCTGGGGTGCGGGGAAGTTTGACAAGCGATTTCAGCAGGGTACGTGTATTACTGGGGTGCGGGGAAGTTTAACACGTGATTACAGCAGGGTACGTGTATTACAGGGGTGCGCAGGAAGTTCCACACGTCATTTCAGCAGGGTACGTGTATTTCTGGGGTGCGGGGAAGTTAAACATGCGATTTCAGCAGGGTACGTGTATTACTGGGGTGCGCGGGAAGTTCCAGACGCGATTTCAGCAGGGTACGTGTATTTCTGGGGTGCGGGGAAGTTTGACAAGCGATTTCAGCAGGGTATGTGTATTTCTGGGGTGCGGGGAAGTTTAACACGTGATTACAGAAGGGTACGTATATTACAGGGGTGCGCAGGAAGTTCCACACGCGATTTCAGCAGGGTACGTGTATTTCTGGGGTGCGGGGAAGTTTAACACGCGATTACAGCAGGGTACATGTATTACAGGGTTGTGCGGGTTGTTCCACACATGATTTTAGCAGGGTACATGTATTTCTGGGGTGCAGGGAAGTTTAACAGCCGATTACAGCAGGGTACGTGTATTACAGGGGTGCGCGGGAAGTTCCACACGCAATTTCAGCAGGGTACGTGTATTTCTGGGGTGCGGGGAAGTTTAACATGCGATTTCAGCAGGGTATGTGTATTACTGGGGTGCGCGGGAAGTTCCACACACGATTTCAGCAGGGTACGTGTATTTCTGGGATGCGGGGAAGTTTGATAAGCGATTTCAGCAGGGTACGTGTATTACTGGGGTGCGGGGAAGTTTAACACGTGATTACAGCAGGGTACGTGTATTACTAGGGTGCGCGGGAAGTTCCACACGCGATTTCAGCAGGGTACTTGTATTTCTGGGGTGCGGGGAAGTTTGACAAGCGATTTCAGCAGGGTACGTGTATTTCTGGGGTTCGGGGAAGTTTAACACGCGATTACAGCAGGGTACATGTATTACAGGGGTGTGCGGGTTGTTCCACACATGATTTCAGCAGGGTACATGTATTTCTGGGGTGCGGGGAAGTGTAACACGCGATTTCAGCAGGGTACGTGTATTACTGGTGTGTGCGGGAAGTTCCACACGCGATTTCAGCAGGGTACGTGTATTTCTGGGGTGCGGGGAAGTTTAACACGCAATTACAGTAGGGTACGTGTATTACAGGGGTGCACGGGAAGTTCCACACTCAATTTCAGCAGGTTATGTGTATTGCTGGGGTGCGCGGGAAGTTACATACGCGATTTCAGCAGGGTACGTGTATTTCTGGGGTGCGGGGAAGTTTAACACGCGATTTCAGCAGGGTACATGTATTACTGGGGTGCGCGGGAAGTTCCACACGCGATTTCAGCAGCATACGTGCATTTCTGGGGTGCGGGGAAGTTTAATACGTGATTTCAGCAGGGTACGTGTATTACTTGGGTGCGCCGGAAGTTCCACATGCGATTTCAGCAGGTTACGTGTATTTCTGGGGTGCGGGGAGGTTTAACACGCAATTTCAGCAGGGTACGTGTATTACTGGGGTGCGCGGGAAGTTCCACACGCGATTTCAGCAGGGTACGTGTATTTCTGGGGTGCAGGGAAGTTTAACACGCGATTACACCAGGGTACATGTATTACTGGGGTGCGCAGGAAGTTCCACACGCGATTTCAGCAGGGTACATGTATTTCTGGGGTGCGGGGAAGTTTAACACGCAATTTCAGCAGGGTACGTGTATTACTGGGGTGCGCGGGAAGTTCCACACGCGATTTCAGCAGGGTACGTGTATTACTGGGGTGCGCGGGAAGTTCCACACGCGATTTCAGCAGGGTACGTGTATTTCTGGGGTGCAGGGAAGTTTAACACGCAATTTCAGCAGGGAACGTGTATTACTGGGGTGTGGGGAAGTTCCACACGCGATTTCAGCAGGGTACGTGTATTTCTGGGTTGTGGGGAAGTTTAACACGCAATTTCAGCAGGGTACGTGTATTACTGGGGTGCGCGGGAAGTTCCACACGCGATTTCAGCAGGGTACGTGTATTTCTGGGGTGCGGGGAAGTTTAACACGCGATTACAGCAGGGTACGTGTATTACTGGGGTGCACGGGAAGTTCCACACTCGATTTCAGCAGGGTACGTGTATTTTTGGGGTGCGGGGAGGTTTAACACGCAATTTCAGCAGGGTACGTGTATTACAGGGGTGCGCGGGAAGTTCCACACGTGATTTCAGCAGGGTACGTGTATTTCTGGGGTGCAGGGAAGTTTAACACGCGATTACAGCAGGGTACCTGTATTACAGGGGTGCGCGGGAAGTTCCACACGCGATTTCAGCAGGGTACGTGTATTTCTGGGGTGCGGGGAAGTTTGACAAGCGATTTCAGCAGGGTACATGTATTACTGGGGTGCGGGGAAGTTTAACACGTGATTACAGCAGGGTACGTGTATTACAGGGGTGCGCAGGAAGTTCCACACGTGATTTCAGCAGGGTACGTGTATTTCTGGGGTGCGGGGAAGTTTAACATGCGATTTCAGCAGGGTACGTGTATTACTGGGGTGCGCGGGAAGTTCCACACGCGATTTCTGCAGGGTACGTGTATTTCTGGGGTGCGGGGAAGTTTAACACGCGATTACAGCAGGGTACATGTATTGCAGGGGTGCGCGGGTTGTTCCACACATGATTTCAGCAGGGTACATGTATTTCTGGGGTGCAGGGAAGTTTAACACGCGATTACAGCAGGGTATGTGTATTACAGGGCTGCGCGGGAAGTTCCACACGCGATTTCAGCAGGGTGCGTGTATTTCTGGGGTGCGGGGAAGTTTAACATGCGATTTCAGCAGGGTACGTGTATTACTGGGGTGCGCGGGAAGTTCCACACACGATTTCAGCAGGGTACGTGTATTTCTGGTGTGCGGGGAAGTTTAACATTCAATTTCAGCAGGGTATGTGTATTACTGGGGTGCGCGGGAAGTTCCACACGCGATTTCAGCAGGGTACGTGTATTTCTGGGGTGCGGGGAAGTTTAACACGCGATTTCAGCAGGGTGCGTGTATTACTGGGGCGCGCGGGAAGTTCCACACGCGATTTCAGCAGGGTACTGTATTTCTGGGGTGTGGGGAAGTTTAACACGCGATTACAGCAGGGTACGTGTATTACAGGGGTGCGCGGGAAGTTCCACACGTGATTTCAGCAGGGTACGTGTATTTCTGGGGTGCGGGGAAGTTAAACACGCAATTTCAGCAGGGTACATGTATTACTGGGGTGCGCGGGAAGTTCCACATGAGATTTCAGCAGGGTACGTGTATTTCTGGTGTGCGGGGAAGTTTAACATTCAATTTCAGCAGGGTATGTGTATTACTGGGGTGCGCGGGAAGTTCCACACGCGATTTCAGCAGGGTACGTGTATTTCTGGGGTGCGGGGAAGTTTAACACGCGATTTCAGCAGGGTGCGTGTATTACTGGGGTGCGCGGGAAGTTCCACACGCGATTTCAGCAGGGTACGTGTATTACTGTGGTGCCCAGGAAGTTCCACACGCGATTTCAGCAGGGTACGTGTATTTCTGGGGTGCGGGGAAGTTTAACACGCGATTACAGCAGGGTATGTGTATTACAGGGGTGCGAGGGAAGTTCCACACGTGATTTCAGCAGGGTACGTGTATTTCTGGGGTGCGGGGAAGTTTAACACGCGATTTCAGCAGGGTACATGTATTACTGGGGTGCGCGGGAAGTTCCACACGCGATTTCAGCAGCATACGTGCATTTCTGGGGTGCGGGGAAGTTTAATACGTGATTTCAGCAGGGTACGTGTATTACTTGGGTGCGCCGGAAGTTCCACATGCGATTTCAGTAGGTTACGTGTATTTCTGGGGTGCGGGGAGGTTTAACACGCAATTTCAGCAGGGTACGTGTATTACTGGGGTGCGCGGGAAGTTCCACACGCGATTTCAGCAGGGTACGTGTATTTCTGGGGTGCAGGGAAGTTTAACACGCGATTACACCAGGGTACATGTATTACTGGGGTGCGCAGGAAGTTCCACACGCGATTTCAGCAGGGTACATGTATTTCTGGGGTGCGGGGAAGTTTAACACGCAATTTCAGCAGGGTACGTGTATTACTGGGGTGCGCGGGAAGTTCCACACGAGATTTCAGCAGGGTACGTGTATTTCTGGGGTGTGCGTGAAGTTTAACACTCAATTTCAGCAGGGTACGTGTATTACTGGGGTGCGAGGGAAGTTCCACACGCGATTTCAGCAGCGTACGTCTATTTCTGGGGTGTGGGGAAGTTTAACACGCAATTACAGCAGGGTACGTGCTTAACAGGGATGCGCGGGAAGTTCCACACGCCATTTCAGCAGGGTTCGTGTATTACTGGGGTGCGCGGGAAGTTCCACACGCGATTTCAGCAGGGTACATGTATTTCTGGGGTGCAGGGAAGTTTAACACACAATTACAGCAGGGTACGTGTATTACTGGGGTGCCCAGGAAGTTCCACACGAGATTTCACCAGGGTACGTGTATTTCTGGGGTGCGGGGAAGTTTAACACGCTATTTCAGCAGGGTACATGTATTACCGGGGTGCGCGGGAAGTTCCACACGCGATTTCAGCAGGGTACATGTATTTCTGGGGTGCGGGGAAGTTTAACACGCAATTTCAGCAGGGTACGTGTATTACTGGGGTGCGCGGGAAGTTCCACACGCAATTTCAGCAGGGTACGTGTATTTCTGGGGTGCGGGGAAGTTTAACACGCGATTACAGCAGGGTACGTGTATTACTGGGGTGCACGGGAAGTTCCACACACGATTTCAGCAGGGTACGTGTATTTCTGCGGTGCGGGGAGGTTTAACACGCAATTTCAGCAGGGTACGTGTATTACTGGGGTGCGCGGGAAGTTCCACACGCGATTTCAGCAGGATACATGTATTTCTGGGGTGCAGTGAAGTTTAACACTCAATTTCAGCAGGGTACGTGTATTACAGGGGTGCATTGGAAGTTCCACATGAGATTTCAGCAGGGTACGTGTATTTCTGGGGTGTGCGGGAAGTTTAACACTCAATTTCAGCAGGGTATGTGTATTACTGGGGTGCACGGGAAGTTCCACACGCGATTTCAGCAGGGTACGTGTATTTCTGGGGTGCGGGGAAGTTTAACACGCAATTTCAGCAGGGTACGTGTATTACTGGGGTGCGCGGGAAGTTCCACACGTGATTTCAGCAGCATACGTGTATTTCTGGGGTGCGGGGAAGTTTAACACGTGATTACAGCAGGGTACGTGCTTAACAGGGATGCGCGCGAAGTTCCACTCGCGATTTCAGCATGGTACGTGTATTTCTGGGGTGCGGGGAAGTTTAACACGCGATTTCAGCAGGGTACGTGTATTACTGGGGTGCGCGGGAAGTTCCACACGCGATTTCAGCAGGGTACGTATATGTCTGAGGTGCGGGGAAGTTTAACACACGATTTCAGCAGGGTACGTGTATTACTGGGGTGCCCAGGAAGTTCCACACGTGATTTCAGCAGGGTACGTGTATTACTGGGGTGCGGGGAAGTTTAATACGTGATTACAGCAGGGTACGTGTATTACAGGGGTGCGCAGGAAGTTCCACACGCAATTTCAGCAGGGTACGTATATTTCTGGGGTGCGGGGAAGTTTAACATGCGATTTCAGCAGGGTAAGTGTATTACTGGGGTGCGCGGGAAGTTCCACACGCGATTTCAGCAAGGTACGTGTATTTCTGGGTGCGGGGAAGTTTAACATGCGATTTCAGCAGGGTACGTGTATTACTGGGGTGCGCGGGAAGTTCCACACGCAATTTCAGCAGGGTACGTGTATTACTGGGGTGCGCAGGAAGTTCCACACGCGATTTCAGCAGCGTACGTGTATTACAGGGGTGCGCAGGAAGTTCCACACGCAATTTCAGCAGGGTACGTGTATTTCTGGGGTGTGGGGAAGTTTAACACGAGATTACAGCAGGGTACATGTATTACAGGGGTGCGCGGGTTGTTCCACACATGATTTCAGCAGGGTACATGTATTTCTGGGGTGCGGGAAGTGTAACACGCGATTTCAGCAGGGTACATGTATTACTGGGGTGCGCGGGACGTTCCACATGCGATTTCAGCAGGGTACGTGTATTTCTGGGGTACAGGGAAGTTCCACACACAATTTCAGCAGGGTACGTGTATTTCTGTAGTGCGGGGAAGTTTAACACGCAATTTCAGCAGGGTACGTGTATTACAGGGGTGCGCGAGATGTTCCACACACGATTTCAGCAGGGTACGTGTATTTCTTGGGTGCAGGAAAGTTTAACAGGCAATTACAGCAGGGTACGTGTATTACAGGGGTGCGCGAGATGTTCCACACGCGATTTCAGCAGGGTACTTGTATTTCTGGGGTGCGGGGAAGTTTAACATGCGATTTCAGCAGGGTACGTGTATTACTGGGGTGCGCGGGAAGTTCCACACGCGATTTCAGCAAGGTACGTGTATTTCTGGGGTGCGGGGAAGTTTGACAAGCGATTTCAGCAGTGTACGTTTATTACTGGGGTGCAGGGAAGTTTAACACGTGATTACAGCAGGGTACGTGTATTACATGGGTGCGCAGGAAGTTCCACACGCGATTTCAGCAGGGTACGTGTATTTCTGGGGTGCGGGGAAGTTTAATATGCGATTTCAGCAGGGTACGTGTATTTCTGGGGTGCGGGGAAGTTTGACAAGCGATTTCAGCATGGTACGTGTATTTCTGGGGTGAGGGGAAGTTTAACACGTGATTACAGCAGGGTATGTGTATTACAGGGGTGCGCAGGAAGTTCCACACGCGATTTCAGCAGGGTACGTGTATTTCTGGGGTGCGGGGAAGTTTAACACGCGATTACAGCAGGGTACGTGTATTACTGGGGTGTGCGGGAAATTCCACACGCGATTTCAGCAGGGTACGTGTATTTCTGGGGTGCGGGGAAGTTTAACATGCGATTACAGTAGGGTACGTGTATTACAGGGGTGCACGGGAAGTTCCACACGAGATTTCAGCAGGGTACGTGTATTTCTGGGGTGTGCGGGAAGTTTAACACTCAATTTCAGCAGGGTATGTGTATTACTGGGGTGCGCGGGAAGTTCCACACGCGATTTCAGCAGGGTAGGTGTATTTCTGGGGTGCGGGGAGGTTTAACACGCAATTTCAGCAGGGTACGTGTATTACTGGGGTGCGCGGGAAGTTCCACACGCGATTTCAGCAGGGTACGTGTATTTCTTGGGTGCAGGGAAGTTTAACACGCAATTACAGCAGGGTACGGGTATTACAGGGGTGCGCAGGAAGTTCCACATGCAATTTCAGCAGGGTACGTGTATTTCTGGGGTGCGGGGAAGTTTGACAAGCGATTTCAGTAGGGTACGTGTATTTCTGGGGTGTGGGGAAGTTTAACACGTGATTACAGCAGGGTACGTGTATTACAGGGGTGCGCAGGAAGTTCCACACGCGATTTCAGCAGGGTACGTGTATTTCTGGGGTGCGGGGAAGTTTAACACGCGATTACAGCAGGGTACATGTATTACAGGGGTGCGCGGGTTGTTCCACACATGATTTCAGCAGGGTACATGTATTTCTGGGGTGCGGGGAAGTTTAACACGCGATTACAGTAGGGTACGTGTATTACAGGGGTGCATTGGAAGTTCCACATGAGATTTCAGCAGGGTACGTGTATTTCTGGGGTGTGCGGGAAGTTTAACACTCAATTTCAGCAGGGTATGTGTATTACTGGGGTGCGCGGGAAGTTCCACACGCGATTTCAGCAGGGTACGTGTATTTCTGGGGTGCGGGGAAGTTTAACACGCAATTTCAGCAGGGTACGTGTATTACTGGGGTGCGCGGGAAGTTCCACACGCGATTTCAGCAGCATACGTGTATTTCTGGGGTGCGGGGAAGTTTAACACGTGATTACAGCAGGGTACGTGCTTAACAGGGATGCGCGGGAAGTTCCACTCGCAATTTCAGCATGGTACGTGTATTTCTGGGGTGCGGGGAAATTTAACACGCGATTTCAGCAGGGTACGTGTATTACTGGGGTGCGCGGGAAGTTCCACACGCGATTTCAGCAGGGTACGTATATTTCTGGGGTGCGGGGAAGTTTAACACACAATTTCAGCAGGGTACGTGTATTACTGGGGTGCCCAGGAAGTTCCACACGTGATTTCAGCAGGGTACGTGTATTTCTGGGGTGCGGGGAAGTTTAACATGCGATTTCAGCAGGGTACGTGTATTACAGGGGTGTGCAGCAAGTTCCATACGCAATTTCAGCAGGGTACGTATATTTCAAGGGTGCGGGGAAGTTTGACAAGCGATTTCAGCAGGGTACGTGTATTACTGGGGTGCGGGGAAGTTTAACACGTGATTACAGCAGGGTACGTGTATTACAGGGGTGCGCAGGAAGTTCCACACTCAATTTCAGCAGGGTACGTATATTTCCGGGGTGCGGGGAAGTTTAACATGCGATTTCAGCAGGGTAAGTGTATTACTGGGGTGCGCAGGAAGTTCCACACGCGATTTCAGCAAGGTACGTGTATTTCTGGGTGCGGGGAAGTTTAACATGCGATTTCAGCAGGGTACGTGTATTACTGGGGTGCGTGGGAAGTTCCACACGCGATTTCAGCAGGGTACGTGTATTTCTGGGGTGCGGGGAAGTTTAACATGCGATTTCAGCAGGGTAAGTGTATTACTGGGGTGCGCGGGAAGTTCCACACGCGATTTCAGCAGGGTACGTGTATTACTGGGGTGCGCAGGAAGTTCCACACGCGATTTCAGCAGCGTACGTGTATTACAGGGGTGCGCAGGAAGTTCCACACGCGATTACAGCAGGGTACATGTATTACAGGGGTGCGCGGGTTGTTCCACACATGATTTCAGCAGGGTACATGTATTTCTGGGGTGCGGGAAGTGTAACACGCGATTTCAGCAGGGTACGTGTATTACTGGGGTGCGCGGGACGTTCCACATGCGATTTCAGCAGGGTACGTGTATTTCTGGGGTGCAGGGAAGTTTAACACGCGATTACAGCAGGGTACGTGTATTACTGGGGTGCACGGGAAGTTCCACACACGATTTCAGCAGGGTACGTGTATTTCTGGGGTGCGGGGAAGTTTAACACGCAATTTCAGCAGGGTACGTGTATTACTGAGGTGCGCAGGAAGTTCCACACGCGATTTCAGCAGGGTACGTGTATTTCTGGGGTGCGGGGAAGTTTAACACGCGATTACAGCAGGGTACGTGTATTACTGGGGTGCACAGGAAGTTCCACACACGATTTCAGCAGGGTACGTGTATTTCTGGGGTGCGGGGAAGTTTGACAAGCGATTTCAGCAGTGTACGTGTATTACTGGGGTGCGGGGAAGTTTAACACGCGATTACAGCAGGGTACGTGTATTACTGGGGTGCACGGGAAGTTCCACACGCGATTTCAGCAGGGTACGTGTATTTCTTGGGTGCAGGAAAGTTTAACACGCAATTACAGCATGGTACGTGTATTACAGGGGTGCGCGAGATGTTCCACACACGATTTCAGCAGGGTACATGTATTTCTGGGGTGCGGGGAAGTTTAACATGCGATTTCAGCAGGGTACGTGTATTACTGGGGTGCGCGGGAAGTTCCACACGCAATTTCAGCAGGGTACGTGTATTTCTGGGGTGCGGGGAAGTTTGACAAGCGATTTCAGCAGTGTACGTGTATTACTGGGGTGCGGGGAAGTTTAACACGTGATTACAGCAGGGTACGTGTATTACAGGGGTGCGCAGGAAGTTCCACACGCGATTTCAGCAGGGTACGTGTATTTCTGGGGTGCGGGGAAGTTTAACATGCGATTTCAGCAGGGTAAGTGTATTACTGGGGTGCGCAGGAAGTTCCACACGCGATTTCAGCAGGGTACGTGTATTTCTGGGGTGCGGGGAAGTTTGACAAGTGATTTCAACAGGGTACGTGTATTTCTGGGGTGAGGGGAAGTTTAACACGTGATTACAGCAGGGTACGTGTATTACAGGGGTGCACAGGAAGTTCCACACGCGATTTCAGCAGGGTACGTGTATTTCTGGGGTGTGGGGAAGTTTAACACGCGATTACAGCAGGGTACGTGTATTTCTGGGGTGTGGGGAAGTTTAACACGCGATTACAGCTGGGTACATGTATTACAGGGGTGCGCGGGTTGTTCCACACATGATTTCAGCAGGGTACATGTATTTCTGGGGTGCGGGGAAGTTTAACACGCGATTTCAGCAGGGTACATGTATTACTGGGGTGCGCGGGAAGTTCCACATGCGATTTCAGCAGCATACGTGCATTTCTGGGGTGCGGGGAAGTTTAATACGTGATTTCAGCAGGGTACGTGTATTACTTGGGTGCGCCGGAAGTTCCACATGCGATTTCAGCAGGTTACGTGTATTTCTGGGGTGCGGGGAGGTTTAACACGCAATTTCAGCAGGGTACGTGTATTACTGGGGTGCGCGGGAAGTTCCACACGCGATTTCAGCAGGGTACGTGTATTTCTGGGGTGCAGGGAAGTTTAACACGCGATTACACCAGGGTACATGTATTAATGGGGTGCGCAGGAAGTTCCACACGCGATTTCAGCAGGGTACATGTATTTCTGGGGTGCGGGGAAGTTTAACACGCAATTTCAGCAGGGTACGTGTATTACTGGGGTGCGCGGGAAGTTCCACACGAGATTTCAGCAGGGTACGTGTATTTCTGGGGTGTGCGTGAAGTTTAACACTCAATTTCAGCAGGGTACGTGTATTACTGGGGTGCGAGGGAAGTTCCACACGCGATTTCAGCAGCGTACGTCTATTTCTGGGGTGTGGGGAAGTTTAACACGCGATTACAGCAGGGTACGTGCTTAACAGGGATGCGCGGGAAGTTCCACACGCCATTTCAGCAGGGTTCGTGTATTACTGGGGTGCGCGGGAAGTTCCACACGCGATTTCAGCAGGGTACATGTATTTCTGGGGTGCAGGGAAGTTTAACACGCGATTACAGCAGGGTACGTGTATTACTGGGGTGCCCAGGAAGTTCCACACGAGATTTCACCAGGGTACGTGTATTTCTGGGGTGCGGGGAAGTTTAACACGCTATTTCAGCAGGGTACATGTATTACCGGGGTGCGCGGGAAGTTCCACACGCGATTTCAGTTGGGTACATGTATTTCTGGGGTGCGGGGAAGTTTAACACACAATTTCAGCAGGGTACGTGTATTACTGGGGTGCGCGGGAAGTTCCACACGCAATTTCAGCAGGGTACGTGTATTTCTGGGGTGCGGGGAAGTTTAACACGCGATTACAGCAGGGTACGTGTATTACTAGGGTGCACGGGAAGTTCCACACACGATTTCAGCAGGGTACGTGTATTTCTGCGGTGCGGGGAGGTTTAACACGCAATTTCAGCAGGGTACGTGTATTACTGGGGTGCGCGGGAAGTTCCACACGCGATTTCAGCAGGATACATGTATTTCTGGGGTGCAGGGAAGTTTAACACGCGATTACAGCAGGGTACGTGTATTACAGGGGTGCGCAGGAAGTTCCACACGCAATTTCAGCAAGGTACGTGTATTTCTGGGGTGCGGGGAACTTTAACATGCGATTTCAGCAGGGTACGTGTATTACAGGGGTGCGCAGGAAGTTCCACACGCAATTTCAGCAGGGTACGTGTATTTCTGGGGTGCGGGGAAGTTTAACACGCGATTACAGCAGGGTACATGTATTACAGGGGTGCGCGGGTTGTTCCACACTGATTTCAGCAGGGTACATGTATTTCTGGGGTGCGGGGAAGTTTAACACGCAATTACAGTAGGGTACGTGTATTACAGGGGTGCATTGGAAGTTCCACATGAGATTTCAGCAGGGTACGTGTATTTCTGGGGTGTGCGGGAAGTTTAACACTCAATTTCAGCAGGGTATGTGTATTACTGGGGTGCGCGGGAAGTTCCACACGCGATTTCAGCAGGGTACGTGTATTTCTGGGGTGCGGGGAAGTTTAACACGCAATTTCAGCAGGGTACGTGTATTACTGGGGTGCGCGGGAAGTTCCACACGTGATTTCAGCAGCATACGTGTATTTCTGGGGTGCGGGGAAGTTTAACACGTGATTACAGCAGGGTACGTGCTTAACAGGGATGCGCGCGAAGTTCCACTCGCGATTTCAGCATGGTACGTGTATTTCTGGGGTGCGGGGAAGTTTAACACGCGATTTCAGCAGGGTACGTGTATTACTGGGGTGCGCGGGAAGTTCCACACGCGATTTCAGCAGGGTACGTATATGTCTGAGTTGCGGGGAAGTTTAACACACGATTTCAGCAGGGTACGTGTATTACTGGGGTGCCCAGGAAGTTCCACACGTGATTTCAGCAGGGTACGTGTATTACTGGGGTGCGGGGAAGTTTAATACGTGATTACAGCAGGGTACGTGTATTACAGGGGTGCGCAGGAAGTTCCACACGCAATTTCAGCAGGGTACGTATATTTCTGGGGTGCGGGGAAGTTTAACACGCGATTTCAGCAAGGTACGTGTATTTCTGGGTGCGGGGAAGTTTAACATGCGATTTCAGCAGGGTACGTGTATTACTGGGGTGCGCAGGAAGTTCCACATGCGATTTCAGCAGCGTACGTGTATTACAGGGGTGCGCAGGAAGTTCCACACGCAATTTCAGCAGGGTACGTGTATTTCTGGGGTGTGGGGAAGTTTAACACGAGATTACAGCAGGGTACATGTATTACAGGGGTGCGCGGGTTGTTCCACACATGATTTCAGCAGGGTACATGTATTTCTGGGGTGCGGGAAGTGTAACACGCGATTTCAGCAGGGTACGTGTATTACTGGGGTGCGCGGGACGTTCCACATGCGATTTCAGCAGGGTACGTGTATTTCTGGGGTACAGGGAAGTTCCACACACAATTTCAGCAGGGTACGTGTATTTCTGTAGTGCGGGGAAGTTTAACACGCAATTTCAGCAGGGTACGTGTATTACAGGGGTGCGCGAGATGTTCCACACACGATTTCAGCAGGGTACGTGTATTTCTTGGGTGCAGGAAAGTTTAACAGGCAATTACAGCAGGGTACGTGTATTACAGGGGTGCGCGAGATGTTCCACACGCGATTTCAGCAGGGTACGTGTATTTCTGGGGTGCGGGGAAGTTTAACATGCGATTTCAGCAGGGTACGTGTATTACTGGGGTGCGCGGGAAGTTCCACACGCGATTTCAGCAAGGTACGTGTATTTCTGGGGTGCGGGGAAGTTTGACAAGCGATTTCAGCAGTGTACGTTTATTACTGGGGTGCAGGGAAGTTTAACACGTGATTACAGCAGGGTACGTGTATTACATGGGTGCGCAGGAAGTTCCACACGCGATTTCAGCAGGGTACGTGTATTTCTGGGGTGCGGGGAAGTTTAATATGCGATTTCAGCAGGGTACGTGTATTTCTGGGGTGCGGGGAAGTTTGACAAGCGATTTCAGCAGGGTACGTGTATTTCTGGGGTGAGGGGAAGTTTAACACGTGATTACAGCAGGGTATGTGTATTACAGGGGTGCGCAGGAAGTTCCACACGCGATTTCAGCAGGGTACGTGTATTTCTGGGGTGCGGGGAAGTTTAACACGCGATTACAGCAGGGTACGTGTATTACTGGGGTGTGCGGGAAATTCCACACGCGATTTCAGCAGGGTACGTGTATTTCTGGGGTGCGGGGAAGTTTAACATGCGATTACAGTAGGGTACGTGTATTACAGGGGTGCACGGGAAGTTCCACACGAGATTTCAGCAGGGTACGTGTATTTCTGGGGTGTGCGGGAAGTTTAACACTCAATTTCAGCAGGGTATGTGTATTACTGGGGTGCGCGGGAAGTTCCACACGCGATTTCAGCAGGGTAGGTGTATTTCTGGGGTGCGGGGAGGTTTAACACGCAATTTCAGCAGGGTACGTGTATTACTGGGGTGCGCGGGAAGTTCCACACGCGATTTCAGCAGGGTACGTGTATTTCTTGGGTGCAGGGAAGTTTAACACGCAATTACAGCAGGGTACGTGTATTACAGGGGTGCGCAGGAAGTTCCACATGCAATTTCAGCAGGGTACGTGTATTTCTGGGGTGCGGGGAAGTTTAACAAGCGATTTCAGTAGGGTACGTGTATTTCTGGGGTGTGGGGAAGTTTAACACGTGATTACAGCAGGGTACGTATATTACAGGGGTGCGCAGGAAGTTCCACACGCGATTTCAGCAGGGTACGTGTATTTCTGGGGTGCGGGGAAGTTTAACACGCGATTACAGCAGGGTACATGTATTACAGGGGTGCGCGGGTTGTTCCACACATGATTTCAGCAGGGTACATGTATTTCTGGGGTGCGGGAAGTGTAACACGCGATTTCAGCAGGGTACGTGTATTACTGGGGTGCGCGGGACGTTCCACATGCGATTTCAGCAGGGTACGTGTATTTCTGGGGTACAGGGAAGTTCCACACACAATTTCAGCAGGGTACGTGTATTTCTGTAGTGCGGGGAAGTTTAACACGCAATTTCAGCAGGGTACGTGTATTACAGGGGTGCGCGAGATGTTCCACACACGATTTCAGCAGGGTACATGTATTTCTTGGGTGCAGGAAAGTTTAACAGGCAATTACAGCAGGGTACGTGTATTACAGGGGTGCGCGAGATGTTCCACACGCGATTTCAGCAGGGTACGTGTATTTCTGGGGTGCGGGGAAGTTTAACATGCGATTTCAGCAGGGTACGTGTATTACTGGGGTGCGCGGGAAGTTCCACACGCGATTTCAGCAAGGTACGTGTATTTCTGGGGTGCGGGGAAGTTTGACAAGCGATTTCAGCAGTGTACGTTTATTACTGGGGTGCAGGGAAGTTTAACACGTGATTACAGCAGGGTACGTGTATTACATGGGTGCGCAGGAAGTTCCACACGCGATTTCAGCAGGGTACGTGTATTTCTGGGGTGCGGGGAAGTTTAATATGCGATTTCAGCAGGGTACGTGTATTTCTGGGGTGCGGGGAAGTTTGACAAGCGATTTCAGCAGGGTACGTGTATTTCTGGGGTGAGGGGAAGTTTAACACGTGATTACAGCAGGGTATGTGTATTACAGGGGTGCGCAGGAAGTTCCACACGCGATTTCAGCAGGGTACGTGTATTTCTGGGGTGCGGGGAAGTTTAACATGCGATTACAGTAGGGTACGTGTATTACAGGGGTGCACGGGAAGTTCCACACGAGATTTCAGCAGGGTACGTGTATTTCTGGGGTGTGCGGGAAGTTTAACACTCAATTTCAGCAGGGTATGTGTATTACTGGGGTGCGCGGGAAGTTCCACACGCGATTTCAGCAGGGTAGGTGTATTTCTGGGGTGCGGGGAGGTTTAACACGCAATTTCAGCAGGGTACGTGTATTACTGGGGTGCGCGGGAAGTTCCACACGCGATTTCAGCAGGGTACGTGTATTTCTTGGGTGCAGGGACGTTTAACACGCAATTACAGCAGGGTACGTGTATTACAGGGGTGCGCAGGAAGTTCCACATGCAATTTCAGCAGGGTACGTGTATTTCTGGGGTGCGGGGAAGTTTAACAAGCGATTTCAGTAGGGTACGTGTATTTCTGGGGTGTGGGGAAGTTTAACACGTGATTACAGCAGGGTACGTATATTACAGGGGTGCGCAGGAAGTTCCACACGCGATTTCAGCAGGGTACGTGTATTACAGGGGTGCGGGGAAGTTTAACACGCGATTACAGCAGGGTACATGTATTACAGGGGTGCGCGGGTTGTTCCACACATGATTTCAGCAGGGTACATGTATTTCTGGGGTGCGGGGAAGTTTAACACGCGATTACAGTAGGGTACGTGTATTACAGGGGTGCATTGGAAGTTCCACATGAGATTTCAGCAGGGTACGTGTATTTCTGGGGTGTGCGGGAAGTTTAACACTCAATTTCAGCAGGGTATGTGTATTACTGGGGTGCGCGGGAAGTTCCACACGCGATTTCAGCAGGGTACGTGTATTTCTGGGGTGCGGGGAAGTTTAACACGCAATTTCAGCAGGGTACGTGTATTACTGGGGTGCGCGGGAAGTTCCACACGCGATTTCAGCAGCATACGTGTATTTCTGGGGTGCGGGGAAGTTTAACACGTGATTACAGCAGGGTACGTGCTTAACAGGGATGCGCGGGAAGTTCCACTCGCAATTTCAGCATGGTACGTGTATTTCTGGGGTGCGGGGAAATTTAACACGCGATTTCAGCAGGGTACGTGTATTACTGGGGTGCGCGGGAAGTTCCACACGCGATTTCAGCAGGGTACGTATATTTCTGGGGTGCGGGGAAGTTTAACACACAATTTCAGCAGGGTACGTGTATTACTGGGGTGCCCAGGAAGTTCCACACGTGATTTCAGCAGGGTACGTGTATTTCTGGGGTGCGGGGAAGTTTAACATGCGATTTCAGCAGGGTACGTGTATTACAGGGGTGTGCAGGAAGTTCCACACGCAATTTCAGCAGGGTACGTATATTTCAAGGGTGCGGGGAAGTTTGACAAGCGATTTCAGCAGGGTACGTGTATTACTGGGGTGCGGCGAAGTTTAACACGTGATTACAGCAGGGTACGTGTATTACAGGGGTGCGCAGGAAGTTCCACACGCAATTTCAGCAGGGTACGTATATTTCCGGGGTGCGGGGAAGTTTAACATGCGATTTCAGCAGGGTAAGTGTATTACTGGGGTGCGCAGGATGTTCCACACACGATTTCAGCAAGGTACGTGTATTTCTGGGTGCGGGGAAGTTTAACATGCGATTTCAGCAGGGTACGTGTATTACTGGGGTGCGTGGGAAGTTCCACACGCGATTTCAGCAGGGTACGTGTATTTCTGGGGTGCGGGGAAGTTTAACATGCGATTTCAGCAGGGTAAGTGTATTACTGGGGTGCGCGGGAAGTTCCACACGCGATTTCAGCAGGGTACGTGTATTACTGGGGTGCGCAGGAAGTTCCACACGCGATTTCAGCAGCGTACGTGTATTACAGGGGTGCGCAGGAAGTTCCACACGCAATTTCAGCAGGGTACGTGTATTTCTGGGGTGTGGGGAAGTTTAACACGCGATTACAGCAGGGTACATGTATTACAGGGGTGCGCGGGTTGTTCCACACATGATTTCAGCAGGGTACATGTATTTCTGGGGTGCGGGAAGTGTAACACGCGATTTCAGCAGGGTACGTGTATTACTGGGGTGCGCGGGACGTTCCACATGCGATTTCAGCAGGGTACGTGTATTTCTGGGGTGCAGGGAAGTTTAACACGCGATTACAGCAGGGTACGTGTATTACTGGGGTGCACGGGAAGTTCCACACACGATTTCAGCAGGGTACGTGTATTTCTGGGGTGCGGGGAAGTTTAACACGCAATTTCAGCAGGGTACGTGTATTACTGGGGTGCGCAGGAAGTTCCACACGCGATTTCAGCAGGGTACGTGTATTTCTGGGGTGCGGGGAAGTTTAACACGCGATTACAGCAGGGTACGTGTATTACTGGGGTGCACAGGAAGTTCCACACACGATTTCAGCAGGGTACGTGTATTTCTGGGGTGCGGGGAAGTTTGACAAGCGATTTCAGCAGTGTACGTGTATTACTGGGGTGCGGGGAAGTTTAACACGCGATTACAGCAGGGTACGTGTATTACTGGGGTGCACGGGAAGTTCCACACGCGATTTCAGCAGGGTAGGTGTATTTCTTGGGTGTGGGGAAGTTTGACAAGCGATTTCAGCAGTGTACGTGTATTACTGGGGTGCGCGGGAAGTTCCACACGCAATTTCAGCAGGGTACGTGTATTTCTGGGGTGCGGGGAAGTTTGACAAGCGATTTCAGCAGTGTACGTGTATTACTGGGGTGCGGGGAAGTTTAACACGTGATTACAGCAGGGTACGTGTATTACAGGGGTGCGCAGGAAGTTCCACACGCGATTTCAGCAGGGTACGTGTATTTCTGGGGTGCGGGGAAGTTTAACATGCGATTTCAGCAGGGTAAGTGTATTACTGGGGTGCGCAGGAAGTTCCACACGCGATTTCAGCAGGGTACGTGTATTTCTGGGGTGCGGGGAAGTTTGACAAGTGATTTCAACAGGGTACGTGTATTTCTGGGGTGAGGGGAAGTTTAACACGTGATTACAGCAGGGTACGTGTATTACAGGGGTGCACAGGAAGTTCCACACGCGATTTCAGCAGGGTACGTGTATTTCTGGGGTGTGGGGAAGTTTAACACGCGATTACAGCAGGGTACGTGTATTTCTGGGGTGTGGGGAAGTTTAACACGCGATTACAGCTGGGTACATGTATTACAGGGGTGCGCGGGTTGTTCCACACATGATTTCAGCAGGGTACATGTATTTCTGGGGTGCGGGGAAGTTTAACACGCGATTTCAGCAGGGTACATGTATTACTGGGGTGCGCGGGAAGTTCCACACGCGATTTCAGCAGCATACGTGCATTTCTGGGGTGCGGGGAAGTTTAATACGTGATTTCAGCAGGGTACGTGTATTACGTGGGTGCGCCGGAAGTTCCACATGCGATTTCAGCAGGTTACGTGTATTTCTGGGGTGCGGGGAGGTTTAACACGCAATTTCAGCAGGGTACGTGTATTACTGGGGTGCGCGGGAAGTTCCACACGCGATTTCAGCAGGGTACGTGTATTTCTGGGGTGCAGGGAAGTTTAACACGCAATTTCAGCAGGGTACGTGTATTACTGGGGTGCGCGGGAAGTTCCACACGAGATTTCAGCAGGGTACATGTATTTCTGGGGTGTGCGTGAAGTTTAACACTCAATTTCAGCAGGGTACGTGTATTACTGGGGTGCGAGGTAAGTTCCACACGCGATTTCAGCAGCGTACGTCTATTTCTGGGGTGTGGGGAAGTTTAACACGCGATTACAGCAGGGTACGTGCTTAACAGGGATGCGCGGGAAGTTCCACACGCCATTTCAGCAGGGTTCGTGTATTACTGGGGTGCGCGGGAAGTTCCACACGCGATTTCAGCAGGGTACATGTATTTCTGGGGTGCAGGGAAGTTTAACACGCGATTACAGCAGGGTACGTGTATTACTGGGGTGCCCAGGAAGTTCCACACGAGATTTCACCAGGGTACGGTTATTTCTGGGGTGCGGGGAAGTTTAACACGCTATTTCAGCAGGGTACATGTATTACCGGGGTGCGCGGGAAGTTCCACACGCGATTTCAGCAGGGTACATGTATTTCTGGGGTGCGGGGAAGTTTAACACACAATTTCAGCAGGGTACGTGTATTACTGGGGTGCGCGGGAAGTTCCACACGCAATTTCAGCAGGGTACGTGTATTTCTGGGGTGCGGGGAAGTTTAACACGCGATTACAGCAGGGTACGTGTATTACTGGGGTGCACGGGAAGTTCCACACACGATTTCAGCAGGGTACGTGTATTTCTGCGGTGCGGGGAGGTTTAACACGCAATTTCAGCAGGGTACGTGTATTACTGGGGTGCGCGGGAAGTTCCACACGCGATTTCAGCAGGATACATGTATTTCTGGGGTGCAGGGAAGTTTAACACGCAATTACAGCAGGGTACGTGTATTACAGGGGTGCGCAGGAAGTTCCACACGCAATTTCAGCAAGGTACGTGTATTTCTGGGGTGCGGGGAACTTTAACATGCGATTTCAGCAGGGTACGTATATTTCTGGGGTGCGGGGAAGTTTAACATGCGATTTCAGCAGGGTAAGTGTATTACTGGGGTGCGCGGGAAGTTCCACACGCGATTTCAGCAAGGTACGTGTATTTCTGGGTGCGGGGAAGTTTAACATGCGATTTCAGCAGGGTACGTGTATTACTGGGGTGCGCAGGAAGTTCCACACGCGATTTCAGCAGCGTACGTGTATTACAGGGGTGCGCAGGAAGTTCCACACGCAATTTCAGCAGGGTACGTGTATTTCTGGGGTGTGGGGAAGTTTAACACGAGATTACAGCAGGGTACATGTATTACAGGGGTGCGCGGGTTGTTCCACACATGATTTCAGCAGGGTACATGTATTTCTGGGGTGCGGGAAGTGTAACACGCGATTTCAGCAGGGTACGTGTATTACTGGGGTGCGCGGGACGTTCCACATGCGATTTCAGCAGGGTACGTGTATTTCTGGGGTACAGGGAAGTTCCACACACAATTTCAGCAGGGTACGTGTATTTCTGTAGTGCGGGGAAGTTTAACACGCAATTTCAGCAGGGTACGTGTATTACAGGGGTGCGCGAGATGTTCCACACACGATTTCAGCAGGGTACGTGTATTTCTTGGGTGCAGGAAAGTTTAACAGGCAATTACAGCAGGGTACGTGTATTACAGGGGTGCGCGAGATGTTCCACACGCAATTTCAGCAGGGTACGTGTATTTCTGGGGTGCGGGGAAGTTTAACATGCGATTTCAGCAGGGTACGTGTATTACTGGGGTGCGCGGGAAGTTCCACACGCGATTTCAGCAAGGTACGTGTATTTCTGGGGTGCGGGGAAGTTTGACAAGCGATTTCAGCAGTGTACGTTTATTACTGGGGTGCAGGGAAGTTTAACACGTGATTACAGCAGGGTACGTGTATTACATGGGTGCGCAGGAAGTTCCACACGCGATTTCAGCAGGGTACGTGTATTTCTGGGGTGCGGGGAAGTTTAATATGCGATTTCAGCAGGGTACGTGTATTTCTGGGGTGCGGGGAAGTTTGACAAGCGATTTCAGCAGGGTACGTGTATTTCTGGGGTGAGGGGAAGTTTAACACGTGATTACAGCAGGGTATGTGTATTACAGGGGTGCGCAGGAAGTTCCACACGCGATTTCAGCAGGGTACGTGTATTTCTGGGGTGCGGGGAAGTTTAACACGCGATTACAGCAGGGTACGTGTATTACTGGGGTGTGCGGGAAATTCCACACGCGATTTCAGCAGGGTACGTGTATTTCTGGGGTGCGGGGAAGTTTAACATGCGATTACAGTAGGGTACGTGTATTACAGGGGTGCACGGGAAGTTCCACACAAGATTTCAGCAGGGTACGTGTATTTTTGGGGTGTGCGGGAAGTTTAACACTCAATTTCAGCAGGGTATGTGTATTACTGGGGTGCGCGGGAAGTTCCACACGCGATTTCAGCAGGGTAGGTGTATTTCTGGGGTGCGGGGAGGTTTAACACGCAATTTCAGCAGGGTACGTGTATTACTGGGGTGCGCGGGAAGTTCCACACGCGATTTCAGCAGGGTACGTGTATTTCTTGGGTGCAGGGAAGTTTAACACGCAATTACAGCAGGGTACGTGTATTACAGGGGTGTGCAGGAAGTTCCACATGCAATTTCAGCAGGGTACGTGTATTTCTGGGGTGCGGGGAAGTTTGACAAGCGATTTCAGTAGGGTACGTGTATTTCTGGGGTGTGGGGAAGTTTAACACGTGATTACAGCAGGGTACGTGTATTACAGGGGTGCGCAGGAAGTTCCACACGCGATTTCAGCAGGGTACGTGTATTTCTGGGGTGCGGGGAAGTTTAACACACGATTACAGCAGGGTACATGTATTACAGGGGTGCGCGGGTTGTTCCACACATGATTTCAGCAGGGTACATGTATTTCTGGGGTGCGGGGAAGTTTAACACGCGATTACAGTAGGGTACGTGTATTACAGGGGTGCATTGGAAGTTCCACATGAGATTTCAGCAGGGTACGTGTATTTCTGGGGTGTGCGGGAAGTTTAACACTCAATTTCAGCAGGGTATGTGTATTACTGGGGTGCGCGGGAAGTTCCACACGCGATTTCAGCAGGGTACGTGTATTTCTGGGGTGCGGGGAAGTTTAACACGCAATTTCAGCAGGGTACGTGTATTACTGGGGTGCGCGGGAAGTTCCACACGCGATTTCAGCAGCATACGTGTATTTCTGGGGTGCGGGGAAGTTTAACACGTGATTACAGCAGGGTACGTGCTTAACAGGGATGCGCGGGAAGTTCCACTCGCGATTTCAGCATGGTACGTGTATTTCTGGGGTGCGGGGAAATTTAACACGCGATTTCAGCAGGGTACGTGTATTACTGGGGTGCGCGGGAAGTTCCACACGCCATTTCAGCAGGGTACGTATATTTCTGGGGTGCGGGGAAGTTTAACACACAATTTCAGCAGGGTACGTGTATTACTGGGGTGCGCGGGAAGTTCCACACACGATTTCAGCAAGGTACGTGTATTTCTGGGTGCGGGGAAGTTTAACATGCGATTTCAGCAGGGTACGTGTATTACTGGGGTGCGTGGGAAGTTCCACACGCGATTTCAGCAGGGTACGTGTATTTCTGGGGTGCGGGGAAGTTTAACATGCGATTTCAGCAGGGTAAGTGTATTACTGGGGTGCGCGGGAAGTTCCACACGCGATTTCAGCAGGGTACGTGTATTACTGGGGTGCGCAGGAAGTTCCACACGCGATTTCAGCAGCGTACGTGTATTACAGGGGTGCGCAGGAAGTTCCACACGCAATTTCAGCAGGGTACGTGTATTTCTGGGGTGTGGGGAAGTTTAACACGCGATTACAGCAGGGTACATGTATTACAGGGGTGCGCGGGTTGTTCCACACATGATTTCAGCAGGGTACATGTATTTCTGGGGTGCGGGAAGTGTAACACGCGATTTCAGCAGGGTACGTGTATTACTGGGGTGCGCGGGACGTTCCACATGCGATTTCAGCAGGGTACGTGTATTTCTGGGGTGCAGGGAAGTTTAACACGCGATTACAGCAGGGTACGTGTATTACTGGGGTGCACGGGAAGTTCCACACACGATTTCAGCAGGGTACGTGTATTTCTGGGGTGCGGGGAAGTTTAACACGCAATTTCAGCAGGGTACGTGTATTACTGGGGTGCGCAGGAAGTTCCACACGCGATTTCAGCAGGGTACGTGTATTTCTGGGGTGCGGGGAAGTTTAACACGCGATTACAGCAGGGTACGTGTATTACTGGGGTGCACAGGAAGTTCCACACACGATTTCAGCAGGGTACGTGTATTTCTGGGGTGCGGGGAAGTTTGACAAGCGATTTCAGCAGTGTACGTGTATTACTGGGGTGCGGGGAAGTTTAACACGCGATTACAGCAGGGTACGTGTATTACTGGGGTGCACGGGAAGTTCCACACGCGATTTCAGCAGGGTACGTGTATTTCTTGGGTGCAGGAAAGTTTAACACGCAATTACAGCAGGGTACGTGTATTACAGGGGTGCGCGAGATGTTCCACACACGATTTCAGCAGGGTACATGTATTTCTGGGGTGCGGGGAAGTTTAACATGCGATTTCAGCAGGGTACGTGTATTACTGGGGTGCGCGGGAAGTTCCACACGCAATTTCAGCAGGGTACGTGTATTTCTGGGGTGCGGGGAAGTTTGACAAGCGATTTCAGCAGTGTACGTGTATTACTGGGGTGCGGGGAAGTTTAACACGTGATTACAGCAGGGTACGTGTATTACAGGGGTGCGCAGGAAGTTCCACACGCGATTTCAGCAGGGTACCTGTATTTCTGGGGTGCGGGGAAGTTTAACATGCGATTTCAGCAGGGTACGTGTATTACTGGGGTGCGCAGGAAGTTCCACACGCGATTTCAGCAGGGTACGTGTATTTCTGGGGTGCGGGGAAGTTTGACAAGTGATTTCAACAGGGTACGTGTATTTCTGGGGTGAGGGGAAGTTTAACACGTGATTACAGCAGGGTACGTGTATTACAGGGGTGCACAGGAAGTTCCACACGCGATTTCAGCAGGGTACGTGTATTTCTGGGGTGTGGGGAAGTTTAACACGCGATTACAGCAGGGTACGTGTATTTCTGGGGTGTGGGGAAGTTTAACACGCGATTACAGCTGGGTACATGTATTACAGGGGTGCGCGGGTTGTTCCACACATGATTTCAGCAGGGTACATGTATTTCTGGGGTGCGGGGAAGTGTAACACGCGATTACAGTATGGTATGTGTATTACAGGGGTGCACGGGAAGTTCCACACGAGATTTCAGCAGGGTACGTGTATTTCTGGGGTGTGCGGGAAGTTTAACACTCAATTTCAGCAGGGTACGTGTATTACTGGGGTGCGCGGGAAGTTCCACACGCGATTTCAGCAGGGTACGTGTATTTCTTGGGTGCAGGGAAGTTTAACACGCAATTACAGCAGGGTACGTGTATTACAGGGGTGTGCAGGAAGTTCCACATGCAATTTCAGCAGGGTACGTGTATTTCTGGGGTGCGGGGAAGTTTGACAAGCGATTTCAGTAGGGTACGTGTATTTCTGGGGTGTGGGGAAGTTTAACACGTGATTACAGCAGGGTACGTGTATTACAGGGGTGCGCAGGAAGTTCCACACGCGATTTCAGCAGGGTACGTGTATTTCTGGGGTGCGGGGAAGTTTAACACACGATTACAGCAGGGTACATGTATTACAGGGGTGCGCGGGTTGTTCCACACATGATTTCAGCAGGGTACATGTATTTCTGGGGTGCGGGGAAGTTTAACACGCGATTACAGTAGGGTACGTGTATTACAGGGGTGCATTGGAAGTTCCACATGAGATTTCAGCAGGGTACGTGTATTTCTGGGGTGTGCGGGAAGTTTAACACTCAATTTCAGCAGGGTATGTGTATTACTGGGGTGCGCGGGAAGTTCCACACGCGATTTCAGCAGGGTACGTGTATTTCTGGGGTGCGGGGAAGTTTAACACGCAATTTCAGCAGGGTACGTGTATTACTGGGGTGCGCGGGAAGTTCCACACGCGATTTCAGCAGCATACGTGTATTTCTGGGGTGCGGGGAAGTTTAACACGTGATTACAGCAGGGTACGTGCTTAACAGGGATGCGCGGGAAGTTCCACTCGCGATTTCAGCATGGTACGTGTATTTCTGGGGTGCGGGGAAATTTAACACGCGATTTCAGCAGGGTACGTGTATTACTGGGGTGCGCGGGAAGTTCCACACGCCATTTCAGCAGGGTACGTATATTTCTGGGGTGCGGGGAAGTTTAACACACAATTTCAGCAGGGTACGTGTATTACTGGGGTGCGCGGGAAGTTCCACACACGATTTCAGCAAGGTACGTGTATTTCTGGGTGCGGGGAAGTTTAACATGCGATTTCAGCAGGGTACGTGTATTACTGGGGTGCGTGGGAAGTTCCACACGCGATTTCAGCAGGGTACGTGTATTTCTGGGGTGCGGGGAAGTTTAACATGCGATTTCAGCAGGGTAAGTGTATTACTGGGGTGCGCGGGAAGTTCCACACGCGATTTCAGCAGGGTACGTGTATTACTGGGGTGCGCAGGAAGTTCCACACGCGATTTCAGCAGCGTACGTGTATTACAGGGGTGCGCAGGAAGTTCCACACGCAATTTCAGCAGGGTACGTGTATTTCTGGGGTGTGGGGAAGTTTAACACGCGATTACAGCAGGGTACATGTATTACAGGGGTGCGCGGGTTGTTCCACACATGATTTCAGCAGGGTACATGTATTTCTGGGGTGCGGGAAGTGTAACACGCGATTTCAGCAGGGTACGTGTATTACTGGGGTGCGCGGGACGTTCCACATGCGATTTCAGCAGGGTACGTGTATTTCTGGGGTGCAGGGAAGTTTAACACGCGATTACAGCAGGGTACGTGTATTACTGGGGTGCACGGGAAGTTCCACACACGATTTCAGCAGGGTACGTGTATTTCTGGGGTGCGGGGAAGTTTAACACGCAATTTCAGCAGGGTACGTGTATTACTGGGGTGCGCAGGAAGTTCCACACGCGATTTCAGCAGGGTACGTGTATTTCTGGGGTGCGGGGAAGTTTAACACGCGATTACAGCAGGGTACGTGTATTACTGGGGTGCACAGGAAGTTCCACACACGATTTCAGCAGGGTACGTGTATTTCTGGGGTGCGGGGAAGTTTGACAAGCGATTTCAGCAGTGTACGTGTATTACTGGGGTGCGGGGAAGTTTAACACGCGATTACAGCAGGGTACGTGTATTACTGGGGTGCACGGGAAGTTCCACACGCGATTTCAGCAGGGTACGTGTATTTCTTGGGTGCAGGAAAGTTTAACACGCAATTACAGCAGGGTACGTGTATTACAGGGGTGCGCGAGATGTTCCACACACGATTTCAGCAGGGTACATGTATTTCTGGGGTGCGGGGAAGTTTAACATGCGATTTCAGCAGGGTACGTGTATTACTGGGGTGCGCGGGAAGTTCCACACGCAATTTCAGCAGGGTACGTGTATTTCTGGGGTGCGGGGAAGTTTGACAAGCGATTTCAGCAGTGTACGTGTATTACTGGGGTGCGGGGAAGTTTAACACGTGATTACAGCAGGGTACGTGTATTACAGGGGTGCGCAGGAAGTTCCACACGCGATTTCAGCAGGGTACCTGTATTTCTGGGGTGCGGGGAAGTTTAACATGCGATTTCAGCAGGGTACGTGTATTACTGGGGTGCGCAGGAAGTTCCACACGCGATTTCAGCAGGGTACGTGTATTTCTGGGGTGCGGGGAAGTTTGACAAGTGATTTCAACAGGGTACGTGTATTTCTGGGGTGAGGGGAAGTTTAACACGTGATTACAGCAGGGTACGTGTATTACAGGGGTGCACAGGAAGTTCCACACGCGATTTCAGCAGGGTACGTGTATTTCTGGGGTGTGGGGAAGTTTAACACGCGATTACAGCAGGGTACGTGTATTTCTGGGGTGTGGGGAAGTTTAACACGCGATTACAGCTGGGTACATGTATTACAGGGGTGCGCGGGTTGTTCCACACATGATTTCAGCAGGGTACATGTATTTCTGGGGTGCGGGGAAGTGTAACACGCGATTACAGTATGGTATGTGTATTACAGGGGTGCACGGGAAGTTCCACACGAGATTTCAGCAGGGTACGTGTATTTCTGGGGTGTGCGGGAAGTTTAACACTCAATTTCAGCAGGGTATGTGTATTACTGGGGTGCGCGGGAAGTTCCACACGCGATTACAGCAGGGTACGTGTATTTCTGGGGTGCCGGGAAGTTTAACACGCGATTTCAGCAAGGTACTTGTATTACTGGGGTGCGCGGGAAGTTCCACACGCAATTTCAGCAGGGTACGTGTATTTCTGGGGTGCGGGGAAGTTTACCACGCAATTTCAGCAGGGTACGTGTATTACTGGGGTGCCCAGGAAGTTCCACACGCGATTTCAGCAGGGTACGTGTATTTCTGGGGTGCGGGGAAGTTTAACACGCGATTTCAGCAGGGTACGTGTATTACTGGTTTGCGCGGGAAGTTCCACATGCGATTTCAGCAAGGTACGTGTATTTCTGGGGTGCGGGGAACTTTAACATGCAATTTCAGCAGTGTACGCGTATTACTGGGGTGCGCGGGAAGTTCCACACGCGATTTCAGCAGGGTACGTGTATTTCTGGGGTGCGGGGAAGTTTGACAAGCGATTTCAGCAGGGTACGTGTATTACTGGGGTGCGGGGAAGTTTAACACGTGATTACAGCAGGGTACGTGTATTACAGGGGTGTGCAGGAAGTTCCACAAGCGATTTCAGCAGGGTACGTGTATTTCTGGGGTGTGGGGAAGTTTAACACGTGATTACAGCAGGGTACGTGTATTACTGGGGTGAGCGGGAAGTTCCACACGCGATTTCAGCAGGGTACGTGTATTTCTGGGGTGCGGAGAAGTTTGACAAGCGATTTCAGCAGTGTACGTGTATTACTGGGGTGCGGGGAAGTTTAACACGTGATTACAGCAGGGTGCGTGTATTACAGGGGTGCACAAGAAGTTCCACACGCGATTTCAGCAGGGTACGTGTATTTCTGGGGTGCAGGGAAGTTTAACACGCGATTACAGCAGGGTACTTGTATTACTGCGGTGCGTGGGAAGTTCCACACGCGATCTCAGCAGGGTACATGTATTTCTGGGGTGCAGGGAAGTTTAACACGCGATTACAGCAGGGTACGTGTATTACTGGGATGCGCGGGAAGTTCCACACGCGATTTCAGCAGGGTATAGTTCTGGGGTGCGGGGAAGTTTAACACGTGATTACAGCAGGGTACGTGTATTACTGGGGTGCACAGGAAGTTCCACACACGATTTCAGCAGGGTACGTGTATTACTGCGGTGCGCGGGAAGTTCCACACGCGATTTCAGCAGGGTACGTGTATTTCTTGGGTGCAGGAAAGTTTAACACGCAATTACAGCAGGGTACGTGTATTACAGGGGTGCGCGAGATGTTCCACACGCGATTTCAGCAGGGTACGTGTATTTCTGGGGTGCGGGGAAGTTTAACATGCGATTTCAGCAGGGTACGTGTATTACTGGGGTGTGCGGGAAATTCCAAACGCGATTTCAGCAGGATACGTGTACTTCTGGGGTGCGGGGAAGTTTAACATTCAATTTCAGCAGGGTATGTGTATTACTGGGGTGCGCGGGAAGTTCCACACGCGATTTCAGCAGGGTACGTGTATTTCTGGGGTGCGGGGAAGTTTAACACGCGATTTCAGCAGGGTGCGTGTATTACTGGGGTGTGTGGGAAGTTCCACACGCGATTTCAGCAGGGTACGTGTATTTCTGGGGTGTGGGGAAGTTTAACACGCGATTACAGCAGGGTACGTGTATTACAGGGGTGCGTGGGAAGTTCGACACGTGATTTCAGCAGGGTACGTGTATTTCTGGGGTGCGGGGAAGTTTGACAAGCGATTTCAGCAGGGTACGTGTATTTCTGGGGTGAGGGGAAGTTTAACACGTGATTACAGCAGGGTACGTGTATTACAGGGGTGCGCAGGAAGTTCCACACGCGATTTCAGCAGGGTACGTGTACTTCTGGGGTGCGGGGAAGTTTAACACGCGATTACAGCAGGGTACGTGTATTACTGGGGTGTGTGGGAAATTCCACACGCGATTTCAGCAGGGTACGTGTATTTCTGGGGTGAGGGAAGTTTAACACGCGATTACAGCAGGGTACGTGTATTACTGGGGTGCGCGGGAAGTTCCACACGCGATTTCAGCAGGGTAGGTGTATTTCTGGGGTGCGGGGAGGTTTAACACGCAATTTCAGCAGGGTACGTGTATTACTGGGGTGCCCGGGAAGTTCCACACGCAATTTGAGCAGGTTACGTGTATTTCTTGGGTGCAGGGAAGTTTAACACGCAATTACAGCAGGGTACGTGTATTACAGGGGTGCACAGGAATTTCCACACTCAATTTCAGCAAGGTACGTGTATTTCAGGGGTGCGGGGAAGTTTGACAAGCGATTTCAGTAGGGTATGTGTATTTCTGGGGTGTGGGGAAGTTTAACACGTGATTACAGCAGGGTACGTGTATTACAGGGGTGCGCAGGAAGTTCCACACTCGATTTCAGCAGGGTACGTGTATTTCTGGGGTGCGGGGAAGTTTAACACGCGATTACAGCAGGGTACATGTATTACAGGGGTGCGCGGGTTGTTCCACACATGATTTCAGCAGGGTACATGGATTTCTGGGGTGCGGGGAAGTTTAACACGCGATTACAGTAGGGTACTTGTATTACAGGGATGCATTGGAAGTTCCACATGAGATTTCAGCAGGGTACGTGTATTTCTGGGGTGTGCGGGAAGTTTAACACTCAATTTCAGCAGGGTATGTGTATTACTGGGGTGCGCGGGAAGTTCCACACGCGATTTCAGCAGGGTACGTGTATTTCTGGGGTGCGGGGAAGTTTAACACGCAATTTCAGCAGGGTACGTGTATTACTGGGGTGCGCGGGAAGTTCCACACGCGATTTCAGCAGCATACGTGTATTTCTGGGGTGCGGGGAAGTTTAACACGTGATTACAGCAGGGTACGTGCTTAACAGGGATGCGCGGGAAGTTCCACTCGCAATTTCAGCATGGTACATGTATTTCTGGGGTGCGGGGAAGTTTAACACGCGATTTCAGCAGGGTACGTGTATTACTGGGGTGCGCGGGAAGTTCCACACGCGATTTCAGCAGGGTACGTATATTTCTGGGGTGCGGGGAAGTTTAACACACGATTTCAGCAGGGTACGTGTATTACTGGGGTGCCCAGGAAGTTCCACACGTGATTTCAGCAGGGTACGTGTATTTCTGGGGTGCGGTGAAGTTTAACATGCGATTTCAGCAGGGTACGTGTATTACAGGGGTGCGCAGGAAGTTCCACACGCAATTTCAGCAGGGTACGTATATTTCTTGGGTGCGGGGAAGTTTGACAAGCGATTTCAGCAGGGTACGTGTGTTACTGGGGTGCGGGGAAGTTTAACACGTGATTACAGCAGGGTACGTGTATTACAGGGGTGCGCAGGAAGTTCCACACGCAATTTCAGCAGGGTACGTATATTTCTGGGGTGCGGGGAAGTTTAACATGCGATTTCAGCAGGGTAAGTGTATTACTGGGGTGCGCGGGAAGTTCCACACGCGATTTCAGCAAGGTACGTGTATTTCTGGGTGCGGAGAAGTTTAACATGCGATTTCAGCAGGGTACGTGTATTACTGGGGTGCGCGGGAAGTTCCACACGCGATTTCAGCAGGGTACGTGTATTTCTGGGGTGCGGGGAAGTTTAACATGCGATTTCAGCAGGGTAAGTGTATTACTGGGGTGCGCGGGAAGTTCCACACGCGATTTCAGCAGGGTACGTGTATTACTGGGGTGCGCAGGAAGTTCCACACGCGATTTCAGCAGCGTACGTGTATTACAGGGGTGCGCAGGAAGTTCCACACGCAATTTCAGCAGGGTACGTGTATTTCTGGGGTGTGGGGAAGTTTAACACGCGATTACAGCAGGGTACATGTATTACAGGGGTGCGCGGGTTGTTCCACACATGATTTCAGCAGGGTACATGTATTTCTGGGGTGCGGGAAGTGTAACACGCGATTTCAGCAGGGTACGTGTATTACTGGGGTGCGCGGGACGTTCCACATGCAATTTCAGCAGGGTACGTGTATTTCTGGGGTGCAGGGAAGTTTAACACGCGATTACAGCAGGGTACGTGTATTACTGGGGTGCACGGGAAGTTCCAATCACGATTTCAGCAGGGTACGTGTATTTCTGGGGTGCGGGGAAGTTTAACACGCAATTTCAGCAGGGTACGTGTATTACTGGGGTGCGCGGGAAGTTCCACACGCGATTTCAGCAGGGTACGTGCATTTCTGGGGTGCGGGGAAGTTTAACACGCGATTACAGCAGGGTACGTGTATTACTGGGGTGCACAGGAAGTTCCACACACGATTTCAGCAGGGTACGTGTATTTCTGGGGTACGGGGAGGTTTAACACGCAATTTCAGCAGGGTACGTGTATTACTGGGGTGCACGGGAAGTTCCACACGCGATTTCAGCAGGGTACGTGTATTTCTTGGGTGCCGGAAAGTTTAACACGCAATTACAGCAGGGTACGTGTATTACAGGGGTGCGCGAGATGTTCCACACGCAATTTCAGCAGGGTACATGTATTTCTGGGGTGCGGGGAAGTTTAACATGCGATTTCAGCAGGGTACGTGTATTACTGGGGTGCGCGGGAAGTTCCACACGCAATTTCAGCAGGGTATGTGTATTTCTGGGGTGCGGGGAAGTTTGACAAGCGATTTCAGCAGTGTACGTGTATTACTGGGGTGCGGGGAAGTTTAACACGTGATTACAGCAGGGTACGTGTATTACAGGGGTGCGCAGGAAGTTCCACACGCGATTTCAGCAGGGTACGTGTATTTCTGGGGTGCGGGGAAGTTTAACATGCGATTTCAGCAGGGTACGTGTATTACTGGGGTGCGCAGGAAGTTCCACACGCGATTTCAGCAGGGTACGTGTATTTCTGGGGTGCGGGGAAGTTTGACAAGTGATTTCAACAGGGTACGTGTATTTCTGGGGTGAGGGGAAGTTTAACACGTGATTACAGCAGGGTACGTGTATTACAGGGGTGCACGGGTTGTTCCACACATGATTTCAGCAGGGTACATGTATTTCTGGGGTGCGGGGAAGTGTAACACGCGATTACAGTATGGTACGTGTATTACAGGGGTGCACAGGAAGTTCCACACGCGATTTCAGCAAGGTACTTGTATTACTGGGGTGCGCGGGAAGTTCCACACGCAATTTCAGCAGGGTACGTGTATTTCTGGGGTGCGGGGAAGTTTACCACGCAATTTCAGCAGGGTACGTGTATTACTGGGGTGCCCAGGAAGTTCCACACGCGGTTTCAGCAGGGTACGTGTATTTCTGGGGTGCGGGGAAGTTTAACACGCGATTACAGCAGGGTATGTGTATTACAGGGGTGCAAGGGAAGTTCCACACGTGATTTCAGCAGGGTACGTGTATTTCTGGGGTGCGGGGAAGTTTAACACGCGATTTCAGCAGGGTACGTGTATTACTGGTTTGCGCGGGAAGTTCCACATGCGATTTCAGCAAGGTACGTGTATTTCTGGGGTGCGGGGAACTTTAACATGCAATTTCAGCAGTGTACGTGTATTACTGGGGTGCGCGGGAAGTTCCACACGCGATTTCAGCAGGGTACGTGTATTTCTGGGGTGCGGGGAAGTTTGACAAGCGATTTCAGCAGGGTACGTGTATTGCTGGGGTGCGGGGAAGTTTAACACGTGATTACAGCAGGGTACGTGTATTACAGGGGTGTGCAGGAAGTTCCACAAGCGATTTCAGCAGGGTAGGTGTATTTCTGGGGTGTGGGGAAGTTTAACACGTGATTACAGCAGGGTACGTGTATTACAGGGGTGCGCAGGAAGTTCCACACGCGATTTCAGCAGGGTACGTGTATTTCTGGGGTGCGGGGAAGTTTAACACGCGATTACAGTATGGTACGTGTATTACAGGGGTGCACAGGAAGTTCCACACGAGATTTCAGCAGGGTACGTGTATTTCTGGGGTGTGAGGGAAGTTTAACACTCAATTTCAGCAGGGTATGTTTATTACAGGGGTGCGAGGGAAGTTCCACACGTGATTTCAGCAGGGTACGTGTATTTCTGGGGTGCGCGGGAAGTTCCACACGCGATTTCAGCAGGGTACGTGTATTTCTTAGGTGCGGGGAAGTTTGACAAGCGATTTCAGCAGGGTACGTGTATTACTGGGGTGCGGGGAAGTTTAACACGCGATTACAGCAGGGAACGTGTATTACAGGGGTGCGCGGGTTGTTCCACACATGATTTCAGCAGGGTACATGTATTTCTGGGGTGCAGGAAGTGTAACACGCGATTTCAGCAGGGTACGTGTATTACTGGGGTGCGCGGGAAGTTCCACACGCGATTTCCACAGGGTACGTGTATTTCTGGGGTGCGGGGAAGTTTAACACGCGATTACAGTAGGGTACGTGTATTACAGGGGTGCACGGGAAGTTCCACATGAGATTTCAGCAGGGTACGTGTATTTCTGGGGTGTGCGGGAAGTTTAACACTCAATTTCAGCAGGGTATGTGTATTACTGGGGTGCGCGGGAAGTGCCACATGCGATTTCAGCAGGGTAGGTGTATTTCTGGGGTGCGGGGAAGTTTAACACGCAATTTCAGCAGGGTACGTGTATTACTGGGGTGCCCAGGAAGTTCCACACGCGATTTCAGCAGGGTACGTGTATTTCTGGGGTGCGGGTAAGTTTAACACGCGATTTCAGCAGGGTACTTGTATTACTGCGGTGCGTGGGAAGTTCCACACGCGATCTCAGCAGGGTACATGTATTTCTGGGGTGCAGGGAAGTTTAACACGCGATTACAGCAGGGTACGTGTATTACTGGGATGAGCGGGAAGTTCCACACGCGATTTCAGCAGGGTATGTGTTCTGGGGTGCGGGGAAGTTTAACACGTGATTACAGCAGGGTACGTGTATTACTGGGGTGCACAGGAAGTTCCACACACGATTTCAGCAGGGTACGTGTATTACTGCGGTGCGCGGGAAGTTCCACACGCGATTTCAGCAGGGTACGTGTATTTCTTGGGTGCAGGAAAGTTTAACACGCAATTACAGCAGGGTACGTGTATTACAGGGGTGCGCGAGATGTTCCACACGCGATTTCAGCAGGGTACGTGTATTTCTGGGGTGCGGGGAAGTTTAACATGCGATTTCAGCAGGGTACGTGTATTACTGGGGTGCGCGGGAAGTTCCACACGCGATTTCAGCAAGGTACGTGTATTTCTGGGGTGCGGGGAAGTTTGACAAGCGATTTCAGCAGTGTACGTGTATTACTGGGGTGCAGGGAAGTTTAACACGTGATTACAGCAGGGTACGTGTATTACAGGGGTGCACAGGAAGTTCCACACGCGATTTCAGCATGGTACGTGTATTTCTGGGGTGCGGGGAAGTTTAATATGCGATTTCAGCAGGGTACGTGTATTTCTGGGGTGCGGGGAAGTTTGACAAGTCATTTCAGCAGGGTACGTGTATTTCTGGGGTGAGGGGAAGTTTAACACGTGATTACAGCAGGGTACGTGTATTACAGGGGTGCGCAGGAAGTTCCACACGCGATTTCAGCAGGGTACGTGTATTTCTGGGGTGTGCGGGAAGTTTAACACTCAATTTCATCAGGGTACGTGTATTACTGGGGTGCGCGGGAAGTTCCACACGCGATTTCAGCAGGGTAGCTGTATTTCTGGGGTGCGGGGAGGTTTAACACGCAATTTCAGCAGGGTACGTGTATTACTGGGGTGCGCGGGAAGTTCCACACGCGATTTCAGCAGGGTACGTGTATTTCTTGGGTGCAGGGAAGTTTAACACGCAATTACAGCAGGGTACGTGTATTACAGGGGTGCGCGAGATGTTCCACACGCGATTTCAGCAGTGTACGTGTATTTCTGGGGTGCGGGGAAGTTTAACATGCGATTTCAGCAGGGTACGTGTATTACTGGGGTGCGCGGGAAGTTCCACATGCGATTTCAGCAGGGTACGTGTATTTCTGGGGTGCGGAGAAGTTTGACAAGCGATTTCAGCAGTGTACGTGTATTACTGGGGTGCGGGGAAGTTTGACAAGCGATTTCAGCAGTGTACGTGTATTACTGGGGTGCGGGGAAGTTTAACACGTGATTACAGCAGGGTACGTGTATTACAGGGGTGCGCAAGAAGTTCCACACGCAATTTCAGCAGGGTACGTGTATTTCTGGGGTGCGGGGAAGTTTAACACGCGATTACAGCAGGGTACATGTATTACAGGGGTGCGCGGGTTGTTCCACACATGATTTCAGCAGGGTACATGTATTTCTGGGGTGCGGGGAAGTGTAACACGCGATTTCAGCAGGGTACGTGTATTACTGGGGTGTGCAGGAAATTCCACACGCGATTTCAGCAGGATACGTGTATTTCTGGGGTGCGGGGAAGTTTAACATTCAATTTCAGCAGGGTATGTGTATTACTGGGGTGCGCGGGAAGTTCCACACGCGATTTCGGCAGGGTACATGTATTTCTGGGGTGCGGGGAAGTTTAACACGCGATTTCAGCAGGGTGCGTTTATTACTGGGGTGCGCGGGAAGTTCCACACGCGATTTCAGCAGCATACGTGTATTTCTGGGGTGCGGGGAAGTTTAACACGTGATTACAGCAGGGTACGTGCTTAACAGGGATGCGCGGGAAGTTCCACTCGCGATTTCAGCATGGTACGTGTATTTCTGGGGTGCGGGGAAATTTAACACGCGATTTCAGCAGGGTACGTGTATTACTGGGGTGCGCGGGAAGTTCCACACGCGATTTCAGCAGGGTACGTATATTTCTGGGGTGCGGGGAAGTTTAACACACAATTTCAGCAGGGTACGTGTATTACTGGGGTGCGCGGGAAGTTCCACACACGATTTCAGCAAGGTACCTGTATTTCTGGGTGCGGGGAAGTTTAACATGCGATTTCAGCAGGGTACGTGTATTACTGGGGTGCGTGGGAAGTTCCACACGCGATTTCAGCAGGGTACGTGTATTTCTGGGGTGCGGGGAAGTTTAACATGCGATTTCAGCAGGGTAAGTGTATTACTGGGGTGCGCGGGAAGTTCCACACGCGATTTCAGCAGGGTACGTGTATTACTGGGGTGCGCAGGAAGTTCCACACGCGATTTCAGCAGCGTACGTGTATTACAGGGGTGCGCAGGAAGTTCCACACGCAATTTCAGCAGGGTACGTGTATTTCTGGGGTGTGGGGAAGTTTAACACGCGATTACAGCAGGGTACATGTATTACAGGGGTGCGCGGGTGGTTCCACACATGATTTCAGCAGGGTACATGTATTTCTGGGGTGCGGGGAAGTGTAACACGCGATTTCAGCAGGGTACGTGTATTACTGGGGTGTGCGGGAAATTCCAAACGCGATTTCAGCAGGATACGTGTACTTCTGGGGTGCGGGGAAGTTTAACATTCAATTTCAGCAGGGTATGTGTATTACTGGGGTGCGCGGGAAGTTCCACACGCGATTTCAGCAGGGTACGTGTATTTCTGGGGTGCGGGGAAGTTTAACACGCGATTTCAGCAGGGTGCGTGTATTACTGGGGTGCGTGGGAAGTTCCACACGCGATTTCAGCAGGGTACGTGTATTTCTGGGGTGTGGGGAAGTTTAACACGCGATTACAGCAGGGTACGTGTATTACAGGGGTGCGTGGGAAGTTCGACACGTGATTTCAGCAGGGTACGTGTATTTCTGGGGTGCGGGGAAGTTTGACAAGCGATTTCAGCAGGGTACGTGTATTTCTGGGGTGAGGGGAAGTTTAACACGTGATTACAGCAGGGTACGTGTATTACAGGGGTGCGCAGGAAGTTCCACACGCGATTTCAGCAGGGTACGTGTACTTCTGGGGTGCGGGGAAGTTTAACACGCGATTACAGCAGGGTACGTGTATTACTGGGGTGTGTGGGAAATTCCACACGCGATTTCAGCAGGGTACGTGTATTTCTGGGGTGAGGGAAGTTTAACACGCGATTACAGCAGGGTACGTGTATTACTGGGGTGCGCGGGAAGTTCCACACGCGATTTCAGCAGGGTAGGTGTATTTCTGGGGTGCGGGGAGGTTTAACACGCAATTTCAGCAGGGTACGTGTATTACTGGGGTGCCCGGGAAGTTCCACACGCAATTTCAGCAGGTTACGTGTATTTCTTGGGTGCAGGGAAGTTTAACACGCAATTACAGCAGGGTACGTGTATTACAGGGGTGCACAGGAATTTCCACACTCAATTTCAGCAAGGTACGTGTATTTCAGGGGTGCGGGGAAGTTTGACAAGCGATTTCAGTAGGGTATGTGTATTTCTGGGGTGTGGGGAAGTTTAACACGTGATTACAGCAGGGTACGTGTATTACAGGGGTGCGCAGGAAGTTCCACACTCGATTTCAGCAGGGTACGTGTATTTCTGGGGTGCGGGGAAGTTTAACACGCGATTACAGCAGGGTACATGTATTACAGGGGTGCGCGGGTTGTTCCACACATGATTTCAGCAGGGTACATGGATTTCTGGGGTGCGGGGAAGTTTAACACGCGATTACAGTAGGGTACTTGTATTACAGGGATGCATTGGAAGTTCCACATGAGATTTCAGCAGGGTACGTGTATTTCTGGGGTGTGCGGGAAGTTTAACACTCAATTTCAGCAGGGTATGTGTATTACTGGGGTGCGCGGGAAGTTCCACACGCGATTTCAGCAGGGTACGTGTATTTCTGGGGTGCGGGGAAGTTTAACACGCAATTTCAGCAGGGTACGTGTATTACTGGGGTGCGCGGGAAGTTCCACACGCGATTTCAGCAGCATACGTGTATTTCTGGGGTGCGGGGAAGTTTAACACGTGATTACAGCAGGGTACGTGCTTAACAGGGATGCGCGGGAAGTTCCACTCGCGATTTCAGCATGGTACATGTATTTCTGGGGTGCGGGGAAGTTTAACACGCGATTTCAGCAGGGTACGTGTATTACTGGGGTGCGCGGGAAGTTCCACACGCGATTTCAGCAGGGTACGTATATTTCTGGGGTGCGGGGAAGTTTAACACACGATTTCAGCAGGGTACGTATATTTCTGGGGTGCGGGGAAGTTTAACACACGATTTCAGCAGGGTACGTGTATTACTGGGGTGCCCAGGAAGTTCCACACGTGATTTCAGCAGGGTACGTGTATTTCTGGGGTGCGGTGAAGTTTAACATGCGATTTCAGCAGGGTACGTGTATTACAGGGGTGCGCAGGAAGTTCCACACGCAATTTCAGCAGGGTACGTATATTTCTTGGGTGCGGGGAAGTTTGACAAGCGATTTCAGCAGGGTACGTGTATTACTGGGGTGCGGGGAAGTTTAACACGTGATTACAGCAGGGTACGTGTATTACAGGGGTGCGCAGGAAGTTCCACACGCAATTTCAGCAGGGTACGTATATTTCTGGGGTGCGGGGAAGTTTAACATGCGATTTCAGCAGGGTAAGTGTATTACTGGGGTGCGCGGGAAGTTCCACACGCGATTTCAGCAAGGTACGTGTATTTCTGGGTGCGGGGAAGTTTAACATGCGATTTCAGCAGGGTACGTGTATTACTGGGGTGCGCGGGAAGTTCCACACGCGATTTCAGCAGGGTACGTGTATTTCTGGGGTGCGGGGAAGTTTAACATGCGATTTCAGCAGGGTAAGTGTATTACTGGGGTGCGCGGGAAGTTCCACACGCGATTTCAGCAGGGTACGTGTATTACTGGGGTGCGCAGGAAGTTCCACACGCGATTTCAGCAGCGTACGTGTATTACAGGGGTGCGCAGGAAGTTCCACACGCAATTTCAGCAGGGTACGTGTATTTCTGGGGTGTGGGGAAGTTTAACACGCGATTACAGCAGGGTACATGTATTACAGGGGTGCGCGGGTTGTTCCACACATGATTTCAGCAGGGTACATGTATTTCTGGGGTGCGGGAAGTGTAACACGCGATTTCAGCAGGGTACGTGTATTACTGGGGTGCGCGGGACGTTCCACATGCAATTTCAGCAGGGTACGTGTATTTCTGGGGTGCAGGGAAGTTTAACACGCGATTACAGCAGGGTACGTGTATTACTGGGGTGCGCAGGAAGTTCCACACGCGATTTCAGCAGGGTACCTGTATTTCTGGGGTGCGGGGAAGTTTAACATGCGATTTCAGCAGGGTACGTGTATTACTGGGGTGCGCAGGAAGTTCCACACGCGATTTCAGCAGGGTACGTGTATTTCTGGGGTGCGGGGAAGTTTGACAAGTGATTTCAACAGGGTACGTGTATTTCTGGGGTGAGGGGAAGTTTAACACGCAATTTCAGCAGGGTACGTGTATTACAGGGGTGCACAGGAAGTTCCACACGCGATTTCAGCAGGGTACATGTATTTCTGGGGTGCGGGGAAGTTTAACACGCGATTACAGTATGGTATGTGTATTACAGGGGTGCACGGGAAGTTCCACACGAGATTTCAGCAGGGTACGTGTATTTCTGGGGTGTGCGGGAAGTTTAACACTCAATTTCAGCAGGGTATGTGTATTACTGGGGTGCGCGGGAAGTTCCACACGCGATTACAGCAGGGTACGTGTATTTCTTGGGTGCAGGAAAGTTTAACACGCAATTACAGCAGGGTACGTGTATTACAGGGGTGCGCGAGATGTTCCACACGCAATTTCAGCAGGGTACATGTATTTCTGGGGTGCGGGGAAGTTTACCACGCAATTTCAGCAGGGTACGTGTATTACTGGGGTGCGCGGGAAGTTCCACACGCAATTTCAGCAGGGTATGTGTATTTCTGGGGTGCGGGGAAGTTTGACAAGAGATTTCAGCAGTGTACGTGTATTACTGGGGTGCGGGGAAGTTTAACACGTGATTACAGCAGGGTACGTGTATTACAGGGGTGCGCAGGAAGTTCCACACGCGATTTCAGCAGGGTACGTGTATTTCTGGGGTGCGGGGAAGTTTAACATGCGATTTCAGCAGGGTACGTGTATTACTGGGGTGCGCAGGAAGTTCCACACGCGATTTCAGCAGGGTACGTGTATTTCTGGGGTGCGGGGAAGTTTGACAAGTGATTTCAACAGGGTACGTGTATTTCTGGGGTGAGGGGAAGTTTAACACGTGATTACAGCAGGGTACGTGTATTACAGGGGTGCACGGGTTGTTCCACACATGATTTCAGCAGGGTACATGTATTTCTGGGGTGCGGGGAAGTGTAACACGCGATTACAGTATGGTACGTGTATTACAGGGGTGCACAGGAAGTTCCACACGCGATTTCAGCAAGGTACTTGTATTACTGGGGTGCGCGGGAAGTTCCACACGCAATTTCAGCAGGGTACGTGTATTTCTGGGGTGCGGGGAAGTTTACCACGCAATTTCAGCAGGGTACGTGTATTACTGGGGTGCCCAGGAAGTTCCACACGCGATTTCAGCAGGGTACGTGTATTTCTGGGGTGCGGGGAAGTTTAACACGCGATTACAGCAGGGTATGTGTATTACAGGGGTGCGAGGGAAGTTCCACACGTGATTTCAGCAGGGTACGTGTATTTCTGGGGTGCGGGGAAGTTTAACACGCGATTTCAGCAGGGTACGTGTATTACTGGTTTGCGCGGGAAGTTCCACATGCGATTTCAGCAAGGTACGTGTATTTCTGGGGTGCGGGGAACTTTAACATGCAATTTCAGCAGTGTACGTGTATTACTGGGGTGCGCGGGAAGTTCCACACGCGATTTCAGCAGGGTACATGTATTTCTGGGGTGCGGGGAAGTTTGACAAGCGATTTCAGCAGGGTACGTGTATTGCTGGGGTGCGGGGAAGTTTAACACGTGATTACAGCAGGGTACGTGTATTACAGGGGTGTGCAGGAAGTTCCACAAGCGATTTCAGCAGGGTAGGTGTATTTCTGGGGTGTGGGGAAGTTTAACACGTGATTACAGCAGGGTACGTGTATTACTGGGGTGCACAGGAAGTTCCACACACGATTTCAGCAGGGTACGTGTATTTCTGGGGTACGGGGAGGTTTAACACGCAATTTCAGCAGGGTACGTGTATTACTGGGGTGCACGGGAAGTTCCACACGCGATTTCAGCAGGGTACGTGTATTTCTTGGGTGCCGGAAAGTTTAACACGCAATTACAGCAGGGTACGTGTATTACAGGGGTGCGCGAGATGTTCCACACGCAATTTCAGCAGGGTACATGTATTTCTGGGGTGCAGGGAAGTTTAACATGCGATTTCAGCAGGGTACGTGTATTACTGGGGTGCGCGGGAAGTTCCACACGCAATTTCAGCAGGGTATGTGTATTTCTGGGGTGCGGGGAAGTTTGACAAGCGATTTCAGCAGTGTACGTGTATTACTGGGGTGCGGGGAAGTTTAACACGTGATTACAGCAGGGTACGTGTATTACAGGGGTGCGCAGGAAGTTCCACACGCGATTTCAGCAGGGTACGTGTATTTCTGGGGTGCGGGGAAGTTTAACATGCGATTTCAGCAGGGTACGTGTATTACTGGGGTGCGCAGGAAGTTCCACACGCGATTTCAGCAGGGTACGTGTATTTCTGGGGTGCGGGGAAGTTTGACAAGTGATTTCAACAGGCTACGTGTATTTCTGGGGTGAGGGGAAGTTTAACACGTGATTACAGCAGGGTACGTGTATTACAGGGGTGCACGGGTTGTTCCACACATGATTTCAGCAGGGTACATGTATTTCTGGGGTGCGGGGAAGTGTAACACGCGATTACAGTATGGTACGTGTATTACAGGGGTGCACAGGAAGTTCCACACGCGATTTCAGCAAGGTACTTGTATTACTGGGGTGCGCGGGAAGTTCCACACGCAATTTCAGCAGGTTACGTGTATTTCTGGGGTGTGGGGAAGTTTACCACGCAATTTCAGCAGGGTACGTGTATTACTGGGGTGCCCAGGAAGTTCCACACGCGATTTCAGAAGGGTACGTGTATTTCTGGGGTGCGGGGAAGTTTAACACGCGATTACAGCAGGGTATGTGTATTACAGGGGTGCAAGGGAAGTTCCACACGTGATTTCAGCAGGGTACGTGTATTTCTGGGGTGCGGGGAAGTTTAACACGCGATTTCAGCAGGGTACGTGTATTACTGGTTTGCGCGGGAAGTTCCACATGCGATTTCAGCAAGGTACGTGTATTTCTGGGGTGCGGGGAACTTTAACATGCAATTTCAGCAGTGTACGTGTATTACTGGGGTGCGCGGGAAGTTCCACACGCGATTTCAGCAGGGTACGTGTATTTCTGGGGTGCGGGGAAGTTTGACAAGCGATTTCAGCAGGGTACGTGTATTGCTGGGGTGCGGGGAAGTTTAACACGTGATTACAGCAGGGTACGTGTATTACAGGGGTGTGCAGGAAGTTCCACAAGCGATTTCAGCAGGGTAGGTGTATTTCTGGGGTGTGGGGAAGTTTAACACGTGATTACAGCAGGGTACGTGTATTACAGGGGTGCGCAGGAAGTTCCACACGCGATTTCAGCAGGGTACGTGTATTTCTGGGGTGCGGGGAAGTTTAACACGCGATTACAGTATGGTACGTGTATTACAGGGGTGCACGGGAAGTTCCACACGAGATTTCAGCAGGGTACGTGTATTTCTGGGGTGTGAGGGAAGTTTAACACTCAATTTCAGCAGGGTATGTGTATTACAGGGGTGCGAGGGAAGTTCCACACGTGATTTCAGCAGGGTACGTGTATTTCTGGGGTGCGCGGGAAGTTCCACACGCGATTTCAGCAGGGTACGTGTATTTCTTAGGTGCGGGGAAGTTTGACAAGCGATTTCAGCAGGGTACGTGTATTACTGGGGTGCGGGGAAGTTTAACACGTGATTACAGCAGGGTACGTGTATTACAGGGGTGCGCAGGAAGTTCCACACGCGATTTCAGCAGGGTACGTGTATTTCTGGGGTGCAGGGAAGTTTAACACGCGATTACAGCAGGGAACATGTATTACAGGGGTGCGCGGGTTGTTCCACACATGATTTCAGCAGGGTACATGTATTTCTGGGGTGCAGAAAGTGTAACACGCGATTTCAGCAGGGTACGTGTATTACTGGGGTGCGCGGGAAGTTCCACACGCGATTTCCACAGGGTACGTGTATTTCTGGGGTGCGGGGAAGTTTAACACGCGATTACAGTAGGGTACGTGTATTACAGGGGTGCACGGGAAGTTCCACATGAGATTTCAGCAGGGTACGTGTATTTCTGGGGTGTGCGGGAAGTTTAACACTCAATTTCAGCAGGGTATGTGTATTACTGGGGTGCGCGGGAAGTGCCACATGCGATTTCAGCAGGGTAGGTGTATTTCTGGGGTGCGGGGAAGTTTAACACGCAATTTCAGCAGGGTACGTGTATTACTGGGGTGCGCGGGAAGTTCCACACGCGATTTCAGCAGGGTACGTGTATTTCTGGGGAGCGGGGAAGTTTAACACGCGATTTCAGCAGGGTACGTGTATTACTGGGGTGCCCAGTAAGTTCCACACGCGATTTCAGCAGGGTACGTGTATTTCTGGGGTGCGGGTAAGTTTAACACGCGATTTCAGCAGGGTACTTGTATTACTGCGGTGCGTGGGAAGTTCCACACGCGATCTCAGCAGGGTACATGTATTTCTGGGGTGCAGGGAAGTTTAACACGCGATTACAGCAGGGTACGTGTATTACTGGGATGCGCGGGAAGTTCCACACGCGATTTCAGCAGGGTATGTGTTCTGGGGTGCGGGGAAGTTTAACACGTGATTACAGCAGGGTACGTGTATTACTGGGGTGCACAGGAAGTTCCACACACGATTTCAGCAGGGTACGTGTATTACTGCGGTGCGCGGGAAGTTCCACACGCGATTTCAGCAGGGTACGTGTATTTCTTGGGTGCAGGAAAGTTTAACACGCAATTACAGCAGGGTACGTGTATTACAGGGGTGCGCGAGATGTTCCACACGCGATTTCAGCAGGGTACGTGTATTTCTGGGGTGCGGGGAAGTTTAACATGCGATTTCAGCAGGGTACGTGTATTACTGGGGTGCGCGGGAAGTTCCACACGCGATTTCAGCAAGGTACGTGTATTTCTGGGGTGCGGGGAAGTTTGACAAGCGATTTCAGCAGTGTACGTGTATTACTGGGGTGCAGGGAAGTTTAACACGTGATTACAGCAGGGTACGTGTATTACAGGGGTGCACAGGAAGTTCCACACGCGATTTCAGCATGGTACGTGTATTTCTGGGGTGCGGGGAAGTTTAATATGCGATTTCAGCAGGGTACGTGTATTTCTGGGGTGCGGGGAAGTTTGACAAGTCATTTCAGCAGGGTACGTGTATTTCTGGGGTGAGGGGAAGTTTAACACGTGATTACAGCAGGGTACGTGTATTACAGGGGTGCGCAGGAAGTTCCACACGCGATTTCAGCAGGGTACGTGTATTTCTGGGGTGTGCGGGAAGTTTAACACTCAATTTCATCAGGGTACGTGTATTACTGGGGTGCGCGGGAAGTTCCACACGCGATTTCAGCAGGGTAGCTGTATTTCTGGGGTGCGGGGAGGTTTAACACGCAATTTCAGCAGGGTACGTGTATTACTGGGGTGCGCGGGAAGTTCCACACGCGATTTCAGCAGGGTACGTGTATTTCTTGGGTGCAGGGAAGTTTAACACGCAATTACAGCAGGGTACGTGTATTACAGGGGTGCGCGAGATGTTCCACACGCGATTTCAGCAGTGTACGTGTATTTCTGGGGTGCGGGGAAGTTTAACATGCGATTTCAGCAGGGTACGTGTATTACTGGGGTGCGCGGGAAGTTCCACATGCGATTTCAGCAGGGTACGTGTATTTCTGGGGTGCGGAGAAGTTTGACAAGCGATTTCAGCAGTGTACGTGTATTACTGGGGTGCGGTGAAGTTTGACAAGCGATTTCAGCAGTGTACGTGTATTACTGGGGTGCGGGGAAGTTTAACACGTGATTACAGCAGGGTACGTGTATTACAGGGGTGCGCGGGAAGTTCCACATGTGATTTCAGCAGGGTACGTGTATTTCTGGGGTGCGGGGAAGTTTAACACGCAATTTCAGCAGGGTACGTGTATTACTGGGGTGCGCGGGAAGTTCCACACGCGATTTCAGCAGCATACGTGTATTTCTGGGGTGCGGGGAAGTTTAACACGTGATTACAGCAGGGTACGTGCTTAACAGGGATGCGCGGGAAGTTCCACTCGCGATTTCAGCATGGTACGTGTATTTCTGGGGTGCGGGGAAATTTAACACGCGATTTCAGCAGGGTACGTGTATTACTGGGGTGCGCGGGAAGTTCCACACGCGATTTCAGCAGGGTACGTATATTTCTGGGGTGCGGGGAAGTTTAACACACAATTTCAGCAGGGTACGTGTATTACTGGGGTGCGCGGGAAGTTCCACACACGATTTCAGCAAGGTACCTGTATTTCTGGGTGCGGGGAAGTTTAACATGCGATTTCAGCAGGGTACGTGTATTACTGGGGTGCGTGGGAAGTTCCACACGCGATTTCAGCAGGGTACGTGTATTTCTGGGGTGCGGGGAAGTTTAACATGCGATTTCAGCAGGGTAAGTGTATTACTGGGGTGCGCGGGAAGTTCCACACGCGATTTCAGCAGGGTACGTGTATTACTGGGGTGCGCAGGAAGTTCCACACGCGATTTCAGCAGCGTACGTGTATTACAGGGGTGCGCAGGAAGTTCCACACGCAATTTCAGCAGGGTACGTGTATTTCTGGGGTGTGGGGAAGTTTAACACGCGATTACAGCAGGGTACATGTATTACAGGGGTGCGCGGGTGGTTCCACACATGATTTCAGCAGGGTACATGTATTTCTGGGGTGCGGGGAAGTGTAACACGCGATTTCAGCAGGGTACGTGTATTACTGGGGTGTGCGGGAAATTCCAAACGCGATTTCAGCAGGATACGTGTACTTCTGGGGTGCGGGGAAGTTTAACATTCAATTTCAGCAGGGTATGTGTATTACTGGGGTGCGCGGGAAGTTCCACACGCGATTTCAGCAGGGTACGTGTATTTCTGGGGTGCGGGGAAGTTTAACACGCGATTTCAGCAGGGTGCGTGTATTACTGGGGTGCGTGGGAAGTTCCACACGCGATTTCAGCAGGGTACGTGTATTTCTGGGGTGTGGGGAAGTTTAACACGCGATTACAGCAGGGTACGTGTATTACAGGGGTGCGTGGGAAGTTCGACACGTGATTTCAGCAGGGTACGTGTATTTCTGGGGTGCGGGGAAGTTTGACAAGCGATTTCAGCAGGGTACGTGTATTTCTGGGGTGAGGGGAAGTTTAACACGCGATTACAGCAGGGTACATGTATTACAGGGGTGCGCGGGTTGTTCCACACATGATTTCAGCAGGGTACATGTATTTCTGGGGTGCGGGAAGTGTAACACGTGATTTCAGCAGGGTACGTGTATTACTGGGGTGCGCGGGACGTTCCACATGCAATTTCAGCAGGGTACGTGTATTTCTGGGGTGCAGGGAAGTTTAACACGCGATTACAGCAGGGTACGTGTATTACTGGGGTGCGCAGGAAGTTCCACACGCGATTTCAGCAGGGTACCTGTATTTCTGGGGTGCGGGGAAGTTTAACATGCGATTTCAGCAGGGTACGTGTATTACTGGGGTGCGCAGGAAGTTCCACACGCGATTTCAGCAGGGTACGTGTATTTCTGGGGTGCGGGGAAGTTTGACAAGTGATTTCAACAGGGTACGTGTATTTCTGGGGTGAGGGGAAGTTTAACACGCAATTTCAGCAGGGTACGTGTATTACAGGGGTGCACAGGAAGTTCCACACGCGATTTCAGCAGGGTACATGTATTTCTGGGGTGCGGGGAAGTTTAACACGCGATTACAGTATGGTATGTGTATTACAGGGGTGCACGGGAAGTTCCACACGAGATTTCAGCAGGGTACGTGTATTTCTGGGGTGTGCGGGAAGTTTAACACTCAATTTCAGCAGGGTATGTGTATTACTGGGGTGCGCGGGAAGTTCCACACGCGATTACAGCAGGGTACGTGTATTTCTTGGGTGCAGGAAAGTTTAACACGCAATTACAGCAGGGTACGTGTATTACAGGGGTGCGCGAGATGTTCCACACGCAATTTCAGCAGGGTACATGTATTTCTGGGGTGCGGGGAAGTTTACCACGCAATTTCAGCAGGGTACGTGTATTACTGGGGTGCGCGGGAAGTTCCACACGCAATTTCAGCAGGGTATGTGTATTTCTGGGGTGCGGGGAAGTTTGACAAGAGATTTCAGCAGTGTACGTGTATTACTGGGGTGCGGGGAAGTTTAACACGTGATTACAGCAGGGTACGTGTATTACTGGGGTGCGCGGGAAGTTCCACACGCGATTTCAGCAGGGTACATGTATTTCTGGGGTGCGGGGAAGTTTGACAAGCGATTTCAGCAGGGTACGTGTATTACAGGGGTGTGCAGGAAGTTCCACAAGCGATTTCAGCAGGGTACGTGTATTACTGGGGTGCGGGGAAGTTTAACACGTGATTACAGCAGGGTACGTGTATTACAGGGGTGTGCAGGAAGTTCCACAAGCGATTTCAGCAGGGTAGGTGTATTTCTGGGGTGTGGGGAAGTTTAACACGTGATTACAGCAGGGTACGTGTATTACAGGGGTGCGCAGGAAGTTCCACACGCGATTTCAGCAGGGTACGTGTATTTCTGGGGTGCGGGGAAGTTTAACACGCGATTACAGTATGGTACGTGTATTACAGGGGTGCACGGGAAGTTCCACACGAGATTTCAGCAGGGTACGTGTATTTCTGGGGTGTGAGGGAAGTTTAACACTCAATTTCAGCAGGGTATGTGTATTACAGGGGTGCGAGGGAAGTTCCACACGTGATTTCAGCAGGGTACGTGTATTTCTGGGGTGCGCGGGAAGTTCCACACGCGATTTCAGCAGGGTACGTGTATTTCTTAGGTGCGGGGAAGTTTGACAAGCGATTTCAGCAGGGTACGTGTATTACTGGGGTGCGGGGAAGTTTAACACGTGATTACAGCAGGGTACGTGTATTACAGGGGTGCGCAGGAAGTTCCACACGCGATTTCAGCAGGGAACATGTATTACAGGGGTGCGCGGGTTGTTCCACACATGATTTCAGCAGGGTACATGTATTTCTGGGGTGCAGGAAGTGTAACACGCGATTTCAGCAGGGTACGTGTATTACTGGGGTGCACGGGAAGTTTAACACGTGATTACAGCAGGGTACGTGTATTACAGGGGTGCGCAGGAAGTTCCACACGCGATTACAGCAGGGAACATGTATTACAGGGGTGCGCGGGTTGTTCCACACATGATTTCAGCAGGGTACATGTATTTCTGGGGTGCAGGAAGTGTAACACGCGATTTCAGCAGGGTACGTGTATTACTGGGGTGCACGGGAAGTTCCACACGCGATTTCCACAGGGTACGTGTATTTCTGGGGTGCGGGGAAGTTTAACACGCGATTACAGTAGGGTACGTGTATTACAGGGGTGCACGGGAAGTTCCACATGAGATTTCAGCAGGGTACGTGTATTTCTGGGGTGTGCGGGAAGTTTAACACTCAATTTCAGCAGGGTATGTGTATTACTGGGGTGCGCGGGAAGTGCCACATGCGATTTCAGCAGGGTAGGTGTATTTCTGGGGTGCGGGGAAGTTTAACACGCAATTTCAGCAGGGTACGTGTATTACTGGGGTGCGCGGGAAGTTCCACACGCGATTTCAGCAGCATAAGTGTATTTCTGGGGTGCGGGGAAGTTTAACACGTGATTACAGCAGGGTACGTGCTTAACAGGGATGCGCGGTAAGTTCCACTCGCGATTTCAGCATGGTACGTGTATTTCTGGAGTGCGGGGAAGTTTAACACGCGATTTCAGCAGTGTACTTGTATTACTGGGGTGCGCGGGAAGTTCCACAAGCGATTTCAGCAGGGTACGTGTATTTCTGGGGAGCGGGGAAGTTTAACACGCGATTTCAGCAGGGTACGTGTATTACTGGGGTGCCCAGGAAGTTCCACACGCGATTTCAGCAGGGTACGTGTATTTCTGGGGTGCGGGGAAGTTTAACACGCGATTTCAGCAGGGTACTTGTATTACTGCGGTGCGTGGGAAGTTCCACACGCGATTTCAGCAGGGTACATGTATTTCTGGGGTGCAGGGAAGTTTAACACGCGATTACAGCAGGGTACGTGTATTACTGGGATGCGCGGGAAGTTCCACACGCGATTTCAGCAGGGTATGTGTTCTGGGGTGCGGGGAAGTTTAACACGTGATTACAGCAGGGTACGTGTATTACTGGGGTGCACAGGAAGTTCCACACACGATTTCAGCAGGGTACGTGTATTACTGCGGTGCGCGGGAAGTTCCACACGCGATTTCAGCAGGGTACGTGTATTTCTTGGGTGCAGGAAAGTTTAACACGCAATTACAGCAGGGTACGTGTATTACAGGGGTGCGCGAGATGTTCCACACGCGATTTCAGCAGGGTACGTGTATTTCTGGGGTGCGGGGAAGTTTAACATGCGATTTCAGCAGGGTACGTGTATTACTGGGGTGCGCGGGAAGTTCCACACGCGATTTCAGCAAGGTACGTGTATTTCTGGGGTGCGGGGAAGTTTGACAAGCGATTTCAGCAGTGTACGTGTATTACTGGGGTGCAGGGAAGTTTAACACGTGATTACAGCAGGGTACGTGTATTACAGGGGTGCACAGGAAGTTCCACACGCGATTTCAGCATGGTACGTGTATTTCTGGGGTGCGGGGAAGTTTAATATGCGATTTCAGCAGGGTACGTGTATTTCTGGGGTGCGGGGAAGTTTGACAAGTCATTTCAGCAGGGTACGTGTATTTCTGGGGTGAGGGGAAGTTTAACACGTGATTACAGCAGGGTACGTGTATTACAGGGGTGCGCAGGAAGTTCCACACGCGATTTCAGCAGGGTACGTGTATTTCTGGGGTGTGCGGGAAGTTTAACACTCAATTTCATCAGGGTACGTGTATTACTGGGGTGCGCGGGAAGTTCCACACGCGATTTCAGCAGGGTACGTGTATTTCTGGGGTGCAGGGAAGTTTAACACGCGATTACAGCAGGGAACATGTATTACAGGGGTGCGCGGGTTGTTCCACACATGATTTCAGCAGGGTACATGTATTTCTGGGGTGCAGGAAGTGTAACACGCGATTTCAGCAGGGTACGTGTATTACTGGGGTGCACGGGAAGTTCCACACGCGATTTCCACAGGGTACGTGTATTTCTGGGGTGCGGGGAAGTTTAACACGCGATTACAGTAGGGTACGTGTATTACAGGGGTGCACGGGAAGTTCCACATGAGATTTCAGCAGGGTACGTGTATTTCTGGGGTGTGCGGGAAGTTTAACACTCAATTTCAGCAGGGTATGTGTATTACTGGGGTGCGCGGGAAGTGCCACATGCGATTTCAGCAGGGTAGGTGTATTTCTGGGGTGCGGGGAAGTTTAACACGCAATTTCAGCAGGGTACGTGTATTACTGGGGTGCGCGGGAAGTTCCACACGCGATTTCAGCAGCATAAGTGTATTTCTGGGGTGCGGGGAAGTTTAACACGTGATTACAGCAGGGTACGTGCTTAACAGGGATGCGCGGTAAGTTCCACTCGCGATTTCAGCATGGTACGTGTATTTCTGGAGTGCAGGGAAGTTTAACACGCGATTTCAGCAGTGTACTTGTATTACTGGGGTGCGCGGGAAGTTCCACAAGCGATTTCAGCAGGGTACGTGTATTTCTGGGGAGCGGGGAAGTTTAACACGCGATTTCAGCAGGGTACGTGTATTACTGGGGTGCCCAGGAAGTTCCACACGCGATTTCAGCAGGGTACGTGTATTTCTGGGGTGCGGGGAAGTTTAACACGCGATTTCAGCAGGGTACGTGTATTTCTGGGGTGTGCGGGAAGTTTAACACTCAATTTCATCAGGGTACGTGTATTACTGGGGTGCGCGGGAAGTTCCACACGCGATTTCAGCAGGGTACGTGTATTTCTGGGGTGCAGGGAAGTTTAACACGCGATTACAGCAGGGAACATGTATTACAGGGGTGCGCGGGTTGTTCCACACATGATTTCAGCAGGGTACATGTATTTCTGGGGTGCAGGAAGTGTAACACGCGATTTCAGCAGGGTACGTGTATTACTGGGGTGCACGGGAAGTTCCACACGCGATTTCCACAGGGTACGTGTATTTCTGGGGTGCGGGGAAGTTTAACACGCGATTACAGTAGGGTACGTGTATTACAGGGGTGCACGGGAAGTTCCACATGAGATTTCAGCAGGGTACGTGTATTTCTGGGGTGTGCGGGAAGTTTAACACTCAATTTCAGCAGGGTATGTGTATTACTGGGGTGCGCGGGAAGTGCCACATGCGATTTCAGCAGGGTAGGTGTATTTCTGGGGTGCGGGGAAGTTTAACACGCAATTTCAGCAGGGTACGTGTATTACTGGGGTGCGCGGGAAGTTCCACACGCGATTTCAGCAGCATAAGTGTATTTCTGGGGTGCGGGGAAGTTTAACACGTGATTACAGCAGGGTACGTGCTTAACAGGGATGCGCGGTAAGTTCCACTCGCGATTTCAGCATGGTACGTGTATTTCTGGAGTGCGGGGAAGTTTAACACGCGATTTCAGCAGTGTACTTGTATTACTGGGGTGCGCGGGAAGTTCCACAAGCGATTTCAGCAGGGTATGTGTTCTGGGGTGCGGGGAAGTTTAACACGTGATTACAGCAGGGTACGTGTATTACTGGGGTGCACAGGAAGTTCCACACACGATTTCAGCAGGGTACGTGTATTACTGCGGTGCGCGGGAAGTTCCACACGCGATTTCAGCAGGGTACGTGTATTTCTTGGGTGCAGGAAAGTTTAACACGCAATTACAGCAGGGTACGTGTATTACAGGGGTGCGCGAGATGTTCCACACGCGATTTCAGCAGGGTACGTGTATTTCTGGGGTGCGGGGAAGTTTAACATGCGATTTCAGCAGGGTACGTGTATTACTGGGGTGCGCGGGAAGTTCCACACGCGATTTCAGCAAGGTACGTGTATTTCTGGGGTGCGGGGAAGTTTGACAAGCGATTTCAGCAGTGTACGTGTATTACTGGGGTGCAGGGAAGTTTAACACGTGATTACAGCAGGGTACGTGTATTACAGGGGTGCACAGGAAGTTCCACACGCGATTTCAGCATGGTACGTGTATTTCTGGGGTGCGGGGAAGTTTAATATGCGATTTCAGCAGGGTACGTGTATTTCTGGGGTGCGGGGAAGTTTGACAAGTCATTTCAGCAGGGTACGTGTATTTCTGGGGTGAGGGGAAGTTTAACACGTGATTACAGCAGGGTACGTGTATTACAGGGGTGCGCAGGAAGTTCCACACGCGATTTCAGCAGGGTACGTGTATTTCTGGGGTGTGCGGGAAGTTTAACACTCAATTTCATCAGGGTACGTGTATTACTGGGGTGCGCGGGAAGTTCCACACGCGATTTCAGCAGGGTAGCTGTATTTCTGGGGTGCGGGGAGGTTTAACACGCAATTTCAGCAGGGTACGTGTATTACTGGGGTGCGCGGGAAGTTCCACACGCGATTTCAGCAGGGTACGTGTATTTCTTGGGTGCAGGGAAGTTTAACACGCAATTACAGCAGGGTACGTGTATTACAGGGGTGCGCGAGATGTTCCACACGCGATTTCAGCAGTGTACGTGTATTTCTGGGGTGCGGGGAAGTTTAACATGCGATTTCAGCAGGGTACGTGTATTACTGGGGTGCGCGGGAAGTTCCACATGCGATTTCAGCAGGGTACGTGTATTTCTGGGGTGCGGAGAAGTTTGACAAGCGATTTCAGCAGTGTACGTGTATTACTGGGGTGCGGTGAAGTTTGACAAGCGATTTCAGCAGTGTACGTGTATTACTGGGGTGCGGGGAAGTTTAACACGTGATTACAGCAGGGTACGTGTATTACAGGGGTGCGCGGGAAGTTCCACATGTGATTTCAGCAGGGTACGTGTATTTCTGGGGTGCGGGGAAGTTTAACACGCAATTTCAGCAGGGTACGTGTATTACTGGGGTGCGCGGGAAGTTCCACACGCGATTTCAGCAGCATACGTGTATTTCTGGGGTGCGGGGAAGTTTAACACGTGATTACAGCAGGGTACGTGCTTAACAGGGATGCGCGGGAAGTTCCACTCGCGATTTCAGCATGGTACGTGTATTTCTGGGGTGCGGGGAAATTTAACACGCGATTTCAGCAGGGTACGTGTATTACTGGGGTGCGCGGGAAGTTCCACACGCGATTTCAGCAGGGTACGTATATTTCTGGGGTGCGGGGAAGTTTAACACACAATTTCAGCAGGGTACGTGTATTACTGGGGTGCGCGGGAAGTTCCACACACGATTTCAGCAAGGTACCTGTATTTCTGGGTGCGGGGAAGTTTAACATGCGATTTCAGCAGGGTACGTGTATTACTGGGGTGCGTGGGAAGTTCCACACGCGATTTCAGCAGGGTACGTGTATTTCTGGGGTGCGGGGAAGTTTAACATGCGATTTCAGCAGGGTAAGTGTATTACTGGGGTGCGCGGGAAGTTCCACACGCGATTTCAGCAGGGTACGTGTATTACTGGGGTGCGCAGGAAGTTCCACACGCGATTTCAGCAGCGTACGTGTATTACAGGGGTGCGCAGGAAGTTCCACACGCAATTTCAGCAGGGTACGTGTATTTCTGGGGTGTGGGGAAGTTTAACACGCGATTACAGCAGGGTACATGTATTACAGGGGTGCGCGGGTGGTTCCACACATGATTTCAGCAGGGTACATGTATTTCTGGGGTGCGGGGAAGTGTAACACGCGATTTCAGCAGGGTACGTGTATTACTGGGGTGTGCGGGAAATTCCAAACGCGATTTCAGCAGGATACGTGTACTTCTGGGGTGCGGGGAAGTTTAACATTCAATTTCAGCAGGGTATGTGTATTACTGGGGTGCGCGGGAAGTTCCACACGCGATTTCAGCAGGGTACGTGTATTTCTGGGGTGCGGGGAAGTTTAACACGCGATTTCAGCAGGGTGCGTGTATTACTGGGGTGCGTGGGAAGTTCCACACGCGATTTCAGCAGGGTACGTGTATTTCTGGGGTGTGGGGAAGTTTAACACGCGATTACAGCAGGGTACGTGTATTACAGGGGTGCGTGGGAAGTTCGACACGTGATTTCAGCAGGGTACGTGTATTTCTGGGGTGCGGGGAAGTTTGACAAGCGATTTCAGCAGGGTACGTGTATTTCTGGGGTGAGGGGAAGTTTAACACGCGATTACAGCAGGGTACATGTATTACAGGGGTGCGCGGGTTGTTCCACACATGATTTCAGCAGGGTACATGTATTTCTGGGGTGCGGGAAGTGTAACACGTGATTTCAGCAGGGTACGTGTATTACTGGGGTGCGCGGGACGTTCCACATGCAATTTCAGCAGGGTACGTGTATTTCTGGGGTGCAGGGAAGTTTAACACGCGATTACAGCAGGGTACGTGTATTACTGGGGTGCGCAGGAAGTTCCACACGCGATTTCAGCAGGGTACCTGTATTTCTGGGGTGCGGGGAAGTTTAACATGCGATTTCAGCAGGGTACGTGTATTACTGGGGTGCGCAGGAAGTTCCACACGCGATTTCAGCAGGGTACGTGTATTTCTGGGGTGCGGGGAAGTTTGACAAGTGATTTCAACAGGGTACGTGTATTTCTGGGGTGAGGGGAAGTTTAACACGCAATTTCAGCAGGGTACGTGTATTACAGGGGTGCACAGGAAGTTCCACACGCGATTTCAGCAGGGTACATGTATTTCTGGGGTGCGGGGAAGTTTAACACGCGATTACAGTATGGTATGTGTATTACAGGGGTGCACGGGAAGTTCCACACGAGATTTCAGCAGGGTACGTGTATTTCTGGGGTGTGCGGGAAGTTTAACACTCAATTTCAGCAGGGTATGTGTATTACTGGGGTGCGCGGGAAGTTCCACACGCGATTACAGCAGGGTACGTGTATTTCTTGGGTGCAGGAAAGTTTAACACGCAATTACAGCAGGGTACGTGTATTACAGGGGTGCGCGAGATGTTCCACACGCAATTTCAGCAGGGTACATGTATTTCTGGGGTGCGGGGAAGTTTACCACGCAATTTCAGCAGGGTACGTGTATTACTGGGGTGCGCGGGAAGTTCCACACGCAATTTCAGCAGGGTATGTGTATTTCTGGGGTGCGGGGAAGTTTGACAAGAGATTTCAGCAGTGTACGTGTATTACTGGGGTGCGGGGAAGTTTAACACGTGATTACAGCAGGGTACGTGTATTACTGGGGTGCGCGGGAAGTTCCACACGCGATTTCAGCAGGGTACATGTATTTCTGGGGTGCGGGGAAGTTTGACAAGCGATTTCAGCAGGGTACGTGTATTACAGGGGTGTGCAGGAAGTTCCACAAGCGATTTCAGCAGGGTACGTGTATTACTGGGGTGCGGGGAAGTTTAACACGTGATTACAGCAGGGTACGTGTATTACAGGGGTGTGCAGGAAGTTCCACAAGCGATTTCAGCAGGGTAGGTGTATTTCTGGGGTGTGGGGAAGTTTAACACGTGATTACAGCAGGGTACGTGTATTACAGGGGTGCGCAGGAAGTTCCACACGCGATTTCAGCAGGGTACGTGTATTTCTGGGGTGCGGGGAAGTTTAACACGCGATTACAGTATGGTACGTGTATTACAGGGGTGCACGGGAAGTTCCACACGAGATTTCAGCAGGGTACGTGTATTTCTGGGGTGTGAGGGAAGTTTAACACTCAATTTCAGCAGGGTATGTGTATTACAGGGGTGCGAGGGAAGTTCCACACGTGATTTCAGCAGGGTACGTGTATTTCTGGGGTGCGCGGGAAGTTCCACACGCGATTTCAGCAGGGTACGTGTATTTCTTAGGTGCGGGGAAGTTTGACAAGCGATTTCAGCAGGGTACGTGTATTACTGGGGTGCGGGGAAGTTTAACACGTGATTACAGCAGGGTACGTGTATTACAGGGGTGCGCAGGAAGTTCCACACGCGATTTCAGCAGGGAACATGTATTACAGGGGTGCGCGGGTTGTTCCACACATGATTTCAGCAGGGTACATGTATTTCTGGGGTGCAGGAAGTGTAACACGCGATTTCAGCAGGGTACGTGTATTACTGGGGTGCACGGGAAGTTTAACACGTGATTACAGCAGGGTACGTGTATTACAGGGGTGCGCAGGAAGTTCCACACGCGATTACAGCAGGGAACATGTATTACAGGGGTGCGCGGGTTGTTCCACACATGATTTCAGCAGGGTACATGTATTTCTGGGGTGCAGGAAGTGTAACACGCGATTTCAGCAGGGTACGTGTATTACTGGGGTGCACGGGAAGTTCCACACGCGATTTCCACAGGGTACGTGTATTTCTGGGGTGCGGGGAAGTTTAACACGCGATTACAGTAGGGTACGTGTATTACAGGGGTGCACGGGAAGTTCCACATGAGATTTCAGCAGGGTACGTGTATTTCTGGGGTGTGCGGGAAGTTTAACACTCAATTTCAGCAGGGTATGTGTATTACTGGGGTGCGCGGGAAGTGCCACATGCGATTTCAGCAGGGTAGGTGTATTTCTGGGGTGCGGGGAAGTTTAACACGCAATTTCAGCAGGGTACGTGTATTACTGGGGTGCGCGGGAAGTTCCACACGCGATTTCAGCAGCATAAGTGTATTTCTGGGGTGCGGGGAAGTTTAACACGTGATTACAGCAGGGTACGTGCTTAACAGGGATGCGCGGTAAGTTCCACTCGCGATTTCAGCATGGTACGTGTATTTCTGGAGTGCGGGGAAGTTTAACACGCGATTTCAGCAGTGTACTTGTATTACTGGGGTGCGCGGGAAGTTCCACAAGCGATTTCAGCAGGGTACGTGTATTTCTGGGGAGCGGGGAAGTTTAACACGCGATTTCAGCAGGGTACGTGTATTACTGGGGTGCCCAGGAAGTTCCACACGCGATTTCAGCAGGGTACGTGTATTTCTGGGGTGCGGGGAAGTTTAACACGCGATTTCAGCAGGGTACTTGTATTACTGCGGTGCGTGGGAAGTTCCACACGCGATTTCAGCAGGGTACATGTATTTCTGGGGTGCAGGGAAGTTTAACACGCGATTACAGCAGGGTACGTGTATTACTGGGATGCGCGGGAAGTTCCACACGCGATTTCAGCAGGGTATGTGTTCTGGGGTGCGGGGAAGTTTAACACGTGATTACAGCAGGGTACGTGTATTACTGGGGTGCACAGGAAGTTCCACACACGATTTCAGCAGGGTACGTGTATTACTGCGGTGCGCGGGAAGTTCCACACGCGATTTCAGCAGGGTACGTGTATTTCTTGGGTGCAGGAAAGTTTAACACGCAATTACAGCAGGGTACGTGTATTACAGGGGTGCGCGAGATGTTCCACACGCGATTTCAGCAGGGTACGTGTATTTCTGGGGTGCGGGGAAGTTTAACATGCGATTTCAGCAGGGTACGTGTATTACTGGGGTGCGCGGGAAGTTCCACACGCGATTTCAGCAAGGTACGTGTATTTCTGGGGTGCGGGGAAGTTTGACAAGCGATTTCAGCAGTGTACGTGTATTACTGGGGTGCAGGGAAGTTTAACACGTGATTACAGCAGGGTACGTGTATTACAGGGGTGCACAGGAAGTTCCACACGCGATTTCAGCATGGTACGTGTATTTCTGGGGTGCGGGGAAGTTTAATATGCGATTTCAGCAGGGTACGTGTATTTCTGGGGTGCGGGGAAGTTTGACAAGTCATTTCAGCAGGGTACGTGTATTTCTGGGGTGAGGGGAAGTTTAACACGTGATTACAGCAGGGTACGTGTATTACAGGGGTGCGCAGGAAGTTCCACACGCGATTTCAGCAGGGTACGTGTATTTCTGGGGTGTGCGGGAAGTTTAACACTCAATTTCATCAGGGTACGTGTATTACTGGGGTGCGCGGGAAGTTCCACACGCGATTTCAGCAGGGTACGTGTATTTCTGGGGTGCAGGGAAGTTTAACACGCGATTACAGCAGGGAACATGTATTACAGGGGTGCGCGGGTTGTTCCACACATGATTTCAGCAGGGTACATGTATTTCTGGGGTGCAGGAAGTGTAACACGCGATTTCAGCAGGGTACGTGTATTACTGGGGTGCACGGGAAGTTCCACACGCGATTTCCACAGGGTACGTGTATTTCTGGGGTGCGGGGAAGTTTAACACGCGATTACAGTAGGGTACGTGTATTACAGGGGTGCACGGGAAGTTCCACATGAGATTTCAGCAGGGTACGTGTATTTCTGGGGTGTGCGGGAAGTTTAACACTCAATTTCAGCAGGGTATGTGTATTACTGGGGTGCGCGGGAAGTGCCACATGCGATTTCAGCAGGGTAGGTGTATTTCTGGGGTGCGGGGAAGTTTAACACGCAATTTCAGCAGGGTACGTGTATTACTGGGGTGCGCGGGAAGTTCCACACGCGATTTCAGCAGCATAAGTGTATTTCTGGGGTGCGGGGAAGTTTAACACGTGATTACAGCAGGGTACGTGCTTAACAGGGATGCGCGGTAAGTTCCACTCGCGATTTCAGCATGGTACGTGTATTTCTGGAGTGCAGGGAAGTTTAACACGCGATTTCAGCAGTGTACTTGTATTACTGGGGTGCGCGGGAAGTTCCACAAGCGATTTCAGCAGGGTACGTGTATTTCTGGGGAGCGGGGAAGTTTAACACGCGATTTCAGCAGGGTACGTGTATTACTGGGGTGCCCAGGAAGTTCCACACGCGATTTCAGCAGGGTACGTGTATTTCTGGGGTGCGGGGAAGTTTAACACGCGATTTCAGCAGGGTACGTGTATTTCTGGGGTGTGCGGGAAGTTTAACACTCAATTTCATCAGGGTACGTGTATTACTGGGGTGCGCGGGAAGTTCCACACGCGATTTCAGCAGGGTACGTGTATTTCTGGGGTGCAGGGAAGTTTAACACGCGATTACAGCAGGGAACATGTATTACAGGGGTGCGCGGGTTGTTCCACACATGATTTCAGCAGGGTACATGTATTTCTGGGGTGCAGGAAGTGTAACACGCGATTTCAGCAGGGTACGTGTATTACTGGGGTGCACGGGAAGTTCCACACGCGATTTCCACAGGGTACGTGTATTTCTGGGGTGCGGGGAAGTTTAACACGCGATTACAGTAGGGTACGTGTATTACAGGGGTGCACGGGAAGTTCCACATGAGATTTCAGCAGGGTACGTGTATTTCTGGGGTGTGCGGGAAGTTTAACACTCAATTTCAGCAGGGTATGTGTATTACTGGGGTGCGCGGGAAGTGCCACATGCGATTTCAGCAGGGTAGGTGTATTTCTGGGGTGCGGGGAAGTTTAACACGCAATTTCAGCAGGGTACGTGTATTACTGGGGTGCGCGGGAAGTTCCACACGCGATTTCAGCAGCATAAGTGTATTTCTGGGGTGCGGGGAAGTTTAACACGTGATTACAGCAGGGTACGTGCTTAACAGGGATGCGCGGTAAGTTCCACTCGCGATTTCAGCATGGTACGTGTATTTCTGGAGTGCGGGGAAGTTTAACACGCGATTTCAGCAGTGTACTTGTATTACTGGGGTGCGCGGGAAGTTCCACAAGCGATTTCAGCAGGGTACGTGTATTTCTGGGGAGCGGGGAAGTTTAACACGCGATTTCAGCAGGGTACGTGTATTACTGGGGTGCCCAGGAAGTTCCACACGCGATTTCAGCAGGGTACGTGTATTTCTGGGGTGCGGGGAAGTTTAACACGCGATTTCAGCAGGGTACTTGTATTACTGCGGTGCGTGGGAAGTTCCACACGCGATTTCAGCAGGGTACATGTATTTCTGGGGTGCAGGGAAGTTTAACACGCGATTACAGCAGGGTACGTGTATTACTGGGATGCGCGGGAAGTTCCACACGCGATTTCAGCAGGGTATGTGTTCTGGGGTGCGGGGAAGTTTAACACGTGATTACAGCAGGGTACGTGTATTACTGGGGTGCACAGGAAGTTCCACACACGATTTCAGCAGGGTACGTGTATTACTGCGGTGCGCGGGAAGTTCCACACGCGATTTCAGCAGGGTACGTGTATTTCTTGGGTGCAGGAAAGTTTAACACGCAATTACAGCAGGGTACGTGTATTACAGGGGTGCGCGAGATGTTCCACACGCGATTTCAGCAGGGTACGTGTATTTCTGGGGTGCGGGGAAGTTTAACATGCGATTTCAGCAGGGTACGTGTATTACTGGGGTGCGCGGGAAGTTCCACACGCGATTTCAGCAAGGTACGTGTATTTCTGGGGTGCGGGGAAGTTTGACAAGCGATTTCAGCAGTGTACGTGTATTACTGGGGTGCAGGGAAGTTTAACACGTGATTACAGCAGGGTACGTGTATTACAGGGGTGCACAGGAAGTTCCACACGCGATTTCAGCATGGTACGTGTATTTCTGGGGTGCGGGGAAGTTTAATATGCGATTTCAGCAGGGTACGTGTATTTCTGGGGTGCGGGGAAGTTTGACAAGTCATTTCAGCAGGGTACGTGTATTTCTGGGGTGAGGGGAAGTTTAACACGTGATTACAGCAGGGTACGTGTATTACAGGGGTGCGCAGGAAGTTCCACACGCGATTTCAGCAGGGTACGTGTATTTCTGGGGTGTGCGGGAAGTTTAACACTCAATTTCATCAGGGTACGTGTATTACTGGGGTGCGCGGGAAGTTCCACACGCGATTTCAGCAGGGTAGCTGTATTTCTGGGGTGCGGGGAGGTTTAACACGCAATTTCAGCAGGGTACGTGTATTACTGGGGTGCGCGGGAAGTTCCACACGCGATTTCAGCAGGGTACGTGTATTTCTTGGGTGCAGGGAAGTTTAACACGCAATTACAGCAGGGTACGTGTATTACAGGGGTGCGCGAGATGTTCCACACGCGATTTCAGCAGTGTACGTGTATTTCTGGGGTGCGGGGAAGTTTAACATGCGATTTCAGCAGGGTACGTGTATTACTGGGGTGCGCGGGAAGTTCCACATGCGATTTCAGCAGGGTACGTGTATTTCTGGGGTGCGGAGAAGTTTGACAAGCGATTTCAGCAGTGTACGTGTATTACTGGGGTGCGGGGAAGTTTGACAAGCGATTTCAGCAGTGTACGTGTATTACTGGGGTGCGGGGAAGTTTAACACGTGATTACAGCAGGGTACGTGTATTACAGGGGTGCGCAAGAAGTTCCACACGCAATTTCAGCAGGGTACGTGTATTTCTGGGGTGCGGGGAAGTTTAACACGCGATTACAGCAGGGTACATGTATTACAGGGGTGCGCGGGTTGTTCCACACATGATTTCAGCAGGGTACATGTATTTCTGGGGTGCGGGGAAGTGTAACACGCGATTTCAGCAGGGTACGTGTATTACTGGGGTGTGCAGGAAATTCCACACGCGATTTCAGCAGGATACGTGTATTTCTGGGGTGCGGGGAAGTTTAACATTCAATTTCAGCAGGGTATGTGTATTACTGGGGTGCGCGGGAAGTTCCACACGCGATTTCGGCAGGGTACATGTATTTCTGGGGTGCGGGGAAGTTTAACACGCGATTTCAGCAGGGTGCGTTTATTACTGGGGTGCGCGGGAAGTTCCACACGCGATTTCAGCAGGGTACGTGTATTTCTGGGGTGTGGGGAAGTTTAACACGCGATTACAGCAGGGTACGTGTATTACAGGGGTGCGCGGGAAGTTCCACATGTGATTTCAGCAGGGTACGTGTATTTCTGGGGTGCGGGGGAAGTTCCACACGCGATTTCAGCAGGGTACGTGTATTTCTGGGGTGCGGGGAAGTTTAACACGCAATTTCAGCAGGGTACATGTATTACTGGGGTGCGCAGGAAGTTCCACATGCGATTTCAGCAGTGTACATGTATTTCTGGGGTGCGGGGAAGTTCCACACGCGATTTCAGCAGGGTACGTGTATTTCTGGGGTGCGGGGAAGTTTAACACGCGATTACAGCAGGGTACTTGTATTACTGGTGTGCACGGGAAGTTCCACACACGATTTCAGCAGGGTACGTGTATTACAGGGGTGCGCAGGAAGTTCCACACGCAATTTCAGCAGGGTACGTGTATTACAGGGGTGCGCAGGAAGTTCCACAAGCGATTTCAGCAGGGTACGTGTATTTCTGGGGTGTGGGGAAGTTTAACACGTGATTACAGCAGGGTACGTGTATTACAGGGGTGCGCAGGAAGTTCCACACGCGATTTCAGCAGGGTACGTTTATTTCTGGGGTGCGGGGAAGTTTAACACGTGATTTCAGTAGGGTACATGTATTACTGGGGTGCGCGGGAAGTTCCACACGCGATTTCAGCAGGGTACGTGTATTTCTGGGGTGTGCGGGAAGTTTAACACGCAATTTCAGCAGGGTACGTGTATTACTGGGGTGCGCGAGAAGTTCCACACGCGATTTCAGCAGCATACGTGTATTTCTGGGGTGCGGGGAAGTTTAACACGTGATTTCAGCAGGGTACGTGTATTACTGGGGTGCGTGGGAAGTTCCACACGCGATTTCAGCAGGGTACGTGTATTTCTGGGGTGCAGGGAAGTTTAACACGCGATTACAGCAGGGTACGTGTATTACAGGGTTGCGCAGGAAGTTCCACACGCAATTTCAGCAAGGTACGTGTATTTCTGGGGTGCGGGGAAGTTTGACACGCGATTTCAGCAGTGTACGTGTATTACTGGGGTGCGCGGGAAGTTCCACAAGCGATTTCAGCAGGGTACGTGTATTTCTGGGGTGCGGGGAAGTTTAACACGCGATTTCAGCAGGGTACGTGTATTACTGGGGTGCCCAGGAAGTTCCACACGCGATTTCAGCAGGGTACGTGTATTTCTGGGGTGCAGGGAAGTTTAACACGCGATTTCAGCAGGGTACGTGTATTACTGCGGTGCGTGGGAAGTTCCACACACGATTTCAGCAGGGTACATGTATTTCTGGGGTGCAGGGAAGTTTAACACGCGATTACAGCAGGGTACGTGTATTACTGGGGTGCGCGGGAAGTTCCACACGCGATTTCAGCAGGGTACGTGTTCTGGGGTGCGGGGAAGTTTAACACGTGATTACAGCAGAGTACGTGTATTACTGGGGTGCACAGGAAGTTCCACACACGATTTCAGCAGGGTACGTGTATTACTGGGGTGCGCGGGAAGTTCCACACGCGATTTCAGCAGGGTACGTGTATTTCTTGGGTGCAGGAAAGTTTAACACGCAATTACAGCAGGGTACGTGTATTACAGGGGTGCGCGAGATGTTCCACACGCGATTTCAGCAGGGTACGTGTATTTCTGGGGTGCGGGGAAGTTTAACATGCGATTTCAGCAGGGTACGTGTATTACTGGGGTGCGCGGGAAGTTCCACACGCGATTTCAGCAAGGTACGTGTATTTCTGGGGTGCGGGGAAGTTTGACAAGCGATTTCAGCAGTGTACGTGTATTACTCGGGTGCAGGGAAGTTTAACACGTGATTACAGCAGGGTACGTGTATTACAGGGGTGCGCAGGAAGTTCCACACGCGATTTCAGCAGGGTACGTGTATTTCTGGGGTGCGGGGAAGTTTAATATGCGATTTCAGCAGGGTACGTGTATTTCTGGGGTGCGGGGAAGTTTGACAAGCGATTTCAGCAGGGTACGTGTATTTCTGGGGTGAGGGGAAGTTTAACACGTGATTACAGCAGGGTACGTGTATTACAGGGGTGCGGAGGAAGTTCCACACGTGATTTCAGCAGGGTACGTGTATTTCTGGGGTGCGGGGAAGTTTAACACGCGATTACAGCAGGGTACGTGTATTACTGGGGTGTGCGGGAAATTCCACACGCGATTTCAGCAGGGTAAGTGTATTTCTGGGGTGCGGGGAAGTTTAACACGTGATTACAGCAGGGTACGTGTATTACAGGGGTGCGCAGGAAGTTCCACACGCGATTTCAGCAGGGTACGTGTATTTCTGGGGTGCGGGGAAGTTTAACATGCTATTTCAGTAGGGTACGTGTATTACTGGGGTGCGCGGGAAGTTTAACACGCAATTTCAGCCGGGTACGTGTATTAATGGGGTGCGCGGGAAGTTCCACACGCAATTTCAGCAGGGTACGTGTATTACAGGGGTGCGCAGGAAGTTCCACAAGCGATTTCAGCAGGGTACGTGTATTTCTGGGGTGTGGGGAAGTTTAACACGTGATTACAGCAGGGTACGTGTATTACAGGGGTGCGCAGGAAGTTCCACACGCGATTTCAGCAGGATACGTTTATTTCTGGGGTGCGGGGAAGTTTAACACCCGATTACAGCAGGGTACATGTATTACAGGGGTGCGCAGGTTGTTCCACACATGATTTCAGCAGGGTACATGTATTTCTGGGGTGTGGGGAAGTTTAACACGCGATTTCAGTAGGGTACGTGTATTACAGGGCTGCACGGGAAGTTCCACATGAGATTTCAGCAGGGTACGTGTATTTCTGGGGTGTGCGGGAAGTTTAACACTCAATTTCAGCAGGGTATGTGTATTACTGGGGTGCGCGGGAAGTTCCACACGCGATTTCAGCAGGGTACGTGTATTTCTGGGGTGCGCGGGAAGTTTAACACGCAATTTCAGCAGGGTACGTGTGTTACTGGGGTGCGCGAGAAGTTCCACACGCGATTTCAGCAGCATACGTGTATTTCTGGGGTGCGGGGAAGTTTAACACGTGATTACAGCAGGGTAGGTGCTTAACAGGGATGCGCGGGAAGTTCCACTCGCGATTTCAGCATGGTACGTGTATTTCTGGGGTGCGGGGAAGTTTAACACGTGATTTCAGCAGGGTACGTGTATTACTGGGGTGCGTGGGAAGTTCCACACGCGATTTCAGCAGGGTACGTGTGTTTCTGGGGTGCAGGGAAGTTTAACACGCGATTTCAGCAGGGTATGTGTATTACAGGGGTGCGCAGGAAGTTCCACACGCAATTTCAGCAAGGTACGTGTATTTCTGGGGTGCGGGGAAGTTTGACACGCGATTTCAGCAGTGTACGTGTATTACTGGGGTGCGCGGGAAGTTCCACAAGCGATTTCAGCAGGGTACGTGTATTTCTGGGGTGCGGGGAAGTTTAACACGCGATTTCAGCAGGGTACGTGTATTACTGGGGTGCCCAGGAAGTTCCACACGCGATTTCAGCAGGGTACGTGTATTTCTGGGGTGCGGGGAAGTTTAACACGCGATTTCAGCAGGGTACGTGTATTACTGCGGTGCGTGGGAAGTTCCACACGCGATTTCAGCAGGGTACATGTATTACTGGGGTGCGCGGGAAGTTCCACACGCGATTTCAGCAGGGTACGTGTTCTGGGGTGCGGGGAAGTTTAACACGTGATTACAGCAGAGTACGTGTATTACTGGGGTGCACAGGAAGTTCCACACACGATTTCAGCAGGGTACGTGTATTACTGGGGTGCGCGGGAAGTTCCACACGCGATTTCAGCAGGGTACGTGTATTTCTTGGGTGCAGGAAAGTTTAACACGCAATTACAGCAGGGTACGTGTATTACAGGGGTGCGCGAGATGTTCCACACGCGATTTCAGCAGGGTACGTGTATTTCTGGGGTGCGGGGAAGTTTAACATGCGATTTCAGCAGGGTACGTGTATTACTGGGGTGCGCGGGAAGTTCCACACGCGATTTCAGCAAGGTACGTGTATTTCTGGGGTGCGGGGAAGTTTGACAAGCGATTTCAGCAGTGTACGTGTATTACTCGGGTGCAGGGAAGTTTAACACGTGATTACAGCAGGGTACGTGTATTACAAGGGTGCGCAGGAAGTTCCACACGCGATTTCAGCAGGGTACGTGTATTTCTGGGGTGCGGGGAAGTTTAATATGCGATTTCAGCAGGGTACGTGTATTTCTGGGGTGCGGGGAAGTTTGACAAGCGATTTCAGCAGGGTACGTGTATTACAGGGGTGCGGAGGAAGTTCACACGTGATTTCAGCAGGGTACGTGTATTTCTGGGGTGCGGGGAAGTTTAACACGCGATTACAGCAGGGTACATGTATTACTGGGGTGTGTGGGAAATTCCACACGCGATTTCAGCAGGGTACGTGTATTTCTGGGGTGCGGGGAAGTTTAACACGCGATTACAGTAGGGTATGTGTATTACAGGGGTGCACGGGAAGTTCCACACGAGATTTCAGCAGGGTACGTGTATTTCTGGGGTGTGCGGGAAGTTTAACACTCAATTTCAGCAGGGTATGTTTATTACTGGGGTGCGCGGGAAGTTCCACACGCGATTTCAGCAGGGTACGTGTATTTCTTGGGTGCAGGGAAGTTTAACACGCAATTACAGCAGGGTACGTGTATTACAGGGGTGCGCGAGATGTTCCACACGCGATTTCAGCAGGGTACGTGTATTTCTGGGGTGCGGGGAAGTTTAACATGCGATTTCAGCAGGGTACGTGTATTACTGGGGTGCGCGGGAAGTTCCACATGCGATTTCAGCAGGGTACGTGTATTTCTGGGGTGCGGAGAAGTTTGACAAGCGATTTCAGCAGTGTACGTGTATTACTGGGGTGCGGGGAAGTTTGACAAGCGATTTCAGCAGTGTACGTGTATTACTGGGGTGCGAGGAAGTTTAACACGTGATTTCAGTAGGGTACGTGTATTACTGGGGTGCGCGGGAAGTTCCACACGCGATTTCAGCAGGGTACGTGTATTTCTGGGGTGCGGGGAAGTTTAACACGTGATTACAGCAGGGTACGTGTATTACAGGGGTGCGCAGGAAGTTCCACACGCGATTTCAGCAGGGTACGTGTATTTCTGGGGTGCGGGGAAGTTTAACATGCTATTTCAGTAGGGTACGTGTATTACTGGGGTGCGCGGGAAGTTCCACACGCAATTTCAGCAGGGTACGTGTATTACAGGGGTGCGCAGGAAGTTCCACAAGCGATTTCAGCAGGGTATGTGTATTTCTGGGGTGTGGGGAAGTTTAACACGTGATTACAGCAGGGTACGTGTATTACAGGGGTGCGCAGGAAGTTCCACACGCGATTTCAGCAGGGTACGTTTATTTCTGGGGTGCGGGGAAGTTTAACACGCGATTTCAGTAGGGTACGTGTATTACAGGGCTGCACGGGAAGTTCCACATGAGATTTCAGCAGGGTATGTGTATTACTGGGGTGCGCGGGAAGTTCCACACGCGATTTCAGCAGGGTACGTGTATTTCTGGGGTGCGCGGGAAGTTTAACACGCAATTTCAGCAGGGTACGTGTATTACTGGGGTGCGCGAGAAGTTCCACACGCAATTTCAGCAGCATACGTGTATTTCTGGGGTGCGGGGAAGTTTAAAACGTGATTACAGCAGGGTAGGTGCTTAACAGGGATGTGCGGGAAGTTCCACTCGCGATTTCAGCATGGTACGTGTATTTCTGGGGTGCGGGGAAGTTTAACACGCGATTTCAGCAGGGTACGTGTATTACTGGGGTGCGCGGGAAGTTCCACACGCGATTTCAGCAGGGTACGTGTATTTCTGGGGTGCGGGGAGGTTTAACACGTGATTTCAGCAGGGTACGTGTATTACTGGGGTGCGTGGGAAGTTCCACACGCGATTTCAGCAGGGTACGTGTATTTCTGGGGTGCAGGGAAGTTTAATATGCGATTTCAGCAGGGTACGTGTATTTCTGGGCTGCGGGGAAGTTTGACAAGCGATTTCAGCAGGGTGCGTGTATTTCTGGGGTGAGGGGAAGTTTAATACGTGATTACAGCAGGGTACGTGTATTACAGGGGTGCGGAGGAAGTTCACACGTGATTTCAGCAGGGTACGTGTATTTCTGGGGTGCGGGGAAGTTTAACACGCGATTACAGCAGGGTACGTGTATTACTGGGGTGTGTGGGAAATTCCACACGCGATTTCAACAGGGTACGTGTATTTCTGGGGTGCGGGGAAGTTTAACACGCGATTACAGTAGGGTATGTGTATTACAGGGGTGCACGGGAAGTTCCACACGAGATTTCAGCAGGGTACGTGTATTTCTGGGGTGTGCGGGAAGTTTAACACTCAATTTCAGCAGGGTATGTTTATTACTGGGGTGCGCGGGAAGTTCCACACGCGATTTCAGCAGGGTAGGTGTATTTCTGGGGTGCGGGGAGGTTTAACACGCAATTTCAGCAGGGTACGTGTATTACTGGGGTGCGCGGGAAGTTCCACACGCGATTTCAGCAGGGTACGTGTATTTCTTGGGTGCGCGGGAAGTTCCACATGCGATTTCAGCAGGGTACGTGTATTTCTGGGGTGCGGAGAAGTTTGACAAGCGATTTCAGCAGTGTACGTGTATTACTGGGGTGCGGGGAAGTTTGACAAGCGATTTCAGCAGTGTACGTGTATTACTGGGGTGCGCGGGAAGTTCCACATGCGATTTCAGCAGGGTACGTGTATTTCTGGGGTGCGGAGAAGTTTGACAAGCGATTTCAGCAGTGTACGTGTATTACTGGGGTGCGGGGAAGTTTAACATGCGATTTCAGCAGGGTACGTGTATTACTGGGGTGCGCGGGAAGTTCCACATGCGATTTCAGCAGGGTACGTGTATTTCTGGGGTGCGGAGAAGTTTGACAAGCGATTTCAGCAGTGTACGTGTATTACTGGGGTGCGGGGAAGTTTGACAAGCGATTTCAGCAGTGTACGTGTATTACTGGGGTGCGAGGAAGTTTAACACGTGATTTCAGTAGGGTACGTGTATTACTGGGGTGCGCGGGAAGTTCCACACGCGATTTCAGCAGGGTACGTGTATTTCTGGGGTGCGGGGAAGTTTAACACGTGATTACAGCAGGGTACGTGTATTACAGGGGTACGCAGGAAGTTCCACACGCGATTTCAGCAGGGTACGTGTATTTCTGGGGTGCGGGGAAGTTTAACATGCTATTTCAGTAGGGTACGTGTATTACTGGGGTGCGCGGGAAGTTCCACACGCAATTTCAGCAGGGTACGTGTATTACAGGGGTGCGCAGGAAGTTCCACAAGCGATATCAGCAGGGTATGTGTATTTCTGGGGTGTGGGGAAGTTTAACACGTGATTACAGCAGGGTACGTGTATTACAGGGGTGCGCAGGAAGTTCCACACGCGATTTCGGCAGGGTACGTTTATTTCTGGGGTGCAGGGAAGTTTAACACGCGATTTCAGCAGGGTACGTGTATTACAGGGCTGCACGGGAAGTTCCACATGAGATTTCAGCAGGGTACGTGTATTTCTGGGGTGTGCTTGAAGTTTAACACTCAATTTCAGCAGGGTATGTGTATTACTGGGGTGCGCGGGAAGTTCCACACGCGATTTCAGCAGGGTACGTGTATTTCTGGGGTGCGCGGGAAGTTTAACACGCAATTTCAGCAGGGTACGTGTATTACTGGGGTGCACGAGAAGTTCCACACGCAATTTCAGCAGCATACGTGTATTTCTGGGGTGCGGGGAAGTTTAAAACGTGATTACAGCAGGGTAGGTGCTTAACAGGGATGCGCGGGAAGTTCCACTCGCGATTTCAGCATGGTACGTGTATTTCTGGGGTGCGGGGAAGTTTAACACGCGATTTCAGCAGGGTACGTGTATTACTGGGGTGCGCGGGAAGTTCCACACGCGATTTCAGCAGGGTACGTGTATTTCTGGGGTGCGGGGAGGTTTAACACGTGATTTCAGCAGGGTACGTGTATTACTGGGGTGCGTGGGAAGTTCCACACGCGATTTCAGCAGGGTACGTGTATTTCTGGGGTGCAGGGAAGTTTAACACGCGATTACAGCAGGGTACGTGTATTACAGGGGTGCGCAGGAAGTTCCACACGCAATTTCAGCAAGGTACGTGTATTTCTGGGGTGCGGCGAAGTTTGACAAGCGATTTCAGCAGGGTACGTGTATTACTGGGGTGCGGGGAAGTTTAACACGCGATTACAGCAGGGAACATGTATTACAGGGGTGCGTGGGTTGTTCCACACATGATTTCAGCAGGGTACATGTATTTCTGGGGTGCGGGAAGTGTAACACGCGATTTCAGCAGGGTACGTGTATTACTGGGGTGCGCGGGAAGTTCCACACGCAATTTCCACAGGGTATGTGTATTTCTGGGGTGCGGGGAAGTTTAACATGCGATTACAGTAGGGTATGTGTATTACAGGGGTGCACGGGAAGTTCCACATGAGATTTCAGCAGGGTACGTGTATTACTGGGGTGCGCGGGAAGTGCCACACGCAATTACAGCAGGGTACGTGTATTACTGGGGTGCGCGGGAAGTTCCACACGCGATTTCAGCAGGGTACGTGTTCTGGGATGCGGGGAAGTTTAACACGTGATTACAGCAGGGTACGTGTATTACTGGGGTGCACAGGAAGTTCCACACACGATTTCAGCAGGGTACGTGTATTACTGGGGTGCGCGGGAAGTTCCACACGCGATTTCAGCAGGGTATGTGTTCTGGGGAGCGGGGAAGTTTAACACGTGATTACAGCAGGGTACGTGTATTACTGGGGTGCACAGGAAGTTCCACACACGATTTCAGCAGGGTACGTGTATTTCTGGGGTGCGCGGGAAGTTTAACACGCAATTTCAGCAGGGTACGTGTATTACTGGGGTGCGCGAGAAGTTCCACACGCAATTTCAGCAGCATACGTGTATTTCTGGGGTGCGGGGAAGTTTAAAACGTGATTACAGCAGGGTAGGTGCTTAACAGGGATGCGCGGGAAGTTCCACTCGCGATTTCAGCATGGTAGGTGTATTTCTGGGGTGCGGGGAAGTTTAACACGCGATTTCAGCAGGGTACGTGTATTACTGGGGTGCGCGGGAAGTTCCACACGCGATTTCAGCAGGGTACGTGTATTTCTGGGGTGCGGGGAGGTTTAACACGTGATTTCAGCAGGGTACGTGTATTACTGGGGTGCGTGGGAAGTTCCACACGCGATTTCAGCAGGGTACGTGTATTTCCGGGGTGCAGGGAAGTTTAACACGCGATTACAGCAGGGTACGTGTATTACAGGGGTGCGCAGGAAGTTCCACACGCAATTTCAGCAAGGTACGTGTATTTCTGGGGTGCGGGGAAGTTTGACAAGCGATTTCAGCAGGGTACGTGTATTACTGGGGTGCGGGGAAGTTTAACACGTGATTACAGCAGGGTACGTGTATTACAGGGGTGCGCAGGAAGTTCCACACGCGATTTCAGCAGGGTACGTGTATTTCTGGGGTGCGGGGAAGTTTAACACGCGATTACAGCGGGGAACATGTATTACAGGGGTGCGCGGGTTGTTCCACACATGATTTCAGCAGGGTACATGTATTTCTGGGGTGCGGGAAGTGTAACACGCAATTTCAGCAGGGTACGTGTATTACTGGGGTGCGCGGGAAGTTCCACACGCAATTTCCACAGGGTATGTGTATTTCTGGGGTGCGGGGAAGTTTAACATGCGATTACAGTAGGGTATGTGTATTACAGGGGTGCACGGGAAGTTCCACATGAGATTTCAGCAGGGTACGTGTATTACTGGGGTGCGCGGGAAGTGCCACATGCGATTTCAGCAGGGTAGGTGTATTTCTGGGGTGCGGGGAAGTTCCACACGCGATTTCAGCAGCATAAGTGTATTTCTGGGGTGCGGGGAAGTTTAACACGTGATTACAGCAGGGTACGTGCTTAACAGGGATGTGCAGGAAGTTCCACTCGCGATTTCAGCATGGTACGTGTATTTCTGGGGTGCGGGGAAGTTTAACACGCAATTTCAGCAGTGTACGTGTATTACTGGGGTGCGCGGGAAGTTCCACAAGCGATTTCAGCAGGGTACGTGTATTTCTGGGGTGCGGGGAAGTTTAACACGCGATTTCAGCAGGGTACGTGTATTACTGGGGTGCCCAGGAAGTTCCACACGCGATTTCAGCAGGGTACGTGTATTTCTGGGGTGCGGGGAAGTTTAACACGCGATTTCAGCAGGGTACGTGTATTACTGCGGTGCGTGGTAAGTTCCACACGCGATTTCAGCAGGGTACATGTATTTCTGGGGTGCAGGGAAGTTTAACACGCAATTACAGCAGGGTACGTGTATTACTGGGGTGCGCGGGAAGTTCCACACGCGATTTCAGCAGGGTACGTGTTCTGGGATGCGGGGAAGTTTAACACGTGATTACAGCAGGGTACGTGTATTACTGGGGTGCACAGGAAGTTCCACACACGATTTCAGCAGGGTACGTGTATTACTGGGGTGCGCGGGAAGTTCCACACACGATTTCAGCAGGGTACGTGTTCTGTGGTGCGGGGAAGTTTAACACGTGATTACAGCAGGGTACGTGTATTACTGGGGTGCACAGGAAGTTCCACACACGATTTCAGCAGGGTACGTGTATTACTGCGGTGCGCGGGAAGTTCCACACACGATTTCAGCAGGGTACGTGTTCTGTGGTGCGGGGAAGTTCCACACGCAATTACAGCAGGGTACGTGTATTACAGGGGTGCGCGAGATGTTCCACACGCGATTTCAGCAGGGTACGTGTATTACTGGGGTGCGCGGGAAGTTCCACACGCGATTTCAGCAAGGTACGTGTATTTCTGGGGTGCGGGGAAGTTTGACAAGCGATTTCAGCAGTGTACGTGTATTACTCGGGTGCAGGGAAGTTTAACACGTGATTACAGCAGGGTACGTGTATTACAAGGGTGCGCAGGAAGTTCCACACGCGATTTCAGCAGGGTACGTGTATTTCTGGGGTGCGGGGAAGTTTAATATGCGATTTCAGCAGGGTACGTGTATTTCTGGGGTGCGGGGAAGTTTGACAAGCGATTTCAGCAGGGTACGTGTATTACAGGGGTGCGGAGGAAGTTCACACGTGATTTCAGCAGGGTACGTGTATTTCTGGGGTGCGGGGAAGTTTAACACGCGATTACAGCAGGGTACGTGTATTACTGGGGTGTGTGGGAAATTCCACACGCGATTTCAGCAGGGTACGTGTATTTCTGGGGTGCGGGGAAGTTTAACACGCGATTACAGTAGGGTATGTGTATTACAGGGGTGCACGGGAAGTTCCACACGAGATTTCAGCAGGGTACGTGTATTTCTGGGGTGTGCGGGAAGTTTAACACTCAATTTCAGCAGGGTATGTTTATTACTGGGGTGCGCGGGAAGTTCCACACGCGATTTCAGCAGGGTACGTGTATTTCTTGGGTGCAGGGAAGTTTAACACGCAATTACAGCAGGGTACGTGTATTACAGGGGTGCGCGAGATGTTCCACACGCGATTTCAGCAGGGTACGTGTATTTCTGGGGTGCGGGGAAGTTTAACATGCGATTTCAGCAGGGTACGTGTATTACTGGGGTGCGCGGGAAGTTCCACATGCGATTTCAGCAGGGTACGTGTATTTCTGGTTTGCGGAGAAGTTTGACAAGCGATTTCAGCAGTGTACGTGTATTACTGGGGTGCGGGGAAGTTTGACAAGCGATTTCAGCAGTGTACGTGTATTACTGGGGTGCGAGGAAGTTTAACACGTGATTTCAGTAGGGTACGTGTATTACTGGGGTGCGCGGGAAGTTCCACACGCGATTTCAGCAGGGTACGTGTATTTCTGGGGTGCGGGGAAGTTTAACACGTGATTACAGCAGGGTACGTGTATTACAGGGGTGCGCAGGAAGTTCCACACGCGATTTCAGCAGGGTACGTGTATTTCTGGGGTGCGGGGAAGTTTAACATGCTATTTCAGTAGGGTACGTGTATTACTGGGGTGCGCGGGAAGTTCCACACGCAATTTCAGCAGGGTACGTGTATTACAGGGGTGCGCAGGAAGTTCCACAAGCGATTTCAGCAGGGTATGTGTATTTCTGGGGTGTGGGGAAGTTTAACACGTGATTACAGCAGGGTACGTGTATTACAGGGGTGCGCAGGAAGTTCCACACGCGATTTCAGCAGGGTACGTTTATTTCTGGGGTGCGGGGAAGTTTAACACGCGATTTCAGTAGGGTACGTGTATTACAGGGCTGCACGGGAAGTTCCACATGAGATTTCAGCAGGGTATGTGTATTACTGGGGTGCGCGGGAAGTTCCACACGCGATTTCAGCAGGGTACGTGTATTTCTGGGGTGCGCGGGAAGTTTAACACGCAATTTCTGCAGGGTACGTGTATTACTGGGGTGCGCGAGAAGTTCCACACGCAATTTCAGCAGCATACGTGTATTTCTGGGGTGCGGGGAAGTTTAAAACGTGATTACAGCAGGGTAGGTGCTTAACAGGGATGTGCGGGAAGTTCCACTCGCGATTTCAGCATGGTACGTGTATTTCTGAGGTGCGGGGAAGTTTAACACGCGATTTCAGCAGGGTACGTGTATTACTGGGGTGCGCGGGAAGTTCCACACGCGATTTCAGCAGGGTACGTGTATTTCTGGGGTGCGGGGAGGTTTAACACGTGATTTCAGCAGGGTACGTGTATTACTGGGGTGCGTGGGAAGTTCCACACGCGATTTCAGCAGGGTACGTGTATTTCTGGGGTGCAGGGAAGTTTAATATGCGATTTCAGCAGGGTACGTGTATTTCTGGGGTGCGGGGAAGTTTGACAAGCGATTTCAGCAGGGTACGTGTATTTCTGGGGTGAGGGGAAGTTTAATACGTGATTACAGCAGGGTACGTGTATTACAGGGGTGCGGAGGAAGTTCACACGTGATTTCAGCAGGGTACGTGTATTTCTGGGGTGCGGGGAAGTTTAACACGCGATTACAGCAGGGTACGTGTATTACTGGGGTGTGTGGGAAATTCCACACGCGATTTCAACAGGGTACGTGTATTTCTGGGGTGCGGGGAAGTTTAACACGCGATTACAGTAGGGTATGTGTATTACAGGGGTGCACGGGAAGTTCCACACGAGATTTCAGCAGGGTACGTGTATTTCTGGGGTGTGCGGGAAGTTTAACACTCAATTTCAGCAGGGTATGTTTATTACTGGGGTGCGCGGGAAGTTCCACACGCGATTTCAGCAGGGTAGGTGTATTTCTGGGGTGCGGGGAGGTTTAACACGCAATTTCAGCAGGGTACGTGTATTACTGGGGTGCGCGGGAAGTTCCACACGCGATTTCAGCAGGGTACGTGTATTTCTTGGGTGCGCGGGAAGTTCCACATGCGATTTCAGCAGGGTACGTGTATTTCTGGGGTGCGGAGAAGTTTGACAAGCGATTTCAGCAGTGTACGTGTATTACTGGGGTGCGGGGAAGTTTGACAAGCGATTTCAGCAGTGTACGTGTATTACTGGGGTGCGCGGGAAGTTCCACATGCGATTTCAGCAGGGTACGTGTATTTCTGGGGTGCGGAGAAGTTTGACAAGCGATTTCAGCAGTGTACGTGTATTACTGGGGTGCGGGGAAGTTTAACATGCGATTTCAGCAGGGTACGTGTATTACTGGGGTGCGCGGGAAGTTCCACATGCGATTTCAGCAGGGTACGTGTATTTCTGGGGTGCGGAGAAGTTTGACAAGCGATTTCAGCAGTGTACGTGTATTACTGGGGTGCGGGGAAGTTTGACAAGCGATTTCAGCAGTGTACGTGTATTACTGGGGTGCGAGGAAGTTTAACACGTGATTTCAGTAGGGTACGTGTATTACTGGGGTGCGCGGGAAGTTCCACACGCGATTTCAGCAGGGTACGTGTATTTCTGGGGTGCGGGGAAGTTTAACACGTGATTACAGCAGGGTACGTGTATTACAGGGGTACGCAGGAAGTTCCACACGCGATTTCAGCAGGGTACGTGTATTTCTGGGGTGCGGGGAAGTTTAACATGCTATTTCAGTAGGGTACGTGTATTACTGGGGTGCGCGGGAAGTTCCACACGCAATTTCAGCAGGGTACGTGTATTACAGGGGTGCGCAGGAAGTTCCACAAGCGATATCAGCAGGGTATGTGTATTTCTGGGGTGTGGGGAAGTTTAACACGTGATTACAGCAGGGTACGTGTATTACAGGGGTGCGCAGGAAGTTCCACACGCGATTTCGGCAGGGTACGTTTATTTCTGGGGTGCAGGGAAGTTTAACACGCGATTTCAGCAGGGTACGTGTATTACAGGGCTGCACGGGAAGTTCCACATGAGATTTCAGCAGGGTACGTGTATTTCTGGGGTGTGCTTGAAGTTTAACACTCAATTTCAGCAGGGTATGTGTATTACTGGGGTGCGCGGGAAGTTCCACACGCGATTTCAGCAGGGTACGTGTATTTCTGGGGTGCGCGGGAAGTTTAACACGCAATTTCAGCAGGGTACGTGTATTACTGGGGTGCACGAGAAGTTCCACACGCAATTTCAGCAGCATACGTGTATTTCTGGGGTGCGGGGAAGTTTAAAACGTGATTACAGCAGGGTAGGTGCTTAACAGGGATGCGCGGGAAGTTCCACTCGCGATTTCAGCATGGTACGTGTATTTCTGGGGTGCGGGGAAGTTTAACACGCGATTTCAGCAGGGTACGTGTATTACTGGGGTGCGTGGGAAGTTCCACACGCGATTTCAGCAGGGTACGTGTATTTCTGGGGTGCAGGGAAGTTTAACACGCGATTACAGCAGGGTACGTGTATTACAGGGGTGCGCAGGAAGTTCCACACGCAATTTCAGCAGGGTACATGTATTTCTGGGGTGCGGGAAGTGTAACACGCGATTTCAGCAGGGTACGTGTATTACTGGGGTGCGCGGGAAGTTCCACACGCAATTTCCACAGGGTATGTGTATTTCTGGGGTGCGGGGAAGTTTAACATGCGATTACAGTAGGGTATGTGTATTACAGGGGTGCACGGGAAGTTCCACATGAGATTTCAGCAGGGTACGTGTATTACTGGGGTGCGCGGGAAGTGCCACATGCGATTTCAGCAGGGTAGGTGTATTTCTGGGGTGCGGGGAAGTTCCACACGCGATTTCAGCAGCATAAGTGTATTTCTGGGGTGCGGGGAAGTTTAACACGTGATTACAGCAGGGTACGTGCTTAACAGGGATGCGCGGGAAGTTCCACTCGCGATTTCAGCATGGTACGTGTATTTCTGGGGTGCGGGGAAGTTTAACACGCGATTTCAGCAGTGTACGTGTATTACTGGGGTGCGCGGGAAGTTCCACAAGCGATTTCAGCAGGGTACGTGTATTTCTGGGGTGCGGGGAAGTTTAACACGCGATTTCAGCAGGGTACGTGTATTACTGGGGTGCCCAGGAAGTTCCACACGCGATTTCAGCAGGGTACGTGTATTTCTGGGGTGCGGGGAAGTTTAACACGCGATTTCAGCAGGGTACGTGTATTACTGCGGTGCGTGGTAAGTTCCACACGCGATTTCAGCAGGGTACATGTATTTCTGGGGTGCAGGGAAGTTTAACACGCAATTACAGCAGGGTACGTGTATTACTGGGGTGCGCGGGAAGTTCCACACGCGATTTCAGCAGGGTACGTGTTCTGGGATGCGGGGAAGTTTAACACGTGATTACAGCAGGGTACGTGTATTACTGGGGTGCACAGGAAGTTCCACACACGATTTCAGCAGGGTACGTGTATTACTGGGGTGCGCGGGAAGTTCCACACGCGATTTCAGCAGGGTATGTGTTCTGGGGTGCGGGGAAGTTTAACACGTGATTACAGCAGGGTACGTGTATTACTGGGGTGCACAGGAAGTTCCACACACGATTTCAGCAGGGTACGTGTATTTCTGGGGTGCGCGGGAAGTTTAACACGCAATTTCAGCAGGGTATGTGTATTACTGGGGTGCGCGAGAAGTTCCACACGCAATTTCAGCAGCATACGTGTATTTCTGGGGTGCGGGGAAGTTTAAAACGTGATTACAGCAGGGTAGGTGCTTAACAGGGATGCGCGGGAAGTTCCACTCGCGATTTCAGCATGGTAGGTGTATTTCTGGCGTGCGGGGAAGTTTAACACGCGATTTCAGCAGGGTACGTGTATTACTGGGGTGCGCGGGAAGTTCCACACGCGATTTCAGCAGGGTACGTGTATTTCTGGGGTGCGGGGAGGTTTAACACGTGATTTCAGCAGGGTACGTGTATTACTGGGGTGCGTGGGAAGTTCCACACGCGATTTCAGCAGGGTACGTGTATTTCTGGGGTGCAGGGAAGTTTAACACGCGATTACAGCAGGGTACGTGTATTACAGGGGTGCGCAGGAAGTTCCACACGCAATTTCAGCAAGGTACGTGTATTTCTGGGGTGCGGGGAAGTTTGACAAGCGATTTCAGCAGGGTACGTGTATTACTGGGGTGCGGGGAAGTTTAACACGTGATTACAGCAGGGTACGTGTATTACAGGGGTGCGCAGGAAGTTCCACACGCGATTTCAGCAGGGTACGTGTATTTCTGGGGTGCGGGGAAGTTTAACACGCGATTACAGCGGTGAACATGTATTATAGGGGTGCGCGGGTTGTTCCACACATGATTTCAGCAGGGTACATGTATTTCTGGGGTGCGGGAAGTGTAACACGCAATTTCAGCAGGGTACGTGTATTACTGGGGTGCGCGGGAAGTTCCACACGCAATTTCCACAGGGTATGTGTATTTCTGGGGTGCGGGGAAGTTTAACATGCGATTACAGTAGGGTATGTGTATTACAGGGGTGCACGGGAAGTTCCACATGAGATTTCAGCAGGGTACGTGTATTACTGGGGTGCGCGGGAAGTGCCACATGCGATTTCAGCAGGGTAGGTGTATTTCTGGGGTGCGGGGAAGTTCCACACGCGATTTCAGCAGCATAAATGTATTTCTGGGGTGCGGGGAAGTTTAACACGTGATTACAGCAGGGTACGTGCTTAACAGGGATGTGCAGGAAGTTCCACTCGCGATTTCAGCATGGTACGTGTATTTCTGGGGTGCGGGGAAGTTTAACACGCGATTTCAGCAGTGTACGTGTATTACTGGGGTGCGCGGGAAGTTCCACAAGCGATTTCAGCAGGGTACGTGTATTTCTGGGGTGCGGGGAAGTTTAACACGCGATTTCAGCAGGGTACGTGTATTACTGGGGTGCCCAGGAAGTTCCACACGCGATTTCAGCAGGGTACGTGTATTTCTGGGGTGCGGGGAAGTTTAACACGCGATTTCAGCAGGGTACGTGTATTACTGCGGTGCGTGGTAAGTTCCACACGCGATTTCAGCAGGGTACATGTATTTCTGGGGTGCAGGGAAGTTTAACACGCAATTACAGCAGGGTACGTGTATTACTGGGGTGCGCGGGAAGTTCCACACGCGATTTCAGCAGGGTACGTGTTCTGGGATGCGGGGAAGTTTAACACGTGATTACAGCAGGGTACGTGTATTACTGGGGTGCACAGGAAGTTCCACACACGATTTCAGCAGGGTACGTGTATTACTGGGGTGCGCGGGAAGTTCCACACGCGATTTCAGCAGGGTACGTGTTCTGTGGTGCGGGGAAGTTTAACACGTGATTACAGCAGGGTACGTGTATTACTGGGGTGCACAGGAAGTTCCACACACGATTTCAGCAGGGTACGTGTATTACTGCGGTGCGCGGGAAGTTCCACACGCGATTTCAGCAGGGTACGTGTATTTCTTGGGTGCAGGAAAGTTTAACACGCAATTACAGCAGGGTACGTGTATTACAGGGGTGCGCGAGATGTTCCACACGCGATTTCAGCAGGGTACGTGTATTACTGGGGTGCGCGGGAAGTTCCACACGCGATTTCAGCAAGGTACGTGTATTTCTGGGGTGCGGGGAAGTTTGACAAGCGATTTCAGCAGTGTACGTGTATTACTCGGGTGCAGGGAAGTTTAACATGTGATTACAGCAGGGTACGTGTATTACAGGGGTGCGCAGGAAGTTCCACACGCGATTTCAGCAGGGTACGTGTATTTCTGGGGTGCGGGGAAGTTTAATATGCGATTTCAGCAGGGTACGTGTATTTCTGGGGTGCGGGGAAGTTTGACAAGCGATTTCAGCAGGGTACGTGTATTTCTGGGGTGAGGGGAAGTTTAACACGTGATTACAGCAGGGTACGTGTATTACAGGGGTGCGGAGGAAGTTCCACACGTGATTTCAGCAGGGTACGTGTATTTCTGGGGTGCGGGGAAGTTTAACACGCGATTACAGCAGGGTACGTGTATTACTGGGGTGTGCGGGAAATTCCACACGCGATTTCAGCAGGGTACGTGTATTTCTGGGGTGCGGGGAAGTTTAACACGCGATTACAGTAGGGTATGTGTATTACAGGGGTGCACGGGAAGTTCCACACGAGATTTCAGCAGGGTACTTGTATTTCTGGGGTGTGCGGGAAGTTTAACACTCAATTTCAGCAGGATATGTGTATTACTGGGGTGCGCGGGAAGTTCCACACGCGATTTCAGCAGGGTAGGTGTATTTCTGGGGTGCGGGGAGGTTTAACACGCAATTTCAGCAGGGTACGTGTATTACTGGGGTGCGCGGGAAGTTCCACATGCGATTTCAGCAGGGTACGTGTATTTCTTGGGTGCAGGGAAGTTTAACACGCAATTACAGCAGGGTACGTGTATTACAGGGGTGCGTGAGATGTTCCACACGCGATTTCAGCAGGGTACGTGTATTTCTGGGGTGCGGGGAAGTTTAACATGCGATTTCAACAGGGTACGTGTATTACTGGGGTGTGCGGGAAGTTCCACATGCGATTTCAGCAGGGTACGTGTATTTCTGGGGTGCGGAGAAGTTTGACAAGCGATTTCAGCAGTGTACGTGTATTACTGGGGTGCGGGGAAGTTTGACAAGCGATTTCAGCAGTGTACGTGTATTACTGGGGTGCGGGGAAGTTTAACACGTGATTACAGCAGGGTACGTGTATTACAGGGGTGCGCAAGAAGTTCCACACGCGATTTCAGCAGGGTACGTGTATTTCTGGGGTGCGGGGAAGTTTAACACGCGATTACAGCAGGGTACATGTATTACAGGGGTGCGCGGGTTGTTCCACACATGATTTCAGCAGGGTACATGTATTTCTGGGGTGCGGGGAAGTGTAACACGCGATTTCAGCAGGGTACGTGTATTACTGGGGTGTGTGGGAAATTCCACACGCGATTTCAGCAGGATACGTGTATTTCTGGGGTGCGGGGAAGTTTAACATTCAATTTCAGCAGGGTATGTGTATTACTGGGGTGCGCGGGAAGTTCCACACGCGATTTCAGCAGGGTACGTGTATTTCTGGGGTGCGGGGAAGTTTAACACGCGATTTCAGCAGGGTGCGTGTATTACTGGGGTGCGCGGGAAGTTCCACACGCGATTTCAGCAGGGTACGTGTATTTCTGGGGTGTGGGGAAGTTTAACACGCGATTACAGCAGGGTACGTGTATTACAGGGGTGCGCGGGAAGTTCCACACGTGATTTCAGCAGGGTACGTGTATTTCTGGGGTGCGGGGAAGTTAAACACGCGATTTCAGCAGGGTACATGTATTACTGGGGTGCGCGGGAAGTTCCACACGCGATTTCAGCAGGGTACGTGTATTTCTGGGGTGCGGGGAAGTTTAACACGCGATTTCAGCAAGGTACATGTATTACTGGGGTGCGCAGGAAGTTCCACATGCGATTTCAGCAGTGTACATGTATTTCTGGGGTGCGGGGAAGTTTAACACGCGATTACAGCAGGGTACGTGTATTACTGGTGTGCACGGGAAGTTCCACACACGATTTCAGCAGGGTATGTGTATTACAGGGGTGCGCAGGAAGTTCCACACGCAATTTCAGCAAGGTACGTGTATTTCTGCGGTGCGGGGAAGTTTAACACGCAATTTCAGCAGTGTACATGTATTACTGGGGTGCGCGGGAAGTTCCACACGCCATTTCAGCAGGGTACGTGTATTTCTGGGGTGCGGGGAAGTTTGACAAGCGATTTCAGCAGGGTACGTGTATTACTTGGGTGTGGGGAAGTTTAACACAAGATTACAGCAGGGTACGTGTATTACAGGGGTGCGCAGGAAGTTCCACACCCGATTTCAGCAGGGTACGTGTATTTCTGGGGGGCGGGAAAGTTTAACACACGATTACAGCAGGGTACATGTATTACAGGGGTGCGCAGGTTGTTCCACACATGATTTCAGCAGGGTACATGTATTTCTGGGGTGCGGGGAAGTTTAACACGCGATTTCAGTAGGGTACGTGTATTACAGGGCTGCACGGGAAGTTCCACATGAGATTTCAGCAGGGTACGTGTATTTCTGGGGTGTGGGGGAAGTTCCACACGCAATTTCAGCAGGGTACGTGTATTACTGGGGTGCACGAGAAGTTCCACACGCGATTTCAGCAGCATACGTGTATTTCTGGGGTGCAGGGAAGTTTAACACGTGATTACAGCGGGTAGGTGCTTAACAGGGATGCGCGGGAAGTTCCACTCGCGATTTCAGCATGGTACGTGTATTTCTGGGGTGCGGGGAAGTTCCACACGCGATTTCAGCAGGGTACGTGTATTTCTGGGGTGCGGGGAAGTTTAACACGCGATTACAGCAGGGTACGTGTATTACTGGTGTGCACGGGAAGTTCCGCACACGATTTCAGCAGGGTACGTGTATTTCAGGGGTGCGCAGGAAGTTCCACACGCAATTTCAGCAAGGTACGTGTATTTCTGCGGTGCGGGGAGGTTTAACACGCAATTTCAGCAGTGTACGTGTATTACTGGGGTGCGCGGAAAGTTCCACACGCGATTTCAGCAGGGTACGTGTATTTCTGGGGTGCAGGGAAGTTTGACAAGCGATTTCAGCAGGGTACGTGTATTACTGGGGTGCGGGGAAGTTTAACACGTGATTACAGCAGGGTACCTGTATTACAGGGGTGCGCAGGAAGTTCCACACCCGATTTCAGCAGGGTACGTGTATTTCAGGGGGCAGGAAAGTTTAACACGCGATTACAGCAGGGTACATGTATTACAGGGGTGCGGGGGTTGTTCCACACATGATTTCAGCAGGGTACATGTATTTCTGGGGTGTGGGGAAGTGTAACACGCGATTTCAGCAGGGTACGTGTATTACTGGGGTGCGCGGGAAGTTCCACACGCGATTTCAGCAGGGTACGTGTATTTCTGGGGTGCAGGGAAGTTTAACACACGATTACAGTAGGGTACGTGTATTACAGGGGTGCATGGGAAGTTCCACACTCAATTTCAGCAGGGTATGTGTATTACTGGGGTGCGCGGGAAGTTCCACACGCGATTTCAGCAGGGTACGTGTATTTCTGGGGTGCGGGGAAGTTTAACACGCAATTTCAGCAGGGTACGTGTAGTACTGGGGTGCGCAGGAGGAAGTTCCACACGCGATTTCAGCATGGTACGTGTATTTCTGGCGTGCGGGGAAGTTTAACACGTGATTACAGCAGGGTACGTGTATTACAGGGGTGCGCGGGAAGTTCCACATGTGATTTCAGCAGGGTACGTGTATTTCTGGGGTGCGGGGAAGTTTAACACGCGATTTCAGCAGGGTACATGTATTACTGGGGTGCGCGGGAAGTTCCACACGCGATTTCAGCAGGGTACATGTATTTCTGGGTTGTGGGGAAGTTTAACACGCAATTTCAGCAGGGTACGTGTATTACTGGGGTGCGCGGGAAGTTCCACACGCAATTTCAGCAGGGTACGTGTATTTCTGGGGTGCGGGGAAGTTTAACACGCGATTTCAGCAGGGTACATGTATTACTGGGGTGCGCGGGAAGTTCCACACGCGATTTCAGCAGGGTACATGTATTTCTGGGTTGTGGGGAAGTTTAACACGCAATTTCAGCAGGGTACGTGTATTACTGGGGTGCGCGGGAAGTTCCACACGCGATTTCAGCAGGGTACGTGTATTTCTGGGGTGCGGGGAAGTTTAACACGCGATTTCAGCAGGGTGCGTGTATTACTGGGGTGCGTGGGAAGTTCCACACGCGATTTCAGCAGGGTACGTGTATTTCTGGGGTGTGGGGAAGTTTAACACGCGATTACAGCAGGGTACGTGTATTACAGGGGTGCGTGGGAAGTTCGACACGTGATTTCAGCAGGGTACGTGTATTTCTGGGGTGCGGGGAAGTTTGACAAGCGATTTCAGCAGGGTACGTGTATTTCTGGGGTGAGGGGAAGTTTAACACGTGATTACAGCAGGGTACGTGTATTACAGGGGTGCGCAGGAAGTTCCACACGCGATTTCAGCAGGGTACGTGTACTTCTGGGGTGCGGGGAAGTTTAACACGCGATTACAGCAGGGTACGTGTATTACTGGGGTGTGTGGGAAATTCCACACGCGATTTCAGCAGGGTACGTGTATTTCTGGGGTGAGGGAAGTTTAACACGCGATTACAGCAGGGTACGTGTATTACTGGGGTGCGCGGGAAGTTCCACACGCGATTTCAGCAGGGTAGGTGTATTTCTGGGGTGCGGGGAGGTTTAACACGCAATTTCAGCAGGGTACGTGTATTACTGGGGTGCCCGGGAAGTTCCACACGCAATTTCAGCAGGTTACGTGTATTTCTTGGGTGCAGGGAAGTTTAACACGCAATTACAGCAGGGTACGTGTATTACAGGGGTGCACAGGAATTTCCACACTCAATTTCAGCAAGGTACGTGTATTTCAGGGGTGCGGGGAAGTTTGACAAGCGATTTCAGTAGGGTATGTGTATTTCTGGGGTGTGGGGAAGTTTAACACGTGATTACAGCAGGGTACGTGTATTACAGGGGTGCGCAGGAAGTTCCACACTCGATTTCAGCAGGGTACGTGTATTTCTGGGGTGCGGGGAAGTTTAACACGCGATTACAGCAGGGTACATGTATTACAGGGGTGCGCGGGTTGTTCCACACATGATTTCAGCAGGGTACATGGATTTCTGGGGTGCGGGGAAGTTTAACACGCGATTACAGTAGGGTACTTGTATTACAGGGATGCATTGGAAGTTCCACATGAGATTTCAGCAGGGTACGTGTATTTCTGGGGTGTGCGGGAAGTTTAACACTCAATTTCAGCAGGGTATGTGTATTACTGGGGTGCGCGGGAAGTTCCACACGCGATTTCAGCAGGGTACGTGTATTTCTGGGGTGCGGGGAAGTTTAACACGCAATTTCAGCAGGGTACGTGTATTACTGGGGTGCGCGGGAAGTTCCACACGCGATTTCAGCAGCATACGTGTATTTCTGGGGTGCGGGGAAGTTTAACACGTGATTACAGCAGGGTACGTGCTTAACAGGGATGCGCGGGAAGTTCCACTCGCGATTTCAGCATGGTACATGTATTTCTGGGGTGCGGGGAAGTTTAACACGCGATTTCAGCAGGGTACGTGTATTACTGGGGTGCGCGGGAAGTTCCACACGCGATTTCAGCAGGGTACGTATATTTCTGGGGTGCGGGGAAGTTTAACACACGATTTCAGCAGGGTACGTGTATTACTGGGGTGCCCAGGAAGTTCCACACGTGATTTCAGCAGGGTACGTGTATTTCTGGGGTGCGGTGAAGTTTAACATGCGATTTCAGCAGGGTACGTGTATTACAGGGGTGCGCAGGAAGTTCCACACGCAATTTCAGCAGGGTACGTATATTTCTTGGGTGCGGGGAAGTTTGACAAGCGATTTCAGCAGGGTACGTGTATTACTGGGGTGCGGGGAAGTTTAACACGTGATTACAGCAGGGTACGTGTATTACAGGGGTGCGCAGGAAGTTCCACACGCAATTTCAGCAGGGTACGTATATTTCTGGGGTGCGGGGAAGTTTAACATGCGATTTCAGCAGGGTAAGTGTATTACTGGGGTGCGCGGGAAGTTCCACACGCGATTTCAGCAAGGTACGTGTATTTCTGGGTGCGGGGAAGTTTAACATGCGATTTCAGCAGGGTACGTGTATTACTGGGGTGCGCGGGAAGTTCCACACGCGATTTCAGCAGGTTACGTGTATTTCTGGGGTGCGGGGAAGTTTAACATGCGATTTCAGCAGGGTAAGTGTATTACTGGGGTGCGCGGGAAGTTCCACACGCGATTTCAGCAGGGTACGTGTATTACTGGGGTGCGCAGGAAGTTCCACACGCGATTTCAGCAGCGTACGTGTATTACAGGGGTGCGCAGGAAGTTCCACACGCAATTTCAGCAGGGTACGTGTATTTCTGGGGTGTGGGGAAGTTTAACACGCGATTACAGCAGGGTACATGTATTACAGGGGTGCGCGGGTTGTTCCACACATGATTTCAGCAGGGTACATGTATTTCTGGGGTGCGGGAAGTGTAACACGCGATTTCAGCAGGGTACGTGTATTACTGGGGTGCGCGGGACGTTCCACATGCAATTTCAGCAGGGTACGTGTATTTCTGGGGTGCAGGGAAGTTTAACACGCGATTACAGCAGGGTACGTGTATTACTGGGGTGCGCAGGAAGTTCCACACGCGATTTCAGCAGGGTACCTGTATTTCTGGGGTGCGGGGAAGTTTAACATGCGATTTCAGCAGGGTACGTGTATTACTGGGGTGCGCAGGAAGTTCCACACGCGATTTCAGCAGGGTACGTGTATTTCTGGGGTGCGGGGAAGTTTGACAAGTGATTTCAACAGGGTACGTGTATTTCTGGGGTGAGGGGAAGTTTAACACGCAATTTCAGCAGGGTACGTGTATTACAGGGGTGCACAGGAAGTTCCACACGCGATTTCAGCAGGGTACATGTATTTCTGGGGTGCGGGGAAGTTTAACACGCGATTACAGTATGGTATGTGTATTACAGGGGTGCACGGGAAGTTCCACACGAGATTTCAGCAGGGTACGTGTATTTCTGGGGTGTGCGGGAAGTTTAACACTCAATGTCAGCAGGGTATGTGTATTACTGGGGTGCGCGGGAAGTTCCACACGCGATTACAGCAGGGTACGTGTATTTCTTGGGTGCAGGAAAGTTTAACACGCAATTACAGCAGGGTACGTGTATTACAGGGGTGCGCGAGATGTTCCACACGCAATTTCAGCAGGGTACATGTATTTCTGGGGTGCGGGGAAGTTTACCACGCAATTTCAGCAGGGTACGTGTATTACTGGGGTGCGCGGGAAGTTCCACACGCAATTTCAGCAGGGTATGTGTATTTCTGGGGTGCGGGGAAGTTTGACAAGAGATTTCAGCAGTGTACGTGTATTACTGGGGTGCGGGGAAGTTTAACACGTGATTACAGCAGGGTACGTGTATTACAGGGATGCGCAGGAAGTTCCACACGCGATTTCAGCAGGGTATGTGTATTTCTGGGGTGCGGGGAAGTTTAACATGCGATTTCAGCAGGGTACGTGTATTACTGGGGTGCGCAGGAAGTTCCACACGCGATTTCAGCAGGGTACGTGTATTTCTGGGGTGCGGGGAAGTTTGACAAGTGATTTCAACAGGGTACGTGTATTTCTGGGGTGAGGGGAAGTTTAACACGTGATTACAGCAGGGTACGTGTATTACAGGGGTGCACGGGTTGTTCCACACATGATTTCAGCAGGGTACATGTATTTCTGGGGTGCGGGGAAGTGTAACACGCGATTACAGTATGGTACGTGTATTACAGGGGTGCACAGGAAGTTCCACACGCGATTTCAGCAAGGTACTTGTATTACTGGGGTGCGCGGGAAGTTCCACACGCAATTTCAGCAGGGTACGTGTATTTCTGGGGTGCGGGGAAGTTTACCACGCAATTTCAGCAGGGTACGTGTATTACTGGGGTGCCCAGGAAGTTCCACACGCGATTTCAGCAGGGTACGTGTATTTCTGGGGTGCGGGGAAGTTTAACACGCGATTACAGCAGGGTATGTGTATTACAGGGGTGCGAGGGAAGTTCCACACGTGATTTCAGCAGGGTACGTGTATTTCTGGGGTGCGGGGAAGTTTAACACGCGATTTCAGCAGGGTACGTGTATTACTGGTTTGCGCGGGAAGTTCCACATGCGATTTCAGCAAGGTACGTGTATTTCTGGGGTGCGGGGAACTTTAACATGCAATTTCAGCAGTGTACGTGTATTACTGGGGTGCGCGGGAAGTTCCACACGCGATTTCAGCAGGGTACATGTATTTCTGGGGTGCGGGGAAGTTTGACAAGCGATTTCAGCAGGGTACGTGTATTGCTGGGGTGCGGGGAAGTTTAACACGTGATTACAGCAGGGTACGTGTATTACAGGGGTGTGCAGGAAGTTCCACAAGCGATTTCAGCAGGGTAGGTGTATTTCTGGGGTGTGGGGAAGTTTAACACGTGATTACAGCAGGGTACGTGTATTACAGGGGTGCGCAGGAAGTTCCACACGCGATTTCAGCAGGGTACGTGTATTTCTGGGGTGCGGGGAAGTTTAACACGCGATTACAGTATGGTACGTGTATTACAGGGGTGCACGGGAAGTTCCACACGAGATTTCAGCAGGGTACGTGTATTTCTGGGGTGTGAGGGAAGTTTAACACTCAATTTCAGCAGGGTATGTGTATTACAGGGGTGCGAGGGAAGTTCCACACGTGATTTCAGCAGGGTACGTGTATTTCTGGGGTGCGCGGGAAGTTCCACACGCGATTTCAGCAGGGTACGTGTATTTCTTAGGTGCGGGGAAGTTTGACAAGCGATTTCAGCAGGGTACGTGTATTACTGGGGTGCGGGGAAGTTTAACACGTGATTACAGCAGGGTACGTGTATTACAGGGGTGCGCAGGAAGTTCCACACGCGATTTCAGCAGGGTACGTGTATTTCTGGGGTGCAGGGAAGTTTAACACGCGATTACAGCAGGGAACATGTATTACAGGGGTGCGCGGGTTGTTCCACACATGATTTCAGCAGGGTACATGTATTTCTGGGGTGCAGGAAGTGTAACACGCGATTTCAGCAGGGTACGTGTATTACTGGGGTGCACGGGAAGTTCCACACGCGATTTCCACAGGGTACGTGTATTTCTGGGGTGCAGGGAAGTTTAACACGCGATTACAGTAGGGTACGTGTATTACAGGGGTGCACGGGAAGTTCCACATGAGATTTCAGCAGGGTACGTGTATTTCTGGGGTGTGCGGGAAGTTTAACACTCAATTTCAGCAGGGTATGTGTATTACTGGGGTGCGCGGGAAGTGCCACATGCGATTTCAGCAGGGTAGGTGTATTTCTGGGGTGCGGGGAAGTTTAACACGCAATTTCAGCAGGGTACGTGTATTGCTGGGGTGCGCGGGAAGTTCCACACGCGATTTCAGCAGCATAAGTGTATTTCTGGGGTGCGGGGAAGTTTAACACGTGATTACAGCAGGGTACGTGCTTAACAGGGATGCGCGGTAAGTTCCACTCGCGATTTCAGCATGGTACGTGTATTTCTGGAGTGCGGGGAAGTTTAACACGCGATTTCAGCAGTGTACTTGTATTACTGGGGTGCGCGGGAAGTTCCACAAGCGATTTCAGCAGGGTACGTGTATTTCTGGGGAGCGGGGAAGTTTAACATGCGATTTCAGCAGGGTACGTGTATTACTGGGGTGCGCGGGAAGTTCCACACGCGATTTCAGCAAGGTACGTGTATTACTGGGGTGCCCAGGAAGTTCCACACGCGATTTCAGCAGGGTACGTGTATTTCTGGGGTGCGGGGAAGTTTAACACGCGATTTCAGCAGGGTACTTGTATTACTGCGGTGCGTGGGAAGTTCCACACGCGATTTCAGCAGGGTACATGTATTTCTGGGGTGCAGGGAAGTTTAACACGCGATTACAGCAGGGTACGTGTATTACTGGGATGCGCGGGAAGTTCCACACGCGATTTCAGCAGGGTATGTGTTCTGGGGTGCGGGGAAGTTTAACACGTGATTACAGCAGGGTACGTGTATTACTGGGGTGCACAGGAAGTTCCACACACGATTTCAGCAGGGTACGTGTATTACTGCGGTGCGCAGGAAGTTCCACACGCGATTTCAGCAGGGTACGTGTATTTCTTGGGTGCAGGAAAGTTTAACACGCAATTACAGCAGGGTACGTGTATTACAGGGGTGCGCGAGATGTTCCACACGCGATTTCAGCAGGGTACGTGTATTTCTGGGGTGCGGGGAAGTTTAACATGCGATTTCAGCAGGGTACGTGTATTACTGGGGTGCGCGGGAAGTTCCACACGCGATTTCAGCAAGGTACGTGTATTTCTGGGGTGCGGGGAAGTTTGACAAGCGATTTCAGCAGTGTACGTGTATTACTGGGGTGCAGGGAAGTTTAACACGTGATTACAGCAGGGTACGTGTATTACAGGGGTGCACAGGAAGTTCCACACGCGATTTCAGCATGGTACGTGTATTTCTGGGGTGCGGGGAAGTTTAATATGCGATTTCAGCAGGGTACGTGTATTTCTGGGGTGCGGGGAAGTTTGACAAGTCATTTCAGCAGGGTACGTGTATTTCTGGGGTGAGGGGAAGTTTAACACGTGATTACAGCAGGGTACGTGTATTACAGGGGTGCGCAGGAAGTTCCACACGCGATTTCAGCAGGGTACGTGTATTTCTGGGGTGTGCGGGAAGTTTAACACTCAATTTCATCAGGGTACGTGTATTACTGGGGTGCGCGGGAAGTTCCACACGCGATTTCAGCAGGGTAGCTGTATTTCTGGGGTGCGGGGAGGTTTAACACGCAATTTCAGCAGGGTACGTGTATTACTGGGGTGCGCGGGAAGTTCCACACGCGATTTCAGCAGGGTACGTGTATTTCTTGGGTGCAGGGAAGTTTAACACGCAATTACAGCAGGGTACGTGTATTACAGGGGTGCGCGAGATGTTCCACACGCGATTTCAGCAGTGTACGTGTATTTCTGGGGTGCGGGGAAGTTTAACATGCGATTTCAGCAGGGTACGTGTATTACTGGGGTGCGCGGGAAGTTCCACATGCGATTTCAGCAGGGTACGTGTATTTCTGGGGTGCGGAGAAGTTTGACAAGCGATTTCAGCAGTGTACGTGTATTACTGGGGTGCGGGGAAGTTTGACAAGCGATTTCAGCAGTGTACGTGTATTACTGGGGTGCGGGGAAGTTTAACACGTGATTACAGCAGGGTACGTGTATTACAGGGGTGCGCAAGAAGTTCCACACGCAATTTCAGCAGGGTACGTGTATTTCTGGGGTGCGGGGAAGTGTAACACGCGATTACAGCAGGGTACATGTATTACAGGGGTGCGCGGGTTGTTCCACACATGATTTCAGCAGGGTACATGTATTTCTGGGGTGCGGGGAAGTGTAACACGCGATTTCAGCAGGGTACGTGTATTACTGGGGTGTGCAGGAAATTCCACACGCGATTTCAGCAGGATACGTGTATTTCTGGGGTGCGGGGAAGTTTAACATTCAATTTCAGCAGGGTATGTGTATTACTGGGGTGCGCGGGAAGTTCCACACGCGATTTCGGCAGGGTACATGTATTTCTGGGGTGCGGGGAAGTTTAACACGCGATTTCAGCAGGGTGCGTTTATTACTGGGGTGCGCGGGAAGTTCCACACGCGATTTCAGCAGGGTACGTGTATTTCTGGGGTGTGGGGAAGTTTAACACGCGATTACAGCAGGGTACGTGTATTACAGGGGTGCGTGGGAAGTTCCACATGTGATTTCAGCAGGGTACGTGTATTTCTGGGGTGCGGGGGAAGTTCCACACGCGATTTCAGCAGGGTACGTGTATTTCTGGGGTGCGGGGAAGTTTAACACGCAATTTCAGCAGGGTACATGTATTACTGGGGTGCGCAGGAAGTTCCACATGCGATTTCAGCAGTGTACATGTATTTCTGGGGTGCGGGGAAGTTCCACACGCGATTTCAGCAGGGTACGTGTATTTCTGGGGTGCGGGGAAGTTTAACACGCGATTACAGCAGGGTACTTGTATTACTGGTGTGCACGGGAAGTTCCACACACGATTTCAGCAGGGTACGTGTATTACAGGGGTGCGCAGGAAGTTCCACACGCAATTTCAGCAGGGTACGTGTATTACAGGGGTGCGCAGGAAGTTCCACAAGCGATTTCAGCAGGGTACGTGTATTTCTGGGGTGTGGGGAAGTTTAACACGTGATTACAGCAGGGTACGTGTATTACAGGGGTGCGCAGGAAGTTCCACACGCGATTTCAGCAGGGTACGTTTATTTCTGGGGTGCGGGGAAGTTTAACACGTGATTTCAGTAGGGTACATGTATTACTGGGGTGCGCGGGAAGTTCCACACGCGATTTCAGCAGGGTACGTGTATTTCTGGGGTGCGCGGGAAGTTTAACACGCAATTTCAGCAGGGTACGTGTATTACTGGGGTGCGCGAGAAGTTCCACACGCGATTTCAGCAGCATACGTGTATTTCTGGGGTGCGGGGAAGTTTAACACGTGATTTCAGCAGGGTACGTGTATTACTGGGGTGCGTGGGAAGTTCCACACGCGATTTCAGCAGGGTACGTGTATTTCTGGGGTGCAGGGAAGTTTAACACGCGATTACAGCAGGGTACGTGTATTACAGGGTTGCGCAGGAAGTTCCACACGCAATTTCAGCAAGGTACGTGTATTTCTGGGGTGCGGGGAAGTTTGACACGCGATTTCAGCAGTGTACGTGTATTACTGGGGTGCGCGGGAAGTTCCACAAGCGATTTCAGCAGGGTACGTGTATTTCTGGGGTGCGGGGAAGTTTAACACGCGATTTCAGCAGGGTACGTGTATTACTGGGGTGCCCAGGAAGTTCCACACGCGATTTCAGCAGGGTACGTGTATTTCTGGGGTGCAGGGAAGTTTAACAGGCGATTTCAGCAGGGTACGTGTATTACTGGGGTGCGCGGGAAGTTCCACACGCGATTTCAGCAGGGTACGTGTTCTGGGGTGCGGGGAAGTTTAACACGTGATTACAGCAGAGTACGTGTATTACTGGGGTGCACAGGAAGTTCCACACACGATTTCAGCAGGGTACGTGTATTACTGGGGTGCGCGGGAAGTTCCACACGCGATTTCAGCAGGGTACGTGTATTTCTTGGGTGCAGGAAAGTTTAACACGCAATTACAGCAGGGTACGTGTATTACAGGGGTGCGCGAGATGTTCCACACGCGATTTCAGCAGGGTACGTGTATTTCTGGGGTGCGGGGAAGTTTAACATGCGATTTCAGCAGGGTACGTGTATTACGGGGGTGCGCGGGAAGTTCCACACGCGATTTCAGCAAGGTACGTGTATTTCTGGGGTGCGGGGAAGTTTGACAAGCGATTTCAGCAGTGTACGTGTATTTCTGGGGTGCGGGGAAGTTTGACAAGCGATTTCAGCAGGGTACGTGTATTTCTGGGGTGCGGGGAAGTTTGACAAGCGATTTCAGCAGGGTACGTGTATTTCTGGGGTGCCCAGGAAGTTCCACACGCGATTTCAGCAGGGTACGTGTATTTCTGGGGTGCGGGGAAGTTTAACACGCGATTTCAGCAGGGTACTTGTATTACTGCGGTGCGTGGGAAGTTCCACACGCGATTTCAGCAGGGTACATGTATTTCTGGGGTGCAGGGAAGTTTAACACGCGATTACAGCAGGGTACGTGTATTACAGGGTTGCGCAGGAAGTTCCACACGCAATTTCAGCAAGGTACGTGTATTTCTGGGGTGCGGGGAAGTTTGACACGCGATTTCAGCAGTGTACGTGTATTACTGGGGTGCGCGGGAAGTTCCACAAGCGATTTCAGCAGGGTACGTGTATTTCTGGGGTGCGGGGAAGTTTAACACGCGATTTCAGCAGGGTACGTGTATTACTGGGGTGCCCAGGAAGTTCCACACGCGATTTCAGCAGGGTACGTGTATTTCTGGGGTGCAGGGAAGTTTAACAGGCGATTTCAGCAGGGTACGTGTATTACTGCGGTGCGTGGGAAGTTCCACACACGATTTCAGCAGGGTACATGTATTTCTGGGGTGCAGGGAAGTTTAACACGCGATTACAGCAGGGTACGTGTATTACTGGGGTGCGCGGGAAGTTCCACACGCGATTTCAGCAGGGTACGTGTTCTGGGGTGCGGGGAAGTTTAACACGTGATTACAGCAGAGTACGTGTATTACTGGGGTGCACAGGAAGTTCCACACACGATTTCAGCAGGGTACGTGTATTACTGGGGTGCGCGGGAAGTTCCACACGCGATTTCAGCAGGGTACGTGTATTTCTTGGGTGCAGGAAAGTTTAACACGCAATTACAGCAGGGTACGTGTATTACAGGGGTGCGCGAGATGTTCCACACGCGATTTCAGCAGGGTACGTGTATTTCTGGGGTGCGGGGAAGTTTAACATGCGATTTCAGCAGGGTACGTGTATTACTGGGGTGCGCGGGAAGTTCCACACGCGATTTCAGCAAGGTACGTGTATTTCTGGGGTGCGGGGAAGTTTGACAAGCGATTTCAGCAGTGTACGTGTATTACTCGGGTGCAGGGAAGTTTAACACGTGATTACAGCAGGGTACGTGTATTACAGGGGTGCGCAGGAAGTTCCACACGCGATTTCAGCAGGGTACGTGTATTTCTGGGGTGCGGGGAAGTTTAATATGCGATTTCAGCAGGGTACGTGTATTTCTGGGGTGCGGGGAAGTTTGACAAGCGATTTCAGCAGGGTACGTGTATTTCTGGGGTGCCCAGGAAGTTCCACACGCGATTTCAGCAGGGTACGTGTATTTCTGGGGTGCGGGGAAGTTTAACACGCGATTTCAGCAGGGTACTTGTATTACTGCGGTGCGTGGGAAGTTCCACACGCGATTTCAGCAGGGTACATGTATTTCTGGGGTGCAGGGAAGTTTAACACGCGATTACAGCAGGGTACGTGTATTACTGGGATGCGCGGGAAGTTCCACACGCGATTTCAGCAGGGTATGTGTTCTGGGGTGCGGGGAAGTTTAACACGTGATTACAGCAGGGTACGTGTATTACTGGGGTGCACAGGAAGTTCCACACACGATTTCAGCAGGGTACGTGTATTACTGCGGTGCGCAGGAAGTTCCACACGCGATTTCAGCAGGGTACGTGTATTTCTTGGGTGCAGGAAAGTTTAACACGCAATTACAGCAGGGTACGTGTATTACAGGGGTGCGCGAGATGTTCCACACGCGATTTCAGCAGGGTACGTGTATTTCTGGGGTGCGGGGAAGTTTAACATGCAATTTCAGCAGGGTACGTGTATTACTGGGGTGCGCGGGAAGTTCCACACGCGATTTCAGCAAGGTACGTGTATTTCTGGGGTGCGGGGAAGTTTGACAAGCGATTTCAGCAGTGTACGTGTATTACTGGGGTGCAGGGAAGTTTAACACGTGATTACAGCAGGGTACGTGTATTACAGGGGTGCACAGGAAGTTCCACACGCGATTTCAGCATGGTACGTGTATTTCTGGGGTGCGGGGAAGTTTAATATGCGATTTCAGCAGGGTACGTGTATTTCTGGGGTGAGGGGAAGTTTAACACGTGATTACAGCAGGGTACGTGTATTACAGGGGTGCGCAGGAAGTTCCACACGCGATTTCAGCAGGGTACGTGTATTTCTGGGGTGTGCGGGAAGTTTAACACTCAATTTCATCAGGGTACGTGTATTACTGGGGTGCGCGGGAAGTTCCACACGCGATTTCAGCAGGGTAGCTGTATTTCTGGGGTGCGGGGAGGTTTAACACGCAATTTCAGCAGGGTACGTGTATTACTGGGGTGCGCGGGAAGTTCCACACGCGATTTCAGCAGGGTACGTGTATTTCTTGGGTGCAGGGAAGTTTAACACGCAATTACAGCAGGGTACGTGTATTACAGGGGTGCGCGAGATGTTCCACACGCGATTTCAGCAGTGTACGTGTATTTCTGGGGTGCGGGGAAGTTTAACATGCGATTTCAGCAGGGTACGTGTATTACTGGGGTGCGCGGGAAGTTCCACATGCGATTTCAGCAGGGTACGTGTATTTCTGGGGTGCGGAGAAGTTTGACAAGCGATTTCAGCAGTGCACGTGTATTACTGGGGTGCGGGGAAGTTTGACAAGCGATTTCAGCAGTGTACGTGTATTACTGGGGTGCGGGGAAGTTTAACACGTGATTACAGCAGGGTACGTGTATTACAGGGGTGCGCAAGAAGTTCCACACGCAATTTCAGCAGGGTACGTGTATTTCTGGGGTGCGGGGAAGTTTAACACGCGATTACAGCAGGGTACATGTATTACAGGGGTGCGCGGGTTGTTCCACACATGATTTCAGCAGGGTACATGTATTTCTGGGGTGCGGGGAAGTGTAACACGCGATTTCAGCAGGGTACGTGTATTACTGGGGTGTGCAGGAAATTCCACACGCGATTTCAGCAGGATACGTGTATTTCTGGGGTGCGGGGAAGTTTAACATTCAATTTCAGCAGGGTATGTGTATTACTGGGGTGCGCGGGAAGTTCCACACGCGATTTCGGCAGGGTACATGTATTTCTGGGGTGCGGGGAAGTTTAACACGCGATTTCAGCAGGGTGCGTTTATTACTGGGGTGCGCGGGAAGTTCCACACGCGATTTCAGCAGGGTACGTGTATTTCTGGGGTGTGGGGAAGTTTAACACGCGATTACAGCAGGGTACGTGTATTACAGGGGTGCGTGGGAAGTTCCACATGTGATTTCAGCAGGGTACGTGTATTTCTGGGGTGCGGGGGAAGTTCCACACGCGATTTCAGCAGGGTACGTGTATTTCTGGGGTGCGGGGAAGTTTAACACGCAATTTCAGCAGGGTACATGTATTACTGGGGTGCGCAGGAAGTTCCACATGCGATTTCAGCAGTGTACATGTATTTCTGGGGTGCGGGGAAGTTCCACACGCGATTTCAGCAGGGTACGTGTATTTCTGGGGTGCGGGGAAGTTTAACACGCGATTACAGCAGGGTACTTGTATTACTGGTGTGCACGGGAAGTTCCACACACGATTTCAGCAGGGTACGTGTATTACAGGGGTGCGCAGGAAGTTCCACACGCAATTTCAGCAGGGTACGTGTATTACAGGGGTGCGCAGGAAGTTCCACAAGCGATTTCAGCAGGGTACGTGTATTTCTGGGGTGTGGGGAAGTTTAACACGTGATTACAGCAGGGTACGTGTATTACAGGGGTGCGCAGGAAGTTCCACACGCGATTTCAGCAGGGTACGTTTATTTCTGGGGTGCGGGGAAGTTTAACACGTGATTTCAGTAGGGTACATGTATTACTGGGGTGCGCGGGAAGTTCCACACGCGATTTCAGCAGGGTACGTGTATTTCTGGGGTGCGCGGGAAGTTTAACACGCAATTTCAGCAGGGTACGTGTATTACTGGGGTGCGCGAGAAGTTCCACACGCGATTTCAGCAGCATACGTGTATTTCTGGGGTGCGGGGAAGTTTAACACGTGATTTCAGCAGGGTACGTGTATTACTGGGGTGCGTGGGAAGTTCCACACGCGATTTCAGCAGGGTACGTGTATTTCTGGGGTGCAGGGAAGTTTAACACGCGATTACAGCAGGGTACGTGTATTACAGGGTTGCGCAGGAAGTTCCACACGCAATTTCAGCAAGGTACGTGTATTTCTGGGGTGCGGGGAAGTTTGACACGCGATTTCAGCAGTGTACGTGTATTACTGGGGTGCGCGGGAAGTTCCACAAGCGATTTCAGCAGGGTACGTGTATTTCTGGGGTGCGGGGAAGTTTAACACGCGATTTCAGCAGGGTACGTGTATTACTGGGGTGCCCAGGAAGTTCCACACGCGATTTCAGCAGGGTACGTGTATTTCTGGGGTGCAGGGAAGTTTAACACGCGATTTCAGCAGGGTACGTGTATTACTGCGGTGCGTGGGAAGTTCCACACACGATTTCAGCAGGGTACATGTATTTCTGGGGTGCAGGGAAGTTTAACACGCGATTACAGCAGGGTACGTGTATTACTGGGGTGCGCGGGAAGTTCCACACGCGATTTCAGCAGGGTACGTGTTCTGGGGTGCGGGGAAGTTTAACACGTGATTACAGCAGAGTACGTGTATTACTGGGGTGCACAGGAAGTTCCACACACGATTTCAGCAGGGTACGTGTATTACTGGGGTGCGCGGGAAGTTCCACACGCGATTTCAGCAGGGTACGTGTATTTCTTGGGTGCAGGAAAGTTTAACACGCAATTACAGCAGGGTACGTGTATTACAGGGGTGCGCGAGATGTTCCACACGCGATTTCAGCAGGGTACGTGTATTTCTGGGGTGCGGGGAAGTTTAACATGCGATTTCAGCAGGGTACGTGTATTACTGGGGTGCGCGGGAAGTTCCACATGCGATTTCAGCAAGGTACGTGTATTTCTGGGGTGCGGGGAAGTTTGACAAGCGATTTCAGCAGTGTACGTGTATTACTCGGGTGCAGGGAAGTTTAACACGTGATTACAGCAGGGTACGTGTATTACAGGGGTGCGCAGGAAGTTCCACACGCGATTTCAGCAGGGTACGTGTATTTCTGGGGTGCGGGGAAGTTTAATATGCGATTTCAGCAGGGTACGTGTATTTCTGGGGTGCGGGGAAGTTTGACAAGCGATTTCAGCAGGGTACGTGTATTTCTGGGGTGAGGGGAAGTTTAACACGTGATTACAGCAGGGTACGTGTATTACAGGGGTGCGGAGGAAGTTCCACACGTGATTTCAGCAGGGTACGTGTATTTCTGGGGTGCGGGGAAGTTTAACACGCGATTACAGCAGGGTACGTGTATTACTGGGGTGTGCGGGAAATTCCACACGCGATTTCAGCAGGGTAAGTGTATTTCTGGGGTGCGGGGAAGTTTAACACGTGATTACAGCAGGGTACGTGTATTACAGGGGTGCGCAGGAAGTTCCACACGCGATTTCAGCAGGGTACGTGTATTTCTGGGGTGCGGGGAAGTTTAACATGCTATTTCAGTAGGGTACGTGTATTACTGGGGTGCGCGGGAAGTTTAACACGCAATTTCAGCCGGGTACGTGTATTAATGGGGTGCGCGGGAAGTTCCACACGCAATTTCAGCAGGGTACGTGTATTACAGGGGTGCGCAGGAAGTTCCACAAGCGATTTCAGCAGGGTACGTGTATTTCTGGGGTGTGGGGAAGTTTAACACGTGATTACAGCAGGGTACGTGTATTACAGGGGTGCGCAGGAAGTTCCACACGCGATTTCAGCAGAGTACGTTTATTTCTGGGGTGCGGGGAAGTTTAACACCCGATTACAGCAGGGTACATGTATTACAGGGGTGCGCAGGTTGTTCCACACATGATTTCAGCAGGGTACATGTATTTCTGGGGTGTGGGGAAGTTTAACACGCGATTTCAGTAGGGTACGTGTATTACAGGGCTGCACGGGAAGTTCCACATGAGATTTCAGCAGGGTACGTGTATTTCTGGGGTGTGCGGGAAGTTTAACACTCAATTTCAGCAGGGTATGTGTATTACAGGGGTGCGCGGGAAGTTCCACACGCGATTTCAGCAGGGTACGTGTATTTCTGGGGTGCGCGGGAAGTTTAACACGCAATTTCAGCAGGGTACGTGTGTTACTGGGGTGCGCGAGAAGTTCCACACGCGATTTCAGCAGCATACGTGTATTTCTGGGGTGCGGGGAAGTTTAACACGTGATTACAGCAGGGTAGGTGCTTAACAGGGATGCGCGGGAAGTTCCACTCGCGATTTCAGCATGGTACGTGTATTTCTGGGGTGCGGGGAAGTTTAACACGTGATTTCAGCAGGGTACGTGTATTACTGGGGTGCGTGGGAAGTTCCACACGCGATTTCAGCAGGGTACGTGTGTTTCTGGGGTGCAGGGAAGTTTAACACGCGATTTCAGCAGGGTATGTGTATTACAGGGGTGCGCAGGAAGTTCCACACGCAATTTCAGCAAGGTACGTGTATTTCTGGGGTGCGGGGAAGTTTGACACGCGATTTCAGCAGTGTACGTGTATTACTGGGGTGCGCGGGAAGTTCCACAAGCGATTTCAGCAGGGTACGTGTATTTCTGGGGTGCGGGGAAGTTTAACACGCGATTTCAGCAGGGTACGTGTATTACTGGGGTGCCCAGGAAGTTCCACACGCGATTTCAGCAGGGTACGTGTATTTCTGGGGTGCGGGGAAGTTTAACACGCGATTTCAGCAGGGTACGTGTATTACTGCGGTGCGTGGGAAGTTCCACACGCGATTTCAGCAGGGTACATGTATTACTGGGGTGCGCGGGAAGTTCCACACGCGATTTCAGCAGGGTACGTGTTCTGGGGTGCGGGGAAGTTTAACACGTGATTACAGCAGAGTACGTGTATTACTGGGGTGCACAGGAAGTTCCACACACGATTTCAGCAGGGTACGTGTATTACTGGGGTGCGCGGGAAGTTCCACACGCGATTTCAGCAGGGTACGTGTATTTCTTGGGTGCAGGAAAGTTTAACACGCAATTACAGCAGGGTACGTGTATTACAGGGGTGCGCGAGATGTTCCACACGCGATTTCAGCAGGGTACCTGTATTTCTGGGGTGCGGGGAAGTTTAACATGCGATTTCAGCAGGGTACGTGTATTACTGGGGTGCGCGGGAAGTTCCACACGCGATTTCAGCAAGGTACGTGTATTTCTGGGGTGCGGGGAAGTTTGACAAGCGATTTCAGCAGTGTACGTGTATTACTCGGGTGCAGGGAAGTTTAACACGTGATTACAGCAGGGTACGTGTATTACAAGGGTGCGCAGGAAGTTCCACACGCGATTTCAGCAGGGTACGTGTATTTCTGGGGTGCGGGGAAGTTTAATATGCGATTTCAGCAGGGTACGTGTATTTCTGGGGTGCGGGGAAGTTTGACAAGCGATTTCAGCAGGGTACGTGTATTACAGGGGTGCGGAGGAAGTTCACACGTGATTTCAGCAGGGTACGTGTATTTCTGGGGTGCGGGGAAGTTTAACACGCGATTACAGCAGGGTACGTGTATTACTGGGGTGTGTGGGAAATTCCACACGCGATTTCAGCAGGGTACGTGTATTTCTGGGGTGCGGGGAAGTTTAACACGCGATTACAGTAGGGTATGTGTATTACAGGGGTGCACGGGAAGTTCCACACGCGATTTCAGCAGGGTACGTGTATTTCTGGGGTGCGGGGAAGTTTAACACGCGATTACAGTAGGGTATGTGTATTACAGGGGTGCACGGGAAGTTCCACACGAGATTTCAGCAGGGTACGTGTATTTCTGGGGTGTGTGGGAAATTCCACACGCGATTTCAGCAGGGTACGTGCATTTCTTGGGTGCAGGGAAGTTTAACACGCAATTACAGCAGGGTACGTGTATTACAGGGGTGCGCGAGATGTTCCACACGCGATTTCAGCAGGGTACGTGTATTTCTGGGGTGCGGGGAAGTTTAACATGCGATTTCAGCAGGGTACGTGTATTACTGGGGTGCGCGGGAAGTTCCACATGCGATTTCAGCAGGGTACGTGTATTTCTGGGGTGCGGAGAAGTTTGACAAGCGATTTCAGCAGTGTACGTGTATTACTGGGGTGCGGGGAAGTTTGACAAGCGATTTCAGCAGTGTACGTGCATTACTGGGGTGCGAGGAAGTTTAACACGTGATTTCAGTAGGGTACGTGTATTACTGGGGTGCGCGGGAAGTTCCACACGCGATTTCAGCAGGGTACGTGTATTTCTGGGGTGCGGGGAAGTTTAACACGTGATTACAGCAGGGTACGTGTATTACAGGGGTGCGCAGGAAGTTCCACACGCGATTTCAGCAGGGTACGTGTATTTCTGGGGTGCGGGGAAGTTTAACATGCTATTTCAGTAGGGTACGTGTATTACTGGGGTGCGCGGGAAGTTCCACACGCAATTTCAGCAGGGTACGTGTATTACAGGGGTGCGCAGGAAGTTCCACAAGCGATTTCAGCAGGGTATGTGTATTTCTGGGGTGTGGGGAAGTTTAACACGTGATTACAGCAGGGTACGTGTATTACAGGGGTGCGCAGGAAGTTCCACACGCGATTTCAGCAGGGTACGTTTATTTCTGGGGTGCGGGGAAGTTTAACACGCGATTTCAGTAGGGTACGTGTATTACAGGGCTGCACGGGAAGTTCCACATGAGATTTCAGCAGTGTATGTGTATTACTGGGGTGCGCGGGAAGTTCCACACGCGATTTCAGCAGGGTACGTGTATTTCTGGGGTGCGCGGGAAGTTTAACACGCAATTTCAGCAGGGTACGTGTATTACTGGGGTGCGCGAGAAGTTCCACACGCAATTTCAGCAGCATACGTGTATTTCTGGGGTGCGGGGAAGTTTAAAACGTGATTACAGCAGGGTAGGTGCTTAACAGGGATGTGCGGGAAGTTCCACTCGCGATTTCAGCATGGTACGTGTATTTCTGGGGTGCGGGGAAGTTTAACACGCGATTTCAGCAGGGTACGTGTATTACTGGGGTGCGCGGGAAGTTCCACACGCGATTTCAGCAGGGTACGTGTATTTCTGGGGTGCGGGGAGGTTTAACACGTGATTTCAGCAGGGTACGTGTATTACTGGGGTGCGTGGGAAGTTCCACACGCGATTTCAGCAGGGTACGTGTATTTCTGGGGTGCAGGGAAGTTTAATATGCGATTTCAGCAGGGTACGTGTATTTCTGGGGTGCGGGGAAGTTTGACAAGCGATTTCAGCAGGGTACGTGTATTTCTGGGGTGAGGGGAAGTTTAATACGTGATTACAGCAGGGTACGTGTATTACAGGGGTGCGGAGGAAGTTCACACGTGATTTCAGCAGGGTACGTGTATTTCTGGGGTGCGGGGAAGTTTAACACGCGATTACAGCAGGGTACGTGTATTACTGGGGTGTGTGGGAAATTCCACACGCGATTTCAACAGGGTACGTGTATTTCTGGGGTGCGGGGAAGTTTAACACGCGATTACAGTAGGGTATGTGTATTACAGGGGTGCACGGGAAGTTCCACACGAGATTTCAGCAGGGTACGTGTATTTCTGGGGTGTGCGGGAAGTTTAACACTCAATTTCAGCAGGGTATGTTTATTACTGGGGTGCGCGGGAAGTTCCACACGCGATTTCAGCAGGGTAGGTGTATTTCTGGGGTGCGGGGAGGTTTAACACGCAATTTCAGCAGGGTACGTGTATTACTGGGGTGTGCGGGAAGTTCCACACGCGATTTCAGCAGGGTACGTGTATTTCTTGGGTGCGCGGGAAGTTCCACACACGATTTCAGCAGGGTACGTGTATTACTGGGGTGCGCGGGAAGTTCCACACGCGATTTCAGCAGGGTACGTGTTCTGGGGTGCGGGGAAGTTTAACACGTGATTACAGCAGGGTACGTGTATTACTGGGGTGCACAGGAAGTTCCACACACGATTTCAGCAGGGTACGTGTATTTCTGGGGTGCACGGGAAGTTTAACACGCAATTTCAGCAGGGTACGTGTATTACTGGGATGCGCGAGAAGTTCCACACGCAATTTCAGCAGCATACGTGTATTTCTGGGGTGCGGGGAAGTTTAAAACGTGATTACAGCAGGGTAGGTGCTTAACAGGGATGCGCGGGAAGTTCCACTCGCGATTTCAGCATGGTAGGTGTATTTCTGGGGTGCGGGGAAGTTTAACACGCGATTTCAGCAGGGTACGTGTATTACTGGGGTGCGCGGGAAGTTCCACACGCGATTTCAGCAGGGTACGTGTATTTCTGGGGTGCGGGGAGGTTTAACACGTGATTTCAGCAGGGTACGTGTATTACTGGGGTGCGTGGGAAGTTCCACACGCGATTTCAGCAGGGTACGTGTATTTCTGGGGTGCAGGGAAGTTTAACACGCGATTACAGCAGGGTACGTGTATTACAGGGGTGCGCAGGAAGTTCCACACGCAATTTCAGCAAGGTACGTGTATTTCTGGGGTGCGGGGAAGTTTGACAAGCGATTTCAGCAGGGTACGTGTATTACTGGGGTGCGGGGAAGTTTAACACGTGATTACAGCAGGGTACGTGTATTACAGGGGTGCGCAGGAAGTTCCACACGCGATTTCAGCAGGGTATGTGTATTTCTGGGGTGCGGGGAAGTTTAACACGCGATTACAGCGGGGAACATGTATTACAGGGGTGCGCGGGTTGTTCCACACATGATTTCAGCAGGGTACATGTATTTCTGGGGTGCGGGAAGTGTAACACGCAATTTCAGCAGGGTACGTGTATTACTGGGGTGCGCGGGAAGTTCCACACGCAATTTCCACAGGGTATGTGTATTTCTGGGGTGCGGGGAAGTTTAACATGCGATTACAGTAGGGTATGTGTATTACAGGGGTGCACGGGAAGTTCCACATGAGATTTCAGCAGGGTACGTGTATTACTGGGGTGCGCGGGAAGTGCCACATGCGATTTCAGCAGGGTAGGTGTATTTCTGGGGTGCGGGGAAGTTCCACACGCGATTTCAGCAGCATAAGTGTATTTCTGGGGTGCGGGGAAGTTTAACACGTGATTACAGCAGGGTACGTGCTTAACAGGGATGTGCAGGAAGTTCCACTCGCGATTTCAGCATGGTACGTGTATTTCTGGGGTGCGGGGAAGTTTAACACGCGATTTCAGCAGTGTACGTGTATTACTGGGGTGCGCGGGAAGTTCCACAAGCGATTTCAGCAGGGTACGTGTATTTCTGGGGTGCGGGGAAGTTTAACACGCGATTTCAGCAGGGTACGTGTATTACTGGGGTGCCCAGGAAGTTCCACACGCGATTTCAGCAGGGTACGTGTATTTCTGGGGTGCGGGGAAGTTTAACACGCGATTTCAGCAGGGTACGTGTATTACTGCGGTGCGTGGTAAGTTCCACACGCGATTTCAGCAGGGTACATGTATTTCTGGGGTGCAGGGAAGTTTAACACGCAATTACAGCAGGGTACGTGTATTACTGGGGTGCGCGGGAAGTTCCACACGCGATTTCAGCAGGGTACGTGTTCTGGGATGCGGGGAAGTTTAACACGTGATTACAGCAGGGTACGTGTATTACTGGGGTGCACAGGAAGTTCCACACACGATTTCAGCAGGGTACGTGTATTACTGGGGTGCGCGGGAAGTTCCACACGCGATTTCAGCAGGGTACGTGTTCTGTGGTGCGGGGAAGTTTAACACGTGATTACAGCAGGGTACGTGTATTACTGGGGTGCACAGGAAGTTCCACACACGATTTCAGCAGGGTACGTGTATTACTGCGGTGCGCGGGAAGTTCCACACGCGATTTCAGCAGGGTACGTGTATTTCTTGGGTGCAGGAAAGTTTAACACGCAATTACAGCAGGGTACGTGTATTACAGGGGTGCGCGAGATGTTCCACATGCGATTTCAGCAGGGTACGTGTATTACTGGGGTGCGCGGGAAGTTCCACACGCGATTTCAGCAAGGTACGTGTATTTCTGGGGTGCGGGGAAGTTTGACAAGCGATTTCAGCAGTGTACGTGTATTACTCGGGTGCAGGGAAGTTTAACATGCGATTACAGCAGGGTACGTGTATTACAGGGGTGCGCAGGAAGTTCCACACGCGATTTCAGCAGGGTACGTGTATTTCTGGGGTGCGGGGAAGTTTAATATGCAATTTCAGCAGGGTACGTGTATTTCTGGGGTGCGGGGAAGTTTGACAAGCGATTTCAGCAGGGTACGTGTATTTCTGGGGTGAGGGGAAGTTTAACACGTGATTACAGCAGGGTACGTGTATTACAGGGGTGCGGAGGAAGTTCCACACGTGATTTCAGCAGGGTACGTGTATTTCTGGGGTGCGGGGAAGTTTAACACGCGATTACAGCAGGGTACGTGTATTACTGGGGTGTGCGGGAAATTCCACACGCGATTTCAGCAGGGTACGTGTATTTCTGGGGTGCGGGGAAGTTTAACACGCGATTACAGTAGGGTATGTGTATTACAGGGGTGGACGGGAAGTTCCACACGAGATTTCAGCAGGGTACGTGTATTTCTGGGGTGTGCGGGAAGTTTAACACTCAATTTCAGCAGGATATGTGTATTACTGGGGTGCGCGGGAAGTTCCACACGCGATTTCAGCAGGGTAGGTGTATTTCTGGGGTGCGGGGAGGTTTAACACGCAATTTCAGCAGGGTACGTGTATTACTGGGGTGCGCGGGAAGTTCCACATGCGATTTCAGCAGGGTACGTGTATTTCTTGGGTGCAGGGAAGTTTAACACGCAATTACAGCAGGGTACGTGTATTACAGGGGTGCGTGAGATGTTCCACACGCGATTTCAGCAGGGTACGTGTATTTCTGGGGTGCGGGGAAGTTTAACATGCGATTTCAGCAGGGTACGTGTATTACTGGGGTGTGCGGGAAGTTCCACATGCGATTTCAGCAGGGTACGTGTATTTCTGGGGTGCGGAGAAGTTTGACAAGCGATTTCAGCAGTGTACGTGTATTACTGGGGTGCGGGGAAGTTTGACAAGCGATTTCAGCAGTGTACGTGTATTACTGGGGTGCGGGGAAGTTTAACACGTGATTACAGCAGGGTACGTGTATTACAGGGGTGCGCAAGAAGTTCCACACGCGATTTCAGCAGGGTACGTGTATTTCTGGGGTGCGGGGAAGTTTAACACGCGATTACAGCAGGGTACATGTATTACAGGGGTGCGCGGGTTGTTCCACACATGATTTCAGCAGGGTACATGTATTTCTGGGGTGCGGGGAAGTGTAACACGCGATTTCAGCAGGGTACGTGTATTACTGGGGTGTGTGGGAAATTCCACACGCGGTTTCAGCAGGATACGTGTATTTCTGGGGTGCGGGGAAGTTTAACATTCAATTTCAGCAGGGTATGTGTATTACTGGGGTGCGTGGGAAGTTCCACACGCGATTTCAGCAGGGTACGTGTATTTCTGGGGTGCGGGGAAGTTTAACACGCGATTTCAGCAGGGTGCGTGTATTACTGGGGTGCGCGGGAAGTTCCACACGCGATTTCAGCAGGGTACGTGTATTTCTGGGGTGTGGGGAAGTTTAACACGCGATTACAGCAGGGTACGTGTATTACAGGGGTGCGCGGGAAGTTCCACACGTGATTTCAGCAGGGTACGTGTATTTCTGGGGTGCGGGGAAGTTAAACACGCGATTTCAGCAGGGTACATGTATTACTGGGGTGCGCGGGAAGTTCCACACACGATTTCAGCAGGGTACGTGTATTTCTGGGGTGCGGGGAAGTTTAACACGCGATTTCAGCAAGGTACATGTATTACTGGGGTGCGCAGGAAGTTCCACATGCGATTTCAGCAGTGTACATGTATTTCTGGGGTGCGGGGAAGTTTAACACGCGATTACAGCAGGGTACGTGTATTACTGGTGTGCACGGGAAGTTCCACACACGATTTCAGCAGGGTATGTGTATTACAGGGGTGCGCAGGAAGTTCCACACGCAATTTCAGCAAGGTACGTGTATTTCTGCGGTGCGGGGAAGTTTAACACGCAATTTCAGCAGTGTACATGTATTACTGGGGTGCGCGGGAAGTTCCACACGCCATTTCAGCAGGGTACGTGTATTTCTGGGGTGCGGGGAAGTTTGACAAGCGATTTCAGCAGGGTACGTGTATTACTTGGGTGTGGGGAAGTTTAACACAAGATTACAGCAGGGTACGTGTATTACAGGGGTGCGCAGGAAGTTCCACACCCGATTTCAGCAGGGTACGTGTATTTCTGGGGGGCGGGAAAGTTTAACACACGATTACAGCAGGGTACATGTATTACAGGGGTGCGGGCGTTGTTCCACACATGATTTCAGCAGGGTACATGTATTTCTGGGGTGTGGGGAAGTGTAACACGCGATTTCAGCAGGGTACGTGTATTTCTGGGGTGCGGGGAAGTTTAACATGCGATTTCAGTAGGGTACGTGTATTACTGGGGTGCGCGGGAAGTTTAACACGCAATTTCAGCAGGTTACGTGTATTACTGGGGTGCGCAGGAAGTTCCACACGCGATTTCAGCAGGGTACGTGTATTACAGGGGTGCGCAGGAAGTTCCACAAGCGATTTCAGCAGGGTACGTGTATTTCTGGGGTGTGGGGAAGTTTAACACGTGATTACAGCAGGGTACGTGTATTACAGGGGTGCGCAGGAAGTTCCACACGCGATTTCAGCAGGGTACGTGTATTTCTGGGGTGCGGGGAAGTTTAACACGCGATTACAGCAGGGTACATGTATTACAGGGGTGCGCAGGTTGTTCCACACATGATTTCAGCAGGGTACATGTATTTCTGGGGTGCGGGGAAGTTTAACACGCGATTTCAGTAGGGTACGTGTATTACAGGGCTGCACGGGAAGTTCCACATGAGATTTCAGCAGGGTACGTGTATTTCTGGGGTGTGGGGGAAGTTCCACACGCAATTTCAGCAGGGTACGTGTATTACTGGGGTGCACGAGAAGTTCCACACGCGATTTCAGCAGCATACGTGTATTTCTGGGGTGCAGGGAAGTTTAACACGTGATTACAGCGGGTAGGTGCTTAACAGGGATGCGCGGGAAGTTCCACTCGCGATTTCAGCATGGTACGTGTATTTCTGGGGTGCGGGGAAGTTCCACACGCGATTTCAGCAGGGTACGTGTATTTCTGGGGTGCGGGGAAGTTTAACACGCGATTACAGCAGGGTACGTGTATTACTGGTGTGCACGGGAAGTTCCGCACACGATTTCAGCAGGGTACGTGTATTTCAGGGGTGCGCAGGAAGTTCCACACGCAATTTCAGCAAGGTACGTGTATTTCTGCGGTGCGGGGAGGTTTAACATGCAATTTCAGCAGTGTACGTGTATTACTGGGGTGCGCGGAAAGTTCCACACGCGATTTCAGCAGGGTACGTGTATTTCTGGGGTGCAGGGAAGTTTGACAAGCGATTTCAGCAGGGTACGTGTATTACTGGGGTGCGGGGAAGTTTAACACGTGATTACAGCAGGGTACCTGTATTACAGGGGTGCGCAGGAAGTTCCACACCCGATTTCAGCAGGGTACGTGTATTTCAGGGGGCAGGAAAGTTTAACACGCGATTACAGCAGGGTACATGTATTACAGGGGTGCGGGGGTTGTTCCACACATGATTTCAGCAGGGTACATGTATTTCTGGGGTGTGGGGAAGTGTAACACGCGATTTCAGCAGGGTACGTGTATTACTGGGGTGCGCGGGAAGTTCCACACGCGATTTCAGCAGTGTACGTGTATTACTGGGGTGCGCGGGAAGTTCCACAAGCGATTTCAGCAGGGTACGTGTATTTCTGGGGTGCGGGGAAGTTTAACACGCGATTTCAGCAGGGTATGTGTATTACAGGGGTGCGCAGGAAGTTCCACACGCAATTTCAGCAAGGTACGTGTATTTCTGGGGTGCGGGGAAGTTTGACACGCGATTTCAGCAGTGTACGTGTATTACTGGGGTGCGCGGGAAGTTCCACAAGCGATTTCAGCAGGGTACGTGTATTTCTGGGGTGCGGGGAAGTTTAACACGCGATTTCAGCAGGGTACGTGTATTACTGGGGTGCCCAGGAAGTTCCACACGCGATTTCAGCAGGGTACGTGTATTTCTGGGGTGCGGGGAAGTTTAACACGCGATTTCAGCAGGGTACGTGTATTACTGCGGTGCGTGGGAAGTTCCACACGCGATTTCAGCAGGGTACATGTATTACTGGGGTGCGCGGGAAGTTCCACACGCGATTTCAGCAGGGTACGTGTTCTGGGGTGCGGGGAAGTTTAACACGTGATTACAGCAGAGTACGTGTATTACTGGGGTGCACAGGAAGTTCCACACACGATTTCAGCAGGGTACGTGTATTACTGGGGTGCGCGGGAAGTTCCACACGCGATTTCAGCAGGGTACGTGTATTTCTTGGGTGCAGGAAAGTTTAACACGCAATTACAGCAGGGTACGTGTATTACAGGGGTGCGCGAGATGTTCCACACGCGATTTCAGCAGGGTACGTGTATTTCTGGGGTGCGGGGAAGTTTAACATGCGATTTCAGCAGGGTACGTGTATTACTGGGGTGCGCGGGAAGTTCCACACGCGATTTCAGCAAGGTACGTGTATTTCTGGGGTGCGGGGAAGTTTGACAAGCGATTTCAGCAGTGTACGTGTATTACTCGGGTGCAGGGAAGTTTAACACGTGATTACAGCAGGGTACGTGTATTACAAGGGTGCGCAGGAAGTTCCACACGCGATTTCAGCAGGGTACGTGTATTTCTGGGGTGCGGGGAAGTTTAATATGCGATTTCAGCAGGGTACGTGTATTTCTGGGGTGCGGGGAAGTTTGACAAGCGATTTCAGCAGGGTACGTGTATTACAGGGGTGCAGAGGAAGTTCACACGTGATTTCAGCAGGGTACGTGTATTTCTGGGGTGCGGGGAAGTTTAACACGCGATTACAGTAGGGTATGTGTATTACAGGGGTGCACGGGAAGTTCCACACGAGATTTCAGCAGGGTACGTGTATTTCTGGGGTGTGCGGGAAGTTTAACACTCAATTTCAGCAGGGTATGTTTATTACTGGGGTGCGCGGGAAGTTCCACACGCGATTTCAGCAGGGTACGTGTATTTCTTGGGTGCAGGGAAGTTTAACACGCAATTACAGCAGGGTACGTGTATTACAGGGGTGCGCGAGATGTTCCACACACGATTTCAGCAGGGTACGTGTATTTCTGGGGTGCGGGGAAGTTTAACATGCGATTTCAGCAGGGTACGTGTATTACTGGGGTGCGCGGGAAGTTCCACATGCGATTTCAGCAGGGTACGTGTATTTCTGGGGTGCGGAGAAGTTTGACAAGCGATTTCAGCAGTGTACGTGTATTACTGGGGTGCGGGGAAGTTTGACAAGCGATTTCAGCAGTGTACGTGTATTACTGGGGTGCGAGGAAGTTTAACACGTGATTTCAGTAGGGTACGTGTATTACTGGGGTGCGCGGGAAGTTCCACACGCGATTTCAGCAGGGTACGTGTATTTCTGGGGTGCGGGGAAGTTTAACACGTGATTACAGCAGGGTACGTGTATTACAGGGGTGCGCATGAAGTTCCACACGCGATTTCAGCAGGGTACGTGTATTTTTGGGGTGCGGGGAAGTTTAACATGCTATTTCAGTAGGGTACGTGTATTACTGGGGTGCGCGGGAAGTTCCACACGCAATTTCAGCAGGGTACGTGTATTACAGGGGTGCGCAGGAAGTTCCACAAGCGATTTCAGCAGGGTATGTGTATTTCTGGGGTGTGGGGAAGTTTAACACGTGATTACAGCAGGGTACGTGTATTACAGGGGTGCGCAGGAAGTTCCACACGCGATTTCAGCAGGGTACGTTTATTTCTGGGATGCGGGGAAGTTTAACACGCGATTTCAGTAGGGTACGTGTATTACAGGGCTGCACGGGAAGTTCCACATGAGATTTCAGCAGGGTATGTGTATTACTGGGGTGCGCGGGAAGTTCCACACGCGATTTCAGCAGGGTACGTGTATTTCTGGGGTGCGCGGGAAGTTTAACACGCAATTTCAGCAGGGTACGTGTATTACTGGGGTGCGCGAGAAGTTCCACACGCAATTTCAGCAGCATACGTGTATTTCTGGGGTGCGGGGAAGTTTAAAACGTGATTACAGCAGGGTAGGTGCTTAACAGGGATGTGCGGGAAGTTCCACTCGCGATTTCAGCATGGTACGTGTATTTCTGGGGTGCGGGGAAGTTTAACACGCGATTTCAGCAGGGTACGTGTATTACTGGGGTGCGCGGGAAGTTCCACACGCGATTTCAGCAGGGTACGTGTATTTCTGGGGTGCGGGGAGGTTTAACACGTGATTTCAGCAGGGTACGTGTATTACTGGGGTGCGTGGGAAGTTCCACACGCGATTTCAGCAGGGTACGTGTATTTCTGGGGTGCAGGGAAGTTTAATATGCGATTTCAGCAGGGTACGTGTATTTCTGGGGTGCGGGGAAGTTTGACAAGCGATTTCAGCAGGGTACGTGTATTTCTGGGGTGAGGGGAAGTTTAATACGTGATTACAGCAGGGTACGTGTATTACAGGGGTGCGGAGGAAGTTCACACGTGATTTCAGCAGGGTACGTGTATTTCTGGGGTGCGGGGAAGTTTAACACGCGATTACAGCAGGGTACGTGTATTACTGGGGTGTGTGGGAAATTCCACACGCGATTTCAACAGGGTACGTGTATTTCTGGGGTGCGGGGAAGTTTAACACGCGATTACAGTAGGGTATGTGTATTACAGGGGTGCACGGGAAGTTCCACACGAGATTTCAGCAGGGTACGTGTATTTCTGGGGTGTGCGGGAAGTTTAACACTCAATTTCAGCAGGGTATGTTTATTACTGGGGTGCGCGGGAAGTTCCACACGCGATTTCAGCAGGGTAGGTGTATTTCTGGGGTGCGGGGAGGTTTAACACGCAATTTCAGCAGGGTACGTGTATTACTGGGGTGCGCGGGAAGTTCCACACGCGATTTCAGCAGGGTACGTGTATTTCTTGGGTGCGCGGGAAGTTCCACATGCGATTTCAGCACGGTACGTGTATTTCTGGGGTGCGGAGAAGTTTGACAAGCGATTTCAGCAGTGTACGTGTATTACTGGGGTGCGGGGAAGTTTGACAAGCGATTTCAGCAGTGTACGTGTATTACTGGGGTGCGCGGGAAGTTCCACATGCGATTTCAGCAGGGTACGTGTATTTCTGGGGTGCGGAGAAGTTTGACAAGCGATTTCAGCAGTGTACGTGTATTACTGGGGTGCGGGGAAGTTTAACATGCGATTTCAGCAGGGTACGTGTATTACTGGGGTGCGCGGGAAGTTCCACATGCGATTTCAGCAGGGTACGTGTATTTCTGGGGTGCGGAGAAGTTTGACAAGCGATTTCAGCAGTGTACGTGTATTACTGGGGTGCGGGGAAGTTTGACAAGCGATTTCAGCAGTGTACGTGTATTACTGGGGTGCGAGGAAGTTTAACACGTGATTTCAGTAGGGTACGTGTATTACTGGGGTGCGCGGGAAGTTCCACACGCGATTTCAGCAGGGTACGTGTATTTCTGGGGTGCGGGGAAGTTTAACACGTGATTACAGCAGGGTACGTGTATTACAGGGGTACGCAGGAAGTTCCACACGCGATTTCAGCAGGGTACGTGTATTTCTGGGGTGCGGGGAAGTTTAACATGCTATTTCAGTAGGGTACGTGTATTACTGGGGTGCGCGGGAAGTTCCACACGCAATTTCAGCAGGGTACGTGTATTACAGGGGTGCGCAGGAAGTTCCACAAGCGATATCAGCAGGGTATGTGTATTTCTGGGGTGTGGGGAAGTTTAACACGTGATTACAGCAGGGTACGTGTATTACAGGGGTGCGCAGGAAGTTCCACACGCGATTTCGGCAGGGTACGTTTATTTCTGGGGTGCAGGGAAGTTTAACACGCGATTTCAGCAGGGTACGTGTATTACAGGGCTGCACGGGAAGTTCCACATGAGATTTCAGCAGGGTACGTGTATTTCTGGGGTGTGCTTGAAGTTTAACACTCAATTTCAGCAGGGTATGTGTATTACTGGGGTGCGCGGGAAGTTCCACACGCGATTTCAGCAGGGTACGTGTATTTCTGGGGTGCGCGGGAAGTTTAACACGCAATTTCAGCAGGGTACGTGTATTACTGGGGTGCACGAGAAGTTCCACACGCAATTTCAGCAGCATACGTGTATTTCTGGGGTGCGGGGAAGTTTAAAACGTGATTACAGCAGGGTAGGTGCTTAACAGGGATGCGCGGGAAGTTCCACTCGCGATTTCAGCATGGTACGTGTATTTCTGGGGTGCGGGGAAGTTTAACACGCGATTTCAGCAGGGTACGTGTATTACTGGGGTGCGCGGGAAGTTCCACACGCGATTTCAGCAGGGTACGTGTATTTCTGGGGTGCGGGGAGGTTTAACACGTGATTTCAGCAGGGTACGTGTATTACTGGGGTGCGTGGGAAGTTCCACACGCGATTTCAGCAGGGTACGTGTATTTCTGGGGTGCAGGGAAGTTTAACACGCGATTACAGCAGGGTACGTGTATTACAGGGGTGCGCAGGAAGTTCCACACGCAATTTCAGCAAGGTACGTGTATTTCTGGGGTGCGGCGAAGTTTGACAAGCGATTTCAGCAGGGTACGTGTATTACTGGGGTGCGGGGAAGTTTGACACGCGATTACAGCAGGGAACATGTATTACAGGGGTGCGCGGGTTGTTCCACACATGATTTCAGCAGGGTACATGTATTTCTGGGGTGCGGGAAGTGTAACACGCGATTTCAGCAGGGTACGTGTATTACTGGGGTGCGCGGGAAGTTCCACACGCAATTTCCACAGGGTATGTGTATTTCTGGGGTGCGGGGAAGTTTAACATGCGATTACAGTAGGGTATGTGTATTACAGGGGTGCACGGGAAGTTCCACATGAGATTTCAGCAGGGTACGTGTATTACTGGGGTGCGCGGGAAGTGCCACATGCGATTTCAGCAGGGTAGGTGTATTTCTGGGGTGCGGGGAAGTTCCACACGCGATTTCAGCAGCATAAGTGTATTTCTGGGGTGCGGGGAAGTTTAACACGTGATTACAGCAGGGTACGTGCTTAACAGGGATGCGCGGGAAGTTCCACTCGCGATTTCAGCATGGTACGTGTATTTCTGGGGTGCGGGGAAGTTTAACACGCGATTTCAGCAGTGTACGTGTATTACAGGGGTGCGCAGGAAGTTCCACACGCAATTTCAGCAAGGTACGTGTATTTCTGGGGTGCGGGGAAGTTTGACAAGCGATTTCAGCAGGGTACGTGTATTACTGGGGTGCGGGGAAGTTTAACACGTGATTACAGCAGGGTACGTGTATTACAGGGGTGCGCAGGAAGTTCCACACGCGATTTCAGCAGGGTACGTGTATTTCTGGGGTGCGGGGAAGTTTAACACGCGATTACAGCAGGGAACATGTATTACAGGGGTGCGCGGGTTGTTCCACACATGATTTCAGCAGGGTACATGTATTTCTGGGGTGCGGGAAGTGTAACACGCGATTTCAGCAGGGTACGTGTATTACTGGGGTGCGCGGGAAGTTCCACACGCAATTTCCACAGGGTATGTGTATTTCTGGGGTGCGGGGAAGTTTAACATGCGATTACAGTAGGGTATGTGTATTACAGGGGTGCACGGGAAGTTCCACATGAGATTTCAGCAGGGTACGTGTATTACTGGGGTGCGCGGGAAGTGCCACATGCGATTTCAGCAGGGTAGGTGTATTTCTGGGGTGCGGGGAAGTTCCACACGCGATTTCAGCAGCATAAGTGTATTTCTGGGGTGCGGGGAAGTTTAACACGTGATTACAGCAGGGTACGTGCTTAACAGGGATGCGCGGGAAGTTCCACTCGCGATTTCAGCATGGTACGTGTATTTCTGGGGTGCGGGGAAGTTTAACACGCGATTTCAGCAGTGTACGTGTATTACTGGGGTGCGCGGGAAGTTCCACAAGCGATTTCAGCAGGGTACGTGTATTTCTGGGGTGCGGGGAAGTTTAACACGCGATTTCAGCAGGGTACGTGTATTACTGGGGTGCCCAGGAAGTTCCACACGCGATTTCAGCAGGGTACGTGTATTTCTGGGGTGCGGGGAAGTTTAACACGCGATTTCAGCAGGGTACGTGTATTACTGCGGTGCGTGGTAAGTTCCACACGCGATTTCAGCAGGGTACATGTATTTCTGGGGTGCAGGGAAGTTTAACACGCAATTACAGCAGGGTACGTGTATTACTGGGGTGCGCGGGAAGTTCCACACGCGATTTCAGCAGGGTACGTGTTCTGGGATGCGGGGAAGTTTAACACGTGATTACAGCAGGGTACGTGTATTACTGGGGTGCACAGGAAGTTCCACACACGATTTCAGCAGGGTACGTGTATTACTGGGGTGCGCGGGAAGTTCCACACGCGATTTCAGCAGGGTACGTGTTCTGGGGTGCGGGGAAGTTTAACACGTGATTACAGCAGGGTACGTGTATTACTGGGGTGCACAGGAAGTTCCACACACGATTTCAGCAGGGTACGTGTATTTCTGGGGTGCGCGGGAAGTTTAACACGCAATTTCAGCAGGGTACGTGTATTACTGGGGTGCGCGAGAAGTTCCACACGCAATTTCAGCAGCATACGTGTATTTCTGGGGTGCGGGGAAGTTTAAAACGTGATTACAGCAGGGTAGGTGCTTAACAGGGATGCGCGGGAAGTTCCACTCGCGATTTCAGCATGGTAGGTGTATTTCTGGGGTGCGGGGAAGTTTAACACGCGATTTCAGCAGGGTACGTGTATTACTGGGGTGCGCGGGAAGTTCCACACGCGATTTCAGCAGGGTACGTGTATTTCTGGGGTGCGGGGAGGTTTAACACGTGATTTCAGCAGGGTACGTGTATTACTGGGGTGCGTGGGAAGTTCCACACGCGATTTCAGCAGGGTACGTGTATTTCTGGGGTGCAGGGAAGTTTAACACGCGATTACAGCAGGGTACGTGTATTACAGGGGTGCGCAGGAAGTTCCACACGCAATTTCAGCAAGGTACGTGTATTTCTGGGGTGCGGGGAAGTTTGACAAGCGATTTCAGCAGGGTACGTGTATTACTGGGGTGCGGGGAAGTTTAACACGTGATTACAGCAGGGTACGTGTATTACAGGGGTGCGCAGGAAGTTCCACACGCGATTTCAGCAGGGTACGTGTATTTCTGGGGTGCGGGGAAGTTTAACACGCGATTACAGCGGGGAACATGTATTACAGGGGTGCGCGGGTTGTTCCACACATGATTTCAGCAGGGTACATGTATTTCTGGGGTGCGGGAAGTGTAACACGCAATTTCAGCAGGGTACGTGTATTACTGGGGTGCGCGGGAAGTTCCACACGCAATTTCCACAGGGTATGTGTATTTCTGGGGTGCGGGGAAGTTTAACATGCGATTACAGTAGGGTATGTGTATTACAGGGGTGCACGGGAAGTTCCACATGAGATTTCAGCAGGGTACGTGTATTACTGGGGTGCGCGGGAAGTGCCACATGCGATTTCAGCAGGGTAGGTGTATTTCTGGGGTGCGGGGAAGTTCCACACGCGATTTCAGCAGCATAAGTGTATTTCCGGGGTGCGGGGAAGTTTAACACGTGATTACAGCAGGGTACGTGCTTAACAGGGATGTGCAGGAAGTTCCACTCGCGATTTCAGCATGGTACGTGTATTTCTGGGGTGCGGGGAAGTTTAACACGCGATTTCAGCAGTGTACGTGTATTACTGGGGTGCGCGGGAAGTTCCACAAGCGATTTCAGCAGGGTACGTGTATTTCTGGGGTGCGGGGAAGTTTAACACGCGATTTCAGCAGGGTACGTGTATTACTGGGGTGCCCAGGAAGTTCCACACGCGATTTCAGCAGGGTACGTGTATTTCTGGGGTGCGGGGAAGTTTAACACGCGATTTCAGCAGGGTACGTGTATTACTGCGGTGCGTGGTAAGTTCCACACGCGATTTCAGCAGGGTACATGTATTTCTGGGGTGCAGGGAAGTTTAACACGCAATTACAGCAGGGTACGTGTATTACTGGGGTGCGCGGGAAGTTCCACACGCGATTTCAGCAGGGTACGTGTTCTGGGATGCGGGGAAGTTTAACACGTGATTACAGCAGGGTACGTGTATTACTGGGGTGCACAGGAAGTTCCACACACGATTTCAGCAGGGTACGTGTATTACTGGGGTGCGCGGGAAGTTCCACACGCGATTTCAGCAGGGTACGTGTTCTGTGGTGCGGGGAAGTTTAACACGTGATTACAGCAGGGTACGTGTATTACTGGGGTGCACAGGAAGTTCCACACACGATTTCAGCAGGGTACGTGTATTACTGCGGTGCGCGGGAAGTTCCACACGCGATTTCAGCAGGGTACGTGTATTTCTTGGGTGCAGGAAAGTTTAACACGCAATTACAGCAGGGTACGTGTATTACAGGGGTGCGCGAGATGTTCCACACGCGATTTCAGCAGGGTACGTGTATTACTGGGGTGCGCGGGAAGTTCCACACGCGATTTCAGCAAGGTACGTGTATTTCTGGGGTGCGGGGAAGTTTGACAAGCGATTTCAGCAGTGTACGTGTATTACTCGGGTGCAGGGAAGTTTAACATGTGATTACAGCAGGGTACGTGTATTACAGGGGTGCGCAGGAAGTTCCACACGCGATTTCAGCAGGGTACGTGTATTTCTGGGGTGCGGGGAAGTTTAATATGCGATTTCAGCAGGGTACGTGTATTTCTGGGGTGCGGGGAAGTTTGACAAGCGATTTCAGCAGGGTACGTGTATTTCTGGGGTGAGGGGAAGTTTAACACGTGATTACAGCAGGGTACGTGTATTACAGGGGTGCGGAGGAAGTTCCACACGTGATTTCAGCAGGGTACGTGTATTTCTGGGGTGCGGGGAAGTTTAACACGCGATTACAGCAGGGTACGTGTATTACTGGGGTGTGCGGGAAATTCCACACGCGATTTCAGCAGGGTACGTGTATTTCTGGGGTGCGGGGAAGTTTAACACGCGATTACAGTAGGGTATGTGTATTACAGGGGTGCACGGGAAGTTCCACACAAGATTTCAGCAGGGTACGTGTATTTCTGGGGTGTGCGGGAAGTTTAACACTCAATTTCAGCAGGATATGTGTATTACTGGGGTGCGCGGGAAGTTCCACACGCGATTTCAGCAGGGTAGGTGTATTTCTGGGGTGCGGGGAGGTTTAACACGCAATTTCAGCAGGGTACGTGTATTACTGGGGTGCGCGGGAAGTTCCACATGCGATTTCAGCAGGGTACGTGTATTTCTTGGGTGCAGGGAAGTTTAACACGCAATTACAGCAGGGTACGTGTATTACAGGGGTGCGTGAGATGTTCCACACGCGATTTCAGCAGGGTACGTGTATTTCTGGGGTGCGGGGAAGTTTAACATGCGATTTCAGCAGGGTACGTGTATTACTGGGGTGTGCGGGAAGTTCCACATGCGATTTCAGCAGGGTACGTGTATTTCTGGGGTGCGGAGAAGTTTGACAAGCGATTTCAGCAGTGTACGTGTATTACTGGGGTGCGGGGAAGTTTGACAAGCGATTTCAGCAGTGTACGTGTATTACTGGGGTGCGGGGAAGTTTAACACGTGATTACAGCAGGGTACGTGTATTACAGGGGTGCGCAAGAAGTTCCACACGCGATTTCAGCAGGGTACGTGTATTTCTGGGGTGCGGGGAAGTTTAACACGCGATTACAGCAGGGTACATGTATTACAGGGGTGCGCGGGTTGTTCTACACATGATTTCAGCAGGGTACATGTATTTCTGGGGTGCGGGGAAGTGTAACACGCGATTTCAGCAGGGTACGTGTATTACTGGGGTGTGTGGGAAATTCCACACGCGATTTCAGCAGGATACGTGTATTTCTGGGGTGCGGGGAAGTTTAACATTCAATTTCAGCAGGGTATGTGTATTACTGGGGTGCGCGGGAAGTTCCACACGCGATTTCAGCAGGGTACGTGTATTTCTGGGGTGCGGGGAAGTTTAACACGCGATTTCAGCAGGGTGCGTGTATTACTGGGGTGCGCGGGAAGTTCCACACGCGATTTCAGCAGGGTACGTGTATTTCTGGGGTGTGGGGAAGTTTAACACGCGATTACAGCAGGGTACGTGTATTACAGGGGTGCGCGGGAAGTTCCACACGTGATTTCAGCAGGGTACGTGTATTTCTGGGGTGCGGGGAAGTTAAACACGCGATTTCAGCAGGGTACATGTATTACTGGGGTGCGCGGGAAGTTCCACACGCGATTTCAGCAGGGTACGTGTATTTCTGGGGTGCGGGGAAGTTTAACACGCGATTTCAGCAAGGTACATGTATTACTGGGGTGCGCAGGAAGTTCCACATGCGATTTCAGCAGTGTACATGTATTTCTGGGGTGCGGGGAAGTTTAACACGCGATTACAGCAGGGTACGTGTATTACTGGTGTGCACGGGAAGTTCCACACACGATTTCAGCAGGGTATGTGTATTACAGGGGTGCGCAGGAAGTTCCACACGCAATTTCAGCAAGGTACGTGTATTTCTGCGGTGCGGGGAAGTTTAACACGCAATTTCAGCAGTGTACATGTATTACTGGGGTGCGCGGGAAGTTCCACACGAGATTTCAGCAGGGTACGTGTATTTCTGGGGTGCGGGGAAGTTTAACACGCGATTTCAGCAGTGTACGTGTATTACAGGGGTGCGCAGGAAGTTCCACACGCAATTTCAGCAAGGTACGTGTATTTCTGGGGTGCGGGGAAGTTTGACAAGCGATTTCAGCAGGGTACGTGTATTACTGGGGTGCGGGGAAGTTTAACACGTGATTACAGCAGGGTACGTGTATTACAGGGGTGCGCAGGAAGTTCCACACGCGATTTCAGCAGGGTACGTGTATTTCTGGGGTGCGGGGAAGTTTAACACGCGATTACAGCAGGGAACATGTATTACAGGGGTGCGCGGGTTGTTCCACACATGATTTCAGCAGGGTACATGTATTTCTGGGGTGCGGGAAGTGTAACACGCGATTTCAGCAGGGTACGTGTATTACTGGGGTGCGCGGGAAGTTCCACACGCAATTTCCACAGGGTATGTGTATTTCTGGGGTGCGGGGAAGTTTAACATGCGATTACAGTAGGGTATGTGTATTACAGGGGTGCACGGGAAGTTCCACATGAGATTTCAGCAGGGTACGTGTATTACTGGGGTGCGCGGGAAGTGCCACATGCGATTTCAGCAGGGTAGGTGTATTTCTGGGGTGCGGGGAAGTTCCACACGCGATTTCAGCAGCATAAGTGTATTTCTGGGGTGCGGGGAAGTTTAACACGTGATTACAGCAGGGTACGTGCTTAACAGGGATGCGCGGGAAGTTCCACTCGCGATTTCAGCATGGTACGTGTATTTCTGGGGTGCGGGGAAGTTTAACACGCGATTTCAGCAGTGTACGTGTATTACTGGGGTGCGCGGGAAGTTCCACAAGCGATTTCAGCAGGGTACGTGTATTTCTGGGGTGCGGGGAAGTTTAACACGCGATTTCAGCAGGGTACGTGTATTACTGGGGTGCCCAGGAAGTTCCACACGCGATTTCAGCAGGGTACGTGTATTTCTGGGGTGCGGGGAAGTTTAACACGCGATTTCAGCAGGGTACGTGTATTACTGCGGTGCGTGGTAAGTTCCACACGCGATTTCAGCAGGGTACATGTATTTCTGGGGTGCAGGGAAGTTTAACACGCAATTACAGCAGGGTACGTGTATTACTGGGGTGCGCGGGAAGTTCCACACGCGATTTCAGCAGGGTACGTGTTCTGGGATGCGGGGAAGTTTAACACGTGATTACAGCAGGGTACGTGTATTACTGGGGTGCACAGGAAGTTCCACACACGATTTCAGCAGGGTACGTGTATTACTGGGGTGCGCGGGAAGTTCCACACGCGATTTCAGCAGGGTACGTGTTCTGGGGTGCGGGGAAGTTTAACACGTGATTACAGCAGGGTACGTGTATTACTGGGGTGCACAGGAAGTTCCACACACGATTTCAGCAGGGTACGTGTATTTCTGGGGTGCGCGGGAAGTTTAACACGCAATTTCAGCAGGGTACGTGTATTACTGGGGTGCGCGAGAAGTTCCACACGCAATTTCAGCAGCATACGTGTATTTCTGGGGTGCGGGGAAGTTTAAAACGTGATTACAGCAGGGTAGGTGCTTAACAGGGATGCGCGGGAAGTTCCACTCGCGATTTCAGCATGGTAGGTGTATTTCTGGGGTGCGGGGAAGTTTAACACGCGATTTCAGCAGGGTACGTGTATTACTGGGGTGCGCGGGAAGTTCCACACGCGATTTCAGCAGGGTACGTGTATTTCTGGGGTGCGGGGAGGTTTAACACGTGATTTCAGCAGGGTACGTGTATTACTGGGGTGCGTGGGAAGTTCCACACGCGATTTCAGCAGGGTACGTGTATTTCTGGGGTGCAGGGAAGTTTAACACGCGATTACAGCAGGGTACGTGTATTACAGGGGTGCGCAGGAAGTTCCACACGCAATTTCAGCAAGGTACGTGTATTTCTGGGGTGCGGGGAAGTTTGACAAGCGATTTCAGCAGGGTACGTGTATTACTGGGGTGCGGGGAAGTTTAACACGTGATTACAGCAGGGTACGTGTATTACAGGGGTGCGCAGGAAGTTCCACACGCGATTTCAGCAGGGTACGTGTATTTCTGGGGTGCGGGGAAGTTTAACACGCGATTACAGCGGGGAACATGTATTACAGGGGTGCGCGGGTTGTTCCACACATGATTTCAGCAGGGTACATGTATTTCTGGGGTGCGGGAAGTGTAACACGCAATTTCAGCAGGGTACGTGTATTACTGGGGTGCGCGGGAAGTTCCACACGCAATTTCCACAGGGTATGTGTATTTCTGGGGTGCGGGGAAGTTTAACATGCGATTACAGTAGGGTATGTGTATTACAGGGGTGCACGGGAAGTTCCACATGAGATTTCAGCAGGGTACGTGTATTACTGGGGTGCGCGGGAAGTGCCACATGCGATTTCAGCAGGGTAGGTGTATTTCTGGGGTGCGGGGAAGTTCCACACGCGATTTCAGCAGCATAAGTGTATTTCTGGGGTGCGGGGAAGTTTAACACGTGATTACAGCAGGGTACGTGCTTAACAGGGATGTGCAGGAAGTTCCACTCGCGATTTCAGCATGGTACGTGTATTTCTGGGGTGCGGGGAAGTTTAACACGCGATTTCAGCAGTGTACGTGTATTACTGGGGTGCGCGGGAAGTTCCACAAGCGATTTCAGCAGGGTACGTGTATTTCTGGGGTGCGGGGAAGTTTAACACGCGATTTCAGCAGGGTACGTGTATTACTGGGGTGCCCAGGAAGTTCCACACGCGATTTCAGCAGGGTACGTGTATTTCGGGGGTGCGGGGAAGTTTAACACGTGATTTCAGCAGGGTACGTGTATTACTGCGGTGCGTGGTAAGTTCCACACGCGATTTCAGCAGGGTACATGTATTTCTGGGGTGCAGGGAAGTTTAACACGCAATTACAGCAGGGTACGTGTATTACTGGGGTGCGCGGGAAGTTCCACACGCGATTTCAGCAGGGTACGTGTTCTGGGATGCGGGGAAGTTTAACACGTGATTACAGCAGGGTACGTGTATTACTGGGGTGCACAGGAAGTTCCACACACGATTTCAGCAGGGTACGTGTATTACTGGGGTGCGCGGGAAGTTCCACACGCGATTTCAGCAGGGTACGTGTTCTGTGGTGCGGGGAAGTTTAACACGTGATTACAGCAGGGTACGTGTATTACTGGGGTGCACAGGAAGTTCCACACACGATTTCAGCAGGGTACGTGTATTACTGCAGTGCGCGGGAAGTTCCACACGCGATTTCAGCAGGGTACGTGTATTTCTTGGGTGCAGGAAAGTTTAACACGCAATTACAGCAGGGTACGTGTATTACAGGGGTGCGCGAGATGTTCCACACGCGATTTCAGCAGGGTACGTGTATTACTGGGGTGCGCGGGAAGTTCCACACGCGATTTCAGCAAGGTACGTGTATTTCTGGGGTGCGGGGAAGTTTGACAAGCGATTTCAGCAGTGTACGTGTATTACTCGGGTGCAGGGAAGTTTAACATGTGATTACAGCAGGGTACGTGTATTACAGGGGTGCGCAGGAAGTTCCACACGCGATTTCAGCAGGGTACGTGTATTTCTGGGGTGCGGGGAAGTTTAATATGCGATTTCAGCAGGGTACGTGTATTTCTGGGGTGCGGGGAAGTTTGACAAGCGATTTCAGCAGGGTACGTGTATTTCTGGGGTGAGGGGAAGTTTAACACGTGATTACAGCAGGGTACGTGTATTACAGGGGTGCGGAGGAAGTTCCACACGTGATTTCAGCAGGGTACGTGTATTTCTGGGGTGCGGGGAAGTTTAACACGCGATTACAGCAGGGTACGTGTATTACTGGGGTGTGCGGGAAATTCCACACGCGATTTCAGCAGGGTACGTGTATTTCTGGGGTGCGGGGAAGTTTAACACGCGATTACAGTAGGGTATGTGTATTACAGGGGTGCACGGGAAGTTCCACACGAGATTTCAGCAGGGTACGTGTATTTCTGGGGTGTGCGGGAAGTTTAACACTCAATTTCAGCAGGATATGTGTATTACTGGGGTGCGCGGGAAGTTCCACACGCGATTTCAGCAGGGTAGGTGTATTTCTGGGGTGCGGGGAGGTTTAACACGCAATTTCAGCAGGGTACGTGTATTACTGGGGTGCGCGGGAAGTTCCACATGCGATTTCAGCAGGGTACGTGTATTTCTTGGGTGCGTGAGATGTTCCACACGCGATTTCAGCAGGGTACGTGTATTTCTGGGGTGCGGGGAAGTTTAACATGCGATTTCAGCAGGGTACGTGTATTACTGGGGTGCGCGGGAAGTTCCACACGCAATTACAGCAGGGTACGTGTATTACAGGGGTGCGTGAGATGTTCCACACGCGATTTCAGCAGGGTACGTGTATTTCTGGGGTGCGGGGAAGTTTAACATGCGATTTCAGCAGGGTACGTGTATTACTGGGGTGTGCGGGAAGTTCCACATGCGATTTCAGCAGGGTACGTGTATTTCTGGGGTGCGGAGAAGTTTGACAAGCGATTTCAGCAGTGTACGTGTATTACTGGGGTGCGGGGAAGTTTGACAAGCGATTTCAGCAGTGTACGTGTATTACTGGGGTGCGGGGAAGTTTAACACGTGATTACAGCAGGGTACGTGTATTACAGGGGTGCGCAAGAAGTTCCACACGCGATTTCAGCAGGGTACGTGTATTTCTGGGGTGCGGGGAAGTTTAACACGCGATTACAGCAGGGTACATGTATTACAGGGGTGCGCGGGTTGTTCCACACATGATTTCAGCAGGGTACATGTATTTCTGGGGTGCAGGGAAGTGTAACACGCGATTTCAGCAGGGTACGTGTATTACTGGGGTGTGTGGGAAATTCCACACGCGATTTCAGCAGGATACGTGTATTTCTGGGGTGCGGGGAAGTTTAACATTCAATTTCAGCAGGGTATGTGTATTACTGGGGTGCGCGGGAAGTTCCACACGCGATTTCAGCAGGGTACGTGTATTTCTGGGGTGTGGGGAAGTTTAACACGCGATTACAGCAGGGTACGTGTATTACAGGGGTGCGCGGGAAGTTCCACACGTGATTTCAGCAGGGTACGTGTATTTCTGGGGTGCGGGGAAGTTAAACACGCGATTTCAGCAGGGTACATGTATTACTGGGGTGCGCGGGAAGTTCCACACGCGATTTCAGCAGGGTACGTGTATTTCTGGGGTGCGGGGAAGTTTAACACGCGATTTCAGCAAGGTACATGTATTACTGGGGTGCGCAGGAAGTTCCACATGCGATTTCAGCAGTGTACATGTATTTCTGGGGTGCGGGGAAGTTTAACACGCGATTACAGCAGGGTACGTGTATTACTGGTGTGCACGGGAAGTTCCACACACGATTTCAGCAGGGTATGTGTATTACAGGGGTGCGCAGGAAGTTCCACACGCAATTTCAGCAAGGTACGTGTATTTCTGCGGTGCGGGGAAGTTTAACACGCAATTTCAGCAGTGTACATGTATTACTGGGGTGCGCGGGAAGTTCCACACGCCATTTCAGCAGGGTACGTGTATTTCTGGGGTGCGGGGAAGTTTGACAAGCGATTTCAGCAGGGTACGTGTATTACTTGGGTGTGGGGAAGTTTAACACAAGATTACAGCAGGGTACGTGTATTACAGGGGTGCGCAGGAAGTTCCACACCCGATTTCAGCAGGGTACGTGTATTTCTGGGGGGCGGGAAAGTTTAACACACGATTACAGCAAGGTACATGTATTACAGGGGTGCGGGCGTTGTTCCACACATGATTTCAGCAGGGTACATGTATTTCTGGGGTGTGGGGAAGTGTAACACGCGATTTCAGCAGGGTACGTGTATTACTGGGGTGCGCGGGAAGTTCCACACGCGATTTCAGCAGGGTACGTGTATTTCTGGGGTGCGGGGAAGTTTAACATGCGATTTCAGTAGGGTACGTGTATTACTGGGGTGCGCGGGAAGTTTAACACGCAATTTCAGCAGGTTACGTGTATTACTGGGGTGCGCAGGAAGTTCCACACGCGATTTCAGCAGGGTACGTGTATTACAGGGGTGCGCAGGAAGTTCCACAAGCGATTTCAGCAGGGTACGTGTATTTCTGGGGTGTGGGGAAGTTTAACACGTGATTACAGCAGGGTACGTGTATTACAGGGGTGCGCAGGAAGTTCCACACGCGATTTCAGCAGGATACGTGTATTTCTGGGGTGCGGGGAAGTTTAACATTCAATTTCAGCAGGGTATGTGTATTACTGGGGTGCGCGGGAAGTTCCACACGCGATTTCAGCAGGGTACGTGTATTTCTGGGGTGTGGGGAAGTTTAACACGCGATTACAGCAGGGTACGTGTATTACAGGGGTGCGCGGGAAGTTCCACACGTGATTTCAGCAGGGTACGTGTATTTCTGGGGTGCGGGGAAGTTAAACACGCGATTTCAGCAGGGTACATGTATTACTGGGGTGCGCGGGAAGTTCCACACGCGATTTCAGCAGGGTACGTGTATTTCTGGGGTGCGGGGAAGTTTAACACGCGATTTCAGCAAGGTACATGTATTACTGGGGTGCGCAGGAAGTTCCACATGCGATTTCAGCAGTGTACATGTATTTCTGGGGTGCGGGGAAGTTTAACACGCGATTACAGCAGGGTACGTGTATTACTGGTGTGCACGGGAAGTTCCACACACGATTTCAGCAGGGTATGTGTATTACAGGGGTGCGCAGGAAGTTCCACACGCAATTTCAGCAAGGTACGTGTATTTCTGCGGTGCGGGGAAGTTTAACACGCAATTTCAGCAGTGTACATGTATTACTGGGGTGCGCGGGAAGTTCCACACGCCATTTCAGCAGGGTACGTGTATTTCTGGGGTGCGGGGAAGTTTGACAAGCGATTTCAGCAGGGTACGTGTATTACTTGGGTGTGGGGAAGTTTAACACAAGATTACAGCAGGGTACGTGTATTACAGGGGTGCGCAGGAAGTTCCACACCCGATTTCAGCAGGGTACGTGTATTTCTGGGGGGCGGGAAAGTTTAACACACGATTACAGCAAGGTACATGTATTACAGGGGTGCGGGCGTTGTTCCACACATGATTTCAGCAGGGTACATGTATTTCTGGGGTGTGGGGAAGTGTAACACGCGATTTCAGCAGGGTACGTGTATTACTGGGGTGCGCGGGAAGTTCCACACGCGATTTCAGCAGGGTACGTGTATTTCTGGGGTGCGGGGAAGTTTAACATGCGATTTCAGTAGGGTACGTGTATTACTGGGGTGCGCGGGAAGTTTAACACGCAATTTCAGCAGGTTACGTGTATTACTGGGGTGCGCAGGAAGTTCCACACGCGATTTCAGCAGGGTACGTGTATTACAGGGGTGCGCAGGAAGTTCCACAAGCGATTTCAGCAGGGTACGTGTATTTCTGGGGTGTGGGGAAGTTTAACACGTGATTACAGCAGGGTACGTGTATTACAGGGGTGCGCAGGAAGTTCCACACGCGATTTCAGCAGGGTACGTGTATTTCTGGGGTGCGGGGAAGTTTAACACGCGATTACAGCAGGGTACATGTATTACAGGGGTGCGCAGGTTGTTCCACACATGATTTCAGCAGGGTACATGTATTTCTGGGGTGCGGGGAAGTTTAACACGCGATTTCAGTAGGGTACGTGTATTACAGGGCTGCACGGGAAGTTCCACATGAGATTTCAGCAGGGTACGTGTATTTCTGGGGTGTGGGGGAAGTTCCACACGCAATTTCAGCAGGGTACGTGTATTACTGGGGTGCACGAGAAGTTCCACACGCGATTTCAGCAGCATACGTGTATTTCTGGGGTGCAGGGAAGTTTAACACGTGATTACAGCGGGTAGGTGCTTAACAGGGATGCGCGGGAAGTTCCACTCGCGATTTCAGCATGGTACGTGTATTTCTGGGGTGCGGGGAAGTTCCACACGCGATTTCAGCAGGGTACGTGTATTTCTGGGGTGCGGGGAAGTTTAACACGCGATTACAGCAGGGTACGTGTATTACTGGTGTGCACGGGAAGTTCCGCACACGATTTCAGCAGGGTACGTGTATTTCAGGGGTGCGCAGGAAGTTCCACACGCAATTTCAGCAAGGTACGTGTATTTCTGCGGTGCGGGGAGGTTTAACACGCAATTTCAGCAGTGTACGTGTATTACTGGGGTGCGCGGAAAGTTCCACACGCGATTTCAGCAGGGTACGTGTATTTCTGGGGTGCAGGGAAGTTTGACAAGCGATTTCAGCAGGGTACGTGTATTACTGGGGTGCGGGGAAGTTTAACACGTGATTACAGCAGGGTACCTGTATTACAGGGGTGCGCAGGAAGTTCCACACCCGATTTCAGCAGGGTACGTGTATTTCAGGGGGCAGGAAAGTTTAACACGCGATTACAGCAGGGTACATGTATTACAGGGGTGCGGGGGTTGTTCCACACATGATTTCAGCAGGGTACATGTATTTCTGGGGTGTGGGGAAGTGTAACACGCGATTTCAGCAGGGTACGTGTATTACTGGGGTGCGCGGGAAGTTCCACACGCGATTTCAGCAGGGTACGTGTATTTCTGGGGTGCAGGGAAGTTTAACACACGATTACAGTAGGGTACGTGTATTACAGGGGTGCATGGGAAGTTCCACACTCAATTTCAGCAGGGTATGTGTATTACTGGGGTGAGCGGGAAGTTCCACACGCGATTTCAGCAGGGTACGTGTATTTCTGGGGTGCGGGGAAGTTTAACACGCAATTTCAGCAGGGTACGTGTAGTACTGGGGTGCGCAGGAGGAAGTTCCACACGCGATTTCAGCATGGTACGTGTATTTCTGGCGTGCGGGGAAGTTTAACACGTGATTACAGCAGGGTACGTGTATTACAGGGGTGCGCGGGAAGTTCCACATGTGATTTCAGCAGGGTACGTGTATTTCTGGGGTGCGGGGAAGTTTAACACGCGATTTCAGCAGGGTACATGTATTACTGGGGTGCGCGGGAAGTTCCACACGCGATTTCAGCAGGGTACATGTATTTCTGGGTTGTGGGGAAGTTTAACACGCAATTTCAGCAGGGTACGTGTATTACTGGGGTGCGCGGGAAGTTCCACACGCAATTTCAGCAGGGTACGTGTATTTCTGGGGTGCGGGGAAGTTTAACACGCGATTTCAGCAGGGTACATGTATTACTGGGGTGCGCGGGAAGTTCCACACGCGATTTCAGCAGGGTACATGTATTTCTGGGTTGTGGGGAAGTTTAACACGCAATTTCAGCAGGGTACGTGTATTACTGGGGTGCGCGGGAAGTTCCACACGCGATTTCAGCAGGGTACGTGTATTTCTGGGGTGCGGGGAAGTTTAACACGCGATTACAGCAGGGTACGTGTATTACTGGGGTGCACGGGAAGTTCCACACACGATTTCAGCAGGGTACATGTATTTCTGGGGTGCGGGGAGGTTTAACACTCAATTTCAGCAGGGTACGTGTATTACTGGGGTGCGCAGGAAGTTCCACACGCGATTTCAGCAGGGTACGTGTATTTCTGGGGTGCAGGGAAGTTTAACACGCGATTACAGCAGGGTACCTGTATTACAGGGATGCGCGGGAAGTTCCACACGCGATTTCAGCAGGGTACGTGTATTTCTGGGGTGCGGGGAAGTTTGACAAGCGATTTCAGCAGGGTACGTGTATTACTGGGGTGCGGGGAAGTTTAACACGTGATTACAGCAGGGTACGTGTATTACAGGGGTGCGCAGGAAGTTCCACACGTGATTTCAGCAGGGTACGTGTATTTCTGGGGTGCGGGGAAGTTAAACATGCGATTTCAGCAGGGTACGTGTATTAATGGGGTGCGCGGGAAGTTCCACACGCGATTTCAGCAGGGTACGTGTATTTCTGGGGTGCGGGGAAGTTTGACAAGCGATTTCAGCAGGGTACGTGTATTTCTGGGGTGCGGGGAAGTTTAACACGTGATTACAGAAGGGTACGTATATTACAGGGGTGCGCAGGAAGTTCCACACGCGATTTCAGCAGGGTACGTGTATTTCTGGGGTGCGGGGAAGTTTAACACGCGATTTCAGCAAGGTACATGTATTACTGGGGTGCGCAGGAAGTTCCACATGCGATTTCAGCAGTGTACATGTATTTCTGGGGTGCAGGGAAGTTTAACACGCGATTACAGCAGGGTACGTGTATTACTGGTGTGCACGGGAAGTTCCACACACGATTTCAGCAGGGTATGTGTATTACAGGGGTGCGCAGGAAGTTCCACACGCAATTTCAGCAAGGTACGTGTATTTCTGCGGTGCGGGGAAGTTTAACACGCAATTTCAGCAGTGTACATGTATTACTGGGGTGCGCGGGAAGTTCCACACGCCATTTCAGCAGGGTACGTGTATTTCTGGGGTGCGGGGAAGTTTGACAAGCGATTTCAGCAGGGTACGTGTATTACTTGGGTGTGGGGAAGTTTAACACAAGATTACAGCAGGGTACGTGTATTACAGGGGTGCGCAGGAAGTTCCACACCCGATTTCAGCAGGGTACGTGTATTTCTGGGGGGCGGGAAAGTTTAACACACGATTACAGCAGGGTACATGTATTACAGGGGTGCGGGCGTTGTTCCACACATGATTTCAGCAGGGTACATGTATTTCTGGGGTGTGGGGAAGTGTAACACGCGATTTCAGCAGGGTACGTGTATTACTGGGGTGCGCGGGAAGTTCCACACGCGATTTCAGCAGGGTACGTGTATTTCTGGGGTGCGGGGAAGTTTAACATGCGATTTCAGTAGGGTACGTGTATTACTGGGGTGCGCGGGAAGTTTAACACGCAATTTCAGCAGGTTACGTGTATTACTGGGGTGCGCAGGAAGTTCCACACGCGATTTCAGCAGGGTACGTGTATTACAGGGGTGCGCAGGAAGTTCCACAAGCGATTTCAGCAGGGTACGTGTATTTCTGGGGTGTGGGGAAGTTTAACACGTGATTACAGCAGGGTACGTGTATTACAGGGGTGCGCAGGAAGTTCCACACGCGATTTCAGCAGGGTACGTGTATTTCTGGGGTGCGGGGAAGTTTAACACGCGATTACAGCAGGGTACATGTATTACAGGGGTGCGCAGGTTGTTCCACACATGATTTCAGCAGGGTACATGTATTTCTGGGGTGCGGGGAAGTTTAACACGCGATTTCAGTAGGGTACGTGTATTACAGGGCTGCACGGGAAGTTCCACATGAGATTTCAGCAGGGTACGTGTATTTCTGGGGTGTGGGGGAAGTTCCACACGCAATTTCAGCAGGGTACGTGTATTACTGGGGTGCACGAGAAGTTCCACACGCGATTTCAGCAGCATACGTGTATTTTTGGGGTGCAGGGAAGTTTAACACGTGATTACAGCGGGTAGGTGCTTAACAGGGATGCGCGGGAAGTTCCACTCGCGATTTCAGCATGGTACGTGTATTTCTGGGGTGCGGGGAAGTTCCACACGCGATTTCAGCAGGGTACGTGTATTTCTGGGGTGCGGGGAAGTTTAACACGCGATTACAGCAGGGTACGTGTATTACTGGTGTGCACGGGAAGTTCCGCACACGATTTCAGCAGGGTACGTGTATTTCAGGGGTGCGCAGGAAGTTCCACACGCAATTTCAGCAAGGTACGTGTATTTCTGCGGTGCGGGGAGGTTTAACACGCAATTTCAGCAGTGTACGTGTATTACTGGGGTGCGCGGAAAGTTCCACAAGCGATTTCAGCAGGGTACGTGTATTTCTGGGGTGCAGGGAAGTTTGACAAGCGATTTCAGCAGGGTACGTGTATTACTGGGGTGCGGGGAAGTTTAACACGTGATTACAGCAGGGTACCTGTATTACAGGGGTGCGCAGGAAGTTCCACACCCGATTTCAGCAGGGTACGTGTATTTCAGGGGGCAGGAAAGTTTAACACGCGATTACAGCAGGGTACATGTATTACAGGGGTGCGGGGGTTGTTCCACACATGATTTCAGCAGGGTACATGTATTTCTGGGGTGTGGGGAAGTGTAACACGCGATTTCAGCAGGGTACGTGTATTACTGGGGTGCGCGGGAAGTTCCACACGCGATTTCAGCAGGGTACGTGTATTTCTGGGGTGCGGGGAAGTTTAACACGCAATTTCAGCAGGGTACGTGTAGTACTGGGGTGCGCAGGAGGAAGTTCCACACGCGATTTCAGCATGGTACGTGTATTTCTGGGGTGCAGGGAAGTTTAACACACGATTACAGTAGGGTACGTGTATTACAGGGGTGCATGGGAAGTTCCACACTCAATTTCAGCAGGGTATGTGTATTACTGGGGTGCGCGGGAAGTTCCACACGCGATTTCAGCAGGGTACGTGTATTTCTGGGGTGCGGGGAAGTTTAACACGCAATTTCAGCAGGGTACGTGTAGTACTGGGGTGCGCAGGAGGAAGTTCCACACGCGATTTCAGCATGGTACGTGTATTTCTGGCGTGCGGGGAAGTTTAACACGTGATTACAGCAGGGTACGTGTATTACTGGGGTGCACAGGAAGTTCCACACACGATTTCAGCAGGGTACGTGTATTACTGGGGTGCGCGGGAAGTTCCACACGCGATTTCAGCAGGGTACGTGTTCTGGGATGCGGGGAAGTTTAACACGTGATTACAGCAGGGTACGTGTATTACTGGGGTGCACATGAAGTTCCACACACGATTTCAGCAGGGTACATGTATTACTGGGGTGCGCGGGAAGTTCCACACGCGATTTCAGCAGGGTACGTGTTCTGTGGTGCGGGGAAGTTTAACACGTGATTACAGCAGGGTACGTGTATTACTGGGGTGCACAGGAAGTTCCACACACGATTTCAGCAGGGTACGTGTATTACTGCGGTGCGCGGGAAGTTCCACACGCGATTTCAGCAGGGTACGTGTATTTCTTGGGTGCAGGAAAGTTTAACACGCAATTACAGCAGGGTACGTGTATTACAGGGGTGCGCGAGATGTTCCACACGCGATTTCAGCAGGGTACGTGTATTACTGGGGTGCGCGGGAAGTTCCACACGCGATTTCAGCAAGGTACGTGTATTTCTGGGGTGCGGGGAAGTTTGACAAGCGATTTCAGCAGTGTACGTGTATTACTCGGGTGCAGGGAAGTTTAACATGTGATTACAGCAGGGTACGTGTATTACAGGGGTGCGCAGGAAGTTCCACACGCGATTTCAGCAGGGTACGTGTATTTCTGGGGTGCGGGGAAGTTTAATATGCGATTTCAGCAGGGTACGTGTATTTCTGGGGTGCGGGGAAGTTTGACAAGCGATTTCAGCAGGGTACGTGTATTTCTGGGGTGAGGGGAAGTTTAACACGTGATTACAGCAGGGTACGTGTATTACAGGGGTGCGGAGGAAGTTCCACATGTGATTTCAGCAGGGTACGTGTATTTCTGGGGTGCGGGGAAGTTTAACACGCGATTACAGCAGGGTACGTGTATTACTGGGGTGTGCGGGAAATTCCACACGCGATTTCAGCAGGGTACGTGTATTTCTGGGGTGCGGGGAAGTTTAACACGCGATTACAGTAGGGTATGTGTATTACAGGGGTGCACGGGAAGTTCCACACGAGATTTCAGCAGGGTACGTGTATTTCTGGGGTGTGCGGGAAGTTTAACACTCAATTTCAGCAGGATATGTGTATTACTGGGGTGCGCGGGAAGTTCCACACGCGATTTCAGCAGGGTAGGTGTATTTCTGGGGTGCGGGGAGGTTTAACACGCAATTTCAGCAGGGTACGTGTATTACTGGGGTGCGCGGGAAGTTCCACATGCGATTTCAGCAGGGTACGTGTATTTCTTGGGTGCAGGGAAGTTTAACACGCAATTACAGCAGGGTACGTGTATTACAGGGGTGCGTGAGATGTTCCACACGCGATTTCAGCAGGGTACGTGTATTTCTGGGGTGCGGGGAAGTTTAACATGCGATTTCAGCAGGGTACGTGTATTACTGGGGTGTGCGGGAAGTTCCACATGCGATTTCAGCAGGGTACGTGTATTTCTGGGGTGCGGAGAAGTTTGACAAGCGATTTCAGCAGTGTACGTGTATTACTGGGGTGCGGGGAAGTTTGACAAGCGATTTCAGCAGTGTACGTGTATTACTGGGGTGCGGGGAAGTTTAACACGTGATTACAGCAGGGTACATGTATTACAGGGGTGCGCGGGTTGTTCCACACATGATTTCAGCAGGGTACATGTATTTCTGGGGTGCGGGGAAGTTTAACACGCGATTTCAGTAGGGTACGTGTATTACAGGGCTGCACGGGAAGTTCCACATGAGATTTCAGCAGGGTACGTGTATTTCTGGGGTGTGGGGGAAGTTCCACACGCAATTTCAGCAGGGTACGTGTATTACTGGGGTGCACGAGAAGTTCCACACGCGATTTCAGCAGCATACGTGTATTTCTGGGGTGCAGGGAAGTTTAACACGTGATTACAGCGGGTAGGTGCTTAACAGGGATGCGCGGGAAGTTCCACTCGCGATTTCAGCATGGTACGTGTATTTCTGGGGTGCGGGGAAGTTCCACACGCGATTTCAGCAGGGTACGTGTATTTCTGGGGTGCGGGGAAGTTTAACACGCGATTACAGCAGGGTACGTGTATTACTGGTGTGCACGGGAAGTTCCGCACACGATTTCAGCAGGGTACGTGTATTTCAGGGGTGCGCAGGAAGTTCCACACGCAATTTCAGCAAGGTACGTGTATTTCTGCGGTGCGGGGAGGTTTAACACGCAATTTCAGCAGTGTACGTGTATTACTGGGGTGCGCGGAAAGTTCCACACGCGATTTCAGCAGGGTACGTGTATTTCTGGGGTGCAGGGAAGTTTGACAAGCGATTTCAGCAGGGTACGTGTATTACTGGGGTGCGGGGAAGTTTAACACGTGATTACAGCAGGGTACCTGTATTACAGGGGTGCGCAGGAAGTTCCACACCCGATTTCAGCAGGGTACGTGTATTTCAGGGGGCAGGAAAGTTTAACACGCGATTACAGCAGGGTACATGTATTACAGGGGTGCGGGGGTTGTTCCACACATGATTTCAGCAGGGTACATGTATTTCTGGGGTGTGGGGAAGTGTAACACGCGATTTCAGCAGGGTACGTGTATTACTGGGGTGCGCGGGAAGTTCCACACGCGATTTCAGCAGGGTACGTGTATTTCTGGGGTGCAGGGAAGTTTAACACACGATTACAGTAGGGTACGTGTATTACAGGGGTGCATGGGAAGTTCCACACTCAATTTCAGCAGGGTATGTGTATTACTGGGGTGAGCGGGAAGTTCCACACGCGATTTCAGCAGGGTACGTGTATTTCTGGGGTGCGGGGAAGTTTAACACGCAATTTCAGCAGGGTACGTGTAGTACTGGGGTGCGCAGGAGGAAGTTCCACACGCGATTTCAGCATGGTACGTGTATTTCTGGCGTGCGGGGAAGTTTAACACGCGATTACAGCAGGGTACGTGTATTACAGGGGTGCGCGGGAAGTTCCACATGTGATTTCAGCAGGGTACGTGTATTTCTGGGGTGCGGGGAAGTTTAACACGCGATTTCAGCAGGGTACATGTATTACTGGGGTGCGCGGGAAGTTCCACACGCGATTTCAGCAGGGTACATGTATTTCTGGGTTGTGGGGAAGTTTAACACGCAATTTCAGCAGGGTACGTGTATTACTGGGGTGCGCGGGAAGTTCCACACGCGATTTCAGCAGGGTACGTGTATTTCTGGGGTGCGGGGAAGTTTAACACGCGATTACAGCAGGGTACGTGTATTACTGGGGTGCACGGGAAGTTCCACACACGATTTCAGCAGGGTACATGTATTTCTGGGGTGCGGGGAGGTTTAACACTCAATTTCAGCAGGGTACGTGTATTACTGGGGTGCGCAGGAAGTTCCACACGCGATTTCAGCAGGGTACGTGTATTTCTGGGGTGCAGGGAAGTTTAACACGCGATTACAGCAGGGTACCTGTATTACAGGGATGCGCGGGAAGTTCCACACGCGATTTCAGCAGGGTACGTGTATTTCTGGGGTGCGGGGAAGTTTGACAAGCGATTTCAGCAGGGTACGTGTATTACTGGGGTGCGGGGAAGTTTAACACGTGATTACAGCAGGGTACGTGTATTACAGGGGTGCGCAGGAAGTTCCACACGTGATTTCAGCAGGGTACGTGTATTTCTGGGGTGCGGGGAAGTTAAACATGCGATTTCAGCAGGGTACGTGTATTAATGGGGTGCGCGGGAAGTTCCACACGCGATTTCAGCAGGGTACGTGTATTTCTGGGGTGCGGGGAAGTTTGACAAGCGATTTCAGCAGGGTACGTGTATTTCTGGGGTGCGGGGAAGTTTAACACGTGATTACAGAAGGGTACGTATATTACAGGGGTGCGCAGGAAGTTCCACACGCGATTTCAGCAGGGTACGTGTATTTCTGGGGTGCGGGGAAGTTTAACACGCGATTTCAGCAAGGTACATGTATTACTGGGGTGCGCAGGAAGTTCCACATGCGATTTCAGCAGTGTACATGTATTTCTGGGGTGCGGGGAAGTTTAACACGCGATTACAGCAGGGTACGTGTATTACTGGTGTGCACGGGAAGTTCCACACACGATTTCAGCAGGGTATGTGTATTACAGGGGTGCGCAGGAAGTTCCACACGCAATTTCAGCAAGGTACGTGTATTTCTGCGGTGCGGGGAAGTTTAACACGCAATTTCAGCAGTGTACATGTATTACTGGGGTGCGCGGGAAGTTCCACACGCCATTTCAGCAGGGTACGTGTATTTCTGGGGTGCGGGGAAGTTTGACAAGCGATTTCAGCAGGGTACGTGTATTACTTGGGTGTGGGGAAGTTTAACACAAGATTACAGCAGGGTACGTGTATTACAGGGGTGCGCAGGAAGTTCCACACCCGATTTCAGCAGGGTACGTGTATTTCTGGGGGGCGGGAAAGTTTAACACACGATTACAGCAGGGTACATGTATTACAGGGGTGCGGGGGTTGTTCCACACATGATTTCAGCAGGGTACATGTATTTCTGGGGTGTGGGGAAGTGTAACACGCGATTTCAGCAGGGTACGTGTATTACTGGGGTGCGCGGGAAGTTCCACACGCGATTTCAGCAGGGTACGTGTATTTCTGGGGTGCGGGGAAGTTTAACATGCGATTTCAGTAGGGTACGTGTATTACTGGGGTGCGCGGGAAGTTTAACACGCAATTTCAGCAGGTTACGTGTATTACTGGGGTGCGCAGGAAGTTCCACACGCGATTTCAGCAGGGTACGTGTATTACAGGGGTGCGCAGGAAGTTCCACAAGCGATTTCAGCAGGGTACGTGTATTTCTGGGGTGTGGGGAAGTTTAACACGTGATTACAGCAGGGTACGTGTATTACAGGGGTGCGCAGGAAGTTCCACACGCGATTTCAGCAGGGTACGTGTATTTCTGGGGTGCGGGGAAGTTTAACACGCGATTACAGCAGGGTACATGTATTACAGGGGTGCGCAGGTTGTTCCACACATGATTTCAGCAGGGTACATGTATTTCTGGGGTGCGGGGAAGTTTAACACGCGATTTCAGTAGGGTACGTGTATTACAGGGCTGCACGGGAAGTTCCACATGAGATTTCAGCAGGGTACGTGTATTTCTGGGGTGTGGGGGAAGTTCCACACGCAATTTCAGCAGGGTACGTGTATTACTGGGGTGCACGAGAAGTTCCACACGCGATTTCAGCAGCATACGTGTATTTCTGGGGTGCAGGGAAGTTTAACACGTGATTACAGCGGGTAGGTGCTTAACAGGGATGCGCGGGAAGTTCCACTCGCGATTTCAGCATGGTACGTGTATTTCTGGGGTGCGGGGAAGTTCCACACGCGATTTCAGCAGGGTACGTGTATTTCTGGGGTGCGGGGAAGTTTAACACGCGATTACAGCAGGGTACGTGTATTACTGGTGTGCACGGGAAGTTCCGCACACGATTTCAGCAGGGTACGTGTATTTCAGGGGTGCGCAGGAAGTTCCACACGCAATTTCAGCAAGGTACGTGTATTTCTGCGGTGCGGGGAGGTTTAACACGCAATTTCAGCAGTGTACGTGTATTACTGGGGTGCGCGGAAAGTTCCACAAGCGATTTCAGCAGGGTACGTGTATTTCTGGGGTGCAGGGAAGTTTGACAAGCGATTTCAGCAGGGTACGTGTATTACTGGGGTGCGGGGAAGTTTAACACGTGATTACAGCAGGGTACCTGTATTACAGGGGTGCGCAGGAAGTTCCACACCCGATTTCAGCAGGGTACGTGTATTTCAGGGGGCAGGAAAGTTTAACACGCGATTACAGCAGGGTACATGTATTACAGGGGTGCGGGGGTTGTTCCACACATGATTTCAGCAGGGTACATGTATTTCTGGGGTGTGGGGAAGTGTAACACGCGATTTCAGCAGGGTACGTGTATTACTGGGGTGCGCGGGAAGTTCCACACGCGATTTCAGCAGGGTACGTGTATTTCTGGGGTGCAGGGAAGTTTAACACACGATTACAGTAGGGTACGTGTATTACAGGGGTGCATGGGAAGTTCCACACTCAATTTCAGCAGGGTATGTGTATTACTGGGGTGCGCGGGAAGTTCCACACGCGATTTCAGCAGGGTACGTGTATTTCTGGGGTGCGGGGAAGTTTAACACGCAATTTCAGCAGGGTACGTGTAGTACTGGGGTGCGCAGGAGGAAGTTCCACACGCGATTTCAGCATGGTACGTGTATTTCTGGCGTGCGGGGAAGTTTAACACGTGATTACAGCAGGGTACGTGTATTACAGGGGTGCGCGGGAAGTTCCACATGTGATTTCAGCAGGGTACGTGTATTTCTGGGGTGCGGGGAAGTTTAACACGCGATTTCAGCAGGGTACATGTATTACTGGGGTGCGCGGGAAGTTCCACACGCGATTTCAGCAGGGTACATGTATTTCTGGGTTGTGGGGAAGTTTAACACGCAATTTCAGCAGGGTACGTGTATTACTGGGGTGCGCGGGAAGTTCCACACGCAATTTCAGCAGGGTACGTGTATTTCTGGGGTGCGGGGAAGTTTAACACGCGATTTCAGCAGGGTACATGTATTACTGGGGTGCGCGGGAAGTTCCACACGCGATTTCAGCAGGGTACATGTATTTCTGGGTTGTGGGGAAGTTTAACACGCAATTTCAGCAGGGTACGTGTATTACTGGGGTGCGCGGGAAGTTCCACACGCGATTTCAGCAGGGTACATGTATTTCTGGGGTGCGGGGAAGTTTAACACGCGATTACAGCAGGGTACGTGTATTACTGGGGTGCACGGTAAGTTCCACACACGATTTCAGCAGGGTACATGTATTTCTGGGGTGCGGGGAGGTTTAACACTCAATTTCAGCAGGGTACGTGTATTACTGGGGTGCGCAGGAAGTTCCACACGCGATTTCAGCAGGGTACGTGTATTTCTGGGGTGCAGGGAAGTTTAACACGCGATTACAGCAGGGTACCTGTATTACAGGGATGCGCGGGAAGTTCCACACGCGATTTCAGCAGGGTACGTGTATTTCTGGGGTGCGGGGAAGTTTGACAAGCGATTTCAGCAGGGTACGTGTATTACTGGGGTGCGGGGAAGTTTAACACGTGATTACAGCAGGGTACGTGTATTACAGGGGTGCGCAGGAAGTTCCACACGTGATTTCAGCAGGGTACGTGTATTTCTGGGGTGCGGGGAAGTTAAACATGCGATTTCAGCAGGGTACGTGTATTAATGGGGTGCGCGGGAAGTTCCACACGCGATTTCAGCAGGGTACGTGTATTTCTGGGGTGCGGGGAAGTTTGACAAGCGATTTCAGCAGGGTACATGTATTTCTGGGGTGCGGGGAAGTTTAACACGTGATTACAGAAGGGTACGTATATTACAGGGGTGCGCAGGAAGTTCCACACGCGATTTCAGCAGGGTACGTGTATTTCTGGGGTGCGGGGAAGTTTAACACGCGATCACAGCAGGGTACATGTATTACAGGGTTGCGCGGGTTGTTCCACACATGATTTCAGCAGGGTACATGTATTTCTGGGGTGCAGGGAAGTTTAACAGCCGATTACAGCAGGGTACGTGTATTACAGGGGTGCGCGGGAAGTTCCACACGCAACTTCAGCAGGGTACGTGTATTTCTGGGGTGCGGGGAAGTTTAACATGCGATTTCAGCAGAGTACGTGTATTACTGGGCTGCGCGGGAAGTTCCACACACGATTTCAGCAGGGTACGTGTATTTCTGGGGTGCGGGGAAGTTTGACAAGCGATTTCAGCAGGGTACGTGTATTTCTGGGGTGCGGGGAAGTTTAACACGCGATTACAGCAGGGTACATGTATTACAGGGGTGTGCGGGTTGTTCCACACATGATTTCAGCAGGGTACATGTATTTCTGGGGTGCGGGGAAGTGTAACACGCGATTTCAGCAGGGTACGTGTATTACTGGGGTGTGCGGGAAGTTCCACACGCGATTTCAGCAGGGTACATGTATTTCTGGGGTGCGGGGAAGTTTAACACGCAATTACAGTAGGGTACGTGTATTACAGGGGTGCACGGGAAGTTCCACACTCAATTTCAGCAGGTTATGTGTATTGCTGGGGTGCGCGGGAAGTTCCACACGCGATTTCAGCAGGGTACGTGTATTACTGTGGTGCCCATGAAGTTCCACACGCGATTTCAGCAGGGTACGTGTATTTCTGGGGTGCGGGGAAGTTTAACACGCGATTACAGCAGGGTATGTGTATTACAGGGGTGCGCAGGAAGTTCCACACGCGATTTCAGCAGGGTACATGTATTACTGGGGTGCGCGGGAAGTTTAACACGCGATTTCAGCAGGGTACATGTATTACTGGGGTGCGCGGGAAGATCCACATGCGATTTCAGCAGGGTACATGTATTTCTGGGTTGTGGGGAAGTTTAACACGCGATTACAGAAGGGTACGTGTATTACTGGGGTGCACGGGAAGTTCCACACACGATTTCAGCAGGGTACGTGTATTTCTGGGGTGCGGGGAGGTTTAACACGCAATTTCAGCAGGGTACGTGTATTACTGGGGTGCGCGGGAAGTTCCACACGCGATTTCAGCAGGGTACGTGTATTTCTGGGGTGCAGGGAAGTTTAACACGCGATTACAGCAGGGTACCTGTATTACAGGGGTGCGCGGGAAGTTCCACACGCGATTTCAGCAGGGTACGTGTATTTCTGGGGTGCGGGGAAGTTTGACAAGCGATTTCAGCAGGGTACGTGTATTACTGGGGTGCAGGGAAGTTTAACACGTGATTACAGCAGGGTACGTGTATTACAGGGGTGCGCAGGAAGTTCCACACGTGATTTCAGCAGGGTACATGTATTTCTGGGGTGCGGGGAAGTTAAACATGCGATTTCAGCAGGGTACGTGTATTACTGGGGTGCGCGGGAAGTTCCACACGCGATTTCAGCAGGGTACGTGTATTTCTGGGGTGCGGGGAAGTTTGACAAGCGATTTCAGCACGGTACGTGTATTTCTGGGGTGCGGGGAAGTTTAACACGTGATCACAGCAGGGTACATGTATTACAGGGTTGCGCGGGTTGTTCCACACATAATTTCAGCAGGGTACATGTATTTCTGGGGTGCAGGGAAGTTTAACAGCCGATTACAGCAGGGTACGTGTATTACAGGGGTGCGCGGGAAGTTCCACACGCAATTTCAGCAGGGTACGTGTATTTCTGGGGTGCGGGGAAGTTTAACTTGCGATTTCAGCAGGGTACGTGTATTACTGGGCTGCGCGGGAAGTTCCACACACGATTTCAGTAGGGTACGTGTATTTCTGGGGTGCAGGGAAGTTTGACAAGCGATTTCAGCAGGGTACGTGTATTTCTGGGGTGCGGGGAAGTTTAACACGTGATTACAGCAGGGTACGTGTATTACTAGGGTGCGCGGGAAGTTCCACACGCGATTTCAGCAGGGTACTTGTATTTCTGGGGTGCGGGGAAGTTTGACAAGCGATTTCAGCAGGGTACGTGTATTTCTGGGGTGCGGGGAAGTTTAACACGCGATTACAGCAGGGTACATGTATTACAGGGGTGTGCGGGTTGTTCCACACATGATTTCAGCAGGGTACATGTATTTCTGGGGTGCGGGGAAGTGTAACACGCGATTTCAGCAAGGTACGTGTATTACTGGGGTGTGCGGGAAGTTCCACACGCGATTTCAGCAGGGTACGTGTATTACTGTGGTGCCCAGGAAGTTCCACACGCGATTTCAGCAGGTTTTGTGTATTGCTGGGGTGCGGGGAAGTTTAACACGCAATTACAGTAGGGTACGTGTATTACAGGGGTGCACGGGAAGTTCCACACTCAATTTCAGCAGGTTTTGTGTATTGCTGGGGTGCGCGGGAAGTTCCACACGCGATTTCAGCAGGGTACGTGTATTACTGTGGTGCCCAGGAAGTTCCACACGCGATTTCAGCAGGGTACGTGTATTTCTGGGGTGCGGGGAAGTTTAACACGCGATTACAGCAGGGTATGTGTATTACAGGGGTGCGAGGGAAGTTCCACACGTGATTTCAGCTGGGTACGTGTATTTCTGGGGTGCGGGGAAGTTTAACACGCGATTTCAGCAGGGTACATGTATTACTGGGGTGCGCGGGAAGTTCCACACGCGATTTCAGCAGCATACGTGTATTTCTGGGGTGTGGGGAAGTTTAATACGTGATTTCAGCAGGGTACGTGTATTACTTGGGTGCGCCGGAAGTTCCACATGCGATTTCAGCAGGTTACGTGTATTTCTGGGGTGCGGGGAGGTTTAACACGCAATTTCAGCAGGGTACGTGTATTACTGGGGTGCGCGGGAAGTTCCACACGGGATTTCAGCAGGGTACGTGTATTTCTGGGGTGCGGGGAAGTTTAACACGCGATTACAGCAGGGTACGTGTATTACTGGGGTGCACGGGAAGTTCCACACACGATTTCAGCAGGGTACGTGTATTTTTGGGGTGCGGGGATGTTTAACACGCAATTTCAGCAGGGTACGTGTATTACAGGGGTGCGCGGGAAGTTCCACACGCGATTTCAGCAGGGTACGTGTATTTCTGAGGTGCAGGGAAGTTTAACACGCGATTACAGCAGGGTACCTGTATTACAGGGGTGCGCGGGTAGTTCCACACGCGATTTCAGCAGGGTACGTGTATTTCTGGGGTGCGGGGAAGTTTGACAAGCGATTTCAGCAGGGTACGTGTATTACTGGGGTGCGGGGAAGTTTAACACGTGATTACAGCAGGGTACGTGTATTACAGGGGTGCGCAGGAAGTTCCACACGCGATTTCAGCAGGGTACGTGTATTTCTGGGGTGCGGGGAAGTTTAACATGCGATTTCAGTAGGGTACGTGTATTAATGGGGTGCGCGGGAAGTTTAACACGCAATTTCAGCAGGGTACGTGTATTACTGGGGTGCGCAGGAAGTTCCACACGCGATTTCAGCAGGGTACGTGTATTACAGGGGTGCGCAGGAAGTTCCACAAGCGATTTCAGCAGGGTACGTGTATTTCTGGGGTGTGGGGAAGTTTAACACGTGATTACAGCAGGGTACGTGTATTACAGGGGTGCGCAGGAAGTTCCACACGCGATTTCAGCAGGGTACGTGTATTTCTGTGGTGCCGGGAAGTTTAACACGCGATTACAGCAGGGTACATGTATTACAGGGGTGCGCAGGTTGTTCCACACATGATTTCAGCAGGGTACATGTATTTCTGGGGTGCGGGGAAGTTTAACACGCGATTTCAGTAGGGTACGTGTATTACAGGGCTGCACGGGAAGTTCCACATGAGATTTCAGCAGGGTACGTGTATTTCTGGGGTGTGCGGGAAGTTTAACACTCAATTTCAGCAGGGTATGTGTATTACTGGGGTGCGCGGGAAGTTCCACATGCGATTTCAGCAGGGTACGTGTATTTCTGGGGTGCGCGGGAAGTTTAACACGCAATTTCAGCAGGGTACGTGTATTACTGGGGTGCGCGAGAAGTTCCACACGCGATTTCAGCAGCATACGTGTATTTCTGGGGTGCGGGGAAGTTTAACACGTGATTACAGCAGGGTAGGTGCTTAACAGGGATGCGCGGGAAGTTCCACTCGTGATTTCAGCATGGTACGTGTATTTCTGGGGTGCGGGGAAGTTTAACACGCGATTTCAGCAGGGTACGTGTATTACTGGGGTGCGCGGGAAGTTCCAGACGCGATTTCAGCAGGGTACGTGTATTTCTGGGGTGCGGGGAGGTTTAACACGTGATTTCAGCAGGGTACGTGTATTACTGGGGTGCGTGGGAAGTTCCACACGCGATTTCAGCAGGGTACGTGTATTTCTGGGGTGCAGGGAAGTTTAACACGCGATTACAGCAGGGTACGTGTATTACAGGGGTGCGCAGGAAGTTCCACATGCGATTTCAGCAAGGTACGTGTATTTCTGGGGTGCGGGGAAGTTTGACAAGCGATTTCAGCAGGGTACGTGTATTACTGGGGTGCAGGGAAGTTCAACACGTGATTACAGCAGGGTACGTGTATTACAGGGGTGCGCAGGAAGTTCCACACGCGATTTCAGCAGGGTACGTGTATTTCTGGGGTGCGGGGAAGTTTAACACGCGATTACAGCAGGGAACATGTATTACAGGGGTCATTGGGTTGTTCCACACATGATTTCAGCAGGGTACATGTATTTCTGGGGTGCGGGAAGTGTAACACGCGATTTCAGCAGGGTACGTGTATTACTGGGGTGCGCGGGAAGTTCCACACGCGATTTCCACAGGGTACGTGTATTTCTGGGGTGCAGGGAAGTTTAACACGCGATTTCAGCAGTGTACGTGTATTACTGGGGTGCGCGGGAAGTTCCACAAGCGATTTCAGCAGGGTACGTGTATTTCTGGGGTGCGGGGAAGTTTAACATGCGATTTCAGCAGTGTACGTGTATTACTGGGGTGCCCAGGAAGATCCACACGCGATTTCAGCAGGGTACGTGTATTACTGGGGTGCACAGGAAGTTCCACACACGATTTCAGCATGGTACGTGTATTACTGCGGTGCGCGGGAAGTTCCACACGCGATTTCAGCAGGGTACGTGTATTTCTTGGGTGCAGGAAAGTTTAACACGCAATTACAGCAGGGTACGTGTATTACAGGGGTGCGCAAGATGTTCCACACGCGATTTCAGCAGGGTACGTGTATTTCTGGGGTGCGGGGAAGTTTAACATGCGATTTCAGCAGGGTATGTGTATTACTGGGGTGCGCGGGAAGTTCCACACGCGATTTCAGCAAGGTACGTGTATTTCTGGGGTGCGGGGAAGTTTGACAACCGATTTCAGCAGTGTACGTGTATTACTGGGGTGCAGGGAAGTTTAATATGCGATTTCAGCAGGGTACGTGTATTACTGGGGTGCGCGGGAAGTTTGACAAGCGATTTCAGCAGGGTACGTGTATTTCTGGGGTGAGGGGAAGTTTAACACGTGATTACAGCAGGGTACGTGTATTACAGGGGTGTGCAGGAAGTTCCACACGCGATTTCAGCAGGGTACGTGTATTTCTGGAGTGCGGGGAAGTTTAACACGCGATTACAGCAGGGTACGTGTATTACTGGGGTGCAGGGAAGTTTAACACGCGATTACAGTAGGGTACGTGTATTACAGGGGTGCACGGGAAGTTCCACACGAGATTTCAGCAGGGTACGTGTATTTCTGGGGTGTGCGGGAAGTTCCACACGCGATTTCAGCAGGGTAGGTGTATTTCTGGGGTGCGGGGAGGTTTAACACGCAATTTCAGCAGGGTACGTGTATTACTGGGGTGCACGGGAAGTTCCACACGCGATTTCAGCAGGGTACGTGTATTTCTTGGGTGCAGGGAAGTTTAACACGCAATTACAGCAGGGTACGTGTATTACAGGGGTGCGCGAGATGTTCCACACGCGATTTCAGCATGGTACGTGTATTTCTGGGGTGCGGGGAAGTTTAACATGCGATTTCAGCAGGGTACGTGTATTACTGGGGTGCGCGGGAAGTTCCACATGCGATTTCAGCAGGGTACGTGTATTTCTGGGGTGCGGAGAAGTTTGACAAGCGATTTCAGCAGTGTACGTGTATTACTGGGGTGCGGGGAAGTTTGACAAGCGATTTCAGCAGTGTACGTGTATTACTGGGGTGCGGGGAAGTTTAACACGCGATTTCAGCAGGGTATGTGTATTACAGGGGTGCGCAAGATGTTCCACACGCGATTTCAGCAGGGTACGTGTATTTCTGGGGTGCGGGGAAGTTTAACACGCAATTTCAGCAGGGTGCGTGTATTACTGGGGTGCGCGGGAAGTTCCACACGCGATTTCAGCAGGGTACGTGTATTTCTGGGGTGTGGGGAAGTTTAACACGCGATTACAGCAGGGTACGTGTATTACTGGGGTGCGCGGGAAATTCCACACGAGATTTCAGCAGGGTACGTGTATTTCTGGGGTGCAGGGAAGTTTAACACGTGATTTCAGCAGGGTACATGTATTACTGGGGTGCGCAGGAAGTTCCACATGCGATTTCAGCAGTGTACATGTATTTCTGGGGTGCGGGGAAGTTCCACACGCGATTACAGCAGGGTACGTGTATTACTGGGGTGCACGGGAAGTTCCACACACGATTTCAGCAGGGTACGTGTATTTCTGGGGTGCGGGGAGGTTTAACACGCAATTTCAGCAGGGTACGTGTATTACTGGGGTGCGCGGGAAGTTCCACATGCGATTTCAGCAGGGTACGTGTATTTCTGGGGTGCAGGGAAGTTTAACACGCGATTACAGCAGGGTACCTGTATTACAGGGGTGCGCGGGAAGTTCCACACGCAATTTCAGCAGGGTACATGTATTTCTGGGGTGCAGGGAAGTTTAACAGCCGATTACAGCAGGGTACGTGTATTACAGGGGTGCGCGGGAAGTTCCACATGCAATTTCAGCAGGGTACGTGTATTTCTGGGGTGCGGGGAAGTTTAACATGCGATTTCAGCAGGGTACGTGTATTACTGGGGTGCGCGGGAAGTTCCACACACGATTTCAGCAGGGTACATGTATTTCTGGGGTGCGGGGAAGTTTAACACGCAATTTCAGCAGGGTACGTGTATTACTGGGGTGCGCGGGAAGTTCCACACGCGATTTCAGCAGGGTACGTGTATTTCTGGGTTGTGGGGAAGTTTAACACGCAATTTCAGCAGGGTACGTGTATTACTGGGGTGCGCGGGAAGTTCCACACGCAATTTCAGCAGGGTACATGTATTTCTGGGGTGCGGGGAAGTTTAACACGCGATTACAGCAGGGTACGTGTATTACTGGGGTGCACGGGAAGTTCCACACATGATTTCAGCAGGGTACGTGTATTTTTGGGATGCGGGGAGGTTTAACACGCAATTTCAGCAGGGTACGTGTATTACAGGGGTGCGCGGGAAGTTCCACACGCGATTTCAGCAGGGTACGTGTATTTCTGGGGTGCAGGGAAGTTTAACACGCGATTACAGCAGGGTACCTGTATTACAGGGGTGCGCGGGAAGTTCCACACGCGATTTCAGCAGGGTACGTGTATTTCTGGGGTGCGGGGAAGTTTGACAAGCGATTTCAGCAGGGTATGTGTATTTCTGGGGTGCGGGGAAGTTTAACACGTGATTACAGAAGGGTACGTATATTACAGGGGTGCGCAGGAAGTTCCACACGCGATTTCAGCAGGGTACGTGTATTTCTGGGGTGCGGGGAAGTTTAACACGCGATTACAGCAGGGTACATGTATTACAGGGTTGTGCGGGTTGTTCCACACATGATTTTAGCAGGGTACATGTATTTCTGGGGTGCAGGGAAGTTTAACAGCCGATTACAGCAGGGTACGTGTATTACAGGGGTGCGCAGGAAGTTCCACACGCAATTTCAGCAAGGTACGTGTATTTCTGCGGTGCGGGGAGGTTTAACACGCAATTTCAGCAGTGTACGTGTATTACTGGGGTGCGCGGAAAGTTCCACACGCGATTTCAGCAGGGTACGTGTATTTCTGGGGTGCAGGGAAGTTTGACAAGCGATTTCAGCAGGGTACGTGTATTACTGGGGTGCGGGGAAGTTTAACACGTGATTACAGCAGGGTACCTGTATTACAGGGGTGCGCAGGAAGTTCCACACCCGATTTCAGCAGGGTACGTGTATTTCAGGGGGCAGGAAAGTTTAACACGCGATTACAGCAGGGTACATGTATTACAGGGGTGCGGGGGTTGTTCCACACATGATTTCAGCAGGGTACATGTATTTCTGGGGTGTGGGGAAGTGTAACACGCGATTTCAGCAGGGTACGTGTATTACTGGGGTGCGCGGGAAGTTCCACACGCGATTTCAGCAGGGTACGTGTATTTCTGGGGTGCAGGGAAGTTTAACACACGATTACAGTAGGGTACGTGTATTACAGGGGTGCATGGGAAGTTCCACACGAGATTTCAGCAGGGTACGTGTATTTCTGGGGTGTGCGGGAAGTTTAACACTCAATTTCAGCAGGGTATGTGTATTACTGGGGTGCGCGGGAAGTTCCACACGCGATTTCAGCAGGGTACGTGTATTTCTGGGGTGCGGGGAAGTTTAACACGCAATTTCAGCAGGGTACGTGTAGTACTGGGGTGCGCAGGAGGAAGTTCCACACGCGATTTCAGCATGGTACGTGTATTTCTGGCGTGCGGGGAAGTTTAACACGTGATTACAGCAGGGTACGTGTATTACAGGGGTGCGCGGGAAGTTCCACATGTGATTTCAGCAGGGTACGTGTATTTCTGGGGTGCGGGGAAGTTTAACACGCGATTTCAGCAGGGTACATGTATTACTGGGGTGCGCGGGAAGTTCCACACGCGATTTCAGCAGGGTACATGTATTTCTGGGTTGTGGGGAAGTTTAACACGCAATTTCAGCAGGGTACGTGTATTACTGGGGTGCGCGGGAAGTTCCACACGCAATTTCAGCAGGGTACGTGTATTTCTGGGGTGCGGGGAAGTTTAACACGCGATTTCAGCAGGGTACATGTATTACTGGGGTGCGCGGGAAGTTCCACACGCGATTTCAGCAGGGTACATGTATTTCTGGGTTGTGGGGAAGTTTAACACGCAATTTCAGCAGGGTACGTGTATTACTGGGGTGCGCGGGAAGTGCCACACGCGATTTCAGCAGGGTACGTGTATTTCTGGGGTGCGGGGAAGTTTAACACGCGATTACAGCAGGGTACGTGTATTACTGGGGTGCACGGGAAGTTCCACACACGATTTCAGCAGGGTACGTGTATTTCTGGGGTGCGGGGAGGTTTAACACTCAATTTCAGCAGGGTACGTGTATTACTGGGGTGCGCAGGAAGTTCCACACGCGATTTCAGCAGGGTACGTGTATTTCTGGGGTGCAGGGAAGTTTAACACGCGATTACAGCAGGGTACCTGAATACAGGGATGCGCGGGAAGTTCCACACGCGATTTCAGCAGGGTACGTGTATTTCTGGGGTGCGGGGAAGTTTGACAAGCGATTTCAGCAGGGTACGTGTATTACTGGGGTGCGGGGAAGTTTAACACGTGATTACAGCAGGGTACGTGTATTACAGGGGTGCGCAGGAAGTTCCACACGTGATTTCAGCAGGGTACGTGTATTTCTGGGGTACGGGGAAGTTAAACATGCGATTTCAGCAGGGTACGTGTATTAATGGGGTGCGCGGGAAGTTCCACACGCGATTTCAGCAGGGTACGTGTATTTCTGGGGTGCGGGGAAGTTTGACAAGCGATTTCAGCAGGGTACGTGTATTTCTGGGGTGCGGGGAAGTTTAACACGTGATTACAGAAGGGTACGTATATTACAGGGGTGCGCAGGAAGTTCCACACGCGATTTCAGCAGGGTACGTGTATTTCTGGGGTGCGGGGAAGTTTAACACGCAATCACAGCAGGGTACATGTATTACAGGGTTGCGCGGGTTGTTCCACACATGATTTCAGCAGGGTACATGTATTTCTGGGGTGCAGGGAAGTTTAACAGCCGATTACAGCAGGGTACGTGTATTACAGGGGTGCGCGGGAAGTTCCACACGCAATTTCAGCAGGGTACGTGTATTTCTGGGGTGCGGGGAAGTTTAACATGCGATTTCAGCAGAGTACGTGTATTACTGGGCTGCGCGGGAAGTTCCACACACGATTTCAGCAGGGTACGTGTATTTCTGGGGTGCGGGGAAGTTTGACAAGCGATTTCAGCAGGGTACGTGTATTTCTGGGGTGCGGGGAAGTTTAACACGCGATTACAGCAGGGTACATGTATTACAGGGGTGTGCGGGTTGTTCCACACATGATTTCAGCAGGGTACATGTATTTCTGGGGTGCGGGGAAGTGTAACACGCGATTTCAGCAGGGTACGTGTATTACTGGGGTGTGCGGGAAGTTCCACACGCGATTTCAGCAGGGTACATGTATTTCTGGGGTGCGGGGAAGTTTAACACGCAATTACAGTAGGGTACGTGTATTACAGGGGTGCACGGGAAGTTCCACACTCAATTTCAGCAGGTTATGTGTATTGCTGGGGTGCGCGGGAAGTTCCACACGCGATTTCAGCAGGGTACGTGTATTACTGTGGTGCCCATGAAGTTCCACACGCGATTTCAGCAGGGTACGTGTATTTCTGGGGTGCGGGGAAGTTTAACACGCGATTACAGCAGGGTATGTGTATTACAGGGGTGCGCAGGAAGTTCCACACGCGATTTCAGCAGGGTACATGTATTACTGGGGTGCGCGGGAAGTTTAACACGCGATTTCAGCAGGGTACATGTATTACTGGGGTGCGCGGGAAGATCCACATGCGATTTCAGCAGGGTACATGTATTTCTGGGTTGTGGGGAAGTTTAACACGCGATTACAGAAGGGTACGTGTATTACTGGGGTGCACGGGAAGTTCCACACACGATTTCAGCAGGGTACGTGTATTTCTGGGGTGCGGGGAGGTTTAACACGCAATTTCAGCAGGGTACGTGTATTACTGGGGTGCGCGGGAAGTTCCACACGCGATTTCAGCAGGGTACGTGTATTTCTGGGGTGCAGGGAAGTTTAACACGCGATTACAGCAGGGTACCTGTATTACAGGGGTGCGCGGGAAGTTCCACACGCGATTTCAGCAGGGTACGTGTATTTCTGGGGTGCGGGGAAGTTTGACAAGCGATTTCAGCAGGGTACGTGTATTACTGGGGTGCAGGGAAGTTTAACACGTGATTACAGCAGGGTACGTGTATTACAGGGGTGCGCAGGAAGTTCCACACGTGATTTCAGCAGGGTACATGTATTTCTGGGGTGCGGGGAAGTTAAACATGCGATTTCAGCAGGGTACGTGTATTACTGGGGTGCGCGGGAAGTTCCACACGCGATTTCAGCAGGGTACGTGTATTTCTGGGGTGCGGGGAAGTTTGACAAGCGATTTCAGCACGGTACGTGTATTTCTGGGGTGCGGGGAAGTTTAACACGTGATTACAGAAGGGTACGTATATTACAGGGGTGCGCAGGAAGTTCCACACGCGATTTCAGCAGGGTACGTGTATTTCTGGGGTGCGGGGAAGTTTAACACGCGATCACAGCAGGGTACATGTATTACAGGGTTGCACGGGTTGTTCCACACATAATTTCAGCAGGGTACATGTATTTCTGGGGTGCAGGGAAGTTTAACAGCCGATTACAGCAGGGTACGTGTATTACAGGGGTGCGCGGGAAGTTCCACACGCAATTTCAGCAGGGTACGTGTATTTCTGGGGTGCGGGGAAGTTTAACTTGCGATTTCAGCAGGGTACGTGTATTACTGGGCTGCGCGGGAAGTTCCACACACGATTTCAGTAGGGTACGTGTATTTCTGGGGTGCAGGGAAGTTTGACAAGCGATTTCAGCAGGGTACGTGTATTTCTGGGGTGCGGGGAAGTTTAACACGTGATTACAGCAGGGTACGTGTATTACTAGGGTGCGCGGGAAGTTCCACACGCGATTTCAGCAGGGTACTTGTATTTCTGGGGTGCGGGGAAGTTTGACAAGCGATTTCAGCAGGGTACGTGTATTTCTGGGGTGCGGGGAAGTTTAACACGCGATTACAGCAGGGTACATGTATTACAGGGGTGTGCGGGTTGTTCCACACATGATTTCAGCAGGGTACATGTATTTCTGGGGTGCGGGGAAGTGTAACACGCGATTTCAGCAGGGTACGTGTATTACTGGGGTGTGCGGGAAGTTCCACACGCGATTTCAGCAGGGTACGTGTATTACTGTGGTGCCCAGGAAGTTCCACACGCGATTTCAGCAGGTTTTGTGTATTGCTGGGGTGCGGGGAAGTTTAACACGCAATTACAGTAGGGTACGTGTATTACAGGGGTGCACGGGAAGTTCCACACTCAATTTCAGCAGGTTTTGTGTATTGCTGGGGTGCGCGGGAAGTTCCACACGCGATTTCAGCAGGGTACGTGTATTACTGTGGTGCCCAGGAAGTTCCACACGCGATTTCAGCAGGGTACGTGTATTTCTGGGGTGCGGGGAAGTTTAACACGCGATTACAGCAGGGTATGTGTATTACAGGGGTGCGAGGGAAGTTCCACACGTGATTTCAGCTGGGTACGTGTATTTCTGGGGTGCGGGGAAGTTTAACACGCGATTTCAGCAGGGTACATGTATTACTGGGGTGCGCGGGAAGTTCCACACGCGATTTCAGCAGCATACGTGTATTTCTGGGGTGCGGGGAAGTTTAATACGTGATTTCAGCAGGGTACGTGTATTACTTGGGTGCGCCGGAAGTTCCACATGCGATTTCAGCAGGTTACGTGTATTTCTGGGGTGCGGGGAGGTTTAACACGCAATTTCAGCAGGGTACGTGTATTACTGGGGTGCGCGGGAAGTTCCACACGCGATTTCAGCAGGGTACGTGTATTTCTGGGGTGCGGGGAAGTTTAACACGCGATTACAGCAGGGTACGTGTATTACTGGGGTGCACGGGAAGTTCCACACACGATTTCAGCAGGGTACGTGTATTTTTGGGGTGCGGGGATGTTTAACACGCAATTTCAGCAGGGTACGTGTATTACAGGGGTGCGCGGGAAGTTCCACACGCGATTTCAGCAGGGTACGTGTATTTCTGAGGTGCAGGGAAGTTTAACACGCGATTACAGCAGGGTACCTGTATTACAGGGGTGCGCGGGTAGTTCCACACGCGATTTCAGCAGGGTACGTGTATTTCTGGGGTGCGGGGAAGTTTGACAAGCGATTTCAGCAGGGTACGTGTATTACTGGGGTGCGGGGAAGTTTAACACGTGATTACAGCAGGGTACGTGTATTACAGGGGTGCGCAGGAAGTTCCACACCCGATTTCAGCAGGGTACGTGTATTTCTGGGGGGCGGGAAAGTTTAACACGCGATTACAGCAGGGTACATGTATTACAGAGGTGGGGGGTTGTTCCACACATGATTTCAGCAGGGTACATGTATTTCTGGGGTGTGGGGAAGTGTAACACGCGATTTCAGCATGGTACGTGTATTACTGGGGTGCGCGGGAAGTTCCACACGCGATTTCAGCAGGGTACGTGTATTTCTGGGGTGCGGGGAAGTTTAACACGTGATTACAGCAGGGTACGTGTATTACAGGGGTGCGCAGGAAGTTCCACACGCGATTTCAGCAGGGTACGTGTATTTCTGGGGTGCGGGGAAGTTTAACATGCGATTTCAGTAGGGTACGTGTATTAATGGGGTGCGCGGGAAGTTTAACACGCAATTTCAGCAGGGTACGTGTATTACTGGGGTGCGCAGGAAGTTCCACACGCGATTTCAGCAGGGTACGTGTATTACAGGGGTGCGCAGGAAGTTCCACAAGCGATTTCAGCAGGGTACGTGTATTTCTGGGGTGTGGGGAAGTTTAACACGTGATTACAGCAGGGTACGTGTATTACAGGGGTGCGCAGGAAGTTCCACACGCGATTTCAGCAGGGTACGTGTATTTCTGTGGTGCCGGGAAGTTTAACACGCGATTACAGCAGGGTACATGTATTACAGGGGTGCGCAGGTTGTTCCACACATGATTTCAGCAGGGTACATGTATTTCTGGGGTGCGGGGAAGTTTAACACGCGATTTCAGTAGGGTACGTGTATTACAGGGCTGCACGGGAAGTTCCACATGAGATTTCAGCAGGGTACGTGTATTTCTGGGGTGTGCGGGAAGTTTAACACTCAATTTCAGCAGGGTATGTGTATTACTGGGGTGCGCGGGAAGTTCCACATGCGATTTCAGCAGGGTACGTGTATTTCTGGGGTGCGCGGGAAGTTTAACACGCAATTTCAGCAGGGTACGTGTATTACTGGGGTGCGCGAGAAGTTCCACACGCGATTTCAGCAGCATACGTGTATTTCTGGGGTGCGGGGAAGTTTAATACGTGATTACAGCAGGGTAGGTGCTTAACAGGGATGCGCGGGAAGTTCCACTCGTGATTTCAGCATGGTACGTGTATTTCTGGGGTGCGGGGAAGTTTAACACGCGATTTCAGCAGGGTACGTGTATTACTGGGGTGCGCGGGAAGTTCCAGACGCGATTTCAGCAGGGTACGTGTATTTCTGGGGTGCGGGGAGGTTTAACACGTGATTTCAGCAGGGTACGTGTATTACTGGGGTGCGTGGGAAGTTCCACACGCGATTTCAGCAGGGTACGTGTATTTCTGGGGTGCAGGGAAGTTTAACACGCGATTACAGCAGGGTACGTGTATTGCAGGGGTGCGCAGGAAGTTCCACATGCGATTTCAGCAAGGTACGTGTATTTCTGGGGTGCGGGGAAGTTTGACAAGCGATTTCAGCAGGGTACGTGTATTACTGGGGTGCAGGGAAGTTCAACACGTGATTACAGCAGGGTACGTGTATTACAGGGGTGCGCAGGAAGTTCCACACGCGATTTCAGCAGGGTACGTGTATTTCTGGGGTGCGGGGAAGTTTAACACGCGATTACAGCAGGGAACATGTATTACAGGGGTCATTGGGTTGTTCCACACATGTTTTCAGCAGGGTACATGTATTTCTGGGGTGCGGGAAGTGTAACACGCGATTTCAGCAGGGTACGTGTATTACTGGGGTGCGCGGGAAGTTCCACACGCGATTTCCACAGGGTACGTGTATTTCTGGGGTGCAGGGAAGTTTAACACGCGATTTCAGCAGTGTACGTGTATTACTGGGGTGCGCGGGAAGTTCCACAAGCGATTTCAGCAGGGTACGTGTATTTCTGGGGTGCGGGGAAGTTTAACATGCGATTTCAGCAGTGTACGTGTATTACTGGGGTGCCCAGGAAGATCCACACGCGATTTCAGCAGGGTACGTGTATTACTGGGGTGCACAGGAAGTTCCACACACGATTTCAGCATGGTACGTGTATTACTGCGGTGCGCGGGAAGTTCCACACGCGATTTCAGCAGGGTACGTGTATTTCTTGGGTGCAGGAAAGTTTAACACGCAATTACAGCAGGGTACGTGTATTACAGGGGTGCGCAAGATGTTCCACACGCGATTTCAGCAGGGTACGTGTATTTCTGGGGTGCGGGGAAGTTTAACATGCGATTTCAGCAGGGTATGTGTATTACTGGGGTGCGCGGGAAGTTCCACACGCGATTTCAGCAAGGTACGTGTATTTCTGGGGTGCGGGGAAGTTTGACAACCGATTTCAGCAGTGTACGTGTATTACTGGGGTGCAGGGAAGTTTAACATGTGATTACAGCAGGGTACGTGTATTACAGGGGTGCGCAGGAAGTTCCACACGCGATTTCAGCAGGGTACGTGTATTTCTGGGGTGCGGGGAAGTTTAATATGCGATTTCAGCAGGGTACGTGTATTACTGGGGTGCGCGGGAAGTTTGACAAGCGATTTCAGCAGGGTACGTGTATTTCTGGGGTGAGGGGAAGTTTAACACGTGATTACAGCAGGGTACGTGTATTACAGGGGTGTGCAGGAAGTTCCACACGCGATTTCAGCAGGGTACGTGTATTTCTGGAGTGCGGGGAAGTTTAACACGCGATTACAGCAGGGTACGTGTATTACTGGGGTGCAGGTAAGTTTAACACGCGATTACAGTAGGGTACGTGTATTACAGGGGTGCACGGGAAGTTCCACACGAGATTTCAGCAGGGTACGTGTATTTCTGGGGTGTGCGGGAAGTTCCACACGCGATTTCAGCAGGGTAGGTGTATTTCTGGGGTGCGGGGAGGTTTAACACGCAATTTCAGCAGGGTACGTGTATTACTGGGGTGCACGGGAAGTTCCACACGCGATTTCAGCAGGGTACGTGTATTTCTTGGGTGCAGGGAAGTTTAACACGCAATTACAGCAGGGTACGTGTATTACAGGGGTGCGCGAGATGTTCCACACGCGATTTCAGCATGGTACGTGTATTTCTGGGGTGCGGGGAAGTTTAACATGCGATTTCAGCAGGGTACATGTATTACTGGGGTGCGCGGGAAGTTCCACATGCGATTTCAGCAGGGTACGTGTATTTCTGGGGTGCGGAGAAGTTTGACAAGCGATTTCAGCAGGGTACGTGTATTACTGGGGTGCGCGGGAAATTCCACACGAGATTTCAGCAGGGTACGTGTATTTCTGGGGTGCAGGGAAGTTTAACACGCGATTTCAGCAGGGTACATGTATTACTGGGGTGCGCAGGAAGTTCCACATGCGATTTCAGCAGTGTACATGTATTTCTGGGGTGCGGGGAAGTTCCACACGCGATTACAGCAGGGTACGTGTATTACTGGGGTGCACGGGAAGTTCCACACACGATTTCAGCAGGGTACGTGTATTTCTGGGGTGCGGGGAGGTTTAACACGCAATTTCAGCAGGGTACGTGTATTACTGGGGTGCGCGGGAAGTTCCACATGCGATTTCAGCAGGGTACGTGTATTTCTGGGGTGCAGGGAAGTTTAACACGCGATTACAGCAGGGTACCTGTATTACAGGGGTGCGCGGGAAGTTCCACATGCGATTTCAGCAGGGTACGTGTATTTCTGGGGTGCGCGGGAAGTTTAACACGCAATTTCAGCAGGGTACGTGTATTACTGGGGTGCGCGAGAAGTTCCACACGCGATTTCAGCAGCATACGTGTATTTCTGGGGTGCGGGGAAGTTTAACACGTGATTACAGCAGGGTAGGTGCTTAACAGGGATGCGCGGGAAGTTCCACTCGTGATTTCAGCATGGTACGTGTATTTCTGGGGTGCGGGGAAGTTTAACACGCGATTTCAGCAGGGTACGTGTATTACTGGGGTGCGCGGGAAGTTCCAGACGCGATTTCAGCAGGGTACGTGTATTTCTGGGGTGCGGGGAGGTTTAACACGTGATTTCAGCAGGGTACGTGTATTACTGGGGTGCGTGGGAAGTTCCACACGCGATTTCAGCAGGGTACGTGTATTTCTGGGGTGCAGGGAAGTTTAACACGCGATTACAGCAGGGTACGTGTATTGCAGGGGTGCGCAGGAAGTTCCACATGCGATTTCAGCAAGGTACGTGTATTTCTGGGGTGCGGGGAAGTTTGACAAGCGATTTCAGCAGGGTACGTGTATTACTGGGGTGCAGGGAAGTTCAACACGTGATTACAGCAGGGTACGTGTATTACAGGGGTGCGCAGGAAGTTCCACACGCGATTTCAGCAGGGTACGTGTATTTCTGGGGTGCGGGGAAGTTTAACACGCGATTACAGCAGGGAACATGTATTACAGGGGTCATTGGGTTGTTCCACACATGTTTTCAGCAGGGTACATGTATTTCTGGGGTGCGGGAAGTGTAACACGCGATTTCAGCAGGGTACGTGTATTACTGGGGTGCGCGGGAAGTTCCACACGCGATTTCCACAGGGTACGTGTATTTCTGGGGTGCAGGGAAGTTTAACACGCGATTTCAGCAGTGTACGTGTATTACTGGGGTGCGCGGGAAGTTCCACAAGCGATTTCAGCAGGGTACGTGTATTTCTGGGGTGCGGGGAAGTTTAACATGCGATTTCAGCAGTGTACGTGTATTACTGGGGTGCCCAGGAAGATCCACACGCGATTTCAGCAGGGTACGTGTATTACTGGGGTGCACAGGAAGTTCCACACACGATTTCAGCATGGTACGTGTATTACTGCGGTGCGCGGGAAGTTCCACACGCGATTTCAGCAGGGTACGTGTATTTCTTGGGTGCAGGAAAGTTTAACACGCAATTACAGCAGGGTACGTGTATTACAGGGGTGCGCAAGATGTTCCACACGCGATTTCAGCAGGGTACGTGTATTTCTGGGGTGCGGGGAAGTTTAACATGCGATTTCAGCAGGGTATGTGTATTACTGGGGTGCGCGGGAAGTTCCACACGCGATTTCAGCAAGGTACGTGTATTTCTGGGGTGCGGGGAAGTTTGACAACCGATTTCAGCAGTGTACGTGTATTACTGGGGTGCAGGGAAGTTTAACATGTGATTACAGCAGGGTACGTGTATTACAGGGGTGCGCAGGAAGTTCCACACGCGATTTCAGCAGGGTACGTGTATTTCTGGGGTGCGGGGAAGTTTAATATGCGATTTCAGCAGGGTACGTGTATTACTGGGGTGCGCGGGAAGTTTGACAAGCGATTTCAGCAGGGTACGTGTATTTCTGGGGTGAGGGGAAGTTTAACACGTGATTACAGCAGGGTACGTGTATTACAGGGGTGTGCAGGAAGTTCCACACGCGATTTCAGCAGGGTACGTGTATTTCTGGAGTGCGGGGAAGTTTAACACGCGATTACAGCAGGGTACGTGTATTACTGGGGTGCAGGGAAGTTTAACACGCGATTACAGTAGGGTACGTGTATTACAGGGGTGCACGGGAAGTTCCACACGAGATTTCAGCAGGGTACGTGTATTTCTGGGGTGTGCGGGAAGTTCCACACGCGATTTCAGCAGGGTAGGTGTATTTCTGGGGTGCGGGGAGGTTTAACACGCAATTTCAGCAGGGTACGTGTATTACTGGGGTGCACGGGAAGTTCCACACGCGATTTCAGCAGGGTACGTGTATTTCTTGGGTGCAGGGAAGTTTAACACGCAATTACAGCAGGGTACGTGTATTACAGGGGTGCGCGAGATGTTCCACACGCGATTTCAGCATGGTACGTGTATTTCTGGGGTGCGGGGAAGTTTAACATGCGATTTCAGCAGGGTACATGTATTACTGGGGTGCGCGGGAAGTTCCACATGCGATTTCAGCAGGGTACGTGTATTTCTGGGGTGCGGAGAAGTTTGACAAGCGATTTCAGCAGGGTACGTGTATTACTGGGGTGCGCGGGAAATTCCACACGAGATTTCAGCAGGGTACGTGTATTTCTGGGGTGCAGGGAAGTTTAACACGCGATTTCAGCAGGGTACATGTATTACTGGGGTGCGCAGGAAGTTCCACATGCGATTTCAGCAGTGTACATGTATTTCTGGGGTGCGGGGAAGTTCCACACGCGATTACAGCAGGGTACGTGTATTACTGGGGTGCACGGGAAGTTCCACACACGATTTCAGCAGGGTACGTGTATTTCTGGGGTGCGGGGAGGTTTAACACGCAATTTCAGCAGGGTACGTGTATTACTGGGGTGCGCGGGAAGTTCCACATGCGATTTCAGCAGGGTACGTGTATTTCTGGGGTGCAGGGAAGTTTAACACGCGATTACAGCAGGGTACCTGTATTACAGGGGTGCGCGGGAAGTTCCACACGCAATTTCAGCAGGGTACATGTATTTCTGGGGTGCAGGGAAGTTTAACAGCCGATTACAGCAGGGTACGTGTATTACAGGGGTGCGCGGGAAGTTCCACACGCAATTTCAGCAGGGTACGTGTATTTCTGGGGTGCGGGGAAGTTTAACATGCGATTTCAGCAGGGTACGTGTATTACTGGGGTGCGCGGGAAGTTCCACACACGATTTCAGCAGGGTACATGTATTTCTGGGGTGCGGGGAAGTTTAACACGCAATTTCAGCAGGGTACGTGTATTACTGGGGTGCGCGGGAAGTTCCACACGCGATTTCAGCAGGGTACGTGTATTTCTGGGTTGTGGGGAAGTTTAACACGCAATTTCAGCAGGGTACGTGTATTACTGGGGTGCGCGGGAAGTTCCACACGCAATTTCAGCAGGGTACATGTATTTCTGGGGTGCGGGGAAGTTTAACACGCGATTACAGCAGGGTACGTGTATTACTGGGGTGCACGGGAAGTTCCACACATGATTTCAGCAGGGTACGTGTATTTTTGGGATGCGGGGAGGTTTAACACGCAATTTCAGCAGGGTACGTGTATTACAGGGGTGCGCGGGAAGTTCCACACGCGATTTCAGCAGGGTACGTGTATTTCTGGGGTGCAGGGAAGTTTAACACGCGATTACAGCAGGGTACCTGTATTACAGGGGTGCGCGGGAAGTTCCACACGCGATTTCAGCAGGGTACGTGTATTTCTGGGGTGCGGGGAAGTTTGACAAGCGATTTCAGCAGGGTATGTGTATTTCTGGGGTGCGGGGAAGTTTAACACGTGATTACAGAAGGGTACGTATATTACAGGGGTGCGCAGGAAGTTCCACACGCGATTTCAGCAGGGTACGTGTATTTCTGGGGTGCGGGGAAGTTTAACACGCGATTACAGCAGGGTACATGTATTACAGGGTTGTGCGGGTTGTTCCACACATGATTTTAGCAGGGTACATGTATTTCTGGGGTGCAGGGAAGTTTAACAGCCGATTACAGCAGGGTACGTGTATTACAGGGGTGCGCGGGACGTTCCACACGCAATTTCAGCAGGGTACGTGTATTTCTGGGGTGCGGGGAAGTTTAACATGCGATTTCAGCAGGGTATGTGTATTACTGGGGTGCGCGGGAAGTTCCACACACGATTTCAGCAGGGTACGTGTATTTCTGGGATGCGGGGAAGTTTGATAAGCGATTTCAGCAGGGTACGTGTATTACTGGGGTGCGGGGAAGTTTAACACGTGATTACAGCAGGGTACGTGTATTACTAGGGTGCGCGGGAAGTTCCACACGCGATTTCAGCAGGGTACTTGTATTTCTGGGGTGCGGGGAAGTTTGACAAGCGATTTCAGCAGGGTACGTGTATTTCTGGGGTGCGGGGAAGTTTAACACGCGATTACAGCAGGGTACATGTATTACAGGGGTGTGCGGGTTGTTCCACACATGATTTCAGCAGGGTACATGTATTTCTGGGGTGCGGGGAAGTGTAACACACGATTTCAGCAGGGTACGTGTATTACTGGGGTGCACGGGAAGTTCCACACACGATTTCAGCAGGGTACGTGTATTTCTGGGGTGCGGGGAGGTTTAACACGCAATTTCAGCAGGGTACGTGTATTACTGGGGTGCGCGGGAAGTTCCACATGCGATTTCAGCAGGGTACGTGTATTTCTGGGGTGCAGGGAAGTTTAACATGCGATTACAGCAGGGTACCTGTATTACAGGGGTGCGCGGGAAGTTCCACACGCGATTTCAGTAGGGTACGTGTATTTCTGGGGTGCGGGGAAGTTTGACAAGCGATTTCAGCAGGGTACGTGTATTACTGGGGTGCGGGGAAGTTTAACACGTGATTACAGCAGGGTACGTGTATTACAGGGGTGCGCAGGAAGTTCCACACGTCATTTCAGCAGGGTACGTGTATTTCTGGGGTGCGCGGGAAGTTCCACACGCGATTTCAGCAGGGTACGTGTATTTCTGGGGTGCGGGGAAGTTTGACAAGCGATTTCAGCAGGGTATGTGTATTTCTGGGGTGCGGGGAAGTTTAACACGCGATTACAGCAGGGTACGTGTATTACTGGGGTGCGCGGGAAGTTCCACATGCGATTTCAGCAGGGTACGTGTATTTCTGGGGTGCAGGGAAGTTTGACAAGCGATTTCAGCAGGGTACGTGTATTACTGGGGTGCGGGGAAGTTTAACACGTGATTACAGCAGGGTACGTGTATTACAGGGGTGCGCAGGAAGTTCCACACGTCATTTCAGCAGGGTACGTGTATTTCTGGGGTGCGGGGAAGTTAAACATGCGATTTCAGCAGGGTACGTGTATTACTGGGGTGCGCGGGAAGTTCCACACGCGATTTCAGCAGGGTACGTGTATTTCTGGGGTGCGGGGAAGTTTGACAAGCGATTTCAGCAGGGTATGTGTATTTCTGGGGTGCGGGGAAGTTTAACACGTGATTACAGAAGGGTACGTATATTACAGGGGTGCGCAGGAAGTTCCACACGCGATTTCAGCAGGGTACGTGTATTTCTGGGGTGCAGGGAAGTTTAACACGCGATTACAGCAGGGTACATGTATTACAGGGTTGTGCGGGTTGTTCCACACATGATTTTAGCAGGGTACATGTATTTCTGGGGTGCAGGGAAGTTTAACAGCCGATTACAGCAGGGTACGTGTATTACAGGGGTGCGCGGGAAGTTCCACACGCAATTTCAGCAGGGTACGTGTATTTCTGGGGTGCCCAGGAAGTTCCACACACGATTTCAGCAGGGTACGTGTATTTCTGGGGTGCGGGGAAGTTTAACACGCGATTACAGCAGGGTATGTGTATTACAGGGGTGCGAGGGAAGTTCCACACGTGATTTCAGCAGGGTACATGTATTACTGGGGTGCGCGGGAAGTTCCACACGCGATTTCAGCAGCATACGTGTATTTCTGGGGTGCAGGGAAGTTTAATACGTGATTTCAGCAGGGTACGTGTATTACTCTGGTGCGCCGGAAGTTCCACATGCGATTTCAGCAGGTTACGTGTATTTCTGGGGTGCGGGGAGGTTTAACACGCAATTTCAGCAGGGTACGTGTATTACTGGGGTGCGCGGGAAGTTCCACACGCGATTTCAGCAGGGTACATGTATTTCTGGGGTGCAGGGAAGTTTAATACGCGATTACACCAGGGTACATGTATTACTGGGGTGCGCAGGAAGTTCCACACGTGATTTCAGCAGGGTACATGTATTTCTGGGGTGCGGGGAAGTTTAACACGCGATTACAGCAGGGTACATGTATTACAGGGTTGTGCGGGTTGTTCCACACATGATTTTAGCAGGGTACATGTATTTCTGGGGTGCAGGGAAGTTTAACAGCCGATTACAGCAGGGTACGTGTATTACAGGGGTGCGCGGGAAGTTCCACACGCAATTTCAGCAGGGTACGTGTATTACTGGGGTGCACAGGAAGTTCCACACACGATTTCAGCATGGTACGTGTATTACTGCGGTGCGCGGGAAGTTCCACACGCGATTTCAGCAGGGTACGTGTATTTCTTGGGTGCAGGAAAGTTTAACACGCAATTACAGCAGGGTACGTGTATTACAGGGGTGCGCAAGATGTTCCACACGCGATTTCAGCAGGGTACGTGTATTTCTGGGGTGCGGGGAAGTTTAACATGCGATTTCAGCAGGGTATGTGTATTACTGGGGTGCGCGGGAAGTTCCACACGCGATTTCAGCAAGGTACGTGTATTTCTGGGGTGCGGGGAAGTTTGACAACCGATTTCAGCAGTGTACGTGTATTACTGGGGTGCAGGGAAGTTTAACATGTGATTACAGCAGGGTACGTGTATTACAGGGGTGCGCAGGAAGTTCCACACGCGATTTCAGCAGGGTACGTGTATTTCTGGGGTGCGGGGAAGTTTAATATGCGATTTCAGCAGGGTACGTGTATTACTGGGGTGCGCGGGAAGTTTGACAAGCGATTTCAGCAGGGTACGTGTATTTCTGGGGTGAGGGGAAGTTTAACACGTGATTACAGCAGGGTACGTGTATTACAGGGGTGCGCAGGAAGTTCCACACGCGATTTCAGCAGGGTACGTGTATTTCTGGAGTGCGGGGAAGTTTAACACGCGATTACAGCAGGGTACGTGTATTACTGGGGTGCAGGGAAGTTTAACACGCGATTACAGTAGGGTACTTGTATTACAGGGGTGCACGGGAAGTTCCACACGAGATTTCAGCAGGGTACGTGTATTTCTGGGGTGTGCGGGAAGTTCCACACGCGATTTCAGCAGGGTAGGTGTATTTCTGGGGTGCGGGGAGGTTTAACACGCAATTTCAGCAGGGTACGTGTATTACTGGGGTGCACGGGAAGTTCCACACGCGATTTCAGCAGGGTACGTGTATTTCTTGGGTGCAGGGAAGTTTAACACGCAATTACAGCAGGGTACGTGTATTACAGGGGTGCGCGAGATGTTCCACACGCGATTTCAGCATGGTACGTGTATTTCTGGGGTGCGGGGAAGTTTAACATGCGATTTCAGCAGGGTACGTGTATTACTGGGGTGCGCGGGAAGTTCCACATGCGATTTCAGCAGGGTACGTGTATTTCTGGGGTGCGGAGAAGTTTGACAAGCGATTTCAGCAGTGTACGTGTATTACTGGGGTGCGGGGAAGTTTGACAAGCGATTTCAGCAGTGTACGTGTATTACTGGGGTGCGGGGAAGTTTAACACGCGATTTCAGCAGGGTATGTGTATTACAGGGGTGCGCAAGATGTTCCACACGCGATTTCAGCAGGGTACGTGTATTTCTGGGGTGCGGGGAAGTTTAACACGCAATTTCAGCAGGGTGCGTGTATTACTGGGGTGCGCGGGAAGTTCCACACGCGATTTCAGCAGGGTACGTGTATTTCTGGGGTGTGGGGAAGTTTAACACGCGATTACAGCAGGGTACGTGTATTACTGGGGTGCGCGGGAACTTCCACATGAGATTTCAGCAGGGTACGTGTATTTCTGGGGTGCAGGGAAGTTTAACACGCGATTTCAGCAGGGTACATGTATTACTGGGGTGCGCAGGAAGTTCCACATGCGATTTCAGCAGTGTACATGTATTTCTGGGGTGCGGGGAAGTTCCACACGCGATTACAGCAGGGTACGTGTATTACTGGGGTGCACGGGAAGTTCCACACACGATTTCAGCAGGGTACGTGTATTTCTGGGGTGCGGGGAGGTTTAACACGCAATTTCAGCAGGGTACGTGTATTACTGGGGTGCGCGGGAAGTTCCACATGCGATTTCAGCAGGGTACGTGTATTTCTGGGGTGCAGGGAAGTTTAACACGCGATTACAGCAGGGTACCTGTATTACAGGGGTGCGCGGGAAGTTCCACACGCAATTTCAGCAGGGTACATGTATTTCTGGGGTGCAGGGAAGTTTAACAGCCGATTACAGCAGGGTACGTGTATTACAGGGGTGCGCGGGAAGTTCCACACGCAATTTCAGCAGGGTACGTGTATTTCTGGGGTGCGGGGAAGTTTAACATGCGATTTCAGCAGGGTACGTGTATTACTGGGGTGCGCGGGAAGTTCCACACACGATTTCAGCAGGGTACATGTATTTCTGGGGTGCGGGGAAGTTTAACACGCAATTTCAGCAGGGTACGTGTATTACTGGGGTGCGCGGGAAGTTCCACACGCGATTTCAGCAGGGTACGTGTATTTCTGGGTTGTGGGGAAGTTTAACACGCAATTTCAGCAGGGTACGTGTATTACTGGGGTGCGCGGGAAGTTCCACACGCAATTTCAGCAGGGTACATGTATTTCTGGGGTGCGGGGAAGTTTAACACGCGATTACAGCAGGGTACGTGTATTACTGGGGTGCACGGGAAGTTCCACACATGATTTCAGCAGGGTACGTGTATTTTTGGGATGCGGGGAGGTTTAACACGCAATTTCAGCAGGGTACGTGTATTACAGGGGTGCGCGGGAAGTTCCACACGCGATTTCAGCAGGGTACGTGTATTTCTGGGGTGCAGGGAAGTTTAACACGCGATTACAGCAGGGTACCTGTATTACAGGGGTGCGCGGGAAGTTCCACACGCGATTTCAGCAGGGTACGTGTATTTCTGGGGTGCGGGGAAGTTTGACAAGCGATTTCAGCAGGGTATGTGTATTTCTGGGGTGCGGGGAAGTTTAACACGTGATTACAGAAGGGTACGTATATTACAGGGGTGCGCAGGAAGTTCCACACGCGATTTCAGCAGGGTACGTGTATTTCTGGGGTGCGGGGAAGTTTAACACGCGATTACAGCAGGGTACATGTATTACAGGGTTGTGCGGGTTGTTCCACACATGATTTTAGCAGGGTACATGGTTTTTCTGGGGTGCAGGGAAGTTTAACAGCCGATTACAGCAGGGTACGTGTATTACAGGGGTGCGCGGGACGTTCCACACGCAATTTCAGCAGGGTACGTGTATTTCTGGGGTGCGGGGAAGTTTAACATGCGATTTCAGCAGGGTATGTGTATTACTGGGGTGCGCGGGAAGTTCCACACACGATTTCAGCAGGGTACGTGTATTTCTGGGATGCGGGGAAGTTTGATAAGCGATTTCAGCAGGGTACGTGTATTACTGGGGTGCGGGGAAGTTTAACACGTGATTACAGCAGGGTACGTGTATTACTAGGGTGCGCGGGAAGTTCCACACGCGATTTCAGCAGGGTACTTGTATTTCTGGGGTGCGGGGAAGTTTGACAAGCGATTTCAGCAGGGTACGTGTATTTCTGGGGTGCGGGGAAGTTTAACACGCGATTACAGCAGGGTACATGTACTACAGGGGTGTGCGGGTTGTTCCACACATGATTTCAGCAGGGTACATGTATTTCTGGGGTGCGGGGAAGTGTAACACACGATTTCAGCAGGGTACGTGTATTACTGCGGTGCACGGGAAGTTCCACACACGATTTCAGCAGGGTACGTGTATTTCTGGGGTGCGGGGAGGTTTAACACGCAATTTCAGCAGGGTACGTGTATTACTGGGGTGCGCGGGAAGTTCCACATGCGATTTCAGCAGGGTACGTGTATTTCTGGGGTGCAGGGAAGTTTAACACGCGATTACAGCAGGGTACCTGTATTACAGGGGTGCGCGGGAAGTTCCACACGCGATTTCAGCAGGGTACGTGTATTTCTGGGGTGCGGGGAAGTTTGACAAGCGATTTCAGCAGGGTACGTGTATTACTGGGGTGCGGGGAAGTTTAACACGTGATTACAGCAGGGTACTTGTATTACAGGGGTGCGCAGGAAGTTCCACACGTCATTTCAGCAGGGTACGTGTATTTCTGGGGTGCGCGGGAAGTTCCACACGCGATTTCAGCAGGGTACGTGTATTTCTGGGGTGCGGGGAAGTTTGACAAGCGATTTCAGCAAGGTATGTGTATTTCTGGGGTGCGGGGAAGTTTAACACGCGATTACAGCAGGGTACGTGTATTACTGGGGTGCGCGGGAAGTTCCACATGCGATTTCAGCAGGGTACGTGTATTTCTGGGGTGCAGGGAAGTTTAACACGCGATTACAGCAGGGTACCTGTATTACAGGGGTGCGCGGGAAGTTCCACACGCGATTTCAGCAGGGTACGTGTATTTCTGGGGTGCGGGGAAGTTTGACAAGCGATTTCAGCAGGGTACGTGTATTACTGGGGTGCGGGGAAGTTTAACACGTGATTACAGCAGGGTACGTGTATTACAGGGGTGCGCAGGAAGTTCCACACGTCATTTCAGCAGGGTACGTGTATTTCTGGGGTGCGGGGAAGTTAAACATGCGATTTCAGCAGGGTACGTGTATTACTGGGGTGCGCGGGAAGTTCCACACACGATTTCAGCAGGGTACGTGTATTTCTGGGGTGCGGGGAAGTTTGACAAGCGATTTCAGCAGGGTATGTGTATTTCTGGGGTGCGGGGAAGTTTAACACGTGATTACAGAAGGGTACGTATATTACAGGGGTGCGCAGGAAGTTCCACACGCGATTTCAGCAGGGTACGTGTATTTCTGGGGTGCGGGGAAGTTTAAAACGCGATTACAGCAGGGTACATGTATTACAGGGTTGTGCGGGTTGTTCCACACATGATTTTAGCAGGGTACATGTATTTCTGGGGTGCAGGGAAGTTTAACAGCCGATTACAGCAGGGTACGTGTATTACAGGGGTGCGCGGGAAGTTCCACACGCAATTTCAGCAGGGTACGTGTATTTCTGGGGTGCGGGGAAGTTTAACACGCGATTTCAGCAGGGTACGTGTATTACTGTGGTGCCCAGGAAGTTCCACACACGATTTCAGCAGGGTACGTGTATTTCTGGGGTGCGGGGAAGTTTAACACGCGATTACAGCAGGGTATGTGTATTACAGGGGTGCGAGGGAAGTTCCACACGTGATTTCAGCAGGGTACATGTATTACTGGGGTGCGCGGGAAGTTCCACACGCGATTTCAGCAGCATACGTGTATTTCTGGGGTGCGGGGAAGTTTAATACGTGATTTCAGCAGGGTACGTGTATTACTCTGGTGCGCCGGAAGTTCCACATGCGATTTCAGCAGGTTACGTGTATTTCTGGGGTGCGGGGAGGTTTAACACGCAATTTCAGCAGGGTACGTGTATTACTGGGGTGCGCGGGAAGTTCCACACGCGATTTCAGCAGGGTACGTGTATTTCTGGGGTGCAGGGAAGTTTAATACGCGATTACACCAGGGTACATGTATTACTGGGGTGCGCAGGAAGTTCCACACGCGATTTCAGCAGGGTACATGTATTTCTGGGGTGCGGGGAAGTTTAACACGCAATTTCAGCAGGGTACGTGTATTACTGGGGTGCGCGGGAAGTTCCACACGCGATTTCAGCAGGGTACGTGTATTTCTGGGTTGTGGGGAAGTTTAACACGCAATTTCAGCAGGGTACGTGTATTACTGGGGTGCGCGGGAAGTTCCACACGCGATTTCAGCAGGGTACATGTATTTCTGGGGTGCGGGGAAGTTTAACACGCGATTACAGCAGGGTACGTGTATTACTGGGGTGCACGGGAAGTTCCACACATGATTTCAGCAGGGTACGTGTATTTTTGGGATGCGGGGAGGTTTAACACGCAATTTCAGCAGGGTACGTGTATTACAGGGGTGCGCGGGAAGTTCCACACGCGATTTCAGCAGGGTACGTGTATTTCTGGGGTGCAGGGAAGTTTAACACGCGATTACAGCAGGGTACCTGTATTACAGGGGTGCGCGGGAAGTTCCACACGCGATTTCAGCAGGGTACGTGTATTTCTGGGGTGCGGGGAAGTTTGACAAGCGATTTCAGCAGGGTATGTGTATTTCTGGGGTGCGGGGAAGTTTAACACGTGATTACAGAAGGGTAGGTATATTACAGGGGTGCGCAGGAAGTTCCACACGCGATTTCAGCAGGGTACGTGTATTTCTGGGGTGCGGGGAAGTTTAACACGCGATTACAGCAGGGTACATGTATTACAGGGTTGTGCGGGTTGTTCCACACATGATTTTAGCAGGGTACATGTATTTCTGGGGTGCAGGGAAGTTTAACAGCCGATTACAGCAGGGTACGTGTATTACAGGGGTGCGCGGGACGTTCCACACGCAATTTCAGCAGGGTACGTGTATTTCTGGGGTGCGGGGAAGTTTAACATGCGATTTCAGCAGGGTATGTGTATTACTGGGGTGCGCGGGAAGTTCCACACACGATTTCAGCAGGGTACGTGTATTTCTGGGATGCGGGGAAGTTTGATAAGCGATTTCAGCAGGGTACGTGTATTACTGGGGTGCGGGGAAGTTTAACACGTGATTACAGCAGGGTACGTGTATTACTAGGGTGCGCGGGAAGTTCCACACGCGATTTCAGCAGGGTACTTGTATTTCTGGGGTGCGGGGAAGTTTGACAAGCGATTTCAGCAGGGTACGTGTATTTCTGGGGTGCGGGGAAGTTTAACACGCGATTACAGCAGGGTACATGTATTACAGGGGTGTGCGGGTTGTTCCACACATGATTTCAGCAGGGTACATGTATTTCTGGGGTGCGGGGAAGTGTAACACACGATTTCAGCAGGGTACGTGTATTACTGGGGTGCACGGGAAGTTCCACACACGATTTTAGCAGGGTACGTGTATTTCTGGGGTGCGGGGAGGTTTAACACGCAATTTCAGCAGGGTACGTGTATTACTGGGGTGCGCGGGAAGTTCCACATGCGATTTCAGCAGGGTACGTGTATTTCTGGGGTGCAGGGAAGTTTAACACGCGATTACAGCAGGGTACCTGTATTACAGGGGTGCGGGGAACGCGGGAAGTTCCACACGCGATTTCAGCAGGGTACGTGTATTTCTGGGGTGCGGGGAAGTTTGACAAGCGATTTCAGCAGGGTACGTGTATTACTGGGGTGCGGGGAAGTTTAACACGTGATTACAGCAGGGTACGTGTATTACAGGGGTGCGCAGGAAGTTCCACACGTCATTTCAGCAGGGTACGTGTATTTCTGGGGTGCAGGGAAGTTAAACATGCGATTTCAGCAGGGTACGTGTATTACTGGGGTGCGCGGGAAGTTCCACACGCGATTTCAGCAGGGTACGTGTATTTCTGGGGTGCGGGGAAGTTTGACAAGCGATTTCAGCAGGGTATGTGTATTTCTGGGGTGCGGGGAAGTTTAACACGCGATTACAGCAGGGTACGTGTATTACTGGGGTGCACGGGAAGTTCCACACACGATTTCAGCAGGGTACGTGTATTTCTGGGGTGCGGGGAAGTTTAACACGCGATTACAGCAGGGTACATGTATTACAGGGTTGTGCGGGTTGTTCCACACATGATTTTAGCAGGGTACATGTATTTCTGGGGTGCAGGGAAGTTTAACAGCCGATTACAGCAGGGTACGTGTATTACAGGGGTGCGCGGGAAGTTCCACACGCAATTTCAGCAGGGTACGTGTATTTCTGGGGTGCGGGGAAGTTTAACATGCGATTTCAGCAGGGTATGTGTATTACTGGGGTGCGCGGGAAGTTCCACACACGATTTCAGCAGGGTACGTGTATTTCTGGGATGCGGGGAAGTTTGATAAGCGATTTCAGCAGGGTACGTGTATTACTGGGGTGCGGGGAAGTTTAACACGTGATTACAGCAGGGTACGTGTATTACTAGGGTGCGCGGGAAGTTCCACACGCGATTTCAGCAGGGTACTTGTATTTCTGGGGTGCGGGGAAGTTTGACAAGCGATTTCAGCAGGGTACGTGTATTTCTGGGGTGCGGGGAAGTTTAACACGCGATTACAGCAGGGTACATGTATTACAGGGGTGTGCGGGTTGTTCCACACATGATTTCAGCAGGGTACATGTATTTCTGGGGTGCGGGGAAGTGTAACACACGATTTCAGCAGGGTACGTGTATTACTGGGGTGTGCGGGAAGTTCCACACGCGATTTCAGCAGGGTACGTGTATTTCTGGGGTGCGGGGAAGTTTAACACGCAATTACAGTAGGGTACGTGTATTACAGGGGTGCACGGGAAGTTCCACACTCAATTTCAGCAGGTTATGTGTATTGCTGGGGTGCGCGGGAAGTTACATACGCGATTTCAGCAGGGTACGTGTATTTCTGGGGTGCGGGGAAGTTTAACACGCGATTTCAGCAGGGTAAGTGTATTTCTGGGGTGCGGGGAAGTTTAACACGCAATTACAGTAGGGTACGTGTATTACAGGGGTGCACGGGAAGTTCCACACTCAATTTCAGCAGGTTATGTGTATTGCTGGGGTGCCCAGGAAGTTCCACACGCGATTTCAGCAGTGTATGTGTATTTCTGGGGTGCGGGGAAGTTTAACACGCGATTTCAGCAGGGTGCGTGTATTACTGGGGTGCGCGGGAAGTTCCACACGCGATTTCAGCTGGGTACGTGTATTTCTGGGGTGTGGGGAAGTTTAACACGCGATTACAGCAGGGTACGTGTATTACAGGGGTGCGCGGGAAGTTCCACACTCAATTTCAGCAGGGTACGTGTATTTCTGGGGTGCGGGGAAGTTAAACACGCGATTTCAGCAGGGTACATGTATTACTGGGGTGCGCGGGAAGTTCCACACGAGATTTCAGCAGGGTACGTGTATTTCTGGGGTGCGGGGAAGTTTAACACGCGATTTCAGCAGGGTACATGTATTACTGGGGTGCGCATCAAGTTCCACATGCGATTTCAGCAGTGTACATGTATTTCTGGGGTGCGGGGAAGTTCCACACGCGATTTCAGCAGGGTACGTGTATTTCTGGGGTGCGGGGAAGTTTAACACGCGATTACAGCAGGGTACGTGTATTACTGGGGTGCACGGGAAGTTCCACACACGATTTCAGCAGGGTACGTGTATTTCTGGGGTGCGGGGAGGTTTAACACGCAATTTCAGCAGGGTACGTGTATTACTGGGGTGCGCGGGAAGTTCCACACGCGATTTCAGCAGGGTACGTGTATTTCTGGGGTGCAGGGAAGTTTAACACGCGATTACAGCAGGGTACCTGTATTACAGGGGTGCGCGGGAAGTTCCACACGCGATTTCAGCAGGGTACGTGTATTTCTGGGGTGCGGGGAAGTTAAACATGCTATTTCAGCAGGGTACGTGTATTACTGGGGTGCGCGGGAAGTTCCACACGCGATTTCAGCAGGGTACGTGTATTTCTGGGGTGCGGGGAAGTTTGACAAGCGATTTCAGCAGGGTATGTGTATTTCTGGGGTGCGGGGAAGTTTAACACGTGATTACAGAAGGGTACGTATATTACAGGGGTGCGCAGGAAGTTCCACACGCGATTTCAGCAGGTTACGTGTATTTCTGGGGTGCGGGGAAGTTTAACACGCGATTACAGCAGGGTACATGTATTACAGGGTTGCGCGGGTTGTTCCACACATGATTTCAGCAGGGTACGTGTATTTCTGGGGTGCGGGGAAGTTTAACATGCGATTTCAGCAGGGTACGTGTATTACTGGGGTGCGCGGGAAGTTCCACACACGATTTCAGCAGGGTACGTGTATTTCTGGGGTGCGGGGAAGTTTGACAAGCGATTTCAGCAGGGTACGTGTATTTCTGGGGTGCGGGGAAGTTTAACATGCGATTTCAGCAGGGTACGTGTATTACTGGGGTGCGCGGGAAGTTCCACACACGATTTCAGCAGGGTACGTGTATTTCTGGGGTGCGGGGAAGTTTAACACGCGATTACAGCAGGGTACATGTATTACAGGGGTGTGCGGGTTGTTCCACACATGATTTCAGCAGGGTACATGTATTTCTGGGGTGCGGGGAAGTGTAACACGCGATTTCAGCAGGGTACGTGTATTACTGGTGTGTGCGGGAAGTTCCACACGCGATTTCAGCAGGGTACGTGTATTTCTGGGGTGCGGGGAAGTTTAACACGCAATTACAGTAGGGTACGTGTATTACAGGGGTGCACGGGTTGTTCCACACATGATTTCAGCAGGGTACATGTATTTCTGGGGTGTGGGGAAGTTTAACACGCGATTACAGCAGGGTACGTGTATTACAGGGGTGCGCGGGAAGTTCCACACGTGATTTCAGCAGGGTACGTGTATTTCTGGGGTGCGGGGAAGTTAAACACGCAATTTCAGCAGGGTACATGTATTACTGGGGTGCGCGGGAAGTTCCACACGAGATTTCAGCAGGGTACGTGTATTTCTGGGTTGTGGGGAAGTTTAACACGCAATTTCAGCAGGGTACCTGTATTACTGGGGTGCGCGGGAAGTTCCACACGCGATTTCAGCAGGGTACGTGTATTTCTGGGGTGCGGGGAAGTTTAACACGCGATTACAGCAGGGTACGTGTATTACTGGGGTGCACGGGAAGTTCCACACACGATTTCAGCAGGGTACGTGTATTTTTGGGGTGCGGGGAGGTTTAACACGCAATTTCAGCAGGGTACGTGTATTACAGGGGTGCGCGGGAAGTTCCACACGCGATTTCAGCAGGGTACGTGTATTTCTGGGGTGCAGGGAAGTTTAACACGCGATTACAGCAGGGTACCTGTATTACAGGGGTGCGCGGGAAGTTCCACACGCGATTTCAGCAGGGTACGTGTATTTCTGGGGTGCAGGGAAGTTTGACAAGCGATTTCAGCAGGGTACGTGTATTACTGGGGTGCGGGGAAGTTTAACACGTGATTACAGCAGGGTACGTGTATTACAGGGGTGCGCAGGAAGTTCCACACGTGATTTCAGCAGGGTACGTGTATTTCTGGGGTGCGGGGAAGTTTAACATGCGATTTCAGCAGGGTACGTGTATTACTGGGGTGCGCGGGAAGTTCCACACGCGATTTCTGCAGGGTACGTGTATTTCTGGGGTGCGGGGAAGTTTGACAAGCGATTTCAGCAGGGTACGTGTATTTCTGGGGTGCGGGGAAGTTTAACACGTGATTACAGAAGGGTACGTATATTACAGGGGTGCGCAGGAAGTTCCACACGCGATTTCAGCAGGGTACGTGTATTTCTGGGGTGCAGGGAAGTTTAACACGCGATTACAGCAAGGTACATGTATTACAGGGGTGCGCGGGTTGTTCCACACATGATTTCAGCAGGGTACATGTATTTCTGGGGTGCAGGGAAGTTTAACACGCGATTACAGCAGGGTATGTGTATTACAGGGGTGCGCGGGAAGTTCCACACGCGATTTCAGCAGGGTGCGTGTATTTCTGGGGTGCGGGGAAGGTTAACATGCGATTTCAGCAGGGTACGTGTATTACTGGGGTGCGCGGGAAGTTCCACACGCGATTTCAGCAGGGTACGTGTATTTCTGGGGTGCGGGGAAGTTTAACATTCAATTTCAGCAGGGTATGTGTATTACTGGGGTGCGCGGGAAGTTCCACACGCGATTTCAGCAGGGTACGTGTATTTCTGGGGTGCGGGGAAGTTCAACACGCGATTTCAGCAGGGTGCGTGTATTACTGGGGTGCGCGGGAAGTTCCACACGCGATTTCAGCAGGGTACGTGTATTTCTGGGGTGTGGGGAAGTTTAACACGCGATTACAGCAGGGTACGTGTATTGCAGGGGTGCGCGGGAAGTTCCACACGTGATTTCAGCAGGGTACGTGTATTTCTGGGGTGCGGGGAAGTAAAACACGCGATTTCAGCAGTGTACATGTATTTCTGGGGTGCGGGGAAGTTCCACACGCGATTTCAGCAGGGTACGTGTATTTCTGGGGTGCGGGGAAGTTTAACACGCGATTTCAGCAGGGTACGTGTATTACTGTGGTGCCCAGGAAGTTCCACACGCGATTTCAGCAGGGTACGTGTATTTCTGGGGTGCGGGGAAGTTTAACACGCGATTACAGCAGGGTATGTGTATTACAGGGGTGCGAGGGAAGTTCCACACGTGATTTCAGCAGGGTACGTGTATTTCTGGGGTGCGGGGAAGTTTAACACGCGATTTCAGCAGGGTACATGTATTACTGGGGTGCGCGGGAAGTTCCACACGCGATTTCAGCAGCATACGTGCATTTCTGGGGTGCGGGGAAGTTTAATACGTGATTTCAGCAGGGTACGTGTATTACTTGGGTGCGCCGGAAGTTCCACATGCGATTTCAGCAGGTTACGTGTATTTCTGGGGTGCGGGGAGGTTTAACACGCAATTTCAGCAGGGTACGTGTATTACTGGGGTGCGCGGGAAGTTCCACACGCGATTTCAGCAGGGTACGTGTATTTCTGGGGTGCAGGGAAGTTTAACACGCGATTACACCAGGGTACATGTATTACTGGGGTGCGCAGGAAGTTCCACACGCGATTTCAGCAGGGTACATGTATTTCTAGGGTGCGGGGAAGTTTAACACGCAATTTCAGCAGGGTACGTGTATTACTGGGGTGCGCGGGAAGTTCCACACGAGATTTCAGCAGGGTACGTGTATTTCTGGGTTGTGGGGAAGTTTAACACGCAATTTCAGCAGGGTACCTGTATTACTGGGGTGCGCGGGAAGTTCCACACGCGATTTCAGCAGGGTACGTGTATTTCTGGGGTGCGGGGAAGTTTAACACGCGATTACAGCAGGGTACGTGTATTACTGGGGTGCACGGGAAGTTCCACACACGATTTCAGCAGGGTACGTGTATTTTTGGGGTGCGGGGAGGTTTAACAGGCAATTTCAGCAGGGTACGTGTATTACAGGGGTGCGCGGGAAGTTCCACACGCGATTTCAGCAGGGTACGTGTATTTCTGGGGTGCAGGGAAGTTTAACACGCGATTACAGCAGGGTACCTGTATTACAGGGGTGCGCGGGAAGTTCCACACGCGATTTCAGCAGGGTACGTGTATTTCTGGGGTGCGGGGAAGTTTGACAAGCGATTTCAGCAGGTTACGTGTATTACTGGGGTGCGGGGAAGTTTAACACGTGATTACAGCAGGGTACGTGTATTACAGGGGTGCGCAGGAAGTTCCACACGTGATTTCAGCAGGGTACGTGTATTTCTGGGGTGCGGGGAAGTTTAACATGCGATTTCAGCAGGGTACGTGTATTACTGGGGTGCGCGGGAAGTTCCACACGCGATTTCTGCAGGGTACGTGTATTTCTGGGGTGCGGGGAAGTTTGACAAGCGATTTCAGCACTGTACGTGTATTTCTGGGGTGCGGGGAAGTTTAACACGTGATTACAGAAGGGTACGTATATTACAGGGGTGCGCAGGAAGTTCCACACGCGATTTCAGCAGGGTACGTGTATTTCTGGGGTGCAGGGAAGTTTAACACGCGATTACAGCAAGGTACATGTATTACAGGGGTGCGCGGGTTGTTCCACACATGATTTCAGCAGGGTACATGTATTTCTGGGGTGCAGGGAAGTTTAACACGCGATTACAGCAGGGTATGTGTATTACAGGGGTGCGCGGGAAGTTCCACACGCGATTTCAGCAGGGTGCGTGTATTTCTGGGGTGCGGGGAAGGTTAACATGCGATTTCAGCAGGGTACGTGTATTACTGGGGTGCGCGGGAAGTTCCACACACGATTTCAGCAGGGTACGTGTATTTCTGGGGTGCGGGGAAGTTTAACATTCAATTTCAGCAGGGTATGTGTATTGCTGGGGTGCGCGGGAAGTTCCACACGCGATTTCAGCAGGGTACGTGTATTTCTGGGGTGCGGGGAAGTTCAACACGCGATTTCAGCAGGGTGCGTGTACTACTGGGGTGCGCGGGAAGTTCCACACGCGATTTCAGCAGGGTACGTGTATTTCTGGGGTGTGGGGAAGTTTAACACGCGATTACAGCAGGGTACGTGTATTGCAGGGGTGCGCGGGAAGTTCCACACGTGATTTCAGCAGGGTACGTGTATTTCTGGGGTGCGGGGAAGTAAAACACGCAATTTCAGCAGGGTACATGTATTACTGGGGTGCGCGGGAAGTTCCACACGAGATTTCAGCAGGGTACGTGTATTTCTGGGGTGCGGGGAAGTTTAACACGCAATTTCAGCAGGGTACATGTATTACTGGGGTGCGCAGGAAGTTCCACATGCGCTTTCAGCAGTGTACATGTATTTCTGGGGTGCGGGGAAGTTCCACACGCGATTACAGCAGGGTACGTGTATTACTGGGGTGCACGGGAAGTTCCACACACGATTTCAGCAGGGTACGTGTATTTCTGGGGTGCGGGGAGGTTTAACACACAATTTCAGCAGGGTACGTGTATTACTGGGGTGCGCAGGAAGTTCCACACGCGATTTCAGCAGGGTACGTGTATTTCTGGGGTGCAGGGAAGTTTAACACGCGATTACAGCAGGGTACCTGTATTACAGGGGTGCGCTGGAAGTTCCACACGTGATTTCAGCAGGGTACGTGTATTTCTGGGGTGCGGGGAAGTTTGACAAGCGATTTCAGCAGGGTACGTGTATTACTGGGGTGCGGGGAAGTTTAACTCGTGATTACAGCAGGGTACGTGTATTACAGGGGTGCGCACGAAGTTCCACACGTCATTTCAGCAGGGTACGTGTATTTCTGGGGTGCGGGGAAGTTAAACATGCGATTTCAGCAGGGTACGTGTATTACTGGGGTGCGCGGGAAGTTCCACACGCGATTTCAGAAGGGTACGTGTATTTCTGGGGTGCGGGGAAGTTTGACAAGCGATTTCAGGAGGGTATGTGTATTTCTGGGGTGCGGGGAAGTTTAACACGCGATTACAGGAGGGTACATGTATTACAGGGTTGCGCGGGTTCTTCCACACATGATTTCAGCAGGGTACATGTATTTCTGGGGTGCAGGGAAGTTTAACAGCCGATTACAGCAGGGTACGTGTATTACAGGGGTGCGCGGGAAGTTCCACACGCAATTTCAGCAGGGTACGTGTATTTCTGGGGTGCGGGGAAGTTTAACATGCGATTTCAGCAGGGTACGTGTATTACTGGGGTGCGCGGGAAGTTCCACACACGATTTCAGCAGGGTACGTGTATTTCTGGGGTGCGGGGAAGTTTGACAAGCGATTTCAGCAGGGTACGTGTATTACTGGGGTGCGGGGAAGTTTAACACGTGATTACAGCAGGGTACGTGTATTACTAGGGTGCGCAGGAAGTTCCACACGCGATTTCAGCAGGGTACTTGTATTTCTGGGGTGCGGGGAAGTTTGACAAGCGATTTCAGCAGGGTACGTGTATTTCTGGGGTGCGGGGAAGTTTAACACGCGATTACAGCAGGGTACATGTATTACAGGGGTGTGCGGGTTGTTCCACACATGATTTCAGCAGGGTACATGTATTTCTGGGGTGCGGGGAAGTGTAACACGCGATTTCAGCAGGGTACGTGTATTACTGGGGTGTGCGGGAAGGTCCACACGCGATTTCAGCAGGGTACGTGTATTTCTGGGGTGCGGGGAAGTTTGACAAGCGATTTCAGCAGGGTACGTGTATTACTGGAGTGCGGGGAAGTTTAACACGTGATTACAGCAGGGTACGTGTATTACAGGGGTGCGCAGGAAGTTCCACACGTGATTTCAGCAGGGTACGTGTATTTCTGGGGTGCGGGGAAGTTTAACATGCGATTTCAGCAGGGTACGTGTATTACTGGGGTGCGCGGGAAGTTCCACACGCGATTTCTGAAGGGTACGTGTATTTCTGGGGTGCGGGGAAGTTCCACACGCGATTTCAGCAGGGTACGTGTATTTCTGGGGTGCAGGGAAGTTTAACACGCGATTACACCAGGGTACATGTATTACTGGGGTGCGCAGGAAGTTCCACACGCGATTTCAGCAGGGTACATGTATTTCTGGGGTGCGGGGAAGTTTAACACGCAATTTCAGCAGGGTACGTGTATTACTGGGGTGCGCGGGAAGTTCCACACTCAATTTCAGCAGGTTATGTGTATTGCTGGGGTGCGCGGGAAGTTACATACGCGATTTCAGCAGGGTACGTGTATTTCTGGGGTGCGGGGAAGTTCCACACGCGATTTCAGCAGCATACGTGCATTTCTGGGGTGCGGGGAAGTTTAATACGTGATTTCAGCAGGGTACGTGTATTACTTGGGTGCGCTGGAAGTTCCACATGCGATTTCAGCAGGTTACGTGTATTTCTGGGGTGCGGGGAGGTTTAACACGCAATTTCAGCAGGGTACGTGTATTACTGGGGTGCGCGGGAAGTTCCACACGCGATTTCAGCAGGGTACGTGTATTTCTGGGGTGCAGGGAAGTTTAACACGCGATTACACCAGGGTACATGTATTACTGGGGTGCGCAGGAAGTTCCACACGCGATTTCAGCAGGGTACATGTATTTCTGGGGTGCGGGGAAGTTTAACACGCAACTTCAGCTGTGTACGTGTATTACTGGGGTGCGCGGGAAGTTCCACACGAGATTTCAGCAGGGTACGTGTATTTCTGGGTTGTGGGGAAGTTTAACACGCAATTTCAGCAGGGTACGTGTATTACTGGGATGCGCGGGAAGTTCCACACGCGATTTCAGCAGGGTACGTGTATTTCTGGGGTGCGGGGAAGTTTAACACGCGATTACAGCAGGGTACGTGTATTACTGGGGTGCACGGGAAGTTCCACACACGATTTCAGCAGGGTACGTGTATTTCTGGGGTGCGGGGAGGTTTAACACACAATTTCAGCAGGGTACGTGTATTACTGGGGTGCGCGGGAAGTTCCACACGCGATTTCAGCAGGGTACGTGTATTTCTGGGGTGCAGGGAAGTTTAACACGCGATTACAGCAGGGTACCTGTATTACAGGGGTGCGCTGGAAGTTCCACACGTGATTTCAGCAGGGTACGTGTATTTCTGGGGTGCGGGGAAGTTTGACAAGCGATTTCAGCAGGGTACGTGTATTACTGGGGTGCGGGGAAGTTTAACACGTGATTACAGCAGGGTACGTGTATTACAGGGGTGCGCACGAAGTTCCACACGTCATTTCAGCAGGGTACGTGTATTTCTGGGGTGCGGGGAAGTTAAACATGCGATTTCAGCAGGGTACGTGTATTACTGGGGTGCGCGGGAAGTTCCACACGCGATTTCAGCAGGGTACGTGTATTTCTGGGGTGCGGGGAAGTTTGACAAGCGATTTCAGCAGGGTATGTGTATTTCTGGGGTGCGGGGAAGTTTAACACGTGATTACAGAAGGGTACGTATATTACAGGGGTGCGCAGGAAGTTCCACACGCGATTTCAGCAGGGTACGTGTATTTCTGGGGTGCGGGGAAGTTTAACACGCGATTACAGCAGGGTACATGTATTACAGGGTTGCGCGGGTTCTTCCACACATGATTTCAGCAGGGTACATGTATTTCTGGGGTGCAGGGAAGTTTAACAGCCGATTACAGCAGGGTACGTGTATTACAGGGGTGCGCGGGAAGTTCCACACGCAATTTCAGCAGGGTACGTGTATTTCTGGGGTGCGGGGAAGTTTAACATGCGATTTCAGCAGGGTACGTGTATTACTGGGGTGCGCGGGAAGTTCCACACACGATTTCAGCAGGGTACGTGTATTTCTGGGGTGCGGGGAAGTTTGACAAGCGATTTCAGCAGGGTACGTGTATTACTGGGGTGCGGGGAAGTTTAACACGTGATTACAGCAGGGTACGTGTATTACTAGGGTGCGCGGGAAGTTCCACACGCGATTTCAGCAGGGTACTTGTATTTCTGGGGTGCGGGGAAGTTTGACAAGCGATTTCAGCAGGGTACGTGTATTTCTGGGGTGCGGGGAAGTTTAACACGCGATTACAGCAGGGTACATGTATTACAGGGGTGTGCGGGTTGTTCCACACATGATTTCAGCAGGGTACATGTATTTCTGGGGTGCGGGGAAGTGTAACACGCGATTTCAGCAGGGTACGTGTATTACTGGGGTGTGCGGGAAGGTCCACACGCGATTTCAGCAGGGTACGTGTATTTCTGGGGTACGGGGAAGTTTGACAAGCGAATTCAGCAGGGTACGTGTATTACTGGGGTGCGGGGAAGTTTAACACGTGATTACAGCAGGGTACGTGTATTACAGGGGTGCGCAGGAAGTTCCACACGTGATTTCAGCAGGGTACGTGTATTTCTGGGGTGCGGGGAAGTTTAACATGCGATTTCAGCAGGGTACGTGTATTACTGGGGTGCGCGGGAAGTTCCACACGCGATTTCTGCAGGGTACGTGTATTTCTGGGGTGCGGGGAAGTTCCACACGCGATTTCAGCAGGGTACGTGTATTTCTGGGGTGCAGGGAAGTTTAACACGCGATTACACCAGGGTACATGTATTACTGGGGTGCGCAGGAAGTTCCACACGCGATTTCAGCAGGGTACATGTATTTCTGGGGTGCGGGGAAGTTTAACACGCAATTTCAGCAGGGTACGTGTATTACTGGGGTGCGCGGGAAGTTCCACACTCAATTTCAGCAGGTTATGTGTATTGCTGGGGTGCGCGGGAAGTTACATACGCGATTTCAGCAGGGTACGTGTATTTCTGGGGTGCGGGGAAGTTTAACACGCGATTTCAGCAGGGTACGTGTATTACTGTGGTGCCCAGGAAGTTCCACACGCGATTTCAGCAGGGTACGTGTATTTCTGGGGTGCGGGGAAGTTTAACACGCGATTACAGCAGGGTATGTGTATTACAGGGGTGCGAGGGAAGTTCCACACGTGATTTCAGCAGGGTACGTGTATTTCTGGGGTGCGGGGAAGTTTAACAAGCGATTTCAGCAGGGTACATGTATTACTGGGGTGCGCGGGAAGTTCCACACGCGATTTCAGCAGCATACGTGCATTTCTGGGGTGCGGGGAAGTTTAATACGTGATTTCAGCAGGGTACGTGTATTACTGGGGTGCGGGGAAGTTTAACACGTGATTACAGCAGGGTACGTGTATTACAGGGGTGCGCACGAAGTTCCACACGTCATTTCAGCAGGGTACGTGTATTTCTGGGGTGCGGGGAAGTTAAACATGCGATTTCAGCAGGGTACGTGTATTACTGGGGTGCGCGGGAAGTTCCACACGCGATTTCAGCAGGGTACGTGTATTTCTGGGGTGCGGGGAAGTTTGACAAGCGATTTCAGCAGGGTATGTGTATTTCTGGGGTGCGGGGAAGTTTAACACGTGATTACAGAAGGGTACGTATATTACAGGGGTGCGCAGGAAGTTCCACACGCGATTTCAGCAGGGTACGTGTATTTCTGGGGTGCGGGGAAGTTTAACACGCGATTACAGCAGGGTACATGTATTACAGGGTTGCGCGGGTTCTTCCACACATGATTTCAGCAGGGTACATGTATTTCTGGGGTGCAGGGAAGTTTAACAGCCGATTACAGCAGGGTACGTGTATTACAGGGGTGCGTGGGAAGTTCCACACGCAATTTCAGCAGGGTACGTGTATTTCTGGGGTGCGGGGAAGTTTAACATGCGATTTCAGCAGGGTACGTGTATTACTGGGGTGCGCGGGAAGTTCCACACACGATTTCAGCAGGGTACGTGTATTTCTGGGGTGCGGGGAAGTTTGACAAGCGATTTCAGCAGGGTACGTGTATTACTGGGGTGCGGGGAAGTTTAACACGTGATTACAGCAGGGTACGTGTATTACTAGGGTGCGCGGGAAGTTCCACACGCGATTTCAGCAGGGTACTTGTATTTCTGGGGTGCGGGGAAGTTTGACAAGCGATTTCAGCAGGGTACGTGTATTTCTGGGGTGCGGGGAAGTTTAACACGCGATTACAGCAGGGTACATGTATTACAGGGGTGTGCGGGTTGTTCCACACATGATTTCAGCAGGGTACATGTATTTCTGGGGTGCGGGGAAGTGTAACACGCGATTTCAGCAGGGTACGTGTATTACTGGGGTGTGCGGGAAGGTCCACACGCGATTTCAGCAGGGTACGTGTATTTCTGGGGTGCGGGGAAGTTTGACAAGCGAATTCAGCAGGGTACGTGTATTACTGGGGTGCGGGGAAGTTTAACACGTGATTACAGCAGGGTACGTGTATTTCTGGGGTGCAGGGAAGTTTAACACGCGATTACACCAGGGTACATGTATTACTGGGGTGCGCAGGAAGTTCCACACGCGATTTCAGCAGGGTACATGTATTTCTGGGGTGCGGGGAAGTTTAACACGCAATTTCAGCAGGGTACGTGTATTACTGGGGTGCGCGGGAAGTTCCACACTCAATTTCAGCAGGTTATGTGTATTGCTGGGGTGCGCGGGAAGTTACATACGCGATTTCAGCAGGGTACGTGTATTTCTGGGGTGCGGGGAAGTTTAACACGCGATTTCAGCAGGGTACGTGTATTACTGTGGTGCCCAGGAAGTTCCACACGCGATTTCAGCAGGGTACGTGTATTTCTGGGGTGCGGGGAAGTTTAACACGCGATTACAGCAGGGTATGTGTATTACAGGGGTGCGAGGGAAGTTCCACACGTGATTTCAGCAGGGTACGTGTATTTCTGGGGTGCGGGGAAGTTTAACAAGCGATTTCAGCAGGGTACATGTATTACTGGGGTGCGCGGGAAGTTCCACACGCGATTTCAGCAGCATACGTGCATTTCTGGGGTGCGGGGAAGTTTAATACGTGATTTCAGCAGGGTACGTGTATTACTTGGGTGCGCCGGAAGTTCCACATGCGATTTCAGCAGGTTACGTGTATTTCTGGGGTGCGGGGAGGTTTAACACGCAATTTCAGCAGGGTACGTGTATTACTGGGGTGCGCTGGAAGTTCCACACGCGATTTCAGCAGGGTACGTGTATTTCTGGGGTGCAGGGAAGTTTAACACGCGATTACAGCAGGGTACCTGTATTACAGGGGTGCGCTGGAAGTTCCACACGCGATTTCAGCAGGGTACATGTATTTCTGGGGTGCGGGGAAGTTTAACACGCAACTTCAGCAGTGTACGTGTATTACTGGGGTGCGCGGGAAGTTCCACACGAGATTTCAGCAGGGTACGTGTATTTCTGGGTTGTGGGGAAGTTTAACACGCAATTTCAGCAGGGTACGTGTATTACTGGGGTGCGCGGGAAGTTCCACACGCGATTTCAGCAGGGTACGTGTATTTCTGGGGTGCGGGGAAGTTTAACACGCGATTACAGCAGGGTACGTGTATTACTGGGGTGCACGGGAAGTTCCACACACGATTTCAGCAGGGTACATGTATTTTTGGGGTGCGGGGAGGTTTAACACGCAATTTCAGCAGGGTACGTGTATTACAGGGGTGCGCGGGAAGTTCCACACGCGATTTCAGCAGGGTACGTGTATTTCTGGGGTGCAGGGAAGTTTAACACGTGATTACAGCAGGGTACCTGTATTACAGGGGTGCGCGGGAAGTTCCACACGCGATTTCAGCAGGGTACGTGTATTTCTGGGGTGCGGGGAAGTTTGACAAGCGATTTCAGCAGGGTACGTGTATTACTGGGGTGTGGGTAAGTTTAACACGTGATTACAGCAGGGTACGTGTATTACAGGGGTGCGCAGGAAGTTCCACACGTGATTTGAGCAGGGTACGTGTATTTCTGGGGTGCGGGGAAGTTTAACATGCGATTTCAGCAGGGTACGTGTATTACTGGGGTGCGCGGGAAGTTCCACACGCGATTTCTGCAGGGTACGTGTATTTCTGGGGTGCGGGGAAGTTTGACAAGCGATTTCAGCAGGGTACGTGTATTTCTGGGGTGCGGGGAAGTTTAACACGTGATTACAGAAGGGTACGTATATTACAGGGGTGCGCAGGAAGTTCCACACGCGATTTCAGCAGGGTACGTGTATTTCTGGGGTGCAGGGAAGTTTAACACGCGATTACAGCAGGGTACATGTATTACAGGGGTGCGCGGGTTGTTCCACACATGATTTCAGCAGGGTACATGTATTTCTGGGGTGCAGGGAAGTTTAACACGCGATTACAGCAGGGTATGTGTATTACAGGGGTGCGCGGGAAGTTCCACACGCGATTTCAGCAGGGTGCGTGTATTTCTGGGGTGCGGGGAAGTTTAACATGCGATTTCAGCAGGGTACGTGTATTACTGGGGTGCGCGGGAAGTTCCACACACGATTTCAGCAGGGTACGTGTATTTCTGGGGTGCGGGGAAGTTTAACATTCAATTTCAGCAGGGTATGTGTATTACTGGGGTGCGCGGGAAGTTCCACACGCGATTTCAGCAGGGTACGTGTATTTCTGGGGTGCGGGGAAGTTTAACACGCGATTTCAGCAGGGTGCGTGTATTACTGGGGTGCGCGGGAAGTTCCACACGC